>NW_026643124.1:0-2400000 GCF_028827895.1 Penicillium longicatenatum
ACCACCCTAACTGCTTAACGGTGTCGGCGGGTGGTATGGGATCTGGTTGGGTGGTTGACGGGTGGACTGTAATAAAATGGGAACCGGCCCCGTGCTTGAAAATCCGCTGGCATGAAATATGTGTACTATTGCTGTCGATCTCGGCCTGGATGCCTGCAATCTCGGATGGTTTAGGCCGGCCTCGGTGGCTACTAGGGGACTATTAATGCTCCTTGGACCAATGGTTAGTGATGTTCTCTTTTCGGACGGCATACTCACATTTACGGTAAATCACGACCTGAAATTCGACGTTGGTGGAAAAAAACTCGCTGGCGTTAGGGGTAGTATGGGATATGCTGGAAATGGAAATATATATCCTGGAATATATGGGCGGATTCTGGATAATTGGAAAACTGGATCGCTGGAACTTGGTTAATTGGCCTTGGAATGAAAATGGGAACATGAATGAAATGAAATGAATCACCCCCTGAATTTTCACCTCGAATAATCCTTGTTATGATATAAACCCTATTGGGTCTGTGGTGGTGGTTGTCATACTGTGATGCATCACGGGCGGGCGGGGTTGGCACCCCATCAAAAAAACTGGTCAACTTTGAACCCCTGAAAACACCTTTTTTGGTGGTGGGAATGCTTTAAAATTCGTTCTGGGCATAAAACGGAGGGTGTTGCCAAACATATAAAAATATGAGCTGCCCCGGAGGGCAGAATGTAAATCCATCGGTGTCATGAAGCTTAAATCCATTGGACCCCGACCCACTTTTATTTCCCCATACTAGAGCCGCTCACCCTAAATCCATCGGTGTCCAATGGATTTACCCCTATGGGTTAGATCTGACCTTCCGCCCTTATGGGCTCTTAGATAAATTATCTACCCTTACACGAGATAGTCGGATAGCACGGGCTAGTATAATACTGAGCAAACAACGAACTTGCCGCTTAAGTTTGTCTTAGTAACTTATATCATATTTATAGCCTCTGCATTTGCATGAAGACATGGGGAAAACCATACAGAATGGGGAAAACCCATGCCAAGACATATCTAATATAGGTAAACCCCCAACTCCGAAGCCACATTCTGTCAATAGCCTTCTACTAAGTGTAGCATTAGCAAGACAGGTGATCATCCTCGTCCCAGCGAAACGTACGACATGACATCCTACGCCCTCACGACATTTCCTGTGCTATCAATGTTGAAACTTTGTGCTGGAGGAGTATGATCGTCCTCATCACGAAGACCGCAGTTCCCATTAGGTGTGACGTAGTAGTCGCCATTAGAGTCTGTGGCACAGACTATTTGAAATGTGGCCGCTACGTTTGCGGTCAGAAGCCTGTCAAAAATAATTAATTGAAAATGAAATAGATGTGGTTCATCCTGACGCTAGAGGGCGAAAGAGACCTACAAAAGAATAGACAGTACGGCATTTTTCGACAGTTTCATGACTGCGGGCCTAGGTTAGAAGGCAGGATTGTTATTGTTTGCGGACGAAGTTGTTAGTACTAGGTGAAATCGTGGGCTTTTGACTAGTTATATACATCAGACCTATGTCAAAGAATTGATTCTAGACGAGACTATTGGAGAGAGTGCATGTTATTTACAGTTTAGCCAATTATTAGAATGCTAATGGGAAAACTATTGAAAGTGATAAGCCTATTCGGGGCAGATTGCGTAGAACTAATATGGCCTTCAGCCGCGCCGCCAGCTAGAATGTGGCGGATGCGGACCAGATCGACAGATCGTCGATTACCCCCTATTAAAGGAAAATATGGGATAATGCTTCCAGATCTCGATCGGCGGAGCGACCCAGTAACTTTGAACTACTCTGTCTAGCCCCACTATATGCTACGTTCGCTATGGTATTGCTGCTCTTCTTTCTCTCTTTTATTTTATATTATTTTTTACTACTAGTTCAGATTACAAACTCTCTAAACTTGGTTCAGATATTATATATCAATTAGCTTATTATTACGATATCTCTCCCATGAGGTGATTCCTATGCCGTAGCCTTTTTGCTACGTGGCCCAGTCAGGTTTCTGCCAAAAAGGTGGTGGCCTTTCGGCGGTGAGTCGCAACCCGCCCGATGGCGCATCTAGATAGGAACGCTACACGCGTGTTATAAGTTCCCTGTTCCCTTCCCTTACTACTTTTACTTCTTCTCTAAAACCGCTAGATCGGCTAGGGATCGGCAGTCTCTCGATAGAGTCTCCACGGAGAGGCCGGCCCGAACACACATCCTCGTATTACTCCTCTTTCATGTCACACAAGATCAGACTTCAGCTGAGTTAGCTTGTATCTACTACCATGTACCCTGCCCGCCGGGTAGGAAGCCATCAAGGAGTAGACATCGCCAAAACCCACAAAGCCCAAAGCCCAAAGCCTAACCCAACCCAACCCAACCCAACCCAACCCATAAATGGGTTAGGTTTTGGGCCCGATGCTCGGCCCATTGTTGGGGCCCATTGGGGGCCCACTAGTCTACAGACAGTGCAAACATTTACTAATTTGAGTAAAAAATCAAAATATACAGTCTTTTTAAGCATTTTTCTACATTAGTCAGCAGATTTATGAGCGCCAAGACCAGTTTTATGCAAGGTTGGGCTTTAGGCCCGACTCTAGGCCCATTTTCAGGTTTTGGCGATGTCTATCAAGCAGAGCGTATATTAAGTAACTTAAGAAGGAGAGGTTCTTGAGGGGTCCTAAAGAAACAGACTTGGACTTAATAAGACTCGGTAGTTTTCTTCTACCTGATTGATAGGCCCTCTGCCCTGCAAGTAGGTACTTACTTATGTGGTAGAAGCCTAACAATCTGGTAAGAAAGAGTAAATCAACCAAGTCAAATTCTGGCAGGACAGATTCACGAGGAATCTACACGAGACTATATCTAAGACACTTTTATAGATAAGGTCGTTTTGGAATTAAATACGAGGAGAAGTAGAGAGAGCGAGAGAGAGAGTAGCTTGTGTAACCTAAGGATAGGGTTTCATATATAGTGTGACTATCCAGCTAAGGACCCTATTCAATCCTCGACCTTCAACAGGAAGACCGCCGTTTCGGAACGGAGTTAGTTCAGGCGGTATACTAAAGGTGGGGATGGCTTCATATCAGCAAACCCCGTGATATCATCAATATTGAATTATAGACCTAGGTATTAGAAGGGCAGAGGGAAGAGCTACATGATGGGCATAAGAAGAGTACTATACGTAAGAATTATTACGTCAACCTAGGTTAGGCTAGATAAGTATTATAACATATCGTTGATATGCATTAACGTTACACTACGTGCGGAAATATGATAAGCCACTTTTCCAAGGTTCATCTATTTGTCATTACGAAAGGGAAATAATCGCTAAGACTTCTATTCGTACAGCGTGCTCTACATGGGATCACAGAGTAGAGTAACACTATACTCTCCTCCATAAAACTCATAGTTGCCGCTAAAGGTTTATAGTTCAGAAACCAAGGCATAGAACTTAATTTCCTGTGGCAAGATGCAAGATCATACCAAAAGCATTTTGCCATCGCCTCTCATTTTAATGTAGGTTACTTAATATTTTATCCGCGCTAAGGTCTTGGCGGTGGGGTCGGGAAAGAGTTCTCAGAGTGTATTAGTTAAGCCGATTTCGAAAATAAGTGTAGTAGAGACTGACCAGCCTACGCTGAATATTCTCTACCGCAACGTTCTTCCTAAATCGGTAGCTTCCTTTGACGCTATTTTGTTGATATAACTTCCTTAGGTATACACTGAAGATAGGAGAACGAAGTAAATAGGCCACGATAGATACAGTACGTTATCCGGCCCAGTGTTATCGAATTATCCGATTAAAGTACTATACGTCAATGTAGATTGCCCAATAGAAAGGGAAGTCCGAAGATTCATTCATTCTTATTAGAAGAACTACAGTGCGACCCTATACTGCCAGAGATTTCCCCTCACGAGAGATCGAATCTTTAATATGTATACTGTACAACCTACGGAGTATATAGACAAGATTGTCGATCAGATTAATAGTCACTTTTAGCAGAAAAGTCACCTGAGTATTAATTTAGTTAGGCTACCAGGCAGGCCAAGTTACTTTCAGCTCTCTGCGTTGTATTACTCCACTAAATTGACTTAATTTAAAATACATTCTTAACTTCAAGATGGCTTTCTTCATAATAACTTTCTTCGAAATGCGTTTTTAAAAATGACCCTACACCCTACCTATCTTGCTATGCATATCCTTCACCCCTTACTGTGGGAATATATAACTATTCGTCATCGCTTATGGCGATAGTAATATACTCCTGCCGGTGTTTCCATGCTTGTTCCTCATCACCATTTCCAATCTGGCTATATCGCCGTTTACGTGCCACTGGCGCCTCGAACCCTAGGAACTTATGCCACTCTAGACTAATTCCCCGGAATCGCATCCGCTTACCCTCTATCGCCCCTGGTGCCTCTTTGAGACCACGTGCATAGACAGTCCCAGCCACCCATGACCCATGCGCGGCCTGTTTATCCACAGTTGGGTCATCGAGTCCATAGTCACGCCGGAATCCACCACATTTAAGGTGGACCTAGGAAATACCAATTGCAGCATGGCGCTAGGTAAGCACATTAAGCTTGGTGTGTAGGTATGCCTCACCTTGCGATCGCATGATGACTCCGAGACATGCAGCATCCCAATGCCCCTTAATCCTAGGCCAGAAGAATGTGGATCGAGTGCGACGGTCGCTTTAGCGGGCAAACATATCAGCTTACTCAGTAAACGGCTAGATCAGCCATAGATAGTAGACCACAAGCTCGCTCACGACTTGCGGGAGGTAACGGTAGATGATCTTGATAGAATTCGTCGTGCTCTAGGACTTATGGTAGCTAGTGACAATGCAAACAAGCCCATGTTCAATAAAGATATTCCGATGCCGCCCTTCTAGAGTATTGCAATGCCGGATAGACACCAGCTCGGTCGCGCGTGCGGGTTAGCCGCTAGTCATATGGACCAGTAGTAAAATCCGCTGCAGGAACTCATCAACCCAGTCAAGGTATGCCTCTAGCAGTCCTATATTCCACTTGATATCGGTATCACGCTCGTGCTAGACCGCTGGCCGGACCGTAATGAAGTCCTTCCAAAGCGACTCAGTCGTCAAAATACGATCTAGCATCTAACGTTCGCCAGTGGTAGGAAGAAGCTGGCGGTTCTTCTTATGTCGGAGAAAATTCCAGCCCCGTTGGTTATTGACTGGATCGTCACTAAGCTAATGCAGCAGTAGTTCAGGTATTTAGTCAGCTCGTGATTCGTCTTCATCTAATAGGAACAGCCACTCAAGCTCATATTATGCAAGCTCGACCTAGGTGCGGATGAATTTAGTAAGTGAATCCATAGTGAGTTAGAGGTCGCGGTAGTGTAGCGTCTGGTGATCATCACTCCAAACAAGAAACCCAAGACTAGTAGACGTATTTTGGATCCGTTTGCCGTAGGTCCGGAGTCGTGTGATCCAGCTGAATGGGTATCGAACACCATACATCAGGAAACGGGCTCGCATTTCTTCAAGCGCATCTCCTGGGTGCTTTACTTAATGACTATCGGCAAGATTAACCGCACGTTATGCGACCAACATCTGTGAGATTTTGACCAAAGCGGAAAGATGCGTTGTATAGCTAGCGGGATCGTGGTAGGTTTGGTTCTTACTATCGATCCCGAGAGCCGCCATGAATGCTACTAGTGGACTCTTAAAAAGGTCACCCCGGATTTCATGGTCGAGAAGTGCAATCGAGAGGTTAAGGCAGGCTCGGTCTAGGTCCTCTAGAGCCACGCTCGCCGGCGTTTAAGTCTGACTGTAGGACTGGGGCGTAGTAGAACCAATTGTAGTATTTTGCGTGGAAACATGTTGTTCTTCCTGGAGAAGCCTCTGGCAGGAGGATTGAACGTCATCGATGGCGCTTAACTGCGACGTTGTAAACTGGTGGCGAAGCTGGATCGGCTGGTCAGGCTGACTTGTGCGATACGCGAAGCTTAGAAGACGGACCCAGATCTGGCAGTAGCTATTATAGGTTTTAGGGCGTAGCTTGATTTGAATCGGACGCTCCCAGATAGCAGGCTTCTGAACAAAGCTGTTGATGCGGACTTGATCGAACTCATTAATACGATGGGAGGAGATCGACTCAAATGCTCGATTGACTAGTCTTTTCACGCTGCGCTCCATAGCGACAAGGATTGGCTCCATCACAAAGTCTGGTAGGTATGCGAGCTTGGCGACGTCAAAGAATCCATGCCCTCGGATGTACTCGGGCCATCGGGTGAGCTCAAGCCATGGAGAAGCCTCTGTCACGTCATTTTCAGTTAGGGCAATCCGATCCTCTGCATCGGCAATCTCATCAGAGCGGAGGAGCGCGAACCCCACCTGAGCTTGGATAAATGTAGCTTCGTCAATTTCTGGTACCAGTGTCCGCGTTTCTAGTAGCTCCTCTAGATCTGGCGTGACAACGAAGTAGTAACTATATGTCCCAAATGGAGCTAATCGCTGGCAGTACACAGGGTATGGGACCGTTAAAGGATCTATTTTCTGGTTGGCTCTTCGCCTTCCACGGCGAGCAACCGAACCACCTTATTCAGAGGTACGATGAGTCGTTATACGATGGTTCCTCATAGTGCGAACTGTGCGAGCCGCATATTGACAGCTTTCGACTGGACAGCAGTAGCCACAATGGACCTGTAGTCCAGGGATTGGTCGGGAGCTTAGGTATGGTCGGATAAAAGGCTCAGTGTCTGAACTCCACGTGTCAGCCTTGACGGCTTCACTATGGATCACCGCCCGCTGTGCCTTAGTACGAGCAGAAGAAGAACGCTTATGCTTTAAGGCTAGATGGGTGATAATTGTTTTAGCATCCACTACATATTGGCATGTCTTGCAGATCCAGAACCGATAAGTGGTGTTATAAGTAAAGAATTCTGCAATCAAGTCCATAGTGGTAGGGTAGGAGTAAGAAATAGGTAGAAGAAGAGAACTAAAAAGTGCTAGATAGCAGAGGAATATATCGTAGATTTGGAACTATTGAACTAGGGAAGTTTTATAAGATAGGGGTTAAAGGCTGGTTAGCTTGTCAATGTGATGGAACGAAGCCCCTGAAAATGAGGCTGAGCTTAACCTCGTGACGTGTAGATTAGGGTATGAATGTAAGATCTTTTTTTTTCCATGGAGATTAACGTTGGCTAAATACCCTAAACTTATAAGGTTGCCTGAAGTATTATGGGTTTGGCTTTAACTCCCACCCTTTATTAATGTCAGAGATCAATGATAAATTAGATATACATATTCAATATCCGTACTTTTTAAGGTTCATGATTTGTGATATATGTTAAAGTATTCACCATCGATTATATATTGAATCTCTAGAAGTATTCTCAGGTTTAGTGTTTGTAAGCTTCTTGTCTTTTCCATCAGATTTATATTATTCTTTTACTTATTCCTAGGGAATAAAATCTCATTGGAACTCCCTATAATTAAAGACCTCACAGATTTTTGACGGGGCGGGATGCGGGCTAAAAGGACACGCACCACCAGCGACGGGTACACGCAGAACGGGCCAATCAGGATGTCAAGAAATGCATTGGGGGTCGAGTGCATTTAACCACTACAGTATAGAGATAACGACCGACGGCTGGTCCAATACTAGAGCCAGATCCAACACTAGATAGAATCCTATAACTTCCTCTGTTAGGCTATATGGCGACTGCTTCTCACTGTCCTGAAATGTGTGCGAGATTGAGCGCGCTAATGTTCCATTTTGACGAAGTTTGGGAGATGCTGACAGGCTCTCCGTATCACGACGCTCGCCTTGTATTTTAGCGCTTTTCGCTCTGGACTTGAGATACGCGGCGGGCAATGAAAGTCGCTGTGCCTCTCTAACCAGATATCTTCACTACCATGTGCTATTTCAATATCCGAGAAAGATTCTAAACCCCTTGAAACATGCTTTCATCCGTACATATCGTTTTCATGGGTAAATAAAAATGAATATTCACTATTTCACACTTCTTACTCCTGACTAGCTTGAAATTGCAGCTCATCCAAATGATTAAGCCATCTCTCATATTTGTATATTTTCTTTGTCAAAAGTAACAAACAAGAAGTGTCCGAACAAAGGCATTGAACTCACGACTTAATAAAGTCAAATAAATCTTTGTTGACTTCATCAACATTGATATTGTGAATCGCATGTGATCCGCCCTTGTAAATCTTCAGCTTGCCTTGAGGCAGAAGTTTTGCCGACTTCAGTCCAGCTGCCTCAATGGGAACAACTTGATCATCATCCCCATGGAGGACCAGTACAGGAATGTTTATCTTTTTCAGATCCTCCGAGAAATCGGTCTCAGAGAAGTCTTTGATTGAGTCATACGCTGATTTGAAACTGGTATTCATCCCCTGCTGCCACCAGCTCCGAATCTGCCCTTCGCTTTTCTGAACACCAGGTCGGTTGAAACCAAAGAATGGTCCGCTGGGGACATCCAAGAAGAACTGCGCACGGTCTTTACGCATTGCCTCTCGGAACGAATCGAAAACTGACTTATCAGTTCCCTCAGGATTGGCACTGGTCTTCACCATCTGCGGAGGCACAGCGCCGACAAGAACGGCTTTCTTAAAACGACTTGTGCCGTGCTTTCCAAGGTAATGGGTGGCCTCCCCCCTCCATGGGAATGGCCAACCATGACTGCGTCATTGACTTTTAGGTGTGTAAAAAGCTCATCGAGGTCGTCGACAAAGGTGTCCATATTATTTCCATACCAGGTCTGAGTAGATCGTCCATGTCCACGCCGATCGTGCGCGATGACACGGTAGCCGTGGTCGGCTAGATAAACCATTTGGCTTTCCCAATTGTCACTGCTCAGTGGCCAACCGTGAGAGAAGGTGACAATAGCGCCTTCGGGGTTGCCCCAGTCCTTGTAGAAGAGCTCGGCTCCATCTCTAAGTTTTAGATGCGGCATGATTAGGTGAAGCTTGCTCAATAATCGGTAAAACGTATGGTTTCAAACTTCAAAAAAATGTGCTCGGGAAGAGATTTGGTGCGTATAATAGAGACAGAGATATAAGTTATATATAGTGTGGCAGCCAAAGTATAAGTGTTGGATGTGCTCTCATCATTCATTACGTCATTCATGCCACAGACAGGAATATAAGTTACATATAGTGTGGCAGCCAAAGTATATGTGTTGGATGTGCTCTCATCATTCATTATGTCATTAATGCCACAGACAGGAATATAAGTTATATATAGTGTGGCAGCCAAAGTATAAGTGTTGGATGTGCTCTCATCATTCATTACGTCATTCATGCCACTAACGTAATTCACCACCGAGCGGATCATCCCGGTCGGCCGGATCACCCCAACCAAATTATGATAATTAAACCAGTATAATTCAACCAAAACAACGTAATATTAAGTATCTAAGCTATTTAATCAAATTTGGACAATGCGTTCTCTTATGACCCTGGATACCACAATTCGAGCATTTTGGTGGCGCCCTAGATCGTCGTTCTTGTGCTTCTGGTTGACCGGTTGGCTGGTCGAATGGAGCTTGAAATCGAGTATTTCTATCATTTTGAGCTAATTTTCTAAGCTCAGCGATAGAGAGGCCTTCTGGAGCTGCTATCTGGAGCTTAGAAAGTGCCTTTTTTTGCTTGATTTTCTCGTGACTAGCGCGTAAGAGCTCGTTTTCTCGAGCTAGAAAAGCCGTTGATTGCATCGTGATTTGGCACGCTTTAAGCACCTGGTCTATAGCGGAATTCACTAGGCTTGGTGGGCTCTTAGAGCGCTGTTTTAAGAGCTTTTTAATCGAAGAAGCTTGCTTCTAGAGCTGCTTATAATTCGATGGCGTCTTAGGCTCCCACGCGCCACTACTTTGGCTTCCTTGAGATGGTGGTGGTATAGGTGTCCGGAGCTGGATATCAAGCTTTGAAATAACTCGATCTAGGTTATATGGAACTAAACTAGTTGCCGAGAAGCTATTCTTGATCGTTTCTGCTTTAAAAGCTTCGATTCGAGTGGTCGGAAAAGCGTTAAGAAAGTCTATCTTATCGATATGGTTCTAACCACGCCGCATCATATCCTCGACGCACTTCCTATACGCGCGCTTTAAGACCGCAAAACAACCCACGTCGAGCGGTTATAAAAGATGTGATGAGTGCGCTGGCATGTAGATTAGAATCACATAATTTTGAGAGCAAATTTCGTCGAATTTTGGAGTTAGATGGCTTCCATAACCATCTAGAACTAGAAGTCGATATATCCCCTTTAACCTTAAGAAAGTCGATAGAAGAAAGACCTTTTTAAGCCAGCAAAGTCCAATTTCGTCTAAGGTCTATCTATTTAGACTAACCTGGAATTGCTAGTCGTCTAGAAGTATTAAATTTTCAGCCTAGCCTCTAATAAGTATTTTACCCTTAAAGATAACCATTAGAGGAAGGCTATATCTAGACGCGCCTATACACTTAATCGAGGTCACCTATTCACGATTTCTAGGCTATAAAAGAGAGCGTCGACCATAATATTCTACTCTTATAACGACTTTTGTGGTCGCGGTTAAGCCCATCGCGAAGCCTGTCTCATCAAAGTTATAGATATCATCTTGCTAAATACCATACTTAAGGATCGTCTTTTGAACCAGGTCGAACCATTCCATAATGATTCTTAGGTCCTCGCACTTTGCCCGCTTATAATCATAGCGTCTAGAGAACCTTATATCGAGTTCTAGGTGTCGTTTAATATATTTTATAACCCAATTTTTGCCGACGGTTTAGATCGGGGTTATTCTACGTGTCGCGAGTAAGAGATTAGCCATTTCTTACACCATAGAAGGTCGTGGTGCTACTCCACGTATATCCATAGAAATCACCTAATTCTTAAGCGAATTCTCCTCAATTTCAGTCAATTTAAACGAATTTACGCGTAATTCGACGCGGTTTTGACGTCCGTGAAGACGCGCGTATAACGTTGTATATAGGATATTATATATGCATGCTGCTTTGCGAATTGACAAATTTTCCTGCTTTTTGATAGCCTGGATAGCAAGTAAGATATTGCCTTCTTGTTGTGTCAATTTTTGACGATTTTGGGAGCGAATTGGTGGCATGGTGGTTGGTGGAAGAAAGATGGTCTAATTAATTAAAGCGTTTTGGTTGGGGTGATCCGGCCGACCGGGATGATCCGCTCGGTGGTGAATTACGTTAGCTAGTTTAACAGATAGTGACCGATTGAGGTATAGACCGGTTATCTTGTCTCGAATAGTTTGTCACCCCGATCTTATCTCACGTCATACTTTCGTTGGCGCCAAAAAGGCGCGAGAACTAGTCGGTCCGTCAATCTAGCCAGCCTCGCTGTGAGAGTGTGTAATATTCGATCTTCCGGAAATGACTTGACATTACTAGCATTGCAAATTATCCGTTCTTGCGTCAGACTCAGCATACAATGTAGCATGCGATCTCAATTGTAACATCTCATCTGGGAAACTTCTGGGCCAACTGCTCATTTCGAAGGGGGAAGCTAACGATCAAAACCTTTGGGGCATAACAACCGTTTTCAAACAATTTCCCTCGGAGCTGTACACCCAGACTCTCTCTCCGGAATTTTCAAGGTAACGGATGGTCCCAGATCGGAGGGGCGAATGATAGAATTCAACCGCTGATGGTACTAGGAGTTAACACCGTTGATATACTAAAAGGAGTCATTAAGCCAGGTGGCTTTCTAATTTTTTGGTTCAATAAGAGGCACTGAGTCTACCTTCTGCTTTACTTCGGGGAATGTGACGCCGATGCAGGAAGGTTGTCCGACAGGGCGATCACGGCTAGTCTTCACTGAGAGTTCGATGATCTGTGGAGCCTGGGGAGCCTTGCCCAGTCCAATGATGACCCATGCAGTAGGCCTGCGGCTAGAAAGATATACGACCTCAATATCGTATGATTCTCAGGACTACTCCTCATTTTGACGCGAACTGATCCTCTTTGTTTTTTGACTATGTAGCCGCCCAAAGGCTCCGACCACCTAGGTCGAGTTTGGAGATCAGAAGGTCGATGTACCTGAAGGCGGTTACTACGACCGTTATCGTATGAACCTGAACCTGGACGAGGTAGCCCGCGATCCGGCTGTAGGACCCGACATCGATTTCTTCCGGAAGATTCCAAAGAGGCTGGTCGATTCGACAGTAGGGGTATACGCACCCAACTTCTACTATCGCTCTAGAAGCGTCCAACACCTTTGCAAGACGTTGCTGGTACATAGTATGGGTAAATGATTATGGCCGTGTAAGATATATATTTTCCGCTGTTCATTACAATTACTTATCAAATTATAAGAAACTATTAAAACATGACACAACCGCAATTTTGGACAATCTGTGTAGACATGATGACTAACTGTAAATACACTTTTATGTAGGAATCACTTTACATAGTCGCGTGATCTTTTGGGTCAGCTGCCCTGTATCGAACCTGTATCGGGTTCGAGTACCCAGCATGTAAAACCCAGAGTAGCCTAAGTCATTAGCGAGTTCCATAGGTCAGCCGCTTCCTGGCCAGTGAGACCAGCAGTTGCCTCCTTCGCGGCATAGCATCGATCAATAGTGGCCTGCGGCGCATTGCAAGGGCTCCTGAGACGGTTGCAAATGAGATCTTGCGGAGTAGCAATGTCAGGTGAAGATCCGAATGGGAAGTCTTTCTGGTTATTGGTGGTGTAGGCCCACTCGTTGCGATTATCTAGGCCATACTCATACTTAATGGTCGGGTCCGAGCAGGTACCATAATCTATTGTTGGAGTGGGAGTAGGTGAAGTGGTGGTAGTGGTAGTAGTGGTAGTGGTAGTAGTGGTCGGTGAAGTAGTGGAAGTGGTAGTAGAAGTAGTGGTTGTAGTGGTCGGTGAGGTGGTGGTGGAGGTGGTAGTAGTGGTCGGTGAGGTGGTGGTGGTTGAAGCGGTTGTGGTTGTTGTTGGTGAAGTAGTGGAAGTGGTAGAAGTAGTGGTTGTAGTGGTCGGTGAGGTGGTGGAAGTGGTAGTGGTAGTGGTGGTTGTCGTAGGCGAAGTGGTCGTTGTAGTGGTCGGTGAGGTAGTGGTGGTTGAAGTGGTGGTAGTGGTAGTAGTGGTCGGTGAAGTAGTGGAAGTGGTAGTAGAAGTAGTGGTTGTTGTTGGTGAAGTAGTGGAAGTGGTAGAAGTAGTGGTTGTAGTGGTCGGTGAGGTAGTGGTGGTTGAAGTGGTGGTAGTGGTAGTAGTGGTCGGTGAAGTAGTGGAAGTGGTAGTGGTAGTGGTTGTAGTGGTCGGTGAGGTGGTGGTGGTTGAAGCGGTTGTGGTTGTTGTTGGTGAAGTAGTGGAAGTGGTAGAAGTAGTGGTTGTTGTTGGTGAAGTAGTGGAAGTGGTAGTGGTAGTGGTGGTTGTCGTAGGCGAAGTAGTGGTAGTAGTGGTCGGTGAGGTAGTGGTGGTTGAAGTGGTGGTAGTGGTAGTAGTGGTGGTAGTGGTAGTAGTGGTCGGTGAAGTAGTGGAAGTGGTAGTAGAAGTAGTGGTTGTTGTTGGTGAAGTAGTGGAAGTGGTAGAAGTAGTGGTTGTAGTGGTCGGTGAGGTAGTGGTGGTTGAAGTGGTGGTAGTGGTAGTAGTGGTCGGTGAAGTAGTGGAAGTGGTAGTGGTAGTGGTTGTAGTGGTCGGTGAGGTGGTGGTGGTTGAAGCGGTTGTGGTTGTTGTTGGTGAAGTAGTGGAAGTGGTAGAAGTAGTGGTTGTTGTTGGTGAAGTAGTGGAAGTGGTAGTGGTAGTGGTGGTTGTCGTAGGCGAAGTGGTCGTTGTAGTGGTCGGTGAGGTAGTGGTGGTTGAAGTGGTGGTAGTGGTAGTAGTGGTCGGTGAAGTAGTGGAAGTGGTAGTGGTAGTGGTTGTAGTGGTCGGTGAGGTAGTGGTGGTTGAAGTGGTGGTAGTGGTAGTAGTGATCGGTGAAGTAGTGGAAGTGGTAGTAGAAGTAGTGGTTGTAGTGGTCAATGAGGTGGTGGTGGAGGTGGTAGTAGTGGTCGGTGAGGTGGTGGTGGTTGAAGCGGTTGTGGTTGTTGTTGGTGAAGTAGTGGAAGTGGTAGAAGTAGTGGTTGTAGTGGTCGGTGAGGTGGTGGTGGTAGTTGTAGTTGGTGAAGTGGTGGAGGTGGAGGTAGTAGTGGTCGGTGAGGTGGTGGTGGTTGAAGTGGTGGTAGTGGTAGTGGTTGTAGTGGTCGATGAGGTGGTGGTGGTAGTTGTAGTTGGTGAAGTGGTGGAGGTGGAGGTAGTAGTGGTCGGTGAGGTGGTGGTGGTTGAAGTGGTGGTAGTGGTAGTAGTGGTCGGTGAAGTAGTGGAAGTGGTAGTGGTAGTGGTGGTTGTCGTAGGCGAAGTGGTCGTTGTAGTGGTCGGTGAGGTAGTGGTGGTTGAAGTGGTGGTAGTGGTAGTAGTGGTCGGTGAAGTAGTGGAAGTGGTAGTGGTAGTGGTGGTTGTCGTAGGCGAAGTGGTCGTTGTAGTGGTCGGTGAGGTAGTGGTTGTCGTAGGTGAAGTAGAAGAAGTGGTCGCCGTGGCTGGCGAGGTGGTACTTGTTATGGTTGTTGCCGGTGAAGTTGTCGGAGATGAACAACTCGTTGTGGATGACGTCATTATCGGAGAGGTTGAAGAGGTAGTACTTGTGGTTGTTTCCGGTGAAGTAGTTGTAAATGAACAACTCGTAGTAGACGTTGGTGAACTAGTCGTCGGCAAAATACTCGTAGTTGGCTCTGGACTCCAAGTCTCACAAGAGGTGCTAGGCTTGGGACGGGTAGCCCAGCTAGGTGGTATCCCACCTCCTTGATGGCCCCCATCGTGAAGCTTCCCCTCGTTGTCATTGTGCCATGTGTGGGTCTCCTGGAATGGATCTGTCAGGACGGTACCCTCCCTGGAAACCGAGGAATCCTTGATCCACGGGGCTATAGTATCCCTTGATACATGCTCGAAGGGTGTTGCTGCCTTCACATGGTCTTCCAGATTGATCCTCTGCGGGTGACAGAGAGATTGCCCAATCAGAAGCAGAGCAGTGACAGCTGCGGGTACCACTCTCATGTTGACTGTTTTCCTTAACTCTTTGGCGGTTTTTCTTGGCTAAAATTGCAGGAAATTTTACAAATTTGCGGCTTTTTTATATGATCGAGGATGCTTCCAAGCTTCCAACTTCTAAGTTTTCATATGCGTATGACGCAACTACATTGAGTATATATAATCATAGACCAGCCCTAGAGGGTCTAAGAACACACACTATCATCCTGACTTAATGATAGGATTGTGTAAATTTCATGGTGACGTTACCACCCCTGAAGGGTCAGCCATATGGAGTTGGGCGGATGTGACCTCTGAGGCTACAAGCTTTTCCCAACTCTAGTAATTGATGCATTACGATGAATCATAGACATTGTTATTGTTCTCTAATATACAGTATTCTCCGCAATGGTCAATGGAGTACATACTATCACTTTCATCTTTGTCGGGTCAATTCCGCAACAATGGGCAGTTTTATGATCAAAGAGAACAAACGTCCGCCGAAATATCGAAACAAACCACTTGCTATACAGATAGCCCTTGTTATCTTCTCGATCTGGCTCGGCTACAAGATTGCACTAACCTGGAATAGTAAGTGCCAAGCAGTAGATCAATCATGTTTGGAAAGTTAATACGCATACTAGCCAATCAAAACGCATCCCAATTCCAGAATGACCTTGAAGAAGACGCTCAAAGATCGACTATACCACTGTCCGAAAGCCTCTCACGCATGCTCATCCTCCTACCCGACGATACGGAAACAAAACAACTCCTCAGCCCAATCGACACAACCGGCGAAGCCAGACTACACGACTTCGGCCTCCGTACACGACAATACAAAGTCTTGTTTGAAGTTTGGACAGAGCTACACACCACAAAGTCAAACACAGGCACCTCTATCCGAGACGACATACCCTACCAAATACGAACTAACCCTCGACTCTCCAGCGCCCTTTCCACAAACTCTTCCAATCTCCTCCACTACTATGAGCAATATCGCTCAACCCTTACACGTCTCCAAACCTTCCTTTTCCCTTGGACATCACCCTACCATGCCGACCACCTCTCTCTCCAAAATGCCCTCTCAAAAGGCGGCCGAGGCCTCGTCTTCACGGCAGGTACCCACCAACTCCCATACCTCCTTACCTCAATCCCAACCCTCAGGAACCTAGGCTGCACCCTCCCGATCGAAGTTTTATACCTCGGCCCAGAAGACCTAAGTCCCGAAGCGCAACGACAGCTTGAATCTCTACCGAACGTGCTGACGCGCGACTTAAGTCTCATGATCTCAGACAATGGCTGGACGCTGCGTGGATGGGCAGGGAAACCATTTGCAATCCTATTTTCCAGTTTCCGGGAAGTGATATTCATCGATGCGGATGCGCTGTTCTTCCAGAATCCGGAGATCCTATTTGAGGATCCGGAGTATAAACGGACGGGCGCATTGTTTTTCAAAGATCGTCGTATTATGCCAGAGGATAAGAGCGACTGGATGAGGAAGGTTTTGCCCGCTCCTATTTCCGAGATGGCGAGGGGCTCCAGGTTTTGGAAAGGGATAAGTGGGCATATGCAGGAGTCTGGGGTGGTAGCTGTTGATTCCTGGAGACATTTTGTGCCATTGCTTCTTGTTACGAGGATGAATGGGCCTGATAGGGATGGTAATAAGGAGAAAGGTCTCAGAGGGGTTTACGATATGCTTTTTGGTGAGCCCTTTCATTGACTTCTGTTTCCTTATTGAAGATAAGAACTGACGATGTCCAGGCGACAAGGAAACCTTTTGGCTTGGCTGGGAGCTTGTTGGGTCCACATCATACGCATTTCACAAGGGATGTGTCGGAACTATGGGAACTGTCCAAGTGAATGGACCAGCACGCGGGCGAGGCTTCGACGAAGCAGACTTGGATTCGATTCATTCAGTCTCTTCCGAGAGCATTGAGAAGGCCCCGCGTATCCAGCCCGCTCTGAGGACACGGCCTCGGGAGTATACGATATGCGCACCGCAGCTACTTCACTTGGATCTTGCTGGGCGCCCACTTTGGTTTAATGGTTGGCTTTTACAGGATAAGTTTGCAGACGCTAAGAGTCAGCAGCCTGGAAAGTTTGAGAGTTTCGTACATGAGCAGATGGAGGATGAGAAGGATCCAGAAGCATGGAAATTACATGGGAATAATGTTTGCTGCTTGAGTTCGAAGAAGGTGGCTGAGTTTTCGGAGGATGAGAAAGATATCTTGAAGATGATTATTAAGGCTGCGAAGAGAGTGGGCGTCTTTGGTTCAAACTAGTTCAATATATGACTGATTCGCTGATGCTTTCTTTTCCGTCTTGGCGTAGTAGCAGCATACTATTAGGGTGTTCCGATATCGTGGCGCATCGTGGCACCTTATGGGACCTAGACCTAGACAAAACTAGACTTCCGTAAACCTAAGTTGGGTCTAAAGTCTCGACCCAAAACCTAACCCAGGCTGGGTCCGGGTTGAACTTCTATAACCCGGACCCAACCCGGACCCAATATTAGGGCTAGACCTGGACAAAACCCGCGGGATTCCCACCATGGGATAGACCATGGCACGGGTAATTTTATAAAAACTAGTCCCACGGGAGTGGGGCGTGGTGGTTAAAAATGGTTTGTCCCGCCCGCGATGGGATATGGGTATTCCCACGGGTATTGTAAACAGTGCAAACTTACCCTTTTTAGACATGCATTAATCATCCAATTTTTTCTGTATTTTTAGTAGTAATCTATATACGCACGTGACTATATAACTCCACCAGAACTACCAAATTCCACTAGAACTACCCTTTTTTAAGGTTTCAAGTTCGATTCTAGCTCTATATTACATACCAAAACAGCTTAAATTACCAATCTTTTAGCATTCTTAGTCAGCAGATTATATAACGTATTTCACAAGCGAGCGGAACACCCAATTGGCCGGAACACCTCTAAACACATAGTAAAAGTGATGATTCACAACTTGATATCTCACCAACCATGAGTTTGTTCTATTTAATTACCGGTGGATAGCTATAAATAAGACTTCTTAAGATAAAATATCATTTCAAGGAAATTACAAAGCTAGATTATATCGCTTACGAAAATTACGGTGAAACGAGCTCAAGAATATATATTTCTACCATTAAATTGCCCACCAAGCTTTGAGGAATCCCTAAACTCTCCAAAGGGGTTAGATACGATACTGACAGTATTAGGCTATAAGCAAAACGCCCGCCAGACTTACGTTGTTAAGATATTAAGTTGTACTAACTAATACAGAGAATACAGAAGTATAAAATTATGAAAAATTATGAAGAATTATGAAAAATTGGGTTTTCCTGGGTACCCATTAGGTACCCAGTCTGGGTCCTGGGTAGGGTCCGGGTTATCTTGCCTCGACTCAGACCCGGGCTGGGTCTGGGGCTGGGTCCAATACTTAGACCCAGACCTGGGTCCTGCGGAAGCCTACTAATATCTAGGCTAGTAAATCAGATAAGGGTATATTATAGTTAAACTAGGGTCCCGTTTGCCCCCATTAATATAGGTCTCATCTGGGGCCTAAATGTTAAAACCTACTCTGGGGTTAAGTCTTATTGCCTGTTAAGTAAACCAGCCACTACTGATCGGAATGAAACGTGCCGAACAGGATATTCGAAATGAAAGTTGGATTCCCAGATTGTCTACATGACCTACAAGACTCTACGGAAAATTGATTCATTTTTAGATCAGTGAGTAGAAAAGAAATAGCATCCTTTAGTTGGCTACGAACGCCATCATGGATCTGATAGCCAACACATTGTGAGGACGAGAGCTCGGTGTTGCCTTCTTCGCGAGAAGCTTTCAGTGGACCCGGCCGTATGGGCTCCGTGACTGACCGGTTCAAGTCTCTGCCGATACTCGACACCTGCCTTTTGTAAAGATGGTCAGCTTCGGCCCTTGTAAGAGCTATCCGGAAAGATGGTACTATGAAATGATCGACACTCTACCTTATCATCAGTACGCGCGTCTTGCGGTACTATTGCGCTCATACCGGTTTTTCGTCGGTCAAGGGCTACTCCTACGTCATTGGAATGACCTTCCTCCGTAATTCCACGTTGTCTCTGCCTTATTGGACTAAAGAAGTCAACAGCCTAACCTCTCCCGAGAGCTGCGCACTAGCGAATGCGGGCGGCGAGTGTTCGGCGGTGATTGACCCGAAATGCGGAGAAGGCATCTTGAAACTCTCGGTGAACATTGCCCTAGATGGACACTTTGGCAAATTTGAAAGTGGAGTATTTCCACCTCTTGGAACTTGACTCTTAGTTAGCGCCGCTAGTCTAAAATTTCCCGCAGTAGGGGGAAGCGGGGAAAAGCAAGCGTTTTTTGACGGAGTTCAATATGTTTCAGCTATAAAGTGCCCCGATTGCTTCAGATGGCTCTGTTCTTTACGAAAAAGACCCTCGTCTGAAGCACACAGCATGCTCGTCTTTCCTTTACTCTTTTCATTGACTTTGCTGTGGCCTTGTCTGGCTTCAACCCTCTCAATCCTTCCAGGATCGCAACGGACTGAGGCTTTGTTGGATCCAATCGCAATCGGCGAACCGTACCCGCGACTCAGTTGGCAATTAACTTCATCTGTCAATGGAGCCACACAGGTCGCTTACCAAGTTCAAGTAAAAAATGCTGCGGACCAAAAACAGACGATCTTGTGGGATAGCGGCAAAGTCATCTCAAAAGACCCGGCAGCTCTATACGGCGGCGAAGCTCTTGGATCACGAACACAGGCTTCTTGGCAAGTTCGTGCTTGGGACAAGAATGGCATTGTAACAGCATGGAGTGAGCCAGCTGAATTCGAAATCGGTCTTTTGAATTCACAAGATTGGATAGGATACTGGATTACCAATTCGAACTTTGAATTAGGAACGACTTCCTTACCGACTTTCGCCAAAACATTTGAAGTGTCTTGTGACGTGTCTCACGCGCGTCTCTACCTCATTGGTCTGGGCCTTCATTCAGCAACAATCAACGGCCAATCCGTGAGTCAAGGAGTATTGGCTCCGGGTTACACAAATCTCAACAAAACAAAATACTATTCTACCTACGATGTTACTAGCGCTATCTCGAAGGGCGCCAATCTGCTAGGAGTCGAGCTGAGTAGGGGCTACTATGATGCCCAAGCCGCTCTTGATAGTAGGTATATGAAATTCACCACCTCGGCCAAACCACTTATGCTCTTATCGCAATTGGAATACACCTGTAAAGATGGAAAGTCCGTCAAAATTGGATCTGATTCTAGCTGGAGGTCTAACATAGATGGTCCCCTATTAGAATCATCTTGGTACGGTGGAGAGGAGTACGATGCCCGATTGGAGATTCCGGGATGGCCTTCAGCAATCTCCAATAGCAGTTCGTGGCAATCAGTTGCCAGAGCTTCTCCGCCGCCTGGAGATCTGGTTCCTCAACCATATGCTGAATTGGCGATTGTGGAGGACATTCCCTGTGTCTCTGTGACCAAGGTCGGTACATCAGGGTGGACCTTTGATTTCGGTGTCAACTTTGCCGGATGGGTCGAGCTACAAATCAGTGAGCCGGCAGATACCAGAGTGGCGATGTGGCCGGCTGAGATCGTGAGCAGCCACGTCTGGGCCGATCAATCGACTACTGGCAAGCCCATTTTTGACGCATTCACATCTAATGGAACAACCTATACATATTCTCAGAAATTCATGTACCATGGAATGCGATATCTCTCGGTGAATCTGACTCAAACACCATCGGCCACTGATGCCGTGGGACATTCGATCCGTCAGTCAGTGGACAAAGTGGGCGAGGTATATTCAAGCAGCAACTTGTTCAACAGCATACATGGTATCATCGATCGGTCGATCCAGTCAAATCTCTATAGTACACTGACGGACTGTCCTCATCGGGAGAAACTTGGCTGGCTTGAACAAGACCATCTCATGATATCGCCGATAATGTGGAGTTATGATGTGCAGGCAATGCTTCAGGTGCCTGTCCAGGATATTGTGGACTCTCAGCAAAATGCTTCGTCGTTTGGCAATGTCTCTCCACACCCTGGATTCATCCCGGAAATTGCTCCTGAGTTCCAGGTATTTCCATATCCTTTTAGAGATGATCCAAACTGGGGAGGAGCCGTCGTTCTACTGCCCTTACAGCACTACAAAGAATATGGTGATACCAGAATTTTGTCTAGGCAATACTCCGCGATGACAGGTTATCTGTCCTACCTAGAGTTTTTGACAACGAACTACACTCTACATTATGGATTGGGTGACTGGGAAGCGCTTGATGATTGCACAGGAAGTTTAATTCCTGCCACCTACGGATTCCAGCAAGCGGCGCAAGGAATGGCGCAGGTTGCGCGCTACCTTTCATATTCGGATGACGCAGAATACTATCAGGATTTGGCGGATAAAATCACCTCAGCCTTGCATACTGCGACCTTTAACGCTTCTGAGGCAGTATACGGCTGCGGATCTCAAGGAGCTTTGGCTCTTGCCCTCGATATGAGTGCGCCGCCTACAGAGGAGATATACGCTCGAGTCCTTGATAACTTGGTTGGCTTGATCGTAAACAACACGAACCATTGGAGCGTCGGAGAGATCGCATTGCCAGCATTATTCCGGGTCCTTCATAACAATGGGTACGATGAGCTGTTGTACACTTTGATGAGCCAGACTACTGCGCCCTCATATGGCTATGAGGTCGTCAACGGCGCTACATCGCTGTGGGAAGCCTGGGATGGGACAAGTTCATCTGGTTCTAGCATGAATCACCTCATGTTTGGATACGGTGACGTTTGGCTCAGCCAACTCTCAGGTTTGCAGCAGGTCAATACTAGTGTTGCATGGAACTCGATCAACTTCTATCCTGCATTGGTAGGCAATCTGACTGCAGCCTCCGCGAACCACATGACCCCTCGCGGGTTAGCGAGTGCTGCCTGGACGCTTGAATCAGATGAATTCCGGTACAACATCACTGTTCCTATTGGTTCCAAAGGACATGTGTACTTGCCCGCAAAAAGCAACGGTACAGTGATCACGTCTTATGATGGATCATACTCGCCTGTTGTTGTCGGCAGCGGGAATCATTCTTTTATCGTGACCTGATTTTATTAGGCGACTTGCCGCTTTTGAAGCAGCCCAGTCTCCTCATTACTATTGAAGTTCCTTCAATTTGAATGTCTTTTCCTTAGAGTCTGTTCCTGACAGTATCCGGATAGTAGAACAATTGGCATGCTCGGAAATGGTATTTCCATCATTGCCCGGACGACTCATAATTGCCCACTTCTCCATTACAGATTATATCAGTAAGTGATGTGCTATGGATCTTCAGAGCTTTTGTAGTAGAGATACACCGGCTGTAGGAAGACAGTATCATGCTTCTGGCTGCCGAGGTGGCAGAGCAAGGTCACGAGGGCTCCGCAAAAGTTGTACGCGATGCCTTTGTTGGTAGCATTTAGTTGAAAGAGATGGGTATTCCGGAATCCGCTTCCCGTGATTCTGCGGCACAGAAGAGCCCGTCGGCCGCACATTTTGGGGGATTCTCTGACCTGATATCGTCGCGAAGTGAAAAAAAAATGACAAGCTCATGTCTATTGGTCTGGTGCCCCGAAGAAGATCATGGCATTTCTCTTTGATAGATGGTGAAAACGGAAAGGGATGAGAATGGTCACGGGTCCATCCAGTATCAGAAACTTGATTGGCAGAGCTTGCCTGTAGACTGACCACTTGAAATTTTTCGTGCAGACAACCTTGCAAACGTGCATCGTTTACGCTAGGTGGGTGCATTCCTGACTTTGAAGCTGCAAGACATTTATGGCCTCTCCAACTTGGTATACTAAAACAAGAGGCTAAAGCGGCAATATCTGTGCGGGCAGCAACTACTGGTCTATGGATTTCCTGTCCTCGTTGAGTTAATGGTCTGATATTTTTGCCTGTTGCTAATTGTGCACAGGCCCTCTTCTTCAAGCTACTGTCGCAATTCATCCACCGCACAATCTGACGACGATCACGACGCGTTAGTGTTTGGTCGAGCTTCCCTTGCTCCATCGATGAACGATGCTCGCGAAGTTTCGAATCATGCTTGCGTCAACGCAGGCTGTATAGCTATGCATCACTGTTATGGAAGCTATCAAAGCGGTCGAGGGCCAGCTTTCTGTTGAGTGAGGCGGCAAATCATGAACCAGTAGGGCCTTTCTTCCTTCAACGATGCACTTCGGATTTACCTAGAGCCGAAAGGATATTTTCGCACTCGATCTGTAGGTTTCATGAGGTTTGTAGGAAAATAGTGTCGAATGCAAGAATGTTTGCTGCGTGCCTTGACTAGTGGCTCCATCGAGTCACGAGCGTGGGGCCTCGCAGCACCCTTAGCTGGGACGACCATCGGTCTTCGATTGGTGGGATTATAACTGGCAAAATAGGGTGCTTACACTGACGAGGAGTCACTATAAGTTCTATATAAACACGTTCACTCCGGCACTGATTATACCGAACATGAACATGACCTCTAGGTGAGCCTTACTTGTCGTATGGTTTTAATAAACATAAGGGACGCGGTGCCTTTGTATAGCTGAGAGTTTGAGCTCGAGACGCCCCCTATACATAAGAAGATAAAGAATCTTGACCAGATCATCCTGTATTGGTTAGCATTCTCCACTTTCTTTGCCCTTGATGATAATAATGATGTAATTATTTGGTGAATCCAGTTCAGTCCCAAACTTTATCAAAAGTAGGTGATTTTTGGCATTTTTTTCGAATGACCTTAGTAGACATCGCCAAATCCCACAAAGCCCAAAGCCCAACCCAACCCAACCCACAAATGGGTTGGGTTTTGGGCACGTCGCTCGGCCCATTATTGGGGGCCCATTGGGGGCCCACTAATTTACAAACAGTACAAAGATTTACTAATTTTAGTAAAAAATCAAAATATACAGTATTTTTGTGCATTTTCCAATATTAGTCAGCAGATTTATGAGCGCCAAGACCAGTTTTATGCAAAGTTGGGCTTTTTATGGGGGCCCATGGGGCCCCACAAAAAGCCGAAAGCCCACAGTGGGTTGGGCTTTGGGCCTGACTCTAGGCCCATTTTCAGGTTTTGGCGATGTCTACAAAAGGCCCATCTCAAATGCAGCGGGCTCGCTCCATTCTGATACACTGCCGTTCTTGCACCAAATTCGTACTTGCCAAGATGCTTGAGCTCGTGATTCAATGACAGTCCCGCCGTATAAGGCTGCCGGGTTCTTTGAAATAACCTTTCCGCTATCCCACAATTTCTTAGGCTTTTTGCTGGCATTGTCCCTCACTTGAACCTGATAAGCGGCCTGGGTAACATCATTGATAGATGAATTCAATTGCCAGGTGAAACGGGTATTTAAGTCGCCAATCGCAATGGATTCAATAAGGCTTCAGTTCGTCGTGACTCAGGAACAATCGACAAGGATGCCACCACACAGGGCAACACGAAGGCGAAAATGGAAGCAATGTGTAGTTTAAATGGATGCCGTGGGCACCTGGAGCAGCTCTTGGGAATAGAATCACTGATTTATACTGTATAAAAGGTCCAACAAGACATCGCGTAGTAGCTGTCCCGTTATTCGTGGTGTAGGGGATTACCTTCTACCAGTGTGGATCCACTCCTGCGGGATCAGACACCTCCACATTTCGGGCAATTGACTGCCGAATATCCGCATGGACGTGCTTCTGCCGAATTTTAATTTGTTGATCAATACCTTATGAGTGTAGTTGAGTCTTCATAAGACCACACTATGCGCTCACGCTATAGACCACAGGGGTTAAGTGCTGCTGGTCTTCATGGTGAGGCCCATATCACCCCCGTGTAAGCGACCACAGGTTCAGGAAAAAATCATCATTTCCCCGCAGTAATCGAGGAGTAGCGAAGTCTAATTGCTAGAAGCTTTTGTTTCGGTATTGACTATACCGAGCGTAGGAGTTGGTACAAAGTATGACACGTAATGCTGTATTGACTAGCAATCATGGAGAATTATGTACTCGCCGACATCGGGCTATCCTTTAATCTACCGGGGATTTTCTCTAAGAAAATCAAGCTCTTGAAGTGTATCATCAGATCATGCCAAGCCTTCTCCACTTCGGTATAATAGGCGGCGAAGCCGTGGGTATGAAAGAGAGACAATGATCAAGTGGAGAAAATACTTCCTTCTGTCGAAGTAAGACAGGAGTTGCACTGACTCTATTCGCTGCGAATATTAGGACGCCCTCATCAAAACCCAATCATCGCACGCAGAGTTTGTGGAGAAAATCGAGACTTTCGGGACTGACGAGCTATATCTTGTCAATTATGCGCCTTCTCATCATCTTATGCGCCGTGTTACAGGCAGCATTCGTCGTTGCGGATAAACCGTACGCGCTAAAGCTCCTGAATGCGACTCCCAGTATGGCAATTGACGACTCTGTACCGCGATTCGCATGGGCATCATCCTTTGAACAGAGGGGATCGAATCAGTCGGCATACCAGATCCAAGTTCATGACGCGAAAAGCCACCCGATATGGGACTCGGGTCGAGTCCGCTCTTCAGTACAGCAAGGCATCAATTATGGAGGGCCACAACTCGAGACGTGTAGTGCCTACACGTGGAGGGTGCGTTTGTGGAATCAGAATGGCAAACCCTCAGACTGGAGTACCGCCTCCAATTTTTCCACGGCTTTCTTCGATGCCTCGGATTGGAGCGATGAAGCGATCTGGATCAGCGCGCCGCAAAGCCGGGCTGGTCTCGCCGGAAGCAATTGGATCACCCCACCAACAGGTTCCAGTAGCACAACGGTTTCCAAAAATATATCTCTTACTGATGGTACCATTGTAAGCGCACTGACAACTGTGAGTGGTGAAGGTAACTTCAATCTCACAGTCAACGAACGAGTATCCAAACAATTCAATGGTACCTGGAAAGACGGTGTTGTGGACCTGGATCTGAAGAATTTCCTTCAGAATGGATCTAATATAATCTCTATCTCGGCTCCGGCATCCGCCCCAGGCGTGACTATGCGAATGGAAATCCGAATGTCAGACGGGTCGTGGCTCCTCGTGGTGACAGACAGCACTTGGCATGATAGTGAAGGTGAAAGCGTCACCAATCTAGGAGACTACACCCAATCGTCGTTTGCGGGGATCGGGATCCTTGAGAAGAACGGCGCTGTCAATGACGAGCCTTCATCGTTCCGTCGATCGTTCACTGTCAAGGGAGACGCACGCGTTAGCCGTGCGACGTTATACATAACCGGCCTTGGCCATTTCATGGCTTACCTTAACGGCCAGAGGGTCGGAGACAACGTCATCGACCCGGGATGGAGCGACTATGATGACAGAGTATATTATGTGGCGCTAGACGCTACGGAACTCATCCGCATAGGGACAGAGAACGTGCTAGGTGTCCAGCTTGGAAATGGCTGGTTCGATTACCAAACTATGCACATGTCAGAGCGCTGGGGTTGGGGAGAGTCGGCAGTATACATTCGGAATTGGGGCATCATGCGCATCTTTGCGCAGCTAATCATCGAGTACGACGATGGTACGGTTCAGGAAGTCGTCAGTGATCGGTCTTGGACATCAGATATAGGACCCTGGATACTGACAACGGGCCACGGGTCTGAATCTTACGATGCCAGGCTGGAGCAGGCTGGGTGGAACACGGCCGCGTTCGATGACTCGGCTTGGAGCCCCGTTAATATCATCGATGCGCCTCCTGGGCAATTACAGGCTCAGCGAACGGCCCCGCTTCGAGTCCAGGACACTCTCCAGGGCACAATGATAGCGGACAGCTCCGACTATATCATCTTTGATCTCGGTATTAATATCAATGGGCAACAAGAGATCACTGTGTCCGGGCCACGTAATACTACTGTTACTATCATTGGAGGGGAACGGATCGGTAGTAACGGCCACGTCCAGGCAATTGGGGACTCGAAGCAAAATCCTGCCTCTGCGGATTACCAGACTCTCTCTACATACACCCTAAAAGGAAGTGGGAATGAGACCTGGCGACAGAGCTTTTCGACCGTGGGATTTCGATATATTGAAGTGCAGGGAGCGACGGCGCCGGCGGACACCGCATCAAATCTACCTACTGTACAAGGCGTCAGGGGATATTTTGTCCACAGCAATGTGCCCGTCGCAGGGTCTTTTAACTCTTCTAGCGATGAGTACAACGCGGTCTACGATATAGTTCAGCGAACGATGCTGAGCAATCTCGTGTCCATCCATACGGACTGTCCAACATACGAGAAACTAGGGTGGCAGGAGGTGGTATCTGACCTCACCTCATCGTACGCCTATATCCTTGATATCCAGAGTTACTATTCTGTTCTGATGGGCCATGCTCGTGACGGTCAACTCGACAATGGCCTTGTCCCGGACATTGTACCTGCCTACACTGCTGGAACTGGTGCGTATAATGATGCCCCATCCTGGGGTGCGGTGGTCATTAATGCACCGTGGGGAATATACCAAATGTACGGGGACAAAACAGTCCTAAACGAGAATTATGACGCTATGAAGAAATACTACGCCTATCTCCAGAGCAAGGCAGTAGACAACCTAATCACGTACGGCTTGGGTGATTGGGTCGCCCCAGCGAGAGTACAGGTCCCTAATGTGGCGGGTGCTATTTATGTGAGAAGCGCTGAACAAATGGCCAGAATTGCTCAAATCTTGGAAGAGAGTGCCGATGCCAATAACTTCAACTCCGCCTTCAACGTGAACAGGCAGGCATACAACGACGCCTACTTCAGCACAGGCAATTGCAGCTACGCTCCCAATACGCAGGCTGTTCAAGGAATGCCAATAGCATTCGGAATCATCCCGGACATCCAGCTTCACTGCGGCTTGTCGGCACTTATACAAACTATCGCCGACGGTGGGTACCTGGCGGGCCAGGATATTGGGTTTGGCCCGAACCTTGCTAACCATACCACCATGGGCGATATCTCTATCGCTTCCGTACTACGCGCTCTCAGTGATCTCGGCCGTCCTGATCTCGTCGAGACAATGATGCTCCAGCCTACTCTACCAGCCTACTGGGCACTGGCGGCCGACGGCCAGACCTCCCTCCCAGAGAACTGGGACTATACCATCGCACGATCCTTGAACCACGATATGTTTGCTGGCATTATGGAGTGGTTCTACAGGACGGTCGCGGGCATCCAGCCACTGGAGCCGGGCTTCTCCAAAGTTGCAATCAAGCCTGCAGTCCACCTACTCTCCCCCACCGAGGTGCAGGCCTCATACCGGAGTATCCGCGGTGACATTACCGTCCAGTGGAAAAAGACTACTTCGAAAGATGCAAGTATATCCGTGTCAATTCCTGGCAATACCATAGGGTTGATCTATATTCCATCGGGCTATGTCTCGTTGCGTGATGCTGCTCGCCTTAGCAGTGCACAGGGAGTGAGGTCTGTTGAGTGTGATGATGGTTACACAGTGGTGGAAGTTGGATGTGGTGATTACGTTTTCGATTTTACCCTTTAGGGGGAACTGGATGGCTAGAACAGCTATTGCTGTTATTCCTTTCTTACTGCAGATACTGTCGAAGTGTCTCCTGACTTGGCACAGATACGACTAGCGTGGTTCTATCAAAACGGTCAGCGATGACAGGGGCTGTATTAGTAGACTTGTCAGCTGAGAAAGAAGTGGGGAGATCTCTACCTCAAAGAGCTTAAAAGTCCCTCCTGAAATTTGGTCCTCTATCATGTTGGTAACTACAGCCCCAGTCCCTGATGAATTGATGTAATCATTGGCAATATCGAAAGATACAGAGTTTTGTATGCTAGCTCCCCAAAATTGTCGTATTGTCTTCAGCTCTCGTTGTCTCCTCGCTAGTCATGAGAGAAAACACATGAATTACTTCATGCTGAATCACATTCTGTGGTGTACTATCTTCACTTTCCAGTTCATAATTACACTTTTTGACCCTATTTTAATCAAGGAAAACATTGAAAATAAATCATTTGCTAAATAGTATGACTCGTTTGGTTACCCTGCAATACGCCAGCACGGGCTACTCCGAATACCTGCTATGTGGACACTTTGCATTGAGCGACTGTGAGTAACCAGCGCGCAACTGCTAGGATGGACCCAAACGCCCGTTGTGTCAATATTGCGGCTCACCGGCATCTCACGAGCCCAGCAAGGCTAGGCAGCAATGCTAGGCACGAATCGTGATGATTCTGTAGAGTTCATTTTACCACTGGAATTTACAAATCTGGTTTCTCCATCGTCCGCTCATTTCCCAATGAAACGTTATTGTAATCCGGAGTGTTTTGGAAGTACTGTACGGTGTCGTAACACGTATGATGATTATCCCTGGGGATTTCTCAAAGGATTATCGCGCTTTTATACAACATACTAAAGAATTAGCCTTTATTGGTTTCGTCGTCAATTGCTGGCGCACACGTCGCGCCGCCTCACGTCGCTGTTTCTTTTTTTGTTGCCATCCAGATGGTTTCTCCTCATTGTCCTTCATGCTTCATAGAATAGGCAGTGCAAGTCTTCCACTTCAACAGTTGAGTTGACCATTTCATCTTTACCCATTTTAGACTGCCGATAAACTAACAGCCTTGAGCCTACTAAAATTAGGATCCACCCCCGGCTCCCCACCGCCCCTGGATAAATCATCGACCAGGGGTGATTGGTGGGTTATTCAGTATTGTTTTTGTTGGAGGTCGGTGTCATGTACGGAAGGAAGAGGCAGCTCCTCTGTCTAGTATGTCAGATTGAATTGAGTATTACTCCATATTCAGGCCGGCTCTGGCTGCAAATTGATAATTGAAGACGTAAGAATGGTTCTCGAAAGCTGTAGAGGCCCGGGATACAACTAAGCTTCCAAGGAACTAGGCTAGTAAGCCTTTGGAATTATCTTCCCTCGGCCCGCACTGGGGATGTACTGGTTTGGGTAATCCGAAACCTCCGCTGTCTGATGGCCCGAACAGGCTGTCTGATGGTCCAATTGCAAGACCTCCGTGACCCTTTCGGCCTGGCAACGCGGCGCCGGACCAAAAAGTCAAAGATCTGCGTGGACAAAGCTGGAAAATCTTCAATTTCCAATGTCTTTGTGGAGCAGTACATCTGCTATTACATTATACTCTTTTATCTGTGGATCCGGATACTCCAAGCTCAATGACACGGGAGAGTGATTCCGAGTAAATGATGAGACGTAAAAGCGCTCGCTTTCTCCCATGTCAAGCTCCCTGAAATTGCACTCAACTTCCTTTAAGATCTTTGCTAGGAAGTTCCCTCTGATTTCCGGAAAACATGAGATTTTTCGAGCAACGTCTGTCCGCTGGATGGTCATTCAGGGACCGAGATAAAGAGACACCCGATGCATGGATGCCTGTGCCAGCGGTGCCTTCGACGGTGCAACAGGATCTCATCGTAAACAGAAAGTTAGGCTTTGAAACAATCTTCTCGATGCACCGGTTGAGACTAACCTTCGCGACCTAGACTCGAGGATCCATACGTCGGCTTCAACGAACTCAAGGCCCATTGGGTTAATGAAAAGTCATGGGTATACCGAACGGAGCTAAAGCGACCCCGCGTTCCTACCGGCACGCAAGTGGACTTGGTGTTCGATGGCCTAGACACGTTTTCCTCGGTCACGCTCAACGGCCGGACAATTCTTACGAGCAGTAATATGTTTCTCGGCCACCGGGTGGATATCACAGAGGCTCTAGAATCCGAGGGCCCACACGTGCTTGAGGTCGAGTTTGGTTGCGCTCAGCTCAAAGCACGCGAGCTGCGTAACCAACACCCAGACCACCGATGGGATGGCTTCAATGGCGATATGGCGCGTCTGGCCGTGCGCAAAGCACAATATCACTGGGGCTGGGATTGGGGCCCAGCAATTATAACCGCTGGTATCTGGCGCGGCGTACGCTTGGAGGTATACGCTGTGCGAGTAGCAGACTTGTGGCCGCAAACGCAGCTCGAGCCCGACCACCAGACGGCCACTGTCGCAGCCACTGCCGAAATCCACGCCGCCATCCCCGGAAACTATACGGCCAGCTTCCTTCTAACTCTGCGTGGAGACGAAGTCGCGCGTAAAGATGTTCCAGTGGAAGCTGGTAAGACGGCTGAAGCAAAGTTTGAGGTCAACAACCCAGAGTTATGGTGGCCTCATGGCTACGGGTCTCAACCTCTATACGATATCTCGGTGTCAGTTATTGCGCATGGCAAAGAGCTTCATAAGATATCGAAGAAATTCGGTGTTCGGTCAGCCGAAGTTGTCCAACAGCCTGATAAGCATGGCAAGTCTTTCTTCTTCCGAATCAATGGACAAGACATTTTCTGCGGTGGCTCTTGCTGGATTCCAGCCGATAGTCTTCTGCCTAGAATCAGCGAAGAACGGTACAGAAAGTGGATTGACCTTATAGTTGCGGGTGGTCAGACCATGATCAGGTAAGCTCGGACACTATGTGGGCTCTTTTCTAACACTAATTCAATTAGAGTCTGGGGTGGTGGAATTTACGAAGATAAATCCTTCTATGAAGCTTGCGACGAGCTCGGTGTACTAGTGTGGCAAGACTTTATGTTCGGTTGCGGAAACTACCCAGTCTGGCCTGAGCTGCTGGAATCAATACGGCAGGAGGTAGTTTACAACGTCCGCCGATTGCGACACCACCCCTCAATTGTTGTATATGTCGGCAATAATGAGGATTACCAAGTCCAGGAGCAGGCAGGCCTCACTTATATCTACGATGACAAGGATCCAGAAAGCTGGCTCAAGACAGATTTCCCTGCACGCTACATCTACGAGAAGCTACTACCAGAAGCGGTGGCTGAGTTCTCTCCGAGCACCTTTTATCACCCAGGAAGCCCGTGGGGTGATGGAAAAGCCACTTCTGATCCTACCGTCGGAGATATTCATCAATGGAACGGTTCGTCCACCCGAATTCTGATCAAAATATCAATTAGACACTCGTACTAATAGCTACACAGTTTGGCATGGAACGCAGGAGAAGTATCAGATCTTTGACACCCTGGGCGGCCGCTTTAACAGCGAATTCGGCATGGAAGCCTTCCCGCACTTGGCGACGATCGAGTATTTTGTCCAAAATGAGGCCGACAAGTTCCCACAATCCCACGTTATTGACTTTCACAACAAGGCTGATGGTCACGAAAGACGATTGGCGACCTATCTAGTGGAGAACCTCCGCATGGCTACAGACCTCGAGGTAAGCGCTACTATAAAGTTCCATTGATTGATGATTATACTTAGAACTATGTCAGACATACATCTACCTAACCCAGGTGGTGCAGGCGGAGACGATGATGTTCGGATACCGTGGGTGGCGCCGACAGTGGGGTGATGACCGACACTGTGGTGGAGCGCTGTTGTGGCAAATCAACGATTGCTGGCCGACAATCTCGTGGTCAATTGTAGATTACTTCCTACGACCCAAGCCAGCGTACTACACAGTTAAACGGGTGATGCAGCCGCTGGCTATTGGCGTCCGTCGTGAACACAACGACTGGAGTGTCGTTCACGCAAAGCCCCCGATCAAGAGCCGGTATGAGATGTGGGTTGCTAGCAGTAACCGGCAGGTACTGCAAGGAACCGTCGAACTGCGGTACTTGTCGGTGGAGAGCGGCCGGGACCTATGTCCCCCGGTCATCTACGATAACGTTGCTATCGCCGCCAACGGTACGACCAATGTGATCACAAACGGAGTCATTGATCACCTCATCCAGCCCGAGGCACAGGTTCTCGCCGCGCGGCTCTGGGTGGGCGGTCGTGTTGTGGCTCGCGACGTTGACTGGCCACAGCCGTTCAAATACCTCGACTTTGCTGACCGCGGGTTGGACGTTAAGGCAAAGCCTGGGACTACCGCTGGAGAGCAGATACTCACCATCAGCGCACTAAGGCCGGTGAAGTGTGTTGTGTTCGAGGAGCGGGAGAATGTGCAACTCAGCGATAGCGCCTTGGACATCATACCAGGTGATGAGCAGACGGTGGTAGTAAGAGGACTCAGTGAAGGCGATCCTCCACTTAAGTATCGCTACTTAGGTCAGTGATTCTATCTAATCCAGGTTACGCCTGAAGCTGTAGAAGCCCTCTTAAGGCTTCCACGGCTTAGCGGCTGAGCAGTAAAGCGCTATTAGAGGAAAATCTCAAACTTGCGAAAACTCCGTTTTATGTGCTTGTTGTCTTTTCATCTAGATTCCACACACATACACACACACACACACACACAATTCATTAGGGTCCGGTGGTTAACGTACTTCACTACGAGTCGGACACCTGGTCGGCCCGAACACCCCATTAACTTCTAATAATTCAAACTAGAATAATTCCACCATAACCACATAATATTGACTATCTAAGAGATATAACCTAATTTAAATAATGTGTTATTTTATGCCCCTGAATTCCGCATTTAGAGCATTTTGGTGGAGCTCGACGACGTGGTTCCTAAGCTTGATTTTGACTGGTTGGCTCACCGTCTTGACGATCATGAGGTTGAATTTGCCGATTTTTAGCAAGTTCTTTCAATTCTGCCATAGAGACACGTTCTGGATAAGCTATCTGTTGCTTAGGCCTTTCCTTCTTTTGCTTCTTTTTCTTGTTTCCAGCGCGTAAGAGCACGTTTTCTTGAGTAAGAAAAGCGGTGGTTTGTGTTGTAATTTGGCAAGCTTTAAGAACTTGATTTATAGCGGAATTTAACGGACTTAGTGGGCTCTTAGACCACTTATCTTAGAGCTCCTTGATTGACGAAGCTTGCTTTTGAAGTTGCTGGGAATTAAATGGTGTCTTTGGCTCTCACGCGCTGCTTTGGCTATCTCGGGAGGGTGGTGGTAAAGGTGTATAGAGTCAAATATTAAGCTTTAAAATAACCCGATCTAGATTATATAGTACTAATCATTTCTGCCTTATATATCCCGTTTTCCAGGGCGATTGGAAAAACGTTAAAAAAGTCTAGCTTATCGATATCCATACAGTCAACTCCTGCTTATGGTACGGCGGGTTATAGAACACACCCGGTTATAGTACACCATCCGCCTGTATGGACCCACTTTCCGGGTTTTCCCATACAGTACTCTCACTAACTTGCAACGTAACTGCTAAGCGAGCTGCGCATGCAAGCGAGCTGCGCAGCTGGAACACCATAGTAAATGCGATAAATTACAGCTCGATATTTCAACAACGAATATACCCAAGGACTTTGCCTGGAAGCTCGATACTTTTCATACAGTGTCCAGCTTATTTGAGGGCTTCAGGAGTTATTTCGCCTTGTGTAGGTGGTTAATATTTACGGCATGTATATTTCGGGCTGTAATAAACGTAATTTTCGTAACCACGATGATTTAGCTTTTATAATTCCTCTTAGTCTATTGCAAATACATATGAAGAGCTATGTCCAGAGAGTAAAACAAAACAACCCCGTGATTGTTGATATATCAAGTAGTTATAATTTATCGCATTTACTATGGTATTTCAGCTGCGCAGCTCGCTTACCAGTTACGTGATTTAGAACCTGAAAGGCTTATGTAATATCCGCAAAGTGCGGATAACGCGTTATCGTACGATATGCCGCAGCCTTAGTTTGGAGGAACGTAATTCACCATCGAGCGAGCCACCCGTCTTGCTGGGCCAACCCAAACCCCTTTTCAATGCGATAGATTGCAATCCAATATTTCACCAACCAGGGATTCTCTTATATTTTCCTTATAGAAAGGTATATTTTGGACTACCGAAAATTCATAGGTATTCGGAGAGAGCTGAATAAATCTCCATAAATGGTGTAGTGGGGAGCTCCCTGTTACCTGTTATTACGGGTTCTTGCGGGTAGAGTTTTTCCGAGGGTTTTTCCGGTTTAGGCCGTGACCAATAGTTTTCAGTACGTGGGCAGGTAGGCCCAGGATAGCATAACTAGCATCTAGTACCCCTCTTCACTAGTTAAGTCAAAAGTATATATTTAGGGCTTGAAATTGTTGAATTGTTGCGCATTTTGGTAATATCATGCTGTCCCGTTTTAAGTTGCACCAAATTTTGAATGCTTACTAAACTTGTTCTAAAGCAATATCATCGATAGCTGACGCGGTTAAAACGCGTTGTTGCTGGAATATAAAATCGTTCTTACGATGTGTTTTCGGGTGGCTCGCTCGGGTGAATTACGTTAGTTTGGTGGTAGGCAGCAACCTGAGCAACCAGACAGGCGTTGGAGAACAGAACAGTAGAAACTTTTATCGTGAAGGTGAGTCGGACAATTGACACGAACAAAATTCCTCTGCTTTCGTTCTTTCCTTCCACCCCAGTCCCTCAAGATCGTTATCGGCTCCCATGGGCCATGGCAGCTGCGCGGAGGCCGAGCGACGATCCCCGCCTCCCTCTTACTAGAAACGGTTTAGCCACCACGATATGCGGTTCACATGCCGAACGGATCGCACGTACGCATAGGAAGGAGGCTGACAATTGATGCAGATTGTGTTCCTTTTCCCTCTTCTCTTAGTTTCTCGCGCTGGTTTCTTTGTTCTTACCCCACCCCCCTTTTCCCCAGAAAGATTATGTGATTTGTTTCCCCTGCATGAGCTAAATAACAGCTTAACACTGGGAAAAGCGGGGTTGGGTATTGGTGTCTCCCCTGAACCATCTTCTCTTTTAGTCGCTGAAACACATACGTATATCGACAGGCCTATTCCTGGGCATTCGCAGGGTTCATCGCCATCGCTTGGAACCAGCGTTCTGAAACGATCGTTGGTTGAGTTCTCGAATGGGATTGTGATTTCTCGGCCGTGTCTCCACATGAATCGCCTTTGATTTTCGATTTGCTTCCTTTTCTCTGTAGTCCTCCTTGTCGCCATGTTTATCGCGTTCGACTCCTTCCAGAGCGGCGAAAAGGGTCTGTCCAACCCCAAGCGCCCCAGACGCAGTGAACGGATCGGCCGACGGGGACTGATGGTGCGCGCGTGCAATTCCTGTCGTCGGCGGAAAATCAAATGCACGGGCGACAAGCCGTGTGAGTCCTGCCGCTGGTACAAAACACCGGAACTGTGTTCCTATCCGGAACGGCGGCAGTCATCAAGGTAAGCAGACATTCTCTCATTAAAGCGAGAACAAGAAGAAACCGCCCGGGCGGACGCGTTGGCCCTCCAATTCAAATATATGGACTAAACTAAGTAGCCACTCGGAAAAATCGGGAACATCGTCAAATCAGTATCGAGCCACCCTAGAAAGGCTTTTTCCAGACAAGACCCCGGAGAATATTGCTAATTTGCCCCGCGAGGCGCTGGTCGAGTTGGTGGATGGATGCGGGTCTCAATCGGGCCAGCATCAGGATCCGCCGACCGTTGCCGCGTCTATACAACCCTACAACTCCGCATTGTCTGTCGGACAGCCGGCGCTGGAGTCCTTGCATTCGATGCCCGAGGAGGACCTCGTCGACCAAGGCCAATGTACTAGCCGCCTTGGCTCACTGGAGCAGATCTCCGATGATGTCAACGCGCTGTCCCTGACCACCCGGCAGCCCGCCTCGTACCTGGGGATATCATCTATCCAGGCGGCCTTGAAGGTCATCGCATGGTTACTGCCGCAATCCAGGCCATACGCATCCCACATCCTGCCGCCCGACCATAGCGACCGAGCCGTGAATCCAACCCCGTCGTTAAGCACGCAGGCCAACCTCGCACCCACCGAAGCGGAGATCGTAGATGCGTATTTCGTCGGGTTTCACACTCTGGCGCCACTGCTGGACGAAAAAAGCTTTCGCGCCACCCACTTGGCTGGGAACAGGACAGATAGTCGATGGCTAGCGCTGTTGAACATAGTGCTCGCGTTGGGAAGTATTGCCGCCTCGGGCCCAGATAGCCACACACACAGGACATTTTTCGACCGTTCGATGAATCTCCTGAATTTAGCGACCCTCGGAACGCCCACCACCGAGACGGTCCAAACCCTAGGTCTCATTGGGGGCTGGTATTGTCACTATATCAGCCAGCCAAACCTTGGGTATTCCCTGATAGGTGTGGCCCTGCGCATGGCGGTTTCGCTAGGGCTACAACGTGAGCCTTGCGATGGTCGTTTGGTACTTGAACCTGCCCGGGCTGCTCATCTGGAATACAAACGTCGTGTATGGTGGGGCCTCTGCTGTCTGGAAACCTGGGGCCATGAAACCCTCGGTCGGACGTGTATGGATTTATTTGCGCCAACTGTCACCGTCTCCCATCCTCGCGTGCTTGATGAGGTGCGATTGAAACGCGTCCCAGTTTCCCTCCACTCTGCCTTCCTGTACTGAGAAACCAGAAGCTGACGGGTCAATAACGCTTTCTAGGAAAATTATCTAGCAATCCTTCCATTGATTGAAAATGTCGAATTCATCAAAATCGCTTCGAAAATACAGGAAGCGTTAGCCTCCATGACAATGATCACACACTCCGAGACTTCTGACATGGATGCACAGCTTCTTCGGTGGTGGGACAACTTGCCCCCGGCTCTTAGAGATTATGAGCCATGCCCCGATTCGCTGTATACCGCGCGGACGGTGATGCGCTGGCGGCTTTATAATCAACGCATGCTGTTATATCGGCCAAAACTTTTAAGCTACGCTATGCGAAGAGTCCCCTTTATGGCTATTCGGATGGAGGAGCGTAATGCCATTCTTGTGTGCCGTGAAATCGCGGAAATTACTATTCAAGATATTCACATGACGACAAGATTGAATCACATGATCGGATGGAATGGCGTCTGGTTTTTGTTTCAGGCAACTATGGTACCTTTAATCTATCTATCTACTCGACCCAAAAATGACGATTCCGCCGTTTCCTTTGAATCCTGCAAGACGCAGGTTGAGACAGCTATGTTGACACTCGAACGTATGAAACCTTACGGACACACCGCAAAACGCTCCTTGGAGGTTATTTCGGGAATTCTCGAAGCTTGCCTGGAAAGGAGTGCGGTGGAAACACCAGATGCAATGACCGAGGGTCTCGGATTCCAGAATATCTCTCAGATGAATGCGTTTGATTCTTGCCTCCCTGCTAGGCGAGATCAAACTTGGGACTGGAATGTTATGTCTTTCGAAAGTCTTCCACCACAGTCGATGTGGGAATTTTTGAGTTGGGGTGCTGAGGATTTCACACTAGGCGTCCCTGGTCTCGGCCTCGAAAATCAGGATATTTCTATGGTTCAACCCCTAGGTGGAGGTGGCTGAACGCGAAGCATCAATGGATTTTAATACAGTCCTAAATCCCCAAACAATCCTGAAATACCACACATTGTTCATATCTTCCGATTTGTATACACTATTTGTTGGGAGGTCGGGCTCTCCCGTCTCCGCATGATTGCCATTGCATTGACTCGGCTATGTTGAGTTTCATGCTCGTCACAGACTTTTTGTTTTTGGCTAAAACCGGTCAAGGCTTTGTGTGAATTTTACCCCATGAGGGCTATTATAGGTGTAATCTATTCAACAGCATTGGCACACGCTGAGCAAATTCCATAATAGTCTTGGGATTATGAAGTGAAAGAAGACTTCGAACTTCATAACCAGGCAGGACACTTTATAGTCCTAACAGTAGAATTACTGCCAAGGTACCGAGACGCAGCGGCGTTCAAGAGCACTGTGTAAAAGCTTTCTGGAATCAATACGTTGAGCAGAAGGGAGAAGGGACAAGATTTGATCCGTTTCTTTGGAATTTCACTTAAAAGCGAAATGTAAGTGAAGACTAAATTGACCTTCTACTAAATAGTTGACTCAACTCCGACTAATCATATCCTGGGCGATTCTTTGGTCTCGAATGGACCGGCACTCTACTTCAGCTTAGAAGCTCATTGATAATATCTAATACCGACCATCAATGGCAAAACTTGAACCTATAATGTATTTGCAGAATTTGATGACTATAGACTACTTGCAATGACGAACACCCAACATAAGTCAGATCGCCTTTTGAAGAAGCAGGGAACACGTCAGAGAGAACATCAAAAGCTAAGCTCCTTTGAGTTGCAACACCTCATCCGTATAGGTGGAATTGCATCCATGAGACCGAAAGAAGCCGCCGATCTTGCTTTGGTAGGAGTCAGGTTTTTCGCAATAGAAACCCTGGTGTAGGGCTAGCGCTGAAACCACATCCCCATGTTAATTAATGAATAATACTTGAATGGGAATTCCAGAATTCCTAAAGGTAATAAAGTTTTCGATAAAAGAGTGTGTGGTTTCAAAAATTCCACAACTAAGTCTCACATGGCAGGGGTGCAGATAGAATACCGCCGGGGCGTGGAAACGAAAGAATGTGATCCCATCACATACTAGTATATAGTGTAAGGCCTTATTCCAGGGTAGCTAGTCATGCGCCACGAGGTCACCCTCACTGCGTCTAGATGGCAACGACATCAACCCAGAAGCGCGTATCGTCACTCAGGTATTTGTCGTCGCTCTCGATCTGCTGCTGAATCCATGCAATGGCATCGATATATGCTGTCGATAACTTTAGCCAAGCGCTCATACATTAGTGGATCATATCATGTAGAACTTACCCTGGATGTCATCCGTGCCCACGTTATTAATGCCCGTTTCTCCATTGCGATGGCCACTAAACCAAGTCTCATACCCGTAGTGCTCCTCGCCATCATGACGAGCTTGGATGTCCTTTGACAGATCCGAACTAGTGCTCGGAGTATTAGCCAACATGTACCCAGGGATATAAACCTCCTTGGAACTTACTTAAGAATAGCACCATCATCGACCTGATCTACGGTCTCGCCTAAGAATTCAGCTGCAGAATGTCTCAGGATATACCAGTTCTGCTTAAACACGCCGAAATTTGTGCCGTCGCCTGTCTTGCCATCACCTAGCGGTAAAGATGTTAGAACCGGTACTAGCCTTGCCGGTCAACATTTAGACATACCATATATGTAATTCGTGGTCATAGATTTGCTAGTACTTATAAGCGAGATTATTGGGCACGAAGATCGAAGAACTAAACTCACGTCTCTAACATCGCAATAGCCAGATCACGAGTGTTGCCACCAGCGTCCACCACCGCCTGCTTGCGAGCCCCGAGCCCAGAGATCGTTTCGTTGCCCCGATCATCCGCGCGGGCCATGATTGCCTTGAAGCCTACTGTCGGAGATGAAACCACCGCAGACACGAGGGACACAGAGGTGAAAAGAGAAAGGAGCTGCATGTTGAAAGAAAGGAAAATTCGAACTTGTTCACTGGGTTATTCAAATGATAGGTTGGTGTTGTATCCAAATCAAAAGACCATGAGCTTCTTTTTATAGCGGTGATCTAACATCTGTAGACATCATGACATCTGGAACAACAGGAACGTATAACTAAATTGCTGTCCCACTTCCCGTGTAAAAACGGGAAATGATCACCTTGTTTGACTACAGCAAGTTGCGGTCCCTCTTCCCCGGTAAAAATCGGAAATTCTCATGTTTCAAGCCTCGCTCCACAGTAATTTGAAATTTTATTTGGATCCACTATGAATTCGGAAAAAATGAAAATGCAACCTCGTCTTTCTCCTTGTTCGTTCCGTGTAAGTTTCTCTCCATTGAGACGGATGTAGTTCCAGATACTAGTCCAATTTACCAGCTTCACCTTCTAACTATAGCTCACAGGAGTTGAGCGTGCTCCCGAAATTCACCAGAAAAGTAGACAAGAAGCCAAAGGTGGAATGGAGGATATTCATGAGACCACATACCTAGATGATAGGACGGGAAAAGATAACGCGACAAGCCAAACGGCATGATTTTTCCAACCTGTCATCTTTAGGTTATACCTGGTCCTTGCTAGGTAACCTTACCCCCGCATAGGCGTTGTGATTATTGGTCGGGGGATCTACATCTTGGCGAAGTTCTTCAGAGCACCTGTTTCGGTCGAACTTCCGCCCATTGTGAGATAAAATAGGCAATTCTACGTCAATATGCGTATTCTCCTTCGTATGACGCTTACAATAAATCCGAAGACTTCGATAGAGAAAACAGAGAAGTTTAAAATAGCAAATCGAGCTGTAACCAAATACTTGAAACTCGACCACGGCTTGCTGAGACAAGCAGGGCTATGTTTGGGGCCCCATTTTGCGGGGTTCTTTGAGAATGGTTGCCTGTTTCGATCGGAATTCCGCCTACTGTACACTTAAACAGTCACTTCGACGGAATCAAAGACTAACAGCGTGTCATGCTTGGCCGATCTAAATTGCAGGTGGGGCCGCAGGTTGTACTAGTAGTCTTGCGGCCCTCAAAGATAATGTATTGAGCGAAGGGCCCCGTCTTCAAAGTTTCTATTTTGGACGGATTTCAAGGTCAATGATTCAATATGGACGGAAATGGACCCAATTCCTTTCAAGTACCCGCTACCGATATAAAATGGCCATTCCACCATCTCTAAAAATTCTCTTACTTGAATGTGCAGCAGCGAATCTTATTTCAAAAAAAAACGTTAGGGACACGTCCACCTTATACAGTAAACTTGGAAACTATATTGACTGACATTACTTTACTATACAGGTCTGAGGATCCTTGCCTGGGCTTTTATTAACTTAAGGCGCGCTGGGCCAACGAGAGGACATAATTATGTCGACCCAGTTTTCCAACTAATGGAAACTCCTGCTGGTGCAATCGTAGCGCTGGTGCTCAACGACCTGGACACTATCGCCTTAAGTCAGGCTCAACGGCGAGATGATCCTTAAATATTCCTAGGTTACCGTCTGGATTTAATAGAGGCCCTGGATCACCTAAGAGCGCAGACGTACTAGAGATTGAACTCGATTGCCTCTAGCTTAAAGCAACCGAGCTACGTAATAAAGTCTCAAGTCATAAATGGCACGGCATGCTCGGAGATATAGCGCGCCTAGGCGTTCGCAAGGCTCAATACCATTGGGTTAGGATTAAGGACCAGTTATCATGATGGATGGTATCTAGCGTGAGGTACGATTGGAAGTGTACTCTGCACGCGTAGAAAATCTATGGCCACAAAAGAATATTGCCGCTGATCATAAAACGGCCAATTTTACAGCAGTTGCTAAAATAGGTGCGGCTAACCTGGAAGGCTGTGTCGCTCATTTCCACTTGACTCTAGGTGACACGAAATCGCCAGCCAGGATATCCCCATCAGCGCCGATAAACGCTCCGAAGTCACTTATGGAGCCAATAATACCAAATTGTGGTGGCCGCATGGCTACGGTTCTTAGAAATTGTATGAAGTGTCAGTATCACTCTTTTGCGATGGAATGAGCTCACGGAAGCTGGTGGAATGTCTCGTTCTGAGAGCGGGGAATGTGCGGATTGGTGACAGCGCTATATACACTGGTACGGGACATGAGCAGGTGGTGGGGATTACGGGGGCTAAGGGAGAGTGACCCACCGTTGGGGTATCGTTACCTGGGACAATAGTCTTTTTTCAGCCCTTTTGTGAATTTGGCTGCGATGCAATCGAAGTTTCCAATTGTGTCGTGGCTATAGTACAATTTGGAAATAGAAGCGTTTCGCTGTAGAAGCATCTCACTGGGGGAAAGGACTGTGGTGTTACCTACTCAAGTGTTTTATGTTATACGAAAAAAGTGGCCTTGGAGTTTAGCATGTTTTGTGCAGAATAAGTTTACAACTTATACTTATACTTGTCTTAATAGGTGACTGATCCAATCCTGACTTCATGCCAATCAGGGGCCTTTCAGATCTAAAACCTGTTGAGGCGTCCACTCCAGGCCGAGAGTACAGTATCTATGCTCTAGGATTGATATCTCCCTCTCTCTTGCTAGCTGTCAAGCTCAATGCCTTCCCTTTGATTTCTATAATACCTCCATCTCTCACAATCCATAGTCAGTGGTTGGGTGAAATAAAAAAAATATTATATTACGAGAAGCCATGTAGGAAAGCCGTTACGAGCGTTCGTCGCCAACTCTCCGCTTAATATTATAGAAGTAGAGAATCTAGATGGTAAAACCTCGAAATAAAAATCACATGGCATTCTCCTGTCAATTCCTACTAGTTACGGCTCCACATCCGCAAGATCATCCTTTTTGCGGAGAGGATGTCCTGTGATGGGGGCCGAGGTCAATCCGAGGAAACAAAGGCGGAGTATTACCCTTTCAGTCGAGGAGTAGGCGGAGGGTGCCGAGTCATTTTCGGCGGATGGCGAGTTGCCGGGAAGCGATCGGCTTGGATCGCTCGCTTGGGGTAATTCCTATCCCCACTAAGGAGCCAAGGCAACTCTCGTGATTGGACCAACCTAATCCAAGAAATGTGTCCAGACCCATTTCAGCTAATGACATCTGAGGCATTCACAAAGTACCACTTCAGGCCCACAAAGGCAGAGAAAAGCAAGTCCCATGACCATAAGAACATATATCATGTCTACAGCCGTCTTTTCCCCGAAGAGTAGAGTCATTTTTTCGCGATTTACATCTATCGGCGTGGGAAACGCGACTTTTCAGCATGATTGCAAAACCTACACATCCAGACTCATTAGTTGAGAAAGAAGGTGACAACGATGTCATGCACCAGGAGCACAAGGAGAACGTCAACCTAGAAATTGTTCAGGGCTCATTGGCTTTGGAAATAGCCAGGCGGACCAATCCCCCGAGTCCGTGGAGTTTTCAAATGAGAAAGCTATATTTATTTCTGACTGTGGCATATCTCTGCTCAGCCTTGAACGGTATGCAAGAAATGCCTCAATGCCAATGAACAATGCATCATTAACTGATTTAGGATTTGATGGCTCCCTTATGGGTGCCTTGCTTCCCATAAACCAGTTTCGCGAAACCTTCGGCTCTGGGTTGGTCGGCTCTAAAGCTTCCTTGATTCAAGGGATGTACACTATTGGAGGCGTCTGCGCGCTGCCGTTTGTCGGCATTGTCCTAGATACTTGGGGTCGACGATGTGGCATGTTTGTTGGATCTTGCGCTGTCATTTTGGGTACCATTCTTGGTGGTACTGCCAACCATATGGATCAATTGCTAGCCAGCCGATTCTTGCTTGGTACGTGTCCCAGTCAGCATAATCCCTTTTGGATGGCGTTGCTAATAATATATTCTAGGTTGGGGATACTCCTTGGCCTCCTCTGCCGCACCTGCCTATGTCGTCGAGATGAGCCACCCTGAATACCGTGATATCCTGACTGGTTTATATAATTGCCAGTACTTCGTCGGCGCTATTGCCGCTGCTGGCGCTTGTCGTGGATGCCTGAGGTTCGAAAGTTCTCTCGCGTGGCGCATCCCAATCTGGTGTCAGTTAATTTCATCCAGCATTGTGGTGTCGACTGTTTGGTTTATACCCGAATCACCTCGCTGGCTCTACAGCCATGGACACCGCGAGAAAGCCTGGGATGTTATCATCAACTATCATGGCGAGGGCTCCCGGGAGAATGCCTATGTTCATCTACAGGTCCAAGAATATGAAGAGGCGATCAACCTTGAAGGATCAGATAAAAAGGCATGGGACTTTAGAGGCCTTGTTAACTCGAAGGCCGCGAGATGGCGTCTGTTATGTGTGGGTATCGCATCTTTTATGAGTCAGTGGGCCCAGGCTGGCGTCACGACCTACTATATTGGCGGGCTTTTAGCGACAGCTGGTATCACTGATACAACGCGAGTGCTAGACGTCAACCTTGGAAATACAGTCCTTTCTGCTGGTCTAGCCTATCTAGGAAGTTACTTGGGCCCAATGATCCGACGCAGACCTATGATGATTGGCGCGTCTATTGCTTGCAGTGTACGTAAGATTTCTCGCATGACTATTCTTTTATCGATGTTCTACGCTAACGTTTCGAATACGAAGATCTGCTTTGCGAGTTTAGCAGCCACAACCGGGGTGTACACAAAGACACTGGAAACAGGACCGGCCACTGCTTCTATTGTGTTTATTTTTTTGATTGGCGCTTGTTTTAGCTTTGGCTGGACTCCATTGCAAGCCATGTATGCCGTCGAATGTCTTTCATACGAGACTCGTGCAAAGGGAATGGCAATGTACTCTGTCTTCACCAATATTGCATTGCTGGTGAATCAGTTTGGAGTCGGAAATGCCATCGATGCCATTGGCTGGCACACATACATCATTTTGGCCGGCTGGAACATTGTCCAGGGAGTGATTATCTACTTCTTGGCGGTTGAAACAAACAATAGGACCCTCGAAGAGCTCTCTGAGATTTTTGATGCCCCTAATCCTCGGAAGAAGAGTACGGAAGTACAACAAGTCTTAATACCTGAGACTGAAAGCCAGGCGGTGCAAGTTTCAAGTGTATAGGTGATTTTACACAGCATTTTCTAGTTCTAGAGTCAGTCCAAGCATGGTGTGTGATTTGCTTGCCGCGAATATGCAACCAAAGTTATGTTATGCAAATGCTCAATGTTTTGGTTGTCGGGGATTATTACCGGCTATGCTCATTTCCATTGGACTTGATGAAGATTCATACTAGTTGAAGGAGCGTGATACCCGTCGAGACCAGATTTTGGAAGGCAGGATATCATTGTCCAGGTAAGAGCCTTAGGATGAATGGGTGCTTATCCATACCCTATCTAGCAACAATCACTCAAGTCTTCCGTGGAAACGATCATTCCACTCTCAAACAACAGCGCTCGCAAGAACCAATCGGAAGGGTCGAGTCAATCATCGCAAAAATCTATGCTGACTACACCAATTTACTGCGCATGAACTTCAGCATGAGGATGTCTCTAGAAAAAGAGAAAGATATTAGCGCTGAGCTCGAGCCCCACGTGCAGCGTCTAATATAAACAGCCCGGAAAGCTGAGGAACGGGCTTGGAAGCTTGAAGAACAGTCAACGTGTAACAGGTCTGGGTAGCTTCTCAAAACACGGAATCACTTCAATAGACCAAGGAGAACGTCGACGAAAGACCCTAAGTCTCTAAAACGTCTGCTCTTAGATGTGTATCGGCAAGTGTTATGTACAACGGTGGTGTCAAATAATTGAACGGTGGATGTCAGCTTGATCGGGACGATTCGGTTGGCTTTAGCGGAAGCATAGTTAAGCTAGGCTCATCAGCTCTCTCAATTCATCTCCCTGTGTTTAGTATACTCATTCAGTTCTTAATCTCATAGAATAAAACCACCTATACTCGACTCCGGATAGATTTAATCAACCCCTACAGGTCTTATGTAGGTCTAAGTGAAGTTACTAGAACACAATTGTTACAAAATGATATAAGTATTTGAGTACTCTAGATCGTCCTTTTTACCCTAACTCAATATTCCCCTCCTTCCCAGCCCCCCAAGCCAAAAATCCGCTAGCATTAAATACTCTCCTACTTTCCACGAAATTCTTCAAGTACTCAAAATCCCAACACCGTCTCGCAAATCCAGCTCCCAAGAATCCATGCTCTGTATCCACTGCCGGCTCAAGCGTACTATCAACTGAACAGGTAATTGATTGGGCAAGAAAATCAAAGCAGTGCGCCACATGCACAGAGCGGTTTCGGCCTAAGTCGAAGCGTTGAAGATCCGAGTCAAGTGCATCAGCATAATAGGCTCGCCGGAGGAGGTAGAGGCAATGTAGTTGGTGGAAGACAGAGGGTATTACCACAGAAGAGGCATTTGACTTTAAGCTTTTTGTTGTCGAGGGAATGAAGTAGCCCAGGCCATCTGTAAGCTCTGTCAGTACTGGTTCTTGCAGTGTGTGCTGAAATCTGGAGAGGCAAAAAGGAAATGAGGACGTACTAGGTATTAACGCATCCCAAGCAGGCTCTGAGATGTTGCCTCCTCGCGGGGCTATTGTCGAGAAAGGAGAAGGATACATGAATTCGCCTGCGATTCGGGGGAGGATGATTTGAGGTGCCATATGCATGTTCTCTAGAGTCTCGGATCCATCGTGCTCTATTCTGATGGGGTTGAATATGTAAATGGTGAGCAATCCCCCGGTCGTGAATGCGGCTATTAGAGAGGTGAGGAAGTAAAGAATTTGTGCAATCGTAATTTTTCGTTCGGTGGTTTTGGAAGTTAAGATCGAAGCTCCTCTTCTCCATTTAAGTCTTCGTTTCCGTTTAAAATGCTTTTGTATGTTTGTGATCTTTTTGCGCATATCGACATCTTATACGATAAATTTGGAGCAGAAAAGGATTTTTGAAAAGGCGAATCCGGGAGTCGAGCACGTAAAATCCGAAGAAAAAATGTCCATCTGAAGCTAGTCAGCTAGGCGTCACTTCTCAACGCTGACTAGAATGTCTTCAAAATGTCGAATCAGGCTCTACCAAAATTTCTAGTGGATCCCACTGGTCAGCGATCAGGCAGCCCCTACTTCGTCTTACATAAGGAGTGTGTTGTCACGAAAAATGTAGTATTTTTCTAAGGGATGCTCTCCTGAGAAGTAAAAACCAAACATCCATGGATGATTAACAAAGTCTCTACTGAATGACCGTTAGGTACCTAGGGATCCTGAATATGCATTTATACCTTCGCGCATTCATGGTTTTATTTGCGATCGCTTCCATTTCTCAAGATTCCTAAATCGCATGATCAATCAATGTGGGTTAGTATCAAACATTCTCTGCTTCAAGGGTTGGAAATATGGGATTTAAAAATAACAATACATGATAACCTTGCATGGACATCATGGATATAACGGTCCAGTTTGCCTCAGATAACTAGTGGGGCAGCCCCAAAAGCCATGGTGAATATGATGTTATACAGCCTTACAGAATGTGGTATCTCAAAAAACACGTTTTTATCTGCTTTGTTCGTCATTTAGTAGCTTCGTTACATGTTGGTTTGAGAAAAATCCAAATATTTCTTTATCATATCATGGCATTTGGTGTTATTACAAAACAGAGACATGGAATGCAAGTTGCAACCAAAAAATCCAAACTTGTCCTCTGACTCCTAAGAGGGGCTCTATATCACATAAAAGCCATAGAGCTATTAGCAAACTTCGTACGGTATATGTAAGAGCTCAGCTGAGGTGTATCTAGGCTACATTTATCGCAATGTTTGTTGTTGTTTTTTTTCTTTGGACTTAGGCCACTCGCTTCTGATTGAGTGACCTCATAGGGTAACGCTATGTGACGGTGACCTGCATATTCAGCTAAAGACGAAATGAGCTGCCAGTGCTGTGATATGTCTTGGATTAAGCCAACCTTGTTTCTTGACATTGAATATAATGTTGATCAGCGTTTGACTAGGATTTTAGCGCCTAAGATCTCCCGCTTTGCAGCTGGGAGGTGAGGGGGCTTAAGGTGTGCTACTATTATTGTAGTCCATCTGCAGGTAAGAGAGGGGTAAGACGCTTTAGGCTGGCTGATCACACTGATTAGGCTTCATACTGGTTGGACTTGAAAGTACTAACTATTTGATAATATCATGCATGGTAAACAAACCTTTATATTTATGGCACTCATTTCCTCGTGTTCTCGAGGAACCATCTCCAACAACGCTGAGTTCGCCAAGCCTTCGGTCTGCGGATTTAAAGTCATCCACCGTTTTTCAACAACTTATTTATCGTTGTGCTCCGCTTTGCAATAACACAAAAGCCTTCGCCACCAGTGATGCGCGCATACTTCATCCTCATTTCTTTCTTGGGCGCCATGGCATTGGCTGCACCCGCTCCAGTTAAGAGTGAGTATATCCCAAGATGTACATTCAAGGTTGAATAAATTCGTCTGACTATTGCTACCAAGCCGCCGCTACTATCTGGTCTGAAGAGCTGAAAAATGGTGATGAGAGTTTCGCTGTCGCCGATGGGTTTTAAAAGATCTTTCTGTAGTGGAGCCAGAATTTGTGACTAAGGTTCAATCTACACCATGGGTTCCGAGACCTTCTTTGATAATTACCTAATAAATTAGTAGTGGATCCGACTATGGACATATTCCTTCTACGTAGGTTCTCAAGTAATACGTAGATTGTCAAGTGAAACCTGCCTCGAACGCTTCTTCTATACCTTCTTGCTTATTCCTGTTGCGATCGACTCTTCCGGCAAGCCGACCAAAATCTCTTCTTCAGGTACATATCCCTCATCGACCACATACCCAATCCCATCTGGACAATGCATAAACCTCTTCAAACCAGTCTCATCCTCCGGCCTGTCGGGACGCTTGTAACAAGCCGTATGAGCTTTCGCCCAACTTTCTAGCTCTCCCCAATCCCTACACACTCTATTCTGGCCGACCCCACTAACAACCTCGACCCTTCTTTCCGTAGCTCTGGGAGTATCATCCGCATCACAGATAATCTGTCGTCTCAACGCGTCTAGACAATGCGCGATGTGGTGCCATGTTCTCGACTGTTCCTGGCCGTTTCGAAACTCGGAAAGACTCATGTAGATTATTTTCAGGCAATGTAAGTTGTGGAAGCCATGGAGAATGTAAATCCCTTTGTTGGCGTCCCAAGGAAAGCGTTGCGCTGTGCGGAGGCCGTGAGATATGGCGAAGGAGTCTGGGAGTGCAACAACACCATTGTCGATATTTATGGAGTGCCAGAGTGCGTCTGCAAGCGTAGTATTGGGAGAAGAGTAGTCAGTTAAGAGGACGTGTGGCTCTGTGTGGGTGAGGTGGAGTTCGGCATATTTTGATGGCGTTTGATGAGGTTTTTAGTCTGAGACGAAGAAGAAGAGAGTTATTATGTTGGCAGTGAGAGATAACAGTAGTATAGGAATCAGGATCAGAAATCGACGCCTGTAGGGTTTCGGGCTTTCGATGCCATTTGCAGCTGTGTCTGGATCTGGGCCAGTCTTGTCAATATTGTTGAGAAGACCAGCGCATTCTTCCTTATTCTCAGATGATGTTCTCATTGTAGATTAATTGAACAACCCTTTTGATAGATTTTAAGGGTTTGAAAACTAAAATACAGGATTTGAATCTTCTCCCTCGCCAAAAATCCTAGAACTCACCTAGACCACACATGTACACCCCCTGCATTCATGGCGCTCGCATGCAGCGGTTTCTCGCAAACCTTGCCCAAGAATATTGCAAATCAAACCGCCTGGATTTCCGCCCCTCTGAGATTGAATTTTAGCTGCGAGTCACTCAATCGAGCAAATATACCGAGCTTGAGGCAATACGTGGGCAGGGTGGAATTACTCCGTATTTGTACGGCCAACGGTTATCTTTCAGCTGATCAGTGATCTTTTTAGATAATAAAGTTGGATTTCGCTTTTTACCCAGACTTATTTGATTGTGTCATATTCTGTACCTCAATCTATTCGGTTTCATCAACCACGTTTCGCCATTCGAACTATATCAGCATCTACTATACCTAGTCGAACTCCAACCCAAGCGCATTCCAAGTTTTGGCGCAAAGCGACCAGCGATGACATACCATCGCGCTCTCGTCCCTGTCAACGACCGCCCAGGGTTAATATTCATGACATCAATATTCATCGTGATAGGGACGTCCGCAGCACTACTCCGCTTCTACTCTAGACGACTCACGAAACCCCCCCTAGGACCTGATGACTGGTTTGCTCTGACTTCCCTTGTGGGTCCACTCTTCATTCTCCATTCTCGGATCGAAACCACACACCAAAGCCTCCAACTGTGATAAACTAATGTCTAAGTGAACAGTTCTTTGTCCTTGTTTCTCAACGGAATCTTTCTCGCGGGTGTAATTCAAGGCGCAATAACCGGTCACTCCATAGTTCGAAACAATTGGCCCCAACCTAGCGCGCTCGAAGTTCTGGTCCAGAAATACAAATTTGCTTTCCAAACAACAGAGAAGATCGCTTTTGGGCTGATCAAAATTTCCATCTTATTCCTCTGGAAGCGGATGCTAAGTCCCATCCGCTCTTTCCAGCTATTGTGCTGGATCATGATTGGGATCGTTGCTGCTTGGAGTATATCTTTCTTTTTCGCAACCTTGTTTCAATGCGGGACACATTGGGATTGGAATTGGGCGCCAATCGGATTTTTCCTGACGGAGTGTACGGGTACGCTCAATATGTTGACAGTATTCTGTGGGACGGACGTGCTGACGGATTTTGTGATTATGCTTATGCCTGTGCCGATCATTTGGGGGTTGCAGATGTCGGCCAAGAAGAAGATTGGGGTCACGAGTGTGTTCATGGTTGGAATATTGTATGTGCTTTCTGTTCTCCTCTTGTGGAAAGCTCCTGTGGGGATGCTGAACACTAAAATTGATATCTTACAGCACGATCGGTGCAGGAATCGCAAGACATATATCTATCTCGTGACATCCTACAGGATAATCCTGATTTCATTGCCGGTTTCACGCTGTTTATCCTTTGGTCGGAGATGGAGGTCAATGTGGCGATGATTGTCTGTTGCATGCCGGTCTTTGGACCTGTTCTTGGCCAATGGCGCGAAACGTTGTACCATCATTATGGTCACTCAGAGGAAGGCGAGTTCGGTCTCCTTCGACATTCGGCCTCGGCGTCGACGAAAGAGGGGGAGACACACCTCACCACTCTCAGCACTTTCGGCGGCTCCGATGCACACCATGAACAGGGCGGTTACGAAGCAAGATTGGACGATCCATATCGGTAAAGCTGGGAAATGGAGTTTGGTTAGCCAAAGGTGGCCTTGAAATTTTGTTTATATGAATCAAACCAAATCATGGAATAAAGAGATCCAGGTCCGGAGTGATAGTCATTTTATTTCCATATTACTAAATAAGCAAAATCTTGGCAGCCATCTTCGTCTGGGCTGCAATTTTGTGAGCATTATGTCCTTGGAAAGATGGGGGCTTGTGTGCGAAACCAAGTATTTTTGCTTAGTAACATGAAAATTTCATGGTGGCCCTCGGCTTATCCGTTTGTGTCAATTGCAAACCGGCATAAAGGCTCAATGACGCGCAAACGGTGAATTTGATGTGGGGTCTATGGTGATTCGGTTCTTTGGGGTGTTTTGCGGGGTGCCTCGGAAGGAGAAAAACTTATCTGTTTCCTTAAGAAGAGGTCAGCTGATTACCCAAGAAATACCAGTGATGTTATACAGTAGAAGGAGCAAAGAAGTAATTAGGAAAATACCTTCGTGGGCTCCAGTGAAAAATACATGAAAGATAAACTTTTGTCCATAACAATACCATACGGCAAACAAGGCAAACGAGGCGTATATAAGCAAACGTAGTCAGTAAATGCACCCATCCATGAACGGGCGATCATCCACCCGTGGTGCCCGTGGTGCCCGTGCCCCGGTGGACCCCCGCCCCTGGCAGTACAAAGGGCGTATTTGATGATCCCCTGATAGCCCAACTTGTATCTCCATCTCTTAAACAGTCTTCTCTTTCTCATCTACCTCGAGACTTTTAAGGGACTTAAATTTGGAATCACTGACAAAATCACTCTAGCCAATATGGCTAACCGCCTCGTTGCCTCCGTGGTCGCTGTACTCTTGGCAATCGGTGCAATCTATTACCAGAACCTTTTGGATACATTTTATCCAAGTCCCAACTTGAAGGTAGTGGACTCCCTGCGAGATGTCACGTATCTCGGCAGTCTTTCGCCCGCCGGAGTTGAACATTTCCAGAACATTTTCTACGCAGAGGCACCCACGGGGCCTCGGCGTTTTGCAGCACCAGCTCCAACAAAACCGGAGAAAGGGTCTCTTATTGATGCCACGCATTCTAGTGCCTGGTGTCCGCAAGGCACGGGTGATATCCTTCCATTCACAAGTGTTGTGGCCAACATCAGCGAAGACTGCCTGAGCTTGAGAATTGCCAGACCAGCGGGAACGCAGAAAATTGCCAAGCTCCCAGTTGTTGTTTGGATTCATGGGGGCGAGTTTACCGTTTGGGAGCACGTGAGCTCACGAATCTGACGAGTATACAGGTGGTCATGCTCTAGGTTCCGCTTCTGATATTCTTTACGAGCCTGACGGCTTGGTTAAATTGGCTGCTGTTGATGGGCTGCCGCTGGTGTATGTTGGCATCAATTACCGTCTGGGCCGTAAGCCATTTTCCAGGGGCTCCTGTAGTTTCCCCCTGATGCGTTGTAACAATTGCTTATTCTTACACAGTATTCGGATTTGCAACCAGTGACGCATTGATTGCGACGAAAGACACAAATGCAGGACTTCGGGATCAGCGTACTGCTTTGGAGTGTACGTATCTAGAGCTGCATGATCTCACATTCCAGGGCTGAAAATACAACAAACAGGGGTTCGTGATAATATTGAGTCATTCGGCGGTGATCCCAACAGAGGTACACTCAACTACTGTTTCCCGGAATCGCGCATCGAGATGCTAACAGACTGTATCTAGTGACTGTCATCGGACAAAGCGTGGGAGCTAGCGATATTGGTCTGCAGCTAACAGCCTTTGGCGGTGACCAAGATGTCCCATTCCAGCAAGCAGTGTAAGTGAGTCGAGACTTGAGACTCTTCGATACTGACTACTGACCCACGGCTTTAGCATGATGTCAGGTGGTCCAGGGTTGAACTTCAACAGCCATGCAACCCTGCTTGCGAGTCGCATGGCTGCCATTTCACAACAAGTGGGATGTGGTAGCGGTGAAAGTTTGGAGACACTAGGGTGTATTCGGGATATCCCATTCGAGCGGTTAACCAACCTATCGGTCACTGCATCTCGAGCCGCCCACCCACCTTTCGGTGAAGCCTATTTTACCCCACGATTGACAATGACTTCATTCAAGATAGACCCTCGCAGTTGACACGTGCAAGCAGGTTCACCAAGGGAATACCGATGATAGCATCCTGGGTCACGAACGACGGTGCTTGGTACGCACTGCCGACCACTGCGACTGATAATGAGGTTCTAGGCAGTTTCAGCTCATGGCTGCACAAACTTTCCGAATCCACAAAAGAGAAGCTCCTGAACCTGTATCCTCTGGACGACTTCAAGCACATGATCGAGTCAGAGCACGAGGGCCAAGTATCCCCGCAGTATTATCGTGCTGCACAGATGAACCGCGACATCTGGTTCACTTGTCCGGTTCTTGACTTTACGTGGCAGTATGTCAAAAATGGGGGTGTGGAAGCCTCTAATGTGTGACTGTACGAATTTAACGAGACCAGATACACACCAGTCTTTGATACAATGGTTGTCTCGATGTGGGGCGTTGCTCATCTTAGCGATATTCCTTACCTATTCTACAATGACCATCTAAGAGCCGGTGCAGATAACTCTGATCCACAACTTGCGCTGGCCCGGAATTTCAGCCGGACAATCATTCAGTTTGCGTATGGCACCCCTCAAGGGGCGGACAATAGACTTGAGTCGTGGCTGCCTGCCTTCCCAAATAAATCACCAGAATCTTCCACAAGCGATATGCCTGGAATTGTTACAGTGCAGCTGTTTGGTGGTCCTCATGGCTCAAAATGCACTACATCTAGCGAAGGTACCGGGGTTGAAACAGAAGACCTGACAGATGCAGAGAAAGCTCTTCATTGGGAAAGGCTATTCGATCGCTGTGCATTTCTCACTGGGCCTCAGTTTAGAGAGGAAGCGGGGATATGATCAATGTGACTTATTAAAGTTCCTCTTGTGATACTAGGGCAGTTCGTGACCATCTTTTGAATGAGGAGTGACTGAAAGCCTTCTAAAGAAAAGTCTAAAGATCAGACTAAGCATAATTCATTTGTTTCTATCCTACATAAGAATCTAAATGGTCCAATTTATGGCTCTCCTCCACCACGGCTAATCCGCCTGATCCACTCCCCGATTGGGGTACCCCTCGATCGTCCGGCTGGAGCTGTTGTATTGCGCAGCCCATTTATTGATCTTCCAAAAATTGCGGCAGGTATGCTTAATCGCGAAGTTAGGCATCCAGGGCGCGCCGTTGCCGCGCGAACACTCGGGGCGGGGTATATGCACCAACGGCGCCACAACGCCGTGGCACATGATGCTCTGTCTGATTAGTATACAGAAAGTAGCTGAATGGGAGGAGTCGAGCTGGTGGGATACCTGTCTTCTCTTGCACACAAACACAGCAGTGGCTTTTTAACAGTCATGAGGGAGGTTTCTTCCTACTTCGAACCTCTGGGGCGCTAGATATTTCCAGACTTCGCGTTGCCTGTAAACGCCTTCTTCAATCTCACACTGCGATCTCTTTTTGCCCGCGTTGATGACAAATTGGTCCAAGTTGTGCTGGACGACAACACAATCCCATTCACCGAGCATGCGGATACTTCCAATCAAGATCCGATTTTGGCTGCGCGGGATTTGTGCGCGATTGATCCCAAAGCAGCATTCCCTTTGGGATTACCCCCTTTGTGGTTTACCTTGGTCAGTGGACCTATTAGTCAAAATGTTCTTATAATTCGGCTGTCCCATGCTCAATATGATGATATTTGTCAACATACGATTGTCCCGGATTTGTGCCTTTCGTACCGGGACGCGAAAGAAACGGTTGTCTCGACTGATTTTGCTCCCTTTTCACGAAGCCTGGATCGAGAGCAAACATCCGAGGGACTCGCCTATTGGAGATACTTGTTGGGTGAATCAACGATCACCAATTTGCCACGGAAAACCCCGCAAGCGGTCTCAGAAGATGTCATTTTACGATGCTCGAGCAAGGTGGTGATCCAGAATGCCCCCGATGAGATCACAATGGCTAGCGTCATCAAAGCTGCGTTGGCAAATGTCTTGCGACAAGCGACTGGAGATCGCACCATTTTATTCGCCCAAATGGTCAATTTTCGAGGCATTGACGTGCCAGGTATATACCGCACTTTCGGGCCAAGTTTCAACAGAGTGCCTGTTTGTCTAGAATTCGCTCAGTTGAAGACGGTCCTTGATCTGCTCCAGGCTATACAAGACCAACATACTGGTGGCATTCCGTTTGAGACCATTGAATGGGATCACATCGTGTCCAACAGTACCAGCTGGCCTCTGGGGGCTCGACCCCAATCTTTGGTTATTCATCAGGATGTTCCAGTGGATGTGAACCTTCGGATGAGAAGTGACCTTCGATGTCAGATTGCCGATTATGTTCCCATTGAGCCCACCGATGATTCTATTGAGCTTTACTCTGAAGCGTCGGATAATTCTGTGGAACTAACGCTGGTATCCTCCAGCCATTTCATTCGTAAGGGTGAGATGGAAATACTATTGGAGAGACTTTGTGAATCTCTGAATACATTCACTGCCAATCCTGATCATTTACTAGATATTTAAAGACGGCATTCGATGTTTGTACACTGATTTTGATATTGATGCTTATGATAGCTTTCCCATTTCTAATTATAGCTACTTGGTAAAGGGGATAGGATTTATGTTAATTTAGTGTGTATAACTTTCCTCCTATATCAAATTTCGTTCAATTCTACTACCTTCTCTACTGCCTTTTCTTATATTTTTCTAACCTAGAGGAGTAAGTCCATATGCAACTATCGAAGACTAGACACTATGGCAGCCTCTGATAAAAGTTACCTATTTGATGATTGTCATTCACAGATACACTAATTTGTGTTTCATTCTTTCCATTCCAAATTATTGGTGCCTGTTCCAAAAGCTAGGGAGAATCATGAAAATTCAGGTTTTTTAGACGGCTTAGGTCGGGAAGGTCCGGAGCAGTCGATCGCCTTGACGCTAAGAAATGATCGTCATGCGGGGAACCCACTTTTTTTATAATTGACGAGGGTAAGCAACATACATTAGTGCCAGACCGAGCTCTCTACACAGTGAGCCTCTAATATTATTGGGAGATATTCTCGCAATACATTCTTGGTTGATCCTTGGCAGCGACAAAGACCACGACTCCTCAGGCGGTTCGCCGGCTTAGACCCCATCCTACCATTTAGTGACCAACAAAACTCGTTATTGTCCGGGCATCGGAATTAGGTCTTGGCAGGATGACAGTAATGCGAGGCGCTATTGCCACTCGTGTCAATTATAAAGTCTGACATGACGGCCGTGGAAAAGCAATTACATTTATAATTCTATTCCGAGCTCGTGTACTCGTGACGAAACAACCGGAAAACTCATCATGAACACGATGACACGCAGTCTCACGGCGCTGTCCATGGCCGCTTCCGCAATGGCGCAGAATATGTCGTACGGAGCCGAAAACTTCTACCGCAGCAATAACGTGACTATTCAGCCGGTTAGCTTCCCGAGTCAGTATCAGATGACTGTAGCGGGTAACCTCTTCTTTCTCAAGGACCTCGATTGCAGCGCTGGCTGTCCAGCCATTGTCATCGGTCACCCAATGGGTGCCGTGAAAGAACAAAGCGCGAATCTTTATGCCACAAAGTTAGCCGAACAGGGGTTCGTCACGGTCTCAGTCGACCTTCCCTTCTGGGGCTCCAGCGAGGGTGAGCCGCGCAATGGAGTGTCACCCGATCTCTACTCTGAGGCGTTTAGCGCTGCAGTTGATTATCTCGGCACTCAGAGCTCCGTCGATCGCGAGCGGATTGGCGGCCTCGGTATCTGTGGCAGCGGTTCTTTCATAATCAGCGCGGCAAAGCTCGACCCGCGCCTTAAGGCCATCGCCACGTCGAGCATGTACAATATGGGAGCATTGTCCCGCCATGGGCTACAAAATTCTCAAAGCGTCGGCCAACTAAAGGAAATAGTCGCAGAGGCGGCTCAACAGCGCTGGACTGAAGTCGATAGTGGCGATATCCAGTACACGAGTGGCGTTCAAAATCATCTCACGACGAATTCTACAGCGGTCCAGCGTGAATTTTACGATTATTATCGCACCAAGCGTGGCGAATTCACGCCTGTTGGCTCTATACCGGAGCTCACTACCCACCCCACACTCTCCACATTCACCAAATTTGTGAATTTCTACCCGTTTAGCGGTATCGAGACGATCTCACCTCGACCAATGCTGTTTATTTCGGGCGACCAGGCACACTCCCGCGAATTCAGTGAAGATGCCTATTCGCGTGCTAGCGAGCCGAAGGAGCTTTTCTGGGTGCCAGGTGCAGGCCACGTTGACCTCTATGATCGCACTGAGCTTATTCCATTCCAAAAGCTCACTGACTTCTTCCGCCAAGGTCTTCTTTGAAGGGAGCCATTGTCGTCACAAAGTAGCGGTAACGGGTTCGCATCCGACTAATAATAGTCTGGTCCCCTTCCCTGAGTAGGAAACAGGGTCTTGGCGCTGGAACTTCGAGGGGCTGGGGAGGTGCATCTGGTCGGTCCAAGAAGCGAATTGAGACCTACATGTATTTTGTGTTTCCCTAGTAGATAGGTGCTAATACTTTACCTTACGTATAGCAATGAGACAGATTTATTTTCATGTCTGTCAAATGAAGTCAAATCCCTAATCTCTGTCATTCTCGCAAGTTCGGCGGTTGCCTTGCCTAATCCTGCCATGGGCATTTTCCATAGGAATTCGGAACAAAATGATGGGCCAATCAAGCATGGGACTTTTGCTTACATTGGTTCAGACATGGATCCACATCCCGGAAATGAACTTGCTTTCTGAACCCCACTCTCGACCAATTGGCGCAAGCACCCAAAACTTTGGCAAAAGGCTTCTGCCAGTCAATCAGTTTAGGGGCTAGTTATTCAAAGTCCTGATCAATTAGTCAGACGGAAATTTCGAGCTCCGAATTTAACTAACTTTTAGTGAAAGCGCTGGTTAGCGTCATGCGTCGCCGACCCCGCCCGCTCTTTATTAACCACCTACTTGACGAATTTATTGCATTGCGGTTTGTCATCACATCACTTAAGATACCAATCGAAATGGCAGAATCCTCGTCAGAAATGCAGATCATTCCGCTGGCAAAAATGCCTCAACAAGCCGGCCTTAGGAAAGCCCGAGATGATTGGACCGGTATTATAAATCGAAAAGAGCGAAGAAAGCTACAGAACCGACTCAATCAGCGACGGTACCGTGTGTATATCGGTTCAACCAGGATATGAATAACGGTAGCTAAAGTGAGATAGGGTCAAGAAGACAAGACAATCAAGCAGGGTCACAGGCCGTCGTCGAAGCTAGAGCCTCCTCAAGCCCTCTCTGCTCGCCGTATAACTCCAGCATGCCTCCACTTATATCCCAGGCGGATCGACGCGACGTTTTTGAATGCGCACATGCACCACCACATGCCTTGAAATTCCGCGACTGGTTTGAAAAAGAGGCGTACCAAAGCTATATCGATGGCTCACCAAACAGAGACCATTTGATTGGTCTTAGTCGACTCAATGTCCATCGAGCCATCAACGAGAATATTGATTCAATTGGAATGACGACCGCATGGATGCAAAGCGATGATTCGATATCGATCTTCAATCTGAAACAACCCAGCTTTTCGGTCGAGAAGATTCCATTTTGCTTACGTCCCACCTTCGTGCAGTTGCATATTCCCCACCATCCTTGGTTAGACTTTTTCCCATTCCCGAGCATGCGTGACCGCATGATTCTTGCTGGTGACTCTTTCGATGACGATGACTTGTGTCATGATCTCATGGCATTTTGGGATACCAGAAATACCGCTGCCACATTACTTGTGTGGGGAGATTCGTGGGAAGCATCAAATTGGGAAGTTACAGAAGGGTTTGCACTCAAATGGAAATGGTTGCTCCGTGGATCCCCTGAGCTACTAATTTCAACAAATCGTTGGAGAAAGTTGAGAGGGGAAAAGCCCCTCATCTGGAAAAATATTCTGTCTGATGCACAGAAGTGACAATTATCTTGAATTTCCTTTTTCTTTTGTCGGATGAATATTGTTCATTAAAATGGATTCTGCTGCCTGGTCAGTTGAACTGACGTATGCAATGTGAAATAGTAGAATCGATTAGAAGGCCCACCTGAATAGTTTGCATACATAGGAAGCTTGAGCCAGGGACTTCACACGCTTTCCAACGAAAGCTCTTGGGATCAGATGACTGGTTTTCGCTGGGGCGTTGCAGCAAGGCCAAGAAATCGCGAAGTACTTTATGAGCAAGACCATGGACCTATATCGTCAGTCTCGGTTGATCGATTTGCCTTAATTCTGACAATGGTCATCGCAAATTGGCCAATCGGACTTTAGCCGTTGTACATTCAGTCGAAAGGCTTTTCTGCTTTCACCCTCCACGCTTGGTGTAATATTAACTCTTTTACCCAAGAAAGGAAGCTCCAAAACTATCGCCATTCCTGCATTTCCCTAAAGGTGGTCAATTTTTTTCTTTTCATTTTCTTGCTCAGTGTTGGGACAGTCGCTATTCCGATTTTCAAGCTGTCCGATATTCTGCCCGCCGCTGGGAACCCACTGTCATACTCCGCGAAACCAATCATGTCTATCGATTTCATGCAATAGCACAATATCCACACCCAGTCATGTAGCATATGTACGAAGAAGAGCCTTCAGATTACGCTTATCTTGAAGCTGACGGCTATGAGAACTCGTTGCGCTTTGTGAGGCCGGCTTTATATCTGGTTGTTAAGCGGCGATCGAGAAATTGGAATGATTTAAGTATGAGCAAATACCTTGATGCATTCTACCCTTCAATTCACGGAAAATATGAATAATATGCATTGCTAGTGGGCCAATCATTCTTATGTACTTGGACCTCTGTGCTACATCTGAGTTGTTCAGTGTATCACCCTCTCTTGTTTCTTCATGGCGTTTCAGATAAGAAACTACACTATCTTCGCGGGAATTGGAATTTATACAAGGAGTGATCTTTCTTTTGTCTTGTATAATGAGGGCTCTTAGACTAGACAAAAAGGCCCATTTCAACGGGGGCCGCCTTGACTTGGTCTTCCTGAATACTCTCAAGCAGAAGGTTACCCTGATAGTCTTCAAGTCCAAGATCCATGTATCCCTCCAGTGACCACTTCTTGCCTGAGATGAAGTAAGAACGTCCGTTGATACTGCTGTCATTAAGTATGTGCAGAAGACATTGACTTGCATCGGAAGTTTCGGCGAACTGAACACCTACACTAGTGATATGCGCAAAGTCCTCCTCCGAGAGGATATTTGTCTTGACATACCTGACTATGTTAGTTTCAGGTACGTGTATATCACAAGTGTAGATTCCTTACCAGGGTGATATGACGTTCACGCGGCTCCCATAAAAATGAGTAGTCCTTCGCAGTGAATGCATTATTCCTCGCATCGCCCATTTTGTGGCGCAGTATTGAGGAGCTCGAGGGCAATCAAGGAATGCTGCTCCTGAACCGATCAAAACCAAGCAGGTGTCTTCCTGTGAGGATGACGGCCGTTGGCCATTCTGCTTGATAAAGTAATGCGAGGCAAGCTTCGAGGTATATAGCGTCCCGATAAGATTGACATTGATAGTAGCAAGATCGGGCTTTTCGGGCTGTTTGCCATCGCCTGCATATGCAAAGACCTCATCCTGGCGGTAAATCCCAGCATTCGCGACGACAAAAGATATCTTACCAGTGGAAGAAAAAGACGTTGCCTCTTCAAACAGACGGACTTGATCATCCCAGTTGGTAGTATCACACTCGATGAATTTAGTGCTTCATAATGCTTAGTGAAAGGGAAAGTGCTCATTGAATCGCAGGAACACATACCCTGTAAGCTCATCTTCGAGACTTCGCCCCCTTAGAACATCAAGGTCCGCGATCACCACTAACGCTCTGTATTATGATGAGTGATTGTAAGCCACAATGAGATTTCTTTGTTATTGTATTACCCTGCTGCGATAAGAGCACGCACGTATGCCTCTCCCAGGCCACTTGCGCCTATATGGTTCGATTAAGTTCAGCCCTTAGCGTGGCCCGAGGGACTATGAGGAAACACTCACCGCCAGTGACAACAGTTGTCTTGTTTTGCAGACTCTTCATACTTATGTCCATGTTGTTCTTGACAGTAGAAGCTTGGCCTCTCGAAGAAATGATGATATGAAGAAAGTTAAATCAAAAGAAAAATGATTGACTCTACAGGAGACAGGTTTTATGAGCAGTAGTTTCAGCTATCTCGTGGTATATAGTCGTTATGTGGAGACGATAACGCGCTAATGCAAGTCGCTTATACTAAGATTTGGGGCTTACATGAAATACGGGACTAGACCCACTAGCAGACCTCGATATTACGCGGTGGGTAGCTAATCACGTTATTGGCGTCCACTAGTGGGTTGCGCACTGCCTCAAACCTCACTTGTCACTACCTGAATTGGACTTCCGCACGACCTAGTATAACCCGGACCCGACCTAGACTAGGTTAGGTCTGGGTTTACGATTAGGCACCCTTGGAAGAAAGATAAGGGCTAACTGGTTCCTAGGATAAAGCCACAAGGAGTAGATCACCTATTACTAAGCTAGAATTTGCCACCTAGGCACGTACACCAAATAATCAGCAAGTGAATTAGTTAATTGTTGGAAATCACATAAGCAGCCATTGATGCTGGCTGATTAGGCATGAAGCGCTTAGACGGAAGAATAACTCGAGGAAGACTTAGGGAGAAAATCTCGTAAGGCTAGGCGGAAAGAGGAGATTGATAGTATTGAGGCAGAAATGCTCCCTCTTGAACAGGAAAAACAGGCGATTCATATACGAATCGAGTTGGGCACAGGGTCTATGCATCAATAGCTAGCTCCATACCTAAGAAATAATGTATCTAAAGTTCTCTTTATACATAATAGGGGTATACCTAAGGAGTAGGCCCCGGCAGCACCAGCGAACCACCCAATACCCGCTGCCTGTTGCCCAGGAACGACCTGCCTTACCTCTAGATAATTCTTACTGAGTTTTGAGCCCAGCCTGTTTAGCAACTTGACCTCGAAGCTACCAAATACCAAGTTTTAAGTTTTAGGAAAACCCTCAAGATAGTACAGGTATTATCCTATATTCCAGAAATAGAGATATCACCGAATGATCCTAAGTAAAGCCGAGGATATAACATCTTAGGATCTTTTAATGTTTTTTTTTTGGGTGCGTCACTAATATACAGGCATGACGGTCCGCGAGAGCACGCAAGATGGACCAAGATCGTACAAGGAACCGCACCAAATCCTTCAGTGCAGTCAATAAAAGAATTTGGGTTATTAAGTCGGTGTGCCAGCAATTCCAGGCAGTTCACAACTTCTCGCCTGTTCGCGCAACTGTTGCCATTACTCACGGTACTCACCAACAATCAGGATGCCTTTCCTTTTGAGGAAGATCTTACTAGAGCGCCTCAACTGGTTAATTCAGGAGATTCAAGTAGTGCTGGGGCTACCCGTATCCTTCACGCCGATGGTATACAAAATGTCGCTGTCAAGATTACTCTTTCTGTAAGATATCTTTTGTGTTGATCTTCAGTTGACTGTGTGTGTGCAAGGCTTCGTTTTACACAAATAAATCATGCCATCAGGCTTGTGCTCAGCAACTTTCCTCCCTAGTAGAGGGACCGTGGAGATTGAAATCGCTTTCAATTCTTTTGATCAGAGGAGAGCCATGTTGAGCGAGAGTGGTGATTTGGTGGGATTCTCTCCAAATGCAGAGAATATTTTGATCATTTCCTAATTAACAATTCGGAATGGTCGGCATAATATTTCCGGGAAATTATAATGACCTGCTACATTTACCACAAACTTGTTCAGGAGCACGTCTTCAATGTCTACAACTGCGAAGATAATCTCTTACCTAGCGGGTAGTCGCCCAGCCACGAGCTTGCCGCTGGGTTCAATAATCGTTGCCAGTGTGCCGCCATCCTCGAAGCCGTCTTTGTCGTGCTGGGTCAACATCCATGCCCGGCCTACGGGGTACGCAACTTTCAGTCTTCATCTTGTTTGCTTGCAAGACAATTGGCAACCATAGATAGCCTGTGTCATGTCAATCCCTGCTCCGTATGTATTAGAGTTTGGGGGCCGGTCAGCTGAAATACAGAGAATTGAAGGAGCACTTACTTCTTCATTGTTCCATATAAGCAGAGGACCAAGTAAAGTAGACAGATACTGGATAGCTTTTTGATCTCTTTTCATTCACATCGCCAATGTTGTTGACAGGATAAGGAACAAGCCTGATTTATTTGCAACACTTTTATGGAGAACATTGGTACGAAACACGCTAAGAAGTGGTGCAGCTTCTTTGTTCATCAAATACAATATGAAGATATCTTATGTATGCTTCGAGGGCCTACTCGTCTTCTCATGCCATGGTTGTACAAGGTAGAATTCGCTTTTGACTTGAGTGGAGAATGACTGACGCAATTAGTCAGTTCAACCTCTTATCTAGTGATAATTTGAAAGTGAAAGGTCTACTGAAGGGAATTTGGTCTTTATCAAACATTTATACGTCGGCAAGGCCAAAGCCTCAATAGGGCCGTCGTAGTTGAGAAAGTAGTGTCACCGACGAAAATCTACTTGATGGCATTTTCTAGACGACCCTGATATACTCTATTGATGAGTCTGATGTACACAGCGGATTTGATCGTAGAAGCATCAGATTCATTTCAAATAAATGATCAGAGGTTTGACTATGGCACAGACCCGTAGATTGTGGTACATATAAAAATATAATATCAACAAAGTCTCTAATCCTGCAGATTTCCCGACTAGTAAGACATTATACTCTACGAACGTAAATAAGGAATGAGCGTATCAAAATGATTTGTGATGTGTGGTATGGAGAGGAAGAAGTCTATTGTAGGTAAGTTGAAAACAAGGAATGTGAGTGTCTGGTCAGTCTCCTGGCCTAACAGATTCGATGGTCACCACAGACTATACAAATTTGTTCATTGGAGGCCAAGCTCTATCCGAGAATTTTGATTTATTTGCCGACCAGATTCAAAAATATCACTTCGATCTACGCCTTTCTTTTTAGCAATCGATATGTACAGTACTTGTTGAATACATAAGATGTATTGTATGTGCACTATATGCTGCAAAATATTTCGTATCTCTTCTCCTGTTATCTAGATTGATTCAACCTGTTATGAGTGTCTGATCAATTCTAATGGCAATTCAATGATCTTTTAACAGTGAATTCGCACTTACGAAAAAAGGGTTTAAAAGGCTTCCCTGTGTCTAGCCCTTCAATCCTCCGCGTTATCCTTCAAGCTCGTCGAACCGATTTTATTAGGTAATTCATACAGCTCACTTATATACCTCGAGGAATACGTGATAATTTTTGCCACCTATTTTCTATTAGCTGTGGTATGAGATTTCAAGGTTTTGACGAGTCGAAATGATTTTCAAATATTTATCTGTTTGTCTGTTTGAAGCGCTCATGCAGAATAGAGCTTCTAGAATTCCAATCACGTTTTTCCCCATCTAAGAATGCGTCTAAGAACATTGGGCTATGGGAATCAGAGCGATTAGGGGCAACGCTTGAGGACATGAAAGACAAATCATATATATGATTGGAGTTGTTTCATTAAAAATACCGCATTTTACCTAAGGCAGCTGATTTATTTCGGTTTTTTCCTAAACGGGTAATATGCTGCGTTGGCGTGTCAACTTGATCAAGACCGGGTATCTCGGGATCGACAATATCCGCTTGTTCGGTAACCCGTGTGCCGGTGTTACGTCCCGAACCATAACCCAGCTGCGATCTTACATGGAATTATTTCTCCCTGCAATTGTTGTTATGGAAGTGAAGTGGTCCTATCACGATAACCTGACTGGTCACATAAAATTCCGTATTTCATTCCAAGGTTAACAAATAGATAATTTTCCATTTTTGAACAGAATTGCAAGAATCAAGGCAAATGATCTTGGATTCCCTATTCTAGTAATATCATGCTGATTGATTGAATGATGACGGCCGGCTAGATCGGGATCGATCAATATAGTAGACTACCAAACTCTCGGCGACGAATGCCATGCTATTAGGTCTGCGTCCCTGAGATTGGATCTGTCTTTCGGCAGTCAACCCGGAAACCTTGGGTTAATACGCTGGCTTTTATTGGGTAATTATATACAATAGACGTAAATCACGCACACAAACGTGAAGCTCCATTACCGGGCGGCTCCACTTTCATAATTTTTCCATACCTAGTGCATAGAAAGTGTACGATCAGCAGCTATTGGGGGATTACCAATGGCTAATGACCGGAAATTTTCATTGACTGGATTTTGCTAACCCGTCGTATCCACCTGTTTACTCAACAAGAGGGAAAAACCTATTGTATAGTTTCGGCATATGTTCCTTTGCTCCACCCACTATGGGTTCTAGAATATTGGTGTTTACGTATTCGCAAATCTCGGGTAGCCGAAGTACTCGTAGTTCTTATAAATACCCGAATCCCTAAGTATTCTAAGTCTATAACCGTAGTTCTGTTTTCAATTGGACTTACAGTACCATTTGGAAATCGCTGCTTCTGTCTTGGGGCAGAGAATCCGATCACATGTCATCCTCCGATAAACACCTCGAAAAGGACGAGAGGGAGAACCGCGACACTCTTGCCGTTCCCCAGATCAATCTCCATGAAGCCAGTAGCTCAGAGACTCTGAATGCTCCTCGTACTCCTCCAGTTTCGTCCCTCGACGAATTTGGAAAAGATCATTGGAAAAGCCACGAGACACTCGCGCTGCCCGTTACACGCACCGGCTCACCCGCCGGAAAAAATACAGAATGGATTATGACACCGCAAGTGATTCGAAACGCAGAGCGTGACGAAGCCGCAGGTTTCAAACGACGCGAGCTTGGAGTGACCTGGCAGAACCTGTCTGTGGAGGTTCTCGCCGCTGAAGCAGCAGTGAAAGAGAACATGATCTCTCAATTCAATGTTCCTCAACTCATTCAGGACGTACGTCGAAAACCACAACTGAAATCAATATTGTCGGAGAGTCATGGCTGTGTCAAGCCTGGGGAGATGCTGCTTGTCTTGGGTCGGCCAGGTTCCGGATGTACCACGCTGCTAAAGATGCTTTCCAATCGTCGTGAAGGATACCATGGCATCAATGGCGACGTACACTTTGGAAACATGACATCTGAAGAAGCGCTTAAGTACCATGGTCAGATTGTGATGAACACAGAAGAAGAGTTGTTTTATCCTCGATTAACTGTCGGCCAGACGATGGATTTCGCAACCAAGCTCAAAGTACCTTCCCACCTTCCTGATGGGGCCAAGAGAGTTGACGACTATACTTCCGAGACTAAGCGATTTCTTCTGGAGTCCATGGGTATTTCGCATACTGCCGATACCAAAGTCGGGAATGAATTTGTTCGTGGAGTGTCTGGTGGGGAAAGAAAGCGAGTGTCTATTATTGAGTGCCTCGCAACCAAAGCCTCTGTCTACTGCTGGGACAACAGCACCCGCGGTTTGGACGCCAGTACAGCATTAGAATGGGCAAAGGCTCTGCGCGCTATGACTGACGTTCAAGGCCTCTCCACTATCGTCACACTCTACCAAGCTGGAAACGCCATCTATAACCTATTTGATAAGGTCCTTGTCCTTGATCAGGGTAAGCAGATCTACTATGGGCCTGCAGTGGAAGCAAAGCCATTTATGGAGAAGCTAGGTCTGATGTATACTGATGGAGCTAACATTGGTAAGACACCCCCTTTTTGATCATCATCTGCTTAAGAAGTACTAATTGGCTTTCAAGGTGACTTTCTGACTGGTGTGACTGTTCCGACCGAGCGAAAGGTCAGACCTGGTTGGGAAAGCAAATTTCCTCGAACCGCCGACGCCATTCTAGCGGAGTATAAAAATTCCGAGATATACAAAAAGGAAATCACGGCATACAACTATTTCAGCAGTGATATCGCTTCTCAGCGCACGGAAGCATTCAAAGAATCTGTGGCCTGGGAAAAGTCCAATCACTTACCCAAGGGTAGTGACCTGACTATCAGTTTCTGGGGCCAAGTCATTTCTTGTACCCGAAGACAGTATCAGATTCTGTGGGGTGAAAAGTCTACTTTCTTGATCAAGCAGATTCTGTCTTGTGTGATGGCTTTGATTGCTGGTTCTTGCTTCTATAACTCCCCGGACACGTCAGCTGGTCTTTTCACTAAGGGCGGCGCCATCTTCTTCTCGTTGTTGTATAACTGCATTGTTGCTATGTCTGAAGTCACTGAATCCTTCAAGGGACGTCCTATTCTCATCAAGCACAAGGGCTTTGCCATGTACCATCCAGCTGCATTCTGTCTGGCTCAAATTACAGCGGATTTCCCAGTGCTGTTGTTCCAATGTTCAATCTTCTCGGTTGTGATCTACTGGATGGTTGGATTGAAACACACCGCGGATGCATTCTTCACCTTCTGGGCTATTCTTTTCACCACAACCTTGGTACGTGAGCATCAGTCTATTACTGGCAGTCTCTTAAATCATCAGAAGCTAATGATTAATAGTGCATTACTGCCTTGTTCAGATGCATTGGAGCCGCATTCAGTACCTTTGAAGCTGCTTCCAAAATCTCAGGAACCGCCGTCAAGGGTATTGTGATGTATGCAGGTTACATGATCCCCAAGCCCGAAATCAAAAATTGGTTTGTTGAATTATACTATACAAACCCATTTGCATATGCCTTTCAGGCTGCGATGACCAATGAATTCCATGGCCAGCAAATCGATTGTGTTGGTGGAAACCTGATCCCACATGGCCCGGGCTATGAAAATGTCGGATCTGCCCACAGAGCCTGTGCAGGTATTAATGGTGCTAAAACAGGTGCTGATTATGTCACCGGTGATCAGTATCTCGGATCCCTTCATTATCATGCCTCCCAAATGTGGCGAAATTACGGTATACTCTGGGCATGGTGGGGATTTTTGGCAGTCCTGACTATCATCTTCACCTGCTGTTGGAAAGGTGGAGCTGGCTCTGGATCGTCCCTTCTCATCCCTCGTGAGAGTTTGAAAAAGCACCAAGCGCACAACGATGAAGAAGCCCAAGTGAACAAAGGTTGTTTAGCCCAGACGACTGCAGATGTGCCCGTCGAGGTCAACGGTGAGAACCTTGTTCGCAACACGTCGATCTTCACCTGGAAGAATCTCACATACACAGTCAAAACCCCCACTGGGGATCGTGTTCTGCTGGATAACATCCATGGATGGGTTAGGCCTGGAATGCTTGGCGCCTTGATGGGTTCATCCGGTGCGGGCAAAACGACGCTACTGGACGTGCTCGCCCAACGCAAAACAGAGGGTACCATCAATGGCTCAATTCTGGTTGATGGTAGACCTCTGCCCGTTTCATTTCAAAGAATGGCTGGTTATTGTGAACAGCTCGATGTTCATGAGCCTTACGCGACCGTGAGAGAGGCTCTACAATTCTCTGCTCTTCTACGCCAGTCCCGCGATACCCCCAAGGAACAGAAGCTCCAGTACGTTGAGACTATCATTGATCTCCTTGAGCTCCATGACCTCGCAGATACGCTGGTAGGATCTGTGGGTAACGGACTTAGTGTTGAGCAAAGAAAGCGAGTGACTATTGGGGTGGAGTTAGTCTCAAAACCTAGCATTCTTATCTTCTTGGATGAACCTACATCTGGATTGGATGGTCAATCAGCCTACAATACAGTTCGGTTTCTTAGAAAGCTTGCCGACGTTGGTCAAGCAGTGCTCGTCACCATTCATCAGCCATCTGCACAGCTTTTCGCTCAGTTCGATACTCTTCTCCTCCTAGCCAAAGGCGGCAAAACGGTTTACTTTGGAGATATTGGAGAAAATGGAGCCACAATCAAGCGTTATTTTGGTAAATACGGGGCCCAATGTCCCACGGAAGCCAATCCAGCCGAGTTCATGATTGACGTGGTTACCGGGGGTATTGAGGCTGCTAAGGATAAGGACTGGCATCAGATCTGGCTCGAATCTCCGGAGCAGCACGCAATGATTACCGAACTTGATCAAATGATTGACGATGCGGCAAGCAGGCCACCAGGAACTGTTTCCGATGGATATGAATTCTCGATGCCCTTATGGGAGCAGACCAAGATCGTTACTCAGCGAATGAATATCGCACTCTTCCGGAATACAAACTACATCAACAACAAGTTCTCTTTGCATATTATTTCCGCTCTCTTGAATGGCTTCTCCTTCTGGCGCCCCGGTGAGAGTGTGACAGCTTTGAACCTGAAAATGTTCACCATTTTCAATTTTGTCTTTGTCGCACCTGGTGTCATTAATCAACTACAACCGTTGTTCATCCAGCGCCGCGATATCTATGATGCCCGCGAAAAGAAATCCAAGATGTACTCCTGGGTTGCATTCGTCACAGGACTGATCGTGTCCGAGTTCCCATATCTCTGCATTTGCGCAGTCCTCTATTTCGCCTGCTGGTATTATCCTGTTTGGACACTCCCTCACAACTCGAACCGATCCGGTGCCACTTTCTTCATTATGTTGATTTACGAGTTCATCTATACTGGGATCGGCCAGTTCATTGCTGCCTATGCCCCAAATCCGACTTTCGCTGCGCTCGTGAATCCTCTGGTCATCAGCATCCTGGTCCTCTTTTGTGGCGTTTTCGTTCCATACACGGAGCTCAACGTCTTCTGGAAATACTGGATGTATTACCTCAACCCATTCAATTACGTGGTCTCTGGGATGTTGACATTCAGTCTCTGGGATGCCAAGATCACCTGTCAGGAGTCTGAACTGGCGGTGTTCGATCCGACGAATGGTACCTGTGCTCAGTACTTATCTGATTATATTGCTGGTGAGGGCTGGAGGGTGAACCTTCTTAACCCAAATGCTACCACCGGCTGCAAAGTGTGTGAGTACACTGATGGCAGTGATTTTTTGTCGACCCTTAACATCAATGATTATTATTTTGGATGGAGAGATGCTGCGATCTCAGTCATTTATGCCATCAGTGGATATGCGTTGGTTTTCGGTTTGATGAAGTTGCGGACGAAGGCTTCAAAACAGGCGAAATAGAGACGAGGTCTTGTCGTTTCTCTTTTTCCTACGGGATTCTGCCCATCGCGGTTGAATCGGACCTCGCCCCTTCCAAGATTCCACGTTTTGAAAGATGTGACCTCCGGTGATCTCTTATCTGCGTCTTCCTTTCTTACGGTCGCATCTTCATTCCACGCAATCCGACTATCTCTTCTCCTTTTTCTATTTTTCGTGGTTTTCTTTTTTGGCATTGTTACCATTATGTGGAGCAAAAAGACATCATCAGGCAGCTTTTAAATTCTTGTGTGGGTTTATTGCCGGGAATCAAATGAGGTTTACCTTGCATTGAAGAGCTTAGCTCTTTGTCCGTTTTCCGTTAATGCATATAAATGAATATTGCAATAAAATGTGGATCATCATCTTGGCACAGTCCATTGTAGAGAGGCAAGTGAATCATGTAAACACTGCCAATGTTGTTGATGGCTTTCTATGGCTTCTACCTAGTGTTCCAGGCCTTAGACTTTTCGGGTCACTCTCTTGTGGACCAATCAAGGAGAAGGCCAGCGTCCGAGGATCCATGCTCCTTATGTGTCACTCTGGATTCTCCTGTAGATTCACTCGTCTTTGTCACTTAACTCGAAATCATATTCTTACATCTTTTGGTCCGTGTTACCTTTCCAGTAATTCAATGGACCTATTCCATGCCGTAATCCAAGGTTCTGATTGACATGTTGGTGCGCTGACCAATCACGATTCCCCCAGTCTCAATGGCTGTTATGCCAAATACTGCTACATGTATAGACAGCAGCCTTTGAGTAATTGCGCATTGTGGTAGGGCCAGCCTAAAAGACGCGTAATCTACACGCACATGTCAAGTGGCATAGCCTGTGGATGCTCAGTTCGTGCTAATTGCTCGGGCGATCGCATCGTACTTTCAGTGGAACACAAACCTACCGGGTAGCATCATTCACTTTGTGTTTCATGAGAATGTCGAACGTAGGGATTCGTGATACCAATCAACTACATCATTAGGTAGATAAAGTGCCACCCGTCATCCCTAGCTCACAAATATATTCCAGATAGGTGGATCTTCGTAATAGACCAGTCATTTTCGTTCCATATAACTAGCGAGGGACTGATATAAACGCTTTCTGTCCTACGCAAGCCCTAAGAATTAGTGCCACTTGAAAAGGACTAAAACCGTCCACCACAAACTTTGGCCATCCCACTCACCGTCGCCCTCGGATTGAACCAAGCCCAAAATTGATCGTAATTGACATTGCGTCCTGGCCTTTCGGTCTCCAAGCTTTCAATTCCACTCTTGCCGCCTAACATAGCCCAGATAATTTATCCTGAATTTTTCATCTCCGGTTCTGGAGGCACCTACCCAGAATCGCAAAGCTTGTAACTACGCTTTAACAATGAGGCCCATCTTTTACGCTTTCGATCCATCGGGAACTACTTCATTTGTGCCCCCAAAGTATAAGTACTTTTCTTTCCTTTCAGACTCTCTTACTCAGAGTATTCCCGGTCTGGAGAACACCGAGTCTATTGATCCGCGCGCGAAAGGAGTTCCTTGGCCAACGTCCTTCCCTGCCTGTTTACAATGTAAATACTGGCATGCTGCAGATGATGCCGCAACAGAGCTCATCCATCAGATAGAGGCCGCACAACCAGAGCGCCAGGGGCTGTTACCTTCGGGTATGCAAACTCAAATAGGATCTACCACGAGTGTGACAAAGCGCGAGGAACTGATATTGACATCCGCCACTGCATCGATAAACATGTTCCCAGCGGCGAGCAAAGATCGAGTCAAGATAATTGCTAAGGCGAACGTGCTTATATTCATACACGACGGTATGTCTTCTGCTATGAAGATTGTAACTGAAATCGAACTTTGGGGATTTCAAAGTTGGGCTAAATCGAATACCCCATTTTGAATAGATGTTATTGAGTCTGGATATGCAGACACGGTACAAGATCATTTTCAATCAAGTATTTTTGACTACACAATTTTATTAGCCTAACGAATACGGATATTAGGGAGTTACCATCATCGAAAATGTGACATTTGACCAACTGGATGGGGATCAGCAAGCTGATAAGATCCGGTTATGCAAAAATGATATATGGAGACAATACGTCAAAGAGGTTCTTGAAGAGGATCCGATTATTGGACCAGAGCTTCTAGGAGGTATCATAAAATGGGCAGAATATACGCGCGTTCACACCACCAACCCACGCATGAGATATAACACGTTTGGTGAATATGTTGAATTTCGTATCAGAGACTTCGCTGTAGAGTAAGCATCTAGCTCACAACGAAGCATGCTGATACTGACCATACTACCAGGTTTATTGACGCTGCTTTAAAACTTTCCTGTCGTACCCCTTTGACAGTCGCAGAGATGGAACCTCTTGAGTCTCTCCATACTCTTTACATCACACACTTCTCACTTACCAATGATCTTTACTCATATGGCAAAGAGTATTTGGAGATGCAAAAATCGGGAAGTGCTCTTATAAATGGCGTGAAAGTCCTGCAGGATCTTCTCTGCGTTCCCGCTGATACAGCGAAGGTGCTGCTTCGAAGTTTCTTATTGGTCCTTGAATCTCAAATTCATGATGCGTACGAAGCATTGATTGAGAATGGGGACGTAAACACGCTTCAACTTCGCTTTGCTCGTGGAATGATCGAGAGCCTTGCTGGAAATACCTTTTATTCCGCGACATGTTTTCGATATGCAAGAGTGGTTCCAGGCTCTGCATTAAATGTCCCCATGGATTGAACACTCTATTTTATCTGGGGGGTTTTTTTTTCTGTTCTTTTTTCAATCAGTCCTATGAATACAATGGAACGATTCATTTCAATAATGCATATGTCGACCCTTTATATGGGAAAGACTTCTAGAATTTCTATGGTGAGAAGCTTTGGTTGCTTCCAGGCAATCAAATGACTGTCTCATTCAATCTAGTGAATGACTGCTTAGTAGTCGGATTGTGGTCGATTCGAATTTTTCAATTTGGCCTCCCTTGGATTCCTGAAATCCTTAGCAATAGTAACACTGATATCACCCACAAAATACTTAATTATATCTGGCTGTTCAGACTGAATGAAGCACCATGCTCTTTTTGTTGGAAATTTCACACGGAAATGGGCCGTCTTCAATGCTCCGTTAGCAGCGTGACACTTGCCGTCAGTGAATGCCTTTCCCAGACGCCGGTAGAAGTGCTCCACTTAGAAAAGTTTAGCATAGGAACCTGTGTCTCAAAATACAGATCTGGCAAATGGGTATTCAAATTTGAAGAGTCGGGCGTTTCAGTTATATAAACCAAGCATCAGGCAGTGGACACATAATCATCGAATGAGTCATGACTACGTCTGTCTCGTTAGTCCTGAATCAGGGTTTATACCCAGGATTAGCCCCCAAGGCAATTCGTGCCGTGCAAGCCCCCCCCCCACTCCGTACATAGATGGGAAATTAACTTGAGCATGAGCGATCCACGCGGAATATTCCGCGAGATATCCGGGCCCACGACCAAGGTCCAGAATGCAAGGGCTAGGATCATTGCCGAGCTTCGGTCGGCATTCTTGCATATTCCCCTACCGACCAGCTCTTCTTTGTTGCTCGGCAGTTTCTGGTCACTCTCCGCTACGTTGGTGCGACAGAGACTCCATTATTGGTAATACAGTGTTCGGATTGGTTCATGCTAAAAAAAGTCCAAAAGTTGGGTCCTTGCCAGAGTGGGTTTGGGTCATGTCCAAGGGCCGTGAGTGGCTCTCTAGTAACTCTAGATCCCTCGGTTATGTTCTGGATGTGCTAGAGTCAAGCAATATTCTTGGCAAAGCCCCTGTGGAGATGTATCTATTAGTAAGAATTGATGTGTGCAAGCTTCTAAGCTTATTAAGGATCAAACCTTCCTGTAGATGCACTTGTGGCATGTTGACGTCCGGTCTAGTCAGTAAATAATATTCAATATGTTATAACCCCTGAAGACCAAGGGGGATTTCAATGTTCTAGGCCAAACTCGAGAGAGACCTGGCGCTAATATGGGTCCTGCTGTCTTGATGATGATTGGATAAGAGAATCACCTAAGGCTGAACCGGTTACTTACAAGAGTGGAGAGGTAAATAGGACGTAGTACGTATATGGACATGCAAGTTTGCATATTTGCCATGCTCGTTTCCTTTTTCTTTCTCACCATAGAGAATATTTATAGTAGAAACAGTCCTTTGCATTAGAAAGAGATGAACTTAAACAAAGATCATCGAACAAAGAAATCATTGACACTCCAAGATCTACCATGTGCATTCGGAGTAACGCAACTCCGGGCCCGATCGGAGCTGCTCCCGCCCGTTAACTCTTGACTCCACCGCGAGAACTGTGGCAATCGTCTCTCCACTCCAATTTACGTCGCAAATTTTCTTATCACCCCTCCTTTCCCTTCCTTACACTTTTGCAAACACTATTATTCTACGCGTGACCTAGAAATCAACTGCCCATCCCTTGTTCTATTGCTGCGAAGCTCTGCGTGACGAAGCGCAAGCGCTCCAGCTGCCATGGGACTCTCCAAAACCAACAGGATCATTATCCTGCTTGTCATTGACACTGCATTCTTTTTCTTAGAGTTGATCACTGGTATGAGCTGAACTTTTTACTGCCATTTACGCATTGCGCTGACTTGTGTTTCCTTAAGGTTATACCGTCCACTCGCTCGCTCTTGTCGCTGATTCCTTTCATATGGTTCGTCCTCCCCCGGTCGCAAAGTACCTATACGCGCGGTAATGAATGGTCATCTAACCCATATCCTAGCTAAACGATGTCTTGTCTTTATGTGTTGGACTATGGGCCGTCAAGGTTGCCAACCGCGAGACCAACTCGAAAATGTACACATATGGCGTAAGTCGGACGGAAGCGGCAACCCCCACCTTGAACAAGATCTAACTATGAACTCTGGGGAATATAGTGGCAACGGGCTGAAACCCTAGGTGCATTGGTCAATGGTGTTTTCTTGGTCGCTTTATGCATGTCGATCTTCCTGGAAGCTATTCAGCGATTGGTGGAGCCCCAGGAAGTGCAGAACCCCAAGCTAGTCTGCATCGTAGGTTGCTTTGGCCTTCTCTCAAACATTCTGGGCCTGGCCCTCTTTCACGACCACGGGCATGCTCATGGCGGGCACGGACATGGTGATCACGGTCACGCCCATGACGAAGACATCGAGTCAGGTCACGCCGATCACGACCACGGCCACAGTCATCCCGAGGCTCCATCGCAACATGGCCTTCCACACCCAGCCACCGACCCCGCATCTCCTTCTTGGAAGCGCCGTGGAGCTGACTCCCAAAGCCGCACCTCTCGACGATACAGCACCTCCGGCCTGGCGAGTGTCGAGGACATCTACGTTCATCCCGCGACTATGCGACAAGATATTATTGCTGCTAGTCGGGGCTCCTTTGACGACGAATCGTCCGACTCAGACAACCGTGATGACGAAACTCCTACTGAGCGCTCTGGCCTCCTCCGTCATCGAGATCGCGCCTCAAACTACACCGATCAAGATGGGGGTCCGTTAAAGACCCCTGGTCACGTTGAGGACGACCTCCACAAGCATCACAATCACGCCCAACCCAAGCCCAAGGGCCAGAAGGGCGGTCACAGTCATGATCTGAACATGCGCGGAGTCTTCCTCCACGTGATGGGTGACGCTCTTGGCAATATTGGAGTGATCGCCTCTGCGTTGGTGATCTGGTTGACCGATTACGATTGGCGCTTCTACGTCGACCCGGGTATTTCTCTGCTCATCACCGTCATCATTCTTGCCTCTGCGATTCCTCTGTGCAAGGCCGCGTCGCGAATTCTACTGCAGGCTGCGCCGGCGGGCTTGAGCATTGATCATATCAAGGAAGATATTGAAGGACTTCCGGGTGTAATTGGCTCACACCATCTTCACGTGTGGCAGCTGAGCGATACTAAGGTTGTGGCCTCGATTCACATACAAGTAGATACGGAAATCAAGGGTGAAGGATCGGAGAGATATATGCGTCTTGCTCGCCAAGTCCGACGGTGCCTCCATGCCTACGGCATTCATTCCTCAACCATTCAGCCAGAGTTTGCCCCCGAAAGCGATACCGAAGATGGGCCGCACCTGACCCAGGCATCGTCGTCTCGAATGGGCGCTGACGACGTGAACCCCAGCCCAGCTACCAGCCTGCGGGATGGCGACTCCCAAGCCTGTCTCCTTGAGTGCGATGACAATTGCGCCCAAGGGGGTCAATGCTGCCCCAAAAAGTGAAATTCAAGCTTCTTACACCCCCCTCTCCTAACCTACTTTTCGCCATGGAGCATCTCATCATTATCCTACTTTCCTGTCCTCACTGTCCATCTAGAAATACCTTGCCCATTCCCTCTCGTTCATTCCAGCTATTCTTGACTATGGTTCATGCCTTGGATCTTCATGCTGCTTTGTACCCCTGAAACCCAAGTTTCCTCTCTGCCTTGAATGCTGGCATGGCATTAGATTTGATTGCTTTCTCTTTATCGGCGCCTCCGTCATCCTGGTATCCAATCAGTCATTGTATCTTTATTTATCCTTAATGGACTATTCCACATCCGGGATATTGGGGCTCGAGCTATCCTACCCGCCAATCAAACATGCAGAGTTCTGCTCAGATCATGACCCCTGGTGGCTTAATTAGCCTGTTACTATATCTGTTTTCTCATTGCCTTGTATCTTCTCTTCTCGGTCCCAACATTTGAGGTTTTGTAGATACACTGTACACCCTCCGGTTGCAACGCAGGGTCACGTGGCATCGACGCCGCGCCACATTGTTTCTCGGGCCCCTTGTTTTCGATTAGGAAGTCCAATGCTTTGAAACATCGTTTGAAAAAACAACATTATAGCGCTTTTAGTCTTTCTCTCTCACCTTCCTTTTTTTCGGGCTGCTTCTTCCTATTTCTTGTCGTTCATTCATGTGCATTGGCTTTTAGAGCATGCAGCGTCACTCCTTTCGTTGATTCCCCACCCAAATGAACCCGTGTCGCCTAGGGTTGAGCCACTTCTCTCTTCACCCGAAATGAGTTACGCCTATCCACGCAACATAGGTGGTGCTACCCTTCCTTCTTTTACAACTTCAAAACTACCGAGTAGTGTTGATCGCTCGTGGGATGGCCTCTTCGGGGCCGCAAAACAATGGATTGCAGAGGGCGTCTATAGCCTTCGAACGGCGAGGCCTCGGAACAGACTTGATGTCCAGAGATCCACAACTCTCATCTTCAAGCGTATATTTACAATTGCTAATTCGGTGATCCTGCTATGGGTGTTGACCTTGTGGTGGGGAGAGCGAACGGTCTTCCGAAAAAGTATAGAGGCTTGCGCTTGGGAGAAATGGGAAAGCTGGGTAGGTTGCTCATGTCATTGGCTTTCTTCAGGAACTGCAGTTTTCCTTCTCGAGATAGATTTTAACAACTAGTGCTATGTCAGCCTCAAGATGCAACACCGCATCACGTCGCCTTCATCGCCGACCCGCAACTCGTCGATCCCCACACCTATCCCGGCCGCCCATGGCCACTCTCAACCCTGACAGTTCGGTATACCGACCAGTACCTCCGACGGACATTTTCATCCATCCAGTACGATTTGATTCCCGAATCGGTGTTGTTCCTGGGTGACCTCTTTGATGGCGGGAGAGAATGGGCAACGAGCACGACCTCCAGTCCGGAAGAGCGTTACAAGGGTTACAAGGATTCATTTTGGAAGAAAGAGTATGGTCGCTTCATGAAGATCTTCTTGGATCCTTGGCTCAAACAAAATGAGTCTCCTTTGGACGGTCGAGGTCGGAGACTGATCGCAAGCTTGCCAGGCAACCATGATCTAGGGTTTGCTTATGGGATCCAAGAGCCTGTTCGGGATCGTTTCGAGGCCTATTTTGGTCAGGGTAACCGAGTTGATGTCATTGGAAACCATACCTTCATTTCGGTAGACACGGTCTCGTTGAGTGCAATGGACCAACCAAACCCCCAGACTGGGAGCTCCAGCTCCAGCTCCAATGACGACAGTCTCCCTCCACCTATCTGGAAGGAGGCAGCCGATTTTCTTGATAAGATGGCCGCATACCGGGCGAAGGCTGAGATGGATGAACTCCGGACGCTGCAAAAACAGCCCAGTGGCATTCAATTCGATTACCGCGTCGTGGATGTAGAGGAGCCCTCCATACATGCCGATCCCCCAAACACTCCTCTGCAGCTCCCTGCCATTCTCCTCACCCATGTCCCCCTCTACCGCAAGCCAGCCACTCCCTGTGGTCCCCTGCGAGAGCGCTACCCGCCATCATCGGCCACCGAGGAATTGGAGGAAGATGAGCCAAATTCGCTGAGAATTGCGGGTGGCTATCAGTATCAGAATGTTCTGACTCCGACCATAACGACCGAAGTGGTTTCCAAAGCAGGTCCCAACGTTGTGCAAGTCTACTCCGGGGATGACCATGATTACTGTGAGCTGATCCACCGAGAGTTCAACGGCTCGCCCAACGAGATTACTGTGAAGAGTATCTCATGGGCGATGGGCGTTCGAAAGCCTGGTTTTGTGATGACTAGTTTATGGAATCCTCTTGACCCTCAGACGGGCGAGTCCACCCTGAAGGGGTCTTCGCCGACCATCCAAAACCACCTCTGCCTTCTGCCCGACCAACTGGGCATATTCATTTACTATGCCTTCACCTTGTTGGTCAGCGTTGCGGTTCTGCTTATGGCCTCAGTCTACCATGCATTCCTTGCCCCGGAAGCCCCGTTATCCAATGACTCGCTCCTTCCCCTCATCGAAAGACGCCGAGATTCCTCCAAGCGCCAGTACCCTACATCCGGTATGTCTAGTTCCACCTTGTCTGGTCCAGGCGGCCTGGCCGGTCGTGGCGGGGGTACTGTCTTACCCCGTCGTTACTCCGGCGCCCAACCTCCCCAGATTGCTTATTGGGCCCTAGATCAAGATGGTGTTAACACGACCACGTCCAAAGATAAAAGTCTTTACCGTCCAGCGCGGGCTCAAGGATTCCGCCAAAAATGTGGCCACATGGCCAGGGAATTCGTCCAGTCCATGCGCGCTGTTGCGAGGGTTGTTTTGCCTGTGTATTTCTTTTTGATCTGGCGCTGGTAGCTGGTCCATGTTTCTGCGCAAATAGTATATAGAGTTAATAAACGGCACCCTCGGTTCAGCGAGCCGACATGCAATACCCCAACGTCTTTTTGGACCCGATCCCGATCCTGCTCACCGAGACTGGATCCCTGGAAACTTGGTCTGGGGCCCTGCGCGCCCAGACTCGCGCTGCGCCGAGAATACGTCTGGACCTACCCACCAAGTTTTCTCGCCTGACGTACTCCATAGATCCCGTCAACCTCTAGGGATTCGCCGAGGACGGCCTAATTTCGGAGGACTATCGGTGCGCCGTCCAATCTGCATCCCGGGAAAGGTGCCCTGTTCATTGTTTAGGCTTTTCGCCAAGCCTTGACACGGGCCGGTGTTGCAACACGTCGCCCGGGGTATATTTATTGCAAAGAGGACTATTTGAAATCCAATACTGGATTTACGACGGGAATGTATATTTCTGAGGACAAGATATACTCTCAAATCTCTTTTTATGGTCTATCGCAAGCGCCGATGCGAGTCCTATTTATTTATTTTTTTATTGAACAATTTACCATCCCAAAACCCCTACACGGCAATGCGGGGGTCTTTGTGGATACTTGACTTTAGGGGTTCCTGTATACTGGGGAGAAAGTTTCAGAGTCTTCGAGTACCTCAATCTCGCCACATGCATTTCTCAATAGGGACCCGGTGAAGGCCCAAACTAGCCTGTACCGGTGGTCCTGATGTCGCTCATCATCTTGACTTGGACAGACTCTGGGGATCACGTCGTCATTCCGGGGATGTGGAGGTCGATGTAAATCCGGAGATTGGACAGTCCAGAACTTTTCTTGGCTGACTTCGTGTTGCTGAAGGATCAAATAATTCCCTCAATTACAGTCCAAAATAGCACTGAGGACAAGAGTGGCGTAACAAGGGATGGTTTCGCCCAAATGCGGCTCTCGGCGTCGTCGATCACGATCGCAATTGAATGCGGGCACATCTCACCCCGGGATCCCGTTTTCAGTGATGAAAAAATACAGAACATGATCGTTATCTTCGTTTTGTTGTCCAGGTGATCATGAGCCAACAGGAATAGCTCCCCAAATTCGAATGCAGCCAGTAACTTGGCACGTTAAATCAGGTCAATCTTGGGAATATCTCTTCGAGAACATTTCCGTTCAAGGCCGTTCATATCTCATACCCACCAATCATACTTTCCGAGATCCACTTTTCAACGTGGCCGCATTGGCTTGAGTGAAAACATGGAGTTGGAGACTCAAGCCGGGGTACTGTTGAGTTCTGCTTTCAGCTTTGGGATGTTTCGGCCTTGGTCGTGCCCCCCATGTGGAGTACAAAAGATGCAACTTTCCACTGTTTATTTTTTCTTTTGAAAGTTTCGGCTTTGTTTTTGTGTTGAGTCTCTTTATCATACCTTAAACTAGGGGATCTTCATCTGTCCACTGGCCTTCTATCATTTCTGTCCACGATGGGGTTTGCCTTGAAGAAACCTGACAATGCGGTTGGCTCTGCTACTCCAGCCATTGTGATCGGCCTGTTTGTTGCTTTTGGTGGTGTTCTATTTGGGTGAATATTGATGTTTCATTTCTGCTCTCAGGGCTGTACTAATGAAGCGATTACTCGTAGATATGACACTGGTACCATTAGTGGCATTCTCGCTATGAAGTATTGGCGAAAGACGTTCTCTACCGGTTATACCAACCCCGACGACCATTACCCCGATGTCACATCCTCTCAGTCCTCCATGATCGTCTCCCTCCTCTCTGCCGGTACTTTCTTTGGTGCCCTAGGTGCCGCTCCCATCGCAGACTACTTCGGTCGTCGGATTGCCATGATTCTTGAAACCTTCGTTTTTTGTGTTGGTGTCATTCTTCAAACTGCATCAACGTCCATTCCCCTATTTGTGGCCGGGCGGTTCTTTGCCGGCCTGGGTGTCGGTCTTTTGTCTGCAACCGGTAAGGCTCTACAACCAGGACATTGCTGGACCGTGACTGACCATGATTCCTAGTCCCTCTATACCAATCGGAGACAGCTCCTAAATGGATCCGAGGAACCATTGTCGGTGCCTATCAGCTAGCCATCACCATTGGCCTGCTGTTGGCGGCCATCGTCAACAATTCGACCAAGGATCGCAATGACACTGGCTCCTACCGTATACCCGTGGCTGTTCAGTTTGCCTGGGCTATCATCTTGGTCGTTGGAATGCTTATTCTTCCTGAGACACCTCGGTTTCTCATTAAGAAAGACAAGCATGAGGCCGCAGCAAAAGCTCTTGCCCGTCTACGTCGCTTGGATATCAATGATTCCGCCATTGTTGAAGAGCTGGCTGAAATCCAGGCCAACCACCAATTTGAGCTGAGTCTGGGCAAGGCTACCTACCTGGAGATCTTGCGCGGTTCCATTGGCAAGCGTCTGGCAACAGGCTGTGCTGTCCAAGCCCTACAGCAGCTAGCGGGTGTTAATTTCATTTGTACGTTGACCCTAACCCTGTTGTTTCCACTACCTCAAAGCATATGTTAACAAAGCCGTCCGCAGTTTACTATGGCACCACCTTTTTCCAAAACTCGGGTATCAAGAATTCATTTGTGATTACCCTCATTACTAGCATTATCAATGTCGTCTCGACATTCCCAGGCCTATACATGGTGGAGAAATGGGGTCGCCGGCCCCTATTGATGTTTGGCGCAGTGGGGATGTGCGTCTCACAACTCATTGTGGCCATCGTCGGTACTGCGGCATCGTCCGATGTGGCGAATAAGGTATTGATTGCCTTTGTGTGCATATACATCTTTTTCTTTGCCTGCTCCTGGGGCCCTGTTGCTTGGGTCGTCACCGGGGAGCTGTTCCCTCTCAAGGCCCGCGCCAAGTGTCTCTCCATCACGACCGCCACCAACTGGTTGCTCAACTGGGCCATTGCCTATGCCACACCCTACATGGTGAACAGCGGCCCCGGAAATGCCAACCTCAAGTCCAAGGTCTTTTTCATCTGGGGTGGATTCTGCTTCATCTGCGCCATCTTTGTCTACACTTGCATCTATGAGACTAAGGGTCTGTCGCTAGAGCAGGTGGATGAGCTTTACGCCAAGGTGCCAGTTGCATGGAAATCAATTGATTTTGTTCCATCTGTCCACTATACCGATGTTCGCGATGTCTCTGCCTCCCATCCTGGTGACCTTGCTCAGCTTGAGACCCAGGCCAATGAGAAACGCAGTGGCGAGCAGGCGACTCATTTGGAAAGTGTCAGTGCGAAGGCCGACGTTTGAATCGATGATGCGTCGTGCTATTTGACTTTCTTGACTCGATATGTTCTCAATGTTGGAATAGCTAGGCGTGTTGCGATTTACTTTGTTTTGCTTTTTGTCAGGACTGGATTGGAACCTCGTCTGGCACATAAATAAGGTTAACCATCCTCCCGAAGACCAGGATATATTGCGATACCAATTCATACCCGCACAGTGAAGTAGTTTTCATTCCAAGCTTCCAAGGCGTTTAGCTCTGAATTAATTATTATCTACACCACATTGCTCAGGCAAACTTCTACTTTCAAGGAAGCCCACGGTTTTAACATGGGCAAAAGGCTCTACTCGTAGCATTCAAGGACGTCAAAAAAAATTGAATAGTTCATGTGTGGCAAGTACATACAGGTGTTATTCTGATCCTCTCTAAAGCTGGGTTGGAAGGCTTGGCCCTGCGACGATTTAACTGCTCGGAGCGCCTAATCCACCTGTGTCCGAGGAACCCCGTGATCGCGGCTGACTGTGGTCTAGCTTCACGTGACTACGCATCACCGGCCAAGAATTATCACATGCTTGTCTGCTCGTGATCTATCTTCACGTGACTGTCCCTGATCCAAGCCCGATGTTTGGTCTGGTGAGGTGTTGCTCGTCATAAGTTCAAGATTATTGTGTTTACCGAGTCAATATCCCGCTAAGGCTTAAGGATGGATTCTAGTACATCGATGGATACAGTATAACCGCGACCATGTCGGTCATCATTCCCTTGAAGGATGTTCTAACTCCTGTGGTTGCGGAGCAGTCGGACAAGTCTCAGGCCCAACGGATTGTCTCGACTTCGTTTGACCATATTGATGAGCCCTCCGAGCCAACAGCTCAGCACCATAATACAAGCGCAATGGATGGGGTGTCTATCCCCAAAAAGCCTGAACGAAATGACCTTGTGCTACCCATTGGCTCGTGTGACCATCCACTCTTTCCTCCCCTTCCATCTTACGGCGCTCCGAATCTCGCTCGCAATTTACGAAACTATGTCGCGAGGGCGGTCTCATTCCTGCTCTCCCTCATCTTTTTAACCGCTATATTTTTGGGAGCATTGATATCCACAGCTCGAATGACATTTCAGGGTGTTATCGCACGACTGAAACGAGACCACGCCGGTTCGAAACGGGTTTTCCATGCAGAGGAGCGAATTCGAAAAACAAAACGAGTGGCATCGGAGCGGAAGTGGCATATTCGGCGACAAAAAAAGCATGTTGACGAAGAGCAAGGTCCCGATGAATGTCCCCCCTTGGAAGGCGGCAAGGACATGATCCTTTGCGACGTCGCCTACTATGCCAGACGCGTCGGTCTCGACGTGGAAACATTTCGTGTACAAACCGAGGATGGCTTCATCATCACTTTATGGCACGTGTACAATCCTCAGGAATACACAGCTCTATCTCCGGAGCAGAGGCGTGAGCGAGGTCCCACTGTCTTTGGTACACCGAAGCAAGGGGTTTTATCTGGGGCTGGATCTCGCCGCCGATACCCCGTTCTGTTAGTTCATGGTCTTCTTCAAAGTGCTGGTGCGTATTGCACCAACGACGATGACAGTCTTGCATTTTTTCTATGCAAATCCGGGTACGATGTCTGGCTGGGCAACAATCGCTGCGGCTTGAATCCAGAACACACGACTCTTTCGACCTCTGACCCCCGTATGTGGTCATGGGATATTCGTCATCTTGGAACTCTTGACTTAACAGCGCTAACCTCGCGTGTTCTCTATGAAACCGGGTTCAGCAAGTTAGGCTTGGTGTGCCATTCCCAAGGCACCACCGAAACCTTCATAGCATTGGCCAAAGAGCACCGCGCAGAACTTGGCGAGCGCATCTCAGTATTTTGTGCGCTTGCTCCTGCTGCCTATGCTGGCCCACTCGTTCGCAAGTCCTACTTTCGGTTCATGGGTATCCTATCACCTGAGTTATTTCGCATTGTTTTTGGGATCCATGCTTTTATTCCCTTCATGATGACAGTCCGTCGAATTTGCCCTCCCAAAATATATGGAACTCTTGCCTACTGGGTGTTTTCATCTCTCTTCGGGTGGACCGACGCGCGCTGGGAACGCGATCTCCGTCATCGTATGTTTCAGTTCGCCCCTGTATACGTCAGTGCGGAATCCATGCGTTGGTGGCTAGGCAGTGAGAGCTTTGCGAAACACGGGTGCATCCTGTCCCCTTCAGATGAATCAACATCGAACCCAAGCCAATATTACCCTACGTCAACTGGGATGGAATATGGTGATGATCCCCGAGATCCATGCCTCGGTTCACAGAGAGAGTGTGCTTGGTTCGGCCCCCAGACGCCCCCGTTTGCTTTGTGGATCGGTGGCTCTGATGCCCTCGTTGACGGCCGACGACTTCTGCGTCGCTTTCAAGATGGGCTTGAACCCCATGTACGAGTTGTTCACTCAAAAGTGATCGACGAGTATGAACACCTCGATCTTTTGTGGGCTATGGACGCCATTGAGCAAGTGGGCAAAGAAGTTCGACAGGTGCTTTGGGCGACCATGCCTCAAGATGCTCGTGGCACATGTCGCATTCCGAGTGGGGTCCATTCAGGCCAGCTCGATGATTAGATGACGATTATAACCCTCCGATCAACTTGCATATCATTCATAGCTAAATTGTACATATAGACATTGGAATATGTGAATCTCTAATCGATTTTCCGTCGGCCAATCTCCAGCCACTCCGCATTTACACTCTCACTCGACTTCAGTATCGAACTGGCCCATGTCCAAGGCCTTTGGGGGAATTCATCTCGGACACTAAAAGTCCGGAAACAATTCATCGGCAACAATTTGGAGTTGGAACGGAATAGATCCTGCATTGCTTGGTCCACGGGAAATATCAATTCTCCCTTGACGCCCGAGAGGAAGCTTTCTCAAGATCACAAGCAACACACCATACATACTGTTCCATCTCGCGCATGTAGAATCATGCTGTACCCGACAATTGTCTCGCTTTTTGCTGGATGTAATCTGCACTGACTCACGAATCCCTATCTTGAACATTGTGGAGAGCTTCTTGATGCATTCCCCATGTGAGTCTCTTATTGCTTGCATCTCAGTTTGTCAGTCCAATAGCCTATAAACTTGGGTCAATTGGGCCTAGTCCCAGTATCAATGGCTTGGCATATCATACGGGAGACCATACTACGCTGAATAGCACCCATCCTGTCTTGACATTTGACTATGACCCCTGGTCAGTGGCTGCAACTTATATCGTCTTCAATGATATCTATAGTGCGCGGACCAAGTGGAATGCCAATATCAACAATAACAAATGGGTGGTTGATCCATCTTGGGATATCGTGCAAGAACTAGGCCTTCAATGGGCGAAAGGCACCTGGAATTCCTTTGTCGGGTGGAGGGCATATCCAGGCTGAGTGGAATGCGTCTTCCGCGGGCTGAACCTGACATTACGGCAAGCGTTACTGGGACTTCTGTTCATATAAAGGTAATGTAATAGACGCTGTACTATTACCAATCTCGAGTTCCTAGTCCTTTTCATACCATGAATTACAATGGTTTGATGCTGCCTGGAAATAAGCCCGGATATTGCGCCCAAATCCGCTAAACAACGGCATTTATAACTGCCAAACTATACACGAAACTTTTGATGTATTTGTTAAGCTCAATACATTGGAATTATAAGTCCCTTTGCCCAACAATGAGATTATATAGACTATCAAGGTCAGTCCATCCATGGAAGTCTAAATGGTATCATAAAAAGCACGATGGTCATTTGCTCAGGAGCAACATCAACACGTAGAAATCTAAAGCGAGATAAGGAGTAAAGCTCAATTCAAGCCAGCTAGCGAAGAACGAGGATTATGCTAGCGCTCCCTCCTCGAGGCCCTCGTGTCCACTGGGGGGATGGACGGAGTGTCGGCGTTTGTCATTACCACCTTTGACCCGTCGAATTCCAAACATCTGACCCACTTCTCTCCAGAAACCCACCGGAGGATCCATGAAACTGGCTTCATACGCATCGATCAAAGGTCGCTCCCACACCAGGTCCACCTCATGCGATCTGACGAATTTGGTTCGCTTGAAGACTTTCCACAGGATGAAAAGACAGGGAATGACGATTTGCATAGTGTAGTTGGCCCAGAAGTTGGATACCGACCAAGGCTTGAATGCGGGGTAACCGTAGAAGATGGTGACAAGTGTCATCCAGACCAGTGCCAAGTAGGCAGAGTACGGCTGGAAGCGTCCGAAGTATGCAAAGTCTCTGCGGTTCACATGTTGCACTTTACAGGCGCGATGGTAGCAGATGAAGGTGATGCAGATAGTAATGTAGTTGATAAGTCCTGGTTCGGGCATTAGCGCAGGGTTTATGTATAATCTGAGCGTTTATTTTTACCTCCAGCAGTGACAAGTTCAGCAAACCAGGTAATCACAGTGGCAGAGCTGCTGGAACATTGCAAGAAGGACAGCAGTGGGAAGATCATCACAATGATGAAGCAGTAGATCGGAACACCTTTGCGTGTAGTATGTGTCAGGAACCTAGGAGCTCGACCCTCGAGTGCCAAACTATAGAGCGTACGGATAGCGCAATAAGTGTACGTGTTGCCGGCGGAGAAGATAGAGGTCAAAAGGAGACTACACAGGATCAGTATTCAGCAACGATTGGGGGGGGGGGGGGGGGGGGTCGGAAATACTGACGCGTTAATTATTGAAGGAAAAATAGTAATGCCTAAGTTCCGCATGCCAATAACATATGGCGATGCTGCAGCAGTTGAACCGGAAGTTGTACCCTCAACAACGGCCGTCAATGCTGGATCTCTGCAAGAACAGACGATACCGACGGCTAGAGCGCCACCCATGAAGAACAGACCAAAGCGAAGGTAAACCGTCTTGAAAGCCGCTTTGATATAAAGCCGGGGGCGCTTGGCTTCGGCCGCAACCATCGAGATATACTCGGGGCCAACAACGGCAAAAGAGGCTGACCACAGAGACCCTAAGAATCCTTCAAAACGACCTAGAGTACCGAGATCTAGATACTCCATGAAAGAACCAGGATTGTTCCAGTACCGAAAGCCATAAGCATCATGAGCTGGATTCCCACCAACCATAGTGATGAAGGTGAAGAAGAACAGTGCAAAGATCAAGATCACCTGCGGGCCATCAGAGTCAGCTGGCATCTTACTATGCAAGTAGAGAGAAAACTTGCCTTGCCTCCAGAAAGCCAGAATTCGGCTTCGCCGTAAGCTTTGACGGCCAGGACATTGAGAGTACTGGTCAGAGGATCAGCATTGAGGTGTCATAAAAAATACCACATGACAATCACTTACCCATAACAGATGATGATTCCAGCACAGATACCAGCTACTGGACCAGGCTCGGTGACCTTTTCAGACCAAAATGACACGACCAGAGTAAAGGCGGAAATTTCGAATGGAATCAAAAGAGCCTCATAAAAGCTACAGTCATGTTAGTCAGATCAACGGCTATGTAGCTCGAAGAGAAAGAGGTCGAACAAGAAATTCCAGCCAACCATAAAGCCGAGTGCATCATCGACCCATTTTCCTGCCAGCCGAATGAATCCACCACTAACGGGGTAGGTAGTGGTCATTTCGGCTAGGCAGTTGTTTACCATGGCCAAGAAGATACACTGCACGCTGAAGGCGATGAACAAACTACCGGGTCCACCATGGTACAAGCCCGTCCCGATACTCACGAACAGAGCCGTTCCAATCGACCCTCCTATGGCGATTAGTTGAATTTGGCGATTACCCAGATGACGCTGGAGATTGTCCGCATTATCGGCCATCAATCCTTCTTGGACATCCTGGTGACCCTCGGTCACCTTCAAACCCAGTGTGTCCAGCACGCCATGATTAGGGCCGGACGGCTTATCTTCTTTGAGTGCCATCTTGTGTCATACCAGTTCGCGGGGGGGGGGGGGGGGGGGGGGCAGAATTTGAATTTGGGCAAGTTGCGTTCGAGATGAGAAAAACGGTCTATCGTACGGAATCTGGGCGCATGGGAGTGTCTCGTGGAGGGCTTGATGGGGATTGGCGTATGGGCATGGGCAATGCTGCAGGGGAGGCAATGTCGCGTTGCGGGGTGCTATGGCGAAGATCCGGGGTAGATTTGACACGGGCAATGTGGAAGATGGGAATGTCGATCTAGGATTGGAGGGAATTACCGCGTGGAAATGTCATCAAATAAAAATTGAAGATTCGAGTCCAGTAGAGGATAACAGACCAATGGAAGGGTGTAGGAGGGTTTAAAAAGAGGAATCAAAAAGATGAAAGTGACCTTGGCCGGCAGAAAACGCATGACATCCGGAGCGCTATCACACCGCGACCATAAGTCCACTATGCGAATCCGGCCAGTTAACGGCACAAGTACTGCGGGGCAAAATCAAAATTGCGTGCGCGGATAAGTGGAATGCGACACAGAGCCACGTTTTTTATCGCGACAGTGCATTCCCATTGGACGGTTTCCGGAACGGCAAGATGCCAAGCCTATCTCTCCCAAGACGCACTAGCTTCCTTTTGAGAACACGAGAATTATCATGGTAACGAATTGCCGCAAAGACGTCAGGGGGCTTAGGGGCTTGACGGGGCTAAAACAAATGAACCAATCCACTGAGAGACAAGCCAGGATTCGCCTCGTGGCTGACTCTGTGGCATTGGCCTGCTCTACTTACAGAAGGGATCGACATCGGCTTGGATTTGCACTAGTCCTACTTGTACGAAGTAGAATGTGCGCTGTCGTTGATTACTGAGATTACTCGAACCTGCATATGGAAATTCGATCCCAGCAATTATAACCTATGGCCGTTGGGGCCAAAATCCTGCGCGCTTTTTCCTGGTTTTTTTTTTTTTTGACCTTAATTGGATTAGACCGACACTAGGAGTTCAGATTCACTTTGCATCGAGCTAAGTTATCCAGATTTAACCGGGATAGAACATAGACTGCTCCTCCCATTACGCCCCCACGACCTAGTCTAGTCAAGTTTGGCAAGAACCCCCGAGATTGAGATTCGCTTGATCTGATTTGGCCGCCGATATCACTATGCCAAGTGGCTTACGTTTCACCAGACTCGCACGGTGGGCAAACGGGCTTTTAGCGCGGCCCTATCGATAACTGAGATCTTCAAGATAGGAAAAAGAGACAAAAAGTCTTCCTACCCTCGTCAACCTTGCGTCAATTACACATGTGGTGAAATAGCAATAGGATCGTGGAATCCAGGCTAGGTATTTGGAACATACCGTTGACATATATATACTCATTTGTGACGATCTGACGTCTTTCCACATCACCTTCGATGAAATTGTTGACTTAGTTCATTATGAATAGGTACATAGATATTAGAGTAAAGGAACTTTGGGATTAAAGCATAAAAGAGAGTGATCTAATTTTTGAACTACGGAGGTTGGAGGTTGTCCGGAAAGGATGTGAGCTAGAAGCTCGTAAATCCTCGATTTCTACTTACTTTGTAGGGCCGTTAGTCCTTCTCTGGGTGTCTCATCATGCAAAGTTGGATAAGGATGGTACTCACACTTCGGATGCAAGGCAAGGCTACCGCCTTATTCTGGAGTGGTTGCTTTTCTAGTCGTGGCACCATCTTCGACCTGTTGGAGTTAAATTGTGATAAAGGAATTTCTAGGGTAGTTATAGTTGTTTTAAAGTGAAAAAGTGTGGAACAGGTCCCGGCAAATTAGCCATACCTAGTCAAGGGCTGAGTTCCTTTTCATAGTGTCTGTTTTATATCATTATTGGCGGAGAGACAGTGCCTTAGCCGTGGATCGAATTTGAGTCGCATAAATCAGATCTGGGTAGATCAAGATCCTGCCAGAGAGAGTCACAGTTCTGGTGACTGCAGGCAGAGTTGTGCTGCACTCCGATATATCTTGGCGGGCAGGAGCGGGTTAGGGATCCGCGTGGTACGCCGCATATTCGCCCTGGCGTTGAAAATCAGACAAGCAGCGACACGACCATCAGCAGCAGGGCTGAGGTCCATTTTCTGCTCCAGCTTCGCAGGGTTAATACGTCCCCGGTGGATGCTCTGGTTTCTCTGAAAGCCAGTTCATCAGCGTGGAAAAAGAATAGCGAGGCTCAGTGGCTCTGGCAGCCAGATGCGACCGTGAATATCCTTTCCGCTATTGTTTTCATTCTGTTCTTTATTTTCAAAACGCAGATGGTCGAAACAGAATTCGTGTGAAGTCGGACTCGTGCTTTCTCGAAATTCGCACCGAAAAGTGGAGGGAAGGAACTGTGGACAGATGGTATGTTAGTTTTGACCGGGTGATGGAAAGCCCGGTACGGTGATAAAGTCATAGATTTGGTTCGTATTTGGCAGGCTATCGTGTGCTTCTATATGAACCACCGAGAGGTCTGAATACTGCACTCTTTGGGGCGTTGTAAACCAGTGTGTCTCATATGCGACCGTGGGAGATGTGATCGTTCATCTGTGAGGGTGGCGAAAGGGAGAGCGTGCTCCATTGCCCCCTTGCGTTCTAGAGTGGGGTTGCGGGCACTAAAACCCCACAACTTGTCATCCCCAGGTTTCCACTTTTCGGTGGACCCGGTCTCCACCTTCTATGAGAGCTTGAGAATTAGATATCTGGATATCAAAAAGAATGTCGAGATTATCAAGAGTATACATTACATCCGACTCTTACCCAGGCTCTGCTTTTCTGGGATGGAATGATTTCAGGGCCGATGACTGATTGGACCCCTCGTTAGGCGCTGATCGTGTGTTATGATGTACCCCAAAAGTGCTGAACCAGACGCATCCACTATTGACCAATCGTAGGAATTACATGAGTTTCGACTATACGGCAGGGGGCCAACCTAGACAGTCGGCATCCCTGATTCTTCCACTACCATCATGCCATGTGAATTTAGTCAAGTCGCTGGCATGTCGATTCATCAACTTCAGAAGAGGCTCTATCTTCCCGAATTGTTGATTTTAAACGGCCCTTTAGATGAGATTAAACCTCTTAAGATCACGTACCTGTATGTCACCCTGGACAGCTCGCCCAATTCATTGAAACTCAAAGTGCGTTGCCACAAGACAAGGATGCCCCGGATGTGACCCGCCACTGTTGACCCCGCATACTTTGTCAGATGATGTGGTCTATATAATACTCTCAGGGGGGGGCTCTGGTACTTCCCAGTAACCCAACCTCCACTCTATCAATCCACCATCATTATTTTCATCAATCCATCACTTTCATCAATCCATCGCTCTCATCATCCATCGCTCTCATCGACTCATAAGCATGTCAGCAGCCGCCGGACCTATCATGCAACAGCTCGCTGCCCTGCCAGCTCGCTCTCGGCAGGGCTTGAATAACCTGCGACAGAGACTCTTCCAGCAGGGTATACTCTCCCTTCCCCCTCCAGTTGATCTCTTTGACTCACAGGCTCACTAACAAACTTATAGGTGAGAAGCCAAAGAAGGAAGGCCAACTCCTTCGCACCTCGCTGAATGTCCACCGACCCGTCTGGATCACGGCTGGTGGCGGCGCTTACACCAGTCTCGCCGCAATCTATCTTACTATGCGCTACATGAAGCGTGTCAGATAGATCTGTAGAAGACTGGCAGCCTACATATTCCCACCATATGCGACTCACGGACAACACTTTCGATTCATGATAATTATTTCCTGACACCCTTCTTTCCTTACAAACTTCTCTTCTGACACCGTGCTGGCTATGAGCTTTCTCTTGACGGATGCTAAGGCAGGCCCCCTTTGTTAGCAAGATTTATGGTCTTCGTGTTACTGCTATAGAATGGCAGGACGGACCTAGCACTCAAGGGCTACTTTTACCCTGAATATAACAGTACTACACTAAGATATTCCTTTGTCACACCAGTCATAGCCTTTCGGTACTGCGTAATTTCGCATAGGAATGACATAGAATACATTACCGGAGTAAAGAAATCCTCGTCTTCATCAAGTCACCATGACAAGTACATTTTGGGCTGAAGAAATTTACCGCTGATTCAGCTCTCGTGTGCGAGAACAGATCTAGTACATCTAGAATCATCATCACAAAGACGCTGTCCTTGTCAAGCCACACGTCCGACCAGATAAATCTCTGAGCAAGTGATATTTTTCCTCGCGGCATGGGTTCCTTAAGCGCAACAGGAAGGACAGTCTTGGATAGCGCAACTTTGGCTTTTCAAGGTAAGAAGATAGTCCAGTCTAGACAGCCCCTATTCTCAAAGTGAACCGGTGCAGAACCCGCGCCACCCCTTCCTGGGCTAGCCAGCTGGCAACCGACCTATCACCACACGCCTTTTACCCAGGGCGTCGTCACAGTACTTTGCAGGTGATTTCATGTTTCTATCCCCAGCGACGCGACGGCCTTGGCAACCCCGCTTTTAGTGATCGAGACTATCTTTATCTTTGGGTTATCTGGGTAAATAGGCCGAGAAATAGATTCAAGAAAGTTCAAGGTGATTGACTTAAGTGAGTCAATGTGTTTTCCATCTGTGTAGAAATGAATGAAAATGATAATTTTTCACACTGGGAGCCATCTCTATTAGCACCGGAGCCCTCATGGTCTAGGATGGCACTGATCTAGTAGCGTTCCAGCGAAAATATGCAACTTGCAATTCGCGGCGTTTCAGTCTTACCAGACTGGTAGCCTCAGATTACCGGTTACGGCATCGTGCAACGTCAATTCATATACAGTGAACCAAAGTGGTGATCATCATAAACATTCCCTTAGGCGAGTTTATTCAGAAGGATGGGCGATTGAAAACACCCAAGGATATCTAGTAGATATAGCGCTTACACAGATGCAATAGCTCCCAACGTTGGTCAAAGTTCATGGATCTTGATCCTTGAAATGTTTCCATACCTAGGTATTTATTCTTCAATGTTCACCCTATGTATATATTGCGAGTGGAGTGACCCCTCTTGGTAGATCAGCGCTTCTCTCTTCTTCTTCTTCTTCCTCCCCCGCCAACCCACTCACAATACAACGTCTTAATTCGTCTGTCTCGTCCCCTCTGCGTATTCGTACTTCGTACTCGTACGCTCCTTTGTTCTTGTCTTCTCTGACCGCTTTGACCAGCACGCGATGTGCTGATAGTATACGGCCTCAATTGTACCTGACAGATGGATACCTCCGAAATTACACCGAAATGTTTTGACTGATACTATTATCGCTGTGCCGTGTGCGGCGCTCGAGTAACCCTCCAGGAACAAAGTTTCAAATTACCGAAGGAAGCGGCAGGAGCTTGTTAAGTAATCCATGCATATTGGCCAAGGCACTGCAGTTAGTAACATCTAGGCAGTCCTAGACAAGCCACTTCGAAGATAGATGTACATTCATCCAATTCCAAGTCGCCCTTGATCCTCTGAATCTAACGCCAACACTAAGTATACCTATATATTTCTCTTAACAAGTTCCTGACCCCGATTCCTCCTTCCAGAACGAGTTGGTTCAGACTACAGGGGCTGGTTTAATACAAAGGTTGAATGAAAGTATAGGTTCTTGCGATTAGGTAGACAGGATAAGTTAAAGGACATGTTCACTTAGAGAACTGTACATCCACCTGACAAACCCGGCCATCCATGGTTACTATCCAAGGGAATTGGGTAACATTTAAGCTGACTCTTTGAATTGGTTTACTTCTTCAGGGCTGAGCACCCAAGAGCAACAGTACCACTCTGTCCTCAGTCAGTCACCAGTGTACATAAATTTGGCCAGAGAACTCACCAGAAGGTTGGCCTCAGTGCAGCACTGGGGAGCAGAAGTGCAAATGCTAGCTTCATAGGGGTCACCTAACGAGATGTCAGCATTGATGACTATGAGGGCTTTCTAGCAAAAAGCGACACGTACAGAGAAGGCCAATGGAGCCAACAATGGCAGAGGCATCGACACCGAGGTCCTCCAAAATTGGGTCGATGATGTGGTCCAGAGGAGTGGTCAAGGAGCCACAGCAAAGGAGCGAGCCAACGCAGTCGGAGGTCTCAGACTCATTCTCAACGGTGTTGCCCTTCAGGGAAGCGGCAGCCTGTTGGACCTTCTCTGAAGTGGTGGTAGTGCTACGCTTTACCGGTGCGACAAGAGCACCCTCAGAGGGAAGGGCAGCCACCATGCCAGCACCGACGAGGGACAGGGCGGAAACTATGGAGAAGCGCATTTTGATGACAGTTGCTAAGTTTTGGCGTTGCAAAATAGAAGGTGATTGCGAAGAGCTGATGACTGTAGTGGTTGAGAGGCAATGAACTCAGATGTGATGGTCATGAAGAGAACGCTTGCGCCTTTTATACCCATATCAACCAACTCAATGGTATGTGATAATCCCAAATTTCCGAATTTTCAAACCGGCTTCACTTATCAGTCACTTGAAGTGGTTAGAGTATTCTATCAAATTTGAGCTGTAAATTGTTCTGAGGATCGGCAAAAACTCTAGATAGGGAATACTCCTATCCGATGAGGAAGGACTGGAGGACAGCTGACAGAGAGGACTACACGTACAAAGTAAAGGCACCGGCGTTTTGGTTTGGTCAAGGAATAGTCCAATCCATTCATCTGAACTTCCAAGATGGGTGATCGAGGCCAGTGCTGAATATGGTTCGGTGGGTCCCTGCGAAGCCCTAACCGATCTGTTTTGGCTGTCGATCACAGCTGATCCGAGCTAGATTTCGATGGATTGATCAATGGTCATGAAGTCATATTCCCGAACTTCATGCTCAGGCCACTAGTTTGTGGGGCTTTTAAATGAAACAAACTCCGTTCTCTGTTCCTGGTGGCCGAGCACAATGTCCTTATCAGTGGGTCCGACTGGCTAACGTAATGGACGTGCATCGCCAAGGCGCCGATCTTCAGGAACGAAAAGATCCCAGATGAACGGAGCCATCCAATCAACTAGGATTTATGCAAATAGTACACACCAAATAAAGAAAGAAAGAAAAAGCAAATAGGACTCGCTAGAACTGCGTGTCAGGCCTCCATGAATTTGTCATAAATGCCATCAATCAGCGCATACTGCGGTATCCGAATAGTCGTGATAAGGATCTTTCCAACGATTGCCCAGCCCCGCCTCGAACTGCTCCACAACGCCCGAAAGACCCGTGTTGATGGTAACATGATAGATTTCGATTGATGGCGCAGTTAACCTTCCGGGTGTGACGGTTCTAAATTTCTAACCGAGGTTTGTCCACTCCGGATCATTTCCAGGGCTGATCTTCACATGGTCCACATTCTGTCCTCACATACAATGGTCCGTACCGACTCCAGAGGCACCGATAAGCACCATTTGCACTTACTTGAGGGTAATTGAGCTCGATATGATAAGCTCTCCTTGGCAGTATGCCATCATATATTAGATGGCTGAAAATTGGCCTCACAACTACATCATTGACCTTGAGATTACTTATCAAGACCAGAGTTGAATTCCAGAAGCCATGGGAAGGATTGAACCAATATCAAGGGAAAGAAAAAGAAAAAATCAAGCCCAGCTCCTAATACAGATGCCTATCAAAGTCTAAGACATGTTGCATCTACCGGTAGACTGTTTCAGCCCATCGTGCACCTATGTACCTGCCCAGTCCGCTTACGACTGCGTATTTAGATAATGCGATATGTCATTTTTTGGCACATGCCGCTAGTCGATAACAATTCGTGTAATTTCACTCTGAATTCAATTACGGCTGGAATGCCAGTGCAGGGATCTTATGAGTCGTGTTTAGTTGTTGAGGATAGCCCGCTTGAAGACCATAGATAAGAGTACTAGACGCAATTAAGGAATTCACATTTAATGCTTCCACCGCGAACTTCTACTTCTACTCCAAGCATAAAGAAAACATCCGATTCTTTGGTGTCGCACGTGATGTGGCTAGTGTGGCGGTGTGCGGAAAGGATCCACTTCAGCCACATGGACTCGCGACACAGAAACTTCCCGGTGATAATTCGAACCCCACGATAATCAAACACTCACTTTTCGCCTTTTTGCTTGCTGGTGCATCAATCATCTGCAAAATGGCTCCTATCTCGATCGCGGACCTTGTGGCCGCCCTTCCTTCCGAGGATTCCTGGGGCCCCTCCTCCACCGCCGACAACATGTTGAACGGCGTCCCTTATGCCCCCTTCTCCAAGGGCGACAAGCTCGGCCGTATGGCTGACTGGACTGCCGAGTCCAAGGACCGTGAGCGTCAGGGTCGCCAGCAGTACAACCGTAACTTCAGAGGTAAATATCTCCAATCTTGCAACTTTTTTCTTAGTGCCCCACCGTGGCATGCCAATCCTCAGTCTACTGACTTTTGTTGTTTTCCGGTTCTTTTAGACCAGCAGGTGTACGGTGCCGGTTCCACTAGCCTGTTCACCGTCCAGGCTGCCGAAGATGAGTCCTCCTTCTCCGTTGTCGACAACACTCGTACCTCCACCAAGCGCACCTTTGGCCGTGGTGGTGGCACCGTTTTCCGTGGCCGTGGACAGCGCGGCGGTGTGGCTGGCCAGCGTGGCGGTGGTCGGGGTGGCTTCCAGCGCGCTGGTGGTGGTCGTGGCCAGGGTGACCGATCCTACGATAGCCGTGGCAACCGTGGTGGCCGTGGTGGCCGTCGTTTCGGCTGGAGAGATTACGACAAGCCTCAGCGCACCCGTGAGGCGTCTGTCAACGTTCGCCCTGAGTGGCAGATGCTCGAGGAGGTTGACTTCAACCGTCTGTCTAAGTTGAACCTCGAGACCCCTGAGGGTGAGGATCTTGACTCCTATGGTTTCTTGCACTACTACGACCGATCCTACGACCGTCCCCCGGTCAAGAATGCTGAGCGCAGACTTCAGGCTCTCGAGCGTGCCGCCTACAACGTCACCACTTCTCAGGATCCTATCATTCACGAGCTCGCCGAGAAGGATCAGGCTACTGTCTTCGTCACCTCCGACATTCTCTCCATGCTCATGTGCGCTACCCGCAGTGTCTACTCTTGGGACATCGTTATCTCCCACCAGGGCAACAAGATCTTCTTCGACAAGCGTCCCGGTGCTTCTATGGATCTCGTCAGCGTTAACGAGAATGCTCAGGATGCTCCCCTCGAGATTTCTGAGGCCTCCGGCAAGCAGGAGCAGATCAACACCCCCGGTGCTCTCGCCATGGAAGCCACTTTCATCAACCACAACTTTGCTCTGCAGACCGTGACCGAGTCCGAGGATGCCAAGGTCTCCTTCGCTCAGCCCAACCCCTTCTACAACGAGGCCGAGGAGACTGATCCCCTTGCCTCCAAGGGTTACAAGTACCGCCGCTTCGATATCTCCCTGGAGCGCGATGAGGAGCCCCTGCAGCTTATTGTGCGTACCGAGGTGGACGCTGTTATGAAGAGCCCCACTGGCGGCCCAGACCAGCAGTTGATTGTCAAGGCTCTTAACGAGTTCGACAGCAAGGCGATTGGCTCTGGCGGTGCCCTCGATTGGCGCAGCAAGCTCGTCTCACAACGTGGTGCCGTCATTGCCACTGAGATGAAGAACAACTCCTGCAAGCTCGCTCGCTGGACTACCCAGGCCATCCTGGCCCAGGCCGACGGCATGAAGCTTGGCTTCGTGTCCCGTGCCAACCCTCGCTCCGCCGCTGGCCACATTATTCTCGGCGTTGTTGGTTACAAGCCCCGCGAATTCGCTGCTCAGATGAACTTGAACCTCGGCAACGGTTGGGGTATTGTTCGCACCATTGTGGACCGTATCCGTGGCCTGGATGCTGATGAGCCCGCTGATGCTCTGAAGAAGTACGTCCTTGTCAAGGACCCCAACCGCTCCGTGCTCCGTCTCTACAGCGTTCCTGCCACCACTTTTGAGGAGGATGAAGAGGCCGAGGTTGAGGAGAAGAACGAGGAGGATGATGAGGACAATGATGAGTAAGTATCCATGGTCTGGTGTCTTTTTCGTCGGATTAGATTCCTATTTGTTTTTTTGGATTGTGCATATCTGCAAAAGTTTTGATCAAAGCTATGAACTAAATCTTTATGACTTCTATAACTTGATCCTTTGTATCTTCTCGTAGAGACAATTGGCTTAACTCAAGTTCATCCATGCATGCCATGGCTCATGAAAGTCCGCAGTTCCATCCAGCCATTCTAAAAAAGACCCTCGGTCATCAAGATCAATGCCGTCCAGTAAATCTGAATGCACAAGGGCTGACTCGTCAAGATTAAGCTCTGTGGTAGAATTCAATGCGGACGAATCGGCCCACTTGCACGTAGGTGCTGAAAGAACTTGGTCCAGAACGTGACGAATGGCTCGGTGGCCCTGTTGTGCAATCTGATAATTGCCATCATCTTGTTGAACCATGGTCTCCAAATAAGATGCAAAGACACTGAGCTTCTGGATAATGTCGGATCGCGGGAAAGTTGATGGCTGAAAGGTTCGTAGTCGAAATTGCCGCAGAAGCTCAGCAGATAGAACTCCAGCAGCAGGAAGCCCGGTATTGCAAAGCTGTGTAATATAAGCAATCTAGGAGTGTCCCCTGGGTAGAATGGCAGTTTGTGTGCCAGGATGTGTCCTCTTACATTCCACGAGACCATGTATTTGGACATTTGGGTTTCAAGGGTTCTGGCGACAAGAGATAGTAATGCACTCATGATTTCTAGCGAAACACTGATGATGCGGTCTGGTGCGAGCTTGGTCTTCTTAAAAAGGTTCCTATGTAGCAGGAAGTCGTTGTAGAGGTACTCTAAGCGAATGTCAATTTGGAGGCGATCATCAGGGGCATCTTTGGTCATGTAGCGTCCTATAGAATTCCACCGAAGAAAATCAGGTAGATTCTCGTATTGTTGGTATAATTCCCGGGACAAAGCCCTAGATCGAGTCAGCTTCAACCTCATGAATAGCAAGCTTTATCGTCGGCTCTTACTCAACCCGCTCTGGCAGATCTTCGGTCGGGCGACCAAGCGATAACTCCAGTGCCTTTTCGCGGAATTTACTCGTCAAAAGACCGACCCGACCCAACGCGCCTTGCTGAATATATCCTTCCTTGTTCCAGCCATCACTGGTCAAATTCGCAATGGCGGCTTCTCTGGCCGCTGGCTCGGCGTGAATTTCGTCCCAACTGAGGTCTAGAGGCATTTGAATGTCACAATACCGCCAGCATATTAGTGGTGGTCGCCCAAGGAATGTGGCAAGCGATTTGTCTATACTATATGCCGCTACCATTGTCCTCCTCCGTATCTCGCGGAGAAAGAAAGGCACGTTAATCGGCTCTTGATGAAGTCCAAACGCGAAAAGGGTAGCGGCCATATCACCTAGTCTGCGCCATGGTCGGTGGTCTGCGATCTTCTCTATTAGATTTGACATGGATGCTCTTCTCGTATTTGTTCAACCGCGGGGACTTACCGCCATCACCATATACGATTGTAAGAAGAGCGGTATGATGCAAAAGCAGTGAGCATACTATATCATTGATAATCCCGGCACTCTGGCAGAATTGAAGACAGAGATCCCCAGCTGCCATAGCGGTGACTTTGATGCTCTCTGCATCACCCAGCGCATCATACTTCTCATTCGGATCTCGAAGGACGGCGTTAGCCGCTGCACCGACGAGAGTAAGCAACAACCCTATTGTTTCCCAGCGTCCAGCGATGGAAGTCACAAATTCTGTACATGTTGTCTCCGAATGGAGATCTATCGGTTGTGTCTGTTTCTCAAACAGTCTCCTGGACAGCAAAAGTGTCCGTTTTGTTTCATCGGCTTCTTCACGCTGAACGGAGTCCCACATCTCTTCGGTGTGGCTCAGGATTAGAAGCGTAATTGGCCAGGCGAAAGTCCATCCTTTCCAGACCTTCTGACGGGCAGTCAACATCTCCCGACATAAGGAAAGATGTCTCAGCTGCACCAACGCTCGTGCGCCACGCTGAATACGCTCAATATCTACCGAAAAGGCAACGGGGGACGGCGATATGCCTTCCAGCTCCAATCCGCTGTCGCTATCTCTAAATGCATCCGAGTAGCTCGTGTGGCCAAGGAAACCTGGCGCGGATATAGTGAGCTTCCTTTGGCTCCAATCATCTGAGCTAACGCTGGGCTCCGTCAGCTCTTTTCGCGCTCGGGCTTGTACTCGTTTCTCGCGATTTGTCCCTGAACGTGTGAGGGGTGATGGGTGATAGACGCAGAGATGTTGTCTATCGCGTCGTATGCAGCGGCCACAAACTGGGGTCGCATGATCACAACGTAATTTTGATTTGCGGCATGGCTCACAGGACCACAACTGACCGTTGCGCCGAGTTGTTGGCATGTTAGACATTTTTCAGTACATCCAGGAAATGGATCAAGATGGAAAGAGTCAGAGGTGCGGAGTTCGGAGTTCGGAGTGAGACAAGGCTCACTACAGGTTAGCGCTAGTTCTGACGACCCGAATCCCGAAGTTTGGGTATGATGGATTTGTTGAACACCAATTGCATATTGTTTCACGATCGATAAATCTTGGTATAGACATGATTATCTTCACCCCGTTTCTCACTCGGTTACCCACACAAGGGTCAGTCAGTCTTGCAACATTTCCAGGATCAGCTAGGGGGATGGTGCCCGTCAGGCAAAAGTTCATTCGGTCTTCGGCAGGTTGTTCTTGTTCATACTGACGACAATATTTAGCACCTGCCTCACTCGTAGATACCCATCTCTATCTCTCTTCTCGTCCCTGGCAGTCCGGGGTCGCATTCCGTAAACACCGACGTTGTACACGGGAAGAGTGGGCCCGCAAATAAGCACAAGCTTCAACTGCCCCGCTCCCGGTGGAGATCATTAGTTCGTTCATCTGGTATGGTCACACATCTCTTTTCACAGAATATCAGCATCCAGCAGAACCCAAGTATTGTTATTCCCACCTCCAGAGCTGTAGCTTAGTGCTCGCCCAACATGGATCTTCCGATATCTCCTAGAGTCGTCATCGGCATCATGATCTGTCTTGCTGTTGGGACCTTTTACGCCAAACAGTCTCGCAAGCCACGTCTTTCTTTACCACCAGGTCCATCGGGAAATCCCCTCTGGGGTCATCTTCGCATGATTCCAAAAGACCATCCCGAGCGTCAATTCGTCAAATGGGGCGAGATGTACGATTCTGACATTCTGTATTACAATGCTCTATCCCAGCCAATCATCATACTCAACAGTGTGGAAGCTGCACACAATCTCCTAGATAAAAGAGGGGCTAATTACGCTGATCGACCGCGCTTTGTGGTTTTTGAGATGATGGGATGGGGTGTCACGCTCACGTTCCTGCGCTGGTCACCACGGTTCAGACTTCATCGGAAACTTCTTCAGCAATCTTTCACGCAGTCTGCCTGTAAACCATATCAGCCGATTCAGCAAGAAGAAGCCCGACGAGCCGTGAAAGCAATGTTGCGGAAACCACAGGACTGGGAGAATCTTTTGCGACAGTTTTCCACCGCCGTCGTGCTACGCATTGGATTCGGTATTGAGATTCAAGAAGAGAATGATCCCTATGTGCAGATGGCTATCGATGTAGAAGAAGCCACCGGGAAAGGCGGGGTGCCTGGCGCTTCCGTAGTGGACTTGGTTCCTATCCTCCGTCATCTGCCCAGTTTTGTTGAGAAGGTCTCAACTGCCTTTCAGCCACTAGCTCATGCTCGCCGCACAAAGCCTTCCATTCAACATTTGCACGATGCACCTTGGGATTCAACAGAGCCTTTTATCCGTTCAGGAGCAGCAACTCAGCCTTCTTTCATGCGTACCCATTTTGGTCGATATTTATCCAACGAGAGAAACGGCGAGCCCAATGAGGCGACAATAGCCGATCTAAAGGGCGCGGCGGGAGCAATATCCATTGCAGGGGGCAATACCACTTGGTCCACCGTGATCGTGTGTATTCTTAACCTGATGACCCATCCGCAGATACAAGCCAAGGTCAAGAAGGAGATTGAAAATGTGATCGGCGTTGATGAGCGTGGGAAAATCCGTCGTCTTCCTCGCTTCGACGACCGACCACATCTAAGATATCTCGAGTACGTGATCCAAGAGGCGACTCGCTGGGCGCCTCTTTCCCCTCTCGGCATCCCACATGCCTCTCTCGAAGACGACACTTACAGAGGCTATCACATCCCTAAGCGGTCAGTCATTTTTGCGAATGCATGGGCAATGTCGCGAGATGAACGATATTACTCCTCTCCGGAAAAATTCAACCCGGATCGATATGTTTCAAGTTTAGAAAGGGGCCCGGGGGAGCCTTTACCGGAAGGTCCATTCGGGTTTGGGAGAAGGGTTTGCCCTGGTCAGCATCTCGCCCTTGCTGGGGTTTACATAGTTCTGGCAACATTGCTGGCCACGATGGACCTGAACTGCCCCGTAGATGATAATGGGGTGGAAATTCAACCACATGTGACATTCTCCAATGGACTGAGTGGCGTTCCTGATAGCTTCCAGTGTGTCATCACCCCAACATCCGAAAGGGCTCAAAAATTGCTTCTGCAATGATTTTGAGAAACATCGATTCCTTCAACATGAAGTTGTTAAGGCAGACCTCTGTTTACTGGATTCGGATCCTGGATCTACACAGCAGTAACTTCTAGTCAACAAAGTATGGTTAGGGCTAGATGTGGGGAAATTTTAAGCCTTCGGTTATTGGTGTAGCAAGCTGCCCAAGTGGGTGCGCCAGCTGATTGGAAACAATGGATGGTCTACGGAGTATTGGCTTCTAGTATTCGGCTGTCTCCAACAAGATGCAAAGAAAGAAAAAACAAGTTCCAATGTTTGATGAGGTCAAATATATCACACGTATTGAATGTCAGGGTAATCCCATTCCATGGGGCCAAGGACCAAGATATAGAAAAAGAAGGGGGGGAGAAAGAAAAAAACAAATCAACTCCCTAGGCTCACGGCTCAGCCACGACCGTTTTCACTGTATATACATCTTCACAGGAATGATAAGAAAGAGGAAAAGAACGATGGTAGGGGACAATGAAACAGAAAGACGAGGCCAACGTGGCTCCCACTCGGGTCGACAGAGAAGAGACCGAAAGCAATGAAGGGAGGCACAGTTTCACTCCGTAATGCACGCCGAAGAAAAGAAATGAAAAGAAAAGATAGGGTTTTGCAGACATCAAAATCGTTATAGTTTGCCACCAAGGCGAGAAATTGAAGCGGCTTCAACCGTAGATGGAGTCACCGCGAACGCGGGAAATACCGAGGTCGACTTTGGTTCCAAGCACGCTGCTCAGGCAATCTATAAGTTCAAAGTCCTCGACGACCGCACCAAAGCCATAGCAACGGACTTTGGTGTTCAAGGTGTCGATGATGATCTTAACGTCATCGCGACTTAAGGAAGGATAGAGCTCATGGTTCTTGAGGCATGAGAGTGCCATGATCGGAGTGATCTGACCCTCGGTCACAAGCTGGCGACTGAGGTTGAGGAGTGTAGAGAGATTGGGATGCGGGAGATCAGGCGCCTTGTGCGGATATGTCTGATCAGGGGTGGTGTTGGCGATGTAGCTCGGTGGCGGGCAAGTGGCCATTAAGGCGTGGCCCGAGAACGGCATGTCTTCATCGTCAGCTTCGGTAACTGACCGTCGACACAGGTAATCGGTGTGTTCACGACACGGTCCTTCCAATCTGTGTGAACGAGCCTGGTTAGTGCACATGTTCAGGCAGTATCGGGAGAATAACATACGTCAAGATAAAATCAATCTGAAGCTGGGGGTCGCTTTCAAAGACGCCCTTTAGCATCGCAGGCACCGGGGCATCTGTGACATGGCATGCCGATCGATCCAAGGCACCCATCTGTTCAGCCGGACCGGCGTGGTACACTTGCTGCTGGGGGGCAAAGGCCATTGGGGGCGATACCTCGGGATGTTCCACGCCGCCATTGGCGCGCGGACTTAATCCCGTTGAGATCGATGTGCCCGGAGTAGTGTTATGTTGAGTCATCGAGTTGGTAAAGCCGGCCGTCTGGGAACCATTGCTGCTTCCTGCGACCGGACTCGACTGGTATCCGCCGACCGAGGCACGCTCCGCCCGGCGTCGCTCGAGCTCGGACTCGAATTGAATTCCGTTGGCGAGCAAGATTTCCTTGAGGATTTCGTTCTCGTGTTGCGCAACATTGATCACCTCCTTTTGTTGCTGAATCGTGACATTCGCTTCGGATATCTCGTTCGTATAGGCCTCTCGTAGTCGCGATACCTCAGTCTCCAGCGCTCGCATGTATTGTTCTTTTCGTTCTCGGTGAGTTCTATTTTACCCAACAATCGATCAGCCATGAGTTATTTTGACCTCCTCACTGACGGGTGACCTCGTATCCTACCTCTGGGCCTGTCGGTTCAGCTCCTGTCGGCGGGTGAGGGCCGGCTTGCTATCGGGCTTGGGGCCTCGGCGCTTTGGTGTTTGGCCGTCTAGCTCCGGAGTCAGTGGTCTGATCAGGTCCTGTGGGAACTGCAGGGCACACCTCGAGTGGTTTTCTTCGGACCAGCTTGAGCTTGAAACATTTTCTTGAATTCGGCGCCAAAGCCGCCTCTGGTAGGAGTCTGTGGTTGTTCTGCAATGAATTGCACCCCGTCCCGCGGGGACGTTGGCGCGACGAAAATTAGCAAACTGACATCCAGAAGTTTAATCCAAGATCCGAGACATAGAATTCTTCTCTGGTCGCTGGATCTCTCCCTCTCTCGATCTCGGTCTTGATCTTGGATCTCGATCTTGATCTCAATCTCGATTATGATCTCGGGAACGAGATTCAGGAACTGTCGCGAACCACCGGTCGCACCAGGCGATACCACTTACCAGGGTACTGTTGCATATCCATCGGATACACCCCGCCACTATCCATGGTGAGCAAGGGAGATGAAGGTCAAGGGGAGGAAATAGTCCGAGCGTTGCACCGTTGGGAAAGAGTGAAAGTGGAGAGAGAGCGGATAGATGAAATAGAGGTAGAGGGATTCTTGGCGCGATCGGTGCTGGACCGTGAAGTCGAATCACAATATCAGTTGAATCGTCAAGCAAAACAGGTTTTTAATTTGCAAATCAGAGTGCTTCACTAGTATGTGCAGGGCATAAAAGGGGGATGGAGGCCAGGGTCGATTGCAGTTGATAGAAACCACATCGGGATTTCCAGTATTTGAGATTCTTTCCTGTACCTCTCGCATTCCATGTATTCCATCAGACCCTGTTCTCCACAAACGCCCTTCTCTCTTCTCCACTGTTCTCTAATTTCCTACAGAATATCTTCATTCCTCTTCCTGCTCTACTTCTCGAGTACCACATTCCCCTCTTATCCGTACTTTTGCTGGGATGCGGGATGTGATGTGACAAGTCTCGCCAAGGGATACGAAAAATCAAAAATCAATTGGGGAAAAAAAAGAAATCGATAGTGCCCCTGCATCTTTGACAAATACTCAGATCGGGTAATGGAGATCCTCGTTCATGTCTCTGCCCCCAGTAGGGTCCAGGACGATGCGCGATACCGTGCTCAGGTCGCTGCCATCCAGGCTCAGTTCGCGCTGACGGCAGACACCCGCGATAGCCCAACGCAGTCAGCCGTTCATTCCGTCTCAGTCGGCGGACTTGCTCGCTCGGACCATCAGGCTGCTCCGACTATTCCTCTTCCAGGATCGGCCCTCAAGCCCCAGCCGATCGCTACTGAGATCGGTTCCAGCCAGACGGTAGCTTTAGATCTTGTCCATCAGCCTGTGGGGGATTCCCTCGACAGTCTGGTCAGCGTCATCCCAGAATCCTTGCCAGACTTATACCAGGCTTCTCAAGACACGCGTCCATGTCCAGTCCCTGGAAACCCAGTTGGTCCACCGGAGACTGTTTCTCCTAAAAATCGCCGGCTCGAGTCTCCATACCCAATGGATCTTGTACTGGCCATGCCGAGCACAGCACCTTTAGCCATCACTATTGCACTAGAGTCACCACCACATCCCGATAATACACATGCCTCCCCTAATTCGAACCCAACTCTTGACTCTACTTCTATCACTCCATGCAAGTCTTCATTACATCTTCCACCCCTTCCTCTGAAGATCCGACCCCCTCCACCCCCCATTTCCACTGTCCCCTTCACCAGTCACATCACCCCAACACTGTCAATGCTCACGGAGCGACTCAAACCTTCACGAACCTACAAACCACTTTACCAGACCCGGTCTCTGGATCCACTCGAGCGTGGCTACTGGGCTATAAACATCAACATCTGGCCGGAGAACCAGATCGAAAAGAAAAAGGACCTAGAGAATCCACCAAACCTAAACCAAGACCCGGGACCGGAACCGGGATTGCAAAGTAAAGTTGATGGCCCATCAGAAACGAATCAAAATCGAAATTGGGATATCGCTTTTTTCAACCGCTTCTGGTCCTTCCTCTCTGACTTTGTCGGCAAGGACGCCCGCGCCGGCTGGGGTGTCTGGTGTTTTCTCGAACATGCATCTTCAGCAGAGTCCCCATCAACTGCAATATCTCCAGGGGTTACAATAGATGGACCCGTTCCGGTGCTGCTAAAGGTTTACGCATGGGGTGAGATAGCCATGCACATGTATCTGGTCTTGTTCTTAGCGAGTGACCGGCGGGTTCGGAAAATGGGGGCCCAATGGAGGGATTCAGCTGATGCAGTGGCAATTCAACTGCCGTGATTCTTTCATGGTTGATCTATCCTTCTCTTTTAAATCCATTTATATGGTATTTCAAGGTATATGAGTCCTGGCGTTGGACGAAGACACGAAAGTATGATTGAATAGCTCTGAAGGCTCTGAAGATTTACCACAGCTACGCAAGACATGAGATGAATTTGAAATCTTCAATTTATTGTTAAGAATGCTATTATACATGCAGATTTAAATGCAGTATGGGGACCCCAGATCGAACAAAAGAAAGCTTAGGGGAATATCACTCAATCAAGGGAAAAGAGCACAAAATAAGATAAAACGAATGGTGACAGACAGAAAAAAGGGAAAGAGATTAAAAGTGACGGAAATGTTGCACAAAAAAAAAAAAAACATAGATCCGCAGAAGAAAAACGAGTGACACCTGATAAAGAAAAAAGTGACGCACCGAGCAGATCCCATCCATTGCCTTGTCATACGCCGCGCACGCCTGGTAGAACATTTATTTGAAATTGGGAAGAATCACAAAATTCGACTAATAGTTCAGCTCTCCACTACCGGAGCCACCAACGGCATCCAGGTCCTCATAACTCTTGAGGCTACGGCCCTGGACCGCTTCACGTGGAGGCATGGCTTGGGAACCACCGCCAGCGCCCATTGCATCAGGAAAGGTGTTGTTAGTAGGCACCATGTTGGCAGCCGGGTGACCAGGAGGAACTGAGATTCCGACTGGGGGGAGGCGCCCACCAGATCCATACATGCTGGGCATCCGAACGGGGCTCAATCGCCCAGTAGGGCCGCTATTGTAGCCTCGGCGACGGTCGTATGGCCCGGAACGATTGTTATGACGGTTTGGACCACGGCGCATGACACCTGGCTGGTGCATGCCTGCATCACCTGACATGAGCATGTTTCCATTCCAGGTACCAGTGGGTCCTACAAGACCAGGCATTCCGTTGGTGGGGAATCCCGCAGGGAGGCCCCCGGGATTGCCAATGTAAGGCACGTTGGCAAGGCTGAAGCCACGTGGAGTGCCACTCTGGCCACCACCGGCCATAGGGAAATGGCCATTGCTGTTCGTGTCAGACCGCGAAGGAGCAATGCGCGCGGGGTCTAAGACGTATGCATTCACAAGAGACAGCTGTGGACAAAGTTAGTAAACATCAAAACCGTGGGAAAAGACCAAAGAATTCTGGAGAAGAAAACGATACCTCTCGTTGAATGGCGGCTAACCACTCTGTATGGCGCTTTTCAATGTGTTTGTGCCAGAAGTTCTCGGCCTTGAATAACTTCGTACACTCAGGAACCTTGCAGCGGTAGCGCGAGTCATCCTCCTGTTTCACATATTTAGATAATTCCTCTTCCAAGGCTTGATCCACAGGCCGGCCTCCAAGTTTGCGCAGGTCGGCATTCTCAGGCTCCAAGATCTGCAGCAATTTATCCTCGAATGTCTTCACCCAATTGTATGCACGTTGTAGTTGCTGTTCTGACTTGCTAGGTCGCTGTGGCCGCTTCTCCGCAACCGGCGAGCTTCGATCTTCACCCTCTTCACTGGCCTCCTTCTTCTTGACAGGAAATGGCTGTCCCAAAGCAGAAGCGCGGGCGACTAGCTTAGCCTGGGTAGAAAGGCCAGATCGTGGGCGACGAAGATGCCCTCCGGGACATTTGCGACCAAGCTCATGAACCGAATCACTCTCAAAAACACAGAAAAAGCAGAAGTTGTAAACTCGGCGTAGGTATTCGACCATCAAGTCAAGTTTTTTCTTCTTCGCCAGGAGGTCCTCGTCATCCACCTCATCTTCTTCAGATGTCTCCTTCTCTTCACCCTCCTCCATCTCACCTTCGTCAGGGCCATCCTCATCATATCCGTTAGACTGCTTCTTGATACTCACAGGTCCAGTGACCGGTGGCTGCAGCCAACCTTTGCCGCGCAAATCTTCAATTCGCTCCTCAATCTTGGCAAATCCATCAACGCCCTGCCCCATCTCGGTATCAAGCTTGGAAACCAATCGGCGAGCAAGATCGAGATCACGATCAATTCGCTCGGGTGCGGAGAACAAATCCCAAAGTGCCTTCTTGCGTGGCTGTGAGGGTGGAACATGCACACCCACATGGCAGACGAAGTCACCGTGAATTGGGTCATGGATGGTCTTGTCATTGACTGCTTCCAGGGCCTTCTCCGCTGTGCCGAGGGTATTGCCGGCTTTAGTGTCCATCTCTTCGCCTTCTTCCTCGCGGCCATCTCCTCGATCCACAGCCACAGTTTCAGCGGCAGGGTTGAGTAAGATCCAACCTATACGGTGGAACTTCTTGGACGGGTTGGGGTCGCTGAGGCTGAGCCATTTGAAACCACCGTCACCCTCTCCGAGGTGATCTTTGCAAAAAGTCACAATGTTATCGCGACAGACATTGGGGGCCAAGGTCTTGATGAGCAGAGTAGGTTGAGACAGGGCCTCGTCGCGGAGTTCGCCTCCTCGGACGGGCAGCAGGTCGGTAACTCCCATGGTCTCGCCCACAGCGGTCGTTTCGCCTTCCTCTTTCTCAATTACACCACCAGCACCGTCGCTTTCATTCTTGTAGATACCCTCAAGAGTGAAATCATCGAACGTACCGGCACGAATGTCGCGTTCCCATTGGTCGTATGCACCTTTCCGGAATTCCATGAACTGGCTACGCAGGCGATCTCGCACTTCCGGCACGTAGCGCTCCTTGAACCATTCTTCGTTTCGGTGTTGCTGAACGAATTGGCGTCCCAGCTTGACCTGGAGATCCATCTTGTATGCATCGTAGGCTTCCTGGATCTGCGAGCGCTCCTTCTCTCGATCATCACGGGCCTCACGTTCTCCTTTTACTCGATCAGATGGGTGACGCCCGCCATTTTTTGCTCGTTCTTTTTCCTCGTTGATCTTTTTTTCGGCTCTCCACCATTCCGCGAAGAAGGTGAACCCCGCTGTGAAATCGAGACTGTGTGGATTTGTAAGCGGGTTGACGGGGAGTGGTCGCTTGCCCGCGTCCTGGCCAGGTACATAGCGATCGATGTTGATAACATTGGGAGAAGGCGGGCGTCGGCGATCCTCGCGCTCGCGAGCAGCATGCTCGCGAGAGTTATCGTAAAAGTCATCTCGGCGGGTATGATCGGATGGTTCGTAGCGGTCAATCATGGGGGACCGGGAGCGGCCACGGCCTCGGCGGCGATCTTGTGAAGCTGAAAACATTGTCAGTAATTAAGATTCCATTGGCGCAAACTTGTGCAGCAAACATACCTGGTGACCGGCGTCGGTATTCAGCCGGTGCTCGCCCGGAGAATGATTCCATCTCACGCTTTACGCCGGGGGAGGCATAGTTATCATATGAGTCCATGTTCATGCTCGCAGAGTTCCGATTGGTCGTGCAATTCCACGGCTTTTGCCGCGAATATGTCGGGGGAAGGATTCCAAGGCGGATCGGGGGGAGTTCAAATGTATATTAAGCTTCCAGCGAAGGTCGAGTGGGTTGCACTCGCGCACGAAGAGCTAAGAGGTAGCATCGTTAATATGGGACCCAATAAAGTGGTAAAAGCGAAAGGCGGTAGATGACGGCGAGGGGGAGGTTTATGAATAACATAAAAGACAAAAAGCTTGGGGATTGGGGATTGGACAAAGATGAGAAGAGGTGGTCGTCATGGTGGCCTGTGGGACGAGGATCCTCCAGCCACATGGCCCCGAATGGGAGGAGGGTAGCAAAAGAGATGAGAAATTGAGACTGGCGGGCGCCAGTGCCCTGCAGGGCGGTCGCCATAAGTCGCAAGACCTAGCATGTACACAACTGACGAAGCAGGTGTGGTTCGGAAGGAAGAAACAAAAGATAAGCAGAAACAGGCATGGAACCAGAGATAGGGGACTGCGTTGGCAGGGATCAAGGGAGGAAAGGGATAGAGACACAAAGGGTCTCAAAAGAAAAAGAAGGGTAGGCAACCTACAAGAAGCCTGAGCTAGAGTAATGAAAGCGACACGCGCAGGAGGATGAGGGAATTGGTGATTGGGAATGACTAAAAGCAACTTTGGAGAGAGCTGGAGAACGCTAGCCTTATTGGGCCTAGCGTGGAGATGGGCCCGATGTCACCTGATCCATGTATCAACGAAATGGATATTGAGCAGAACGGGAATTGAGCGGGGGAAGCACAAAAGAACAAGGAGTACAGTAGAGCCAGATGGTTGAAAGGATGATGGTCGAAGGTGGAGAGAAGAAAGAAAACAAAAGTCCAACGTGAAGTAAAACATGTAAACGGCCAAAAACAAGTACGCAAACCAAACGTCCCGCCAATCATAATGCGTCTTCAACCCCTTCTCATGCATGATCGTTCATCTGCAGTTTAGGATAAACAAATACCGAGCAAATTGAGCAACCATCCGTCTGCGAATGTCCTTGTAGGCGCTGAGCTTAGCTACTGCTACCCGGGCGCTAAACAGGCGCAAGTTGTGCCATGATGACATAATCAAAGCAATATGGGTAAATTACTAAACATATAACTATCATAGCTAATGGAAAGAGACTAGATCGCTCACATTAGAGGATATGTAAAGTTCATCGGTTTCAAATGTTTGCCTTAATCTCGGGCCATCTCTTCTCTCTCCGGTAAGATACGGTGTCTTGTCAAGGCCATCATTGCGGCCACAAGAAAACGAAGAATCTTTTTTTTTTTTTTTTTTTTTTTTTTGCAATTGAATCATTCCCTGGCAAATCAGAAGCTTCATGAACCGATTTCCAAACTTCATATACTTCATTTGACGATCTTGGCTAACCCCACAATGGTCCGTGCACCATCATTTCAACCAGAGTTCGCCCGAACACCTGCGCCCACACGCCACCAACATCGATCATCGAGCGATGTCCGACCTTCTCAGCTCGCGCTGGGCTCCCAGCGCGAGCGAGTCCTCAAGGTACAGCTCACCGCAGCTACGACGCCCGCATTCCGAAAATCGGATACGATCTACCAATCCCGCGCTCTCGGGCCCTGGGGTCACACATGGTCACGGATACGGATCGGGATCAGAGACAGCTATAGCTACAGGGACAAGGACTGGGACAGGCATCCTATCACCGACTGAAGAACTCGCGCGCTTCATGAAAATCGTCTCCCGGTTGCGATGGAAACTTCCCTTCCTAGCCGAGGGCTACCGCCTTGCGACGCTGGCCGTCGACGAACTAAACGGAATCTCGGCTGCGGACGTGACGCAAGCAGAGATTATGTTCAAGATTGATTTCCATGAATACTACGCGCTACTTGAGCGAGCCATTGTGCATCTTCTGGCCGTGTTTAACATCGCCATCTCTTCCGTTGGGGGGCGGGGTGGTCTAGGTGGGGTCCAAGTGAACGGACATGCGGGGATACACCGGTACCATGCGAACGTGTTACAGGCGTTAGAGGAGGAGAGCACCCCTCTTACGCCTGTACTAGGCAGTGGATACGTCTATGAATTACTGCGAAAAGCGAAGGAGCTCCGAAACCGGTGGAAGGGGGCCGATATGACCCAAGAAGAACGGGACCGCGATCCCTTTGAGGTTGGGAAGAAGATCTTACCGCTATCGAATTTTGATTTTGATGAGATATTAACGGGAATATTTGGTGGGCTGGAGGAGGCTTATGTGCGTGCCCGAGCTCACGTTGAGCTGTGCAGGCGCCCGGAAGATGTGGATAGTGACACGGTAGGCCCGGAGTCGGATTGGGGGTTTATCGTGGACGCTATGGATTGGGAGGCAGTATAATGGGAAGTCTTGATCTTATTGCATGGCACTGGAGTTTACATCATCTCTTTCCCCTTTTCTGTCGAATATCCGGTATTGATGGGCGACTGGCTTCGCTCCACACTGCCCTGACCTCGCGATACACTTCATAGACACGGGGCTCGAAAGCAAGCCTTCCACGCAGCCTTCAACATTGTTTCTGTAGATCTCCTCAAATACAAATGGTATCTTATTGCAGCGTTAAAGTATAAGCAGTGACAAATTGATTCATATCCATAAATCAGATAGGAAAACGACCCAGTCTTTCAAACCCAATTCCCAATCTGTTTTTCCAGTGATGGAGACCCTCTCTAAATTCCCAGCCGGAGACCCATAAACGCACAGCACAAAGACACCGAAGTAAAAGCACGTAAAAGCAAAGACAAATCGCCATGGCGCAGAACCAAAGCCAACGGAAAAGATGGGTAGTGGAGCCAGAAAACACAAACCAGACAAGTGGCTGTACTGTTGACATATACACAAGATGATGGAAGCCTGTGAGCTCTGAAGACGGGAGAAGGGAGACAGGAGGAAATATGATATTGCGGCTTGGGCAACAAAGCCAGAGATAGAGTATTTCGTTTCACGAGATCTCCCGTCAACATTGATACTCATTGGCATTGATGTTCGGGACATTCCCGCGTGATGTGATCATGATCCTCCACGGCACGATGGCAGCCATGTCCATCGGGTGGAATACTTCAAAAGTGGTAAGCAGAAAAAGAGGAAAATTCAGAATATCGTCCCCGCAGAAGCTATACACAAGACGTCATGGGCAGATAAGAAACGAAGAAGACTATGAAGGGGGAAAAAAAAGCACGAATAGAAGTCCAAAGGGGTGGGGGGGGATCCGTACACATCGCTCGCTAGAGATAAGGTCCAAAAAACGTCCATCCATAAATCCGTAACGACAAAGGAAAAGAGACAAAGGGAAAACAAAAATATAGAAACATGAGTCACCGAAGCAAATCATGAGTTCAAGTGTGGGCGAGATATTTAACCGTCATCATCAGACGCGTCAGCGGAGTCTTGCTCACTTGCTTCGGCGCTGGCGATGATCTTGGTCTTTTTGGAATTCGATTGATCCTCGTTGACCTCACTTGACTTCCGCTTCGTGGCAGAGCCGTTCTCTCTTCCCATGATCTCGGCAAGCGGGTCCGGATCACCCTCGGCGACCTTTTTGTCCATGGCAGCCACCTCATCCGCTGTCAAGAACCGGCCACCTGGACCACGAGGTCGACGCATAGCGTGATTGTGCCGCGATTCATGAAGGTAGGGTTTCCGGCCCTTGGAAGTTAAACGCAACTGTTCCTCCAGCTTCTGTCGAGCAACCCGACGCTTCAAAATGCGGTGGAACTGCTTGGCATTCACGTACAGGGGAGACTCTTCTTGGTTGTTACTGGCCACCATTTCAGGAGACGGCTGATGCGGTTGCACGGCCGCTTGGGGGCCGCCCATTGGGGGAGCTATTGAGGGCCGGCCAACGTGGTTCATCACGGGCTGCGCACTTTGCACACCAGGACTTCCCACGTGGCTCATCCGCCGAGGAGGCAACTGCGCGTTTGGAGGCATCTGAACCTGACCACCCATTGGGGGCATCTGGCCCGCCATCTGCGGCGGGGACCGCGGATTCCGATCCTGCTTCATCTGTACTCCGGACGACATGCGCGGTGAGCCTCGCGACCCTTGAGCCATCTGTCCAGTCACGTCCTGGTGCAGCGGGTAAAACTGTCCGGATGCAGCTGCGGTGGCCATCGCGGCAGCCTGGGTGGGGGAGATCCCATATGTTTGGGGCATGGCCGCGGGTACACCGTAGCCTTGGGGAAAGTTCATTTGTTGATGAACGGTACCTGGCGCATTCTGTGCCTGCTGATAGTGCTGCTGCGATGGGACTATGGGGGAGGTCTGATGAGCGGGGTGTGTTGGTTGCATTGGGGCCTGGGGATTGGTGGGGGATGTCATGGACCCGACGGGGGCACCAGGGTTCTGTGGGGCCGCTTGATAAGATCCAGGTATGTGCGACGAGGCATGCGGATGTTGGCCATGAGGCTGTTGGTACTGCGGAGGGTACTCCATGATTGCGAAGGGGAATGAAAGTCGCGACGCGACTGTTCTGTCACACGGTGTGACAGGGGGCGAGAAGAGGGCGTTAAAATGACGGGATCCACCCAGTCAAATGGAACTCAGTTAGGCGCAGCAACGGATTAGGTTCGTCGTCGAAGATGAGCGATCTTGTTCGATGCGGAATGCGAAATCTGTTTGGCAGACGACGCGGTTCAATGGCACGTACGGCGTGTGCTGACGGGGAGATAGCCACTACCGCAGTTGGCGTGGGTGATCGGTGATTCGACGGAGCGGGGCACGATAGTCTGCAGACCCGGGTAATCGCGTCAGCAACAGCGCAGGACCGAGCAGTCACTGGATTGAAGGGATACTGGTGGGGCACACGCTATGGGGGAATGGAAAGCACAGGACTCGGCGCATACCTTATCTACTATCTGCAGGCACCACTAACCAGGATGGGGTGTTTATGGTCTGGACAAAATTCTTCAGACCTTTTTCGTCGACCAGAATCCCGAACCCGGAGGGTTTTGGCTCTTTTGTGCAAATCGGTCTATGTCCACCGTCGGGTGTAACGTGGTTGGGCTGTGATGCAGCAAACCGGGGGATGATGCGCCCCTCGACTCGAGCTGTGATGCGTTGTTCACAATGATGCCACCCCGATACTTGAGGCTACGCAGATTATTTCTCAGGCACAGGCCTTTTCGTGAATGCACCGGGGCTGAGTGTGGCTCGGCCACGTCCAGCGCAAAATCCGGGGAGGAACGGCACCCGGGCTTGCGGGTGTCCAAGAGTGGTCGGAGACGTCAGAGCACAGTGGGATGCTCCGCGAATCAAGACTGTGCCAGTTAGTTTTTCCATATTCTGATCAAACTTCCCAGGAGAGTGATGCGTTGGCATATTGGAGGGGGTGGGATCGCAATCCAAGGCCATGGTAGGCTTGCATACCCAGAAATGGGTTAGGCTCCAAGGCGAAGGGCGAGTGGATGCATGCGTTGGCACGGGAATGATTGGGGCTATTGCTGCAGCCTGGAGGGGGGAATAGTAGACATACCTTGTCGATCGCGGTCTTAGGTTTCTGCAGCAAAAGCAAGACAGATCGTAAGGCTAGACAGGGGGGAAGGGGGCGAATGGAATCGCGTGCAAAAAAACCCCGATGGAACTGAGCCTAGATGTCATATGTTAGATGCAAGTTGCCACGAGCGATGATGTAAACCCCGACGCGAACGAGAGGAAAGGTGACACATCCGATATCAATACCAGGTGATAAATAAACGGGAATACATGAATCGTGTGGGCAGGTATATCAAAAGGAAACAACCAATGGTAATAGAAAGCTCGATGAAACACGGCGTAGCCGCTTTGCATGCGATGGAGCGCGTTGTTTTGGCACGGCCCGAACGCTAAAAAAAAAAACGCGCACGCAACGTGGGATTGGAGATTGGGAAGGGTAAATACCGGGGGGAACCAACGTTCGGAATCAAAGATTCAAGGGATACAATTGGAAGAGATCAAGAGAGGAGGGGAATCCAAAAAGAGGGGAAAGAGACCAACGAGACCAACGAGTGGGAAAGGCGGTGATGGGGTGAGAGTCTCTGTGCGCGGGCACTAAAACTAAACCCACGTTCAAGCCTCTTCAAGCCCAGGGATCTTCGATTATCTCCATATCATTTCCCTTGAGGGAAATTCAGTAGTCACTGACAACATTGACCCAAGGTCTTGATAGAAAGAGGAAAAGTGGTTGTTGAAAAGCCACCAGTGGGTAGAAGGGGCCCAATCATGAAAGATGATGGTTCATGTTTGGGGGCAAAAAGTCCAGCAAGCAAAGGAGAATAGAAAAGAAAAAAAGCCCCCCAAAAAAGAGCCAAATCAAATAGGATATAGGGGGAGAAGGAAAACATATAAATCCAAGGGAAAAATATACAAGGCAAAAGCGAAGATAAAAAGATTCAATCATTCAAAACTAACGATCAAATATCATAGCGCAGCATCGAGTCCATGCATCACTTACCGTAGCAGATCGATAAATCAAATCCACTCAGATAACAATCTCTTAGAGATCTCGACACCTGAGGGAAAATCTAAGGTGGGAAAGCACGATGATTGGGCTCACCAACTGGACCAAGGCGGACGAATGATATGGAAAAGGGCGAAGTAAGGGTGGCCGACTCTGTGCGATGGTTGGCAGGAGGAAGCTTGGGAAAGGGAACGGGCAACCAACGAGAAGAGGCAGAAAGAGGAGGGAAAGGGCGAAAAGGGGCGAGATGGGGCACTTTAGTATTTTAGTACCGGCTTTCTCTTCGACTGACTGGCCGACGATGACTTCCTCTTCCCTCGGCGACGTATCAGAGTACGTGGACCAGTGGGGCCCACATTATGGGGCTGGTATGGGTCAGGTAATGCGGCCCAATACCCTTGCATTACACTGGGACTCCGACGCGATCCCAAGGAATGGGGGCCAGAACCAACGAGAATTCCCGGACGGTGCCTGCTTAGCAGTCTGATTGGTGGACGGGGCCAGGGGCTTGTATGGTACCGTCACGGTGAGATCTCGTGGATGGTAATCTTGGTAATGTCTTGTAACGCGTCTCCGGCCATCCCGGAAGTCACGGGAGTCATGTGCGACCCGGCGTCGAACCACCAGAGGCGGTGAGTAATCTCCCAGTAGATACCCAAGAGTAATCTTGTTTTCTGTTCAGCCAAGGTATTATTCTGATTTTATGACTGATTTAATGGTTACCTGAACCTGGGTCAATACACACATCAGCCCTTCGCCTAATCCCGAAATGAGGTAGCATCGTGATAAGTGATTTGATGGACACTCGGCCCTTGCTCCTGTTTCGGTCACTGGACCCATGCCCTTTGACCCCATCACTGTGATACCGCGCGCTCCGTGGTGATCAGATCCTAGTGAGTCCTAGCAAGGCGGTGATCAGCGTCAATTCCAATCTCAACCATCTGGGCACCACGGACAAGCTTGCGCTCTTCCCTGTCATCCGGGCCGATCATGTCTCCCTTCAATCTGAGGCCTCTTTGTCAGGATCTTGTCAGACGAAAGTATGACGCAAGATACGCCATGTCCAACGGTGGCAATCTAAATCAAACACAAAAATAATAAATAATGAAAATAATGACCCTAACATGACATCGCCTCGAGTCGCGCTCGTCACATTTGGGGGTTGGGCGAGACGCCCATGAGGTTGCGCCAGCGCCTACAGGTCCACAGATCGTCCAGAATAGATGCTCTAGGAAAACTTTGGGGAAACATCTGCACCAGTAGACTCGTCTCAAAAATACAGTATTTTCTCCATGGATGGGTCTCTGGGCGATGGCCCACGTGTGAACCGTCAACTTTATGGGCAAGTGACCATTCATTGCTTTCCAATTTTACGGGTCCCGATTCCCTGCGAACCCCACGTCTGGTTTGGGCCCGACCGCCATGAACATTGTCAGATTCAGTCAACATGAATAACAACAAACACCAACCTCATTGTGTGCCCAGGTCAATATAAGCGCAGATCTAAACCTAGAAATCGTACTGTACGTTATTAGATTTATGCCAACGTTTTGACTGAAAATGTTGAAGTTCTCCAGTGAGGTGTCTGCTGCAAAGTCACAACCATCCATGGAATATATATATGGACCTCGCTATCACTACTCGTCAAGTAGCGACTACATAGCGTACCCAGGTATCCGTACATAAACCTCACCTGGACATACTAGGTATTTGTAAGACCTTCTGGTTCGTTTGAACTATTGGTGATTCTTCAAATCCGAATCAGTCTAGGTATTAGCCTCTCTGGAGGTATTGGCGGACGACCGCCGATAGATCAAGATGTTCTAGCATTCCACAGCTACAGACTTTCAGTCTCCGTTCCTCTATTCCTTGCAGCTTATTGATTCCATGTCACGGAATGTACAATGCATTGCAGATGTATGCCTCGCTTCGTGATGAATAGAAACTGCATTATCATTACCGCGACATTGACTCGGCATTTCGTTCCAGAGCAAGTGGTGCCTGCTTACCTCAGCAAGGGGTCCCGCTTCGGAGCAGGTGGCTTTTCTACATGAACAAGTCGAGCCAAACAATAATCACAGTCAACACGGTTTACTGTCTCGAGTCTTCGCCATTGAAGTCGCGGCTCTTGAGTCGATCGACCATACCCTTCCAAACACCCCCCGCAACACCCAGTGACCCACCCCACACTCAACAGCACGCGTTCAATATTCGCTACATGACGTCTTTGTTGACATCGACTGTTTCCGACTTCCCTGCAACCCTGATTCGGCCGGAAGATCCGAGACGACCTTACAAGCAACTCCGACCCGGGATCTTTGCGACATAAGCCAAAGCCGCACTCCTCGGGGAGTTGGCGCATTGCTGCATCTCTCGTCAACGCTTGTGTCACCCCTGCAAACACCAAACCCTTCCCTGAACAGTCGATTCCTGAAGCACCTCCAGTGTATGGGGTATAGAGATCAAGATGGGTCCAGGCGGCGGAGGCAACATCAAGGTGGTGGTTCGGGTGCGGCCTTTTAACAGCCGAGGTGAGCGAGGCATTGAGAGAAAAAGAATGACCGAGAACCAGCAAGGCTGACGGGCACATCCTATCTACAGAGATTGAGCGTGGTGCAAAATGTATTGTTTCAATGAAAGGCGCCCAGACGGTGATCACCCAGCCGCCGGGCATGGAAGATAAATCGCGAAAAGGTGGCAAGGGTGGTGGTGAAGGTCCCAAGACCTTTGCCTTTGATCGATCTTACTGGTCTTTCGACAAGAACTCCCCAAACTACGCCGGACAGGACAATCTTTTTGATGATTTGGGCACACCATTGCTGGACAATGCCTTTGGCGGATACAACAACTGTATCTTTGCCTATGGTCAGACCGGTTCTGGAAAGTCATATTCGATGATGGGATATGGAAAGGAATATGGTGTCATTCCCCGCATTTGCCAGGATATGTTTGAGCGAATCACACAAATTCAACAGGACAAACTTCTCAATTGTACTGTGGAGGTCTCATATCTGGAAATTTACAACGAACGAGTGCGCGATCTGCTCAACCCGTCCAACAAAGGTAACTTGAAAGTCCGCGAGCATCCTTCTACGGGTCCATATGTGGAGGATCTGGCCAAGTTGGTGGTACGCTCCTTCGATGAGATTGAAAATTTGATGGACGAGGGAAACAAAGCACGAACGGTGGCTGCAACAAACATGAACGAAACATCCAGTCGATCCCACGCCGTTTTCACTTTGACATTGACACAAAAGCGCCATGATGCCGAGACCTCCATGGATACGGAGAAGGTGTCAAAGATCAGTCTGGTTGATTTGGCTGGGTCAGAGAGAGCCAACTCCACAGGAGCCACGGGCGCCCGATTAAAGGAAGGTGCAGAGATTAACCGTTCTCTGTCCACGCTGGGTCGTGTCATTGCGGCCTTGGCCGATGTTTCTGCTGGAAAGAAAAAGAATGCCTCTATGGTCCCATACCGTGACTCTATTCTCACTTGGTTATTGAAAGATTCACTGGGTGGTAATTCCATGACCTCTATGATTGCAGCTATCTCACCTGCAGACATCAACTTCGAGGAAACACTCGGCACCCTGCGATATGCTGATTCGGCGAAGAGAATCAAGAACCATGCAGTGGTGAATGAAGATCCGAACGCTCGTATGATCCGCGAGCTCAAGGAGGAATTGGCACAACTGCGTTCAAAGCTCGGAGGAGGTGTAGGTGGTGCTGGAGCCGCGGGTGGATTGCCAGCCGAAGAATCATATCCTCCCGATACCCCCCTGGAAAAACAAATGGTTTCTATTCACCAACCCGATGGTTCTGTGAAAAAGGTTAGCAAGGCCGAGATTGTGGAACAACTCAATCAAAGTGAGAAGCTGTACAAGGACCTCAACCAGACATGGGAGGAGAAATTGCAAAAAACAGAAGAAATTCACAAAGAACGCGAGGCTGCCTTGGAGGAACTTGGTATCAATATTGAAAAGGGATTCATTGGACTGAGTACACCAAAGAAGATGCCTCATTTGGTCAATTTAAGTGATGATCCCCTGTTGGCAGAATGTTTGGTTTACAACATCAAACCAGGGACTACGACCGTTGGACATATGGACCAGGGCAATAATGTGGAAATTCGATTGAATGGCTCCAAGATTCTTTCCAAACACTGTACCTTCGAAAACGTGGACAATGTTGTGACTATTGTCCCCACCGAAGGAGCCGCAGTAATGGTAAATGGTATGCGGGTTGACAAGCCAAAACGTCTCAAAAGTGGTTTTCGCATTATTCTCGGCGACTTCCACATTTTCCGTTTCAACCACCCGCAAGAGGCTCGCGCTGAACGAGTGGAGCAGAGTTTACTACGGCATTCTGTAACAACCAGCCAACTGGGTTCACCCGCGCCTAACAAAACTCATGACCGCAATATGAGCAAGACTGGGTCTGAAATCGATGGAGACTCAAGTAGGGCAGATTCTCCGATGCCTTCCCAGCGAGGCCGAGAGTCAGACTGGTTCCTTGCTCGAAGAGAGGCAGTTGGTGCCATGTTGGGACCAGATCAAATCTCACATTTGCCGGACGATGAGCTGGATGCCTTGCTTGAAGGGGTACAAAAAGCTCGAGCAGAGCGTCGTGGGTTACCCGAAAATGACGAAGACTCAGATTCTCTTAGCTCCTTCCCCGTACGTGACAAGTACATGTCCAATGGTACCATTGACAACTTTTCACTTGACACTGCTATCACGATGCCAGGTACCCCCCGTCAGAATGGCGATGATGAAGGAGCTAACGGGGGTGTTTCTCTGAACTCGGTCCGGCAAGACATGCAGCGCCAATTAGATCGGCAAAGAGATGAGTTCCATGATAAGCTCAAGGCTGCCGAAGCGTCTTCCAATCAGGACCCGACCGAGATTCGCACTGAGAAGCAACGTATGGAGGACGAGCTAAAATTCGCCAAGGAAGACTATGAGGAGCAGCTAAGAGTGCAAAAGGAGGAATTCGAAACACAGATGCGAGACATGGGGAAGCCTATTCCTCAAATTTATGAGAATGGTTTCGCCAAACTAGACGAACGAGAAATCGAGATCGCCCGATTCGTTTTCCGGCATTGGTCCCAGCGCAATTATGTCCGCATGGCCGAAAAAGTTCTACAGCATGCATCACTCATCAAGGAAGCACAAATTATGAGCCAGATTATGGACAAGAACGTGGTCTTCCAATTCGCTATTGTTGATCATGGCCACAACATGGCATCCTCTTACGACCTTGTACTGAATGGGATTTCTGGCGACGACGATATTGTGCTCGAAGAGGCCAAGAAACCTTGTGTTGGCATCCGGGTTATCGATTATAAACAATGTGTCATTCACCTGTGGTCAATCGAGAAGCTACAGCGTCGCGTTCAATCTATGCGCCAGTTACATCAGTACATTGACCGACCTGACTATATCCAGCATTTCAAACTTGAGAACCCGTTTTCAGACCCATGTTCCCCGCAGTACTCTCTCATCGGTGATACCGATATTCCCCTAACGGCGGTTTTCGAGACACGCGTGCAAGATTTCTCCGTCGAAATCACATCACCCTATACCCAAAGTGTTGTCGGGATTATCCGACTGTCCTTGGAACCATCATCTGCGGAGGCTCCGTCTTCTACATTGAAATTCAACGTGGTCATGCGGGACATGGTTGGTTTTGCTGAGTGGGAAGGAACGGAAGTTCATGCTCAGCTCTTCGTGCCTGGTATCTCCGAGGAAGGAGGTGCTACAACGACGCAGATGATCAGTGGGTTTGAAGAGAGCCCCGTGCGTTTTGAAAGTGTGCATAGCATGAGCCTGCCACTTTCAAGCCCGCGAACGGCTGCTCTCAAGGTCTGTGTTTACGCTCGTGTGACTTCGGTACATCTAGACAAGCTTTTGAGCTGGGATGACATGCGCGATTCGGCGGATGTTACACCTCAGAAGCGGACCGCCCCTCGAATTGCAGAGTCAGAATTCTACTCGGAAGAAAGACACGACGTGTTTGCCAGAGTCCAGATCCTTGAGCTTGCGGAGTCTGGTGAGTATCTGCCGGTAGAAGTTGTCCAAAGCAACAATCTTGATGCAGGCACCTATCAGCTTCACCAAGGTTTGCAGCGTCGTATATCCATCAACCTCACTTACAGTTCCACCGAGAGCCTCCCATGGGATGATATCACTAATGCCCGTGTTGGCTCTGTGCGTCTTCTGGATCCGTGGGGCAAGATCCCTGATCAGGATCTCCAGACCCCGGACGTTCCTCTCAAGTTCCTTCAAGAACCCATGGTGAAAGACAACGCGGATGGAACCTCCAATGTGACGATTGTGGGTCAGTGGGATTCGAGTTTGCACGGTTCCTTGCTACTCGATCGCGTCACCGCGGACAAATACCGAGTCCAGGTCACCGTACGCTGGGATCTTGTATCCTCTCGTCTGCAGGCCCCGGTTGTTTTCGAGGTCGATCAGACAATCCATATCCTCGGACGTACCTACGTTCGCCAGCAGTCTATGTTTAAACAGCTCTGGAGCTCTACTCGAGTTGTGCACTCGACCACTCGCATGTATTCTCTAGTCATTCGACCGATTTCTGCCAAGCGAGCTGCCGACCTGTGGCGAATGAACACACAGAATGACTACGTCAAAGGCGAAGAGTTGTTGACCACATGGGCGGCCCGTAAAGTGTCACTGGTACGAGATTATATAGCGGCCCGCAGACATCGATACCGTGTAGCAGAATTACACGCGGCCCGAGGAGCTCTCAGTGCTGGCAGCCTAATGGCATCACCCGCTCGGGGCAGTGGTCGATCTACGCCTCTGAGAAACCAAGACCTTAACGAGCGCAAAACCAAAATTCTACGCAAATACCTTGATCTCTGGCCAACCAAGAAAGATCCCACAGAGACCATCCTGGTTGGCAGCAATACCGAACCCCCCACCGACGGCGCACAGGGAAGGTCGAACGGTGGCAACGCCATATTGGACAAGATGTCATTGAAGCCTCGCTTCGTGGCAACCATTCAAACTTTACCCAAGAATGCCTCCGTCTTGAAATCAGGACATGTCCTCACACCTGACGACACAAACAGTGTCTGGACTCGCCGATTCGTGGAGCTTCGCCGGCCGTACCTCCACATCTACTCGGTTCCCGATGGGGATGAAATCAACGCTATTAACCTGCGCAATTCTCGTGTCGATCATGCTCCCGACTTTGCGCGTCTCCTAGATGGTTCTGGAGCCGGAGCCGATCGCTCATTATCCGCTAAAGGACGTCCCAACATCTTTGCCGTCTACGGAACACAGAATACATACCTTTTCGCGACACGTACCGAGGCCCAGAAAGTAGAATGGATTCTGAAGATCGACGAAAGCTACTTCAGCAGCAATGGCGGTAGTGCTGTTGCAAGTGGTGACGAGCGATGATATCTTCGTGCTTTTTGAGCTTTGCTCTTTGCTTTTTGCTTTTTGGCAGCTTAGGGTTGTGCTTCATGTTTGACGATCTTACTGGGCCTGGAGTCTACCATTTTCTTTCGTTTTATATATGTCTCCCCCTTTCCTGTTATGACTTGTTGTTGAGATACCCCCCCCCTTGAATATATCAAATGGCTGTGGCGCGCTTCTCCCTTGTACATAGTGCGATATCGTTGGGACCACCATGATAGATTCGACGGTGCTCATTGATTGTTTAGAGTACTATCTCGGTTTTTTTACCAAATAAATACCTCACCTGAATGTAACTTAATCCTTTTTGACAGGTTTCCCGAGCTTTGTACATACTGTATTCCATCTAATCACGCTTTAATGCAGGCGGTGATGTGATGGTGATTTCATGTTTCACATGGTGATGATAACGCGTTGCCCTGGAAACTATCATCGTTGACATCCTACATGAGCAACTATCTCCCCTACACCACCTGAGAAGCTCCAAGAACGTCGAAGAGTCTCAGATCCAATCTTCGAAACTGCGTGGATTATTTTCCATGGAGCTGGTTTAACTCGCATATTTCCAGTCATATTCCCCCTCTAGCAGCCAAAATGCTTGCACAGAGGCCCTCATTCCGTTTCTTAGCCACTGGCGCCGTGGTATCCCTCTTTGTTCTCACATTTCTTATCCTTGGACTCCATCAATCGGGAGACTCCACTCGATATACTATGAAGAATCCCCGGCCGAGCCCTCAGTGCGCATCATCAGTTGAGTCGTCGGCTCCGAGCAACGGAACATGGGAGTTTGTCGTTGGGCGCGATGAACAGAATCACGGCCTTTCGGAGGAGCAGTGTCGTATTGCATTCCCGAAACTTTATGTCGAGATCGACAAGTCTGCTTTACTAAAGCAGGAGAAACAAATTTCCTACAAGGAGCTTGATTCCCGGGAGGTGGAGGATGGCATGGTGCGGGGGATCATCGACCGAGGAGAGGTGAGTTACCGCAATAGCCCCTAGTTGTTTCGAGTCACCAGCCCTAACATATATTGTGATTTATAGCTATATATTGTCGACTATGCTGCAATGCCCGTTACAGGAACCCGAGCTCGCTCAACATTAAACTCTTTACATCGCGCTCTAAAAGCATACCCAGACCGCCATCTCCTCCCCAGTATCGAGTTCACCTTCACAACGGAAGATTTCGCCCAAGATCCGTTAGGACCCGGACCAATTTGGGCATACTCCAAACGCGATGGAGATGACTCGGTCTGGTTAATGCCTGACTTTGGATACTGGGCCTGGCCAGAAGTACAAATTGGACCATACCACGAAGTGCGACGACGCATTACCGCGATAGATGACGGTGAAACGCTAGCAGATGGCACCATTGTCCCAGCTCTAGCATTCCAAGATAAGAAAAAACAACTCGTCTGGCGCGGTAGTCTTGCCACGAACCCCGCCATACGCAGCAAGCTGCTCAAGACCGCTCTAAGTCGGAGCTGGGCTAGTGTTCGTGTTATTGACTGGGACGACGAGAATGACATCCGATACAACCTTCTCCCGATGGAGGATCATTGTCGCTACATGTTTGTTGCGCACACCGAAGGCCGTAGTTTCTCCGGCCGAGGCAAGTACCTCCTTAACTGTCGCTCAGTGATGATCTCGCATCCTCTCGTGTGGCGCGAAGCGCATCATGGTGCACTTGTTTCCTCAGGTGCCGATGCAAATTACATTGAGGTCGATCAGCATTTTGGAGATCTGTCCGCCAAGATTGATTACTTGATTGATAATCCGCAGGTGGCGGAGCGAATCGCTGATAATGCGGTGCGAACGTTCCGAGATCGTTATCTAACTCCTGCTGCAGAGTCTTGTTACTGGCGGCATCTGGTCAGACAGTATGGAGCAGTTTCTGACTTTGAGCCTGTCTTGTTCTCTACAGATCGGGACGGGAAGAAGTCACCCCGTGGTGTTCCTTTTGAAACATGGTTGCTTATGCATTAATGGTCATGATATTGTATTTTAGCGTTCTGTTGGACTGTTATTTCTGGCGTTTATGATACCTTGAACACTTGAAATCTATTAACCATATGCATGGATATCTACAGACCATGATCTCCAAACCATGTAAAGGCTTGGGTCCTTTGACTTCAGCATGATATTACAATCCTTCTTGCGCTTATGAACTGTCGAAGTCATAGTATAACTAAACGAAGGCCCCCCTAAATTATCTATCATGCAACCTATTAAGAAAACCTTGCAGAGAAGATACCCAGAAAGCTGACTGTACCAAATGCAAGCGGCGCTATCATAGCTTTGACATCTGACTCTTCGAGATCACCCACTCCATGGCAGCCACCATCTCTTGCGCCTCAGCCTCAGAGCGGGGAAGATTATGAGCAGCGCTATGCTCATATATTCGCCTCTGCTTTGATTCACAAAAGGACCCAGCCAAAGCTGAAGTCACTTTCAAACCCGGTTCATCGTCCTTTGCTCTAACATGCAGCGTTGGAATAGAAAGACGCGCTTTCATCAGATTCGGATCCAGCGGACAAGGAATTTCCAACAGCGGACGATGCAGTAAGTCTTTGCGTGTCAGACGAATAACTGGTCCCAGTACATCGGTAGCTCCTAATAAAACCCGGACAGCCGTTCGGGCAGGCTCGGCGATCTGAGCAAGACGATCGTCTTCCGTGGAGTGTAGACTTCGAATGTCTTCAGCTGATAAAGAGCCAAATACAGAGCGACGATATTCCAAATCTACAGCTACAATAGGGACAGCCGAACAAAATATGCCAAATCTCACGGGAAGAGGCATGTCTGGATGTAAAGTGACTTGCTGAAGCAAATAGCCGACCATCACGGCCACACCAAGACTGAAACAAAAGGTGCCATCGAAGGGGCCACGTTGCTTAAAGACCTCATCTACGGAGGCGTACGCAGACTCCATACTTAGAGGATTGAAATCTCTTGACCAGCAGAAAAAAGGACCAGGTGAGACAGCTCTTGCTCCTTGGGTTGAAAGGCCAGGTCAGCAATGAGTTCATTATGTTAGCAACTGCTTGAATCCGACTTACCAGGAGCAGGTGGGCAATCTATAGTTGCTTCCAGAAAAACAAAGTCCCAGCTGGGATCGCAGAACTTTAGCAACGCAGCCATTTGGCGTTTCATCACTTCGACATTCATGCCGAATCCATGGAGACAGAGTATTCGCATTTCGACGGCAAGATCTCTTAGTGGATGTTGTAGTATATGGTGCAACTGTAAAAGTGTCAATACCTGTCCAAATGGTCACTACTCATAGAGTATTGTATAAGTAAGAGCAGAAAATCTTTGAACATGCATTCCAAAATTAGCGGTCCGAGCTACTGGCCTTTAAAGGATTGAGAATGACGACGATGGCCCCCTCACGCTCTTGCACCTTGGAAGAAGTAAATATAGCCAGGAATTCCATATTGATCTGATACGTAGTATGCAAATTGTAATCTTCGTGCCTTCAATAAGGAAAAGTAGCATTTCTAGATGATGATCGGCGATGCGTCCAATCACCTGTTTCGTCAACGGGGCAATCGCACGTAGACCGTGTAACATACCTAGGGCTCCGACTGATGTATGATGATAAAGAGAGACAACAGGTTCATCGATGAGAAGCAATCGTGGATGATTATTGGCTGTTCTTGATTTCTAAGGCTCCAGGGTAGTTTCCCAGGTTTTTGTGCCCGATCTGGCCTCCTACAGGCTTAGGGTCTGTGCATGGATCCTGAGGTTCCACAGTAAGTTAGTAACCAATTACCTAAAGTCACAGTCAACTTGAAAATAATATGTGTATGTACACAGTTTTGGTCTCTGTGTTCTAAGGTCGAAATTGGATCTATAATGCAGATTGCGTGTGTCACTGCTATGGTATCACTGGACTGCACATTGCCACCTCTTTCTGCAAGGGTCGGTGGAAAGGCTCAGCAGCGGGTATAAGATACAGGGACCTCATTGGGTGGTAACGGCTGATAGGCTAGCACACTGTTCGCCTGTATTCCAATGTCACCCTAGACATCGTCTCATTTCCGTTTTTCTCCCAATGTAAATTATCATCATCCACTCTTACCCATTGCTCTACGTATTATAAAGTGCACCTTTGCTCTTGACATGAACTATGAATGGCAACTTACCCCCGATGGAACTTTAAGTCCATAGGAGGGAATTCGTTCGGGGCTCCGCCAAATTCAATCTTGGCGTCAGACCCTAGGACCCTCACTAACCCATAGAAGCTTAAGCCTGAGGACTGAGCCCGGTCTGACTACCCGAGCTAGCAAATTGATGGTGAGGCGAGTCTGTCAGGCTACTTGGACTAAGCCTCATGAGGGTTTCACCCTGGTCTAGTCATGTGGACTTGGACAAAAGACACTGCGCTTCGTCTTACTTATTCCCCCCTTTGCCCTGGCCAAAATGATACTCTGATCCGATTTCTCAACTTTCCCTACATTTAAGTGAATGATAAGCGACCATGCCTAGCGTCACCACCATCGATGGCTATACCTTTGACAATTGGGGCCCTGTGACTACCACTTTCACGCCCCCTGCGACCTGTGCAACCTCAACTACTAATATCAGAATTGGACCGACTCAAAACGGCTCTGCTCCTTACTTTCTATATGCCCAGCAGTGTTCTACTATCGGATACTGGGACTGTATGCCAACTGGAATAGAATCCAAGGCTGTCATCACGGCTTCCACCTTTCATTCAAACCCCACAGATGCATTCCGGCCCATGTATTTCTCTCCAGGCTTATATTGCCCTTCTGGATGGGCAACCGTGGGCCTTGCTGCACGCGGAGAAAGCACGCTGAGTGGATCAGGAATCCTGAGCACGGCCTCTCCGATATACAATCCCGATATTCCAGAATTCGAAAATCCCGCGACTTTGATCATGAGTCTACTCGACCCAAGCGAGACTGTTGCGATGTGTTGTCCAAGGTTCGTCCAGAAAAAGAGTCCATGGATTAGCGAATAGAGCTGATTTTGGCGAAGCTCCATGACTGCTGATATATCTGCAGGGTGCTACTCCATCTTGCCAGACTACAAACCCACGGAAGGTTGTTATCGCCTATTCCCTAATGAAGATTTGACGGAAGTCACCAAAACTGCAACGGTCAATGACACTACTGAGAAGTATCTTATCGAAACACTCATTGGCACGGCTCCTATCACCAGCACTCATACCGTAACGTTTACAACCGACGAAATATCATCTTTGGTCGGCGCCACTTATATGCCTATGGTGACACTTGTTCACCATCAGTCTGATGTGAAGGCGACAGGGACTGGCAATGCTGCGGCAAGGTTTGTTCCAAACATATGGGATGGATTCGGTGCAGTGCTCGGGTTGTCTGTGGCTGCGATGGCATTAGGAGCCGCCATAATCTTGCCTTTTTGAGGAGTCTGTACCAACGTTGGACCAAATCAACGGAAAATAGTATCAAATCTACTAATGTAACTTTGATTAGGTAGCTCATACTTGCCGTGAGTAAATAAATTAATCAACCATCCAGACTGTAAGGTATCGCGGGGGCTATATCGCGTACCCACTGTGACTGATCAATTCCAAGCCAATTTCCCCTCAGCTTCTCCTTCACACACAGAACGTACATTCTATGTAGGCCTACATTAGCTGGCGACAATTTGTCAAAGCCATGAGTGCTTTGCTCGCATTGACCTTGGACAAAGGAATCTTAGCCAATGTTAGGCAGAGTATACAGGTCGATGAAATTTACAAGTTCTTGCAAGAAAGAACTTGCCCCAAACAAGGCCCACCGCTACGGAAGTTACTTGACACACTATCGTGTCTCTGGCTCGATAGATTCAGATGCGGTGGCGATTACACCCAGGAGCACGTTGACATCCAGGACGAAATGAAACATCCCGTTCGAACTTTAGTTCCAATCAATCGAGAGTCCAAGTCGACTGATAGGAAGCTTCATTAGATTAACCATCTCATTGATCAATTTAGCATAGTATTTGTCCCCACATCAAATTCCATTAGTCAACATAACCTGTCATCCCGGTCACCCTCCAGAGAAGTGAGACAGCCTGTTTCTCGTTTTTCAGTAGGTTCTACAAGGTAGCCAGCATGAGAGCTCAGAATTTGCCATTACCATCAGTAGCCAGCTCGGGATCCAAAATATTCCTAAAAGTTTATCAGATAGGGAAGAACATACAACGTATCACAGAACTGACCGTTGGCTTTTGCGATTCCAAACTGCACTTAAATCTCCAATAGGCAATGAAAGAGGAAAGCCCACAGAGTCAAGCAGCTGCGCTGTCAGTAAGTAGAATCCTAACATAGTAGCCACGAACAACGCGGCACCAGCGCCCTGAATGATAAGATTAGAAGATTTTCCTATCAGACTGAAATACTTCAAACGTACCACAGTCAACCGGTTAGCAACCACCTCGTCTTCGAGACCCAGTTTCCAATATGCGGCAGCCAAGAGAGAGAAAACGAAAATCAGAGATGCAAAGATCAGCACAAACACAATGTTGGTGCGAGTTGCGCAGACAGTGTATATCAGCATCAGCAATGCCATGAATAAAAAGAAAAATGCTACCAAATTACGTTAATACCCAAAAGTTCATACGGAAATGGATGTATTTACCGAACGTGTCCACAAAACCAGGACCGTGAAGACCTGCTAAGGTATTGGTTCCGTCTGCGGAGTATGGGGCTTGAAAGTAAATTAGTACAAGTGGAGTCATGGGGTTTGGATGAATGTATACCTGCAGAGTTGAAAGCTGGAGTCATAGTGGCACCAAAAGCCAAGCAGAATCCACCTAATAAAGTCAATTTTGTTTCAATCTCTTTTTTCAGACAACTTACCCAAGTGACCAAAAACGACCGAAGAGAATGTGTTTCCAAGAATGAACTCAAGGATGCTGGAAAGAACTAGCAAGAGTCCACCCAGCAAAATCAAAACTCCACTGTAAGGTGTAAGTGAAGAGCAAAACTAAAGTCGGGATGTTTCTTACGTGAATGCAGCACCACCCCCACCAGCGCCTCTCCATCCCATCAAGCAGCATGCAAGTGGTGTGGCTGTGAGCACAAAAGCCCCAATTCCTCTAGAGTCACACGGTCAGCAATGAATGTTGTCAGAGGCCGGGTGTTATATCATACAATGGAGTAGGATTTCCTAGATTCTTCGCCAGCGTCGGCTGACGGTGCATCATAGGACTCAAATACAGCCTCTCAAACTGCTCAGCAGACAATGTAATGGAGGTGGGGACCTGCGTCAAGGCAGGCATACCCCCCTCACTATGCGAGACCTTCGAGTTACCACGCATGATTTCGTCGTCCATATTTTGACCAGTCATTTTGTAAAAAGAAAATATCGGAGAATATGAAGCAATGAGAGCAGGAAAGGGTATTTATGCCGGACGAGCGGACAGCCCCAATTACCGACCTTGGACCCGAATATATAGCTAGACATGCTGGGGAGCTTCCCCAGATTTGAGTCTCCGCATCCGATCGGAAGCCTTGTTGTGCAGAATTTACGGGGTAAGGCGCTATCGGAAAATCTATCGGCATTTAGTTCCAAGGTCGACGACGATCCCCGCATTCTGGGGGAGTTATTAAAGTTTTAGGTCCACTCAACATTTGGTTCTGGAATGGATTGTGAGTTCATCGTAGATGATTAGTCTGTGAAAGTTGGTAGAGCTCCACTTTTAAGAAACCCCTTGTGAGTAAATTTACCATGTATTCAATGGAATCAGATGCGAAGCATGGAAATTTTCATATCGCGGTGATGCATAGGAAAACCAGTTTGCGCGCTTAAATAAAAGCGAAAGCATTATTGATTGCACTGCATATGCTGCGACATTTCGTCGCTCAATGGTCATAATTGACGGTTGCCACCCTAACGGGTCCATGGGACCGGGAAGCTTATAAGATGCCGAGGAAGATGCCGAGGACAAGGCGGAACCCAAAGTTATATTCCGCCTTATTTGGATCGTCTGGTTGCGCCAATCAATTGCCAATTACTCGAGTCTTACCAAACTTTAACCCCGCATTATTCGTTATTGTTTAATAGTTCATCTATGGATTCACGAACGTGATAGTGTCGATCTTTCATGGCGGAACGTGGGTTCCGCGACTTGTTATTCACAAAGGGAATGAAAAGGGGGACGAAGTGGTGACGTTGGATTCTTCATGGGCCATTCGCCGCTCTGGTCATATTGTCACGGTTTGTCCACTCGAATCAATTATGGCAGGTGTGTTACTGTCACAGTGCTTACTGAATGATTTGCTTGCAGAAATCTATTCACAAGCAATCACTTTTTGCATTTAGCTTAACAGTCCCCTCGCCTTGACCAATCGGCTTGAGACCATGTGGCTGAATCATATCATTGGCTATGTGAGCCCAAGTCTAGGTTTTTGGGGCTCTCCAGCCCAGTCAAGCTTACTCTCCTCAAGTGTGTTTTGCATTGCTCACAGCTACCTCCTATGCGATTGAGCCGAATGAGATTGCCACGCTTTCCATGTCAGCTCTCTACATAATTATGGCTTTGGCGTCCCGAATAAAAAGCTCAGTAGTTTCCTGAATGCAACACCATGGTCGACACTTGACAGGTAAGAGAACAAATTGTAGGGTATTTGAAAGATAGACTTATTGTTGATACCTGGTGCTTCAAGGGGATAAAGGTGAGGCCGAAGAAGTTTATGTGTGTAATGATTAAAGGATTAGAAAAGAGAAAAAAGAAAGTGGATCGTTGACTATACCGATCTAGGACGAGGGAAGCCCAAAGAGATACGATTATAGGGGAAAATAGAGAAAAAAAAGAAGAATCGTGGGAGGCAAGGCTTGATCTACAGTGCTGACCGGTAAAAGCCACCAGAGCCTCAAATCAAGCCACACCCGCGCCATAGTTAATGACACAATCCCCCTGAAAAGCTCTCTCTCTCTTTCTCTCTCTCCCTCCTGCATCCACTTTGTCACCCAAAGAATGACTCAAAATTAACCGAATGCATTACTCAACTGTGCTTTTTCGTATGAAAATTTTTCATGTTGGTCAACAAAACTGGAGCTCCCGAACTCGCGCATCTAATGAGTCTCGACCCGTGCCGATGTCCCGGTGGCAACTGATCCTGCAGCTAGCGCCATGAAAATTTTACTATCATCTGATGATGCGTGATTTAACGACAAGCGTTGATTAGATGCAATGATTTTGATAGAGAATTACCAATCTATCATGGACCCGACATTGCATTGCTTTATGGCAGTCTAGACTCGAATCTGATCTTCTCCGAAGACCTCGACGATGTTACATAGCAGAGAATGCACCAGCAATACCAGCATGCCTCTAAAAATAGGGTAGAAATATCACTGTCCCCAGTCATTTGCGTTTTCGACTCCTGATAAGTGGGTTGGCGGGTAAGAACGGGAGAAGATCTCGAACCTTGGGTTGCGATCATGGGATTCACCGCTGTACCCACTTATGATGCCTCGACTCGATCGCACATTTACTATACCCTAATAGCTTATCTCAACCGAGATATTGTGGCAATTTGCAAGATAATAATAATCCTGTCATATGACTGATGACATTTCGCATATATAACATAGGTTCCTCTGAGTCTTTGGATTAACTTCTCAATACCAAATTATTTTCCACATACAAACCATCCTTTGAAAGGATTCCACCATGCCAGCCATGTTTCGCAGAACCTCTGACTTTTTCAAACACTTCAACCAACGGCATGACTCAGTTCACTCAGACAAGCCTGTCCTGGAGTCCCACAATTCGAGTGCGAGATCTTCCCATGCCGATTTGACAGTCGAGAGCACACCCCTGGCTCCTGGTATGATAATCCCATCCACACACTGCTCGCGAACCTCGCTAATGATCAATATAGCCGATACCCCACATCCTAAGAAACAACGACTCTGGAGCTTTGGCCACCAAGACGAAGACGAAAGGGAGAAGCGACGCCTGGAGCGAGAGGAGCGGGAGCGCGCTGATTTTGCCGCTACGAGACGGTACGCCAGTGCTCGGCGACGCAGCAACGGTGCTGGGATCGGCTTTGAAGGAGGATGGCAGGGCTAGGATGCTATGGTCGGGTGCTGCCCCTGTGGTCTTCAAGGAATTTGGATTCCTCTTCTTACATTTAATATAAACTTTAATACCGTATAATCAGAAGCATTGCAATGTTATTACTTATCAAAACTTAATTACAAAAAAATCCACTTTCTTCGCACAGTGTACAACGCAGGAACTGAACCGAGTCACGTCCCAGTCCGATACACAATAGAAAACAGGGAAACATTAGTGACCATTGCAGTCAAGGTATTATATTCATAAAGGAGTGTTCATGCGGTTTGTACATATTACCTGCATCATATTCAAATCATAGGCCCAAAATCGCACTGATTTTGTGACTCATTACTAGGATGGACGTTCCCGAGCCAATTGCTCACTTTCTGAGATCATCCCTGCAAGGCAGCAAGATGACTGTCTATACGGTGGTCTAGTAGAGGACCATCACGCTCAGCATGACAGCGATGGAAGCAACCCAGTGGGCGAAGCCCATGGGAGCAGTGATGGCCGAGCCGCTGGTAGTGGGGGCGGTGGAAGCAGCACTGGAGGCGGACGCACTGGTGGTAGACGAAGTGCTGGTGGTCGAGGACGCGGTGGTGCTGTGGCTGGTGATCTCAGCAGCACTGGTGGAGGCCACAGCGGGGGTGGAGACCTTGGCTGGGCTGGTGGGGATAAGAGGGCGAGATGTAGTGGGGATGACGGGAACAGGGGTCGAAGACTCAACCACAACGGGGATGGACGAGGTGGGAGCAACAGCGGCAACGGAGGAGGCCACGGAAGACGAGGCGGCGGCACCACAAGAGTCGCCGGTCAGCTGGATCTTCACGCACTCGGTGACGGAGGTGCTGTTGGTGGTGTAGATGTTACGTCCGTCATTCTCGCCGGTCTGGCAAGCGATGAAGGAGGAGCTGCTGTCAAAGCTCAACAGGCCAGAAGAGGCCAAGGAGAAGCCAGAGGTGCCGGTGGCGCCCTCATCACACTGGAACTGAGTGGTCTCCGCTAGGTATGCTGTTAGTCTCTGTCGGTATAAGAAGCATATGCTGACTCACAAGTGACAACACATCCACGGCCCTCGCTATCGGTAATGATAGAGTTGGAGATGCAAAACTCGGCAGCCGACAGGGTGGTGTCACCCAGACGAACCTGGCCATCGCTCAACTGGCCAAGAGTGCCAGTAGCACTTCCAGAGGCAGTCAGCTGGAAACAGCAGCTATCACTGCGACCAACGAGGGCATTTGCGCCCGCCAGGAGGGCAGCAATGGCAATGGTGCTCTTCATCGTGAGATTGAAACGTGTGCGGGGTATTAGAGAGCCCGAAGCGAATGTAAACAATGTTGCTTCAAATAGAACGTCCGAGATCAGAGAAAGAGAAAGAAAGGTTTGGTACCGCTTTAGGGGTTTAAGTAGGAAAAAGCAATGACCGTTCCCAAAGACTTACGAATCATCCACGACCGATACGAAAACCGGGAATTGGGCAATGAGCGTGTTCGCCGTTGGAACCTATCAAATCCTCTTTAACCTAGCTTGGTCCATTCATGCTGATTGTTCACAAACTACACGGGCACTAACCGTATATCGATAGGACCAGTCTTTATTGCAGCGGGGAATTCCCAACGTGGGACGGGACGCGTAACCATGGAATCCCTGTCATAGTTCGAATCCAATTGTGGTTTGCTGTGCCTGAATGGCCCACATGGAAAGATTCTGATTTTGCCGAGTCAGAAACCCACTGTTCTCGAGAAAGGTTCCGACGAACTCATCCAACAACTGAAACAGAAACTCTTGGATCCCAATGACTATAGTCTATGGACCAAGCCAAAGGCGTGGATCTCTGGCAACCGAGCTAAAAAGGTACGCCACTGCCAAGTAATGCGCATTGTTGATACAGCCCCGCATGGAGCTAGGCTTATGGCCTTGCGCTTGGGCCCTGACAATCCAGGAACACGAGTGCCTTCGCAATTGTAGAATGCTTAACCCAGAGGCGATTAAACTTTTCATCGACAGTGATCTGGAATAACCATAAAGATTCAGAAAAACGAGTTTATTCGGCGATTTAAGCAACGTGGATGTGTCATGTTTCACGAATTCTCACACTCCACTTTCGCCTTAACTACGGGCCGCGTCATTCTCGTCTGGTCCAAGCGTCTTCATATCCACCATCCGCTCGCTCCACAGATCCAGCAGGTTTTTGCCTTCTGGGTCTTTATTTCAAAGGGACAAATCTAGACTCCGCTGGATTCATTGCCTCTTACCTACTGGAAAGCTGGACTTTTGGCTATAACTATGCTGCCGACGTGGGTTCTCTCTCGGCCACCAATTGGTCCTAAAACACAAGCTTGGCAAGTTGAACTTTCAACATTGGCATGACATATTACCTGGTCTAGATGCCCACAAAGCGAAGAAATTTTACTGCTAATTTCCCATATCAAAGAGATCGGCATTAGTACATGAAAAGCAGGTTCCAGCGAGAAATCCTCACCAAAAACCTTGTATACGGAAATATCTTCTCCACTATGTAAATTTGTGGGGCACCTCGGCCAAGATTGATTTTCTAATGTTCTTCCTCTGCTATTCTCCCATATACGAAGCCAGCAACATCCCTGTCTCGTGAATCAAGGACGCGTCGCAGGACCCTCTGGAAATGGCCAATCCCATTTGTGTGCCTGGCTGATCATGGCTAAAGTTGACCTGCATTGAGACGCGTATTTGTTTATGGCTGTTAGGACTATTTCCGCAGCTAGAGTTTTATCGACAGGTTGGCGTAATCTTGAGCTGGGGGCGTGGCACCACAGACGTCATCATCATGGTACATACTCAACCAACAGACTTACTGCTCTCACTCCCACTATGACTCAAGAGATAGGAAACAATGGCTTCCATTCAAAGCCCAATTATTTCCCACTTCATCTTATTGGACATCCAAACTTATTGAGGGTCAATTAATTAGCACCCCCCTTTTTTTACTCGGCACGACTTCCCGCCGTCTCTCATGTCAACATGCCTATTCTCATCGCTGGCAAAAACATTTCTACGCAGACTCCTCCTATCCAGCACATTTTTCGAAAAGTTCGACAAGTGCACCATAATAAGCGGGGAAAAAATACGCGATACGGAAATGTATTCTTCTTACTCGGCATGAAGCCAGCTGCAGTGTTCAGTGATGTGATTGGCTCATCAAAAAGTACGGATTTCTTGCGGTCATGGTGCTAGGAAGCACCTTAAAGAGAAACTACCATGGTCTCATCAGCCAACACTCAAATACAGAATACGCTAGAAGCTTCTCTTAATCCCTATCAATTATACGAAGTGGCTATGAGCATTGTCGCTGGTATCGTAATACGTTATACTAACATTGATGACATTATCATGGTCACAAGCTTATGCGATATCTTTTGTCATTTATCAAGGGTCTTACACATCGGTTCGAAATGACCATTGAATATTAGTGCGAAGAATTATAGAAGAAGAAGGGGAAAAGACTACTACCAGCGTATGCCTAGATCGCTCATTCACTTTCCCCCGGATTAACAATTCTTGTTATCCAAACCACCTCCCTATCGGGGACCATGCCGAGAAATACTCTCCACTTCAACCTTTCACACACGTCGACCACGGCGAAGAAGCTGACTTCTCCTTAAAGGATATCCTACCTGAAGGGTCTATAATTTGAAAGCTCACACCATCCATTGGTTCCGAGGTGGCGGACATCCCGCTGAGCAAACTCGACTTCGCCGCAAGAGACCAGCTCGCACCTATTCATTCCTGTTTAGTCACTTGGCCGTTGATAGTCTCATTGAGAAAAGCGGAAATCAAATCTATCCAAAGTTAGCTCATCAATCTTAATTGGAGTTGAATGTTCAACCTCTTGTTATTCATTGTCGGATGTTCACGTAGATAATCTTTTCTCTGCTCGCTAGTCATTGCGTTCCATCTCTCTGCATTACGTCTGCTACGATATTAGCGCTAGAAATAACATCTAGTGCGAAAAGGGTGCATACCTGTTACATCGGTCATAGTATACCTTCGACCCAACGAACGAAAACAGACTAATCACAGCAAGTGCGATCAATATTTTGTTTCCACGTTTGTAGTATGGCTTATCATCGATTTGATAGACCTAAGGTCATTAGTATCAGCTTAAAACAGGAAATATGGCTCCTCACATTAGCACTAGCAATGGCACTGATTTGCACAGACATGTTATACAAGGCAGTGGCAGTAGTGCGAGTTCGCACAGAGCCCGCATTTCGTGATGTCAAAGCAACAAGGACCGGGTGTATACTAGGACTTCCGACAAGAAGAGTTAGAATTGCGAATCTAGGCCAGGGTAGCGTCTTCGCAGGTAGAACTTCTAATGCGATCAGAAGAGCAAGATTCCACAATTCAACCGCGGCGCCAGAAAGTAAGCGCTGATCTGTTCGCTCCGCAATCCATGTAATAGTGGCGAGCGTAATGATGGAAACGACAGCAGCCGGAATTGTTAACAAACTTGTTTCGAACGTCCCGAATCCCACCTCTTTCAATTGTAACGTGAGATAGTTTGTAGCCGGCGTCGAGGGAATCAACCAGATCACTCCGAGAAAATAAATTGGCCACATGTGGTAGTCTTGTAACGACTGCCACAATAATTTCGGCGTGACAGCTTGCCGGTTATGCATAGTTCCCTTGCTAGGATCATCGCGAATAACGCGATTAACGATGATCTTTTCTTCGTGTTCCGTAAACCACCCATCTTTTCCACGCAATCCTCCTTTGGTCTGAACTGGGGAGGCAGGCATCCAGAATACCGCAATAATTCCGATAGCTCCCGTTATAAGGCCCTCAAACGCAAAAAGGTATCGCCACGAGCCAGTGCCGTCGGCATTTGTGACATGAAGGAACCCAAAGGCCAAAAATGCACCAACAATTCCAGTCAGAGTGTCCGAGATCCAGAAACAAGTCAGTCGTTTTGGCAGTTCGTTGGATTTGTAAAAAAAAGACAAGAAGAGAACCGTGTCGGGAATACTGTGTTTCGTGATTAGTTCATACCTGACCGGAGACGGGAATAAATAAGACTCACAAGCCACCCTCCAGAAGACCTAGCAAAGCACGCGTGGCCAAGAATGATCCTCTTCCTTTGAGAAAGGCCTGGCAAGCTGCAATGATACTCCACACCACCATCTGAATGGGAATCCAGCGATCGGGACCCAATCTCTTGGAGATCAACTGGGAAGGCATTTCAGCCAGGAGGAAGCATACCAGAAAAATGGTCTGGCCCAGGTTATAGTCATTGCTGGTCATTCCCAGATCTTCCAGAAAAGTACTGGCTAGCGCCTGACTAATATTTCCTCGATCAAGTTGCAGTGCAAAGAATGTCACACAGGCGAATGTCAAGACACGGACATCAATCTGTACCGTGTCAGTGAGTTACTGGCCTTGCTTGAGGAAATCATTTTACCTTTCGGACGATCTTCTTCTCTTCTTCCTGTGTCCATTCGAATTTCGGATCCCAGCGGTGTATTCCCTCATAGCTATCAATTGGACGATAGAACTCATATCCCTCTTTGACTTGAAAAGTACCATTGTCATAACCTTGAGTATGTTGCGACTCTTGATCCGACTCCAATATACTAGCTCCTGGGGAGTGGTTCTGACTAGCAGAAACCTGCGCAATCTTTTGTTCGGTCATGTTTTCCAAGCTTTTCAAGCGCTATAAAGCCCAATGTTTGGAGACTATTGAATAGATCCATACCTTCTATCGGCATTTTTTGTTTATTATGTAGTATAGATTAGCGGGGTTCATTGGTCACGCAATCCCGTCAAGTTGGAGATCATTGCAGCCACATGTCGTGCCCTCGATTTCGAATGAGACAATTGCAAATATTGACCTACTTCAAGTGTCAAGTTTTCGCAATCAAGCATAATGAATTTGGTCGCATCAAACTGATCTTATCGATAATTAGGCAAAATGATATGAAACGTTGCAATCTTGGAGCAGTTACTACGTTAGCAGGGTAGACAGACACCAATCTTTAGCAGCTCTAGTACTACGGACTCTTGCATCATCGAATAACTCAAAGACGAAATTCTTTATTATCTCCGGCCAATCACTTCCCCCAAAGGGCAAACGCCATGCCCTGCAAGAAGAGATCTCAAGGGCCTGTCATTGGACGGCGCACACCTCGATCTGATATTCTTTACTTTCCTTTGGCGATATTTAGGGCAATGGTGATGTGATCTCTGGAAATTGCAAATGAACTGAACAGTGAAATGCAAGCCACACCATGGGCCAAGGGAATCGCGGGCTAGATACGACAAGATATGCTGGGGCGATGAAATTCCAACAGCAACAATTTCGATCATGCTTTTTCACATTTTCGTTTGATATTTGGATGTATGCCCAGATAATCATTAACATGCGTATATTACCGCACTGTTCCACGACGCTTTGATAGGAATGTGGCGGTACAGTACAAGACATACGTGAATGCATGCAAACTCAACCCCTGCTGTACAACGGCCTTCAGTCAGTCTTTTCAGTTGTTAAATGGGAACAAAGCGACTGTAAGGTAGCACGTAGCAAAAACATAAAAGCTCATATAGTTGAGAAGAGCCAGGACAGACCAAAATTTCGTTTTGTTACTCTCATTCAACCATCTATGCCAACCATGTCAGCGACTGCTGTGACCGTATCTTCAATGTGCGCTTGGACCTCGGGGTCTATGGTGGTCGAGGTTCCCTCAAGACAAACAAATTCAACCTCCTCTTGTCTCGCCCTCAACACGGCTTAAGTCCCGCCATTCGACGCAAGGCTCAGTTTTTTCGAAGCTAGGCATACGTGAAACTATTGAGCCTAAGCATCTCAAGGTACTTGAGAACACCTCAGACTTCGAAGTCTATACCACCCCGTCACCCCTATTCTGGGAGTGGTTCGCCGAACACTTACCTTCCCTGAAACTCATAAATGTGAAAGCCGCACTTCTCGCTGGTACTGATCCAAATGCAATAGGCCATGAGCATAACACATGTCGCAGCCTTGGTCGTCCTCTTAACGATCCTTTATAGGAGAGGGTTAATCCGGAGCATTTGAAAGATAATATCCTGGTCATCAAGCTTTGGCTTGAACATGGTGCCGATCAACGTCTGGCCGTCCGAAGATCAAGTCTCGAGGGCTACAGTCCCCACTAGAAGCTGCGAGAAGATGGTCCTACCGAGTATTATGGGAAAATCTATCGCGTTGTGAAAGAGGCTGCTGGTGAGTTGGATCGTAAGTGCCCACCCTGATGCTTTTTTGATAAGACTCTGCTTATAATGCAAGGTCGTGGTGCTGAGAAGAAGCGTAGGCAATTTTTAGACTGGACTCGGCTTCGTTAAAACATGGTAACTTATTAGCCTCCATGGATCTGAATGGAACATCAAGGGGGCTTGTCTGAGATCTGGAAAAGAATTCCAGTGTTCTACTATACAGCCTCTCCGCGACATCACACATTTGTGCTTCCCTTACATCGATGCCAAGGCCAAGAATCCAAAGTTGAATCAGATGACATCTTCCATGGACTGCATCCACACTATGGAAATTCAGGGTCCGAATCCTGTCATGCGCGCCGACGATCTCACAACACCCCAGTGTAAATATTGACGTCATCATACTCTGAATACCCTCACCGACTGGTCACAAATTCAATATGCGGGGTACACTGAAGACACACACTAAAGCTGTTCGGGATTTGGTTGAGTTGAGTTTCCAAAGCAATCTTGTTCATCAAGTGGAAAATAACCAAGTCACCAGTCCCAGATGAGACCTCTCGGCCAAGGCAACAAATCGCAACCCATTTGCTATACATTCCGCCATTTTCGCACAACCAATAGGGTTATATTTTTATTTTTATTTTTGAATGTAGGCAATGGGGAAAAGCCCTGAAATATGGAACATTAGGCCCAGGAATTTCAATGATGAAAGAATTACTGATACTATTGAACTCTATAACCCAGACACGTGCCTGGCTAACCCTTTGCTCCGTATAATGCCAACGCATGCCCCTGTACCTCCGCAAGGCTCCTGGCTTGGTTACGAGGATATTATATCCAGCCTATTGGATCGCGTGCCTTGTCCTGATTCTGCATGCTGACAACCCTGAAGGCGTGGTCCGTTAGGCGCCCCAGTTCACAGAAGAATACTTTGTCTGGGCTGCATGTCGCAATACGCCTGGCGTTTTTCTGCGAGAGCTCAGAGCTCGCCGATTTAAGCTGCGTATGATTGGCGCGAGGGAAAAATGTGTCGCCCTTACATCGCTAAGCGAGCTCCTCGAGGAATGGGTGGTCTAGTCACTGCGGTGAGATTTAAGCACATCTCAGACAGCTTCAAAGGCGGAGCGCATAGGCCTCTGGGATCGACATCTCCCCCAACGTCCACGCCCAACCATGATCCACAAAGTCTATTCCCCACAAGAAGCCTAACTGACTGAATCTTCCAAGATTGGTCTGACTAATGAGTTTCCTATCATACGCTCCTATCTGCCAGTCTGAGTTGGTGCAGATGAGTAAATCCAATGATGCATACAGACATGTCCATCATGCCAACCATGACCTACCATGGATCTTAGTGGAGCCAGCCATGTGGCCCTCACCGTGATTCTGGAGCACGAGCGCTCATTGGCCTCCTTCCTACCCCAATCCACTAGCTGTACCAATTAGAGGACGATATAAGCACCGCAGCAGTATCGTGGCATCTTCACTTCTTCCTTTTGACTGATCGATTATTAACTTCCGACCTCACATCCCGCAGGAACATATTTGCACGAGCGTAGAAACAAGTGGATTAGAATTAGTCTTCCAAACCCGCATGCAGCTGATGGACTTCCCGTGTCAGGTCCCCAGCGCCGGAGGTTTTGATCCCTCTCGAGAGCTACTGTAAGTTCGCCCCCAGTGTTGAAGAATGGCCTGGTGGGAATGGTTGGTGCCAAGTAGTACGTAGGACTGACATATAAGACTTTGTTTTCCCTCTCATGTAGATGGATAGTTATTCAGAGTTTATACTCCTCACCTGACTTGTTTTCTTTTGTCTCAATCTATTCATACTATTCTCAAGACTTCAAGAAATGCGCTTCTCTCCATCCAAATGGGTGTCTCTCACCCTAGCACTGTTGTCACCCGCTATCGGCTCGCCAATGATCCACAAGCGAGGGAACAGTATTCACATGGGTCTAAACACAGACTTTCCGGACCCAAGTTTCCTCAAAGCCTCAGATGGAAAGTGGTACGCCTTTGGCACAAACGGAAACGGCAAACGTATCCAAATAGCCAGTTCTTCCGACTTCAACACATGGACTCTGCTCGACATCGAAGCCCTTCCCACATTATCAACCTGGGAAACCGACAAAGATCACTACGCACCTGATGTAATTCAACGCGTAAGTCGCGGGTCGCCTTTTTTTCTTTGTTTCAAAGATATCTCCTAGATGCTGATACCGAACCAGGACGATGGAAAATACGTGATGTACTACTCTGGTGAAGCCAAATCAGATATAAACCACCATTGTATCGGAACTGCTATTGCAGAGAACCCAACGGGACCATACGTACCCAGTAATACACCACTGTCGTGCCGACTAGACAAAGGCGGCTCAATTGATCCATCTGGATTCCTCGACTCAGATGGAACTCGGTACGTGCTATTCAAAGTTGACGGCAACAGCGTTGGACATGGCGGGGACTGCAACAACGGGGTCGAGCCACTCGTCTCAACACCGATCATGCTGCAAAAGCTACAGGCTGATGGTGTCACGCCTATCGGAGACGCAGTGCAAATCCTCGATCGGAGTACAGCGGATAATGATGGGCCGCTTGTTGAGGCGCCGAGTCTTGTACTTCATCAGGGCACTTATTTCCTGTTTTACTCTACCCATTGTTATACTGATCCTGCATATGATGTGCGCTGGGCTACTGCGAGTAGTATTGTCGGGCCATACCAGAAAGCAAATATTCAGTTGATGAAGACGGGGGAGGATGGGTTGACGTCACCGGGAGGTGCAACGGCTTGTGGATGTGGGGATCGAATGCTGTTGCACGGGTGGTGTGATTCTGCAAAGACAAAAAGGTGCATGTATGTAGCAGATATGAGGCTTACTGAACAGGCTGCCATCATTGGTTAATCTTGTGATGGGGCCTGTCGATTGACTTCCAAGGTCCTGGCTCTATGATATCTTGATCTTGTTCGTTTATATACCCCTGGCTCGTTTATTGCCGGATTATTGAGAACTATCGTGGGAGGCAGTTTCAATTTAAACTTGGAAGATATCCTTCACTGCTTCAAAAAGCACCTGAAGAAGAAAATACTGATATGTAATTTATTTTTTCATGTTTTCGTGACATTCTTTAACACGACCTCCTAGGGCCGTCTATCAATATATTAAGATCCATCGAGTAAGCCCATATCACTAAACGGATCATAACCTTGACGTTTGGCAAAGAGCTCTGATCAATAGGTTATAATCCAAATGCAAATCCGTGTAAACACCCGCATCGCTATGCTAAACATTCTTCTCTTCGCGTGCCTTTTTCTTCTCCCGGAGAGCATGCACCCAAGCCCCAGCACCCTTAATAGCAGCCTCGGGGGTACTCTTGTGGTTAAGTAAATATCCCTGGATTTCAGCGGCAGTAAACTCATCAGATGGAACAATAGATGCGAATCTCTCTGCCAGGTTATTTATACGAGAGCGCAGCTCTTGGAGATAGCACTGTTGCTCTTTTTGTTCCTTCTCTTCCTTCTCCAGCAACTCCTGGCTCTTGCTCCGTTTATGCGAATTGGGGGTGGAGACACCGCTAATTCTAAGCTTTGCATTTTCATTGCTCAGGCGCTGGGCAGCAGATGTGCGAGGGGAGTCACCATCCATCGCCATGTAAATTGAGGTGAAAAGCTCTTCGATGGCCTCCTGGCTGGTATAACCGAAGGCAATACTCATATCCACTCGGCCGGGCCGAAGAAGTGCTGCATCTAGCTTTTCCGGGTGGTTTGATGTCATCACAAGGATCCGTCCCTCACTGGCAGCGACGCCGTCAATGACATTCAAGAGGCCTGACAGAGTGATTCCGTCGGGCTTGGCAGTGGCAGCAACTTCATCAACGACGACGGCATCGACTGCATCAGCGGGAATCTCTTCGATATCAGCTTCATCGCCTTCGTCATCTTGGGGTTTAACATCGGCAATGGTCTTGCCCCGCGATTGTGTGATCCCGGCCGTGTCGACATCTTCAAGAAGAACGATGCATCGGTTGGGCAACTCGGAGAACAAAGAAGCAAGACTATCTTCGTCAAGGGACTTTGAGTTCAGGTTGAGAAGGTAAAGTTTCAGGCCGAACAGACCTGCTGCAGCGAAGCAGAGACTGGTCTTGCCCGTACCAGGAGGACCATGCAGTAGATAACCACGCCTATATGGGATTCCACGATTCGAGTACCACCGACGGGTACGCGGGTGAAGATATTCCTTGATATCGTCGATGAAACCCTGCTTCTGCTCTGGGTCGAGAACAACAGTGGACAGAGGGCGTGGCGATCGGGCCATACACCGAGTCCAGTTCCATGAACCACCGGAGTAGTAGCGATGACCACGGTAGATGATGGTGCGATTACCATCTCGCTGAACATATGCCTGTTGTGCCTCATTCAAGACGGTTCGGAGGATGGATGCATCGCGACCGAGGCAAGAAAGATAGAGTCGCTCGTTGTTTAGCACGTAGCGGTGGTTGCTGTTCTGGTGCCTTCGCTCTAGCATCAAGGGCCGGTTCTTATACCAGAATATATGTCGGCCCTGTGATGGAGTAAAGCGTAAAGGCTTGTATTTGTCGCGGCTGATGACCTTGGCCCAGTATTCATCGAAGGAGACACCGTTGGTGCTGCCAGGTTCATCCCACTCTCCTGCATCCTTTTCTGGGTTGTCGTCGTCGTCAGAATCTTCCGATTCACTGCAGTAGCCATTGGACTTTACACCGGCAACAAAGCGATTGGTACGCCTCATATGTGGCTGTCGTGAAATCCAGTACATGAAATAATTGAATGTCTCATCGTCCAGGCGGATCTCTGCTGTCGAGACGAGGTATTCCTTGACGAAATCGGAGATGTAGCCAACAGTGTATTTAATGGAGGCACCGAAGACGACTAGGAGGACCAATTGTTGCAAATAAATTGTGAGATCGATGTGGAGGTAGGACAACAGGAAACGTGAGAATAAAGCATATCCCGGTATCAGGGCCTCCAGCATAGCAGTCTCTGAGGAGAAACCCGCCCTGTCGGGTAAAGGAGTTGTTTGGTTGAACTCCATGACGGGCTTGCCTGGCAAACGAATGACCTTGAAAGGAACGTATGTAAGAGTAAACTGAGAGGACAAATCTCACATTTTATACGTGGTTTTTAAAAAAGAGCCTCATTCACTGCGCCAGGATAACCCTGTGGAACTGCGCCCGAAAGGGAGCCCGAGCGGTCGCGGTCAGGCCTGATTGCTGCCTGCTGCCTTGTACGAAGTACAGCTTGACTCATGCAGGTGGTGAGTCGGGGGGCTTAGACCCTGGGATCTGCAGCTTGGGCCCGGATGCGTCATTCCATGTGAAGCAGAGAGACATAAGCAGCGCCTACGGGGAAAATATACCAAATAAGAAAAAAGAAAATCTCTCCCTCGGGGAATCGAACCCCGGTCTCCCGCGCTTATCGGTGTTAATGACAAGCGGAAATCATGACCACTAGACCAAGGAAGATGAAATAGTCGAGTTTCCGCTCGGCCACTTGGTGCTGGTTGATGTCTTTGTCTTCATTCTTTAGTCTCATAAACGTCATTACTACTTTCAGCCGTAATGTAACTTGGCAGTCATTACACTGGAGACTACGAGCCCTTTAATTACTGTGGTGGTTTTTTTTTTTTCTTTTGCGAAATAGGTAAATGTTTTGCTCCTGAATTGTACGATTCGGAATTAATGGAAGTATGGAAATGCCTGAACGATACATAGGTCCCCGTATCCAGGTGCTCACCTGGGTGAGATGGATACTCGCATAATAATACAATCAGGTAGTGCACGGATGCACTCACCCTCGAGACATAAACCGTGCAACCCGTTTTCAATCGGGATTGGAGCCTCAAGCCTGAGGACGTAATCCTGTAGCGCGCAGGTGGCACGGTCCTCGACTGGAGTTTTAGAAGTAGCATTCATACATACAACATTCGAGGCTCACAAAATTACTATGTATTATCTAGAGTTTTATAAACATGGGTATCTTTCAGAAATCATGGCCACGTGGCCCGGAATGAAATAGAAAGTAGCAAACGCGTCCCCGCCAGCCACATTATGCACTTTGCGGGTGGTTGTCTTTCTCAGCTGTAATCAACTCCCCCGCCCATTCCTTCCACTCCACCAATTTGTCCAACAGGGAGCCCCACCACGAACCTTTCTCGCCGTGGCTGCTGGGGTCTGATGCGGAGGGTTCAGTGGGGGCAACTGATGCTGGGCTAGTTGGCTCGGGTGAAATAGCAGTCGGCGAGGCTGGCTCAGGTGGATCAGCTGGGCGTTCCATAGGAGGCGTGTTCTCGTCCGAGTGAAGTCCGACTGGGTGAAGGGGAAGACGAAGGGTCCCGTTATTCGAAATTGGGTCAATACCCAGTGAATCACAGACGATATTGTAAACCTCAATGTTTTCTATGATAGGTCAGCTCATGCGGCTCGGAAACCAGGACCAGAGAAACTTACGGAATGCATCGAGACGGCTGTTAGGGGTGTGGGGGAATGCTGGGCCCCGCGCGACGAAGATTGCGCGCATCAGCGGGTGTTCGTGGTCATATCCGTGGATACCCCTGGGGTGATAGACTTCTCCTGTCTTCAGAGCCTCGGCCGCATCAAACTCAGGGCGTTCCACAATCGCCCACCCAGTCTTTGGAATAACCCACAGCGGGGCAATGCGATCATTGTTCTTGAAGTGGTACCGCTCAGGCATAGCTTCCCGAGTATAAAATTCAAATGCGTGCACATAGTCGGGCGCTGCTTTCTCTAGCTGAGCTTGCAGGGTCGCCAAATCTTGCGGTCGCTTGGGGCGAATTCCGCGAGAAGGCCACCCATCTAAGTGATCTACCAGATCAAGATCAATAATATCATCCAGCTGAACGAGGCGTTCGTTGGAAGTCGTGGCCATGCCATGGTCGGAAACAACCACGATGTTGACGACATCCGTGAGATTGCGGGTTTTGAGGCCAGCAACAATACCTCCTACAAACTCGTCTGCCCGAGAGATGGTGGTTTTAATTTCAGTGCTGTTGGGTCCATAGTTGTGCCCATCTCGGTCAACATCTGGCACGTAAGCTGCAATGAACTGGGGCCGCGCTGGCGAAAGTTGGGATTCGTCCTCTGGGCCAGGGAGATCCAGAAATTCCAAGACACGGTTGACCTTGCGGGACAAGGCCTCAGTCCCATTGTATTTGTCCACATAGGTCGGTTCTGGAGTTCCAATGTGAGCCTCTGACCCCGGCCACATGTGGATGCCACTTTTGACGCCCTTTTTCTCTGCAGTCACCCAAATTGGTTCGGCATTCCACCATTTGGGCAGCATACTGACAGATGGGTGCGTGTAGTAGAATTCCTCCTTCAATTCCGGATCCCAAAAAGTGTTACCCACAATCCCGTGGCTCTCGGGATATAACCCAGTGACAAGTGTGAAGTGATTCGGGAACGTCACGCTAGGGAAGCTGGGATTCATGTATTGGGGTGAAACACCGTCGGCGACCAGCGAATTGAGCGAAGGAGTCAGACCGCGGTCGAGGAAATCCGCTCGGAATCCATCTAGGGAGATGAGGATAGTCGTGGGAGCAAATAGCGCTGTACCATTGGACAAGAGTGGTTTCGAGAGGGCGTGTGCAGCTCGGAAACCAGTGGAGGCTTTGTATGCACCGAGGATGAGGATCAGGAAGAGGACGACAATGAGAGCGAATATCAACAAATACCGGCGCCATGATAGTTTCGCAGGCTGAACAGGATCAACATAACGTATTAGTATCGGGAAGAATCAAATAAATGTTGCACTTGTAAGACTTACCGGGTTATAGATGTAGTCGCCCTCACCTAGGTCTATTGAGGAGCCGCTCATCAAGGAATCATCATCGCCGATCCCTTCTTCCATCTCATACATCAGCTCTCCTTCCTCGCTGACCCTCTCTCTGCGCGATAGTCGAGCCTCCTTTCGCGCTCGTCGGCGTTCCTTCTTTCCAATTCGCACGCTACTCCCGTTGGGACTGAACATCCTGCGGAGCCCATGAGTCGGACCCCGTCTGGTCAACAGCTTTTCTAACTCATCTTCATCATCTAGAACGCCTCGATCGTGTTTGGCGAGCTCTAGAGTGCTGCGGGGATGACGAAGGAACTCATCATCTTCAGAGTCGGAGTCTTGCTCGGAGGGCGATCGCAGTGAGGCCGCGTCGCCATCGTAGTTGGCAGGAGAGAGAAGTTCAGGACTTTCAGGACGCAACATGGCGGGCGTTTCAGCCACGACACGAATGCATCGAAGCTGTGGAGAGGTGAGTTGGAGATGCCGATTCTTGAAAGGGAGATCGGCGGGCCGGGATTGACCCGCCAAGACCCTGGGAAAGCCCTTGTTCCTTTCAAGTTTGCGTACTCAGACTCAGTGACAACAAGAGATTCTATCTGTATCGAAGATTGGCACTTGATAAAAGATGTTTTTTTTTTTTTTTTTCTTTTTAGATAACTTAACATTTTTTTACATTGCTGACTACACAGGCAATCGACTCATCCTGCGGAGTTGCAGAATTTCAACAAACACTTGATGTTTACCGCTTTTCGAAGATCTACGACAGCATGCAACAATGATCTTTGAGTAAATTCAGATTATGTTCCATGTTCTCTACCTCATGCACTGATCACCTTGGAAGGATGGCAATTCGTCCTTCACGTTGAACTTGGAAATAGAGCACATGCTTGTTGCTCATCTCCGGTCAATTTGGCTCGACCGCATGAGTCTCACATTCCTCAAATGCTTGAGAAGTGACGCTAGTGACGTGTGGTCATGGTTTGCACTTTTGCATTCCTCGAAAATAACGTTGCAGATTGCAGATCTGGTACGAGCGATTCTATTCATGGTGAAGCCACTGACGCGAAAACATGGCTATTCCGGATGCAGTATCTCAGCACCAGCCAGTAAGTGCCCTAGAGACAACACCTCGTCTAGGATGGTGCATATGGCCTTGATGGTGTCTACGTAAGAGGGCTTTGCTTCATCGGCCCCGGAAAAGCTCGTTGCCCCCTCTCCCCTCAAGTGCTGTATAGCTTGGCTAATGGGCGACACTGTCAGTATATTTCAGTAATATCTGTGATATTCCCCCTACTCCTAACTACTGCTGGCCGCCTGGAATCCTGGATAGCTTCCCTAGAGTACCCAGGGCCACAAGGTTCCTTAAAGGTCTACTCATTGTTGACCTCGTTGAATGTACAACTGTTGACTCTATATCCCATACGGGTAAATGGTTGCGATACTCTCCACCCATTGTTCTCTCACGGATGCAGCAGGCGGCTCCTCCCCACGAGAATATGTACGCCGTTTTTGATTCCCAAGAGCAGAAAAAAAGCAATTGTTCCTACCTCCACACGTGTCGATCGCCGAGGAATTCCCCGTTGGTGCTGTGACGGAGACAGAAACAATCTTCATCGCGCTTCCGCTTGCGAGGCCGATACCTTCCTATTTTGGGTATCACGTGACAGACCACTGCCCTCAGCAAGGCCAAGTCTGCGAACACCATACGGTATCTCGCCCATGAATAGCTATAAGTCTATGCTGTTGGTGCCGACCCGTGCCATGGTTCCACAGTGGACCCGGGCTCCGGCCGGATACTCAGAGTGACATCGAAGTGTCCACCTCCGCATGCGGAAACCTGCAATACTGCAAATCTCTCCTGCCCTGGCACCAGGCTTTTCATCAAGGGCAGAGAGGCACAGGCAATCATAGATAGGAACATATGGGGCAAATAAAAACTTTATTGAAAATTTTCTGTTCTCTTTCGTTACATGTCATCATATACTTACCTTGATATCCCTAAACAGGCCGGATTTGGACAGCTTCCAATTCTATAAGAAAGCGTTCCTCATCGCCATAATCTCAAATCTGGTTCTTCTCCCTTTCACAACCTTCCACCGCATTTATATCTTCATCCTAGGTAGGGTTGGACATCTTGATTTGAAAGGATCCATCTCATACTGACCTTGTCTCAGCACGGTTCTTCATTCGTTAGACAAAAAGCCCTCTCTTCTTGAACCAATCGCTTTCATCTTAATTCACCCTTATCATCCAAAATGAAGTTCACCTCTACCGTTGCCATCCTTGCTGTCGCCGCTGGCGTTCAGGCCGCCAAGCGTGCTGAGCCCCCTGTGCACGAGCGCGTTGCTCGCGGTGGTGCTGCTGGCACTGGCACCGCCGTCAAGACTGGTACCCACCCCATCATGACTGGCTCGCCCGTCCACAACGGCACCACCAATGGCACCGTCCCTACCTCCTCTGCTGGCCATGGCTCCAGCATTGCGGTCATTCCCTCCAGCACCCGCAGCGCCGGTGCCGGTGCCAGCTCCAGCGCTGGCTCCACCTCTGGCTCTGGCTCTGGATCTGGCTCCGGCTCTAGCTCCGGCTCCGGCTCCGGCTCCGGCTCTGGCACTGGCTCTGGCACTGGCACTGGCTCTGGCTCTGGCTCTGGCTCTGGCTCTGGCTCTGGCTCTGGCTCTGGCTCTGGCTCTGGCTCTGGCTCTGGCTCTGGCTCTGGCTCTGGCTCTGGCTCTGGCTCTGGCTCTGGTTCAGGCTCTGGCACTGGCTCCGGCTCCGGCGCCGGCAGCAGCAACACTCCTGCCTCGCCCAGCTCCACTGGCTTCAACCCCGCCAACGCTGGTGCCAACGTTCACCCCATGGGTGTTGCCGGCGCTATGGTCGGTGGTGCTGTCTACGGTCTTATGCTCCTCTAAGCGGGTCGCTTTACTTAATACTGGGATTTCCTTTGTGATCTAATGATGGTGTTTGGTTTTCTTTTCCTCTCTTTTGGCCCTTCATTCCTATCTATCTGGTTCTTCCTGGCATCTATCCGATGTTGCCTTTCTGGCTGCTGTCCATGAGTCATACTGGATTGGGTTCTTTGGGTGGAAACTGGAGAAATAGAGTGATGGATAACCAATTGAGAAACGGCGTTCAGGGTGAAATCTAGATCGTGCTCTTCAATGTTTCTACGGATGTTGTATGGGATATTTACCGATCTAATATAATTCTAATTTCGAAAAGTTCATCTTCTAAAATATTTTTGTTGCTCGTCTTGGGTTCCTTTTGAAAATTTCGGGCTCCCCCTCAATGAAGTATGATTTAGTGAGACTTGAGCCCCTGCGCCCAAATTATCTCAAACCACCTTCTCTCATTCAACCCGTAGTGAGAAATTGTTCTTACAAATCCACGTTCCTAGCAATTACCTCAGGGTCATAGTTATAGATAGGGTTATGACCAGAGCCAAAGGGTGGGACTGAGAAGGTACATCGAGACAGTGATGGGCCAAGTACATTAAGCCCCGAGGGCATCGAAGGAACAAGGTGCATGTACCTAGCAAGTCTCTAGATTTAGGTTTCAGTAAAACTTCCCACTACTGCATTTCATTTTCCATGAGAGCAAACCATGGAATATCACAGCGATGATATATCGACTGAACCTTGTTTCCTAGTGGCAAATGCAACCTGGCCCCTGTGCTATCTTGTCACAGTCATACATCTATTAATAGTAGGTGGCGTGCTCCACCAGCATCGACTTTTAAGGTTTGGATTAAGGTTTTAGCTCGAGATAAGCATGCAACATTAGGTGAACAGTTCGCGAGAAAGGGAGGAACACGACCAAGGAACACCGATAAAAGGCGAATTAGCCCCGCGGCATTTATGTGCACGTCATCATTTCCATGCTTTTGCAGATTTGTCCCTTTTCATGAACTCAAGATTCACAGGAGAATTTACAAGATTTGTCTTTCGGAAAAATCATCTAATATATTCGATGGCGTTGAAGGGAAGTTGAGGGTTATCACCGGTGTAGGTAGGCGTATCGGATGCATGAAAACGGTGGCTAGTGATTTTGCATACTCCAAAATATTCGGAATCAGAGAAATAAGGAATTGAATGTCGCGCTACAAACTATTGAATTCCAAACCTGTTTCCACTCCTCTATCCAAGGACAGTATTCTAGATACTGCAAAGACGATAGCAGGTAAGAGGTAAAGAAAGGCTATCTACAGAGAATGTGGAAAGGGAAAAGTTCTCTCTCTCTCATCTACGCGTAACCCGTAGGCTTCATCAAACATAATGGGAAAATCATCCATACATGCAGGCAATAAGAGACATCAAAACAGAAAAAGTGATCCAATGCATTATATCAAATAATTAAGACATGAAGAGCTTGAATTCAAGACAAGATATCTGTCTATGACTTAGATATCCAATTCATCCACTGACATTCACAACCACCCGTCCCACCATCAATACCTCCGTAAGCCGAAGAGGGCGTAGAAGAACCAAAAGCAGGATTGACCAAAGTACCTCCAACAGCCCGATCCTCAACCTGGAACTTCTTGTCCGTCATATTGTAATGACCGTCCTCTTCGATGCCATAACAATACAGCCTCTTTTTATCGTCATCGCCACCGTGTCGATCCAAAGTAACGGTAACAGGGTACGGGAACGAACCGGGACGAGTATAATCCGTGGCTGATGACGACGAAGTAGCCGTGACGGAAGTGGAAGTAGCTGATGCCGCGGCAGTAGCGGTTGTACTGCTTTCGCTATTGAGAGAATAGCCCATGCCTGATGGATTAGTCCAGATCTGGACAAGGAAGCGAGTTTGCGACCAAGTGCACCGGACCTGGGCGTTTGCTTTGGTCACGCCACCGTTTTGGTCTTCGGGATTGTAGTCTGTTTTGCTGTTGTTGAGAGGTGCTCTTGTCTGAAGGAAGATGGACTTGTCAAAGTAGGTATAAAAGCCGTAGTGTTCTGATGTTTCACCGCGGTTATAGAGGCGGACAGGTTGTGACGAAGGAAGTGGGTATAGTACTGCTGCTGCCGCAGTGCCATCTGAATCCTCGTCTGGTGCAGGAATAATGGATGATATATTGGTGCTGCGGCGGAAGATATTCGTTGATGATAGGTGGACGGCTGACAGGACAGAAAGGTAGAAAGGCGTCTCTTCGCCATCATAAGGCTGAGCGTTTCCATCGGTTGTATTTCCAAGAAAGGTTTGGTCCGCGACACTCGGAGGAGATGGATCAGCCGTCCAAACGTCACGCTTGGTAGTTGTTGAGTTGGAACTGCTCGTTGTGCTATTAGAAGTCCCATTACGGTAGCGAATTTCAAACCGAAACGTGGGGTTATCTGCAGCATAAGGTTTATTCTCAGTCTGCTGGGTACCCTTAGGAAGGGCGCAGCTCCACATAGCTTCAATGTTGATACACCCCGAATTCTGAACCTGGGGCTCTGTTCCAGCAATCGTCATGATACCAGTTTCGATGGGCGGGTAATTCGTCAGATTAACCCACTTTGACTGAACCTGAGTCTCATCACTCTTCCTCGTCAATGTAGTCGCCAAAGAAATTGCGACAATCACAATGACGAGGAAGAACAAGCAGATGAACAGATACCATCTTCGGCGAAGACGACCTTCACGTCCGGGGCGTCCGAAGCAGCCCTTGTTGCTAAAACAGCCCCGTCCTCGCCAGAGACCGCCAATCTTCTTCCCAGCAGCATCTTCGCGTTGTAGTCTGCGGCGGCGAGCCTCACCAGGGCCTACTTCTCCTGTGGGGTTCATTGAATGTGCCTCCGGAGCTGGGTAGAAGTCATTACGCTCCGGAAGAGGGGCATCTCTGTGGTGTTGGGCATACGCTGGTGCTGGAGCGTTAACATCAGACATTGGGATTGATCCAGGTCCCCCCGCAGCACGCTGAAAGCCAGGAGAAATAGGCTCTGATGCCTGAAGTGTCCCACGTTGCTCTGGCGGAGCGAGATGTTCAAGAGTCCTTGCATCTTCTTTTGGTGCATCTCGTGGCGCATCCTGAAATTCCTCAGGCATCTTCGTGATATCTGCCTCCTGAGGGGGCTCTTGGGAATATGACTGGGGAGCTGGAGGTGCTCTTGACCACTCTGGTGTTCCGGGTTGAGGCCGTTGCTGTTCCTGTGGAGCAAGGAAGGGGTTGTTTGAGGGATATACAGGAATATAATGAGGCATGGCTCTCTCAACTATGACTGGAGCTTGGGGGGGGATCTCGGAAGGCGCTGCACCATAATGATAATTGTTGATAATCTGCGGAGGTGGAGCCTGAACCGGAGGTTCGGGTGGGTAGTAAGGCGCTGGAGCTGGCAATGGCATCTCGGGCCGGGGTGTTGGAGCCGGTGCTGGGAAATACGGTGCTGGGGCTTGTTCTACCTCTCTCACCAAAGGCTCTGGAGGCACAAAAGGCGCTGGAGCTGGGGTTGGAGCGGGTTCTGGTGGGAAGAAAGCTGCTGGTATGGGAGCCGGCTCTGTAACTGAAGGTTGAGCGGAAATATGAGCGGGCTCTTGGCTCATAGGCTTAATTGGAGGTTCAACGACCAATTCTTTGGCATTAGTCTGTGGCAAATCAGGTGCATGCTTCTCATTATCACCCATAACAGTATCAACAGCAGTGGAGGCCCAAGAATCAGTGCTACTTGTTGAAACCCGCAAATGGGAGCATTTAGCACACTCGGAATTCTTCATAGCCTCCGAAGAAGGTGTGTCCACGTCGATCAGCAACCCACGAGCACCAGTCACAGCTTCGGCATCCTTGATCTCAGGTTGAATATGTTGGATCTCAGCTTCCGTCAAAGCTAGCCCTCGATCACCCGTGACGGCGGCCCCGATACCTGGCTGACTGGTAATGACATCCGGCGGCGTAATCGAGCACACATGGTTGAAACAATCAAAGTATGGAGCCTTGCTAAACAATTCATGGGCACAAGCCTGGTAATATTCGGCTGCTTCACCCTGGACTCGGGATCCAGGGAACATCATCGACATGGCATTTTGTCTATTCGGCACCGGTGGAACTACGTCCATGTTATCGATAGAGCGAGATTGCTCGAGACTTCTGTTTCTTTCTTGCCACTGGTTCGTCACGGCGGTCTCCGGTGTATCGGGCGAGAAGCAGGAAATCTCCTTTTCCTTACCTGCTTGCGATGTTCCCGGCATAGATGGACTCGCTTGAGGAAATCTCGGGCTGAGTGGAGACTTCTTACTAGAGAGTGTATTTGAACGACCGAGTAATGGCGAGAGCAGTACATTCCACCATCCTTGGGACTGTGGACGACTTGCTTCCGTATTTACACTCAGCCGGTTCAAAGGGCTCTGATCATTGTCATCGATTATTGTTCGAGGGCGTTCTGCTTCCGGGCTGTCGATTTCACTCTGAAAGATGGTACCAGCCGAAAGAGATTGACGCTTCCGTGTCATAGCAACAAAATGAGCATTCAGATAATCAGACTCCTCAGTTTGCTTTTTGGACAAAGAATGCTCCTCTGGTATGGCTGGAACCGGAGGGATATCATTGAGACGTGGAGTGGGCTGGGAGTAGACGCTAGATGTTGCTCGAGGTCGTAGGCCTTCTGGACTGGGTGTATCTGCAGACCAAAATGCTTCTTCGCAGGCAGGAGTAACGATTATCGAGGGTGTGAGGGGCTGGTCACCGGCACTGTCGAGCTCTCTTGATCGATCCGAGGACTCGTGGTATGGGACTGTCAGACCGATCATAACATTGCGGTCAGAGGGCGATAGCCCCGAATCTGTCCGATCGATGAATGAGTTCTCGGAGCTTTGGTTGAGAAAGAAGTCTCCATGGTGGGACTCATTTGGGTCCAGACGCTGACCAACCCGAGAGGCTCTTCTCGAGGTGCTCTTTGTCTTGTCTTTTTGTACTGAGCGTTCTTTCTCCCGGGCCTTAGATAGTTGTTTCAGGTCATTCAAGTCCACAAATGGAGCCGTAGCGTTATTGTCGGGTTGCTTTTTAGGTGATGGTGCTGAAAGCGAAAAGTTCGTGACCAGGTTGAGGCCGGCTGGTTTGGCGGCTTTCTTTTTCTTCACAATCCCACTCATGCTCAGCCTTGAGCTTTCTCCGTGGAATCGATGCAAGTTTGGGATCTTTGGGGATCGGCTTCCCTCTTTTTGTGACTTCTCGACTTTTTGTCTAGTGGATTTGACTAGGAAATCAAACGGCCGACTCCGTTCCAACCCATGGTCCTCGGCAGATGAGCATGAGGAAGCTTCTACTTCCTCAGTGATGGGTGATGAGAGAGGGAAGGTCGGGACTGGAACCTGCAGATTGGGCTGCGGTCTCTGTCGGTTTGGGAGCATTGTGTCGATGTTGTTTTGAGATCAAAAGACTGATGCACAGTGGTGTTAGGAAATGGATATCGCGACTCGAATCAATCACACATACCATGTGTTCGACGCATGGAGATTCAAGAAGAGAAGAGGTCGAATGCTGCAGTAGATATCACGAGGAAAACAAAGCAACCTCTATTAATATTAATGACGACGCTTGAAACAATGCAGTCAAAGAAACGCCGCGGGGATGCATTCACTGCACGTCACGAAGGCAGTGGCAAATACAAAAAAGAAACGGAAAGGCGACAAAGGAAATGCAGTTTAGAGAAAGAAAAATGAAAAGAAAGCCAGGTGGGAAATCCGTGAAGAAAAGAGCTTCTGCAGCCCGCAATGAGTAGCTTTCGGATCTAGACACTCGCATCCATGTCGAGTGTCATCCACAGCCACAACCCAATCAGATCCTCCGAAGCTGCTGCTTCTATAATCATCTCTGACAACCTAAAGCAACCATTGAGATTTTTAATCGCCGCTATTGGGTGTTTCAGGTGAAGATCAGGGGTCAAATGAAATGCGATGAGTGCAGGCGTTGGGGCTGCATACGCGCTGGGAGTAGGTGGGCGCTTAAGCAACCACCAATGATAGAGAGCATATCCCGGGACCCAAAATAGATCCCGCGTTTTTATTTAGTTGATTAGCTTCTTCAGGCGCTGCATCTTGTTTTTAGGCTTGTTTTGATTTTGGGAAGGAGGTCTAGGTTGTTTTTACAATTGACTGGTGATCGGAATCAATGCAACTCGATTGACCATACCAGGTAGACATCATTTGGTCAATGATATTTGTCTTGAATCATTTTCTACCGTCGGTAGAAAAAGTGGTATTGGCACAGCAAAGACTTTAAGGATATCAGATGGCGTGAAAGCACGCGCTTTTGGATATTTGGTACACACTTCGTATGGAAGCAGAAAGGAAAGAACAGAAAAGAAAACATGGCGGTCCCATATGCCTTAAACCCCATTCCCAAGACCCCATCATGTGCAAAACATGCAGAAGACCGATGATGCTAGAAGGGTTCACCAGGGCCTCAAAAACCAGATCAAAATAAAACAAAAAGCATCACAGTGAGTGCGGGTATGATGAAGGGAACAAACAGATAGGAAAGTAAAGGCTCAAAAGGTGAAAGGAGCCACTCCAGACAAGGAAATGCAAATGAGAAGGTAAAGTGAAAAACAAGGCCTGGAGTTGTCTCGAGACAGGTCGGGTAGAAAAAAGAAACCCCAAGGTCCATATCTAAAAACAGGGGATATATAGAATGACAATGTGAAAAAGGGGAGTCGTAGGCGTGCATTCGCAACGTGACTAGTCATTTCTCATCCACGGCGGGGAAGAGTCTGGTTACCTTCGCTCGTCGGTATACTGAATGCCCTGCATCGGAGCGACGGAGCCATTCATCAATGGTGGGAGAGTGCGAGGTTGGTCCTGGCCCACGACCGACCCATTGCCAAAGCCCGAGAACACCGGCGGTTGGGCCTGCCCATTGGTCGGTGTCGCGGACATAGGGTGATGCTCAAAGATCGAGGGCGGTCGGGAGGCCCCATTGGCTTGTTGTTGCAATTGGGCGCGGAGTTCTTCGTTTTCCGTCCGCAAAACAGAGACCTCCCGGCGACTTTGGCCAAGATTCTTTTCGAGCCCAGTGATGTAATCAATGGCCCGGGAGAGAGTCTCCCATTTGCTGGACTTGTTATTTTGGGGTTGAGGGAGACGCATGCGTAACGCTTCGAAACAGTCCTTCATCTCGCTTCGGCGCTTGCGCTCTGCCAGCTTATGCGTGACACGTAATTCCGGGGTCCGGCTATACGGCGTGTTGGCGGCAGATGCCTCCGCTTCCCCAATCAGATCACGCACTTGCTTATGTTGCAAAGAATGATGATGTACATTTTGCGATAGATCTGACTCAAATGTTAGTCGGATTTTGTTTTGTTTTGTTTTGTTTTGTGTGTTTTTTTTTTTTTTTTTTTTTTTAGGGTGAGATAATCTTACCGTGCTGACCTCTGGGAATGTGCGACTCCGAGTAAATGCTATTCAGCGACTCCGCAGTGCTGCCTTTTCGCGAAAAAGGTGGGTTTGATTTTTCATTGGACGAGATTGAACTTGATCGAGCTACATCCGGGTCAGGGAAGGCGTAAGCCATACCGGCCGTGGGCGCCTCGGCATTGTAAATATCGGATCGCGGGTTAGACGAGATGGCCGGAGCAGTTCGCCCTGCCGCGAATCCCCGATAATCGTTGGCGCGCGGACCCAAGGGAGACAACGGCTGGCTGCCCCCGGAGTATCGGGGCCCCCGGTATGAGTTCATATCGGTTGCGATTCCCCGTTCACGCTGAAGACTGGACACGATCGAGGACTGGGAGGCATTGGTGCTGTGGTATGGTGAGGCTGGGTTGATCGCCAATGAGCTGATGCCCTGGTTCATGCGACTGTCGACACTACTGCGCCTCGACTCGGGGATCTCGGCCACACTTCCTCGCTGAGATGACGCATCGTAGTTCTGGTTGATAGAGGGCAGGGCGGAATTGTGTTGCGACGAGTTGAAATTTGGCGAGGGTTGTTGCGCGCCGGCCGAGGAAGGAGTCGTCGATTGCTCGTGACCGTATGGCGATCGATCTGGCGCAGGGTGTCCTCGGTTGGGCGAGGGTTGGGATGTGGAGGTCAGAAAGGTCAGCGAGGGATAGTTGTTGCCGGTCCCGTTGGTTGCGGTCGAGTAAGTGGAAGATCCTGGGTCAATGTCAGTCACTGGATAGGGCATCCCTGGCCGTCGGACTCCTACTTGTGCTCTGAGGCATAGACCAATTCCCTGAGTCTCGCTCAATTGTATTTAACGATGAATTGCCGGGGGATTTGTCTTGGGTATTCCCGCCGTTCATGTTCGCCGTGAGAGTCGAGATAGACGGGAGGGTTTGGGCTGAGGCCGCGGGGGTCGCAGGCCCCGACGATACAGGCTCCCAGGGCCGATGAGCGATCGAGTCCATCATGGAGGGTAAAATCGTCGGAGGGGTGAGATGGAAGGCAGAGAGTGAGAGAAAGGGGAGGGAAAAAAAAAAGAAAAGAAAAAAAAAAAAAAGACGAAGCGGGAGAGAGCACCAAAAGCGAGTGAAATCCGAGCCGAGTCGAGAAGAGAGGGGAATACAACTATTGCATATTCCCTGGGGATCAATGGGAAGAACGAGAGAGTGAGCCGCAGTACAATGGAGTATACCCGAGTTCGTCAGGTCGGGGATCGGCGCAGGGCTTTTTTTCTCGAATATAGGGAATTGCTTGGGGGCGACAGCGTAAAAAGCGGGACAGAAACCGAGGAAATCCTGTCAGAGAGGGGCCGCCGAGCACATTTAGGTCGTGAATAAGATAGAGATTAAAGAGGGGGAAGTCGATCTTACGCAGATGACCCCGTCAATCTCTTGTCCACAATCGAGTCCGATCTTTGGATTATATCTGAATTACCAGTATTGGGGTATTTTTCCTGCGATTGCCTTTTGGACCAACTCGACGCCTTCTGTACGCGTCACGTACCGTACTGCGCAAGGGAGCATCAAGCTTAGGGAACGTGGCACAAGGATTTGGGCCTCCACGGTAACTCGTCCGGCTAAAAACGAGTGGAGTCGAACCTGTGTCGAGAACTCTACGGAATGTATTGTCGTTACCATGCGCCAAGGCCGCTACTGCGCGCAACACTCTCCACCTGTGTGCCACGAGGCTGACCCTTTCTGGGGCAAAGGGAAAAGGCAAGGAGACCAGATTCTCCTAGAGTTACATTTGCCCCCTCCCAGCCAAAATTACCAATACTGGCAGTTCCAAATCAAACCATCCCGTATCCGCCGACGTAGTCACCCGTATGGGAGAGGAAATGGATCAGAAGCCAACCGGGAAGTGGATCTGTTCATCCTTCATCGCATGGCTTAACTTTCGGGCAATGGGATTCCCAGGTCTCTGGCATTCCCCCCAAATATGTCGACTTTGTTCAAATCCCTTGAACCTGCAAGGCAAGGAGTACACGTTTTATTCAGTGAACTTGAGGGAATTGACATTCTGCTCATTACATCATGACCTTAGTCTTCACGTCACGTTCGTGGTTAACTTTCTGTACCACCCGGGGGGTGGAGCGGCCTGTCTTTTCCGTTGTATACATCCAAAAACAAAAATCAGCCTGGAACTTCGTCGTTAGATGTGATGTACCACTTCCCTTCCCCAGTGTGGACGGGTCTCTTTTTTCCGGTAGATCACAAAAGAAAGACAATCCAAGGGGAGCGTCTCCTTGCAGACGTGCCCTCAACCTATACAAAGTTTGACCCGTGTCATCCCCCTTCCCAAGGGTCAACCAAAACAAAAAAGAAGTGTCAAACTGCATGCATGCCACGCTAAGCCCCAAACGTTGAACACATGGCTTTTATGTTCGACAGGAATGGGGTTGTCACAAATACCGCGCAACATCAGCAATCCTCGCGGCCCAACATGTATTCAATACGCTCCTAACCTGTCCTACCCACGCCACGCTCTGTTCCACACACATGGCAATTTACACTCCGCTAGCGTTCTGCAGAGGTACTAGTCAACCAAGCCATTTCCATACACAGTATAGCCAGGTTATTTGTATCTTCACCCCTTGTTTTCTGCTGTGTTGCCTTTTTTTCCTTTTTGCCATCGCGCAGAACTAAACCGCGCCAAGTGGTAACACCGCGCAGTCCGAGCCGCGTGTTTGGAACCTCCATTCAGAAGCTTGACACTTGGATCAAAACGGCGACTGGACCGGTGCTGCAAGCACCCGCTGCCGCCCGAATCCCTCCGTTTCGAGGGCTACGCGCAGCTATTTCCACACGGCATTTTCAAAGCCCAGACCCGCGCGCGCCTATTTCTACCTGTATACCGTGTCTATACTTCGGGCCCAGTGAACCCTGCCCTACCCGAGTCTGTGCGACCGCAACGTTATCTTGGCGTGAGGAATGGATGCTCGATGCTTCCCCCCGGTTTTAATAGTAATCGAGAGTTTACACCTAGGGCTTGCTGCCCGAGCTACCGATCCACGCGAGTCTCACCTAGGCGTAGCGTGGAGCTACCCTGAAGCCCCGAAATCCCAACATCACGGGCATAAGCCACCAAAGTACATGAAGAGAAACAGCATTCTTTGCCCCGGTTATTTTGGAACGGAGTGCCTTGGTGGCTGGCTAGCATCTGATCCCGATGGATGTGTCAATTTGATCTCGGCTTCCTGCGCCCCGAACAGAACGGATTTCGATCATCTATCTATTTCGAGGACCTAGATTCGATCGAGTAAGCTCAAGTTACAGGAAGTATTGTACATACACGTAAATGGTGAATGTTTCCTAATGTTTGGAAATTTCATTGACGCGCTCCTACAGAGTAGGCAGCAAGATATTCAACCGCCTGAATTCTATAATTAAGTGGAAGCTGAAGCGGGTCAACGCCACGGTTCGCGCTGCATAACGACTCCGCCGTTTCAGAGCCAGTAATCCCCCCAAATCAAAGCTCCCGCCCTGTGAGTAGGATTCAGCACGCTCATCAACACCATTTCGAGAATTCGACCACATGGCACCGTCGCCTTGCAGAATGTTTCTAATTGATCGCCACCGATCACCAATGCAGTGTACATGCCCACCTCTTTTTGACCCTCTTGACACGGTAGCAGTCTTCCATTCCGGGGGACCCCAACCCGCCCGAGCTTATATGGATTCGGGAATCTTCAATACGACTCTACCCTGCAGAACCTTTGAAGGTCCAGCTCTAATTATACAGTCATAGCTCCCTCCTTCACGGGAAATTCAGCCTCAAGGGATAACATCCACCTGCCGCCGATAGAGTTACCAATGCCAAATAGTGTGGTCCACGGGCCCGGTACGGTTTGCCACGGAACATGCCCCCCCATTCCAATGTGCCCACGGGGAGACATCGTGGCCCTTCCTTGCGCTTTCCCAATAGTTTGGTCATGACACGCGAGTACCATAGTAAAACCGACTCGCCCCATGATTCACAGAAAATGACTCCATTTCCTCCGGTCATTTGCCATGCCTGTGATTTTGGCTACCAGGGAGGGGGGGGAGGGGAAACACAGCACAGCACAGACTCCCCCCTGTGCACCCGTCGATCATCGTCCCGGGCCTTCCTCCCCGAAGCTGGGGGACCAGTGGATCTTGCAAGTGGATTGGCAGATCATTCCATGCTATTGTATATTGCAGTACAGTATGATCGGTTTTTTCTCCCTTTTGTCTCTGTTTCTCATGTCTGTACCATACTCTTTCGCCCCTTGTTAGCGGTTCCCGTCATCCCATAGGCTCCAGCTCGCATACAATTGTTTGCCCCTGCTTTTCGCTCGCGTGTGGACATCCTGTGTCCCGACGCCCATGGACCCGACCCTTTCACAACGTCGAACCCGGGAGAAACATGTTTGAGATACCACGGGGAACGCGCCCCGAATTCCATGGCTACCCTCACTGGTCATGTCTTGACCCGTCTGTCGGGTAACCCATGTGTACCAGGTACCGGTCACGGTGCCGTAATAACGGTGTACAAGGGAGACTGACACCAGACTCAATAATTGATTTGTATCCCATACCGCTGCGAGACTTACATTACTGTAATCATCCAACCGCCTAGTACTATGGAAATTGGTACATGTAGTGACCTCATCCAACCATGTGGCTGTTTCAGTCCGCGCGGGTACCTAAACCCCACGGCCCCATTATTCCCGCTATTTCTTAATGGTTTCATCTGTATGTCGGTTTCAACGACCGCCGCTAGGAAAGGGTAAACTATATTTATAATTTAGATGATTATCATCCAGCAACAAAATTCCAGAAGCCACTGGACTAGCGCTGATGTGGAGCGTCTTGTTTCGCGTTTCCAGGGCGATTTCGCATGTTAGGGGTTTTCGCTCTAGAACCTTGGAAATAATAACCTGTGAGACGGTGTGTGATATCCATGGAAGAAAAGTTACTCCGGAGTAGATGTGACATCTGGATGCTTGACCGCTATCTTTATCAAATACCCTAGTATTGTTACATTGCGTTTCCTGAACTGTTTGGCCTAATGGAGTTGCTCTGGGGGATTGATTGTCTTGGCAATTGGGGCCAAATGCGAGGTGGTGATTATGTGCCCGAATAAGCTCAAGTGCTTATGGTGATGACGAATTCTTCAACGGTATCTGATCTTGTCTGTGGGGATTTTAATTTCCAAGGTTCACCTAGGCAGCTAATATTTCAGTCGCTCAGCCCCGCCTGATATTCCAATGTTCAGCGATTATATTGCTTAACGGAGTTGTTGATCTAGAGTAGCCCGCAATTAGACTGACGATCGCTTATTCAGTGGCTTTTCACCTTCATGGCCTCCCATAGCTCCTTCCCATGTTCCAAGATTGGTGCAATATCAGATAATAAAGTGATCATGTATATGTGAGGTAAATAGATCGGCACCGGAGCCAATCTATGTTTTCGTCAAGCCGCAGGCGATGGGTACAGTCTGTACATATGTATATATATGTGCTTAGATATTAAATGTGGTGTCCCCAAGAAGCTGCAGGTGAATATATATCGATGCTTTGGTGGTACATAACCTTTTGACTGACATCTGGAGCTGACATGCTCTAGGTAAAATATATGTAGTGCACATTTTGAGAGCTCCAGTCACAAAGATTTGCTCCTGATCTGCGTTAATTTACATGAACACAAAGGAGAAAGCTTGCCTGGTGCGAGGCCAATAACTACCTACTCTATCATGATCTCGCGAAGGAATATCTTAAGACCGGTAGAACGGAGCTTTCATAGTTATCTCCGGTAACCCCGGGTTTCATTGGTGATAAATACCTGCCAGGTGCACTTTGTATTGGATTCTACTTCTACGGACTTCATACCAAATTCAAAATTGGAAACTACTACGCAGACGTCTCTCAATTTACCGCGAAGCTCAACATCACAAAACACTAGAACCCATCACAATATGGCAGCAAACACTTGGCTTGTGACCGGTGCTTCCTCTGGTCTTGGAACAAAAATCGCCGAAGTGGCTTTGAAAGCCGGCCATAAAGTGATTGCCACAGCTCGTAATCCAACAAAAGCAGCAGCACAAAACCCTCAGATCGAACAGCTTGGCGGTACATGGGTCCAACTCGATGTAACAGAAAGCGAGACAACAGCGAAAGTGACCGACGCGATAAACCAGGCCGGCGGGAGAATCGATGTAGTCGTCAATAATGCTGGATACTCGCTGCTGGGCAGCATCGAAGATATGAGCGAGGACGAGATCTCCACACAGTTCAGCACAAATGTTTATGGCCCTGTTCGTGTACTAAAAGGTGCTCTGCCATTTATGCGGGCACAACGATCAGGGACGGTCGTCAATATCAGCAGCATTGCTGGATTAGATGGACTACCTTCGTGTGCCATGTATGCCGGGACCAAGTTTGCTCTGGAAGGTGAGAGGTCTTTATATTCAACAAGACAAGGATGTATATCCACAGTGAATTTTGAGCAATCTTTTAACCAGTCCACACATTTAGGCATGTCGGAAAGCCTTTCAAGAGAGCTAGCACCATTCGGCATCCGTGTACTCATCGTCGAACCAGGTGCCTTCCGTACCCAATTCTTGGCTGCCTTAGTTGAGCCAGCTGCGAGAATGAACAAGGACTATGTTGACACGCCATTGGAGTATGTTCTCAATAAGTTTCGATCGGCCGATGGAAACCAACAAGGGGACCCTTTCAAAGCGGCCCAGAGGATTGTGGAAGTTGTGTCAGGTACAGGCATAGGCGCTGGAAAGGGCAATTTGCTTCGATTACCGCTTGGTCCAGATTGCTACCAGCGATTTCAGGCGAAAATCGAAAATATGCAGGAGAATTTAGCGCAGGTAAAGGAGATTGCGCACTCAACTAGCCATGAATAGATGAAATTCGATCAGAGATTAGGCTGACTGGAGATGCACCCTGATTCATTAGTCGAAAAAGACTGGATATAGACGTGGGGTGTGACTGAGCCTTGAAACCAAAGCAATTTCACGTAAATTAGCACATTATATCAATGAGATCCCGGAACTTGCTGTGCAACATGCTGAGATGGCACATGCGGCTCCCCAGTCCAGGCGTTGGAAATGCCTACAGTAGCCTACCGGGGAACGCACATATTGGAATAGGGAGATTGACGGAAGAGCCTAGTCTGTCCAATTTAACTTGCATGTTTGAAGTTTGCGTGGAATGGAGTCAATGATGGCCAAGTCAATAAATGTCCAAGGCGGTGAGGTCCTGTCAACTGGATGGTTCGATGCTTTCTACAGCATCAATTGTCACTGCCATCGCTTCTACTTATCCCTTTGATCCGAGAACGCTGAAATCTCGCGTCATACCGAACGAGTTCGAAAAACAAATGTTCTTCTCCCTGCAATCCACCTGCACATGACCGGGTACTGGCGCGCCCGGGCTTCTGCTGGACAGAGGAATAACGCCTGCGCTAAATTCAAATTTGTTTGAACCTTTGTCTTTTTCTTTTTCTTTTTCTTTTTCTTTTTTCTTTACCAGGACCGATTCTGGAGGGGCCAGTCTAGTACCGAGTAACGGATTGGCTGTTCTTCCTTTCCTTGTTGGCTCGAGAACAGCCTTTCTCTGATTTGCTGGGATTTAACGACCTTACCTGACTACGATACGATCCTGAAATCAGCGGTTTTAAGTGTACCAAGTGAAATCAGCCATCACAGGAACTGTACTTGAGTGTTGAGTTGGTCAAAGGTTGTTGGTCAAACCAGTTCGCTCGTTTCAGGCGCCAGCCCGGTGTCGTCACTCCCGCGGGACCAGAAACCACTGGAACGTCCTCCAGCCTTCTATTCTGGACTTCTCATTCCACCCTTTGTCCTAGGGTAAACCCGATGTCTACCACTGAGATACCCGCGCGTCATTCACCGACGATGAAGCCTCATCGCGAAAAAACATGGAAGGAGGACGCGATACCAGAAGATCAACCAGATCAGCCACCTCCACCCCGCCCGACCTATTCCCCAGTAACGCCAGTGTTCGCCCAACTTGAACCGGTCGCCGCGCAGAACGCAACAATCGTACCGCCACCATTGTCGCCTTCACCTACCAGTCATACTACACAACAAACATATCGACCGCCACCACCTCCAGCAAATCCACCAGTCTTCAAGCCGGAACCGCCTCCAGTCCCGATCTCGGAGAGTGAGAACCCAGATGCGATCGCACTGCGCTCCGCCATATCAATATTGCAGTTGCAGAAGCAGCAGAGTCTGCGTGACATTAAAACACTAGATCGCATGAAGGAGGCCGCCGCTGCGGACCCAGAAGGCTTTGCGCGCGAGTTAGCGGCTGGTCGTTTGCGCACCGAAGATCGCGGGGCTGTCATTCAGTTTTCCGACGAGAATGAGATGGACATAGATGAAGATGATAAAGGAAACACGAAACAAACGCAGGGCGGCAGTCAGTCGGCATTCGCCCGTATCCCGCAACCACAAAATGTAGTGCGGATGCCCCCGATCAACTGGGCTAAGTACCAGGTGACCGGGGAACCACTTGATCGCATGCACGAAGAACAACTACGCCGACCAGATTCTGGTGAGCCACGACGAGAACCTGCACCAGAACACATATTGGCCTCGCCATATCGTCCGCTGGTCGACCAGTTAGATACGCCTGCACGGACGGGCCGGGCAACCAAGAATAAAAAGTGATGACACTCAAGATTTTTGTATGACAGCGCTGCTTTACCTTACGACGTGATGCAATTTATTATGAGAAAGCAAATAGAGGTTCCCTCGAAATGTCATTAATGTTGACAATGATCTCTCACATCTGTCTGTCCTTTTAGTAAAGCGATGAGTTGCACCTAGCCACTTCCCTCTCCGGCTCCAAATCCAAAGCCCTTACCACTGCCACCTCCACTACCACTGCCTTCACCAACTCCAACACCGATGCCGCCACCAGCACCGAAGCCGCCACCAGCACCGAAGCCAGCACCTTTACCTTCACCGCCGCCAGCGCCAACACCGCTACCGCTGCCAGCACCGGCGCCAATGCCGCCACCAGAACCACTGCCGTAACCAACTCCGACCCCCTTGCCCGAACCAATCCCGCCTTGGGAAACTGCTGATTCTGTAGTGCTCATATTGTTAAAAATATGTAACGTCAATGTTAGTTGCGGATTGGAAGTACGCACCAGCCTCGGCAGCAACAGGGGCCGCGATAGCGACGCCTCCCAAGGTCAGGAGGGCGAAGAGGTAGTTGAACCGCATATTGAGTGTAGCTGATCTGCCGATGTGTTCAGTCAAAGGGTTTTGCCATGTCAAGCTGAATCACTACTTACCTGGTAGATCTTAGCGTGGACTAAAAGAAGAGATGATCGAAGATCGAGAGAACTGCGAGTTGTGTAGATCAAGAACTCAAAATTCGAGCGAGATATCACTCATTTTATACCTTGATGAGGTCTATAAACAATGGATCCTAGGGCTGTTTACTTTCGTACCTAGACCGGTCAAGCTGAATCTAGCTTAGAATCTCGGCGAATATGTCTTGACTAAATTCGGAGCTCGCCAGGGTCTGAACCAGTCAGATCGTCATTTGTTCGCCAAGATTGCAATCTTATGACAGAACTTCGATTTTGAACTACATTGATGCGTATATTGCTTTTTGCGTTTATAGCTTGACTAGGCCGGACCCTAACGCGTCAAATGAGAATGCTACTTTGCATCCTGGTAATGTGACAGGGCCGCGTGGAGGCAGGTGGGCTAAGACAATGCAAGATGAGGGCTAGTTGTTGGATACGTTGGAAATCTTTGAGATCTCTTCTGTTTGCCTTCTCCTTGCATGGCAGTTGCTCTTCCTCCCAGTCAAGATCAATCTCTTCCTCCCTGGACTCGGAGATGAGAGCTCTCGTGATTTCTAATCTACATGAAACCCTCAATTTACAAGAGTATACGAGCAGCCTAGCTTCTTCCTTCCATGTCATTCAAGGTCGTTTCTCTTGGAAATCATCAGCTATGGACCGCATTTGAAGCAACCAGCAACAGGCTACATTGAAAGTGTTGAGAGGTAAGCAAATGAGGAGGGTAAAAAAGGAGTGTCGTTCTGCTTCCAACTGGTTTTTCCCATGATCTGCACGACGAACACGTTCCAACTGCCAACGACATTAGCTGACAGTGCTAGAACTCGTCTGTCAGCATCTATACTAGGACATACATCTAGAATCGGTTCTAGCTTACGTTAAGCCCTGTTTTCAAACCAGACTGTAAGCCTGTGCTTCTAAATTTGTTCGATTCCCCTGCAACCCATACCATCTAGAATACTTTTCTGGTAAAGCGCTAAATCCGGCGAGAGTTTCAACGGGGGAAGTCCTGAGGGCATGAATGCTTTTGTCTGCAGCACAAGACTTGCATCCCAGCGGCTACTTCATTCTGAAAAATAGCAAGAGAAGCTAAATGCGCGAATGACAGTAGATTTCTCTTCTTTTTGAATGTTTGAAGACATGTCTTGCCCGTATATGGTACATGATGCAAAAAGCGCCGGATGCTGGATTCAGTCTCGACACGCAGAATAGATATCGAGACAGAACAGAAAAGCAACAAACCTCGGGAAGTCAACCAAATTGCTCAAAGCTTAGCCTTGCTCTTCTTCTCCCATTCCGCCACAGCCTGCAGACCTCTCTCTTGCACAGCATCCTTCTTCTGCTCCACCTTCTCCCGCCACGCTAGATTTCCAGCATGATCATCAAGACCATTCAATACCCGCGAATACATCTCCTCTTTCATGGTACCATAGATACCAGTCGCAGCCTTATTGAGAAGTTTGCGATCGCGAATAAGCTCGAGAACCTCATGTAATGAGCCCGTCCCATCCACAATGCCAGCCTGCAAGGAATCTCTCCCTCCAAAGCGACGGGCCTCCAGTACCACATTCCGGAATGTCGTCGGGCTCAGCTTTTCGCGAAATATCGACATCATAGGCGTTTGAAGCGGCACACCAAACTCCAACTCATTTACGCACAAGAACCCTTTCTCAGGATTTTGAATACGATAGTCGTGGTACATGGCCAGCATGAAGCCACCTGCAAATGCGTGTCCATTGAGTAGACACACTGTTGGCATGGGGTACCTGTAAAGTATCAGCTGGAGTCCCTGCGTTGAAAAAAAGGACATACGTTAAGAGTCGTCGGAACAGACGCCATAACCATTTCTCGACGAATCCCTCCGTGGACATGGCAAGCTCCAGATCAAGTCCATTGCTGTAGAACTTGGCGATACCACTTGTCGTAATCACCACCCCCTTTGGATAGCGATGCTCGATGATATCAAGTGCCAATATGAATGCATCGATGAATGTGGGAGTCAACCGGTTATCCTTCGGCGAGGTAAATGTCAATAGGTAGACATTCTGTCGGTCTTGCGAGGGATTAGTGCACACGATGGAGCCACCAGTGGAGGTGATGGGAACTGTGAATAAAGTGGTCATTTTGGGAATGGCGGATAATACATGGAGCTCCAGATCTGGGGGAAAGCTACTTTATAAACTGGATCGGTTCGAAGCTCATCGTCGGTCAACTCGGGTCTGAATTGTAATCAAAGCTCCGCGGCATCACATGCCAGGGCCGTGGATGACATAATCGATGTACAGCCGTTTTGAAGTCAAGAATCAACGTGATTTATCTCGTAGAAGATGCATGTTGTGGTACTGTTTTCTAGTCCACAGTTTATATCTGACATTTAAAAGGACCAACTAATATGATGTTGGCTGAGCCCATTATATACTAGTTCGTCTAGAACTAATAGAAGGGCTTGACGTCATGTCGATGTCAGAGGCATTCGATCATTTCAGAGGTTCCTTCGCAGGAAAATGATTTGATCTATTTTCCACATATCATAAAACACTGATAATTAGAAAGAAACATCTTCATATATCATTTGTCTTAGCGCCATCAGTATCTCAGCCGAAATGGAGACCCGCAACCACCCTCGTCAACCGGCGCAACCACCCAAGCAAGCCGCCTACGACCAAGCTTCAAACCCAGTGTCGCATAATTTGCAAGAGCAAAGAGCTCCAGAGAGTGCGACCCGGCACCACGGAGATGCCCCTGTCGCGATCACAAGGGGTGCAAATTCGAAACCGTCGAGCGAGGAAGCTCGGACACGCCTGACCGAGCAACGCAGACTGGAACAAGAGAGGATGCATAATTCCCCGGATGTCGACGTGGAATACGGTGTAGAGCAACAGCCTGCAGAAGGCTATATTGCGGATGCAGTCGAGCGCAAGGGTATGGGAATGCGACGTGCTCAGGCTGGTGCACATGCCGGGCCTGTTGGGAGCGCTGGTGGGCCTGGACATCCGGGATTTGGAGAGCAGAGTGATCTTGCGGCTCATATGGATGAGAAGCGGGAAGTGCATGATCGGATGCTTGGCGAGAAAGTTGGACACAGCCCATCGGAGTATGATGTCGCCGATAGAGAGGCCGCTCGGCACCGCAAGCTGAAACAGAATGAAGACCTGGATGTGACAGGGGCAGTTAAAGAGGCGAGTGGGGACCCAGTGGTCACTAATGAATGAGATACTGGGAGAAGGCAGTTGTTGGTATCATAATTTGAAATTAAATGCGTTCGATCCAGCTCGACATATTATGTGCAATTAGATATCGGTGTCGTCTCCAAGTCCAGCCGACACCTTCTTCAGTTGAAGGTCCTTCTTGAGCTCTGTGATACGTCGACTCATCTTGTTTCGTAGAATTGGGTTCGTCAGACTCTCCCACTGTCGGGTTTCGGTGCGAATCAGGTCTTCTAGCTCGGCAATCTCTTCACGCGATTGCTGAAGCTGTCGCTGTTGTTCCAGTTGCTCGTCATCCAGATCGTCCTCATCTGAGTCGTCACTATCGTCAACAGATGATTCTCTGCCACCTTGTCCGGCCGCTGGGTTGGCTGAGGGTGTCTCTGCCTGTTCCGCGTCTGTAGGCATGGCCGACGCTTCGTTGTCGTCAGCAGCCAAGGCCGCCTCCATCTCGGCGACAAGGTCGTCATCGAAATCGCCCATCATGTCTTCATCTGCCTCGCCTTCAGCATCCTGGTCTTCGTCGTAGTACTCTTCGTATTCTTCGTCTTGCACGTATCCTTCAGCGCGGTTCAAAGATGTGCTATCGACCAACTCGAATCGTGGTGGAAAGACCGATGTCTCATCCTGCGCGACCAGATCCTCCACAGCTTTCTCAACTTGTTCGATTGTACGCGAGCTCACACGGTCACGGAAGCGCCGTTTGCGAACCCACCGTAACGGCGGTGCCAGACCGTGTGGGTATTGTAATGTTTTGTCATCTGGATGCTCGATCTCATCAGGAAGAGGAAATTCTAGAGCCTCTTGATCGCTAGAGACTCGCCCAAGCACCAGCAACATTTGGCAGATATCTGCCGATTTGTACCAACCCCGACGATCCCAACTTTTCATGCCCTCGACAATGCAGGGGAGGTCAACCAAAGACGCAGCATACATTTGATCACGAATTTTCAATACGGCGCGTCGCCCCTCACGATTCAACGGCTTGAATGAAAATTCTGATTTGTCGAATCGTCTCTCGTTGATGGCCTGACGAAGGTATTCACAGTCCTCTCCCGGTAACATTCGTAGAATGAACTGTTCTTCGATAGCCGGATCGGCTTCGGTATCAGATGCTTCCGAGTCATATCCCACACCAACTGGTCGATGAGCAACCACTCGTTGGTTCTTGAGGCGAATAGCTTGGAGACCCGGCTTCTTGGAGGGGATCAGTTTGAGGCGTTTGGGACCTTGCTCCGCGACGGGTTCGGGTTGGCCAGCATTCTCGGCAGGTCTTTTCTTCGTAGTCTTTTTCTTTTTCGGTTTCTCTTCAGTCCCCTGGGGCGGTTTAGACTTAGAGCCAATCTTCAGAGTGATCTTTGGCTGAGAAGGTTCCGCTGGTGCTGGCGCAGGGTCGGCCGGAGGTTCGGGTGCCGGCCTCTTCCCAAACTTGATCTTGAGCGTTGGTCGCGGAGCATCAGACATGATGCCAGTCGAAGGAGGGGTTATCGGCGATCAAAACGGCGGGCTGATTTATGTGGAAACAAGAAGGTTGAGAAAGTGAGGGTGGATATATCGCGTAAGGTGATAGCAAGGAGGTGGATTAAGTCGCGGCCCAGTGAATTCTCCGCCTTCGATCCGCGTTTCTTTGAGCTAAGACAGCAACTTCATTCACTTTCCTCTCTCACCTTCCCATTTACCTGCGCGCAGCTGTTTACGTGGGGTAACCTTTCGATTCTATCTGCCTTTCATTTTTCTTGTTCGTTTTTCTTTTCATATCTGGCTAGCTTTGATCACCATGTCCGGCCACAACCTTCACAACGCTCTTCTCCGCCCTCCCATCATCCAGATCCTTCGAGCCCAAGGCTTCCATTCCACAAAGCCATCTGCTATTGATTCACTATCAGACCTCACCGCGCGATATATTATGATTCTCGCATCTTCCACCGCCGCACACGCCGCCAATGCCCACCCCGAAGACCCCTCCCCAGTCCTCGAAGATGTATACCAAGCTCTTCAGGATGCCGGCGCACTCCGACCTCAGCTGCGTGAATGGGAAGAAGACTGGCAGGGTGAAGAGGATATGCGGGGACTTGAATCTTTGATTGGGTGGATCACCGGCCCGTCGCACCGTGAGATTCGACGAGTCGCGGGTTTTGTCCCCAGTGAAGGCGATATGGTGGATCCCGATTCAATTGAGAAGGAGGATTACCTTACGGCCTTGAAGAAGAAACACAGCAAGACAGGAGAGGAGTCCCGATATGCAGGTACGGTGCTTGGAAAGAGCGCCGAGGAACATCCCATCATCATCGAGGGTGGTGCCCCGAGCATCCGCGAATGGGGACAACAGGTGCGGTCGCGTGCGCCTACTAGCCCGGGCAGCAATAGCTCTGGCGTCAGCAGCGCGCCCAGCAACATGTCAGATGGAGCGATGGAAGTGTGAATACTTGGAGCAGAAGATTCCAGTGGATCGATTGATCCTTCAACATGATAATCACCAACCACCCTTGCGCCGAGCTATCAAATAGCCACTCAAGTACACCCCGGCTCCGGATATAAACCATCCAGTATTTGGTTTCGAATTGCCAGGTACAGGAAAGCCACTCCAGCCCCTTCGCATCACCAAAGCCGCGTCATTGATCAGTCAAGCCAAACCGAACACTCGGCTCGGTCCCTTCCATGCTATACAATGGGGTGTGTCTAGTCGCTCTTTTCGAACCACAGAAGCCGGAGCTAAGGGGAGGAGCTAAAGAGCTCTACGGTGAAAGAGTCGGCCGGCGAATACGAGCTACGATGACTGGAAGTGCTTTGCATAAACCTCTCAATACACGGATTCTGTGCATGTAGCATGCACGGGGCAATCATCTCAGATGAATTAATAGTCATGAAATCGATAACCCCATTTATCCAATCATGTAATCGGCATTCAAGTAGTCATCGCACCTGCACCCGAAGTGCTATGTGACCATCCTCTAAACCCAAACATGATTGCTATAGCCTTGCTATTTTGTACCACCCCAGCATGGATTTGGGGAGCTCTAGAGCCCTGCCATGTACATGTACAGTACAGCTATCGAGTGTATGTAATTCAATCCGTGTGGTTAGGCAACTAGGACCAATAGGGATCCGTAATGTGGGTCTAGTGTGTTTAAACCCTGAGACCTTGGATGCCACCTAGGCACATGGACGGGTGTTAGACGTATGTAGGTATCCCGGAAATCAAATAGTGAAATGCAAACCGCTGATCTTCATCCAGAGCAGATATAGAGAACATTGGAAAGGTCCAAATGAACCGATGGGGTAATAGCGTAACACTAATTGGACTGGAAATGCGCACCATCGCGGTGGATAAAAGTCCACTTTCCCCGGAAATCCCCGCTCAGGACAGTCCGGGGTTGGAGACTTCAGCCTTCAGATCTCAGGGCTTGGGTACTCCTGTACTGGATCAACAACTCTGGGGTTCAACCGTCAGATTATTGCATTTGTAATCCAGGCCTAAAAGCCTAAAGTCTAATATCAACATTGGAACCGGCAAACTTCGACGTGACAACGCCGAGCTCCTTTTCCAAGACGGCCCCTTGCCCAATCACAAATCTCGGAATTGCGCATCGGCAGTTGGGAAAAACGAAGCGAGGCATCTCGGCCTGTTGTTGATTTCGGCATAGTCTTTGCCGATGAACTGGGTCCTTTTAACGCTGATTTTCCCCGAGTCTCGCGCGGTCTACTCCACCCGTGCAGCCTGTCAGTCGTGTCAATCCTGTCAACCCAAGATTTGCCGGCATTGATAGATAGTATAACTACCGGAGCAACTCCACAATGCGTCAAACTCGGGGAGTTTTATTGAATTGCCACTCAACCATGATTCCATTTGCCCCAGATTCCCCTCCCCCAGTACTCCGCGTTTTGCTATTATGTCCCAACGGCCCCATGACCCGGAGTGGAGACGACCGGCGTGAGCCTTCTAGATCCGCGGGGTTATGAACCCCCTATGTGCTTAGATTGGGACCCAGTCCCACCTTTCCTTTTCCTTTCTCCCTCAATCCATATTCACAATGGCGACCCTAGGCCATACCCCGGACGAGTCGCTTGACAAGGTGAGCTCCTATGTCGATGAAAAGGCGGAGGGCACGATCAACGACCCATCGAGTGTCTTATCCGAGTCCCACAAATCATACCTAATTGAGCGCCATGGCACCCTCGATCTTGATCCAATTCCCAGCATGGACCCGGCTGATCCGTACAACTGGCCAGGGTGGAAGGTAAATGGAAATACCTAGAGCAGCAAAATCAGCATCAGAAATTAACAGACTAGTAGAAAACTACCAATCTGAGTCTAGTCGCGTTCCATGCTTGCATGGGCACATTCACGGCCGCTGCCATTATCTGTGCTTACGAAAACATTGCTCTAGATGTGGGCGTTTCCGTGCAGCGAGTCAGCTATCTCACCTCATTGCAGATCGCCATCCTTGGTGGTGCCCCGTTGTTCTGGAAGCCACTATCTAGTCGATTTGGACGACGTCCAGTCTTTCTATTGTCATTGATTCTGAGTTGCGTGTGCAATATCGGCTGCGCAAAGAGCCCAGACTATGCCTCCATGGCGGCATGTCGTGCCTTGGTAGCCTTCTTCATTTCCCCCGCCATGGCCATCGGCAGTGGTGTCGTCACGGAGACATTCTTTCGCCATGAAAGAGCGCGTTATATGGGTATTTGGACTGTAATGGTGACACTCGGTGTTCCCGTTGGACCCTTTATCTTTGGATTCGTCGCCCAGCGTGTTGGTTACCGCTGGATCTATTGGATTCTGGCCATCGTAAGTCAATCTATGTCTCCCTTTACGGGGAAATACTAACATAGACTAGACCAATGGTGTTCAATTTATCCTATACCTCTTCTTTGGACCCGAAACCCGGTATATCGGCGATGATGTCCAGAGTAAAGCATCTGCATTCAAGCGCGAGTATACTTCTGTTCGCCGAATCGACCCCACCCCATTGAGACTGTCCGAATTCTTCCACCCTCTCTCCCTCTTCACCAACATTCCTGTTCTCCTCGCTGCGGTCGCATACTCCATGGTCTTTCTGTTTGCCTCAGTCATGGGCTCCGTCGAAGTCCCCCAACTTTTGCAATCCAAGTTCGAGCTAAATGCTCAACAGCTCGGCCTTCAGTTCTTGGGATTGATTATCGGCTCCCTTCTCGGTGAACAACTGGGTGGTGTCATGTCTGATATGTGGATGAACTCTCGTGCCAAACGCATTGGCCACAAGCCTGCCCCGGAATTTCGACTTTGGCTGAGCTATATCGGGTTTCTGTTGGCCATTGCCGGCATGGTTGTTTTCTTGGTATGCACCGAGCAGGCAACAGAAGGCCAGTGGACGGTGACGCCGGTTGTTGGTACGGGTATCGCGGCCTTTGGCAACCAGGTTGTCACTACTGTCCTGACGACCTACGCCGTGGATACCTATCCCCAAGATGCTGGTAGTGTTGGTGTGTTCATCAACTTTGTTCGCTCAACATGGGGATTCATCGGTCCCTTTTGGTATGTCGATCCATTTGGCGTTCACTGAATCCCGTCTAACTATTGATCTTAGGTTCACCGATTTGTTTAACAGTGTTGGTATCGCGAAGAGTTCAGGTGTGGTTGCCGCGTTGATCATGGGTGCCAGCTTTATTCCTACTGCACTTTTGCAGTGGAAAGGAGAGAAATGGTACAGCCGGGAATAAGGATCATAATGGAACTATGCTTATGTATATTTGAATTGGAATTGTTGAGCTGCGTGAAGATATCTACCTAGACAATGATTACGTTATAGGTTGACCCACCTTGAATTAGTACGTACAGTATTAAATACATAACCTTTGACTCAAATCTCGTATAATCCATGATCTTCTGGAGTCCTGGTTTGTAATTGCAATAAACGCTGCTGAAGCCGATGCTCTGAGACTTTTAGCAGACATTCATGGATGTCATATGTGGAACTACATAGGACGAATTTGGAGATACTCAAGATCGGACTTCAAAGACTAGTAGAAGAAACTTCAAATGTCGTGTCACTCAAGGTCCTACCCTGTCATGATCTGAAAGCTTAATCTTGTATATAGAACGTTTTGTTGATTGCCAAGACCGGCCGCAGGTGACATCAATCCCGCCTCCAGAGCTGTCATCTCCAACTCCCCAATTCAATACCCCCGCATCAACATGGTCTACGCCTTCAGCCTCCCGACCACGTCCCCCCTCTCATTCCAATCCTTCATCTCATCCTCAACACATCCCTCGCTCCCTCAAGCAGCATCCATTGCCCGTCATGCTCTCCGCAACGCCCTAAAGGCCCACAAGCGCCTACCCCGCGGCGCTCGACAAGATGCCCACCTCCCAACCGTCCTCTCCGCCGTAAACGACTACCTCCCCTATCTCTTCGCAATCTCACACGGTCTACGCGGTCAATCTATCAAACTTGAGAATACTACCGGCAGCCAATATGGAAGCTATAATGATCCGTCAGCCGAGAACCAGCCCCGCGCTGGCGAAGAAATCGAGATAACACTACGCGCGGAGATCGAATCTGCCTGGAAGCCTTCACTATCAAGCTCCAGCACTTTAAGCCTCAACTCCCCAGCGGGTAACCCATCAAACGGAAAAGGCATTCGAGCTCGCGGGGGCCGTGCTACAGGCCAAGGCATCAACTATGAAATCGCATTCGTGCTCACCACACTCGGCTATGTGCTAAGCCGACTTGCGCGAGCGAGCGTCATCCAATCAGTATATGCACCCATAACCCAAAGTAGCGAGCAACGTACTGCAGCCGTGCAGACCGCAACCCGGCACCTACTACAGGCTAGCTCGATACATGGGCTTCTAGCTTCCTCACCTTCTCTCTCCGTGGCAGCTTCAGGGCTAGCATCCGTGTCAGATGTGGATACAACGACACAGTCTGCTTTAGCATCCCTCGCGCTCGCAGAGGCCACTCTTCTAGCTGTGTTGAAAGACGATGCGTACGTCGCGGCGTGTGTGCAAGCGCGCAATCCAAATGACCGGGAATGGATGGTGAAAGCCCCCGACATCCCAAAGGTACGGGCGTTACTATTTGCGCGTCTATGTGTGCGCGCTGCTGAGTACGCGGAGCAGGCTGCTGCTGGGTTTGGAAGTGTTGGATCAAGCAAGAGTGGTCGTCTTGATGACGAGGTTACGCGGTACGCTGGCGTTCTGGGCCGCGTTGCTCGTGCGCGTGCTTGTCGATTCTTTGGAATCGATGCGGAACTTGCAGGGAAATGTGGCGAGGGCATTGCATGGCTGCGAGCTGCACGTACACCACTTGGGCTGCGCGGAGGCGCGGGATCATCTGCTGGATCTGAAGATCCTGGAGTGTCGGCTCCATCTAAGGGTGGATTTTCCCGCCTCAAGCGTGAGTGGACGGAGCGCCGGGAAGAGAAGAAAATTGGTAAAGATGCTGGCGGTGGTCGTAGCGAGAAAGGTCTTCTGGAAGAGGGAGACGATGCTGGCCGTGACGAAGAGGGCCGAGTAATTACGATGCTGGAGACGAAGTGGGTGCGCATGAATGATACAGTGAGTTCACCGAATCATATTTGACGTACCTACCAATACCTGATGGATTTTATTCTGACTTGTTTCAGATCAACACTCAGGCCATTCCGCCGTCTGCACCCTTATTATCTAACCTACCATCTGGTCGAGATATACACACACCGCCTGCACCCTATAAACCTCCTTCATTAGATGAAGACCAGCTGATGCACATGCGGGCTCCACCGAACGAGCTTGAGGATTTATCCTTCACGAACGATCCTGAGGATAGCGACGAAGAGGATACCTCACCCGAAAGACGTGGGCCACCGGGAGGATTCCCAGATCGCAGCGAAACCGTTTCGACTGTGTATTATTGATGATATCTGGAATCTTTGCCTGATATCATGTAGACTTAGATCTATCAAAGTATCAGACAAGAAAGCACACCGATCCTATATTTCAGAGGTAATAGGATACAGACAGGACGTAAATTTGGTTCAAACAGAATAAATTGACCAAAGAACCTTGGAATGATATTGTATATGTACAGTACAAGAGAGAGCACATCACTCCCTCCGAAATCTTCAGCCATTCCCAAGCATTGGAGCAGCAGAACTCTCAAACCACCAATCATGCACTTAGTTTCAACGGTTAAGCAAATCAAGAATCTCCAAGGGTCCGCACCCGTGGTGCAAAGGGGAGTCATGGCTTCACGGTACCATCCCCGACAGACCGGACCCATCGTCATAAGCAGCTAACGCAGACCAATCGAGCAAATGAACAATTGAGCATTTAAGCCTTCTCGCCAAGAGCATTCTTCTCCTGGAAGAGGTAACCCTTGATCTTGCGCTCACCGAGGAGCTCGAAGTATTTTTCTGTTATGAGTTAGCAATAGGTTCTGCCAACCTCAGTCTCCAGCATGGTCACCCGGATCAATTAGGCCACAATTCAATCCCGAACTCTGTGTAGTTCAGATGTTTTCTATTTTCGCTCCAGGCACACCGTGGGAGAAAACTGAGCTAAAAGGGAGAGACCTTACCTCTCAAGACACCACACTTCTCCAAATGGTTCACACCCTCACGCGCATAGCACTTGCCTAGCTCCTCTCCGACCAGTCGCGACATCATAGAGCGCACCCACTGCTCACGAATAATGGCATCACGGGCATTGTGCACGGCAACGTTGTCCTCAAAGTCGACACCTTCGTAGGTCGGGGCAACGGTGGGCTTTTTCGCGAGGAAGGCGGCGGACTCGGGGGTGGGCATTGTGGGCGGATTGGTTGGTGACCGGGTGTTATGGTAGAGGGAAAGATTGGGGGACCCCTGGGTGTCGAGGAGGAATTGAAGGTGACGGTCTGGTGTGGGGATTTTGGAGGTTGCGCAAGGTTGATGCCGTCGAATCCGATGTCTCTGGAGGTTCGATTAGGGGGCCGGTGATTGGGTGGAATCAAGGCGGTGGAGAGGGGTCAAGCAGGGTAGAAGGACTATTAGTGCACTTTCTGTCAAGATCACGTGATGCCGTATCTTGGATGTTTTCGGTTCCATTGGGGAAGTTGACGCTAGTGGAATACGTAGATTGGGAGATAGAAGATATTGTTGGAATTCGATAGTTTGTATCAAGAGAAGCCAAGTAAGGCTATAATCATATTTCATACACTTAACTCCAACCCAACACCAGTTGCTAGCGACAATAATGCAGAAACTCCGTTGTACAAAACCCAGCAATCTCTAAATTCGTATCATACAATGCTTTGCGATGGAAAGTGCGTGGAGAGCGTGGAAGCATGATAGCTCATCAGGGGTAGAAGCAGAGTTAGAAAGCGAAAGGGAAGGCCCGTATAACGAACAGGCTATTGTTCGGGTTCGTCATCTTCCTTAGAACTCCGCTTGAATGCTCCGCTGAGAGTATCTTTCAAGACTTCCCACGGTGTCCTATTCAGTCGTTCCGTGATTTCCCGATATTTGTAGATCTCGGCCCAACAGTCGCGACCAAACATGCAACCAGCCATGTTGACCAAGAGGTCGTGGTCTTCCTCCTGGTAGTGGACATCAGGATTGTTTTTATCACCACAAGCACCTTGAGGGAAGGCATTGATAGTGCGTTGGGGTAGAAACCCAACACTGCTGCGAATCCACGCCTGGCTTTGGTAAATGTACTCCAAAGCATTCTGTTCTTTATGCTCCCACTCCATGTGCATTTGCTCGTACATGACGGGATCCCACAACGCATCCAAGAGCCGGTCCGTCCAAAGTGATCTTCGAACCATGAAAGAGCCCAGATTGAACCCGCGGCAGTCTTGAGTGAGAAGCATATTGATTGAGCGAATGTCTCCGTCGCCCTCCCGGGAACGACCTAACTCATCCAAGTAAAATTCCGGAAGCGGGTGTGTGATGTTGAGGGGATTGTGTTCATTGATGTCGCGGTAGACCAGTGATTCCAGGTTATTGAAGATATGGCTCTGTAGCGAGGTCCCATACTCCATCACCCAGGTGTTCAGATCCAGCCACCAGAACCATTCCGCATCGGGGTATTTGTGCAAAGCTTCACGGATCACATCGCCTTTCTCCCATCCCTCGCGCCACTCATGCGAGTACCGCTTCTTAGCCAGCATGTTAGCGACCTCCAGCTCATATCCCCATTGCTTTGCGTATTGTTCCTTGTTCCAGATGCTGTTGCGCTCAATGGCCCATTCGCGCGCTCTCTTAATATCCGTAACACCACCATCAACGTTCGCCCCGAGGATGATCACGATTTTACGGCCTCCTCCGAGTGGGGACCGGCGGTATAATTGAACCAGCGCTAGAAGAAGATTAGCCACGCGCTCACCACTTGTATAAGATCAGATACATCACTCACTCGACCAAAGAAACAGATATCCCATAAAAACAAGCAAAATCCCAGCCAAAATACGGACCCGTCCACGTCGCATCAACATTCCAAGTGCAGCCAACGGCCCACGCCCGCCGCCACTAGGACGCCACTGCGCGCGTCCATAGGCATCTTTATCCACATACCCACCAGCACCAGACTGGCCCCTAAAACTAGGTAACCTGGCCGAGATCTTATGTTTCTGTCTGGAGAAGAACCCGCTATTGCGCGTCGAGAAAGACGGGTACCCGCGCACTTCGTCGCTTTTCGCTTTCGCCGCGGCCCAGGATATCCCGCCTGGCGCGAGGGAGGAGGGCGAGAGTCCGCGCGGATTCGGAGTCGCGGTCCCGCTACCGGGCGTTAAGCCCGGGCTGGACCACCCTCCGCCCAGGTGGGGAGAGGGTGATCGCGATAGCGACATGGGACGTGATCGGCGGTGGTGAAGAGAGAGCTTAGATGGAGAGCGAATAGCGTGTAGACAGTTGCGCGTTCGAGGAGGTGTAATTGCCTAGGAAGGTGGCAGAGTGAGGTCAGAATGACCGATGCCCGGGAGGAAGGGGATACATAAACGGAGAGAGATTAGACGGATTAAGATTAAGATTGAAGGCGCATGGATCCATAGAGTAACAGCACAGACCAAGTCCCCACCACGTTGGATGATGAATCGAGAATCGAGCGCTTTGATGGGAAAGCCGCAAGCGGTGATTACTAACAGGAACCAGCAACAATTAGTTAAGATTTGTTCAGATCTAGATTTGTAACCTTCGGATTGATTCAAAAGCATTGGCGCGGCAAAGAGAAGAATGAATGCAATTTCGTCTAATTTTCTCGCGGTTCCAGATAGATTGCGTGTTCATGTACTTAAAATGAGGCTTGGAATAATGTACCGTGCGCATACCGAGCATCGGGAGATCGACTTTCTTGCATGGAACACTACAATCTGCCTTTGATGGACTCAATTTACGAGTCATGGATTCCACGCATGCGGACAATAGTATTGTCCCCACATGGGATGTGCTACCTCAGACTCACACCCAATGATGCCATTGCCACTATGAATCTATTTGCAGAGAGGAGAGATAACAAGGAAAAGGGATTTGTTACACGGCTTGCTTTTTTTGGGTCCGAAGCGGCAGTCGGTTTCCCGCGCCATCGGGTTTGTTGGCCAAGGCCTTGCGTACGACGAATCCGGCTTCGTGAGCTGGTCGCTGTTGGGCACTATCGCCATGGTAGAACTCACAACGAAGGTCAAGAAACTCGCCCTTGTGTCGGTACACTGTGATAATATCGCCTGAGTAAATCTCGCCAAAGTGCAAGCCCTCCATTCCCCCGTCGTTCGAGGTTCCGCGTCGGAGTTCCGTTCCATTGACCCAGATACATTTGCGCGTTTTGGTGGAGAGAAGGGCTCTGACCCCGGGAACCTGCTGCCAATCTTTCCCTTCCGCGATCATGACCTCGATGCCGGGCGCCCAGAACGTGATCTCCAGGGCATAGGCCGGGATGCGAGTGTCCATGCGATCCTCGTGGCGAATCGTCGCGGCGGGCCCTCGACCCCATGAGGTCATCCGATTCTCTAGGCGTAAGTTTAATTCGAAAATAGACCCACGTACACTCTTTAATCGGCCAAGGATCTTCGGTGGCTTGGTGAACTCATTGCTAGAAATGCTGGGTGGGACAGAAGGTGGATCAGGCTGGTGCACAATGGGCTCAGAGGCCTCAATATCAGCATTCAGTTGTTGGTCCAGGATGGCCTGGCCAGTCTGCGCATCAAGGGTAGTCATAAGCTCAATATCCAGATTCTCGTGCGAAGCTAGCTCAGGAGGTTGTGTAGAGCCTCGGCGGCTGGTTTGTGCACTAGTGTCGCTGGACTGCTCGCTAGCTGTCTCGGGGAGATCAAAGTCGAGGCGACGAGAGATTTTCAGCTTGGGTGCCTTGGGAGTAGTATCCTGAGCACCCAGGTAGGACGACTTGGCTATTTCAGGAGGACTGCCTGCACTCGTGAGATCTTTCGGCTGTCCAGGGTTGACCTGTGGCGTCGATATTTCGTTAACGGAGGCGGTCTGGGGATGGAGGACAGGATGCGAGGAATTCATGTTCAGTCGTCCGACTAGGTTCTCCGCTCCCATCAAGCTGGGTGCAGTGCCGCCAAAGGGATGTGCTGGGAGGGAGACGACCGAAGAGACGCTGTATTCATCGCTCATCGACTCACCGGATGACACAGAGTTCTTGACGTTAGAGTCGTGGTCCCATGCACCTGTGTGGCCCATTGCATGTGAGCTTCGCAGAGCTGACGAGGTGACCTCGCCAAACAAGCGTCTTGCGTGGTGCTCGGCAACCACTTGACTATCTTGGAAGCTTTCAATTTGAGGAAGAGAAGGATATCGAATATCTGCGGGGATGTATTCGATCCTTGGCTTCTTCGCAAGTGCTTCACTGCTACCTACTTCATCTTGGGCTTCATGGAGGTACGCTGCCTCATCATGAATAGACAATTGAGACGCGTCAAGTTCTTCATCAGCCTCACCGATGACCGAAAGACCATCGCGGGGGTCAGCGAGAAGATCATCATCTTCATACTCATCAACATCAAGCACGTCCACAATCCAAGGATGTTGGAAACATTCCTTTTCCGTGGGGCGGGCAAAAGCATCTCGATTTAACAATTTGGAGACAAAATCAACACCGTCCTCGGACACGCCGCACTGGCGCAAGATATTGAAGTCGGCTTCCGATGTCATGATACTGCGCAGCATGGCAACACCCCGGTCTTCGGCACGGCCTGAATATGGTGGGATTCCGGACAAAATATGGTAAAGGACTGCACCCAGAGACCACATATCCACGGCCTGACTATATGGAGAGGTTTTTGGCGGTCTAATAAAAAAAAGTTAGTATTGACTGACTCAAGATTGGACAGTAACAACTCACGGATCTCCAACTCGACGTCGCTTCCGAGCCTCTCCACGTGTGTACATTTCATAGTCCGGATACACCTCAGGCGCACAGTACAGCAGCGTTCCACAAAACGTTTTCAGAAACGTTTCTTCTTGTGTTACCTTTGACAGGCCAAAATCGGACAGCTTGACCCGAAGGGGATCTAGGGAGGCAATCAAAATATTGTCCGGCTTAATATCACGATGAGTGATTCGGCGTTTGTGAAGGTAGTGCAGTGCCCGTAAGAGCTGACGGGTGATAGTCCGAACCATATCTTCCGGAATTTTACCAGGGCTTTGCAAGTATGTAGACAGTTCGCCACCAGGGACGTACTCCATGACGATATAGATCCACCGGTCATATTCATGGTGTTCGATGTATTGGACAATGTTGGGCTACACCGGATGAACCATATTAGTATCAATAGGTCAGGGGCAAGGAAATAGGCCAGCTCACATGTTTGAGATCTCTCATGATTTTCATCTCGTTATCGACCTTTTGATCGAGAATACCATTCTTCATGAAGCGGCGCTTGTCTAGCTCTTTGGCAGCGTAAATTGCACCGTGTTGTTTGGTAGCCAGTTTATACACTGTGGCAAAGGCACCCTTGCCGATCTGCCCAGTCACATTGTACATGGGACCGCCTGACCAATGCATACCATAGGCGTTTGCAACCGACCACGGTAGGACCGGCTGTGAAGGCGTCTGTCGGGTTTTTTGCTGCCCCGCTAAAACACGCTGGACTCGCTCGAAGAACTGGAGTACATTCTGTGTGTATTTCACGGCATAATTCTCGCGCGACGGAATCCGCACAATAAAACGAACCTCGTCTGAACCTTGATTCCCTGTCACGACCTGGATAACTGAACCATTGACAAGCATGCGACTGTTGTCTTTGGAGTTCTTGCGCAGGCGGCAGTTGTCTACAATAGTGCCGTTGGTCGACGTATCTTGTAACATGATGATACCGTCACCGGTCAGGTGAATGCGGAAATGGGAGTTGGATACTCTTTTAGCATTGTCGTTGGATGCTAAAAGAATATCACAGCGGACTGGGTTGCGACCGAAGCAAAATCCAACCCCAAGATCGTGGACATCGGAAGATAATCGTAGCGCGAGGTCCAACGCTGCGGTCTCGGAAGTTTCGAAGTCCAAGGCCGCCTGTTGCAGAATATGCTGAGTGCCCATTGCAGCCGTGGCAGCAACAGCATCATGAGCGGCATGTGAATTGGGATGAAGGATACAAACAATGTCGGCGAGATCCTGTTCCTGCAATCCCGAATTGTTCAGGCCCATGCGGCGTGGGTCGGCGCATGGCTGAGTGGATTCTTGCGTTGCCTCCATGGTAAAGAAATCAACGGAGGGAAATGCAAGCACTAATGATAGATAGCAAAACGACTACTAATGACTGATGTGGGGTATATGTGCTGATTGAACGAGAAACTTTTGCATAACAGGGGAATGAGTACACGTGACGGCCTAGGTGTGTGGCCTGTAAGTTAAAAGCAAAAAAGAAATGTCGACAGCCTGACGGGGACCAGAGAATATATACCTTGAGGAGGGCGGAAGGTCACCAGGGCAATTTACCCGGGCGAAACGTGGACCTCAACAGAAGAATAAAGGCAGGACAGAAGTGAAAATAACCCAGCGCACAGTATATGCGGAATCTGAGTGCAGAGAGAAAGAAAAGTCGGGGAACGAAATCGGAACTAGAATAAGATGCCGTCTTAAAATGGCGGGGGCTCGTGTTGACCAGTCACAACCTGCTTGTCGGATACACGAGTGATGTACTCAGGTCAGGTATCTGCTATGGAATCCAATTTCTCTTTTCGGAAGAACCCAGCACGTAAAATATGAGGCCCGTCTCGACGGTCTTGGCTTCTGCGAAGGGAGGTTTGGTAAGTTGCGGCGGTGGGCTAAACTGAGGTTTTGTAAAAGCGATGATTTTGATGGCGGCAATTTCCTGGGGGATATTGATGGTTTCCATAAGTCTGAACGGGAAGGAGTATCTCTGCAGGAATTCAACGTGCTGGTCAGCTCTTATCCACTTAGATACAGGTCCAAGGTCGTTTGTTTTGACCTCGACTTGGCTGGAAGCTGTACTAACACAGATTGACAGACACCCTTTTCATTTGTCCACGACCGATTGAAGACTCGTGGACAGATTGGAAAGGGGGAAACCGGGACGGTTGTAGTCCTGAGGAAGGGTTCGTCGTCCGAGAAACAAGAACGAACTCGAGCCGCAATCGATCTCTCGTGCTCGCCTCAGGCAGCAGTGGTTCCTGATGGCTGACTGATCCGCTCTGAGGAGTCTGATTGGCTGATCCGTCTTCCACCTTAACTTAAACCATGGAAGCGATCATAATCAGATCTATGATTTCTAATGGTGCCAAGGGGGTATTGAGTCTGAGGGCCTTTTCATTTCAAAAATCCCTGGAAAATACCATGCTCATTGCAGCCTGCTCCATACCACCGCGCGATAGATCAATTTTCGCCACCTAAAAAAACGCCCCACACTTACCCACATGCACTAGGCAGCTTTGCACTCTTATATGGAAGCAATTGCGGGACGACATGGTCGGTAAGCATGGATATCAAAGAGTAGAAAAGAATATACTTTTTCCTTTGAAGCTGATACAGTATATGTCATGCTAATCTGCACCTGGGCATTCATGTTAGTCTTCATGGGCACAAACTCGCTGAAACTACGGCCCCACTATGCAAAGACAGTCTGGCCATGGTCTATAGAGCTAGTTTGATTTATCCAAAAACCACGAATATTGAAAAAACCTGCGGCAACTTGCCTAAAGGGGCTAGAATCCATTCACTGTCCAAGGGGGTATTAAATGCAGAAATCTTCACCCAGGTCATTGATGATCAAGTTCCAAGACTTTCATCTATGCCCGGTTATGCATATTTACCTAGACCTGGGTACATGGATATGAATCAATGGCTTCAAATCCGGATTATCTATAACCGATTGACCTCATGATCACTCACACAACCATTTGCCATCAAGTCAAGCGCATTCGGTATATGATTGAGACCACCTTTCACAACTTATAGTCTCGTAGGAATGATCAACCCCGTTTCCAGCCCCCTCGGCTTTCTCAACATTACAGTCATACGATGCAAATGTCACTATCACATCTTGATTACGGTTTTCTCGTTCCCCATCAAAGGGACAAAGCGCTATAAAACCCCCTCAAACCGACGCAAGGTATGACATTAGTATATCAGTCACGGGAGTCAAAACGATCGCGTTAAAAATGGCCCTAGAAGGACCATGACGCCGGATCTGCTCTTATATAGTCTCTGCAGAAGCTGTATGATCTATCATATGAGCCGGGCCGAATGATTCAACGAACTCGTTGAATGAGTGACCTTGAGGATAAAAGCCCAATCAGACAAAATCAGTTTCTTCACAGATATGCAAAATGGGGATCGGTTACTACTATATAATTTCGATGCGATATAGGCTCATATTAAACATTCAGATATTGTTACTATACAAAAACAAAAATGGGGTTCATACAATCTACTCGTTACGCTTCTCCGCGTACGAATGAAAGTTGTCCACGGGAGCATCAGGCAGAACGATCTTCCACACATTTTCAATCTGCTCCGCTATATGAGAAGGAAGTGGTCCTTTCTCCAGCCCAGCAAGAGTTTGGTTGACTTGTTCCAAGGTGCGTGCACCGAAGATCAAACCATCTCCAAGTTCACCTTTGAGATCGGAATTGTAAGCCACCCACCTGTATGCAATTTCGGCCTTGGCGATCCCGGAGTCGTTGGAAATCTCCTCCCACAACTTCAGGCCTTTCAGCATACTGGGCTTATTGTAGAGGGCGTTGTAGAGTCCATCTATTGCTGTAGTTTGATCCCATCGGCCGTCACCACCCGCGACCAAAGTTTTGACGGCTTTTGTTAAAAACCCTCCGACAATCGGAGAGTAGGCGTAGAAAGACATATTGTGTTTCCGAAGAGTGGGCAATATGTCGTTTTCCGCTCGACGAGCAACGGGCGAATAATTCCCCTGGTAAACGGTTGGTAGAACATAGTTCTTCTCGCGGCAAATGCGGACGACTTCATCAACCTCGTTGGCTAAGAAATTTGAGAGACCAAATCTTTTGAACTTTCCAGCTTGGTGGAGCTGGTTAAAAGCCTCTAGCTGGCCTTCAAGGGAGGTTCGACGATCAGGTGCGTGTAAATAAAGTACGTCAACCTTGAGGTGATGTTAGACGATGGCGAAAATTCCTTGTCAAGTCCCCTCGACGTACCTGGTTTGTCTTCAAAGTTCTTAAGCTTTGCTCCGTGGTGCTGATCAACAGCTCTTTGGTAGATGGCTGCGGGCCAAAGCCCCCGGGCAGTTTTGTTTGGATGTTAAAACGGGAGGCAGCCGAAACCAGACCTAGCAATTCTTCTGAGTTTCCATAGGTTCTGGCTGTATCAATGCTCTCGACACCTCCTGCCTTGATAGTATCGAGTACCTTGTTTATGAAATCAAGGTTGGAGAATGATTGATCCACGAAGGCACCCCCAAAGATAAGTTTGACTTTGGAATCCATGTTTAAGAAGGACCTGAAGAATTCAATGAAGTCAAAGTGAGGTGTGGTGTGGAAAGCTGAGGATGTAGGAAGGAATTTTGAGTGTTTAACCTCTGCTATTTATGAAGCCAAATAAGTCAAAGCCCCGCTGAATATCAAATTATTTTCCCTTGTCATCCCATGACAAAGTATATATGCTGCTTTTCTCTAGACACATCGGCAATGATGTTGGTGATAGCAAACTGAATGCCAAGGTAGATTTGAAATCAGGGCGGTTGGAGTTCACGTTGGTAAGCAGTTTGGTTGGTCCCCCGAGACCGAGCTCCGACAGTACACTCATATTGGCACGAGTGGCTTGGAATGGTGTCAATCATTGTGCCGTTCCTTTTCTTCTTCTTTCTCTTCATTTCCATTCGAAAAGTGTCATCGACTTATGGGTTGCGGTTGGTCCTCTTCTTTGGTGCCCTGATGTCCGAAGAGCCTTTTCTTCATTTCGTGGCTCCTTGGTCTTTCTCCTAAATTCTACTGAAGTATGCGCTCCTGAGATCTCCCAATGCCTATTTGCCTTCCCTTCTGTCGCCCTGTTCAGCATGTAACAGCAACACACGCCTTCACGTGACCACTGATCCAAATCTGGCAACCCCCGCCCTTATCGCCATGCAACTGCAAACCCCTTAGCAAGGTGTACAATACTGCGTTACCACGGTGTAATGACTGATAGACAGTCAAAAACAGCTGCATTTGCATGTGAACAATGCAGATCCTCGAAGCGTCGTGTTGGTGTATGGTAATCCGTTCATAAGTTTGAAGCTTATCATTCGATAGTGCGATGGGGCGAAACCCCAATGTTCAACCTGTGCAAAAGTTGATAAGAGTTGTCTCTACCAAAATGAACAGAAACCCAGAAAGTTCGTTGTTTGTCAGCTTGCTCTCCGGTAACAATTTCTAACAAATCATCAGGCGGAAATACTGGGATGAAGATTATGTCAAGTCTCTCGAAAACCAAGTGAAGGCTCTATTAGCTTTACAGAGCACAAGAGGTCCAACCGAACATCTTGACGCGCTCGTCATATCTGACCTAGAACCTGGTGAGCCCTCACCCCGCATAGGCTTCGGTTGGGATGAAGAGCACAGAGAGATTCAAACACAAGGCGTCTTGGAATCCACCCAATCTCGCAAAGCAATGGAGGAGCTCAGTGTGATGATGTGGAGAACCAATCTTGCAGATGGAGTAAGCATTGGTCCCGAGTCAGTTAGCAGCCAATCGGAAATTGCAAGCAGCCCCAACACGCGTTATAGCATACCCAATCACATATCGGACTATGCCAAAGATCGAAACCGCATACACAGTCTTGCTGCCCTGTTCTTGAAGCATATAAACGGAGAGCATCAATTCACCCGATACAAGACAACCACTCCGTTCTCAGATTTCCCAGAAAATCCACTCGACATCGTTTTCCTTCATGGAGCTATATTAGCAGCTGGTGCTACATTTGAAAACCAGCCAGACTCCCTGAAGCTTAGCGATGACTTTGCAGAATTCAGTGAGAATTTGGTTTTCACATGTTTTCGACATGCACCGACAATAAATATTATCCAAGGACTCTGCATTCTATCTTGGCGGTCTCTGGCCCTGGGACATGATCATCTCGGGTGGACATTTCTATCGATGGCTGCTGGAATGGCAGTACATTTGCGTCTTCATGTCTTGGCTCTTGATGAGATTGCAACAAAGTCTATCAAGCCATCAATTGAAACAGTGCAGACTTTTTGGTCATTTTACATGACAGACCGTACATCTCTGTCAATTCTTGGACGAAACTGTGGACTGCCATGGCGGCGTGTCAATGTGCCGCCCATCGAATCTTTCTTCTCTGGGAAGAAGGAAGACTTGACTCAAATTTCATTCGCCTGGCAGTGCAAACTATGGTATATGCATGACCAGAATATGGATCAAATGTATGATCTAACAATGAAAGCTTGAGACCCCCTTGACTAATGATTCGCGATAGATTTTCATCGTCCTTTGAGAAACTTGCCCCTGCAGATCAAATACATCTCCTCATCTCTACTCACAAAGACTTGAACAAATTTTTCAAGTCCCGTGATCAACGACTGACAATCACCCGTGTAGCTGCCTCGAAGCCTGTTCTTCTTTTCCACATGGCATACCAAATGGCTGTTTTAGTCACTATGCCCCCATTCCTCCGCCTTTTAGCAACATCCAAAGTCGAGAATCCAAAGATTTTGCAAGCAATGCCGTTGGTATTGCGGTCGATTGCCTCTGCAGCAGCATCAATGGTCCGCCTTGTGCAAAAATACACGAAGAAGTACGGATTTCGACACGCCAACCCGTTGGTGATACATCATCTTCTAAGCGCAGCGATTGTGCATCTCATGAATGCAACAACTACATCGCACGCATTTCGAAGATACAGTACTCGTTCAGTACGAACGTGTCTCACTCTGCTTCGGGAACTCGGTCGCTACTGGGTCTTACGCTCGCGAAAAAGCGTGGACGTTATTAAGGCTTTAGCACGAAGATGGAATGTCGAGTTCGTGTTCCGAGAGAACACATCGGATAAAACCGATGAAAACGTAGACACGGAGCCAAATTCGGAAAATGCTGATCCTTTCGCCCCAATTCCCGATCCGACGCCAGAGTCCAAAATGAATACAGACAACGCTGCAGCCAATATACCGCCCGAATTCTTCAGCGAGACTTCGGATCTTCATATTGGCATGGCAGACGAATGGCAACCGTTTCACTGGAACACAGAGCTGCAGTTTGATTTTCCAAGTATTCCTTTCTCTGAAATTGAGTATGAACCTTTCGATATATCCCATGTGTTCCGATTTGGTAGCTGTGATGACCGGTCTCGGGGATCTACGGGCTGAATCCCATGCAATTCATATAAGCAATATTGACCTGGTCTGTACCAAACACTACATCGGAAATGAACAGGAGACACAACGGACAAACGGAGTTATCGACGGCATTGAAGTTGATGCACTCTCATCCAATATTGACAATCGCACCCTCCACGAACTCTATGCTTGGCCATTCGCGGATGCCATGCGCGCAGGGACAGCATCAACGATGTGCTCCTAACACGACTCAGCAACGTTTACGCATGCGAATATGAGGAAACTCTCAATGGACTGCTGAAAGAGGAGCTTGGCTTCCGCGGATATACTGCGTGTGATTGGGTTGTAACTCATTCTGGCGCAAATGCCGTAAATTCCGGTTTGGACATGTCCATGTCTGGTCCTATCAGTCAATACAATTTTGTGGGGTCTTACTTCGGTGGAAATTGTTCCCAGAGAAGTTCAGTCCGGTCATGTGTCGGCAGACAGACTTGACGACATGGTGCGCCGCGTGTTGACGCCCTATTTCTATCTTGGTCAGGATGAAGACTTCCCAACGGTCGACCCATCATCACCCTTTGTCGGTTTGGCGGCCGTAGGCTACACACCTTCTGCTTTAGGTCTGCCCGCAGATATGTCCTTGCCACCCTCATGAGACGTCCGGGCGAATCACGGTAAACTAATTCGCAAGCATGGCGTGGCCGGTACAGTTCTCCTCAAGAACGTCAATCCCACACTTCCCCTCAAAGCCTCCAGCGTAATTACTATCTTTGGCAGCGATCCCTAATGACTGGAATGGATTGACTATGATCGAAAGTTGGAAAGGAGCAAGCTTTGAAAAAAGCGGAAAGTTGGAAGAAGCGAGCAAGAGGATGGTGGATCAAGTGATCGAAGGAGGGAACGAAATCTGACTTTGAAAACAATCCCTGAATCACTCCGAGTCATATTTGTTACATAACTCAGTTCAATGTAGTCTTTTAATTTAGACCCAACATGGCCGACAGAGCGATCTATTTTACATAAAGAGCATGATTTTGTTTCACTCTAGTCTTCGCCTGGATTGACTGCTTCCGACTGTTTCTTCACTCCTAACGCTCAGATCCCCCAACGAATCAGACTTCTGTATCTCGATATCAACCTCTGGATTTGTCCCTATCGGTCGCATCCATAGCTGGCTCGTTTCATCATCCATTGGCTGAGATCCGTTGCCGGCAGTGAGACCAGCTCTGGGAGATGAACCTGACAACTTGGACGGCCGGGTCGAGGACTCGGGTGTGTATACAGAGCGCCCTAGCAAAGGACGCATCAAGGGGATCGAAGCAGTGACAACTGCAAGACAGGGCTCAACGCCACTGAAGATATTGGCGCGGGGCAGGCTATAGGTAATGTCCGTGAAGCTCATCGTAGAGAGTGCGGCAATGCGCATGATACTGACGACGCAGGTGCTAAAGAGAGTGGTAGTCAGCAGAGAATTTTTCCTTGAGGGAGATGAAAGTTGCAGAAAAGAAATGATAGTGTTTTCGGTGAATCTTACATTATCCCCAAGCCGAAGACAGCAATTAAAGCCACTTTCTTGTAGGTAGGCATCTGTAGTCGGTAAAGTAGCGGCATGGGGATCAGAAGCACGGCCACGTCGGTGAGAAGATTGATGACTCCCGTCGCCGTGAAAGAGGTGACTTGGTTTCCGCATGACCCCCCTGGGATAGTCTGGTCCCAGTTATAAGCAAATGGCCGGCAGACCAGAAACCCAGCGAGTATTGTTGCAATGGCCCAGACCACAATGACTACGATTGTAGTCCAAGAAACCCACACAACCCAAGTCACTGGAAAGATCTGGAGATAAAGGCACAGGATGGAGATTTTGGTGCAGCTCAGGCTCAGGACCCATGTAAATTGTAGTGGGATAATCAGTTGTAGCAACTTCGTGATAGGCTCCTCCCCATAAGCCTCCACAATGGACACTGTGTGGCCGTAGCCGATCCCGGCTTGTACTACCCCGGTGATGGTGATGGACTCGAGGCCTACGGCGAAGGTCTTGATTGACAGACTGTTTAGTATAATACAAGAATTGTGTAGAGTATTCCACTTACACAAGCAGTAATTATGAAATAATCACTTGGGGTCCATCTCTTGCGCGCGATGTGGTGAGCGAGCAGGCGCAAGCACACGGCGGTGACAGCCAAGATGGTAAAAGTTATAGCCACGCCCAGCACGGCTTTTTGGTTATCCGTCACAATTGGGAAAATCAAAGTCATCTCGGTTCTGTTCCTCGAAGTTCAAAAGTTCACCACGGGTTGACAGGACGTTGGGATACTGTTGACATGAATCGTCTCGCAAAATGGGTGGAACCGGATATCTGGCCGCCGATGATAAGTGGAGTCTGTTGTATCTCATAAGGTTCTGTCAAACCCACAGTTCCCCGAATGTAAAGAGGACAGTATGGCAGATAGGCACGTAGGCTGTTATGTAGAACGAACGTGCGGAGCGAGACGGGAATTGACATGCCAAGTCCAATACCAAAATTTCTAGACGATCAGGGGGTGATTTATCCCGCTGGCTCCTCCATGACATCGATTCCAGTGGCATTGATTTTGCTATATCGGCACTCTCAGACTCTCAATGTTGTACAGTCCACAAAGGACAGCTGATCTGTATTGACTGCATTTCATTTGCCGTATACTGCATATTAATATGAAAGCCATAAATTGATATGTTCCTCGGTCAACTGCACTCTGTCGAGTTCTTAGTGTTGGAAGCTGACCAAAATAGGCATTGAGCTCCTTCTCAAGCTATTGAATCCTTCATGCACGGGAAAGCACTTTTATTGGCGTACACGTATCGCTTCTCCCCTAGCCGTTTCATGTGGAACCCTTCGGCCCCACCTGCCACATAATATGCACTAGTATAGGAAGAGCCAATTAGATTCTTGTGAACTTGATGTTCAAAACGCTCCATGCAGAACGACAGCGTGTGTGGCCTAGGACATTAGCGGCTCTAGTCTGTTACCCATCAGCCATGACGGATACTTCCCCTTTTCCTTTACAACCATCCCAATAGGTTGCGTTGCCTTCGCTTTCACTACGCAGAAACAACAAATTTTTCTGCCCCGATGGATATATCTTTTGTTGTCGCGATTACCCTCGCGATTGGCCTCTTGACAGTGCTGTACATCCGCAGGAAAAATAGCAGCAAGGCTCGCGTAGACAAAGGCAAAAAACGCCCTTTAAAGCTACCTCTCATTGGTGACCTCCATAGTTCCTCGATCGAAAAACCTTTGGAGAATTGGGACTCATGGGTCAGACAGAATGGTCCGATAGCAGTGCCCAAGTTGTTTGGAATCGTGCCAATTGTCGTTCTCAACTCGTATGAGGCTGTGAATGAATTGTTTAGTCGTCGCAGCCAGTGGTATAGCAACCGCCCGGCTTCAGTGAGTATGGAGATGATTACAGGCGCCAGTCCCGGTCGGTCGCGGTTTACTCTGATGCACGACTATGATGATCACCTCAAGTTGCACCACCGCATCCTCTCTCCTAGTCTTGGCGCTCCTGCTGCCCCTCAATACCAGCCCATGATGGAGCTGGAGTCCAAGCAGTTGCTAGTTGATCTTTTAAGAGCTGTGCAGCAGTGCTCTGACGGTACCACAATCAGCACCGACACCGTCTACCCGCTTTTAGAGCGTGCCCAGTCAGGCGTCATTTTGGCTTTGCATTACAGCCTGCGCATAGCCCACTTTGAAGATCCAATTCTGCATGAGATTATCGAAATGCAGACAAAAGTAACCCATATTGCTGCCAATCCCGGTTTGCCCGATTTTATCCCGGCTCTGCGATACTTACCCGCCTTTTTGTCTCCCTGGAAGCGTGCTGCCGACAAACTCTACGCCGAGCAGGTTGATCTCTATATGCGCTTATTCCATCATGGGCGGGTGTCAGCTGGCTGGAACGCTACAAAACAGGCACTTTCCACGGCGAAAAAGTACGCCCCGGCTGATTCACCAGTAGAGGACCTCGACATCGCTTTTACTCTCGCGACGTCTATCCAGGGAGGGATGGAGACCTCCCCACGCCAAATGTTGTGGCTGTTCATTGCAGCGCTGTACAAGCCACACTTGATGAATCGCGCGCATTGTGTACTTGATGAAGTGGTTGGACGCGATCGTCTCCCATGCTTCGCGGATCGTGCAAAGCTGGGCTTTATTGACGCCATTATGCACGAGATGTTCCGTTGGCGGCCTATCTCGCCGGGCTCCATTCCTCGTCGCGCGGATCGTGATGACGAGTTCGGAGGGACCAAGTTCAAAAAAGGTGTGACGATCATGGCCAACGCCTGGTCTATCGGCCGAGATGAGAAGGTGTTTGACCCAACGCTAGGTGACCCTTCCGAATTCATTCCCGAGAGATGGCTGCGACAAGATGAGAATGGAGATGAGAAGCTTCGAACAGACCTTCCACTCCCAGTTTTTGGCCAGGGCAGACGTATCTGTCAAGGCAGAAGGGTCGCGATAGACGGTACATTTATGCAACTTGCTTGTTTATTATGGGCATTTGATATTGAGCCCGCTGATGGAGAAGAGGTTGATCCTTGGGCAATGGTCGTGGAGGGCTTCATGACTATGCCGAAGGAGCTAAGATTCAAACTCAAACCGAGGGGTATGTGGGTGCAGGAAGTTGTTGCCAGAGAGTGGGAAACGGCAGAAAAGAGTCTAGATAAGGTCATGGGAACAGGAAATGATGTTGAGAAATAAGCTCTGCTATTAGTTGTCTGTTGAGATCGGCTCTATATGACAAGACAAGAGCATCCCCCTTGATACCCATACCCATATGCCACCATAATTTATGAAAATTCCTTTAATTTAAATAAATCATCCCTTCTCAATAGATAAAGATATCTATCAGGGCAGACCTCCCAAGATGACGCTACTGTAAAGGTCAAGATCTTTTCAATAAGCAAAATGGGCCAGTTCTGGGATACTAAGAATGTCACAACGGAAGAAGTGTAGGTCAGCGTGATCAGGTAAATTGAACACAATAGCGTATGTTTTGGCCTAAGAGGAGGGAAAATCTAGTGAGAGCGTAGTTAGTCAAGATTATGCTAGGTTCTCTCATATTCCCTTTCATGAGGGTTGAAAGAAACGGAGCCAACAGAAGCAACTGCATTGTTGACGAAAGAGAAGAAGAGACAGAAGTACTGATCTAACCAACAAGTAAGAGAGCATCACATGATCTCTCAACAGCTGCTCTATGTTCCTGGGTCATTCCGAGCATTTATCATTGCGGAACTATTATCTATAAAAGCGAACTTGAATAGGACTTGGTAGATGACGCTCGGGCAATGAAATCATATGATCAGGAAGCAAAAGGTTAGTGACGGCTTTGTGTCCGTCGTATATAGGCCTCTGGCTAATTTTTACTTTCTTGGATGTTTTTATTGATTTGTTCCTACCTGAAGTAGATAGGTATGATGAAAGGCATATGACGTGTCTACTTTGCCTCGGCGGCATTATTAGCGTGAAAGCGGTATACTCTGGTAATCTGTGTCGTCGCATTCGATAATATCGCTTCGAAAACCCTGCCTGTGTGCTCCGGCAGTTGGAAGCTCGATGAGCTCCTTCATCACCACGCACTTCAGTGCATAGCTCGAAAGCACACAGGGTGCAGATCAACCAGGGCCCCAACAAGAGTGACGCAGCTAGTGTCATGAAATAAAAAAACACCTATCATGGGTGGCATCACGAAGGGTAGAAAGTTTACTGGTAACTCGCCAAGCTGCCAAGGGCCAACTCCCCCGCATTCGACCCATCGAGTCCCCGTATTTCCCCGGATTTCTGGACTGAATCTGTCTTGAGATCCACTTTCTTTGCCCCTCCATTTCCCCTCATTCCTCTCTCGGGAAATTATGATGCATTTGGATTGCGAGCTACTGCATTTCGTCAAAGACCCGAGGCATCTAGCTACTTCCTGTCGGTTATTGTGATCTAGATCGGCTATGCAATGCTGGGCATGTCTGGGCATGTCTAGGTATTCCCAAATACAGTGTCAAAGTAGGCGAGAGAATTGGTTCTATACTCTGGGATTTAGAATTGGAAATGCGCCACCTATGGAGCAGAGTTACTATTGGATACCTGCTATCTAAATTATTGGGCCCTGTTTAGAGTCCGATTAGCGCTTTGATGTAGAGCAGGCTAAGTTCCAAGACTTAGGTAGAGGGCTGTCTCACATAGCTGGGGGGACATATAAATCTTCTCGGATACCTTTGCGCAGGGTAGCAGCTGTGACAACTTCTCTCAAATCTACTATCTAGAGCTCCTTTCTTTTTTTCTTTCTTCTCACCTGATCCTCCTCGTTAATCATTGCTATCTCCTCCGTTTCCCCTTCAACCTCAGTGCAACAGAATGGGCATAATGCCTCCTATTGATGAGAAACCACCTGGCGTGGAGCGTATCGAAGACATAATGGTCGATAAAACCCTGACCCAAGAGGGGGAAGAATTCACGCCCGAGGAACAGAAGAAAATTATTCGGCGTATTGATCTTCGTCTTGTCACAATGACCGGGCTGGCTTATTGCGTTTCGCTCATGGATCGGACGAACTTGAGTATGGCTGCCGTTGCTGGGTAAGGCGATACACCATCTGGCTTGTTATTGTTATTGTCCACTGAGGTTGACAAACCGCAATCTCAAAAGTTTGACAAAAGAGTTGGACTTGGAGCATGATAATCGCTATGTTTGTCCTCCATTTTATTTTTACGATAATTGGTTGAAGAGTATACTGACGCCAAATTCTTGTGACAGTCAATCGCCGTGTTGATGTTTTTCGTGCCGTACGTGCTTTTCCAGCCACCGATGACGATCTTGATTCGAAAGATTGGCCCAACTATTTTCCTTTCGACAATTATAATGACCTGGGCTGTGATCCTGATTGTATGGATTCTCTTGTTTCGGTTGTGGCATCGGCTGCATTGCTGACCCCACTCCCAGGGAACCGGTTTCGCGAAGGACTTTGGCCAATTGGTCGGGCTACGAGTTCTGCTTGGCGTTTTAGAGGCCGGATATTTCCCAGGATGTGTATACCTGCTGTCTTGCTGGTATACTCGATGTACGTGCTGCACCTCAGTGCGATCTGGTTCTGCGCTGACTTGAGGAAACAGATGACGTCCAAAAGAGATTTTCAATTTTCTATCTGATTGGATGCGTTGCATCTGCGCTCTCTGGTATTCTAGCATTTGGCTTGATGCAATTAAATGGTCAGCATGGCTTGTCAGGCTGGCGATGGATCTTCATCCTGGAAGGAGTGGTATGTGTCCCAAACACCACATCTCACCACGGCCGCTAATGAACTGCAGATCAGCGGAGCTATCAGTATTCTGTGCTTTATCTTCCTTGTCGACTTTCCCGACCGTGCGTCCCGGTCCTGGAAGTTCTTGAACGAGGCCGAGTGTGCCTTTATCGTCCGTCGCATCGAGAATGACCGCAAGGATGGCCACCTGGAAGCATTCTCGCTCAAGAAGTTCCTGAAGCCAGCGTTGGATCCGAAGATTTGGGCATTTGCTATGATCTTTTTGTAAGTACGGGCCTCTTTCATATCGGGCTTTTCCCACTAATAACCACCCGCAGTTGTCTTACCACTGTCACCTACGCGATCGCGTACTTCCTGCCCATCATTCTCCGCTCCGGCATGGGCTTCGACATCGGCCAGTCACAATGCCTAGTGGCGCCTCCCTACGTATTCGCAGGTATCGTCATGTACACTGGTGCGTGGATCGGTGACAAATACCATATGCGTGGACCGATCCTGATCGCCAATGCGCTGTTGTGCATCATCGGGCTCCCGATGATGGGCTTCGCCAAGGGTAACGCGACCCGCTACGCCGGTGTCTTCCTAACGGTCGCTGGAGCAAACGCGAACATTCCATCATGTATGGCCTACCAGGCGAACAATGTGCGAGGACAGTGGACGCGAGCTTTCTCCAGTGCCACTCTGGTTGGCTTTGGTGGACTGGGTGGAATCGCGAGCAGTTTGGTGTTCCGTGACAAGGACGCGCCAGAGTACCGACCGGGAATGTATGCGGCTCTTGCGTAAGTCTAGCCAAACCCAGAGGCCGATGTTTGAAAGTGTATGTTTACTGTAGGCTGACCTTCTTTCTGCAGGTGTAACATCTTGATCATTTTGATTGTCTGCGTTATGAGCGTGTGGCTCCGGTTCTGCAATCGGCAGGCTGATCGGGGCAAGCGGGTCATTGAAGGTGAACCCTCATTTCGGTATACGATCTGAGTACTTCCTAGTTCTAAGCCATCCAATTGCAATACGTTTGGTCCATGTATCTCAGCTCATGACTTGTACCTACTCGGCCATACTACTCCGTAGATCACCACGGAATGTAAAGGGGGTTAAAGAGTGGTATCCCCTGAGAGGGTGCTCTGTATTACCCGGAATTTGAATGTCAGTGCATATTTTTTCTCCAAAGAAGTTATATTTGTAGCTGGTCTCATGCTCGAACGCCAGAGCTTCGAATAGCAAGCCAAGAACTTTCGCTGCGGAACTCTTGGCGATAGTTCAGTGGCCTCTTACCATTGAATGATCATGTAAAACGGGATGGAAGTAAGATTGTCATTAGGAGCCGGTTATCTGGCACCTTTGGCTTTAGGATTATCTGCGTCTCCGGGGAGATGCGAAGGGTTGCCACTTGTGCCGCTTTGCCGTCGGGCCTCCTATCAGACGACGCCATGTAAGATAGTTGCGAAGGACTTCTCGCTTTTGTCTTTTCCTCTGCCTGAACAGACCGCTCCAGATCAAAGTAAGCGGATGTAGCCCAATAATTCGGCTGACGGTTCGCTTTGGAGGCTTGAAGTCTTGGCGGCCAATGTTACCCTTTCCGGTTAGTGTGGTGATGCAGTCATGCGTTCTTTGCAATAAACTCTCGATATTTTGTTTATGGAAACCAACATGGACTAATCATATTGCGCTCTCGAAATAGAATAGTGGAGCCGATCGATGAAATCAAAACTATTCATCTTGACTATACATTGTTTGAATGGACGTTGAATAATCAATGCTCATGCATTTGTCAGAGCTAACAGCCGGCTGCTCTATTTAAGAGGTCTCAACCCACGTCAAATCTCCTCAAACATCTTTCAATTCTTCTTCCATTCCTCTAAGCCCCTGTGACAACCAATAAACCTCTAATTTGTGTTCATCAAGACCTTACCACACCTAATTCTTCACAACTTGCAATCGTCAACCACTCGTCGTTCCGAAATGGGTTCTACAGGTTTCAAAAGCTCCCTGACCATGACTTTCATCGGTACAGCAACTGCTATCCTGGATGTCAACGGTGTTAGATTCTTGACCGACCCTTTCTTCTCGCCTGCCGGGACTGAATTCGATATTGGTCTCGCGGTCCTTAAGAACGAGGAAAGCCCAGCCCTCCGTCTTCAGGATCTACCACCAATCGATGCTATTCTCCTAAGTCATGAAGATCATCCCGATAATTTGGATACCCTTGGACGTCAATTGTTGAATGGCCGCCATGTATTGACAACAATGGATGGCGCATCGAAGCTTGCTCCTCGTCCTGCCGTCCGCGGCCTTGAACCTTGGGAAACCGTGACCTTGTCCCTCGGAGGGAAGATCTTTGAAATCACTAGCACCCCATGCCAACATCTTCCTGGTGGAGAGTGTACTGGCTTTATCATCACGACGGAGGAATTTGGAATTGGGGAAAACGGTCTCCCTAACGCGATTTACTTCTCTGGGGATACTGTATACCTTGAGGAATTCAAGAGAATCCCTGAGAAATGGAATATTACCGCTGCGATTCTCAACTTCGGCAATGCAACCCCTGTGCTTCCAGATGGGCCCGTGCAGATCACCTTTGATGGCAAGCAAGGCGCACATATGTTCCGTGTTCTCAAGGCAGATGTTCTCATTCCTATGCATTTCGATGCATGGGGCCACTTTGAGCAAAAGGGCGTTGAACTTAGGTCGATTCTCATCGAGGAGGGGATCAATGACATGGTGCAGTGGCTTGAGCCCGGAAAGCCCCAAAGGATTTTGTGATTTATGAGACCCACGCATGAAAAGGTTGTCTGTGTTTCTTTCTTTTGTGTGCTTCTACTACATGTTATCTTTGGTTGGAAGGTGTAATATACATTAGTGATCGCCACAAAAACTGAGAATAAATGGAATGTGCCTTCCAGCTTGTGCCTGGCCACTATACATTAGACGAAGAATGATTTTTCAAGAGCCTAGATATTGGTAGGGTTCTATCTTGATTTTCTTTCTTCTAGAGTAGTTAGCGTGCACCTACTCCTTTACCGACACATCATCTGTTCAGGCCTGCTAGACATATAATAACAGGTAGAAAGTGCTATAGTGCGGTGCCTTCCATATAGATATTTCAATCAGTTCTTACTGAGACACACCTACTACCGAATTGAATTGCTGAGATTTGTAAATCAGGGGGAGCGGGTTAAGTTAAAAGTCAAATCCTACGTCTCTTCCTATCTTGCGCCCGAAGAACTTTCTTGAAATTGACCCGCTCTCCTTTGATAATCGTCTCTAGTGATCATTTCTGCTAGTAGTCTAGATACTAGCAGAACAATGGACAAGTTGGGAGTTCAAGAGAGAATTCGAATATTTCTCCCAAGGGCAATTGTCATGACGTCATTGTCTTTATATAGACTTCTCGGTGGCTGTCAGACATTATGGCTTCCCTCTTGACTCACCAGACGATTCCGAAGTTATAAAGTCTTCAATCAATGAGGCCATGAAACCATCGCGATAAAATTGTCATGACCGATCTCAATATCTCGACCGATAGCCCGGATTTCTTGACTGATGATTCACTCCATGAAGCTTATGAGCTGGACATCCAATCAGGAAGAGGCGAGAATGTGCGCTTTGGTGAGATCGTCGCTTCCAAGGGAGACTCGGTAACATCGATTGTCATTTTTGGTCAGTTTTAGCATCTTCTGCATGCTCACCTGCGGGGCTCACAAACAAGTACTGATTGAAGTGTTTCAGTGCGCCACTTCTTTTGCCTCTACGACCAAGACTACGTTCGAACCCTGGCTGGGCAAATCACCCAGTCGTTACTCGACACTGTCCCATCTAGTGCCAAACCGGCCCAGGTTATCATCATCGGATGCGGGGACCCTGCCCTCATTGGACCGTATATGGAAGAGACAAGTGATGAATTTCCAATCTACTCAGACCCATCTGGGAAGATCTACGAAACACTAAAAATGAAAAGGAGTACAGATGGTTTCACAGATCCACCTCCGTACACAAGTGAATCATTTTCAACTGCCTTGGGAAAAGCTCTCAAACAAATGTGGAAGCGCGGGTGGGCAGGGCTCAAGGGTGGCAATTGGGATCAGCAAGGGGGCGAGTGGATCTTCCAACGTGGAAAGCTTCGGTATGCTCATCGCATGGAAGGGGCCAGTGATCATCTCACAGCCGAGCGGCTTTGTGAGATCTTGAGCGTTGATCATGACCCAAGTAATACTTTGATATCCGAAGGTCCGCCACAAGAGACAAAGAATACGCAAGATGAATGAAGAAATGGAGGGACATCGAGGAAGCGTATATCCCACAGCAATCCGAGAAGGGAGCGATAGCCCCTTAATTTACCGTGATGAGCCACGCCGAAACGAAATGCGAAAGTGCAATCACTACAGAAAATATGATGTATACGAAATCAATCTCTTGAAGCGACTGTTGTGTAAGCTCTTCTGCTTGCATTGATTTGCGATTTCAGCTTTATCTGAATGGAAACATATATCCTTTTCCTTCAACGTGACGCCATTAAGTAATTCTTAAATAGTACATTCGAAAAGACGTTCCGAATGAAGGGTATGAGTAACATTTGCCCAGTCATTTCACTTTCGTGAAATCGTCTGTAAACTTCTTCCCGCGCTGGAAGTTGGAAGCACGAGGGGACGACGAATATGCGCTGCCACAGAAGGCACCTGGAGTGACCATGTTACCATCATTGGAACTATTGACTTTTACGAAGGACTCCCTTTCTTAGTCATAACAATTTCACATGCCAGGCAAGACATGAGCCGGTTGTTGCAAAACCCCCAACATGAACATCCTCACCTCAAATCTGAATTCCAGGTCCACTGACAGACAAAGATAATCCCCCGTCCTCCCGCCAAATCATTCTACCCTTTGACCTGCGTCTGAACCCGTCTGAATTTGACAATCCTGGAAACCGACGACTACTTATCGATGTCCTCCCCAGCATTGCGAAGTCGCATTCGATGAAAAGGTGCTTGTCCTGTTTTTCGACGAGCTACCAAACAAACCATGGCCGAAGAAGGTTGCAGGTGTTCCCTGTTTTCTGACGGCAGACTCGAATGAGCAAGGACCCACGATACCCATGCGGCGTCGAAGTCGTTCAAATTTGCATCTATCCGGCTAAGTTGATATCAGAGAAAATGAACCCGCGGTGGGGCTCGCATGGAAACCCTTCAATCAGTAATTGCTTGTGAGCCCCGCAAATTAGCATGCAGAAGAGATCAAAAGATATAATATTATCATTACCAAGATTATCAATCATCTCATCATATAGAGTTTTGGTGGTGGAGTAGTAGGTGCCGGGGTGGCCTGTCTGATGACTTTGGCAGGGGGAAGTATGAAGAATCAGGCATTCTGATTGGATAGTGGGGCTGACTAGACAGATGACTCATCAAAAATCAGAGGGAAAAGAAAGGTACAGTACAAAGGTGAGTTGTTTTAAAAGTGGGTCCAAGCAAGCGGATGGTGTACATACTATAACCGGGAGTGTTCTTTTACCCGCCATGCCATAAAGGAGGAGTTGACTGTATATTGACTGGTTCTTAATTCCTATTTTTCTTTGTAGTGGAGGTCAGGGATCCGGATCAATAGCAGAAATGCCTCAGGTACAACGTACAGGGGGAAGGGGAACTCGAAAAAAAAACCGGATGCTACAGCAGGTGGGACGGGGTAATTGGGAAAGGGCACGCACAAGCACGTAGAGACGCGGGGCGCTAAACCTAGTAGAAGGTTGATTTCAAACCTAATGGGGCAACTCGCTGTACCCATCCGATATGGTGTAGTGGCTAACATCGTCGTCTCTCACACGACAGCCGGGGGTTCGATTCCCCCTATCGGAGTTTCTTTTTGATAAATTTTTGCCCTCTCTTAAACTCCCTCGCCTCTGTAGCAATTTTATTCTTTTGCAGCCCAAGGCGATATAGCTTGTGTTTAAGGTAAAGAACTTGAGTGCAATTCATCGCATTTGCAACGCTTGAGACGTCGCCTTTATACTATCCACACTGCATCGTCTGCACTCAAATAATTTCTACAGCCAATTTGGTCAATTTCCTGCATTTTGAACTCAATTCGGATGGGTAACAAGACATTGAACCCGAGATAAGGAACAGCCATCACCCGATCAAACGAAACTTTTGTGCACCCTAAATCTTCCAGATTACACTCTTCAATCGCCTCCTCCAACCTCTCCCCGTCTGGGTCAGGATTATATTCCTTCCAACCAGCCCGAAAAATGCGCATGAAGGCTAATTTCTTACTGTCATCAGTAATAAATGACTGTAAAATCTCCTATATCACATGGATATAGTTCCTATACTGTTGCGACCTAAAGCTTCTAAATCGTTGACGAGGACCTCGTTCATGCCGCTCTATAGTCGCAGCCCACTGCTTTAAATGGTCTCGGACCACCACTGTTGTCGCGCCATCAAATCACCTTAAGCCGTCAAATATAGGCAGGGCCAGATTGTCAAGTAAATTAGGACCCGCCATCTTTTCTAACGAAAAGGCGATATTGGGGAGCAGACCGCGCATAAATTCGTCCTAGGCTACGCTACTCTGGACTGTAGAGCGGTAGATAGCAGAACCCCATGCACAATGGTCGTCCATGAAGAATTTGCTCGATTCTATTGAACCTCGTTGTTTTGGGCTCTGTAGTACGGGGCGTGGAGAGGGTAGCTGCACAAAGGGGGGGTGGGGGTTTGCACCGATGGGCGCGTGTGCTCTTGCGTTTTGATTGTGACTGGTAGATTTTAGAGCAAAAAATTCGACTGCGGAGGTTGAGATGCCACTGAATGTGCGCGATACGAGAGGTGATATTGAAGACCGAAATAGCCACCTAAGCATGCCTTTAAGAGCAAGACTCATTCTGGGTGATATTCGAGAAGCATTAGGGATAGTGAAGTTGCAGATTTAGACGAAGAGAAAGAGCAAGTAAAGGAAAATGGGTCGTAAGGAAGCTGTGGAAGTAAGATTCGAGGTCTAGTGTGAGGGAAGCTATAATTGAACGCATCACCAACGGTATTTCGTCCAGCGTTGTATTTTGATGTAGAGAATTGGAAATCTGATATTTCGGGCATTCAATAACCAAGGGTTCTATTTGACTTCACTCTGGACATCAGCTTCCTTGATGCTCTTCACACTTTCGACTGTTTCCTCCTCGTGAACCAACTTCTTCACCTGTTTAAAAACATGAAGCGACATAAGGTCCGGGCGACTGTAGTGGCCGGTGGCATCTGCGAAAAACTTGGTGGCTAAAATTTGATCCATATCTAAATCGGCATAAATGATGCTCTCCGTTGTACCGTCGACTGGCTCCGTCAATCTTCTACCATCTGGGCCAAAGACGACTGAGCAACCTCCACCAGGGGCTGACATCAGAGCTCCCCCAGACGTGTTCATTCTTTCGATACCCTTTTGAGAAATTAGTGCCGTGCAATGGAGCACAAAACTCTGTGACTCGATTGCGTATGTTTGAGAAAGACCTTGGCAGCCTAAAGGGTCTTAGTAATGTTTGTTATTTTAGAAAGTCTAACATGGACTCACCTTCTGCCGACATGGACCACAGTTCCGAACCGCCACTGTGAGGAAAGAGACAAGGCCATGCCGAGACATGGATATCTTCCTGTTGGGATAGGGTGTGATATTTCAGCAGAGGCTGAATATGCTCCCAGCAGGACAGTGCGCCAACTCGTGCAAATGGGAGCTGCACAACACTTGCGAAGCATTCACCCGAGGCATCGCCGAAGATAGTTCGCTCCATGTGCGTGGGTTTCATCTTACGGCGATGGGCCTTGATTTCTCCATCCGGCCCGATCATCACCTGAGCGATGTACACGGAGCCATTGAAATTCTCTGAAAACCCCAAAGATACGGCGATCTTGTTGGTGCTTGCGCAGAGCTGGATATCCGTCATCTCGGGGGAATTGAGACGGATTGAGTTCTTGATATAGGCTACATTGAGCTTAACGTCAAGTAGTCGGGTCCTAGGGCCTGTTATTACCAATCCCGGGCTTTCGATCAGTTCATACTTACCATATCCAGCAAGGATACCCAGGGATCCAACACTCGGGAAAGGCAATTAGCTTCGCACCATTCTGTGAAGCCTCTGTGATCAATTCACAGGTCTTTGCCACACCGGCTGCGAGATCCAACCAGGCTGGTTCAGCCTGGGTGACAGCAGCACGAACAGTTTGGGTCGACATGCAGAACAGCGTACAATGGAATTGGGTATTCTTCTCAGGAAGCAAGAGATTATGAGAAGGAATCAGAAAGAGAAATGCCAAATATATAATAATCTTTGGGACGCTACCCACTGAGCTCTGTGACTTTCGTTCAAGTGCGGAATTGTTTATCTGAACTATAATCCTGTGTCTTTCTTCTCTTCCTATCAAGGGACACTGATAAGGTCATTCATTCTACCTTAAGTACTCTGGGTCCGAGTGGGGCTGGGGCATTTGCGGACGTTATCCCCTCCGCAAGGCGGGGAACCCTGTCATTATCATCAATCATCTCGACTCATTTACGAGTCTCACTCAGCGATGAGCCACAATGCTGGTTGCCTATCTGTGCCGATCAATTATTCATGGATCAAAATACTCTTGAAAATGCGGAAGGATAGTTTCCGCCATCAACCGCTGTCCACGTACTAATAAGTCGAATCTTAAATATCGCGGGAAATTCATCAAAGGTCATCGAATCATCAAATTTTGTTTCATATCATTAAAATGAAAGCACACCTATTCAGCAATGTGGGGAGTCAAGTTGTCACAAGATGAGCCATTCGTCTACTCCATATTTGGGCTTCAATACCGTGATGATAAATCAACCGCCGAAAAAGATTCTATGAGACAAACATTCGACGCTCTTATAGACAACAAACCCATTCATATCGACCGTATCATCCAAGAAAATTCCATCACGACAAACCCTGGGAGAACTTGTGTCTGGCTTGGGTATTGGAAATCTCGCACAGATTACCTTGACTGGTGGATGAGCCAACCGGTATCACAGTTCTGGGCATCGCTCCCCTTAGACGCCGGAATGTGGAGAGAAATGATGATGCCAGATGCATCTCGCACACAGTATGGTACGAACAAAACCGATTTAGATTGGACTTGGTACTCTCGGATCCCGAGTGTCAGTTGTCGACAAATCCGGATACTGGGGCTGTTACCGGCAACGAATGGATGCATCAACCAGCGATACATTCGCGACGCACCTTGGAAAAGATTTAGAACCTTGTCCTGCTATACTAACCTCACCCGACCGCGTTTCCATCCGCTCTGAGCGCATTCTCATGACTCAGTTTCCCGACAACATTTGCTTCGTCGTCGAAGGCCAAGACCACTCCCAAATCACCCCGGGAGAAAAAGCTTACTGGTTTCAGAACTTCCACCAATCCGTGCAAACCTGGATAAAGGATCTCATGTCCGCGGAACCAGACTCTGGGATTCTTGATGGCCGTTTATGCTTTGACACTGACAGTGGGATCTTTGGAAATTCCACGACCAAGGCGCTGAACTATAACAAAAAGATCCAGTTGTTTTATTTCAAGGATTTGCGTCATATGGAGCGTATCGGGCGTAGTAACAAAGGACATGTGCAGCTGCGAGAACGCTTTATGGCGGCATATGGCCCCGGTGGGGAAATGTGTGCTGGGAAGATCGGGTTGTGGGTGGAGACGACGGTGCTTAAAGCAGGTGAAATGGAATGTGAATACGTCGGTTGTTTGGAAGGAACAGGATGGATGGCGTGGGCAGGCAACCGTGGATTCCAAACTGTCTAGATGAAAGTTGGATAATCAATATGGAATGAAGAGAATAAAGTCGGGTTAAGAGACTGGTTTTGTTGGAAATTGACATGAAACTACAGAGACACCGTTGTTCAATTCAATAGACCTCTTGAGCCCCACGCCAACAATATGGCTCAATGGATTTACTTTTGTAACTCAGCATGTCATATTGTGTTGCCATAGCTATACCCTATTTCTTTGTTGGTCGTTAGCTTTCGTGAAGTTAAAGTTGTTTCACTCTGTTTCTGTTGCGGTGTCTTTTTTTAGTCTTTCGATATTCAAGGGTTAGATGCTATAAATTTTATTTTTCTTCCGATCGCATTAGAACAGAGAATAGCGCCCACTATAGTTAAACTCGTATGGACACTAGTGTCGTATAGGGTAAATAATTATCCGACTTACAGGATTAGCCATTCTGACTCATTATGGCTCATTGCCACTGATTGGCTACTTTCTTATCATGTAACATTTGTAAATAATCTATTGTATATTAAAGGTGGCAGTCCAAGCAACATTGGAAGTCATTCGATACCTAGGTACATCTCGCTATGCTTGTATCTAACGTAGCCTCGACCGCATCTTCCACTTCCCCAATGAATGATCTTCTTCCGCCTGGGATGCATGTCATCCCATCTGAGTTGCTTGACACACGCCCCGACGCAGATATCGACTTTGACCTGGCTCACCCCTCGCCAGTGACTGGCGTCAAGAATATTTGGTTTTTCTGGCACTCTGGCTATGCCAGCATGCATTCATATACGCAACGGACCGTGCGCGCATGGCATCGTCGATTCACCAAGCAAGGGTGGAGTGTACGCATTATCGACCGATTACCTGGCTCAAAAAGCAATATCTCCGAGTTCCTGGATATTAGCGATCCAAAACTGTTCCCACTTGCCTTCACCAATGAGACTCTTACGGGCCCGTACGCGCTACAACACACTTCAGACCTTGTGCGCTGGCCACTTCTCCTACGGTATGGCGGCGTCTATGCCGATGTAGGGTTGATGCAAATCGGAGATTTGGATAAGCTATGGAACGATATTATTGCAAACCCCGACTCGCCTTATGAGGTTCTATCTTATACTTCTATTGACAGCAACTTTTACAACTTGTGCAATTATTTCCTTGCCGCGCTTCCAGATAACACGCTTTTCGCACGCTGCCACTCTTTACTTCTTGCTCTTTGGGGAGCCGACGGTGGCAAGACTTCCACCGAAGGAATGCACGCTAGCCCTTTATTGCAAAGTACTCCGCTTATGGGCGGCAAGTTCACGATCACGGAAGAAGATGGGACTTTCATCGGACCCGACGAAGTCAGCCGTATGTTAACCGACTATATCATCCAAGGCCAAGCGGCCACGGCAGTGATGGGTCTGGTCGACACCCAGGACGATTGGGATGGACCAGCTTATTGTATGAAACACTTCTACGCAATCGATTTTATGGAAGGGTCACAGCTCATAAACGAGCTAACAGACTGGGACGGACAGAAGGCATTCGAACTTTTATCACTATCTATGCCGAAAGGAGGCGAAGAAGAATCCAGTGACCAAAAGAAAGCCCGCGAGATTGTCGAAGCTTGTCTCTCACGCAGTTTTGGGTTCAAGCTTGCACATGGCCTCATTCTGCGAGTTTGTAAAACCACACTTGGTGCGCTATGGCGGCAAAATTCCGACTCCGATATTGTGACTGGCACATATGCTGCTTGGCTTAGACATGGCATTGCGTACTGGAATCAAAACACGATCCCGGATCGAGTAGCGCTTCCATTAATTCCTGCAACAAAAAGGGGAAGATTGCTAGAACCGTCAATATAGAAAATATTCATCTGTATATATATTTTGCAACTCAAGTCCATCTCATAGATATCAATTAGCCCTGAATCGTCAAAAATGAACAAAGCAAATGATCATTCCATACCTAGAGGACCTAATGAAGCCCTGGTTAATGGCAAGCGAAAGAAGAAGTAGGAGTGGTAATCATGGAAGTAGCCGACATTCCAAGATACCGGATTCAGTAGACATGTTGTTGCCTCGGTAGCGGCGCTTTTGGGGGAGGTAAAAATCGGCGATATAAACTATGTATCATCTTCATAACCTTAATCTTAATCTAGATATTTTTCTTCCTCGTGGAAGCCCTTAGCTTGGAAATATTTTCATGTGAGCAATACTGAGGTTTCAACTTTCAAGAGGACCACAGAAAGTTTGGGTCCCCTGACTTCAAAGGTTGCTTTTTCAGCAATGTGACCGTCGTTTTTAACCCAGCTGTTTACTTGTCACTAGCATTCCAAAATATCGCTTCATAACTTAAAAGAGCATCACTGAGTTGGGATTTGGTCAGATTTGGTCACTTGTGCATGGTTCGCGAGTAATAATTCTTTCCTACTCGATTGAAGGCTCTGCCATTGGTTGCGGAGTGAGAGGATGCCACCTAGCAATGGTGAAGGTTCATCTTGCTTTTTGATGAGAGTGTTCGTGTCCATGCTAATGAACATGCCTTGCTTAGAAAATGCGCGGGCTGCCGACTACATCCTCGTCACCTGGGACGGACCGAATGATCCAGACAACCCTTACAACTGGCCTCTTCGACGAAAATGGACTTTGACAATCATGTCCGGCGTGATCACGTTTCTGACGATGATGAATGGCACGATCATAACGGTCGCTCACAATGCAATATCCCGGGATTTGCATATCTCAGACAGTTCATTTCCCAACTCGTATTGGCCTGTTACGTCGTGGGCGATCGGAGTTGGAATTTTTGCACTCTTCTTCCTTCCACTGATGGAGGATTTCGGGGTACGGTGGGCCTTTCTCGGCTCATATGCCCTCTTCATATGTTTCGTCATCCCCCAGGCCCTTGCCAAGAACTTTACTACGCTTGTTGTGACCAGATTCTTTGCTGGCGGCTTTGTCGCTATCGTTGGTAATACTTGCGTATCAGTGGCGGGGAATATCTGGGAAGATGAACGCGGGCGCACGATTCCAGTGAGCATTTATATCGTCGCCTACTTATCAAGAAGCAGTATGGGTCCTGTAGTTGGTGCTGCAATCTTCCAATTTCTTTCTTGGAGGTGGATAGGATACATTCAGCTTATATGGTTCGTGGCACTGTTTCCTATATACGCCATTGAATTCCGAGAATCTCGCGGCAGTACAATACTTCGTCAGCGCGCGACATTGCTACGGTCGCAAGGGAAAAGAGCATATACGAAGCAAGAGATTGATAGTGGTGGCGAAGACAAATCCATCGTCGATCAAGTCCTCAAAAGTGCCGTCCGCCCACTTACACGTTTTTCAGAGAGCCAGTTGCATTTATCTCTACGATGTGGTCAGCCTTCACTGTCGGTGTTCTATATCTTTTCACCCAGTCTGTTGAACAAGTATTTAGTGGTCTATATGATTGGACTCCGTGCCAAGGTGGGTACGTTCAGTCTGCGATTGTCATTGGAGAGATGTTTGGCTGGGCTGGAACTTTGCTATCCGCGAGGATCTACTTTGCTTCAGCTTGTAGAAATACCGTGAATCCAGGTTCCCCAATTCCCGAAGCTCGACTTTACCTAGCGATGCTTTGTGGTGCGCTAAGGATATCTGGAGGAATGTTTGTGTATGCATGGACTTCTTTTTCATTCCTTCCCTGGATTGCACCTGCTGTCGGTCTTGCAATGGTGGGAGCTGGGAGCATGGTCGTTGTAACAGGGATAACGGACTATGCAGTTGACTCGTATAGCAACTATGCTAGGAGTATAAATGCCATCATCGTAATAGGAGAAAATACTTTAGCAAGTATCTTGCCCCTGGCTACTCAGAGCCTATATTCCAACTTGGGCTATCAATGGACTAGTACAATATTGGGCATTATTGCACTGGCTTTCTCCATTGTCCCAATATTTGTGCTTATATGGGGGAGAAAAATTAGGGCCAAGAGCCCCTTTATGAGGGAGTCGAATGTGCAAGAAATGACCGTCTCGAGTAATTAGGATGAACTTTCTTTTTCAAGCAAAATTTGAACTTCCCCTCAGCCTACACTATCTAGTCAAAAGCTTTCCCCCAAATCAGTTTCCGGGCCTACCTCATCAATTATATGTAAAGGTTCACTAAATAGTTCACCACACCACAATGTCTTATTAAAATTTATATAATTACTCCTAGTAATGAATACCCATCTGACGCACAGAACTATCTCTTAATATCTTCGAAAATCTACCCTAAGATTTTTAACCACAAGTAATTATCTCGTCACTCTTTATAATAACACATTAATTTTTACGTATGGTATCACTCACCATAATTCTAGTACATGCCCCCGAAGGTACTATTAAATAGTGTTATATCTTCCTCTTTAAATAAAATAAGTTTTAGATACAACCTAAGAAGTCGTGACCAGAGCTTGTGGATCTAGAGCTCGCACCAGAGCGAGTTTCGTTAGGAAATGCCAGGGTATCAAAAGTCTTATATACCTGTGACAAGGCAACGAGGCGATGAGTCTCCACAACGCATGTCAAGCGAGACTCGAGGCTACAGGCATCACTAGTGCTCAGCTCATCAGAGGAGTTGGACCCTGAGATAACCGAATTGGTTGCTAGACGGGTGTACGGGTGCCGCTTTCTCAATATCTTGCAGTGACACTCCAAGCGACGATTCGGTGACTCTATATGGTCGTTCTTCACTGCTATGAGACCTTCGACGTAGTAGAATAGCTGATGAAAAGAAGTTCTGTGTTGTAGCCCAGATGCCAGTCCATGGACAATGAATGAACTGGGTATCCCAATCACCAGACTCTTGAAAGAGCTTCCAGCTCGAACCAATCTCTTGTCCTTGAGATATTCCAGACAATAGCCTAGTCGGATCGCGAGGCAACTTTGGGAAGGCGGTTCCTACCTGGCGGAGTCATCTGAGTGGGGACTTCACAGGACTAGGTTAATATTACTTGTTTGGGTTTAGTGTGATTATGCATACATCCTAAAGGCATTTGAAGTTAATTTTGGATCTTCAAGAGACCCGACATGAAATACTCAAGGGCATTGTTGAGACCATGTTGACTATACCGAAGAGCGCAAATATTCAACAACACTTTTGCCCCAGCGGATTGCACTTTTATACCTATGCATGTCTGGTGCATTCCCCTTCCTCATACCTTCAATCGCATCCGCCAAATCAGCTGCAGAACCATCGCGTTTGAGACTTTCAAGGGGATACATAAACGTCTTGAAACAGAACAAGATGAATTTTGTGTCCGGAAGACGTGTTAGAGACTGCAACTCTATCCTCAAATTTGCCTGCCAAATGTATCACATTAGCCGACCTTATGGACCTGGGCTCCGATTTGCTGCATTCAAGTGCAATCAGGAAATACGGCATAGAGTAGAAGCAAGCTTGCCTTTGAGCAATCGATGTTGTCGTCCTCGACAAATGAATCGCCCTTTTTAATGTGATTTCCAGAGATATTTATAAGCTCCTCGTCCACTTGGACATTCCACTAGAGACCTTTAGCATGTGAAAACAATTATCTGGGGACCCTCTCACATTCATCCGCCTGACAACTTGCCCAGGCTGTATTTTGCGAAAATATCGCTCCATACTTGGCCCTATCTTATCGTAGTGGGGCACTGGGCCATGGATGGCGGCGAGGTCCGCCCCAAGCTTTGAAGACGGATCGAACCCCGCTGGAAAGCAACATGCAAAAGCAAGGCACATATGAGTAGCTTCTGTCTCTTTAAGTAGAAAAATGTCTTCCTCGATTGTCTCAGCCAGGATCTTCAAGCAGGTCTCGGGATCTTTAGGGGGCTCTGCGGGGAAGATTTGCTTTGTCATGAGATTTTTGAATTCACCAGACTCAACTTTGAACAGCCCCGGAAAGCGACGAGGCAAGTAGTGTGTCAGGATATAAGAGTAAAGCTCGTATACAGCTCCTTCACCGCCAGGTCGATAGCCGTAAACGGTGTTTTGGTATTGCGAGACAATTTCGCGGCGTATTGTGGTCCGGTCCAAATACTGACTGTCAATTGTTATAAGGTTTGACAAAGACTCTCTTTGAAGACCTATCGTTGCATTATTTAAGCCCACTAACCAAGACCAGAGGAATGTGTTCACGCTGAGCATCAACATACCCATACTCATGTTATAAATCGGCTTGAAAGGACGTAGCTCTTTTGGCTGTTGCGCCCTCCAATCAAAATCGTACCATGGCTCAATATAGGGAAGTTGACCCCTGGCTCTTTTCTGATTCACTGCTGCCAATATCTGAACGTTTAGCAACTGCATGGGTAGATAGATGATCAATAACTCGAGAAAGGAAAGACTAGGGCGGGACACACTTTGTATCCAGTTATCGCGATTAAAAAGGTTCCGACAAAACAAAGGAGAAGTGCTGGTGAAATCACCAGGTTGGGCGAGAGAGAAATGGAATGCGACATCTTTAATGGAGATACAAAGAAACAACGCTCAGCTGGTAGTGCAAAGAGAGATGCGAAGAGTATCTTGCTTGTATATGAATGAGAATTATGATTCAATTTGACAATGGCTAAGTCACTCGGCAGTACTCGTTTCGAGTGGCAAACAGGATCAACGTTGTCGCTTCACTTTTCCCAGATAGGAAATTCCAGTTCTGTCCCGTGAGGGGTATATTCAGGTCCCCGCAATAGGGGAGATAAGCTGGATTCGATCCTACCCTCGGTTTCTCCCGCTTGTCACAGTGATTACCAAAATGGTAAGTCGGGCTAGAGTCAAACAGTAATCTTGAACATATCAATGTAGACAGAGCAATAGGATGATAACGAAAGCTACAACGACGAGGACTTTTACGAGGATGACATGGCCTTTGAATCCGCGGAATATGCCATCTGTGATCTGATCATGAATGCATCAAGGTTTCCACATTCAGACAGAGGTGAAGCAGGCGAAGGTGAGCCCAATGGCCCTATAGTCTGAATGAAAACCGTTGTCAAATCTGTGATTAAACTTGTGGAGACACAAAGGTTTGAAAAACCCTGAAAATGTCCTTAGCTACGTATAGTTTGGAAAGTCTAGGTCCACACGGGCGTTTTGGGACTCTATATTATTCCTGACAATCTTAGGAGCAATACCAACAACAATAAGGGCGACTTCGATCAAGACTTGATAACAACCTGAAAGTACGACGTCAGGAACCACTGCCCGACGCAGGCATCATACCAAATACAATCATCTCGCTAGAACAGCACTTCGCAGCGTCCAATACAAGAAACCGCAAAATCAGTGAGCCCATCAATGTAATCCGCGATGCTCAACTAGTCTGATTTAAGACCCTAGTCGTGTTCGATAACCAGATACGACTTCTGGAACGGCCCCGCCTCGCGAATTTCTCTACAAGCTTCGGAGAATAGATAGTATCTTCATGATAATGGCCTAAGACCATTTCCTGCTTTTGTAGAACTCCACGAAGCACTGTTTCCGCACCGTCATACCGACTCTGCTTAGTGAGTGCAAGACCAAGGGACTGCGGGGAATGGAGTGTGTGCGGGTGATCTGGGCCTAGCACTCTCGTTCGGCCTTGATGTAAAAGACTTTTTTTCAAGCGAGCCCTTTTAATACTGAGTAGTATATACCTTCCCAGAAGTTGGTTGTTTGGGTGACCTGACCGGGCCCGCACTTGGCGTAATACTTACGGTCCCCATTGGGTACCTCCTTTCCCTTACACAACCCAGCCCCTCCCCAGAAGACAACATTATGATCAAGAAGGCGCTGTTCCTAATCGACACACAAGCAGAGCTTGTCTCGATTCCAAGTACCGCTATTCCCCATGCAGAACGCATTTGTGAAGTCGGTGGTGCGATCCTTGACCGTGCGCGACTCATTCCCAGCACAGAACTTGAGATCATCGTGGTTCAACACTGTGAGGATGCAAGCGATCCAAATGCCACGCTAGTACCCGGTAGCAAGGAGTGGAAGCTGGCTTTACCTCCTCGAGAAGGTGTCAAGAATGAAAGAGTTGTCCGCAAAACCACCGGTTCGTAATATTCAAGAAGGCTGTCTTGAGCTTATCTTGAGTGCGATATAGGTGATACATTTGAATCGAATCCTTCGTTAGCGAGTGATCTGAAGGACCAAGGCGTGACCACAGTCGTGGCCATCGGGGTTCAAAGTGAACAATGCGTGCGCGCTACCTGCCGAGGGGCTGTAGATGCGGGGTTTACGGTAGTGCTGCTGCAAGGGGCACATTCCACCTATGACAATGCAGGTACGGGGGAAAGTGCAGAAGATATCGAGAAGGCAGTCGAACAGGAGCTACAGTCTATCGGCGTTCAAATTGTACCTTGGGATCAGTATACTTTCTGAGAGACACAGGGTTGTAGGCTTGATCATAACATGTATTCATTCGTGGGTATCGAAGAACCAAGATTGCACCTATTTTACACACATAAATCCACAACCTTCGCGAGCCCGCTCACAGGCCTTCTTCAAAGCCTGCTCCTCCACATCAGTCCACTTCACAGTAAGCTCGTCCCAAGGCTTGCTGCCTTTGAACTCTTCTCGATGCTTTTTGTGCATGGCTTGAAGGCGGCTGACCTCACGAGGATCGCCAGTGCCTGAATAAACCACAAACAATGTACACGGGGGAAGCGATTCGTAAATGCGATTAATGTCGGAGACAGTTTGAGTCACGGCATCAGCAAGAGCGGGATTGAATGAGACTGTAGAGCCATCCGAGCTCGTCGTTGGTGTCGTTTCCTCCGGGAGGGTAGCAACCTCGGTAGATTCATTGGCATTGTTCGCATCTGGGAGGCGTGTGGCCCAGCCACGAAATTGTTCAAGGCTGCGCAGACGTGCCCAGGTGAGATCTACACCTCCACCAGGGATAGCTGGGTTCGAGGCATCGCCATTGACGGTGGCGGAAACACCTTTGACAACGTCTTCATCATTGGTGCATCCAATAGATACAGTTGCCTGAGCGCCGAAGCCGCGTTCAGGATTTCCCCAGTCCACCACTGCTCCAGTTCGTGCTTCCTCAGAAGAGTTCTTGCTGGGACGCTTGGTGCGACCAATTCGACGGAAAATACTTTCATTGGAAGCATCGCTGGTACCCCAACGCTCACCTTTCTCGCATTTCAGTTTCACCAGGTCCAGCACAGCACGGGCATCTTCAACGGAATCATGACCGGTGGTGCCTTGCTGGATTGCCTTGTTGAGGTATTTTTGAGTAAGCCACTTCAGGCTGCACTTCAATGGAGGGCCGCGTGGGTGGGGATAAATGATGCCCGTATCCACGATGAAAGGATGGGTAAGTTTGAGTGCTGTCAGATCCGAATTCAGGGAGTGTCCAACCAAGATCGCGCGAGGTGTAAGAATAGAGAGAAGCTTCTTTTGAATATCCTCCAGCGTGGTTGTCACCGGATCTAGCATTTCCTGGGTGATGCCAGAGAAACGAGTGAGGTAGTCGATAATTGGCCGCGGTGGTTTTACCAATTCGTCCAACACTACCTCGCCATCCCAGCGCATCATACTGATGCGAGTCAACTCAGACTTGCCACCCTCTGTGAGACACATTTCACAATCGAGGGCTAGTACATCCCGACCTGCAGTCATGCTGCCCTTTTCAATCTCATTATCAGGTATATCGCCAGCCTCCAAGCTAGGAACGAGAGAATCAACCCATCCGTGCTCCTCAGACTCTCCACTTCGTCGTCGAGCGTCGGCCTCGGCAGCCTTTTCTTCCTCCGAGTTGAAGAATGCAGGGTGTATAGTGTAGTCGTTTTCGCGGAGTTGGTCCAATGTGCTAATGAAATTTGTGATGGGCGTCCGCTGATCAACGTAGCTCTTGTCGACCCGGGCAGGACGTGCCCCCTTGCTACGTGCAGCATCATCCTTGGATTTTGGCACCTGGGACAACAGAATGGCTTGTAGAGGTGAATGCACCTTGTTGTATTTGCTGTCGCCTGGGGCCTTGACAGGCCAAATGTGAGGGAACATGTGGGCCAGAGGGCGCAAGGGTTCAGGAAGGTCAACGGAGGAGAGAGGTCGAGGATTGAATCGGTTAGATCGATCCTCGAGTGGGAGGCCTTGCTTCCATCTCTCGAAGTCGGCGGCCTTCTCTTCGGCGGCACCCTTTTCGGTCTCATCCGATGGCTCGGGATTCGGTTTGCTGTCTTGGATTGGCTGCAATGGAATGGTACCATCAAACATACCAATCTCCAACCCGGGTACCATCAGGGCAACTACTTTGCGCATATGTCCAGAGTGCTTAACGGAGATCCACTGTGGTGCGACGCCATCCGCAAAGCAGTAGAGGAGCAATCCTTGTAGGTCGGCGATCCGGATAGACGACTGAAGCTTCCCTTCAACGTAAGTCAAATCAGGGTACTTCGTCTTCTCGCCGTCCACACGCTTCTTTTTAGACTTGCGATGATGCGCATCGCGATTCTCGTTGTCGTTCACATCGGCACTGGGAGCTGGCGGTGAGGTGGAGGAATTGGCCTGCGACGGATTCAAGGATACACCAGGGTCATTATTTGCGGTATCCACGACAGAACCATCGTCTTCTTCGCGCTTGCGCTTGTTTTCTCCCGTCATGATCGAGGGTGCAGGATGTAAAGTCCAAGCTCCGCCGCAAGTCAAATTGAGCAGCTCATCACGTGCCGATAAAGGTCGATAAGCTCGGGCTGTAAAATACGGACGCATCGTGTAAATTACCCGTTCCGGTTCAACGATCTGATAACGACGATCGCCGGTTAAAATTCGCCTCGTCACGCAATCAATCTTCGTCCTCTATAGAACCTGCTTACAACACCCTTGCTGATTCACCAGGGGCCTGATTCGTCCATCGCATATCTATTCAGCATAATCCGTCATTCAATTGCCTATCCTTAGCCATTTGCTCTCCTCTGGGACTCTAATCCCACCTCCCGCACCTTCTCCGATATCCATCTCCCATATACCCCCTCATCCACCATGTCGGCACTCACCGAAGTCCTCACCGAGGAGGACTTTGCGGCACACCTCAGCTCGCTCTCGCCATCTGCGCTGGTTGTTCTCTACTTCCACACGCCATGGGCTGCACCCTGCGCCCAGATGAGCACTGTCCTTTCCGCCCTCGCCTCGCAGTACCCCGCTACAACCCCACCTACCATCTCTTTTATCAGCATCAATGCCGAAGAGCTGGCCGATATCTCAGAGGAGTATGATGTCTCTGCTGTTCCCTTTGTCGTCTGTCTGCGCAGTGGCCAGATCCTAGAGTCCATCAGCGGTAGCGACGCCATCAAGGTTCGCGACGCTATCGAGCGCCACGCTGGTCGCGGAAACGGCGCCGCTCCTACGGACGGTGCCCACCGAGCCCATATTCCCCCTCCCCTTTCTGCCACCCCTCGCGAAGATGGTCCGGTGATGGCCACTCAGTCGCCTTACGCATCGGTGGACGCCGCTGGCCCTGCGGCTAACGCCACTCCCGTTGCCGCCGCACCTACCCTCACCCCCGAGCAGTCCAAGGAAGCACTTTTCGCTCGTCTTAGTGAGTTGGTTAAGGCTGCACCGGTTATGCTGTTTATGAAGGGAACCCCTAGCTCGCCGCAGTGCGGCTTCAGCAGACAGTTGGTGGGTATCCTCCGAGAGCGGAGCGTCAAGTACGGATTCTTCAATATTCTTGCGGACGAGGACGTGCGACAGGGTCTGAAGGAGTTCGCCGAGTGGCCCACCTTCCCACAGTTGTGGGTCGGTGGGGAGCTGGTTGGTGGTTTGGATATTGTAAGCGAAACCCTCTTTCTTTGTCACAGTGGCAATCGCTAATCGTTCGATACAGGTGCGCGAGGAAATCAACAATGACGAGAACTTCTTCGCGAACTACTCTGTCAACAAATAGGTGATTAGTTCTGGTACGATACCCATGAAAAGCGTGGAGAGCTACACCTTAATGGGCCACCATGATGATATACGTTTTCTTTGGTATGAAAAAGATATTTCAAAATGCGACGTCGATATAATCAATTTATGTCGAAATCCAGAATCAACGCTTGTAGTTATAATCCCCGCGTGGTGATAACCCCCTTACAGAAATCGACCTTTCTTTCCCAGCCAACTAGCCATATAGTCATAAGCAGTTACCATGGTATGGCCGAATTACCCAGGATACTTCTCACACTCCAAACAAGTTGCAATCATATGCGTGGCGCCGTCAACAAATGCAATGTCGGTGTCATTACTAGCAGCATTCAGGTGAATCTTTTCCGCATTCAGATACTCCCAGTGACCAGTCATTCCCATATTGAGTAAAGGGACGACAACACCCTTGATAGACTCAGATGGAGAGAACTGGTTGGAGGCAAAGTCAATCCCCTTGAATCCATCGGCCATAATTTCAAAATCATCGCCTGCACGAATAGCAAAGGTGCCCAAAAATCGACGAATCGTGGTCTTGAGGGCACCCTGCATGTATGAAGTTGCATAGCTTTCAAAGTTCACAGGGACTCGGACAGTGTGCACAATTTGGTTGGTGATCTTTCCGTCCTTGTGAAGTAGCTTCCATGGGTACGTAGTGTGGGCGATATAGTTCAAGTCCTGGGGAAAGAACTTGTTGTTCATCGTTCCGTATGCGGCATTGGTGATATAAAAAGGCTCATCATCGGTCAAGCCAGTCTTTCCGGACTCAATTTTGGCAAGTCGGTCCTGTGCATAACTGATGATGTCGTTGTTCCGCTTCACCACCGCGGCTTGGTATCTCTTCTTGAAATCAGCGGTGAAGTTGGACGAAGCACCATTGACGAACCCATTAGCAGGATTGAATAGGTTCAAAGTTTGGTTCACTGTCGTGCCATGGGGACCAGTTAGAGCAGGGTTCAAGCTCAAAGAGGGCATACTCCCGAGTCCATAGTTGGCATCAATGAGCATGATACCATCAGCAGGAAGAAGACCAGCAACAGAGTCGGTACAATTATGGATCTTCTCTGGGCCCTGGCATGCACTGACGCCATTTTCAGCAACGTCCTGATAACCAGCCATCATGGCACCACCGCCGCTGTGACCGAACAACACAACCTTGTCAATTCCAGTTAAGTTGCGCAGGTACCGCATCCCCTGATCAACCTGGGTGAGTTCATCTTCGAAATAGATGGTCGACATCACGCCTGTCTTGTCGGCAGCATTATTTGCACATAGTGTGGTTAAGCCGCGCTGGGGCAGCTCTGTGCAAGCGGAGATCGACAGGTAGTCGCTTTCGGCGTGCATCACATATACTGCAATACTCGACCTTGCGCTATTTACTGATGGGCGATAAAGCCCACCAACAACGCCATCGTCGTCAAAGTCGATCATGGTAGGACCAGGGACCACGGCAGCACTGCTTGAGGTGGGTGCAGAGTAGGCTGGCTGGCTAAGCGCACACAATGCTACTAGAGCGGGTGGAGCTCTGCTTTTGAAAAGACGCATGGTGAAATTGAGGAGGGAGGATAAGGTTGAACTCGATGATTGATCTGATGTAACAATACTCGTAGCACCTGGACAAATTTCATTGCAGGCTTTATAGCTATCCCTTCGCGCGATGCCATCACGTTATCCCCGAGGTTGGCTCAGCAATGTGGAGTCAAATGGCTGACGCGTGTGGTGAAACCGGATCGCGAGGGTTATTTGGGGAATTGATCGTTGCTAGTGAACGGCTACCTAAATGAATGCCTCCTATGATGACTATGTCAAGTTTTAAAATAACTTATCTCACAATACGCAGGACCACGGCGAGGTGCTGTCCACTTGACCACCTGGTGTGATTTCATGCGCACCTACAGGGTCCAACAGTTACGAATCTTGGAACTGAAGATCGATGATCATCCATAATTGATAGATGCACGGATGATCGTTCCGTATGCCCACCGGGGATGGCTAGCCCATTCGCACTCCCCCTTGCATCAGACTCCAGTTTCGTTCTTGAACAACACACTAATCCCAAGAAAGAAGGCAAGTCCGTACTGACTAAATTGAGTAGATTTGCAATCTACTACTTATGAATCACGGAAAGGAGACTTTCCCTCGTTTAAGCTTTTTTACTAGCAACTTTCTCCTAAGCAAACCGCACCGAATGGTTCGATGAGATATCATAATGCTCATAACAATATACTCCAATTTAAGTCCCAGTTGAGATACATTGAGTCTAGATTATGAGCTACTATAGTATCAACTAATATCCTTAACCTAGCACGTCATACTTTTCCGATCCATATTGAATGTTGTGGGGTAATGTCTTCTTCCACCAGTTGGAACCAATCGATTAGTCACAAGGCTTGTATGACCTAAAGCCGCTGGTGGAGACCACCAGCATAACCTGTCAAATCATTCGCGTGCTGTATTGCTCTTCAGCATTAAGACTAAATGTGTCTAGAAACGTGATGGAGAGTTCACATTGATCCTGGGCCTCGGTGCATGTTGTACGCCTGCCTGGTAGACAAAATATAAAGGCCAGTGCACAGGTACACTCTCGAAAACATTACCCTTGAAAACTCTGTATGAAGATCTTGAGGTTCCAGTCATGCATACATCTCGCATTTGTGAAGAATCTGAAAAATGATTTTTAAAGAGGATTTTTGGACTCGGTCGTAATTGCCCCCTTTGCCAGCCACCTTCACAAGCATACCATGATTGTTCTTGACTGATTGATTCGACCAACTTGAACGTGCAGTAACTCCATCACACTTCACATCTCCTGCTTTCTGAGCCAGGATCCTTGGAAACAAATCTACGGGCTGTCAAGTGACATCTCTCATTTTTGTCAAGAAAAAGTGGAACACATACAACCGGTCTCCACTTTATTCCCGAGGCCCACGCCGGTCGTTGTGCCGCAATAAGGTTAATGATTTTCAGAGTTGCTTCCTGTAGATAGTTGAAGGACTTTGTAAAGCCGAGAAGGGGAACATTGCTTTCTTCGATTAACACGCTGGTCCCCGCAGGTTTCCTTCATACTTAGTCAAATGCATGTGTTTTGGGGCAGTGAGTTGTTGTACAAGGTGCCTGGTGAGACTTCTGCCAACCCTCTTGGCTATGAATTCACAAGTAAATATCTATACGCGTTTCCATTATTCTTAGATACTTCTACTAAATGGCTGGAATAGGATCTTCACTCTCTTAGTATTACCTCTGGCGTCCTCTCGTTCACTAGGTACTTTGTGCGACTTTGGAGTATAATTCCTATTTACAAAATAGATACATCGTGCAGACACTGATATTATGTGTACAAAGCTTACCCTACACTTGTTGAAAAATAAATGAACGGACGTGGCCGAAAACCACATATGTAATGAAATGATTACCATTCGGGCAGGGTAGACGTGCACTTGTGAAGGAACTTGATGCGACGCTCATCCATCGAAATGGGACCCATACCCCAAGAGTTGCCCAGCCACATAGTCTCGTGGGACGCCTTGGTCGATGGCTTGAACTTAGCTTGGCTGTTTCCGTTGGGGTTTCCACTGCGAATGAAGTTGGCCCAGTAGTTTGTCATCTTCTCCTCAACGACAAGGTCATACTCGGTCCAGGTCACATTGGAGTAGTCGGCGTAGGGAATGTTGTTAAAAGTATACCAAATCTCGGAGCCATGGTAAGTACCTTCGTTGCGGTTCTCAGCGGGCGCATGGTCGAAGTAGTAAGTGTATACGTTACTCTTAGCACCACCAGCAGTCCAATCAACCGCCCAGCGCCATGTGCCGACGCGGCTGAGATCCCGGTAGAACTCCTTAGCACTCTCGGAAGCTTGGAAGGTGTTTTGACTCCGAGACGTCGACCACAGCGTGATCCACCGACCTGGCCGTGTTTATGTACTCGTTGTCAACCTCATTCGCGATCATGCGCACGGACCCGACGATGTTCATAATCCAGTTCCCCCCGTCTCGTTCACGCACTTGGTGCACCTCACGAGCAAGATCGTGTTCCTGGCCATGCCACGTCAACGAGTTCGCGGCCGGCCTCATCTACGACCCCGCGTACACGGAGATGCAGGCGATAACGGCTATGATCGTGATGGCGATCAGATGCGGGGGTGTCGAGCACGCTCATCAGGGGGAACTCCATCAACACCGCGGCCGCGAAGGAGAACTTCGTCAGGTTCCTGCAGCCAATCGAGCCCCTGAGCATGACGCCGGAGAACTCTGCGGTCGTGAATAAAGAGATCAAGGGGAGGTGGGCCGGGTGGATGATTTCGCAGCAGTTGGAGTTCACGGTTGAGGGCAACCCCGTCTGCATGAACGTTAACATGTCCGGGTCCAGCCTCCTGTTCGCGGTCCACTACGAGGGCATGAACGTGATCCATGATCATGACGCCCGACTCCATCAACGCGCTCTCGTCCTACTCCAAGGGCGTGTGCATGAAGATGAAAATGACCTTGTCCTTGATCTGCTACTCGTCCACGAAGCTGAAGATCCAGGTGCCCGTGCACACGTCCAGAGCCTCGGCCCTGACCTTGTACGGCAACGGCTCCATGCAGATCTGCGGCTCCCCGAACGACATCGAGGCTCTCTGCGCGTGCACGAACGAGATCATCAAGACGGTCGTGAACACGGAGCCGGTCGCATTTTTGAAGACGATGAGGAGGGCGGACGTCCACGAGCTCTAGGGCACGGGATCGAAGCTGGTCGAAAACTAGTCGCTGACGCCGGTCATGACCGTCTTGCCGTACTCGTTTGTCGTCATGAGCCTGTTCGTCAACTCGGTCGTGATGATGAGGACGTGCTTGTAGGGCCATTTCGGTCTGCTGGAGTTCTGGGTGATGACCTTGATCTGCATTGGAGAAAAAAGGCGCGGGATATTCCGGTACATGCTCTCTACGAAACCTACACGGAGGACGTATCACTTTTCCTGAATTTCCTCACATTCTTCTTGCCAATGGCGTCTGCGGATAACGCCTTCCGAGATTACGCCTCAGTAGGAGACATCTTAGATCGGGCCGACGCTTACACCAAGGCCATTCCCTCGGGGAACAAGATATTGGAAGTGATTCATTTTACAGAGAGCGTCCATGAGATACCAGTCTTCCGGCAATACAGAGAGCTTCACGTGGAGAAATACACAGACAAGGCTCGAGGGGCAGACGCATTTGGAAAGGCGCTTGTTGAGCTGGGTCACCGCAGTGGCTACACACGAAATATCACGATTCGTTCCTGCCGCAGATGGGCACTTATGGAAGCAGGTAGATAACACGCCGAAGCATTGGGAGATTAAGACTGCTTTGCTAACAATAATACAGATAAAGGGCATTCAAAGTCTGCAAGGATGAGATTCGCGGGGCAGACTAACAGAGATACTTACGGAAGGTTCTATGCCCATCCGGTTAGCGGAATAGACGGACCAGCAAACTACCTTGGGGTTACCAGCCGAAGCGAGCATATTCAAAACCGCCGCGGAATGGGAATATACCAGGATTCGCACCTTCTCCAGTCTCTTCCCGCTAAGGCAGAATTTGAGTTCCAGGATCGAAGTGATGTTCGGGCCCTTGATGAAGAATTGCGCTCTCTAAGCGCACAACCATTGTCTCCGACAACACCTGTGCAGAAACACGAGATTCAGATCAAGCAAAAGCTCGTATATAGCAAGAAGCGATGGCTTTATAAAGAGGAGCTCAACAGGATCCGAGGGACACAATCCAACAAGCTAAAGACCCCCAACGAGAACCAAGCCACAGTCCATAATGAAACCCTTTTCTACTATAGGCGAAGGGTTATGCCACAGAGAGACCTTTTAGCTAATATTTTCCCTCGCGAGATTTCACTACGACACCAGGATGGGAGGAGAGCAATAGAGGCATTGGAATCTCTGTGCAAAGATAAATGCCCTGTTGCTTATCGAGCCAGTATCCGGCCCCGATGTGGAAAATGCCCCTGTGGAAAGCCGATTGATGGATGAGTATTGAATCTAAACTAACTACATTGCATCGCTAAGTACTTCAGGTTTAGACCACATAGAAAGTGATTACACCTCTATCGATGCTACAAAGCCGTCAACATTAGCGGAGGTCGTTTTGCAGAGATGTGCTTCGAATGCGACCGTTGGTTTACAACGTCATGGGAATGGGAGAATCATTGCCAGGAGCATCTTAAAAGTCCGGAAGGGCTACTTCGATGCGACCCTTTGATATTCCGCAATGCCCCGACTAAAGCAGGGTTTTGTCCTTTCTGCTTGGGTAACAAGAAACTTCTTCCATCAAAGCGGATGAGCCAGTTTGTCACTAGTCCCCCGATTTGGCACGCCCACATTGAAGCCCATTTGAAAGACCTTGGAGAGGATTTCAGTTGCAAGCATCCTGCTTGCACATTGAAGTTCGAAAATCTAGAGGCGCTGACCTACCACCTTATGCACACACACTGCTGGCGGCCTCGGCGTGAATACCCTAAAAAGAGGAAGTTGCAGTTGGAGGATACACTTTAGTTGATTTTTAACGACTTATGAGGTCGCATACAGTCGCACAACATCTTGTGTCCTAGCTATCATGAGCAGAATCATGAATCATATTGAGCTCAATTCGACCAGTGAAGATGGATCTTAGCCTGCCTTCATACGTTAGGTGGCCTGCATATATCCCAGGACTTTGAGTCGGTCCTACGGCGATTCAGCTTAAGACACATGGAAGAAGGAGATACTTTAGTCCGTAACTTTCGTAGCTAGGGTCCTTGCCAATCCCAATAGCGGGAAGGGCAATCAAAACTATTCCGCTCTGAGCTTTAAGAGTCCTAATATCATCATCACGTGACATACAGACTGGATTAGGTTACGCCAGGAGAGTTTGACACTTGGAAAGTGTCATCTATGGCGCTCTATGCCCATCATGTCTCTTTGAAGCATTTTATTTGCAGTTAAGTTGAAATAAACATGTCCCATATCACAAAGAGATTGCTAAACATGTACATACTGTTCAATATCTTTGGAATGACATCCTGGCTATGCCCAGCTTACTGATGCAAGTATTCACCCTGACCAGATGCGGTCGATTCCACTTATGCTATACTAGCTCTACCGCAACGGTATTCCTGACCAGCAAGGTTCAAGGAGAGGCGGAGGGAATTGATAGGCTATGCGTTTACTCAATACCTCCTTTTCTTTTCCAGCCTAGATTCGTCTTTTGCCTGGACCAATCGGCCACTCTTTACCATGACTGGACTTTTGCTCAAGACTTCACAAAGTTCACCTGGCGGAATTGACGCGCAGATAGCCACCACTACCCTCCGTACCAGGCGTGATGATGAATTGACTAGTCACCACACCTACGTAACTCGGGAGAACCTGCGTGACTCGCCTCACGGGCCAGAGCCTGTGATACTGATGACCTGGGTAGTAGCCAGCTACTTCGCCCTTGGCCTGAACAAACAACGGATTCAGGTGTGGTGCTGGATTGGCTAGCCACCACATCTACATGACTCGTTTCTACGGGCCAGAGCCTGTAATCCCTGTGGCCAGGGTAGCAGCCAGCTACGTCGCCCTTGGCCTGGACCAACAACGAAGCCAGGTGTGATGCTGGATTGGCTAACCACCACACCTGGGTGGCTTGAAATGGCAGGAGAAGCCCAGTTCCACACATCTAGGTGCGTCCATTCTTTCTAATTCAAGTCCTAGACGTCGTGCCCTGGTGCCGTCCATGATCGAGCTGCGTTGGAAGACCATGGAGACTCACAGTCTCGCCCATTTTACCGAATTGAACTCCAAACCACTCTAATTATACCTACAAGTCCCCTAACTAGAATAAATCCGGGCGGAGGCGTTACCTTAAAGGCCGCTTGAATCCCCTCTTCCAATCTTTCAAACCCCTCCCATTTCGTCCCCTATCCCCACTTCTATTATCAAAGGTTCTTTCCCTTGTTAACTGTCTCAGCAATAGAACCCACACAAAGGGAGAGAACTGATATGACGTCTCTTACTCAGGAATTATACTTAGCCCTAATAGAGGGTCCACTCGGCAGAATTTCTCCGAAAGCTCTTCTCAGGCTTGATTTCAGAATAAGGGGTGTAAGGGAATCTAGGAAAGCCGCGGGGGATTGGAGACGGATCTCTAATCAGAACCCAAAAGATCTGTTAGGTGATCGAGCTGAGAAATTATGTGGGTACATATTCGCTCGCTTATTATGAAGCTTATACTAAAGCTACCTTAGGGGACATTATAACGGCCATATCGCGTGAGCTCTACGTACGATCCAGGAAGCTCTTAAGAAGGCGTCGCAATTTAAGTAGCTATTCTCCGCTTAAAACTGAGGATCCGAAGGCGTATAACTACAAGAAAAGGGTTGATAAGCTTTTTGAGTATATCATTAAGCCTCATATGGGCTTCATTCCCAGACTCGAGGCAAAATTCAAGATCAGCATCAACGTCTTCCGGAACATTAAAGTGTTTTTGGTTCCCGCTTTGCCAATAGCGGGCTTTGCCAATAGCAACCCAGCTCGGGATGCCAGATTCATACTATATCTAGCTGGCTATCTAGTAAGCTCGTACTGTCTCTTCCGTTGTTCTCGACTAATACCACATCATAGATACGTAGAGAGCGAACACACCTAGCATTGCTTTGGAGGAAGCTCGCTGGAAAGCTTCTAGTTACAGAAATCAAACACATAATTAGGAGACTCTTTGTGATGGTATAGAGCATGTCTCTACCGAGTGAATTCACACTAGGACTAGTGATCCTAGGGAAAGGCGGTGGTGGGCAGAAGTCATTGATATGTGCTTTACATGAGAGAGACTGGCATAGCATAGGAAGGCTACCAGGCTTACCATATCTAGATGAGACTCAAAAAAGCTCATGGGTGGCTAGCAACGTCATTAATTGGGGAATGGGCGGCGGAAATTAGATACGGGAGTAGGCGATAGTCCAGAAAAGAGGAAGAGGACGCTAAACCTTTTATGCTCGAGGCTGTCCCCGGGGCATATTTATCCCAGGGGCCAAGGAGCCCAGAAGCATGCTCAAGGGCTTTCATTGGCTTAGGTGAAGCCGCTTGAGTATGGCTACTTATGCACTACGAACACACTAGAGTCCAATCATCTTCCGGAGATGACTCCGTCACTGTTGGTCCTTGGGAATATAAGGGGCCTCCCTTTCCCCAGCTGGAGGCGTTCCGTGATTTCCTTTTCTTCCCATCCAGCCAGATTATGTCGGCTTTCCTCCTCCAAGTGGCGACTAGTGGCACAACGGCCAGTCATTCCGATGCAATCATTATAGCCGATGATGAGAGATTACCAATACCCGAGCCAGGCACCTCGCGACCTCAAAAGGCCCCTCGGCGCGATTACAGTTACCCTGATTTTAAGAGTATGGACTTTAGTGATGATGGGGCTGACACAGAACCATCACGCAAACGCAAAAGAACTGAAACGGGGGAGTCCTCTACTCTGACACGAGCTCCTCACGAGGCCTTGTTCTTCTACGGCTAATGAAAGACTAGGATCGTGCTTTTAAGAAGCTCCGAAAAGCACTTGACCATGATATTCAACAGCTACGACAAACCAACATAATACTTCGAGAGGATGTTCGTTTGGAGAGGAACAGGCACAAAAGGACACAAAAGGAGCTATCACAGCTAAGAAAACTGGACTGCAAGATCTACTATATGCAGCCAGACCGTTGGGTGGCTTTGCTATGTGGGCACATGGTCTGCAAGTTGTGCGCAGAAAGTCTTGCGACTCCAAGGAGATGCCCTCTTTGTAGGGCAACTTGCACTGGATACGTCGAATGCTACCCATTTGCAGGATAATATATGTCCGCGATGTTGCTGATCTAGTTTGAGGATATAAGTCCAAGCACTAGAGCTGCACCTGACACTCTTAGCCTCTGCTATTCTGTATGAGATTGTTGTGATCCTCTCGAATACTTCTTCGAGTATTGAACTAAAATTCAATTTGAGGTACTCTATCCATTGTAATATATTGGACACGATGTTATACTCATGAACTAGTATCTCTTGGGAAGCTAGGTCCCGTAGCCAATGTCCGTGTTTCGAGTGAGAGCGGAAGGTTACCATTGCTATTCAAAATTCCATCCCCCCGGGCCACGGATTCGCTTTTTCCCCAATATGCAATCATTGCACTAATATCCTGTGGATACAAACTGGTACTTGGTCTGCCGCTTCCAGTATAGCATTCAACGTTATGAAGGCCCGTTGCGCGGATAGATTCTACCGTTAGTTCAAAGAAAGTCCGTCAGAAATTTTTTGTCATGGGTGGTCAGGATACATGCCTTTTATGGACCAGAGACACCCACTATCGAGTTCGAGTGGTAATACAGGGGTAGATAAAGGTCGTGCAAGCTTTCTGCCTATGATTATCAGAAAGATCGGCTTGCTCTGAACGCATCAGTGGCTTATCCCCCGAAGCGAGGGGCAGGCCCGCCGGCGCGAAATGGACATACTTTCTACTATTGTGTTTTGGTTTCTTTTCCATTGTGCGTGCCGCAGCAACATACTTCACCTCCCTCAATCGCCACTCTACCACCGTTCTTGTGTGTCCAGCCAGTAGGAGCTATCCATCAGGGCTTGCTTATGAACTCCGCCGGAACAGTGCTGGCAACATGAAGACAGACAGAACGAACTAGTTCATCCGGCTGGGCGAGTTTGTCTGCCGTGGGTGTATTTGACGTTTCCGCTCATTTCCAGGGATGCGGGAACGAGGGAAGCTGTCAGATCAAGTTATATTGGTATGGTCTAGTGTGCATTCAGAACGAATGAGATCAAGCGGAATCAAAATAGGATAAATTGATTGATTGACTAAAGAGAGAAATCAGGGGAAACGCTGTTGAAGTAGTCCCCATGACTGATGTATGGGTATGGTAGCCCGTACTAGCGATACTCGGTGGTTACAATGACCGAGTTCATGAGTAATTTAGAATAACATACAAAAACATAAGAAATGTGGTTTTCGGTGTATTCCATCACTTTCTAGTGGTAAGTTACCCCTCTGCGCGCTGACAGAAGCTTTTCGCGAAGCCACTAGCGTAGCTATTTCTCGATTGTGGCTGAATAAACATTGCCAGCTTAACACGCTAATCTAAACTTGGTTGCTTCCTAGATAACCTTTGCTCACCCCCAGGGAAACAGTTCAAGGCCATTCCATAGGCTAAAGTAGGGTTGCTAGTGGAATAGGGCTCTTCATGTGCATATCACTATTCCGATGATATTCAACAGTCTGGAAATTGAACAGCCAAGCAAGAACAAAGCTGCCACAGCAATATTCGGAATATTTTACCCAGGACACTCTTTAAATCGTTTCCTAGAACTAACCTGAACAAGTTGGATCTGAAGTCATGAACTTGTAAAGCTAGAGAGGCTATCCTGTATCCCACTCTCTCCTCCGAGCTATTTTAGTTGCAAAAAGAATGTCGGGAATGTGAATCCACCAGTTCGGAAGAATGGTAGGAAATAAACCTTTACCAAAGGAGCTTCTTGACTATGCTTTCTTTAAAGTACTCCCGAGGCCCGTTCCTAATTCTACCATGATTCGCATCCAAACGCTTTTTGATAATTGTCCTTGGACCCAATAACCACCCCGCTCGCCGGGTCCTTGCCAGATAACTAACAGATCATCCACTATAAGTCCTAAGTATCTAAGAGGCTGACAAAAGCGTACACAGCCGTGTATTAGCGTGGGTTGATGCTCTTTCACCCGAAGATCCCAGAGGGGCTGTTTAGCCCAGGACGTTATCATAATCTGGGGACTTTTGGAGCCAAAACGGCGCGGGACAAGTGGTCGATTCCCCGCGCCAATATGCTGGTCGATAATACTTTTTAGGCAGGCCGGACTTCTGGCAGCGATAATATTTCGGCGAATATGGGCTGCCCACCTCACCACTCCCAGCAGGGACGTGTCATGTTGTGATTCTGAATCTTCGTCACCATCAATCAGTGGCTGCACAGGAACAACTATCCAAGGATTCCCAAATGTTGCCTTGGATTGAAGTTGCGGCTGAATGTTCATGATGAAGCCGAAGGTTTGAGAGTGGCATGTTTGCTTTGCCGCTTGTTTGTAAATGAAGCCTAATACCAAGTCATGCGCTGTGACCTGGATACCCAGTTCTTTTGCCTTCTCAACCCATTTGTCAACATGTTCCTGAGAAATGTGCACGGTTCTCTCAACTCGTCGCGAGGAGGGGTGCAACAAATTCCGAAATTTCTGTCTGGCGGCATGGTCGAAGAAGTCAAGCCAGCTGGAGCTGAGCGTGCCAGCATGTAGTTGTGCTACTGCGTTATAGTTCACGGGAGTAGACAACCCAGGTACTTCCAAAAAAGGATCCTTTTTCAATTTGATCGGTGGTCGAAGATGGGATATCTGCATCGGTGGCACTCCATGGAGGATGGAGAAATACGCTTTCGTTATTCGTACCATGGCTGGAGATAATGGAAGCAAAATGATAGGGTCAGTAGGGATACCAAATACAACTATGCGCATTAGAGGGAGCATTGAGGGAATACCATCTGCGTCTCCGAATGGATGCTGGACCATAAAATGTAGGATACAACCGTCACGGAATATCATAGCTCGGATGCTAACCACACTTGGTCGTGATATCTTGATTCTGCGGAAGCCACGGTTGAGAAGTTGCCTCGCTCTAGAAATGTCGAGATACATCACAGTGTCGGTCTTGCATGGCGAGCTGATGACCTCCCCAACACAGCAATCAAACTCTTCCCCTCGCCAGAAATGGGCCAAAGAGTTCCGCTCACGAGGTTGCAATAATTTGTTACGCTGACGTACATAGTATCAGTGTCTGTGAATGCAATGAGATAGGATAAATCTGGTATTACTTGGTAATTCAGTTTTCCATTTAATAATGGCCAATGTAAGAGGAGCGTAAGAGCCGCTGATTCAAGTTGCTGAAGGCTGGGTGTCTCCTTGTAAACCAGCGCCAAGCCGTGCTCCAGGAAACGAGGAAGCCCTGTATCTAGTACTGTAAGGTCGATATCCATGGTCGATGAATGATATCCTTTTTGTCTCAACTGATTTGCAGCGCACTTTATGAGCCCAGTAGAAATCCTATATTATGATTTGCGTCACACAATGTAATCGAGATTCCAAACCAATTCCAAAAGTTTGTTCCATTGAACTTACATTCCGATGCACAGACCAATCCTTTTACTCATGAGCATTCCGCCCTGGCTGGTTATTGATATGGAAGTACGGCTCCAGTCACGTGGGGCCCTCGGACTAACATCATTGGGTAAGTAAAGAGAATGCTCAAACCCCTTCGGTCCGAGCACAGTTACCCACGACTGATTCTACCTCGCATATGATGGATGTGCTTTAACAAACGTCATTTTAATCGTGCGCGGAATAGTTTTGGTCACGTATTCTTAGACAAGCCCAGGTTCAACACAATCAGATTCATATTGGTTGGAACAATGAATGGGGAAGTATGAAGTCACGTAGGATGCATTCCAGGAAAAGTGAACTTCAAATATGCAGAGGCAGGGTTCCGAAGAAGGCCAAAACAGCAAATGACAACATTGGTCGTCATGCATGTTAGATTCACATTCCACGCAAGAAGATGCCAGAATCAAGTTTCCATACAATCAAATATGCCTAGCACACCTGACCGGAGGCTCCAAGGCTCATTGTAACAGATTAAAGAGTTTTCGATAGGAAGAAGAGTCTGTTTACATCGTCCAGCATCCACACACAATGCGAAATTCACTGGATCCGCAGAGATGTATCTCCGGGGGATATCCAACACGAATGACAGATGCTAATACGTGCAATTTAGGGTTCTTTTGTGAGCTTACATTGTCTACGTGAAGTCTCGTTGCTGATATTCTGAAGGTCCGAATAACACCATAGAAAACCCTCCCGAATACTGCCCGCCCACTCCCGAATGCTTGACTTCTCGACTGCAGCAATCTATGAACACATGCGAAAAAGCGCAGGGAGACTATGAGCCTACAGTTTGCACCCCGGGATACTATTGTCCCCACTACGGTCGGGTGCAGATTCGATGTCCCGAAAGGCACTGGTGTCCTTTGGGTACAGTTGAACCAATTCGATGCATGCCTTTGTCTATCTGCCCCCAGGGCAGCACCCGAGAGTTCCATATGCTTGGGTTTTTTTGTATTCTTCTGATCGACACTGTCCTCTTAGTTGGGTATGTCTTTTCCCGTCCATCGACACAGCGCGTCCATTTATTCTCGCGCCGCCCATTTGCATTGTTAGGAGACAGGGGACCCAACTGTTCACGTGAACTACAAGGAAAAAACCAAAATTCTGGACCAAAATGCCAACAAAACGGGAAGTCGGAGACAAGCGCTTCGGCATGGGAAGAAGCTGAAGCATCAATGAGAGGACTCAGCGCGGACGAACTTGGGATCTCGTTCGGCTTACGTCATATTGAGTTTCGGCCCGACCCCGAAAAGCCCTCTATTGTACACGGCATTTGGGCAAGCATCCCCAGGGGAGCATTCTTGGGCATAATGGGACCGTCTGGAGCTGGAAAATGTAAGCACATGGTTATTTGCCTTTAGCGTCAGGTGCTAAAAATAAATGAAAAGCAACGCTTTTGAAAATTTTGGCAGGCAAACTTCGCCAGACGTCTGGAGGCACAACTCTCAACGGCATCGAAAAGGACATCTCTATGTTCAAGCAGCTCATTGGATTCGTTCCACAGTCAGATGTTGCTCTTGTTGATCTTACTGTGCGTGAGAATGTGTTACTCTCAGCACGCCTTCAATTGGGCGGCATCAGAAGTGATACATTCATCAAAAGTCATGTGGATCATATTCTTTTGTGTATGGGACTTGACGGGATCCAGGACAGCATTATTGGTGAGCCCTGCTCTAAGAGAAGCATTTCGGGTGGTGAGCGGAGACGAGTCAGTATTGCCTTGCAATTGGTTGCGATGCCATTTGCATTGCTTCTTGATGAACCCACATCTGGGCTTGATGCGCATACTGCGCTATCAGTTATGGAGCTTCTGGCTTCTATATCCCAATTAGGTGTTACTGTTGTATGTGTCCTTCACCAGCCTCGATCCGAAATTCTCAATAAACTGGATTATCTGATGCTGTTGGGCCGACAAAACCCTGTTTATATGGGGAGAGCAGCTGAAGTCAAGATGTATTTTGAAGGACTCGGATACCAGATCCCAGAACATTCAAATCCAGCAGACGCTATTTTGGACATCTTGTCAGCTGGATTTGATCATCCATTCCGGGAAGACTACCGGCAAGACATGTCTGAGGCAGAATGCTCGCCAACAGGTTGTAGGGATTTGGAAACACTTTCTGAAATGGTGAAATCGCGCAAAGCGCCATGGCACCGGCAATGCTTCATTCACTTCATGCGTGGCATGAGACAACAAGCACGGCAGACCACTGTGGCGTTAACTGAAATCCTTGTTGGTGCGATTTCAGGCCTAGTGATGGGGCTCGCTGTGTATAACTTTGATGGCAACCTGTTCCATGGGATTTTCCGAGAACCTTTTGAACCCTTATCCAGTGCGGTGAACTATAATCTTGTCCCACAACTGGCTCTTCTCTCAACGTTGGCGATCAGTAAGAGTGCCTGCTACCCTATTCCCCTTGACCTCTTTCTTTCTGATTATGATCTTAGGCCTAGCAGCTGCCCCAGCCGGTGTCGAGACCTTCGGAGCAGAAAGTAAGCGCTGATACTAAATGAGGAGTTCCTGGCCTGAAGCTTGCAGACTTATCTATTACTAGAGGATAATTTTTATCGTCAAGTCGACGCAGGTCACTCACCCAGCGCCTACTTCGTGGGCAGAGACCTATCGACCTTACCGCGCATCGCTCTGTCCGCTCTTCACTTTACAACATTCTATATCGTCCTCGCAACACCTATTGTCTCGTTTGGACAGCTCCTTCTAACCAACTTATTATACTTTTTCTGTGGGTGCACACCGGTAGCCGGTACTGTTATCTGCATTACTGCCCGAAAGCTAAACACCCCACACTATTAGGCATATACGGGCTCGCTTCTGCCGTCTCCTCCTTAGTTAGGCGCGAGAGTGCTTTACTGCTGGCTCTGCTCATATCCTTGATAGTAGGGATATGCAACGGCTATGGCCCGCCTCTTTCTCGCGTCAAGTCATGGCACATGGAATGGTTCTGGTACCTTTGCCCTGGGGTAAGTAAGGGGAATCACCGCTTGACCGCCGGAAATAGAACTTAACACGTTTTAGACTTGGTTTGCCGAGGCTTATTTTACGGAGCATGTTTCCCGGCTTTCTTATTTATACGATATCCAAACTGCTGCGGCTTGGAATGGCTATGTTGTTGGAAGGACAGGGTTTGACCTAGGGTAAGTGATAAGCTTCAATTCAATTCTCTTGCTCGCTTTTTTACAAGGAAAACTAGATTGCTCGTCCTAATCGGAACCTTGTACCGAGTAATTGCTTACGTCAGTCTGACTCTACCAACTACAATTTATTTCACGCCGTTGCGGGCCATTTTGAGAAGGCTTTGTCTGCCGTGTCGGGGTGAACATCACTAGAATTATGTACTTTAGCGATTTCCCACCCTACTACTTGTTTTGCAGATATTCTCAATGACAAATCTAGTTCAAAATATTAGTGCCTCATCAGGAAGTGGCCCTTCAATAGCTGTCGTCTCGACAGGCATCAACTTTATAACCACTCAATCTCCACTTACTATTACTAGTCTGTACGCCTTTCCGTATAAGCTACATACTTCTAATCGAAAGAGAACAGTACGACCCAGCAAACCTCCTACCTATGCTAGCGCTTCTTAGCAACCAAAACATACAAACAAATTGAAGAATGAAAACGTTTGAACTTATTTCGTCATCGTGTACACCGATATTGGCTCAAAAGTATATATAATCGTACGGTCGTACATTTCGTTTCGGCTCGGGTCAGAGTAGAATGAAGCTATTATCCTACCTATTTTGTGTAAAACCAGAAGTGTAGATTTGTAACAATCAAGACTCATCAACAAAGCCATTGGCTTTAGAATCGGTCGGAAATGCTCCAAATTTGTTGCTATATTCAAACTCGATATTTGAACGTTGCGATAAAGAATTGCTGCCATCAACTGTGCCAGGGCGGCACAACAGTTTGATCAAACAGGGCGGCCAGTTTTTTTTCTTCGCGATGCACAAGGCCATTTGGCGGATCTGGTACCTTCTATGGACAAATTCATATGGTTTGAAGTCGTCCATGAATAGCTTGAGATGAAGCTTTTCATGCTGACTGAGGTTGCTCAAAAGCTGCGTTGTCCGACCCTCTTGAAAGTCAAAAGAGGTACCTAGGATAACGTAAAGCTGGCCCAGTGGATGAATCTTCGGTGAATGCCAATCGAGGGTGGACCAAACGGGTTTAACGTCCCATGGTAGGCGGCGCTCCCGCATGAGAGCGGGCCACCACTCACAGAAGCGTGATCGACCCGTTTTACCTCCCACCGCATGAACACATCCGAATGTGCCGCGGGAAAGATGAGAAAGCATCCTATCGGCCACGACATCTACCGGTACTTCATCGATAGTGACATCTTTGTCAGGATCGGAACTTCGACTAGCAAGCTTTATATGTCGTCCTATTTGGAGCACAATCCCAGTAGCCAAAGCTGTTGAAGGTGTTGAAGATGGAACCGAGAAGCCCGGATGTGGGTGGCTCATTGCTGGACACAAGACGGAAGGCCTGACAATCAACAGTTTCTTCCTTGCACCATTCCGCATAAAGACATCAGTAATGAGGCGCTCTGTCAAATGCTTGGCATATGCGTACGCCCAAGGAAAATCGTGATCCTCGAATTCGCGACTCGTTCCCGTTGTCCGCACAGATTCCCATTCGTTTGCCGTCTGGAGGCCGATTTTCTCCCACGTCACGGAATGATCGATATAGAATGGCTTGCTGTCTGGTTGAAGCGGGTATATACACTCATCGACAGGCACATCTGAGAGTAAAGTGGTCTTCCACAAGTGTGAATTGGCGTATGCCGTTGATACAAAGACAAAACTTTGCAAGTTGGCAAACTCAATTGCATTCTGTGCCAATGACAGGCTTGGCGCAATGATAGATGCCGATAGCTTGTGCAAAGAGCTACGCAAGTTGATTGATGCAGCAGCGTGTATAACGATCTGCACGGACTGACTGAGCTGCTGCCAAACAGTATTCGAGAATCCCATTTGATTAGCTGTGAGGTCACCGCTCAATATGGTGATGCATCGACTCTCGAGAAGCATACCCACTTGAGACGCAGGAAGTAATGCATTCCATTTGGCATGTGCGCCCCTGCACGCTAAGATCAATCACTATCTCCTCATTCGCAATTGGATGACTTACTCAGGACCCGAACGAGCAAGGATGAATATTCTTTTTGGTGTGGCCTGGCTAAGGATCCTGCATAGAATTGCCGTTCCTAGGAAGCCCGTGCCTCCAGTGAGAAAAATAGTCTTTCCATGATAATACTCCCACATCACGCTGATGAGATAAGTCAATTTACTTCTCGGCTCAGAATTGATAGGTCCAATGGAGCAGTAAAGAAATCACTGCTCTCCGAAATCAATATGTTCTGGGCTGAAGGTGGCACCCTCATAAATAAGAGTATCTGACGGGTAGATTGATTGCTTGGGGATCAATTATAATGGATCTTCATTTCATCATCCCTTTTTGGCTGACTGGTGACCCTCCTACTTTCTTGGAATTCAGCAATCCGGATTACGTCTGTTTTCAATATTCTGAATAACCAAAGGGCGCTGTGTGCGAGTTCCGACATGAAACCCTAGTAGTGCAGTTAGGATACCACCAACGTAAGCAAAAATAGCACTTAATATATTTCATCCCCACATTACTGCATCTTACAAGCAAGTTTTTTGTGGATGTGACGGCATAACTCGGTCAGTGGCACACTCTAAGATCATGTGAAGATCTCATATAGCATATCCGCCAAGTTCAAGAGGTCATTGTGCCTGCCGTGGTCGGGCATGGGCGCTAAGCGGCCGAGGGAGTGACATGCAAGCTAATCCGTCAAATATGTATTGCCCTGCGAGCACGCCGGGGTTTCGACAATATGGCAAACCCCATATTGTACCCATTTGACGAGCATCATGGAGAGATCAGAAACTGGGAGGGCAATTCGTAGGAGGGGCGTGGGAGAGATAGACGACACAGAGTGAAGACATGGTTGAAGCCAGCCGCGCATAGCCCGTCGGATTGCCAATGGGGCCTGGGTCTTTCATCGTTCATTCCTTATCCCTTGAAATGATGGGCCTGTTGCTTAGGTTCCCTATCAGCAGACATGTTCCTATGTCTACCTTGTTTGTGCTACTATGAAGTTGAATCGGAAAAATCCTCATCTTACTCCTGCTGTAGAGTGCCTTCTTGCTAATCTCACCCTATTAGCATGCCATCAAAATGCGTTCTGGTGGTCACATTTATCGAAGAACTACTGCGGCATTGCGTGACCAAAACGAAGACACTCAACCCTTTATTGAGGTTTTCCCAAGCCAGGGATTAGCACTACGTGAAATGATCATACTTTTTGGGAAACAACCGGCGACATAACACTCGGCGGCCAGAGTTTCGCACACGATATATAAGGCGATCGACTCTTAAGGCCCTCAGAATGAAGATGGAGCCACAACGCGCAGGAATGTTGGAAGGCCAAATGCAATCAGGACACATGTCTACTGAGGCAGGCGTAACAAAACGAAAGCAGAGCGTCACCGTAAAAAGAAAGTTCAGGAAAGGTAAGCGAAGCAATCATTCAAATGGAACTCGCATATACATAGCAGATGAAGCCCTAGAACCCTAAAAACACGATACACCATTCCCGACAAGGAAACGAGAAGGCGGGGCTGGGGGCGTGGGAGGCAAAATGAGCAACAAGACCGTCCATACCTAGTTAAGCACCAATTTCTTTTGCAGAACGTGCACAAACATCTGAATTTATTAGTTCCCTTTCTCTCACTACGTTCGTTTCAGGGCACACCGGGTGGTTTATGATACCACCAGTGTGAATGTTACAAGGCATCTATGTACGTAGAAGCCTGAAGGAGAGATAAGTTCCATGCAAACTTAAGATCCCCCGCCCATCTCCAGCCCGGGCCAGTCTGTTGTAGACATACTTGGTATATGAGCGGATCGGTTCTAAAGACTGTGTAGATGATTTTCGGACTTTATATAAATATTAGACTGTGTGTCGATGGGTCTATATATCAACCCAATCATCTATGTGAACCGGCTCATCGTCCCAACCAAGCGACTCCTTGATGAAGTCGACCACAGTCTTTACAGCGTAGTCGCCACAAGGCACATAGTGGGCGCCTTCAAAACAGAAAATTTTCCCATTCGCACAGGTCTCAGCCAGCGTGTTTGTCTCTGACTGGAATCCAGAAATCATAAATTCCCGTCAGGTGGAGGATCGGCGTCCAAATCTGACCCAGATACAATGATCAGAACTTTGGATGCGTTAGCTTAAATCCGCTAAAGCAAATCGCGAATTGCAACTGCGGATGCTGAGCCTGATCATAAACCAGTCAGTGTAATTCATACGCTCTTCACTCGCATGCAACGACCCCTCACCTCTAGTCCTTCGTCCTGGAAACCACACCCATCCTTTCTCTTCAGAAGTCCTGTCAGAATAGCTGCTAGACATGCCCCCGTCGAGAACCCCATGACCCCGATGAAGGGTCCTTCTGTACGCATAATTCCGAGCAAATTTCGAAGGCTCGGCTCTAGTCCAACCAGCTCATCGCCGACAGGATCACCGTATCCCCATATGCGGGATGAGCCTCGCGCGTTAATTGTCATAGAGCGTGAGGAGGGATTCGAAGTTAGAGTCATCGTCGGCACTGGCAACGACGAGGATTTTATCGCAAGTGCTGACCATATGAAAGATCCTCGAGGCCTTGTCGACTACAGCTTGAATGGGCGCCATAAAGAGGCTATTCCGTGGAAAATTACCGGGAACCTTGGTGGAGAACAGTACCAGGATCACAGTCGAGGACCCTTTAACGAAGGCGCATTCTATGCTGAGCGTCAAGGCTATCATCTTCCTGGTGCGCCTTTCAGTGAATGGAAGACCCAGTCACCATTCACCGAGATCACAGAGCCTGGTGTTGGTTTCTGGGCCACGTCGTTTGATCTTGATCTCCCAGTTGGCTATGATATCCCGCTCAGCGTACAGTTTACCAACAGTACCACAAAGGATTCATCAGTTGCCAGATTTCGGTCGGAACTGTTTGTGAACGGTTGGCAATTTGGAAAATACGGTATGTCCCCATCTATATCACTTTTTGGCGGCCCAGATGGAGCTAACCCATACCTTAGTGAACAATGTAGGCCCACAAACACGATTCCCAGTTCCAGAGGGGATTATCAACTATAATGGGCCCAATTATCTTACTCTAACAATCTGGTCAATGGACTCAAGGCCATTCCAGCTAACCAATCTGCAGCTACAGGCTGACGCGGTGATCCAGAGCGGATATAGCAAGCCTGATCTGGTTCAGAGACTTCATTATAACGAGAGATTGGATAGTTATTAGACGACCCGAGGCTTCTTGGGCCTGGCTAAAGAGTCTTCAATTTATTACTATTACACAAATATTATATATGCATTCGTATGCCGATTTCCAATTCCCCTTTCTGAGGATGCACCCAAATTGGTCAGGTTCTGGAGAATCGGACTTCACGAGTGTCTATACCTGAATAAGCCAAGATGACTTCTCATGCCATAGGAGAGCGACATTTGTTCATGGAACCCAGCGTGACTCTAATTTAGTAATTAGTCTATACAGTCTATATCTAAATGCCTGTATGAACATCGCCCTCGGGCGCCCGGGTCCATCTTCCACATTACCATCGAATCGAATCAAGCCTGAGCCACCGCCTGGTCCAACTCCTCTGGTTGGATGAGGTCATCAGCAGATTGTACCATGCAATCCGCAGCCTGCCACACGTCTGGCTGTTTCTTCGACATCACGTTGAAACAAGAGAGCACAGCATCTGTGTCCACATACGCCCCCGCTAGCCACCGCGAACCAGTCGAAGTGTTGAAATGGCGACGTGCATGAACAATGCGACGGTTATCAAAGATCACGCATTCGCCCGGATTCAATTTCAAATCGAAGCACATCTCCTCAGATTCTAGCATTTGAGTGAACACATCCAAGGCCTTCTTCAGAGGCTGGAATCTCAGCTCGCCCTCAATAGGCATAGCAGATTGGAAGGGAGGTGAGTAGTTGACGTGTCGGAGATGCTGGCTTGATTCAGCAAGCTCGAAGACAGGTCGCTCATTGTAGTAGATTTGATCCTCGTGAACATACTCGTAGCCCAACTTGCGTCGAGTAAGTTCTTTGAACTCTTCCGGGAAGAATTGCTTCATCTTGTACGCAGCACGAAAGGCATCAGCAAATAGTGACTCGCCACCGTCGCAGGAATTCTCCAGACAATGCAAGAGCTGGTAGCCGGGGGGCTCATTCATGTACATCAGGTCCATGTGGAAGCCCAAGAAATGGTTGGTGTAGGCCACATTCTTGGCCTCTGGAACCGTGCGCACATCCCAGGTCATCCCATAGAAACTATTGCGCAATGGGCCCATGCGCGTCGCAACCTTCGCGACCTCTTCGCGTGCATCAGGGATATCCTTGACGAATATAAGACCTGTGCGCTGTAAGTTTCGCATTGAAGCAGCAAAATTTGCATCATTGGTCATATAGTCTTCATATGAGACCCAGTGCTGATGTTTCTGCATTATCTTTGCATCCCAGGTCTTTGTTTTATTTGAAAATTCGTGAATATCGTGAGTGTTGAGCGTAGGCTTCCGGAGGTAGCTATGGTGCCATCGCGAAAGGTGATCGGGACCTGCACCTGGGATATCGTTGGCCCATTGGATCTCTAAATGTACCCCGTCCCACTTGATGTGACGAGGGCGAATATCGGTAGGTATGTCATTTGTGCGGAAGGATCGTTGCTTTGAATAGCGATCCACGCATTGGGGGCATTTGCAAAGATCACGAAGATAAGAATAGTCCAATGGCAGGGACAAGACACCGGGAGCTTCGATAGACAGTCCATGATCACTGCAAACTACTTTCGCTGGTTTCGCGGCTTCAATAGTGGCAAAAGATGGTCCAATGGAATTGTCAATTGCATGATTGTGAGAAACATCGGGCCGCTTCAACGGAACAGCTTTCACTGATTCTCCAATTGAATCTATCGTGAAAACGTGGGGTTTAGGCGTGTTCGCATTGACCTGAAGTCGGGCCGAAGTGACGAAGCCTTGAACAGGGCGCGGCAGGCGCGCGAGTCGAAGTAGTGGACGCATTGATACCGAGTTGAGATTGTGAGGGGAGGAAGGGCAGTGAAGTAATGGAGACATGGATCCCCGGACTTCGGCCGCACGGGCCTGCCGATGAGCCGAGGTCCATTGACCGAAACCTTGACGACCTTAACAACCTCGTCGAACCCTTAAAGCGAAGCCACCTACCATGTATTGCACATGATGGAGGAGCATTGCTTGTTCATTTCCTCTCACTTTCAATTGACAGTTGGTCTTTATTCCATAGGCCCTTGGCCCTTCAAGACTGATGCTTGCAGGGTCCATCCCACCTGCACATCCACGGTGATCCACCTACACACCCAACATGATTCCACATTCAACCCTTGTTTGGAGGATAGATCAAGTACGAATTGGCTTGAATCCAACTAATAGTACTGAATATAACATCCTACACTCCGTCACCTCCACAGCAAGATGAACAACTGACACCTCAGGCACCAAATTCCCACTTACGTAAAAAAACGCCAGATTCCCAGGATTCCAAGCAATTTGCCCCCGGAAATTCCATAACAAAATAATGACAACACACATCATGACTTCCCCAACCAACACATAACACCCCTCCCCTACCAAGAAATGTCGGCCGGAGGCGAACATCTTAAAGATGAGGGCACCAAGCGGCAAACAGTGCTGGCCGGCGGGATAGCAGGACTAATCTCACGGTTCTGCATTGCGCCGCTAGATGTCGTCAAGATCCGACTGCAATTACAAGTCCACTCGCTTTCGGATCCGGCAAGTCATCAATCGGTCCAGGGACCTATCTACAAAGGAACCTTATCGACTATGCGGGCTATCATGCGACAGGAAGGCATCACAGTATGTTTCTTACTCCGAGAGAAAGACAGCTCAACAACAAAGGGCAGATCCAATACTGACGATTCCCAGGGCCTTTGGAAAGGAAACATACCCGCAGAAATGATGTACGTCTGCTACGGCGCGCTCCAATTCACCGCATACCGAAGCACAACTCAAGTTCTCGCCGAATTACCCTACCGATTACCCCCGTCCGCCGAATCCTTTGTCGCAGGCGCCGCAGCCGGTGGAATGGCCACAGCTACAACCTACCCACTCGATCTCCTCCGCACACGCTTCGCCGCACAAGGCCCCGAGCAGATCTATAAATCCCTCCGCGCCTCGATAGTCGATATAGCACGACACGAAGGCGTAGCGGGATTCTTCCGCGGAAGCTCCGCGGCTATTGTCCAGATCGTTCCGTACATGGGTCTATTCTTCTCCGCATATGAAGGGTTCAGACCGATAATGGCCAACGTGGATCACATGCCGTTCGGAACGGGGGATGCGGCTGCGGGTATCTGTGCGAGTGTGCTTGCCAAAACGGGAGTTTTCCCCTTGGATCTTGTGAGGAAACGGCTGCAGGTTCAGGGTCCTACAAGGACGCGATATGTACATCGAAATATTCCCGAGTATACTGGGGTGTTTCGGTCTATTGGAATGATATTGCGTACGCAGGGCGTGCGCGGGCTCTATCGCGGGTTGACTGTTAGTTTGCTTAAGGCCGCGCCGGCTAGTGCGGTCACGATGTGGACGTATGAACGGGTCTTGCGCATCTTGCAGGAGATGGAGGTGGCGGCGCTGGCCTGATGTGCTGCTTGCATTGCATTGATTGGTCTGATTTGGCATTGAATGGCGTTGTCTGGGAATACATAGACTAAAGGGTAATATGCCCTTGTACTTTTATCTACAAATTAGGCTTGTGCCGATGCACACAGGCTCAATAAAAGGTTCATTGATTTTGATATCATTAAAGACCTATCGAGGCACGAAGAAAAGGAAAGTAACGCTGAAAGAGCTAGCTCGAACGGAAAGGGGGTGTCGAAAAAACAAACGCAAGGGCCGGGGAGGGATATATTCTGACGGATGAAAGAATCACGGCAATATGTGCGAGGGAAGTTTCGGTGCGAGAAACCACTCGATCAGTACTCGCCGTGCTCGTCAATCTCGTCCTCGAGGGTGTCGTCGGCGGCAACCTCCTCGTAGTCCTTCTCAAGGGCAGCAAGGTCCTCGCGAGCCTCGGAGAACTCACCCTCCTCCATACCCTCACCAACGTACCAGTGAACGAAGGCACGCTTGGAGTACATGAGATCGAACTTGTGGTCCAGACGGCTCCAGGCCTCGGCGATAGCGGTGGTGTTGGACAGCATGCTGACGCAGCGGTCGACGGGGGCAAGCTCGCTTTCGGGGACACGGACGGGCTTCTGGTAGTTGATACCCAGCTTGAATCCAGTGGGGCACCACTCGACCAAGTTGAAGGTCTCCTTGGCCTTCAGGGAAGCAACAGCGGCGTTACATTCGCGAGGCACAACATCACCGCGGTACAGAAGAGCAACGGCCATGTACTTGCCCTTACGGGGATCGCAGACCACCATCTGGTTGTGGGGCTCGACACCTAGTAAAGAATTAATATCACCAGTGCAGGCAGGGAAAGACGAGGAAGTACATACACTGAGCGGTCAGGTCCTGCACCTTGAAGCTCTCGTGGGAGCTGTTCTTCATGCCAATGACAGGAGCGTAAGAAATCAGAGGATAGTGGATACGCGGGTACGGCACCAAGTTGGTCTGGAACTCGTTCAAGTCGACATTGAGAGCACCCTCGAAGCGCAAGCTGGAGGTAATGGAGCTGACAACCTGGGCAATGAGACGGTTCAGGTGCTCATAGCCGGGACGGGGGATATCCAAGTGACGACGGCAGATGTCGTAGACAGCCTCGTTGTCAACGAGGAAAGTACAGTCGGCGTTCTCAATGGTGCTGTGGGTGGACAGGACGGCGTTGTAGGGCTCAACAACGGCAGTAGACACCTGGGGCGCAGGGTACACGGAGAACTCCAGCTTGGACTTCTTGCCATACTCGCTGGCAAGGCGCTCAAGCAGGAGAGCACCAAATCCGGAACCGGTACCACCACCGAAGGAGTGGAAGATGAGGAATCCCTGCAGAGAAGAGCAGTTGTCTAGGTCCAATTAGTTCAGGTCAACTGTGGGAACCAATCTCGATTTGCGTACCGATAACACGACGAATACGGTCCATCACATCATCAGCGTACTCCTTGCCGACGGTGTAGTGACCACGGGCATCTGGGACTGGTCAGTTCTATCGCTCCATATATTCTCCCATATCCAAACGTACAGTTGTTGGCAGCATCCTCCTTGCCACTGATCAGCTGCTCAGGGTGGAAAAGCTGGCGGTAGGTACCAGTGCGAATCTCATCAATGGGCTATCATGTACAAAGTATTAGGTATCCGGTTATATTCCTTCACTTCCGAACCAACCTACCGATGGGTCCAAATCAACGAAGATGGAACGGGGAACGTATTTGCCGCCGGGGGTTTCGGTGAAGAAAGTATCGTAGGAACCATTTGTGGTCTCGGAGTCGGCGAGTTCCTCCTTGAAATGTCCATCGGGGGTGAGGCCGTGCTCGAGGAGGTATCTGTACAATTGGTGAGAATGATGCCCGACGATCACTAAGAAGCGGTGAAGAAACGTACAGCTCCCAACAGGCGTTACCAAGCTGAATACCAGCCTGGCCAATGTGAAGGTGACAGATCTGATGGATTGACGCGTTAGTAAATAGTGCCGGAGGTCTAATGCCGGCAGTGTTTGTGCTGCCCGTGGAATTGGGTTGTTTTTTTCACGGTTCAGGAGAGGGGAACCCGTGGGGGGATGCCAGCGTAAACACATGTTCAACGCGGCTGAGGGAACATAAACATACCTCGCCTCGTGTCATATTGAATGAGGATTGTGAAAAGAGAAAGGAGAAGGGAGTAGAAGAATTGAGGGAGACTCTTCTTGGGGGTGAGGAGATGAAGAAAGTAGGGAATAGTGGGGCGCCAATCACCCGTGACTGTCCAAAAAGAAAACAATGGCGGTCACCACCGAACTGCAAATATTGGTTTTAAATTCGTCTATTTAATTTCTCTTCAATCTCAGAATTCATATCCAGGCATGACTATTATACTTGAATTTTGGAATTTCGCAATCATTCTCGCTTATTTAAGGTGTAGAACTGTGTGCCGTGGAATGCGGGGTGACAATCAATGTGACAATCGATGCAGGCACAAACTCTGCTTGTATAACTCACCCCTTGCGGGCACATGAGGATATCAAATATTGCCCTATATACCACCGACATATGAAGCATCGATCTTACTTTTCAGATTCGGAAAGCAGTCAGGAACAATCAACGGCAAAAGAAGACTCATGATAAGCCGAGACCCATAGTTCTTCCATAGAGAAGGGCCCGTGCCCGATTGCATGATCTAATACGCATATCCATAGATCGCGCAGGTGGCCGTCTAGATACCGAAACGTTCTTGAGAGAAAAGGCTCAGTAGGAAATGATTTGATTGCCAAAAAAAATACATGCAAGATGCGTAGACATGTATGTTAAATTATCGAACATAGCATATGCAAGGCCAACAAATATTCGTTGACTGACCTCGGGGAATCTAAAACATACACAGGTGAATTTGGGATATATAAAAGAGAGATTAATGTATGAGAAGGAATGTAGAAACGCTGAAAATGTCCAAGAAATTTTGATCTCATGCGAAATCATGAGAGCACCTGGGCAGCATCAATCAGTCAGTCTTGACTGCGGGCGGCGGAGAGCCAGTGCGACCCTGCTCGATATCCTCCCGGTCACGACTAACGCTGCTACGGTGGTGCCGGAAGAAGCGGTTCCGGGTAGACGAGGCACCACTCCGGTAGCTGTGAGCATCGGTAGACTGACGAGGTTCGTGCGTCGGGGTACTGAAGTTAGAAGGACGACGATGCTGAGATGACGACGCCCGACTGCGGCGTTCTTCCTCCTCCTCCGCGACATCTTGCATGCGGCGCTCGGTAGCTTCACGGTTCGCGTTGCGGACGACGTTATCTAGACGTACGCCACGATCTTCAAAGACGTCACCCATGACATCGTTCGAGGACATATTGGCCATCCCCAGTGAGAAGTCAACATGTTTACGGGAAGTAGAAGCGCCACGAGCGCGGGCCGCAGCCGTATCCATACCCTTGCGCAATATAGAAGGCTGACGGGTAGCGGTGCCGCTGGTTGAGGCGGTGTTTTCCTGAAGCGAGCTGGACCCTTGGCCGATTGGGACCGGCTCTGCCTCGGTTGGTTCCTCGCGTCTGGCGGGCGGGGGGGAATATAGGTTGAGAGCTGTGGACATGGACGGGGAAGTCGAACTTGGCACCCTGGAGGTTCATGCGCGAGCCCTCGATGCCGATCTCCTGGAGGGCTATCATGAGCATGCAGATGAACTTGTTGCGGCGTTGCAGACGGAGACCCTCGTTTTGCCAGTTGGATTTGTAGAAGAAGACGATGTTGAGAGTTAGGGAGAAGTTGTCGGTCACCTCGCGCAACTCGGTGAGCATGTTGCTCTGGAAATCGCGCTTCTCGCTGCGCACAAATTCCAACAGACGCTGCCGGAGCGCATCGATTTGTTCGATGGTTGTGCCGTACTTGATGATGATGGGAATGGCCTCGGCCAGAGCACCAGATCGGCGCTGGTTGAGGATGAACAACCCGTTAAGATAGCTGTTTGGTGCTTGGACAACATGACCCTGCATCTTCTTGAACTCGGTGTACAGCAGGGTAATCTCCTTGACAAAATAATCGTCACCAAGACCGGAGTCGCCGGCATTACCGTAGATAGTGACACGGTCACCGACATCAAAGGGGTGCTTGACGAAAACGAAAATGACAGACTGCAGGAATTCCTGAGCTGTGGCCGAGAACAACCAAGAAAGAGCCAGGATACTGGATCCAGCCGAAGTTAAAACACCAGCAGCAGAGGTAGAGATCAGTGACAGGAAGACCACGATAACGATGACGAAGACGAAGAACATAAAGACGTTGTCAAGCTTGGAGACGACTGAATCCAAATCCTTCAAGGATGCAGTGATCGATTTCCGCTCACGACCAATATCGACACAGACGGCCTCAAGCTCCTCCATGGAGATATCACCATTCATATCGCGATCGAACATGGTAAATGCAGCCTCAGCCTCATCACCGTTCTCAAAGGCCTCCTTCAAATCGCCAGAGAAAACAGTGTCAAACCCATCACGTACGAAAGTGCGGTAGAGACGACGCGCAAGAACCTGACAGCCAGATGTAGTCCGCAACAAGGCCAGCACGACTTGGTAAGGGTCATTGCTCCTAGCCGCCTTGCGACCAGTAAAGTCTGCAGCAACGGCACCAGCGACATCACCGACCTTGTTACCGACCTTCTTCGCGGCACCCTTGGCCACACCGACAGCCTTCTTATGGGCCTTGCCGGCATACTGCAGCGGATTCATCATCCCAGTTGTCGGAGTTTCTTCATCGGGCTTCTCATGGAAAGCCTCATCAGTCTCCTCGATACGGGCGCGCGACCAATCATACAGCTTGGTCAAGCTACCAATCTGAAATTTGTTGATCTCGATACGATCCGCATAGGTCCGAAGGTGGAAGCTGATCGCGATGAGCTGGATAATCACCTTCTCGATCAGGTTGAGAATAGTCCAGACGAAGATGACAATGATGATCTTGTTAAAAGTGTTTTCCCAGCTCCTGGTACTCGAGTCCCCGTTCACATGGTGGTTCTTCATAGTCGGCAAGAAGGAGATTTCCACGCCCAGCCACCATAGGAACAGGGCAGCATGAATCTCCAGCTGCTTAGCCATATCACGCCATTTCTTCGCGTTGTTGGTGAAGATACTAGCCACAATACTGACGACTGCGGGTAATCCTTTGCTAACAATTCGGCCAGCCCAAAGGGTCAACCAGAAAATCTCCAGCCAGATGGAAAACCACATCAACTTCACACCACCAACATTGGCCTTGGGAAAGACGAGAGCACCGATAAGGAGGGGAACCAACAAGAGGATGACAACGGGCGCGATGTAGGTGAAATAACGAACGATAAAACTGGACTGATGCAGTTTCTTCACAAAAGCCGAGAGTTGAGTATTGGGGCGCTCTGGCGGAGTATACACCGCGGCCTTTTCGTGTAACGGGTTGGTCGCTTCGTCGAACTCATCGACCTCGGTACGACGGGATCTCGACCGGTTCATCGACTCGCCTTCCCCTTCCTCGGGCCCTTGCGTCGACCGAGATACCACGCGCTCGGCCTGCAGGAGCAACAAATCGTCTTCCAGGCGGGTTGCCTGTTCGCGACGGGCAGAAGGCGTACTCATAGGCAAAGGAATCTCATCGTTGATGCTTGTGTCGACTCTTAACCGATTGCTAGGTTCGATAGAAGGTTCGTGCACATAGGTATCATCGTCGGAGGGTGAGATCTGGTCGGAGGTTCGTTTTTCATGATGTTCCTGAAGGTGCAAATTCTTGTGTTCATCAGGGCTCGACATGGCGGCACCAGGCCAATTGAAAGATTGAAAGAATGTGGGGGTCTACGATCGTGCTCTACGGATCAACCAGCAGAGCAGATGGAATGTAAACGGTTCGGTGTAGGGGAAGAGAGGTAATCTCGTGTCAATAGGGCATTTGCACCCAGCAACGAAGGTTCAAACCAGTAACGAATGTCGAATACAGCACAGGTGAGTGAATGAGAAAATTGAAGCATCGGGGGAACAGCAAGCAGTGAAGATCGTTACGAAAAATAGGAACCCTGGGCAAGTGAGACCCAGCGGGTCGGAGATAGTGGGTCCGTAGTCTGGACCCGTAGATTAAGGGTCAATTTGTTTTAATTAATTGGGATCTCGACACGATCAACTACCATAGTACATCGGTAGGCACAGACGAGATGACCTCGATCTGGGATCCTCATCGAGATCTCCATCGCGAGATAGAGCTACAGTGCACAATTCCACGAAATCTCAAATCTTCCAATTGCTAATCCAACCACATTAACCCGCCAAGCCCGTCCGCGCAATGCGCATTTGTGGTCCTTTCTCTGTGTCGACGGGCCCACCGGGCTGATCCCCACCGGGTGGCGTAGAAGGAGAAAGGCCCGGAGTTAATCACCCACGGGCTTTTTTATCCCAAGCTATGCGGGAGATGGATATGGATAAGATCCATCGTCATAAAACGCCACAAACGCCACCGTGCAGCAACCCCTGCTTTTATAGGAAAGCCGAGCGAACTGTTGTAGGACACGACCCGAGATTGAGATTTGCATAAATCAACAAATAAACGAGACTGAAAATAAAGCCACATGCACAGTATCTATTTTAAACTAGAAGAACAAAATTCAATATCCAAAATCGCAAAAATCGTGATATCATTCTACGCGTGGGTCAAACGTTGGAGCCACACGTATGAAGATCCATGTCATCGCTCACCCGAACTCCATTCACCGTCCCAAATCATGATCGGTACACCAGACACCAATGCACAAGGGCAGTCTGGGGAGAGACGTGTGTAGCAACCCCGCAAGACAACGTCCAATCGATGATTGTCGATCGCAAGTGACCAACCTGATTGCACCCTCCACCTTGGAATTCTTGGACTGTGATAGCACAACGAGACACTAACGATGCAGGCGCTGCATCGATTATCTTGTGTTGCGCGTGCACCGGCCTCTTGGGGCAGGACCATTTCCCCCCCGAAAAAGTAGGATCGTCGGGCTCTCAGAGGAAATTGACAGCGCCAAGAAATCGCGTGTATCCGAGCTCTCGGCTTAGCTGAGTCTGGCCATTTGACTGGTGTGAGGGTGGTTTCATCTGCGTTCCAGTCCACCAGGATACGCGGTGGGTGGTGGAGATGCTGGGGCTGTGGGGAGTCTAGATTCCATTGTAGATCTAGGGAATATTCCGGTGAAGAGTGTTAACTCTATTTTTGTTTCGACTTTCAAATCTGGACCGTTATAAGAAGATAATATTTTTAGTACTCGAGCCAAGTACCGCTGATAACAATAGGACAAAATCGGGTATGAAACATCGGCATATGGAAACTTGAATCCAGTCAAATCTCTGACATCTACTTATTTTCCGCAAGAAACAGCCTTGGGAGATGATTCACAGAATGCATAAGAGAGGAAATGGAAAAGACGGGGAGAAAGCAAGTCAAGTTGGATACTCGAAATGGCAAGGCAGAGCGAAAAAAAAAAAAAAAAAAAAGGAGAAATAGGTCCAGGAGGGAAGAATACTGCCTTCAACCCATTCTTCCATCCACACCAGTTGCATGTGATAAACGGTAAAGGAGAAAATTCAAGAAAGCAGTGAACCGAAACACCGTGCCCCAATAAGCCATGTAAACATAAGAGACGTGAGGTAACGCGTATGGTGACATGTCCGCAGGACATTGGAAATGTTTCCCGAAGAAAGGGTAAAACAACAAGGAAAAAGTGTACATGAATGAAGGGAAATTATCGCATATCAGAATGTGGAGAAGGGAAGACGTAAAGTGGAGATACGGGTGTGGGAAGTGGACGTCGAACACAATCATCTCTTAAATGCAGTAGATATGTCAGATCGGTACCGCTCAGGAGGGCGAGGCGTCTCCTCGGCATCTAGGCTCGGAGAAGGTTGCTGAGGGCGCGGGGTGGCTTCAGAGTCAGACATGGGCTTGCCGTCGGTATCTGCACCAGAGGACTCAGCTCCAACGTTGATCTCTGGAGTGATGGGTGAACTGTTGCCGCTCATCTCCCGGGGAGTGGACGGGCCAGGCTTGGCAGCACGTTCGGAACCGTTGAAAGCAGCGTGAGAGGTAGGGGGAGGTCCACTGTAGATCTCAGTGTTGTGGTGGGCAAGCGATGGCCGACGCCGAGAGCTTTTGGATCCATCAAGTGGAGGCGAGTCTTCAATGCTCAGTGCCTCCTCAGCCTCTGATTCTTCTGGGATACTGAGCCCTTCGAATCTTTCCTCGAGGCTAGTACTAACAGGAGATCCCAGAGGGCCATCGTCAGTGTCGGTGTCGATATACTCTCCGCTTCGGCGGCGCAAGGCCTCTCGTTCTTTCTTGAGAAGCTCTTCACTGCCACTGACTACGCTGCCACGGCTATTGGTGCGCATCATCTCAATGCCTAGCTTTGACCCGGGGCGACGGCTACGACCAGGCGGACTTTTGCGGGCTTGGGAATTCCCAAGCTCTTCATCTTCGTCGTCTCCGGACTCAGCGCCTTCATACCGTTTCCGCTCCAGGGATTCCCGCTTGGCTTGAATGGCTTCGCTAGACCGTTGCTTGCGAGGTGTTAGGCCTCCACTTCCGTCTACAGCTGCTGGGGCTGAGACCGCATGAAGCAACTGTGGAACAGGTACTGCTTTGGGTTCGGGACTGCCTGGGTGTGCATCCTCAGAGATTCCCAGTCCACTCTGGTCCCACTCGTCATGGTTGCGACGGATGATGACTGGAACCTCTTCTGGCTTGATAGACTCCATGTCTCCAAACACGCTACTACTCATTGAATCTTCACGACTTGATCCACGGTATGAGCTGGGAGGGTTTGGCACAAATCCAGATGATGTCGAGCTGGGGCTGTTATCGTCGGTTGGAAGCTGCGAAGGCCGTACGCTCGGCATTGGTAGCGGAAGAGGTTGAGATGGGTCATAATCCTTTGGAGGCGGCTTCCACGCGCAGTACTTGCACAGCGTCTCGGTGATTTTTGACAAAGTTAGAGGCTTTTGCACCAGACTATTGAAATGATGCATCTCGGGCAGATCTTTCAGGTAGCCAGTGACAGCAACGATGGGAGTGTTTCTGTTGGCACTGCGAGTCTCTCGTATCATGCGAGCAAGATCGGCGCCGTTCACCTGTGGCAACTTGTACTCTGTCATGATAATATCGAACTGGATATCACCAAGGGCATAGCGTGCAGCTTCCGCGCCGTTCGTCACTGTTATAGTGCGACAGCGAAGCTTTTCAAAGAGGCGCTCCATTACCAGTCGTGAGACAGGGTGGTCCTCGCAAATGAGGATATCCAGCGGCCTAAAGAAAGGTCCATCCTGAATATTGAATTGAGAATGACGACGAGAGCTTTGTCGGCGCCGCTGGACCTTGAGCAGAGCTTTGGTACGTGGGTCCTCATTATCTGACGAGGATGGTGAAATGTCAAAGAGCTGGCTTCGGCGTTTGTGGTGAGAGGGTATGAACGTCTCCTTGGGGAATGAGGACAGATCGCCATCTTGAGACCCTATAGTGTGAGACCGAGCCCGACTAGCGGGGGCACTACCTTGACGCTGCATGGATGGATGCTTGTCCGGAGAATGGGCGGGGATTCGGTTGGCTTTCACAGGAGAAGATGCCACTGATCCGAGCCGAAGATTGGGCATGCGGTTTTGCTCAACAGATGAGGGTTGGAAAGTGCCGCTGGACTGGTGCGATGCAGTGGATGAGGACCCAGATGTTTTGCGTCGTTCATGGTTGCTACCAGTGCTAAACTGAACCAAGAGTGGAGACGATGGTTGAGATGGCCGACTGGGAGATGAGTTGGCTTGACTCAAACTGGATGGAGACGATGGCCGGTTGCTGCCCTTGGTCTGAGACATAGTACGCTGGAGGGACATTGGGAGTGGGCTTCCGTCCAGAGAAGGCTGGGAAGCGGTCAATGGTGTTTGGCCAGAAGAGGAAGAGCTTGATTGACGATGCTGGGTTTGCATAGCCTCCTGACGCATCTTTTGAATGACGTCCTTGTTGGCTTTTTCCAACATCGGCAAGTTCTTGAAGTTGAAACTTCCAAAGTCATCAGCCAGTGCTGGCTCACTCAATCTTCGGCTGCGAGAATCGCGAGCGTCACGGACGTGGGGAGGAATATGCAGTGGCATCAATGGACGTTTCATTGAATTCACCTGAGACCGAACCTTAAACAAAGCATCATGGGGTCGATCTGGATAGGATTCTGATGCAGGAACCGGGTGAGGGGACTGCTCATCATCTTCCATCTCCTCGGCAAATGCTTGAAGAGTAGCTCCACGAGCATCAAAGTATTCAGTATCTTCAGGGTTCTCAAGATTGGGGACAAATTCCGCCTTATCTTCTAGTAGAGTATCCCAAACGATATCAGAGAACCAAGGATGAGCACGAATCTCCGCGCCACCATTGGGGTACTTTTCTTCCACATTGGCTCCAATGCGCTCGCGAGGATTGAGGGTCATGAGCTTGTTCATAAGATCCAATGATTCCGGTGTGGTGTACTCCTCTGGGTCATCTGGCCAGTTGATCCTGCGATGCAAGATATTCTCGAACACTTCATCGGGAGTCGCAGCATTGAAAGGGGGGGTAACCAAAAATGAATTCAAACATAATGCAGCCCAGTGACCACCAATCACTAATTTCATCCTGTCCAACACCATTAATTGTTTCTGGTGCCAGATAATCCGGCGTACCAACAAAACGTCGGTCATGATCTTCAGGGTCGAAAAGTGCCATGACAGGCGGAAGCATGCTTTGCTGTGGAGGAGTGCTGTGCGCAGGGTTGCTAAACGTTTGCTGCAATGGATAGAGATGTGGCGAGTCGTCTGTTTCGCTCGGGGGCTCTTCCTCGGCTAAACTGCTAGCGACGATGCTTGGTGATGGGGCAGTTGGTTCATTTCCATTGTCGTTAAGTGAGAACGTTCGGAACATTCCATTCAAGCTGTCACTGCCAGCACTATCACTGCGATATCCAGAAGCTCTCCGAGAGGTCTGGCGACTGAGGCCGGTCTGATTCAGATTTGTCTGATTTAGACTGAAATAAGACGGTTGAGGTGCGCCAACGGGATTGTCAGGAGTCATCAGCGGCGTAGAGCCAGGGGAGCTAGCTTGGAAATCAAAGGAGGCCGATCGTGATGAAGCAATCGATATGGCACGAGGGAACGGTCCTTGTTTCAATAAGTCCGGAGCGGGCTCATTCGGGCTCTTTAAAACGCGCTTCTGGCGACCTACCAAGCCCATTCGAGATAAACCAAAATCAGTCAACTTGAGGTGGCCGCTATGGTCAATGAGAAGATTGTCTGGCTTTAGATCACGATGCACAATTCCTCGGTTATGCAGATGCTCAACTCCGAGAACCACTTCGGCAACGTATTTTTTAGCCCAATCCTCGGGGAGACCACCAAGAACCTTGACAAGGGAAGCACAGTCACCTCCATTCAAGTACTCCATAACCAGGTAGAGATACTCTTTGCTGGAAAATGTCCAATAAAGCTTGGCAACAAAGTCGCTTTCTCCTTGCCACATCATGATGGCTCGTTCAGCTTTGACATTGGTTACCTGGTTCTTGGCAATCATGTCTGCTTTCTTCAGAACCTTGATGGCATAGTACTCGCCTGTAGATTTCTTCTTAGACAAGTAAACACTGCCAAACGCACCCTTGCTAATCGGTTTGATGATCTCAAAATCTTTGATCGAAGGCGGCGCAGGTCGAGGCTGCTGGCTGACTGACGGCAGACGCGGCGAAGGGGGTGGTTTCGCCACGTCGGAAGAGTTGGCTGATGACTGGCGACGATGATGGTGGCAGTGATGAGCCAATTCGCTAGCGTAGGTTGATGGGGATACTACCGGCGATGGTAAGCTTTCTGCCCCATAGGAATGCCGGGGCTTGGGCATGCGTAATGGGGAGTGCGGACCAGATACACGCGCGGGAGATGGCTGCCGACGGGGGGAACTAGACAGCCCGGGAAGCACCAGGCTTCTCCTCTTCCGATCGAAGCTTCGTTCAGACAATGGGGAATCAGTTCGCATGGCCCCCGGGAAGACTGAGGATGGCATGCTACTGTCACTGCTATCTCCGGGATCAATATCTGCAAGTGAGAAACCCCTGCGGCTAGATTGTGAAGTTCCAAGCAGTCCAGCGGCACTTTTATAAGACCGAGGAGTAGGGCATTCCATAGGGCTGTTAGATCCCGTAGAGACGGCAAGAGATGAGGATGAAGGTCTGCCATCTGTCTGTTGATGTTGTTGCTGCTGCTGCCCGAGCAGTGAGCGATCAGGTGAGTTACGCATGGACAGCGTAAGTGCAGATGTCGTTGACCTGAGTGGGGTGGGTATTGTCTGGCGTGCCGGGGATGGCAATGATTCCTGGCTAGAAGGATCGGGTACCAAAGAGTCATCACTGCTCATAGGCACTGGAACCATATTGTAGTCATTGAAGTTCTGTTCGGGGGTATCTTCCAAGATCTCATCATCAGAGGAGCATGAGGAATCGCTGAGCTGGCCAGCGGCTATCCGCTCTGCCTTGCTCAGCGCAGCTGTAATGCACTCCTCTACAAGAACAGTATATTCGATACGGATCCTCTCCGCGTACTCAACAATCTTACGATGACGAACGACAGCATCAACTTTGCTCTTTGCAAGTTGCTCCGTGTCGCCTGCCAGAGCAGCGAGACCCTGTTCCTGTTCGAGAGTATTGGAGCTTGGTGATTGCCACTGGATGACTTGCGAGATTCGAGATTCAGACTGCGGAGAAAGTGTTCGAAACTCTTCCGGGTGTTCTGCACGAGATGCCTCCTTGACCATCGGCATGCTGATTTCTAGGGAAGTATCACAGAGGTCAAGCACCAGCTCCACGATGCGTGCCAGTGGTCGCCGTACAGTGAATGAGCGGGCGCGGCCCGTCGCAGGAAGACCCGAGGCCGAGTGGTCTCTAGAACGAGGCGGAGTGCCTGGCGCAGAGTTTCCGGTAGACACGGGGGCTGAAGATGGAGATGAACTAGCAGGAGACGGACCAATAGGCAAGCCTTTATATTCTGGCTGGGGAAGCGTGGCTACATTTCCCTCAGGAGTGATCAAGGGTCTTCCTTGTCGAGCCTCCAAGGCGTCCAGCACTTTCACAATGGTGTGTCGATGTTCATTGAGGTTCTCCTGGGCGATTTGGACATCCATTTCGGCTCGGTGTTCCTGGAGGCAGAGATCCGAGTGTTTTTCGAACCACCAGGGTGTAATCTGGCGTTCGCAAATGCGACATAGTACCGGGGTAGGTGCAGGGTGTTTCGAAGGGTCGGGTTCGTTCGCAGCGGCCTCGGCCAATGTAGTCAAGTAGTTCGCGAGTACCTCAGCACCCACGCCCAGCGACTCCACTAGGAGAGGTGGAAGATCGATTGTGACTTCTCTGGGTTTGGTAAAGGGCCGCAACATCCACATCGACTGTATTGTCAAAGCAGGTTAACTTGTATACTCTATTTCAAATCTCATCGTAAAGCACCACTCACATGTCCATCCTCATCGCGTTCATAAACCATAATACCTTGCCCTTCCATGGTAAGCACATCGTTGCACTGTTCACCTTCGGCCTGCGAGGGTTCTGTCGTCTCTTCGGTGATGGCTTCGTGCGTCTCCTCTTCCATTTCAGTTGGTCGCGGCTCCGGCGCGTACTTCAGAACGGAGTCCGGCCCCATCTGCACTGTAAAACGGATGAATCGACTACGCGTGTCGTCCTCTTTCATCGCTTCAATCGCATCCCGAAATACATTCTTGTTTCCGAGAAGCAAGTCCGATATCATACGACCTTCGACAGACTCAGGAGCCGAGCCAACGACTTGCCGCCACGATGGGCTCACCCATTTGATTCGTCCTTCAAGATCCAAATCCACGATGATATTCAATGTCTGTTCCGCAGCTTCCTTGAGGTCCTCCCGTTCTTCCCGTATATTCTCACTCAAGGTTCTTATCATTTTCGGGTTGATGTTCCGAGCCTCCTGTCGCAACGCGGTCACAGCAGGAGGCGCGAGGAATTGTGGGTTGGGAGGGCCATTGTCCGCCATGGTGAAGCGGTTCACCAGGGATCCGAGGTAAAGAGAGTGGAGTAGGCGCGTCGAGTGAACCGAATAACGAGAAAGAGCTTGTCCACTGGTGTATGTAGAGCCAAGCAGAACCGTCTGCTAGAAGGCAGAGCGGGTGCTCTTTGGCTTTGTAGGCTATGGATTCATCCGTAACATCAACGGGCCATAACGTATCGACAGGGAGGAAAGACAATGGTTGCTTTGAACAGCCCCTAAAAGAGCTGGGCGTTCGTGTGAGCAGACACAGGATCGCCTTCAGCGTGAAACGGAGGATAGCGGAAACCGTTGTGGTTTATGCGGGGAACAACGCGACCGATTCAACGCGCAGGATCATCGACGTCAACGCCGACGGAGGCCCAGAGAAGGAAGATCAGGAATCAGACAGGGTCCTGAGGGAAGTATTTTTGTCGGTGTTTATCGTGTTAACCCAAAAAAAAAAGAGGGAGAGGAATGGGGGGAATTTGGGAGAGGGGAGGTGGAAAGCAGGACGACAGTTGATTGGCGCAGAACGAGAAAAACTGGGTCGTGCGTCTCTTTCCCTTCTGCACCACCTTACGCTGTCCCATATCACCAAGTCAAGGGTTTATAGGAATTTGACACTGCATGGTTTGATCTGAGAATTGTCTTGTGTTTTAATCTGATATATCATCCTAACGAAGCTCCAAGCAAAAGAGAAAAACATTTAGACCCTAGCCGCCCTTGCTCATGACGTTGCTTAATATACCATAGCCTACCTATATCTAACCTATCTGACCACTAAGAAGTCTATGCAGCTGCAGTCTTCGATAGCATCAAGTCTGGATTTGGACGGTTTCTTTTCTTTTTTTCTCGGTCTGTTTTCCCTTGTTATGGTACTTTTGTCAAGTCTACCCATACCTTCCCCGAGAGAAACCGCTCATATCACTCCGATAAGAGGGGAAAAACAGATTATGCTGGCACAAAAACACGCCAAAGAAAATTATAATAATTGATAATTGGCATTGGCTAGGTAATTGGGCTCGCGTAGCAGGTAGCCCCGCCCCCGGCTGTTACGGGAAGCGAGCCCAATCCCCTTCATGCTGTGTTGGTCATTCTGACATAGAAAAAATAATAAACGAGTTACATAGGACTCACCAATAACAGTCTCAGTGGGCACCACCATCTGTTCCAGGATCATTAATAATTCCCAAAGTCGCTTGCTGGCGGCCGAGACAATTTGAACATGCAGCAGTCTAAAGTACTTACATAACCACACAGAAACCTTGGAATGCATCTATGATACCCTTTGCTTATCGCACCATTCAAGTGTCTCTAAGCACAGAAGAATTACGACGCTTATTGAGGATGAGACCAATTGCACTGGCTTGTCCCACAAAGAATGGTTTGTTGCGGTCCCTTACTGGCCGTCGTGATCCATATCGGACTGAGATGCCGATCCAGACTGGTGGAGCCACATCCGGCACTCTTTCCACCCTTTTTTGGGGTCTTGTGTCATTAGTCGGAAGGAGAAGGGAGCCGATGTGCTTGGAATGTAAAGTTTGGGTGGACCGTCGATCCTCGACTCCACCGTTGTCTTCAGATTCTTGGGTCTGCGGGGTAAGAGTCAGCTGATGCTATATGAGGACATGACTCTGGGGTTTAGATTAGACTAGTCTTTGAACGAGATGAACTTGGCTCCTTTGAACCTAGTGCAGAAAATTGGTCCTGATACAAGCCTGCTAGGTTGTTCCACGAGAATCCGGGGCAGCACGACTCCAAACAGTCATTCACTTCCCTTCTTTATGACTGGCTGTGCCTTCGAGTGACCAACCTAGGACGATGATACTCCCCGAAGAAACTTTATGCTTCTCTCCCTTCCCCACAGCTCTTGAGCGGGGTGGCCCAATCATCGTGACCATTCCTGTCGGCATGAACCCACTGTTGGCCTGTGGGCATGATTGGTGCACTAATAGAAGGGGTGGGAACATTGATGCGTGTTCTCAGGACCTGGTTAAACCTTAGGAATAGATGGAGGTCTATTACGTACTAAGTGCGTATCATACGTTGTTCGACACCTGACTCGTTTAACCCTAGACCATATATATATTCCGGGGCGGCCCATATGACGACACGCTTGTTTCACGTTTGTCAGAGAATATTTGAATGCCCGCGGAAGCAAGTCATATAGCGAAACAATTCAACGTGATGTTCATTAATAATCTATATGATGGCGCTTGAAGGTACAGTAGTTTCAATGTTTGAGAGGCAATTCTGCCGCCGAGTGCTCCACTCCTGTCGCATGATCGACGGGAGAAAATTTTTTGCTCACGTGGACTACTGTCCACAGGAATGTTCCATAGTTACCTGACACCTTTAGGTAAGAGAATATTTCCTGCTCTGAGTAGACTCGTAAGTACCTAACTTGACTCGGTAGAAAATGTCTAGGAATAGATAAATCTTGTCTAGCACGATCTACGAACACATATTTGCAAATATTGTGACGTCTACTTTTTCTCCCTCTCGTCTCCAAGAGCCGATGTAGAAGTAAAGTATAGTGCGCAGAGCGAGGTAATCAGCTCAAGCAAAGTTAGCTCTGAACCCTGGAATATGAAGTAGCGTGACACTGACCTCAATGTAGGCTAGCGCCCACGCATACTGCTCCGCCAAGACCTGGAGGCTTCAGGTCGGTAAAAAAGTACTAGCAGAGGTACTTAGGCTTATTGAGTCTGGCTTCAATTGTAGCCAAAATGACGGAATGTTGTAAATGTAGGCTCTACAAGCTCTGAAGCGAGCGAAAAACCTGGGAAGCACTGGAACTCTTAGGTAGCATTTTGGGCATGCATACCACTAGCTGACCATCTGTCTGGCGAGACACGTAAACCCCATGGGTCAAGGAAGGCATGATTTTGAACATATTTAGACCTCCAGCCAGGCCTTCGTATGAGTGTCTTGTGCCTGGCTCCCGAGTGGGATGAGGTATGAAGACTGTGGGGTTCAGCCACTTTGATTCATCAATGAAGAGGGGGATCTTCAGATTGCATGATTGACTGCAGCTTAGAAGGTTTCTACCATTAATAGAGGTGGAATTGAGCTCGACCAATGCTAACCCAATATGTCGCATTGCTTCTACATTAGCCTTGCATACGGTATCCAACGACTTAAGGAGTGAAAGGGCAGCAATAACAATGGGAGAAATTTACGACCCACGGCGACCACAGATGGGTAGTGTTTGAAGATTCGTGATTTTGCGTTCTGAAATTGCCCTTTTTGAATTCAGCCCAATTCTACATGATTATCAGCTTCGTTGAATCCGAGTTCAAGTTGGCGGCCATTATGCAAGGGAAATGGTTTCAGAGGCAATATGTGGCTATATTCAGCCAAAGAAGCGACCGTCATGTTTACTTAGGTATGTTTACTATGTGATGATAGTCTGCTATACTCGCTTGGGTTCATTTCTCCTTCCCTTCTCACAAAGAAAATGAGATAAAAGTGAAATTTCAAAATATCTTCTAAGGCGCAAGCCGCATTAAAGAAAGTGGTTTGTATGTCTTCACTTACTAGGTACTTCATTGAGACATCTTTCTTGTGTTTGCCTTTTCTCAACAGGACTGAGACATTATCCGCATAAGCGATTAGGCCTAACTCCTTAGTATGAAGGGGCCCTGCGAGGATGAAGATTACTCCAGATGTTGAAAGCAAGGCTGCTTGGAACATTGAAGGTTTTTTGTTCCCTTGATCAAATCTTCGAAATATCTTAAGACACAAATCCTCCTCCGTCAGAATATTCCCAATGGTATCACTCATAGGGGGAACCCACTCTCCTCGCCGAATAGCCCGATACAAGATACTGGTATAAACACCCAAAGTGGGTGAATCCATTACATCCGCTTGGACAATATCCCCAGAGGCAGATTTTGCGATTCTAGCTGTGTACAAATATGGAATGCACAACGTTCTCCGGAGGTGTTCGTACATCTTTGTGGAAGCCGCTCATAGGACTGGCGTGGCATCATCGTGGTTCTGTCACCGTGGTTCTTGTAAGCTTCACGGCTGGTAGTCCATCCATCATAAAGTAACTGGGTCAGCATTTCAATCAAGGGTTTCCATATTTACTAATGTATCGGGCTCTGATGCGGCAGCGACTTGGTCATGAATGGGGACGCGCATGGATTTAGCAACGTGGACAATCTTTCTTCGGTGTTCATTGTGACAGTCCGAGCAAGTTTCTTTTGAAGGTGGGCCTAGAGAATATCGGACAAGGGCTGGACTTCTGATTGAATGTTGAATTTGGTTTACAATGTGCTGGCGAAAATGTTCAACTCAGCATTTATACTATCCAAGAACAGCAGTTGCATGGCGCGAAGGTCGAAAGCCTGGCACAATGAAAGATATGCGCGGCAGTGGCAGTCTAGCAGGCGGATATAAGGGCAAGAGAGTTTTTCTCGTGACTCCATCGCTCTGGACGGGATTCGTCAACATCAGGACCCCAGAAATCCTTGCGACGGTGGAGAGAATATATTGAAAAGCGAACCCCGAGTGCCTTTTTAAAAAGGATGGGAGATTGCCTGTCTGAGCCGCCACCTTCAAGTAATATGGTATGTCGAGAGGCAATTCGCGAATTAGACGCCTGGGGTGGATAAAGGCGAAGGACTATTCAGTCATGTCAGTTTCGCAAATCTACGGTATGACCAAGAACAAAACACCTATCACTTACTTTCTCGAATGCAGTCCCCTGCATAGCGCAGCTTTTCGAGTTGCCCCAGAGTTGGTGGCTTGCCCTCGAGTGACTCGACCGGTTCGCGCAAACGATGCCAAATATCTGGTCTCTTTGATAGCAGTAAAAACAAATTGATCAGTGTTGCTGCAGGAGCGTCTGCACCGGCAAATTACAGGGTATTTAACTCATCCTGAGAGGCATTCCGGCCTTGCGTCTGTTGACTGAGTTGGTCGATGAACAAGATTCGTGGAGAGAAGGTATCCGCGCTGGATGACTTGAACGACGGTAGCTTTCCACGTTGGACAGCAGCATCCACGTATTTTTGGATCCATTGGTGCGTGATGGGGACATTTTCACGTGAATCTCGGCCAGATTGCAGTCAGGTGCCCCAGCAGCCATCGAAATTCGTAGCTGACCAGTGTATTGCGGAAGGCTTTCAAGGCACTGTAGTGAAGGTTCTTGGGGCTTCGCAAGGAATCGATTGATTCCTCAAACAGAAAATCTGCACCAAAATCTGCAGCAAACAGATGTAGGAATAAGGCTAAATCGAAGCTTTGTCCATCTGGTGGCAGTATAGCTATGAGGTTCTGAAAGTGATGCTTTAACAGCGCGGGTTGAGATGTCTCGACCCATGTGAAGTCAGAAATATCGTGATTTTACACCGGGGGATCGTACAAGAGTCTCAAATATTGAGAAAGCGACATAGAGGCTATGAAAAGCAAGATTCGACAAATTTTATGAGCATTTGGTCTTGACACTGTTACAGACCCGCTCGATCAGAAACCTGGATACATATTATTCAACAAGTTGTATTATACAGTACCCTATTGTGGTATTGATACGTCTTGGCGGGGTTGGGGTCCAAAAGTTCAACTTCCAATTCATGAGAAACAAGTGCAACATCACTTCTAAACAATCAGGTCTAGGGGGGTTTTCCTTACCGCTTTCAACACTATACCACCACTGTAAACCCTGGAGTCTGCGTTGCGTAAGTCTCGATTCTTTGCCTACCATGTCTTTTCCCTTTCAAATAATCGAGCATACGATCCCGGGTCAACACATTCGAGAGTACCCGCACAGTACCAGGAAGAACGTGAAACAAGAAACGCCCCTTCACCTCGCTATCAAATAGTATATTCCCTTGGACCTTCCCACCCCGGTCCCTGATAACGCAATCACAATCATAGGAGCACCGGGCAATGGCACGCAAAAGGAACTTTACGAGCCCCTCTGGGAGGATCTTCATGCCGAATTGAAGCGGAAACAGATCCCTTTGCGTGGTATCTGGGTAGCGGACATGTCAAACCAAGGAGCAAGTGGAGTTCTCAACGAATATATCCAGGGTGATCAAAGTGCGATTCCTCTCTCTTCCTCCCCTCCATCGGTGCCGAAATTTAAGCACAGGAAGTTAACGCGCATGATGATATAAAGCAAACTGGTATGATCACTCGCGTGATCTTCTCTACATGGTCAATCATTTTCGCGACCAGATCCCTCGTCCGATTATTGGTGTCGCGCATAGTATGGGTTGCGCTCAGCTGTACGACTCTCTTGTCACATGAACTTGGAAAATTCTCCAACAAAGAGATCTAATCATCAACATAGAGTGAACCTCTCAATAATTCATCCACGCCTTCTTTCTTCACTGATTCTCTTCGAACCCGTCATCGTGGAGAAATCGTTCGGGGGTCCCAATCCGGCCATTTTCTCCAGTCGTCGCCGGGATCTCTGGCCCAATTCCGAAAAGGCTAAAAAATCTCTCACGAAATCTCTTAAGGGGTGGGATCATCGGGCGCGAGAAAGATACATCACCTACGGCCTTCGTAGTGTCCCAACTGCAATCTATGACCCCAAGGAGCCCAAGGTTGGCCCGCAGGCCGTAACATTGACCACAAGCAAACATCAAGAGTCATGGAGCTTCACCACTCCAAACCTTGAGCCTGAATCTTTAGATAGGCTACTTTTGCCTGATTGGCATAGTGAACAAGAACGACCGTACTTGTTCTCTCGACCAGAATGCTGGTCAGCCATGAGGAATTTACCATACCTTAGACCAAGCGTGAAGTGGATTTTTGGTGGCAAGAGCTTCCTTTCATCACCTGGTGCGCAAGAGTCAAAGATGCGAGCTACCGGAACCGGGGTAGGCGGAAGTGGCGGGGTGTGTGCTGGAGCTGTGGAAAAAGCGGTCCTAGCAGAGGGCGAGCACTTCCTTTGCTTTGAGCAGGTTGGGTGGTGTGCGAGTGTCTCGGGCGACTGGATTGAGAAGTGGTTCAATTCGTGGTTGGCGGACGAGACGTTCTGGGCGGAGTATCGCAGTCGGAACTCGGACGAGGATATGTTGAGAATGTCGGAAGAAGGAATGATGGTTATGAAGATGCCTACTGGGACGAAGAGGGGCGATTTCCCTCCTAAAGGCAAGTTGTAACCATGATATTTCACAGTTGTATAGTATTCTCTTTTCCCTGACCACGCGTAAGGTAGGATAGATACGAGATCGTGTCTAAGTGACCATATTATAAAGGAGAATATTGGAATATAAATGAACTTCGCCCTAGTAAGGACATAGAGCTTATATGCATTCTTAACGATGTGCACAGTTACTTTGTCAGGCATTTAAGCGAATAGTGCAGCAATCTCATCCTCGTATGAGCGCAAAGTCTGCATTCTCGCCACGCTTCCTTTGATAGTCATAATGAATGGCTTCTCCTCCGAAGCAATGATTACCTTTTCTGGAGAGATCTTAACGGAAGCATGGCATCGCGCGTTGAGCTTCTCAATGTAGGGCCACAGATTCTCCAGCACCTTCTCACGAGACTCGTCATTTGCGACATTAGCAAGTTCCACCAAGAGCACAGGTGACTGTCTTCCATGCCCTCCGATAAGTGCATTATTGACGGCTGGATGGGCCGTAATTTCAGGCTCTAGAAGCGAAGCATGCAATCCCTCTCCATGGGATAAACAAACATAATCGTCGCTTCGGCCGATGATCTTCCACAGACCCTTTTCAGTAGGGTGCTCAACCCACAAATCATTCGTTGCAAATCGATCGCGGTCTGGATATACTGTGAATATCTGCTGCATCGCACAACTCGGGTTACGGATAAATACAAGCTCGTGCAGATCACCTAGTTGTTTCTCAAAGATGGCTCCAGCATGTTTCTGGAAGGCAAGATAATCCCATTTATCAGGTTTGCCATGTATGGTTGTGAAGTAACCACCAGATTCGGTGCTACCAACACAGGGTACCACCTGAGCATAGGGGGGTAAGAAGCTCTGCAGACTTAGCAGATAGCGGAGCACCAGCAAAATGAATATATCTGAGGTCCCTGAGGGCCTGAAGTCCCTCAGGTGAGAGACAGAGGGCGTCGATGAGTACCGGCGGAAGCAGTGCTCCCTCAACTCGTCCTTGCCGAAGGACCTCGGTAATAACATCTGGAGATGGGGGACCAGCAGGGCCAATCACGGCTATCATATGGACAAAGGTCGTCATAGAAAGCGTCATGAGCATTCCAACGAACTTATCAAGTCAGTATTAAGGCCACACATATCTTTTTGGGAAAGGATGATTTACATGCAGTGAAGGCAAAGGCGTATACCATCTTCTTTGGGCATATTGATGTATGTGAGACTCCTCAATATCAGGGATTGAAGCTGCTTTATCTGCTCCAGCCATCATCTGGTGTGAATAGGTGATAGGCTTGGGGTTTCCTATTTCAACAATTTTATGTTATCTCAAGGATTGATCTCTATAGGTACTGTATCGGAATCATACCCGTTGTCCCGGAAGTGTGAAAGACCAACCAAGGGTCGTCTTTTCCTTCTACCCATGACTTTGGATAGTTGACTGGGACAGCTTCCGTCTCATTCAGGAAATGCTCCAAGGATGGGCAGGTAATAGGTTGGATATGCGAAGTGTCCTTTAAGATTCCTGCTACAGACTCAGCCATTTCCTCAGGCCTAAGGTAAAGCGTACAGCCTTTCTTTTCAAATATTTGCAACTGGGCCTCGGGAGTGACTAATGGTGACGGTAGTACCATCTATATTGGTCAGTCTTTTCTAGCTCCATCTTGAAAGTGCAAGCCATAGTTACTTACCACTTTCTGTGCTTTGGCTGCCGCGACAGCCAAAATCGGATAACGGAGATCTTTTGGACCTGTGTAGGCAAAGCATTGAAATGGCTCGCCAGTGGGAAGATTGTCGCTCAACCAGTGCGCCGCGTGATTGGCGGCATTGTTCAGTTGCCAAAAGGTAAGATCCTTATAACCGAGGGACAGATTCGTCTCGTCTACCGGGACTGACATCCAGGATTCACTGGCACCACCTTTAGCCCGCTGTTCAATCACCGAGGTGAGAATACGTTTGCCATGTTCTATTCCTGGCAACGGAAAGGTGGTGGATGCCATTTAGAAAGCTTTAGATAAGCAACTGAGATTATATGACGTTATTATTCCGGATGTTGAGTTGAACTGCAAAAGTGACAATCAAATGCACAGTGAGAGAGGAAAGGGCACTTTCATATAACGAAAATTAAGAGAGGAGGGGAAACCTGCAAGCTTGCTGGGATATGGGGGACCTAGTGCGTGGCTTAAGTTCAAAGCAGATCACTTCTGGCCCCCACGTATGACATACCCGCACGTGAAAGACCCGTGTACTAAAGTAAGTACAAAAACCAATAAAAAGACACGTTAACCAATACAGATTACCCTTCTCTATTTTTTATGACTTTCCACGGTCGAAGCCCGGCCCGCGGTTTGGCTTGTTCGCTCCACTCCCCATTTTTCCTATAAACCGGGATGATTTAGATAGTAATAATACCGTAATTAATTCACTAGTGCATTGTTTGATTGACAGGTTTGCAGGAATGCATGCTGCATTTCAAGCAGGGCTCCTATATCACAGTTAATATTGACGGCTTATGCAGGAATACTGTTCGCACTAGCTGCCCGCGGCTAAACGCCATCCATGGATAGCGAATGCGATATCCCCTCCACTTCTGGGGGCCCTATGTAGACGGCAAAGGTACTAGGGCCGCCCCTAATAGCTGACCCACACGTGTAATTAATTAGTGAATCATGTCATTTCTGCAAAACGCCTGAAATCGTAATTATCGGGAAAAATGATGACTAAAATACCAAGACACGAATGAGACGAATCTCTTACTGTTAATGTATGGGCTCTGGAGTGTACCCACGTAGTTACAGTCTGGCCACTGTCTATATTGCATAAGCAATCCCCGGACAAAGCTAATTAGCTAGGTGTGATGGCCATCACAAGCTGAAGAAAGCCGGCTACACAACTTTTGAAAATTGCTTATTGTTCACATAACAGTGACCTAGATTAACGGAGCGAAGGATGTACGAATTCCGTAGTATGATTGATTTTTGACGTCTTTGATGTTGGGAGGCCTCACTTGCAAGATGGTACTTTCTCAATTGCCATATGGAAATATGTTCCCCGTAAAGCTAAGATGTCAATACGGTCAGCACTTTAAGACAGCGCTTGGGCGCCACAAGCGAGAAATACAGTAGTTCTAGGTGCGTGAAGGGATTCATTCTAAGCGCCAGAGCTGCAAATTTAGAGTTTATGGCCTGAGATCCAAGGTGTCAATATTGCTTTGTAATATCATCACGCTGACCTTGCCTCGCCACTCCATTCTTTTATTCACAAGGTCACTTGTTCAGGTACCTAAAGCTATGGATCCACCGTCTAATCCTGCACCCCCACAGGATGATCCGTCCGCCAAGCGCAAACGCGCGGGGAGAAAATATACATCTCGAGCCTGTGAAGAATGCCGCCGACGAAGAGCAAAGGTGATTTCCATATTGTCAGTGCCAAACTTATATGAAAATTAACAAATTTCACCAAGTGCGATGGTATGCGACCATCATGTTCTCGGTGTCTTGACCGAGGTTCTCGCTGCCAATATTCGACGGCCGAAGACGGGAGGCAACCGGCCCCGAAGTCATATGTAGTGATGCTACGTAATAGAATCGAGCTCCTGGAGCGTGTTCTGCGAAATCATGGCATTGATGCGGAAGCTTCTGTTGCGGAATTGATGGTCGAGGCTGAGCTTTTCAATCAGCAGACAGATTCTAACCATGCGGTGGATGATTTATGCGTGACTTTTGATGGTGCACTTACTATAGATGAATCTTTGAACTTTGATCAAGATGGCGAAGTTCGTTATTTTGGACCGACTAGTGGACGCTTGCTGTTTCAGTCTTCGACGACTAGTGAGTGGATTATTTCTTGTAATTTTCTTTCATACACAATTGCTGACTATGGATAGCCTCCCCCGAGGAAGATACTCCTCCAACAGATGCTTCCTATACCGGGGGCTCTGGAGTCACACCAGATACTCCTGATTTGATATCTCCGCACTGTGCTACAAAGTATCATGAATGCCCCTTTGAGCCCGATGCGCCCCCAATCTCCGAAGAGCTCCAGGCCCATTTGATCAATCTATACTTCGATTGGGACCAACCATGGCTGCAAGTTGTGAATGAGCAGCTGTTTCGCGAAAGCCTAGCCTCTGGGGGTCGATACTGCAGTCCTCTTCTGTTAAATTGCATTCTTGCCGTCGGTTCCCGATATTGCGATAGAATAGAGGTTCGGACAGACCCCAATGATTCCAACACAGCGGGCAAAATGTTTATTTGCGTGGCGGAGAGGCTTATAAACAACGACCTTCGCTGGCCCAAGATTACAACTATTCAGTCCTTGACAATCATGGGAATGTATTATATTGTACGTTACACGTCGGATTTGGCTAGAATTTTGGCTAATTTTGATAATTTGCAGGCAACGGGATCTGATGCAGCAGGCTGGCTTCAACAAGGTATGGCTAACCGCTTGGCCATTGATATGGGCTTCAACATGGACCCTGCGGTTCTCACAGGGACTGTTTCTCTTCCGGCGATTGAAATCGAGTTACGAAGGCAAATTTACTGGGCGTTGTACTGCCATGATAAGTTGTCGGCCTGCTATACAGGGAGGGTCTGCACACTGTTGGTATGGTACATTCGCATTTTCTTCCCCTGGAGCACAGCTAATATCAAACCAGGACTCCCAAGGTGCTGTGAATAAGCCCGATCTGGAGTGCGTCTCTGGTGTTCAATTGCCTTCTGCCAACGGACAGCTGCGAGCAGCTAATCAGAAGACTGTCACTCAGCTGCAGAGGTCAATGATTGATCTATGCCGCATCATCGAAAAGATCCTACGTTCTCTGTAAGAACCAAATATCAGCACTGATAGCTAGCTCTTACTAATGCCAACTTAGATGGTCCCCTAAACCACTTCTCCATTGTCATCAACGAGCTGCATTCTTCGACACCGCCCTCCTCGAACTAAAGACGTGGTACTACGACCTCCCATCCGAGCTGAAGGTTGACCGTCCATCAGGACCCTCCCGATTCCCGCACGCTTTTACCTTGTCAATGGTATATCACCAGGCAGTTATCTTACTCTGCTGCCCATTCGTTTCCTCCAACACGCAGTCCACATCCCCCAAAAATGGTGATACCGTGCAACAGTCACCACAGCCAAACGATAAACAATCACCAAACTCACGATACGCAAAAGCCCTTTCAAGCTGCAGCAACTCGATTCGAGTAATGTGCTGCATCGCACAAAGATATCGGCAGACATTTGGCAGTTTCAAGCTCAGCCCCATCACCGCTACACATTGCACGTTATCCACAGCGCTGATGCTCATCGAGCTATGTTGCGCTGCTAAGCCCGTCGCCAAGCATTCCCCAACAGATGACGGGCCGCACCGATTACCTCCACATGCTGCGGTAGCTCTATGCTTCCAGGTTCTGCGAGAGCTGTCTACATCGTGGAATATCGCTAAGCGTATTGGGAGGAATTTGGAGAGGGTTTATATCGAGAGATATGGTTCTGAACATCTGGCGTTCATGCCAAAAGAGGGAGAAGAAAATGGCCAGGTTCTGCTTGAGGAACCCAAGTTTACCACCGCAGGCGATTTCACAATCCCCAATCTGGAGATGTTTGATGATATCCTCAATGCCAGGCCATTCCTCACTGAGGATCCACTACAAGTTGGCGTCGAAATACCCGTTGAGTTTAATCAACCACCAAATTTCAGTCGACCTGGCATACCTGCCATGGCATTGCATTCCTCTGGGGATACCCAGAACTTTCCGAATCAAGACGAGGCATTTGTGAATAGTCATGGATATGCGTTCTCCCTGGACTCTCTGCCGAGTGATTACAATATGTTCGACACGTTGAATCAAATGTATCTAGAGGACAGTTGGTAATGAGCTAAAAATGAAATACGATAATGATGCACTATTCTATCACAGGCACGATTCCTGTTAATAAGAATGACAACTTTTGGTATCATTAAACACGATCACCTTGAATGCGTAATTTCTCACGAGGCTGCAATGTCAGCTGCAATCTTTTCGGCAAGCATATCTTCGGGATCGTCAGTAACATTCCAAGTACATGATAATATCATTGAAAATTAACTCACAAACAGTGGATTGAGGATGGCCCGGGGGTAATATTGGAAAAGCACTGGCATCCACGACTCTCAGTCCAGACACCCCAAACACCCTTGCACAACTATCGACGACCGCCATGCTATCATTTTGAACCCCCATCTTGCAGGTACATGCAGCATGGTAAATTGTCATCATCGACTGCTTGATTACTTCGAGTATTTCCTCGTCCGTTTCGACCTCGAGCCCCGGAAAAAGCTCTTCTCCCGTAAGAACCCAATCCATAACCGCGGTATTGAAAATACCCCGGATTCGCCTGTAGGACGCAATTGCAACCTTTTGGTCGGTGTCAGTCTCCAGCCAATTCGGATTTATGATCGGCGGGTCAATCATATTTGCCGATCGTATGGTGACATTCCCGCGTGAGGTGGGTGCAACGAGCGTGGCAACAATGCTTCCATACTGACCCTTGACGGGTTGCTGCCCAAAAGGATTCGAATAATTGCCGACATAAGCAGCGGCAGCTAGATACTACGAACGTTATTAGCTGGCCTCTTTCTGAAAAATCAAAATTGATTAGAATGTATCTCACCTCTACTTCAGGCCAATCTGCAGGGAACCAGGAAAGATCTCGCTCCATTTTGGCGGAGAAAATCGATCGATGTGGTGCTGGAAGCTTTTCAAATGCAAGTAAATCGGTGGATGGGTTCGTCAAGAAACCTTGATGCCAAAGAGCCCAATATAGGATCTGGGTTACAAGTTCAACTTTGCTCTGCGTCATACCTGTGAAAGTCTTCATAGCGACCGGGTATGATGGTCCAAAGAAAACATGATCCCACATGTTCTGACCCACGCCAGGACGGTCGGCAATGATTTTGATTCCATGCTTCTGTAATATGTTGGCGGGACCAATGCCAGAGACCATCAGAAGTTGAGGAGACTGAAATGCGCCTGCAGATATGATAACCTCTTTTCTTGCTTTCAAAGTGTGCGCTCCAAATTGTTTGACTCTAACCCCGACCGCTCGGCTTTTATTGTCGAACAGAATCTTCTCTGCCAGGGCCTTTTGATATATGGTCAAATCACTGAGATGTAACGCTCCAATGAATGCAGACTCGGAGCTGCTTCTTGTTTGATCGATTGCTCTGATGGTCATTGTGCAGAATTGGTGACCAAGAAGGGATCCGCTATTGAGATCCTCTACTTCAGGTATTCCAGCCTCTGTGAAAGCTGCCGATACCCATTTTGAAAATGGCATGGAAAGTTCCGGATACGACACGTGCAAAGGACCGCCCCAAGAACTAAAGGCAGATTCGTTGTATGGCCCTTCTCGAGCTTCAGGGCGTGTGAACTTTGCTGTTTGCTTATAGAACGAAAGGACGTTTTCGAATAGGTAGCTGGAATCGTCAGTGAGTTCGGCCCACCTCCTCATGGCATCCTTGGATGGCCTATTCGAATGTTAGCATTGAACAAGCAAGGGATGCAAGGTCCTGACCGTTGGTATATCATGAAGTTCACGGCAGACCTGAACAGGACATATTAGCTTCTGCGGACCTATCCAAAAGCTGACAAGGGTGTGCACTTACGATCCACCCATACATTTTCCCCTTGGATAGTGGATATCCCGATAGCCTGCACCTGTGCCCCCATGGACTACAAAGCCCCAGTCGACAAACGATGACATTTTTGGATCAGCACCGATACCTAGAATAGCGGCGCCCGGTACTCGAGCAGAAGGGTGCTTGATTTCGTAATAACCCCCGGCTTCCACGAGTGCAACTCGAAAGCCGTGCTCGACCAGCCGGGCTGCAATGGTGATACCCGCTGTGCCTCCACCAACCACCACATAGTCGAATGTTGCATCGAGAGTGCACCATGTGTAGAAGGCGACGATACTGAGGAGGACAGCAAGAATGGCTTCTGTCAGCTGAAAAATAGAGAAGAACATTGAATCAGCCGTTTCGAGCCAAGGAAAATCGGGCAGCCAGACCTGAGAGCCTGAAAATCTCATGTCTGGGCATCTCGTGGTTTCCTTATTCAGCTGGATATTGCCCAAGGCAGTTTCCAGTCTCTCCGACCATTTTCCTTTGAACGCTCCTCCATAATGGTAGTTTCTAGAATTTGGCAAACTGTATGATGAGAATTTGAATTGAAGTTTGCTTGTATGCATGCTTTGCTGATGTTGTTTGATTGCTTCACTATAAAACCCATGATCTTATGATTCGCCATCTTCCTGTTCAACAAATTCCTACGAGTTATGGCGATTAATTCTTCTGATAATCATCTCAAAATGACTTTTAAACGCAGCTCTTCTGTCGAGTCGATGTCGAAAATACCGCAAGCATCCACTTACTTCGCCAGCTTTTCTGGCTTCGATCACGAGCCCAACAGCCCCGTGAGTGAGGAGTTCAAGCGCCTGGCCAAGTGGAGAGGTTGGAAAACTGGATCCAAAAACTGGAGGAAGAACTGGAATCGCTGCATAACCGAACAGTATGATTTACTGATCGGAGACCGAATTAATGACCTCGCAACCTGGCAGCAAATGTGCCGGAAGCTCGATATTTTGGGCGAATTTCCATCGATCACCAAATGTCGGAAGGTGGGTGTTCTTTACCTCTGTCATGTACAGCCAATCAAGCTAACGATATGCTTTGCATGTCCATTCAGGCGCTCTCGCATGTCTATGTGAACCTCGTCGATTTGTTGGAGTGCTGGGAGGACGAACGATCACCCGAGCTCTTCGAAAACGCCAAGCAATTGTCGATTTACACCAAGCGCGAGAGCAAGTTCTTCGGTCGGCAGATTGCCAAGCAAGACAAAGCGTTGCGCACCTTGCTGAAGAGGATCGGCTGAAGTCGCTTGTGCTCACCCTGTTCCGAGGTCCTTATCATGTGCGAAAACTCTGATTCGCTCTGTGCCGCTTGATGGCGTTTTGGCAAGGGATTTATGGTTTAGGGGGCGTTTACCTTGGGACTTTTGCATGGGGCTCGGTGCAATTCCAATTCTTATTTGAGCGTGCTGATATCTTTATCTGCTGCTTATCCACATCAGGCGATGTTTTCTTGCATTTGGCTTTCCTTGGGGCTGAAGGAGCGTAAGATTCAGGCAGGGGTGCCCCTAAGCAATTTACACAGTAGGAAGGTCTTCGCCGTTAGCGCGAAGCCGATAGAACATTCACCAATAGACAGCGGGCATTTTAAAGTAGACCCACTTGAGTATCAAGATCTGATAGGACGATACCAGATCTCAAGCTTTTAGTCTCCTCCGTGGGGGCTGTATGGTTCTGGTTAATAAAGCCATGAGCAAGGTGAGTGGTTCCTCGGTAAGCGCTACCAAGCCAATGACAAGACATCCAATGAGAAAACCGCCTCTGAACCTTGATCGCGAGCCTGTGCGGGGCGGAGAAACAAAAAAAGCCACGAAATGCCCACGTACTGCACCACTGACAACCGGTTTCTCTCGGGGTCCGCCGAAGCTTCGGCCCGTGATCTTCTCTTTATTTTATTTATTTATTTTTTTTTCTCTTGCTTTTGCCTTCGCTCTGTCTTTTTCTTCCCTTCGCCTCTAAATCACCTTATCGATCATCCGACTTCAATCGATATACAACATGGCGGATATTACGACCGCCAACGCAGATGGGCTTCATCAAATACGGAATCGTCTTGGCCGACAGGTTGAGATCGTGGGACCGGATGGACAACACAGGAAAATCGCTGTCGCCGATTTGACTGAAGCTGACAATGAGCTTGCGGTCAGATTTGGGTACAACCCAGTGTTCAAACGTGAGTTTGGATACTTGGCAACCTTCTCATTTGCAGTCAGTATCAGTGGTGTGTTCGCAACCATCATGACCACCCTATCGTACCCGTTGATGGCGGGTGGCAGCAGTGCGGTGGTGTGGTGTTGGGCCATCTCTGGTTTTGGCTGCATGTGTATTGCGGTAAGTACACTGAGAGCGTGATCACGCCTCGCTTATCTACGGAAGATATGCGAACTGATATGATGATGTAGTGCTCTGTGGCTGAATTGGTCTCTGCTTACCCAACGGCTGGTGGACTATACTTTACTATCTCTCGTATGGCGCCAAGTAAATGGGTTCCCTCAATCAGCTGGGTCACTGGCTGGCTCAATCTCATTGGCCAAATCGCCGGTGTGGCTTCATCTGAATACGGCGCTGCCCAGATGCTTCTCGCCGCGGTGTCCATGAGCCGGAACTTCAATTACACCATTACCACCGACACGACCGTCGGTGTGATGGCTGCTTTGACTGTCTCTACTGGCGTAGTGAACTCCTTGTCGACCTACTGGATGGAGAAGATGACCAAGTGGTACGTGATCTTCCATATTGCAGTGCTTGTGGCATGTGCCATCGCCCTGCTGGTTCTCACCAAAGACAAGCATGATGCAAGCTATGTTTTTACTCATGTTGAATCAACAAACGGATGGACTCCCATCGGTTTCAGCTGGCTATTTGGTTTCTTGTCTGTCAGCTGGACTATGACCGACTACGATGCAACTGCCCACATCACGGAGGAGATGAGTGAGCCCGAGAAGAAGGCACCCTGGGCTATCTCTATGGCGATGCTCTTTACCTACGTTGCCGGTTTTCTCTTTAACATCGTCCTCTGCTTCTGCATGGGCGACACAACTGCCATTCTAAGTTCCCCAATGCAGCAGCCCGTGGCTCAAATCTTCTATAACAGTCTTGGTAAGGGTGGTGGTATGTTCTTTACCATTGCGGCCCTCCTTATCATCAAGTTTGTTACCTTCACTGCTATGCAGTCTCTTGGACGTACTGTCTTCGCCTTCTCCCGTGACCGTATGCTGCCCTTTTCCAACATTTGGATCAAGGTCACTCCCTGGACCGGTACACCTTTGTACGCCGTCTGGATCTCAGTGTTCTTCTGTATTGCGATCAACTTGATTGCATTGGGATCTTACATCGCCATTAGCGGTATTTTCACTCTTTGTGCCATTGCTTTGGATTGGAGTTACTGCATTCCGATTCTCTGCAAGCTGATGTTTGGCAACTTCGAGCCCGGTCCATGGCACATGGGAGTTTTGAGTCCCTGGGTGAACGCCTGGGCCTGTCTGTGGACGCTCTTTGTTAGCATCATTTTTGTCCTACCCACAGCTATGCCCGTCTTAGCGGACAACGTATGTACCACAACACCCTCTCGTTGCTCTATTCGCTGACATGACCACAGATGAACTACGCCTGTGTATACTTGGCCGCCGTTCTGCTCTTCTCTTTGTTGTATTGGTTCATCCGTGGAAAGGCCGTCTACACTGGTCCGGTCACCGAGGCTATTGCCGACGAAATGTCCGAGGAGGAAGTTGTCATCAACGACAAGAGAAATGACCATGGTCCATCCGTCTAATCACTGAAAACCCGCCAGCAATCCCCCGTGCGACATACCCCGCCACCCCTTGCGACCTAATACGGCCCATATACCCGGCTCCCAAAATATTAACCCTGGCCTTTGCGACTTGGCCACCACTACGTTCGACCTGTGCGATACTATCTAACCATGCGCTTGCCCTTGCCCTGCTCTTAATTCCGATCCTGACCCATGCTACGACAACCCATGTGAAACGCCCCTTTCCAAGGATTTCCAATTGCCATGCGACCTTCCGATTGTATAGCTGCCATTGCGCCAATCCCGTTCGGATCGCCTGAGGGGCCTTAACCTTGCGACAACCTTGACCAATTCGACAACTTCTGGTCAGAATGAATGAAATATTGACTGGAGAGAAATAGTGGAACCATATGCTAGGACTGTACATAATTGACTACTCCAGATATGCATGTACCAATCTTTATTCGAACTGAAACAAGGCTCTTGCAGTCGTGACGGGATCGCCGCAAATACTGGGACTGTTGTGATAAGGAAAGGAGATTCAACGACTATTCGAGAATATGCACCAATACCTGGTCGAAACGGGGATGCTCCACGAGGCCCACTACGCACCCACCACCCATGCGACTATCAAGACCAGATTGATAGCGCCGAACGGTACCCACCCAATCATTCTTGGCAGGCTTATCAGTCCCATGCATTTTTGGGAGATAGCTTTCCCAACCGACATCACCAAATTGATGATTCGAAACGCGCGATCTAAATGTATCAAGTCTGCGTTTGCCAATGCGATTTTCCAAATCTGAGCCCTAAGCTGCGTCCACTTCGACTTTGCCCTAGCAGCCTCCCGGTCCCACTATCCGATTCGATACTGAGTAGGATCCCAGAAATAATCAGCCCATTTACCCTACGTGAACAGAATTCTTGTCTCTGTCCGCTGTGCGGTCCCGGAAAGATCTCCCAGCTTGAAAGTGCCGCTTTAAGTGCAAAGGCTCCAATCGCATTCTCAATCTGCCACCTTCAGATCTGAAGCGCCATCCATCTAGGTCAAACTTTCTATCCCATGTTCATCAGAAATGTAACACCGCACCATAAGCCTCTCAGTTAGAGGTTCGAATCCAGCATTCCGCAAATGTCGTCACCATATCCATAGACATTAATAGCGGACTGTACCCCTTTCTTTCAGCCGTTAAAGAACGCTAGTTAATGTGCATGGAAATGACTACGCCGATTTCCGCAAAGGGAACCGATTTCCAAAAGAACAGTTGAAGTTACAAATCCGACATTACTTCCGCCGATTGCGCGGTCTTTATGATCTCCTATCTCTCGCGAGGGAGCCCAGAGGAATGATCATGATAGACATAAAGGAAAATGACGAAAGTGGTAAATTAGAGATCTAGACAAGGATAACTCCGCCATATGTATTATTCAGCCTGACGCTCAAGGGGTCTCCAAGCAATCCCAGATATTACCAAGCCATGGTGTTAATTGAAGCAAGCCAAACCCGGCTATCGATCTGAGACAATATTCAAATCAACATCGTCTTTGGGTTTGACAATCCGAGGATAGAGGCGCTCAAGTTCCACCTATTGACAAATAGGCAAGCCATCTGGTCCTTGATAGATAGCCTCATTGGATCAGTGAATGGAGGATTCAAGGTTTTCGCCTATGTGGTCAATAATCTAACATAGTGAATGAAGCCTTTCCAAAGGAGTGCCGAGTCTCCAGCACCTACTACACGCCACATTCTTCTACTGCATCTGGCATGCGAACTCCTCTTCAAACCGGGGTCATCAAGGCACCATGGTTCCTGCGCTAATGCAAAGGCGTTTCGGCCTCTCCGTGAAGAAGCTCCTCAAGCGATTTCTCGTTGCCGACCAAGCTTTTAAAGCCATGAATATAAAATATTTCTGGCGATGGGAGGAGCTCACATCGGATAAATTTCTTAATACCTTGTTGGACTAAACCAATTAAAGAACTAAATATTGCAGTTATAGCACCTAATCATCAACATACTACTAATACAGTCGAACTATTTTCTTGAGTTTACAGCGGGCGAATCGCCAGCTGAAGCCGCGAAAGGAATAATTTGTGATTATTCGGCCAATCCACCTGCACTCCTGGGGCTATGTATCTCATCCCAAGCACCTCAATAACCTTGAGAATCAATTATGAGAATAGTCGAAGCTGGAACCATCAGAAATACTCTGACAAAAGTTACCTACTCTGTTGCCAGTGTGGACAAGAAACAAGTCCAGCCCAAGGCCAATGGAGACGACAAAACTGATCACATCCTGACGGATATTTGGTCTGCCAAATTTATGACGGGATCGCAAAGTTTACTGAAGCTCTTTCAATGAAGAATCTGTTCCTGTTCAACCTCAGCCCCAAGAGAGGCTTCTGGGTCTTCATATATAACCAGAAGGTGGAAGACATCTCCTTGGACTTCGAACAGAACCGAAATTTCAAGGAAAGAACGCTATTGTATGTTCTCGAAGAAACATCAAGGGAGGCTCTTGAGATTGCCCGCAATCCAAAGTTTCCTGACTTGGAGAAGAAAGCTGAAGGACTAAAGCATCTCTCAAATCTGGGGCGAACGCGGAAGTTGATCTTGACCATCTTGCTACTCTGATGACCGACGTCAATGGCGAGGAGAAGCCGAACCTACTAAAGCCGTGGAATACGCTGTCTTGAACACTTTTCGGCCTCTTCGGGCTCGGGAACCATAGAGATATAAGCTCGAAGAGCAGAGATTTTATGCTTTCTGAAATTAAGAGCAATTTAGTCTAAGCCACGCCCTAGATTATTAGATTACTGTAGTGTAGGTCAAGTAGAGCTTGAGTAGCCGACACGGGACTTAATTATTCTCGAGCTATGGATTGCAGTAGGTAAATCAACCGTGTGGCAAAGTCGAGTAAGACACAAAGCACACAACTTCTTGACCGACTCCCCGAGATTACGGCATTTTTTCGGCTTTTACGGGGTCGAAATATCTAATGAAAGAGAGCTCATTTGGAAAGGTATTGAAATTGCCGCTGACATCTAGGGCCCGTGACAAAGAAACTTACCTTAGCTAGCGCTCTTATCCCGATAAGGCTGCCAGAAGACCACTACATAAAGAGAAACCAACTCGGCTCCGATGAACTTTCCCTTTGGAACAACGATCCCAGTAGGACTTGACAAAGGCACGTACAAAGCCCACCTTGCGCGTACCTTGTACCCACAGCTGATCGGTGCAGGGGGCACCGTTCCGTTGTTCAACCTCCCATTGGCCAAATCAGTCTGCTCGGCGTCGTATATTCCCTGCATCCACTGCTTCCATGGAATTCCATTCCAAGTTTCCTGCGCTCTTGGCAGCACGAGATTCGGAGCGGGTATGCAGGTATGCAATTTTCCGTACAACTGTACTCCGTGCTCCTGGCGTGATGCGATCCACTATTAAGGGGACGCATAAGCAATTATATGCCATACTCAGCAGGGCCTCTTTCGCTACTGGGGGCATCCTTGTGGATCTGCCCCCAAATACGAACAAAGAACGCGTCTCACTTCAAAGGCGTGATTGGTGCTAGCGATCACCAGCAACCCGCTTGCTGTGTGACCACCTTGCTTCACTGACCGCATCGGATTTGATATATTGGAAGCGGCTTGAAGCCTATATATTACAAATATGAGCTACCGGGCACTTCCAGGTTTTAGCGTTAGCCGACAGCCGATCCCTCATGCGGCTCTACCATTGGTCAGGAATGTGCATCGCAAGGGGGCCCAGCGACCTGAACACGAGTATGGATTATATTAAAGCTCAGCAGCTCTTTGAATACACATTCTAGCACGAACGAAAAGCCACGGATGAGCATTGAAGTATATAGAAGCGAGCGAGGCGATCGACCCGACCAGCCGAATGATCTCATGTCTTTGTGGGGCAAATGTCGAAATGCGGAGAAAGCGGGTGGGCCGATCTCTGGATCTGGATGTCATTTACCCCTAGACTTCTCTTCCAGGTTCACCAGGGGTGTTGAATTGGTACCTCGGAAAGAGGAGAATTTTGATTTCATTTTGATAGAAGTCGTAAGCTTTGACAGGCCATAAAGCTTAGATCCAGTAAGAGTGAAGATCGGGGGAAGACTTGTCTCAGCTCCATGGCGTGCTATGGCGAAATCGACGGGCGACGGTTGCGTGCTGTAGATCCGCAGTCCAAGACATTAGGTTAAAGCCACGAGGTTACAGTTGAGCTCCGACTCACCTATTTCAACCTTGTTTTCCTCTTTTTTTTCTTTTTGTTCTTGAGCGTCTCTTTTATAATATACGCAGTCATGGGGCGATTAAATGGTACCAAGCTGGGCGCTTTCCGAGCTTATTTCCTCGGTTTCTTTATCTGTCTCGCTGGGTTCCTATTTGGATATGACACAGGAATCGTGGGTAAGTGGAGCATGTAGCTCATAGCCCTATTCCTGACTTCGACGGGGACTAACGTGAGTGTCCTAGGTGGAATCCTCGAGTTCCCGTCCTATATGGATGATTTCGGCTACACCGATGAAACAACCGTCGATGCAGTGATGGTCAGTCTGCAAAATGTGGGCGCCTTCTTTGCTGCTCTCGCCATCTTCCCCATATCCGAGCGCTTCGGCCGCAAGAAGACTATCCAGACCTCCATGGCCATTTTCTGCGTTGGTGTCATCTTGCAAGTGGTGCCGTCCCACTCATTGGTCTGTTTCTATATCGGCCGTGTGGTCTCGGGCGTTGGCCTCGGTGGTGCGACCGCTGTCGTACCAACATACAGTGCTGAGATGGCACCCAAGGAGATCCGCGGTATGCTTGGTTCAGGTGTGCAGTGGCTTTTCGCCTTGGGTGTGATGACGAGTTACTGGATTGATTACGCCGTTGAGCAGACCCTAGCGGGGCAGTCCAAGGAGTGGCAGATTCCCGTTGGTCTGCAATTGGTGCCTTCTTCCATTCTGGCTTTGGGTCTCTTCACCCAGCCAGAGAGTTGCCGCTGGTTGGCAAAGAAGGGACGTATGGAGGAGGCGTGGCAGAGCTTGGCTTGGATGCGTGCAGACGACGGTGAGTAATTCATTACTTTCAACGCATGATGATTAGCGATACTAATTATACCCGTATCCAGGTCCCGCCGTCAAAGCCGAGTTCAACGAGATTAAAATCGGTCTGCAAGAAGAGGCCAAGGCCACAGAAGGCCTCAGGAAAAAGAACTCCTGCAACCCGCCAACCGATACCGACTAGCTCTCGCAGCCCTGATGTTCTGCGGTCAGCAATGCACCGGAATGACAGCCCTAGCCTACTACGGCCCACAATTCTTCAAGATCATCGTCGGCGACGACAGCAGCCGCTCCCTCCTCGTAACTGGCCTCTTTGGCGCTGAGAAATTCGTCACCGTCGGTACCTACATCCTCTTCTTCTCCGAAATGTGGGGACGCAAGCCTACCCTCTGGATTGGTAACCTTCTCATGGCATGCTGCTTCATCACCGTAGTAGCCGTGAACAAAACGACCGATTCTCTCGACGCAGAAGGAAACCCATCCAGCGCAGGAATCGCTACGGTCTTTATGATCTTCCTCAGCAACTCGATCTACCAGTTCAGCTGGGGTCCTATTCCCTGGCCCTACACGACCGAGATCTTCCCCTCACGTATCCGTGAGATCGGATCCTCGGTCGCCGTCTCATCACAATGGCTCTTCAATTTCCTTTTCTCGCTTACGACACCTTATATGATTAGTGCATGGGGCACCTACACTTTCATCTTCTATGCTGGATTAGATATCATCATGGCTATCTCCGTTTTCCTTTTCGTCAAGGAAACTCGGGGTAAGTCACTTGAGGAGATGGAGAGTATCTTTCACAGTGCTGCTGCGTTTGATGTGGAGATTGCTCGGCATGAGGGCCTGGCGATCCAGGATGAGAACTTAAGCGCGCTAGAGGTGCATGAGAATTTAAAGAGTCCGGATACTAAGAAGAGTCAGGATTCTTCGGATTAATGGGTTATGATCTTTTATAGCGAATCTTTTTTTGTTTTTCATGTTTTGTCTTTTGGGACATTGGTTCTAGAATAGAGCCTGCAGGATTGGCTTGATGATATACCCGTGGACAATGAACCTTTTCTCAGCTCCGTGGTCAGAATATATTAATGATACAAATAGAAGGAAATGGGTTACCTTCCTTCTTTCAAATCGAGGCATCTACTACATTCCAATGTCTAAAATCATACAATAGGATTACTATGTAATGCTCCTGAATTTCATAGATTGGTCATTCCTCTAGGCGACTCGCCATATTATTACAGTATCAACAATAGTTTTCTATCAGATCCATGAAGGTCGCACACTGGAACATGATATTTACAATGCCTTCTTTCCCTCATCCTCACGCTGCTTCTGAACTACATACCCAACTGCACGGGTAATACCCTCATCAACGGGGACAACGGGCAGGTAAGCGAGACGATACTTGGCCTTCTCAATAGAGTAGTACCGTGTCATGCATGAGTACCGGACCATGCGCTGCGTCAAACGAGGAGTCTTTCCAAACACTCCCATAACAGTCTCCGCAATGCCACCAATCACACCCAGCAGACCCTCGGGCAAAGCCCAAACCTCATTAGGCTCGACAATCCGGTCGATCAACGCCCACATAGCGCGGGTGGCATCCCAGAAGTAAATAGGGGAGTCATTGGTAATGTTGAACGCCTCACCATCAACACGCTCGTGGTCCAGGGGCCCGCCCTGACCGGACTCGTAGCGGGTGTAGGAGGCCAGCAGGCGGTGTGCAGCCAGCATGTGTGCGTAGGCAATGTTGCCGACGTAGGTGAAGTCGAACAAGTTGTCGTTGTCACCGAGCTGCATCTTCAGCACGGTAGAGGAGGCCTTGGAGCCGTGCTCGAGGATCTTGTGGGTGACGGTTGTGTCCTTCTCGCCGAGAATACCAGCGGGGCGGATAGCGGCTGTGACCATTCCGGTGGGGGATTGACGGTTGTACTTGAGGACGAGTTCTTCGGCATCGGCCTAGAGCAAAGGGGGATTAGCTTCGTTATTTGCAATTGGGGGTGGGGGTTGCAATTGAGATCCGAGTAGACCTGAAGATAATTTCAACACACCTTAGTCTCTGAGTAGTACTCCTTCTGCATTTTGCCACGGATAAGAGGCCACTCCTCGTTGACATTGATCAGGTCGCTCTGGGTATCGTGCACCACGGAGCTAGAGCTCGTGTACACAAAAGCCTTACACTTGCCACCCCAATCGCCGTGCTCGCCACCAGCAACCTCAACCAGAGTGCGGGTTCCATCCACATTAACCTTGCGCAGCAGAGGTTTGTTTCCGTCCAACACCGAGGGAGTAGCAGTGTGAATGACAACGTCGGGCTTCACGGCGCGGAAAACCTCGAGCATGGACTCAACGGAGGTAATATCGCCATCGTAGTAAGTCGCACCGGGAAGACGGTTGTGCGTAGTGCGCAGATCCACGACCGAGACCTTGGCCTGGTAATCTGGGAACCGGGAACCGAGTGTCGGGACCTCGAAGCGCGCATCACCGGTAATCTTGGGCAGTGCGACACTGGGGTCTGTCTCGGAGGGGAAGTTCAGTAGGTGATCGACAATGTGCCACCCCAGGAAGCCGCAGCCACCAACGACCAGGACATTGCCCAGTTCCAAATTGCGTCGCTTTGCAGACATTGTGATTGATCGAAGTTAGGGGTCTATCTGGTTGCGCAAGTGTGGAGTGAAAAGGGGAGAACTTGGGGCGGGATCAGCTGACTGATAAGTGTTATCGTGGTCTTTTGCACAGCTCGACTCCGCAACCTTAACCTTGGAATTGTTCTACGTCCTGAAACTATAGGTATATTGGAAATGAATGAATTTCTATGATGCTAACCATCATCAACGACTGGCCTGAGCAAACATGTGTGGTCAGCAGGAATGGTAAAGAAAACATTCATTGTTATCCTGAACTTCTTCGAAACTGGGGGTATTATTGAATCAAGATTGTATGCAAAGGGTAGACAACATCAAGCATCTGATGAAGAGCTGAATGATGTGGTTTGTGTCTCGGCTCAAAGATTCCTGGGCGAATTAGCATTTCACAGCATGAACTTTCTAAAACGAATGCAACATACTCGAGACTGTCGGCGACAGATCGACGAAGCCGACGATTGTACTCCCTCTTCTCACCGGCATTGCCCCAGCAAAGCCGGGCACTTTCTTGATTAACAACCATGAGTGGATTACAGATCGGCCACTTCTCCTCCAAGGCGAATAAGATACCCTCGATATGACGAATCATTTCATCAGCACGCACAGGAAGATAGATCAGCATCTGATCAGTCGCCACGCGGACGTGGAACAGCGGTGTCTCCATGTAAACACGAGGCTGGTCGTTCGGGTGATTAGGGCTGATGTGAATTTTAATCTTGAAAACGCCATCATCGACTGGCGTACCCGAGCGACCGAAGTACGTGATACGCCAGAGAAAAGGGTTATTATCAATCAAAGCCAGGTCAAATATGGCGCTCGAGCGGTGGGACATCTCCGAGACAATCTGCGCCAGTTGAGCGCGCAAACTAACTGCGAGGCCAGACTCCTTCTTTTCGAGTGTCAGGCCTGCGTTGGGCCATTCGTTGGTTTCTTTCATCAAAGCCTTCTCCAGTGCCTCAAAGCGGGACATCAATTGGGGGTAATTCCATTGGCCTACCATGCCATTGTCGTGCGATTCAAAGAGGGTCTGGGAGAAAGGCTGACCAGCGCAAATTTCCGTGTTATCAATGCCATCTTGAATCGCCTTTTTGTACTGCTCTCGATACCACAGAAAGCGTTGTTTACAGAAATCGATGAACGGGCCCAGCGTGGAATCGAATTCTTTTCCTCCTTTGGACTTGGGTTGTTTGCTTGAAGATGAATCCTTGGATATGCCCATGGCCAGTTCGAGAGGCGCAATGACCGTGAGTCTCAGATTCTCATGGGCAATCTGTTATCAATGAGTCAGCGAACCTTTAATCTGTGGGCAGATTTCCTACCTTTGCACTGTAGTCCTTGCTGGATTGTTTGTCATTGGGGGAGCGGGGATTTTCGAAGCCAGGCTCCAAGGTGTACGGGGTTGCGGAGAGCAAGCTCTGGATTGAGAGCAAAACCGACTCTAAGCCCTGAGCGGGGGACCATTCTTCATTTGGCGGCCCCGGCCATGTCCTACAGATCGTTAGCAAGTGACAAACTGAACGTAGCGCCAAACAGAAGACTTGCCCAATGATTGACCTAATTGAATGGTTAGTTCTAGCTGAGGGGAAGGACACGCTCGAATGCACTTACAAACAGATCTTGCCACATGCATAGAGATTAGGGCCAAAGCGAGTTTTGCCTTGATTTGTGGTCCGCAGGGTAACTATTGGAGGCCGAGCAGGGTAGTCTGGGAGATCTTGGATTAGTAGTCACATGTTTAACAGGGTGAGGTGTTACTCAACGTACCAAGGGGGATCGAAATGGCTAACTGTTTGGGTATATAATTTATGAGCACATCATGTAGCGTAACCCTGTTGTGAAAACCTATCAAACCCACCTGATAGAATCCAAAGGCATAAGGAGTATCTGGAGGCCCAATGAGTAGAGCGGTGATTTGGCGGATATTCTTCTCGGAGTAGTGGATGGTCATGGCTGCGATATGTCAGTGCCAGCCTTAGAATATATCATCAGCATTATCGCATGTTGTTACCTACCTAGTTGATCATCCTTTTCGAACAACCGAACCTCCTAATGTAAGCCTCTGTCAGTATTTTGCTTGGCCATGGGATGGGTCTTGCATACCCGGAGGATACGGATGAGGCTCTGATCTGCCATATTGGCCAATCTAGTGAGCCCAGTCGTGTCAAAGATTGGAAAAGAAAGCAGCACAATTTTCCGGGGTAGAAATGAAGCGGGAAAGAAGTAAAGTGGAAGATTGGTCAGGCGGGCGGTCGTAGGGAGAGGGTTGCAGTGAACGTTCTGCGATGATCATGATCTATTGAGCATAGGAAAGATCGTCTAGGTACTTATCAACGTCACTTTCGGCTGAGCCTTTTTCAAAAAGCTGTTTCTCTCGCAGTTGCAAACATGAATAAAGACTTGCCGTGTTAAGTGTTGACGTCGTGGTTCTGTCAACCATTTTCTTGCCCGGGAACCTACATATCACGCATATATACCTTCCACAAGGGGCATCCTTGGGTACGAAGGTATTTATAGTTTGCGGCCTACCCACGGCTTACCACATCAATAAAAGAGACGATTCTCAATATATACTCTTGTTGTCTAAACGATTATGCTTAATTCATATCCATAAAGCCATGTTGGCCCTGAAAGACAATTAAAGCAAGAAATCTGCTAAGTGGAGCACTGAAACCTAACATGGTGAAACAGAGCGCGTGCTATAATAACGCGGGAAACCATGGGTGAGCATGTCTGGGTCGGGGAACCGCCAACAAACCAGGACACCTAGGCAGTACAGTAGATGATCCAAATCCTCTGGAACACATCCTATCACCTCATTCTAATTCTTCTTCATTATTTTCTATTTTTCATTCTACTTATAGACTATTCTACTGATCGTCGGGGCGGTGTGCCACGTGACTTCAGGGACCGCGCCTAATAATACATTGGCATTATAGTCCAAATTAGGGGGGCAGCACCACAAGTCCAATTAGCACCCAAACCTTCTCCATCTCCATTCCTCAGCCCCCCCACTTCTTTTCCCACCAACCCCCCCTAACACTATCACCGTTGTGGTTCTTTCTTACTCTTCTCTTTGGGTCTGATTACTCTCTGGCCTCCTTGTCCTTGGTCCTTCGTGCGCCGCTCCCGAGCTCCTCAGCCTTGAACCCCCGCGTCCTGGTCTGCGCGTTAAGCACCTGACTTCCTGTACACCAATCCGACACATACCGATCATCACTCCCTGCAGGACCTTGCTTTTCGCGTAACAGCGTCAAGTTGCCCCCCCCCCGCTACTATCACCCCCGCGTGGTGGAAATACATGGCGTGAGGAGTGAGTAATGAATCCTCCCCGAAGACTCGATCCCAAAACCACATCAAACGAGTCCTAACCAAACAATCTGGACTTGCAATAGGACTTACCCAATATTGTTTGCGAATCTCTCCCTGCGCGCATTGCACAGTTGTGTTAGCCAGACACAACGATTAATTCAATCCCACGCCGTCACTCCTTTAGTTCCTTTGCATGCAGTATTCACCGTGTGACTGTGCCCGCGATTCGATTCTGTTGATTTCTGACGGGGGACCATCATGCCCCCCGGTGAACTTCCGGCCAGCCTGGTCGCAGGCAAGCCCACTCCGACTTTAAATACCTCGGGCTACGGGGGCAGTTACTCGAAAAATACACCTACCTCGCCCGAAGATAGTTTAATCCCATTTGACTCGCCCACCACGCGCACGGCAGGAAACCATAGCCCGCTCAGTCAGGATGATCGCCCGGGTCGGGGATTAGAACCTGAACAACCTGGCTATCGGGATCGATCCAATGCGAGGGATCGATCGCGTACCAATGGAAGATCACACAACAAGTCACCTGGCTCCTCACGCATCTGCCAAAAGTGCAATGAGCCACTGACTGGTCAGTTTGTTCGAGCGCTGGGTGGTACATTCCATCTCGAGTGTTTCAAGTGCGAGGTAAGTGATTGACTCGTGGGGGATGCGTTGATCCCCATGCTGACCATTTGATTGCAGGATTGCGGTGAGATTGTCGCTTCCAAATTCTTCCCCGTCGACTCAGAGGACCACAATCTCCAATTTCCTCTGTGCGAGACCGACTACTTTCGACGACTGAACCTGTTGTGCCATGATTGTGGTGGTGCCTTGCGCGGCTCATATATTACCGCATTAGATCGCAAGTACCATATTGAACATTTTACCTGCTCAGTATGTCCGACCGTGTTTGGAGCCCAGGATTCGTACTATGAGCATGAGGGTAAGGTCTATTGTCACTTTCACTACTCGACGCATTTCGCACAGCGGTGTCATGGCTGCCATACTGCGATTCTCAAGCAATTTGTCGAGATCTTCCGCAATGGTCAAAATCAGCATTGGCACCCGGAGTGCTACATGATACACAAGTTTTGGAATGTGCGGCTGTCTCCTGCTGGTCAAGCGTGGGAGACCCCACCGCTTGATGAGGATGCTACTCCTGAGGAACGGGAGCGCATTCGACGGGAAGAGGATACGATGGAGGAGAAAGTTTACAACATTTGGAGCACACTATCGACCTTTGAAGAGTCATCAGCCGCTTGCATATCGGATATGCTGTTGCATGTCAGCAATGGTGTTTACATTGATGGAGTCCTCGTGGCGAAGAGATTCATCGCTCATGTGGAGATTCTTTTCACTGCCGTTGATGAGCTGGCTACCTTTATCAAGTCTCAAGGGGTGAAGGAACTTTCATATGGCCGAGAAGCGAAGCTGCTCTGCAAAAAGATTGTGGCCTTCTTTGCTCTGTTGTCGAAAACACAGGAGACTGGGGTTCGGAAGCTTGGTGTAACACAGGAGCTACTTTCACTGGTGACGGGTCTTGCCCACTACCTCAAGCTACTTATTCGCATCGGCCTCCAAGGTGCTTTGAAGCTCGAACGGGAGAAATCAGCTCCTGATGGCCTGCATGAGTTCCTGGGCCATCTGGCCAACACGGAATCATTGGCCCAGCCAGAGGATGAGGATGGCCCAATTGATCTCAATGCCGGGGTGGAAGGTCTGGCAGATCAACTTTCAGACTGTTGCATTCAATGCAAGGAGCCCATTGATGATGAGTGTCTTCGTTTGGAAGACAAGCGTTGGCACCTTAAGCCTCCCCATCTATCATGCTCTTCTTGTGAGAAAGATTTGAGCGCTGAACTGCCTGATGCCCTCTGGAGTGAGACTGAGAAGAGCATCTACTGCTCGGCATGTGCTGATCAGCATAATGTGGCATCTACCGCACAAACTGGGTTCATCCAAGTGACCAAGTTGCAGCAATTTGTGTTCCTGCTGAGAGTTGCCTTGGCCAGATTGCTTGCTGTGCTTCGTGCGGGTGGCACATTGCCTCACACCTCTGATGATCCCAATTTGAATGATTATCAAAACAACGAAGGCCACCGAGTGCAGCCTGGCGAGCCTCGCCGAGCCAACACACGTTCCATGTCATATAGTGCCGGTGGTCGCGAGGGAATGGCAGAATCGTCACTCGAGCAGACTGTCGGTGAGATGCGCAGACTACGCTCAATCCGCAACGAACGCACTTTATCTACGACGTATAAGAAAGCTCGGGCGTCTCGCATTATCGACGGCCCCGAGGGCAGAAGTGCACGACCTGGATCATCTGGCAATGACGGTAGCGACCCTAGAGGTCCCGGGTTCCAGATCGTCGAGGAGAGAGATGCCAATGGCGATACTGTCAAGGACTTGACATTTGGAGCCCAGGATGCACTCACTTTAGACGATATTCCGCGGATTGTTGCCGCCGAGCAGGCTAAGGAACAGCGGCCCAATGCTTACAGACACGCTGGATCGAAGCTTGTCGCGCCCCAGGAGCCGATGCCTGTCTACAAGGCCGGTCATCAACGCGAGATGTCGGCCGGAAGGTTGGATATGATGCTTGAGCCTGCGACGCGCACCAAGCGATACTTTTCCGAACTTACTGCCTTGGAATACTTCATCGTGCGCCACGTTGCTGTGCTGTCAATGGAGCCACTGCTAGAAGGCCAATTCAACATGGAAGAATTACTCTCTCTCATCGAGTCCCGCAAGCCAACTGTCTGGAACATCTTTGGCCGTGCCTTCAAAGATAACAAGAAGGCGGGCAAGAGGAAGGGTATCTTCGGCGTATCTCTGGACTACTTGGTCGAGAAAGAAGGGGGAACCGAATCTAGCCATGGTGTTGGACCGGGCGCTTTGCGTATTCCCGCGGTTGTGGATGACGCCGTCTCTGCAATGCGACAAATGGACATGTCTGTCGAGGGTGTCTTCCGAAAGAACGGTAATATTCGACGACTGAAGGATCTCGCCGAGCTTATCGACAAGAAGTACGAGTCTGTCGATATGACCAAAGAGAATCCGGTGCAGATTGCAGCCCTATTGAAGAAATTCCTTCGTGAGATGCCGGATCCATTGTTGACGTTCAAACTGCATCGTCTTTGGGTAGCCGCACAAAGTGAGTGTTGATACCGTATTTCTTGCCACCTTCAAGCTAACCCATGTAACAGAATTGCCCGATCCTGAGAAGCAGAAGCGACTCCTACACCTCACGTGTTGTCTCCTCCCTAAGGCTCACCGTGATACAATGGAGGTACTCTTCTCTTTCCTCAACTGGACATCATCCTTCTCGCATGTAGATGAAGATTCTGGAAGCAAGATGGACATCCACAACCTAGCAACAGTCATCACACCCAACATTCTCTATCCCAATGCCAAGACCAGCACGGTGGATGAGAGCTTCTTGGCTATCGAGGCTGTCAATGCGCTAATCACGTATAACGACAACATGTGCGAGGTAAGTAACCCCCTACCTTCAAGTCTTGATGACATTAGTCTTATTATAATTTTAGATTCCCGAGGACCTGCAATCCATCCTCAGCGATCCCACGTTGTTCAGAGAAAATGCAGAAGTTACCACAAAGGAGATTCTTAAACGCTATGGTGACATTGCCCGTGGAAGTTTCTCAACACGACCTGACAATGGCGGTGAGACTTTCACAATCACCAACTCCAGCCGACATAACACCCCAACCTCGGCTCGTATCGAATCCGATCCTTCCCAGGACGCAGCCTGGCAAATGCAAAGCTCTGTTCGCCACGTGCCTGGCCCAAGCGGCCACTCTCATTCGACGAGTGCTGCTCCCCAGGCCGGATTGGATTTTGTACCACCAGAGCCTAGCTACCGTCGTGACCGCAGTACCAGCAATGGCAGTCAACAAAATGCCGACGGTCAGTCACCAAATGTCCCCTATCGACCTCGTCCTAGTCCAGGTGCTATGGGCGTCACAGGGTAGACTTTGTTTCTCTTCCTTTCTTCATGCACAGTTAATACACCATTCATCGATGACCTGATTTGCATCAACCAACCTGGCGCCATACCTCCCTGTCCGTGGTGTACTTTTTCTTCTTTTACCCACTCTATTTCCTTTCTAGCTTCTGGGGGCTTGTTTTAGCGTTGTTCTGTGTTGTCTTTTCATCTCGACTGACAGGTTTGGTTGACGGAGTTCTTCATTCCCTTTTCTTTTCTACTACCTACATACATCAAAATTCTTTCAAAAGTGATCAGCGAGCTGATTGGTCCGATGGATTCGTGTCTGTTCTTTTCTCATTCCATCTTTGACTAACAGAATATTTCCTTCTGTTCTGTTTTCTTTTCATTTTCTTTTCTCCCTTCTTGCTTGCATCTGATTCTGGGGATCAGTCATACCCATACCGTCACATTCCTACTTCGTCGCCGTGGGACTCTTCTACGTCCCTCGTTCATCTAATCTCGAGCATGTTCCAGTCTATCTCGTGTTGAGACCAGGGCTCCGAGCTACCTTGGTCTCCCTTCTCGTCCTTCCCACCATTTTCCTTTCTGCCTTCGATCTGGCGCTATAAGATCAAGGATTCTTCTTCCCTTTCTTTTTTCTCTTCTTTTCTCCCTCTTGACTATTGTTGCTCGTCAACCAGCATGATTGCTATGATACCATTGCTGAGTCTAAATGTAGCTGTTACTTTACCATGTTGACCTTCCATTCTTCGATATTGCTACTTGGGATTTAATTGGCCATTGGAATAGAGCCGTGGTTCTGGGTCTTCCTACCTGTTGGGTAGTTAATCTAGTTTCCGTACGATTCTTCTCAATGAAGGCTGTGTTAAAACCAATTGCATCAGGTTATCATGCAGCGCATGGATATTTCAAAACAAAACTTTGGCTCAATACCAATCAGACCCGTAAGGTAGAAATTTATCACGCTAGATATCTCTAATTGAACTCGCCTTGGATGTAGCAGCTCTCAAGATTTGGTTACATTTTCAGGTTCCAAGGGCTTGTGAGTAGACCACCTGGTGATTAAATTTTATTCGAAACTTGATTCAAAGCTCATCAGCCTGAATTGAATTACAGTAGACTTCGAAGGCGCTCTATCCCACAATCTGCTTCAATAAAGTAGGATCTAGGGACGGGCATCTGGGACTTTATGGCATTAAGCTTGGGAGAGTATGCGATAAAAAGCTATCTTTAGAAGTAATGTGCATTGAGGGTCTTATCCCGCGCAAGGAGAGCCACGAAAAAAAACCTGGGTGACCAGTATCCAAGTAACACTCATGATGAATCCAACTAAAACAGCAATAACAACAGAAACAAAGAAACATTCCAAAGAAGAAGCGCCGATAGGTTTCATTCTCCTTGTCAAAATACTCCACGCTCAAGAATTATTAACTCCATCCAACTCGTGAAATGAAAAGCAGCAAGCTAAACGCTCAAGTTCGCCAAGCCATGATTACGTTGGTACTATTTTATACGCGTTTTCGCAGGGCACGGGTTCCCCGCGCGGAAGCCTCAGTTATAGAAGCTGGCGCAGTAGTCTTGCGGACAGAAGCCGCACTAGCAGCAGTCTTCTTCACTGCCAAAGATGCAGTCTGCACACGAGGGGCGGTAGGTTTCTTCGCAGCAGTGGAGGCAGTGCCAGCCGTCGCTTTGCGAGCACCAGTGCCCGTGCGAGTAGGTTTAGCCACAGTGGTCCCGGATGAGGCGTTTGAAGAAAAGCTGTTCTTGCGCTCGCCCTGTCTTGTAGCAGGTCTCGGAAGTGGAGAACGTGTAGTTGTCTTAGGGCCCGTCGCAGCGCGAGCAGTCTTTCTCGCTTGCGAGGGCTGGTTCCAGGAATCCTTGACAGTAGAGACGGTTGCGCCACGAGGGCGAGTGGTGCTGCCGGGAGCAGCGCGGAGTGGGCTTGATGGTTTCAGCGGGGAAGTAGGGCGGGATAGGTAAGATGGTTGGCCCTTTTCTGGCGAAGCACGGAAGGGCGACTGTGGGTATGTGCGGGAGTTGAGAGACTTGGGGGAGAGGATACGGTGGTCGTTGCCTCGGACTTCTTGTGAGACAACACGAGAGGTGCCGCCGACAGCAGGAGCTTTACCGCGGCGCTTGGGGTTCTGCAAGCCTTCTGGGCCGCCGTTCTCTTTGTCAGAAAAGTGGCCATCATGACTGTCAGGTTGTTAGTTGGGGAGAGCCTTCAATCAAACAGGTGGGCCGATCTTGCCTTGGGCGGCGGGTTCGTGTGCCGGCTGGGGAGAGAGCCTGGTCAATAGAACCGATGGTGGGAATGGGTCGCTGAGCCTTAGTAGGAGAGACCCTGCGCGGGGGAGAAGTGGATTGAACTTGAGCTAGGGACGCATTGTGCTTTTCGAGGAGCTCGCCCATGTTGGCTTTGCGGAGAGAGATTGGGATACGGTTGACGCGTCGTTCAATGCGCGAGCGAAGGTCGTGCGCCTGCAGAGCATATTGGGATCGGAGCTTGCGAGCTCGCTCAGTAACTGCAAAGCACTGTCAGCATCTGTTCTGGCAGACGGGTCAGGTATCTAACGCACTTTCAAGTTGAAGATTGTCGATTAACGCCTGCTTCTGGTTCTGGGTCAGACGCAGCTTCTTGACTGGTCGACCTGTAGGGGTAGCATCTGGTGCAGAAAGGAACTCGGGGGATTTGCGCTTTAAAGTAGCCATTGTTGTGGTCTGAATCGTGACGAATAGAGTTAACGGTTTAACGGCTGGAGGTGTAGAGTCGAGAGTGGAGCGCGGAGTCACAACAAACAAGCGTGTGCGGGCGGAGGAATCCGGCAGAACCGAGCTCTACCTTCCATCGTCATCAGCGACTTGGGACCCCGTTAACGACCATCTCTTCTATCGCTCATCCCCACACCCATTATCTTTCAGCTCCGTTGATCACACCGCCATCATGTCTCTCGAAGCTACGATGATCATGTCCGTCATTGTGTCCCCCACTCGCAAGCTAATAGCAGCACTGACCTCTTCTGCAGTGTCGACAACAGCGAAAGCAGTCGCAATGGAGACTATACGTGAGCTTGTCCACCCTCCCCCTCGCTTTGGTTAGACCGTCTAACCATCTCAGATCAACTCGGTGGCAAGCTCAAGTCGATGCCGTTAGCATTATCCACAGTGTGAAGATGCGCGTACACCCGCAGTCGGCAGTCGGCCTGATGAGCATGGGCGGCAACGGTCCCGAAGTGCTCTCGACATTCACGTCCGACTTTGGCAGCATCCTAGCTGGTCTTCACCGGACCAAGATTCACGGCACGTCGCATCTCAGCTCGAGTATTCAGGTCGCAGGCGTAAGTATTCATCACTGGGAAGGGCAATGGCATGGCGGACAATACTGATACTACAATACAGTTGGCCCTTAAACACCGATCTGAGAAGTCGCAACGGCAACGAATCATCGTGTTCTCCTGCTCGCCAATCCAAGAAGACGAAAAAACGCTCGTCAAGCTCGCCAAGAAAATGAAGAAGAACAATGTCTCGATCGACGTGGTGGCATTCGGTGACCTGGAATCCGACCAAACCAAGAAGCTAGAGGCCTTTGTGGATAATGTGACGAGTGGTGAAGGCTCTTACCTAGCTATCATTCCTCCGGGCCCGCACCTGCTCAGTGAAGAGCTGCAGCAGACCCCGATCCTGGCAGGTGAGGGTGCTGGAGCCTCTGCCCCATCTGGTGGTGAGGGTGGTGAGGCCGGTGGCTTCAACTTCGAGGATGCGGCAGAGGATGATCCGGAGCTCGCATTCGCTTTGCGGTTATCACTCGAGGAGGAGAAGAACCGACAGGACAAGGAGAAGCGTGATCGCGAGGAGCAGGAGGGCAAGACGGAACTGGGTGGCATTCCCGAAGAAGGTCAGGGCGAATCTAGTGGTGACAAGAAGGATGACGACAAGATGGACACTGCGTAGATTGCCTGAGCTTTCTTGTGGAAACGATCTGTGATGCATACCCGGCGTTTTAAGTCTTTTCTTGTTGTCTTTCTGTATTCTGTATACTCGAACATCTCCTATGCTAGGCGCTGTTCTAAATAGGCTAAATAGGGGACGAGGGAAATATTGATGCAATTGGTATTAAGCACAAATCCGGAGTAACCCCAGTCCGTACAGCCAGTAAACATAAAATCAACAGCAATGAAAGTCTAGTCATAAAGTCGTGATCCCACTTGGCTACTGGGGGCATGACACTATGTCCTCCCCCTCAACCAGGCCCCAAGATGCCGATCAAAAGCCTCGCATCGTACCGGCATCTCTAGCTGGTAGAACGGATTCTTCATAACATAATCCGCATACAGCTCATATATCTTATTGATAATCGACTCCACACTCCCCGAAACTGGATCCGTAAAAAGCAGGAACTTGGTCCCCGTCAGGGTCTGGAAACAAGTCAATCGAAACTTATCCGTCTCAAGCTGTTCGAGACCGGAGATCGGAACACCGGGTACTGGGTAGCTGTATCCAGATGTAGAGGGGGCATTTGTGCCGGGCGAGGAGGGAACGGGGGAGGCCGTAGTCTGGAGCGGAATTTTAGGGGTAATGGAGCGAGTGATTGCGTGGACACTGTGGAGCTATCATTAGTGCTTGTCAGGGGTAGGTATGTGGAGTGCTAGACATGATGCGATCATGGCAGCTGGAGAGATTAATTTACCCGTGAAAGGTACCGGCGAGGACGAGGTAGTCGTTTGTGGAGAGCTTGTGCAGGCCGGCTTGGAATTCACGTTGGTAGATTAGACCACCGGCCTTGTTGATGATGATGAGGGAGAAGACAGTCCTGAGGTTGGTCAGTTGCGCGCTCGTGGTAGCTTCCGGGGAGGGGGCCGCACATGATGCCGGTGATGAGGAGTGTTGATGCAGACGTGGTCGGAGGGGATGGGAGTTATTGCGCTTGTAGCATGCCTGATAAGATCGGAATACTATGGAAAGCAGAATGGGGGGATAATGGAGGTTGTTTGAAGGAATTGGAGAATCTAAATCCCCATGGCAATGTCATGCAGGAGCTGGTTGGAGTCGCGGGGATTCGACGTCGAGCACGTATTTATTCCATATAGCGCTAAGGGAGATAGGCGGGGCATATACGATAACAGCCAATAGGCGGTCTGTAAATCGGGCAGTTGTCTAGATTATAGAGGGCTCACCAAATGAGGTGAAGAACACCGAAATATATATCTTGAGGTTAGAACTTTACATTGTCACCCAATTGCTTGTAAGACACCCAGGTCAATTGGAATAAGAACTCGAACAACGGTTTCCATGCTAACTACTTCAAATTTCCGCAAGTTGTCATAAATTACGATAAAGCCCTCAAATGCTTGCATTCTAGTTGGTGGCCAGCACCGTACTAATCTCCACGACACTCTGCAGAACATATAAGTGACAATCCAAAGAGCGGAGCGTGAGCAGAAGAACCGTGAACGTACCGGGCCACGTCCACCCTGAGTCTCATAAGACTTGCTCTCATACTTAACAGCGCCAGCAGCCCCGCTGCCACCGGCCTTGACATAAGCCAAGTAATCCGGCGCACCGGGCATATCAGTGTTATCGGCGATCGCCAGCGATCCCTCACGCCAAAGCTTCAGCTCCTCAATAAGCTGGAGGTCAGAAAGATAAAACTTCTCCCAGTGATCGAAGAACGCCATATCAACACTAAGGACCTTGCCCTCGTTGACAAGCTTCTGTAGACACTCCGAGCCGGGGCCCTCAAGAACATGCACGACATCCTCCACACCGGCAAGCTTAACCAAGTCCCGTGTAAGAGCAACCATCATGGGGTTCGGGTCGAAGGTGTACACATTGACATCATCGGGAACCTTCTCACCGTGGATATCACGGAGAATAGCACTCCAAGCCAAAGCCGACTTGCCGACAAAGGTGCCGAATTCTAGAATGGTCCGGGGAGCAGGCTTCTGAGCGACGAGAGCTGCCTTGGCGACATCAAGCTTCTTTGAGCGGAAGATCATCATGTGGCCCTTTTCGTTGGAGAAGGTTTCGATGGCATCAGCCAAGGCCCAGGGGTTGTTTTCGAAGTTACTCGCGGGCTGGCAGAAGATGTACTCGCGCAACTCAAGGGCGCGCTGAGCGAAGATCTCTTGCAGATTGTCGGACGCCATGCTGAGCAGTTTTGTTCTGAGACGTTGGAATGGAAGAGATTATTGTAAATGGATTCCAAGCGGAATGAGGGTAAGGCCGAAGAGGATGAGAAGGTAGCGGGGCCGAAATGAGAACATGGTGAGGGCATGGACAATCCCTTTTAAACACCCCAGGGGCGCAGTTGCACATGGGTCTCGTGCGGATACTACTTGTGTCGCCATCGGTGCTAAGAACCCTACGAATGCCTGTGGGTCAGTGGATGCAATCTTCTCCGAGCATTGTAGCCTAAAAGATATACCGACAGGGTCGTCCGACCCGGGTAATTATGTAGCTGGATGTTTGGACCGGGTAACGAAGGCCAGAATATAGTCATAGCCAATCACGGATACCATGGACCCTGGCATCGATTTTAAATATGCTAAGCTTGTAGTATGTAGATCGTTATCCCCGATGCCGATGTGCCGATTTGGGACGGAGTATATCCGGGCTCTCGGGTCTTTTAACTGAATTTGGTTTCCAAAGCCGAGGTTCCGCAATGCAGCGCCACGGACTGACGAATAGCATCAGAGAAGGGTGAGGACTTACATTGTGGCGTAGAATAAGCGTGATAAATCTAGTTTTTTGTTCCGTCTTTATGCATGGGAGATCTTAAGCGAAGTACACAGCGGGATCAGCCGAGTAGGGTTGACTGTTGACGTAGCACTGATCAAATGAGTTTTTGGGGACCTTGAGAGTAATATGACCTTGGCTTTGATCTGTTGAATAGATTGTGCTCTTATTCTAACTGGTGCCATAATTCATTCAAGGTACCAGTAAACTTGACGTGTGTGGCTTGTCTCTTCATGCGGGCTTAACAATTCGTGCATGATACGCCTGGCTACATAAAGGTTCATAGTTAATTTTTTCCTCGACTTGCTCAACCCTGATGAGTCTATGGGAATAATTATCGGTGTAGATTAGTGTCATACAGACGTCGGTACGTGGTAAATACATGTGTAATTCAGATTGAATGCACTGGTATGTGGCCGGGCCACTGTATAGCAAGCAAGAAGTGCAGACCAGCAGGTATCTAAAGATCTCAAGTCAGCCTACACCAAAGCATCAACTGATCTAATTCTCTCCATTTAACATTGTAAAATGCAACAAAGCGTCAATTTGGCAATTTTCAATCCTATCTAAAGCTCATAGCAACCTGGGTGCCTTGAAGTGCCGCAGACTCGGAATAGTATGCAGGCCCAAATGCGTCCTCAGCCTCCTCAGCCCGTACACCAATTCATGCCAGACCTGATCCATTTCGACATGACACACTAGAAGTAGATCCACAGCAGTAGGCAGCCTTGGAACCCCACGGGACAACCTTAAGTCAATCTGGCGGTCCATCCCGCCGGAGCCACACAGTCGCAGCCTTGCCGTCGAAGGTTGCCATTTCCGACATTGGCAGTGGAGTCATCACGGACCAAATGAGCTTATTTCTACTACCCTTAGAAGACATTGAATAAATCAAATTGAATAAGCGAGGGGATGTGTTCGCCAGCGCCAGAAACCGAGTTTGCAGATCAAATAGCGTGCAAAGGTTTCTGGTCCATTCAGATTATATTCATATACGCAGTAGCGATAGCGCGAGCACATTTTTGCTACAATGTTCTAATTATTTAGACATAAAGTCACTGGCTGAGTTCTAACCACGGATATTCCTATTCATGTTTGCATCGTACTCGTACCCCGGCCTCCTTTGAGGCCACAATTATGATGACTGCAGAGCAATTAAATCGGGATTAATTTAGGGCAATTACAATCACATTCAGCAAGTCAATGTAGCTTACAAACTCGGCATCCTGTCGGTAAAATATGTACCACATGGATTGACGTGGCGTCTCCACAGAGCAAAAGCACCCGGGTGCCCGTCTTCTCTGTGTCAGTGCATCTCTACACAGTCTGTGGCCATATGCATAGCTACCTCATCATGAAACAATTCGCCCCAAGCACCCTGCAATGACTGCCGGCCAAGTGTCTCGGGACAAAGCGTCACCCAGATCGAGAAGACCTTTGGGGACTACAATGTATGTAGACAAGCACGATCGGACCACGGAACAGGAAAAGGGGTGCAATTTTAATTACGCTCCACAACCAGACCACAGTGTTCCCCAAAAGAACATAGTGTTAGACGGAACATCGCCGCTCCGTCCCTCTTTATCCACGAAAAAGAAAATAATAAAACTACCCACGAACTAAAAAATGAAACTCAAATCACACCCAAAGAGGAAAACAATCAAATGGGCAACAGTGGATCAGGATTGACGAATCGGACTCGAGTTCTGCACCGTTGCCTGGATTTTACCGAGCACACCAATCAAATCGCATTAGCGTCGGAATACCCTCCTTATCTCGAAACAACGCTTGCGAGTAGGTTACCGGATCTGGACACCTGTCATATGCTCAGGCATTTAATCATACGGTTGACAAATGAAAAAGAACCCAGAAATAGAAGTCCACGATCTACAGTCCAAAGTACGGAACTAGTCCGATCCCATCAGGATCAACATAGCCTCATTAAAGCCAGATCATACGTCAAAAACGTGGCCAACGTGGCAAGATGCAGACTAGACTAGTGCTCACATCCCAATCAAACCTCGCCCAACGACCAAAGACCAGGAACTTTCGGATGGCTTAGCGCCGAGTGAAGGATTCCTGAAATGAGTTTCATGTCGGTGTGCGCCGTCTCCACGCTAAACGACTAGCTAAGTAAGGAGTCCCAAGTTCTATTCTTGTCTCTATGGAATGTTGACAGGTCCACGGAGGAGGACGCTGATCTGATGATCATTAAATTTAATAGTGGTACCCATATCTGCCTTATTTTAGTAATCTAAATCCAAAGTCTGAGATATGCCTTGGAGCTGTTAGGGATAGTCGGGGTTACGCGGAGATACGCCCGTTCAGTGCCGTCAGGGCCGGTGTTTTTGGCGCATGCAACCGGTGACGAAAGTTTGGTTCGTATTGTTTGGTTCCAAGGTTGGACCCTGGGGTGATCCGATCTGCAGCTCGGAGATGCTCGGGTCCTGACCCAGTACAAATGTCGATAGCAGATATATTATCGAATTTGTGATGCGCGGTAAAATTGAAAAAAATTGAAAAAAATTGAAAAGAGGGTATATTTCATGATCATAATGCTGCCATGCTCTAATATCTAAGCATTGAAAGGAAAAGATTCATATAATACAAAATCACAACGTCCGAGTCTATCGGAACAGTAGGCCCCAACACCAAACAAAAAACCCAAGCAAGCCCAGATACCGCCCCAAAATATCAAACCCATGGTGTAGCCAAGATGTGTCATAGCACAGCACAAAGCTACAATCCCACCAAACTAGCCAATCTCCAACCACCATCAACACCAACCAAAATGCCCTGCTCAACTCCCCATTCCCTCAGCGCAAGATCCTCCTCTTCCACCCCCAGAACACGTCGATCTTCCCTCTCGAAGTGGCGACCGATATGTTCCATGCGCACGTCCCAGCTTCCTTCACCCGAGAATACTTCCTTACAGAATCCACAGTGACTCTGCAGGGGCGGGGTTCGTAGACCGTGCCAGCAGCGCTGACGGACCTCTTCTAGACTGGCTTCGAAGGCATTACGTTCTTCCTCAGAGGGGGCTCGTCGGTCTCCAGGTTGATGCCAGGGTGCGTGCATGCGGCGGTGATGTTGCGTGAAAAGGTCTTTGCGGTTGAAATCGTTCGGTTGGCCCGGGGGAGGTGTAGAGCATCGTCCAGGAAGGGGACATTGTGTCTTTGACGTAGAAGTAGATGTAGAAAGGAGGGGTGTAGGTATTTGTTGGTGGTAAGCACTACATTTTCCAACATCACAGCGATAAAACCCAAGCTGCAAATGCTGCGACGTAACATGGCGCTTCCACTCATTCTTCGAGACGAACGTACTTTCGCAACCGTACGGTGCGAAACTGCAGGTGAATGTCCGGGCTGAACTGTTATTACCGGTGGTCCCGCGTCGCCGCCTGCTGCGACCAGGGTTGGAAGTTGGTCTGCGCTCAGCTGATTTGCGAACCCCCTTGGAAGTAGACGTTGAAGCTGCCGCTCTAGCCGGGCGGCTCTTGTTTTGGCGAATAGGTTGCGGAAAGGCCAGCTCTGTGGGGAAAGGAGCGGACCATTGTTGTTCGGGCGTAACATTTCGGTCCGATTGACTGCCCGACCAGGCATCGAATTCTGTATCGAATGGCGAAGGATGATCGAGAGGCCTATCGAGGGGAGACTGGGAAAAGGCGATTGAGTGGTCAATATCGACAAGTCCGTCGGGCGCGGGGTATTCATCGATGGGAAGAGAGATATCCTCGTGACGGAAAGCTGGTGATGCGATGCAATTCATGCCTAGGATACTGCCGCTATTGCTGCTGCGGGGACTTTGGGGATCGGATATTGTCGAGAGGCCGCTGTTCCAGGCGGAGAAATCAGGGGGAAGATAACCCATGTTAAGGGCGGCGTCTTCGGCCTGACACCATGGTTGCGGGGTCATGATTTCGTTCGATTTTGGCTCCAGTGGCAGGTGAAATTGGAACTGGGAAGCACGAGTCACAAATGGGTGATCGGCCGGTAGAGAGGGATCATAGATATCGTATGTCTGAGGGGCAGACATAGACTCAATAGGGATATCGGTAAAAGGAGGATAAGAATCCATCATCTATAGCCCTATTTTTGATTGTTTAGGGTAAATAGAAGAAAGGTAGGATGAAAGGTTGGAGGAAAAAAAGTCAAAAGGAAGATGGAGCCGTGACAAGGACCCTCCGGTATAAATAATGGGCTGCACGTATGTGACGAGCTCCATCGAGACCCGTACTGGCGGGTGCGTTGCATCAATAGATGCGAAAGCCATAACGGCCCAGGGAAAGGCGCAGTGGATCAGTCCAGTGGGGCGTAGATGAGCCTCAAAATCCGACCAATGGCGGACACTGGACTAGGACTAGTCGCGAGGGCCAAGAGCTGCTTAGGGACAAAAAGACCCATAATTAATGGATTAGGGCTTGAGTCATAGCGCATTAACGTCTAGTGCAGTGTTCACGCTTCATATTGAAATCCCACGGGGCATAATGGCAAACCTTGAATAGCCCCTAACCCCAAGTGGTCCGTGTAGAGGATCGCAGTTCTAACTTCTTTTGGACTTCATTTGGACCCCAAATGCCCACCCGATTGACCTGGCCCGGTTTAATGAATTTTGGAATTCCTAATTCTACTTTTTTAATTTCGAATTTCGATTTCCCCTGCACTCACAGACTCAGGGAATCAGGCCCCTAGTTCCCCGCATACCCTGAGCACCCTCGTTTCATCCCGGCCCCCGACGATCACCAACACACGTTAATCTGAGACAGAAATAGCAATTCGAGCGGAGAAGACCCGAACCCTGAATAACCTACGTTATGTTGTCGCCATCACGCATAAATACGTTCATTCGGATTTCGTCAACACCAATCCCTATCCAAAGGTCTCCTATCCTTTCCCAAAAAATGGTGTTGCGATCGACACTCCGGACTCCTGAGCTATGAAGTAATCTCATTTGATTTCTCATCACATTCTAATCCCTGCTAGTACAGTGGTCTAAAATGTAGAACAAAGAATCACTGATTTGATCACAGAAACTAGCAAGTGCGATGACACAATAGACACGGGTAAAATGTCCCCCACGCTCATCTTCTCGCTTGTGAGCACGGACTCTGACTAGATTATCCGAACACCCCAATGAGCCGCGCTTGAGGATTCTCGTGCTGCAGATCGAAGTCTGATAAATGTATCTCCAATACCGTATCTTAGGTATGAATTAGCTGTGGTACGGAGGCTGAGGCTAGACGGCGGTGTTCCTGCTCACCGTGGCTTAGTCAGACCACCCCACCCGGCTCTCGGCACAACTTTAGTTCACGGAAACATCTATCGATAGTTATCACTTGTACCATAGGAAAAGGCTTCTATGGCCTCATATTTCCGAAGCCACAGGAAGAGATAGTTGGAACTGGCAAGGTTTGAATCGCAAACATTCTCTCAAACCTCCACGTCTTTTCAATGTTAACAGAGAAGCCCAAAGCCACCCGAAAAATATATACGTGCCAAATGACCATAGCAGGAATCAAAAAGGCAAGGGAATGTTTCGCCATCCCAGAACGTCAAGCAGTTGAGTAGCCATCTTTTCAATGATGGACCTCATTTTCACTTAATTGGCAACCCACCTATTCGGGTATCACGGAAGATCAGCCGTAACCGTCGATCGATATCCAAGACCTCCGCTGATGAGCTTCAATGACAGCGATGTTTCACAATATCGCATAGTAATATCTCCATTTGACTATGTGATCAATACGCACGATGCATATTTGGTTGAGTGGAGAGCCAATTGTGACTTTGTGCCCTATCTAGAAAAGAAGAGGGCGCAGTTCAACATCAATTCGTCTTAGTATCATAACTAGATTGACACCCAGACTATAAATGCAATTCCCGGGCATGGTGATTAGAACCGTTATTGATAAACACCCTGCAAGCTACTCTACTCTCAAACACCGTGAAGGTCGTCAATCTAGCAGCCTCTGCGGAGTATTTTCACGAGTACTAAAGGGCGAGCACCTAAGCTCTCTAGTTCGGGTGATGCAGGCCAAAAAAGCAAATCTCTTCTATCACTCGATGATTCGCCGGCGGCCTGTACGCAGCAGTGACGTAGTAGTCTCGCCCGGGTCATGCATTTAATGTTCCGAAATCCTAAATCCCACGGCCTAATTGTGGTCGAGCCGGCCTGCCAAAGTGAAGGGCGGAAAGGCAGCTCTTTCTGGCGCTGGGAGCAGTCAATCTTGGCGACTCTCCAGGTCCTTGTATTCTAGTTCCCAAAGAGCAGGATGAACTTTCTTGTAAGGCTATAATGTTCATTGCTGGGGTTAATTCAATGAAATAAACCAATATTTGATTCCTATACAGAATTAAGATTATCTATGGAGCAAATGGATTTAATTTGGGTCGAGACCACGGGCCTGACCTAAAATCCGCCCCCACGGAGTGGAGAATTGAGTGGAGTGAAAACTTTGCGCTCGCTCACTCCTGCTTCTGCCTCACCTTGCGAGACCAGTTCTTTGGTACCCGAACCAACCAATAGAGGAACACAGCCATGAAAACATTGAAGATAATGTAAGCAAAGATCAAGCCGATGTTCCTCCAGTGGTCGCTAAAGTAGATGTTGAGAGCGGCCAAGAACTCGTCCGTGGTGGAGATCGAACAGAGTTGGCAATTCTCCGTCGCTTCCGGGTTGAGCAGGGTCGCATGGTATTGTGTCGCATAGAAATCCAGGTATTGGGAACAGTTCTGTCCGGTAGGTGGCGGGATGGTTAGGAGCTCGATATCCGAACAATGGGCACTATTCCCTGACAACCCTGTGGATAGGACGGCAGAAACCAGGTACGTGAATGGCGAGACGCGGTACATGAAGATCCAGAACCGGGGCAATTGGGTGGGACTTGAGAGGACACTAGAGAAAGCCAAGATAAGTAAGTGGGCGTAGATCATCAAAGGAGAAAAAAAAAAGTGCCAAGGTTGGGAGAACTCAGTGATATGGGGCAAACTTACCCGTTAAAAACCAAACAAAGAGAGAAAAGCAACTGCGCGATATTACTTCCCGTCTCAGGCTGCTCGATCCCGGCGATGATCATTGAGCTGAACGTCGAGGAGAACATGAGGAAGACCAGGATAATCAAGAACATGGTCCCACCCCGCTCCATCGTTGTGCCCTCTGGTGCATTACGGTACAGTCCGATCGGGTAGTACCATGAGAAATACACAGGAACGGCCATAATTATGTTCCACGGAAGCTCGGTGAAGATACTGGCAAGCATGAATGCCTTCCAGGAATAGGCTTTTGAAGGCCGTTCACGAACTTCATACAGCGATCGCTGCGTGCAGAAACTGGGCATCATCTGTTGAACCAGATTGGGAAAAATGATGAGAAGCATGAAAATGGCGAACATCTGGTTCTGCAGGCCTTGTTGAGTGTTGGGCTCGCGCCAGAAACTGAATCCGATAAACAAGGGCTGTTAAAGGTTAGTAAGGAATGAAAGAGATAGACCATTTGAGTTCGCTGACCGGAAAAATACACATGGCAGTCTTGGAATAGAGATACCCAGGACTGCGGAAATACTGCTGGTACATGCGACGAATACAGATGAGAAACTGATACCAGATTGGAGTTGCGAACTCTCCATATCCAGCAGTCGCAGCCGCCACCGGTTTCTGGGAGAGCTCCTCTTTCATCTTGACAAGTTCCTCGCGCACAGCAACTCGTTCAGGACTATTGACCCATTCATCTGCCCAGTCACGATCCGAGTGAGAGCCTGGGGCCGCGCCAATAACCTCAAGCATCCACTCGGCAGGGTTTGCGTCCTTTGGACAGCTAATCGAGCCCTTATCCTCAAAGTACTTGATGAGAGTCTCCATGTTGGAGCCCAGATCACCAAAGTACACTGTACGGCCACCTTTGGCAAGGAACAGCAATCGGTCGAACTCCTGCATTAGGATAGCCGAGGGCTGGTGAATGGTGCAGAGAACCGCCTGGCCGTGGTTGGCGAGCTTGCGCATCAACGAGCAGATAGACCAAGCGGTTTGACTGTCAAGACCGGAGGTTGGCTCATCGAAGAACAGCAGCAGATCTGGTTTAGCCGCGATCTCAACACCAATGGTCAATCGCTTGCGTTGTTCCACGTTCAATCCTTCACCCAAGATGCCGACAACGGCTTCCGCGTATTCTTCCATGTCAAGCATCTTGATGACTTCCTCAACGTAGGCGATCTTCTCGTTGTACGGGGTCTTGTGAGGCTGACGGAGGAGCGCACTGAAAGTGAGTGCTTCACGCACAGTGCTGGTCTCCAGATGGAGATCCTGTTGTTGAACGTAGCCAGTTTTACGCTGGAACGAATGATCGCGCTGTCTACCATCCACGAGCATGTCACCGGTGATTACTCCCATGGTCACTCGGTCGGCGAGCACATCGAGTAGAGAGGTTTTACCAGCACCTGTCACGCCCATCAGGGCAGTCAAGGTGCCAGGCTTCACCCAGCCATCCACGCCGTCAAGGATACGACGGGGCTTGCCTTTGATCTTGATATCGTAGCAAACATTTTCCCAATGGAAGATAGCAGTCTGTTTAGCAAGATTGGCAGTGTGACCCTGAGGTTCACCGATGTGCTCCTTCTCTGCTAATCCGGTTTCTGAATCACTGCTGCGAGCCTTGTTCACAAAGGCAGGAATCTTGCCGCGAGGGAAGACCAAGATCTCACCCTTGGATGGCTTGGCTCGAATAAACTCGCTGGTGACAATATACAAGATCAAGAAGAAGATATAGAACGCAATCAGGATACCGAAGTTGCGCCACATGTGATCCTTGTAGTACTTGAATGTGGTGTTGATGTATTTGTCTCCGTTGACAAAGTTCTCACCAGCGACCGCGCCCTTGTCGTTACAGATTGTCGAGCTGAGAGGTGTATCTGCATAGTGCGGACCTTGAGGAACATAAGAAGAACATGGAAAATCCCGATCACTGAATTCGTTCACCATTAAGGATTCGAATGCGTACTAGCAGACGTTAGCATGAAACCACGATCCTCTACACGGGACTCTTACCGCAATGGGATTAAGCCAATTGAGCCACCTGAACCAAGGGTGCATATCACGAGTTGGAATAGCAAAACCAGTGTAGATAACTAGAATCATCATGAAGATTGAAGACGGGACCATGGCTTGGGCCATAGATCGTGAAACAGCTCCAATCCATCTAAAGATATTCGACATCACCAAGGTCGTGGTGAAAGAGAACAAAAAGAAGATAAAAAAGTGGCCGGCCGTCCGACGAAGATGAGGAATGAAATAGATAATGAGGTTAAAGAAGATAGCAATCAATATCTTTGACGGCAGCTCGACAATGTAAGAGCTGATAGCTTCGGCGGAAGGGTGGTAAAGGGCGTATTTGTAGTGTTTCTCCACGATTGGCCGTTGTTGCCACAAGATCATAATTTCCAGAGCGCTGGCGAAGGCGTTCAGCAGAACTGCGAAAAATAGTAGCGCTCCACGCTGGAAGAAGCTACCTGTGTTATCTTCCAGATTCAAAAAGACCGTAGAGACGATAATGCCCATAACCGCGTTACCAATCACAGATGCGATTGTCATGCTCATGTCTCCTTTTAACCGAAGGAATCCACGCCATAGACAGAGCTTGATCTGCATAGGATATGAAATAGTGTACGGAGAGGCAGCTCGTGAACCCTTAGACTTCTGTGCTGCACGAGACTGGTTGAATTCGTCCAGCTGGCGACCTCCAACTGGGTTCTGAGCATTCTTATCGGCAATTTCCTGAAGAAGCCTCTTCCGCTCAGGACTCGCCTTCCAGCGAGCAGCGAATTCATCCGGGGTGCGAGGGACCTGGCTTTCAAAGCCTGGACGAGCTTTGCGTTCCGAAGGACTGGTTAGAGAAGTGAGGAAGTCTGCAGTGGTTTGGCGATCGGGACAGTCGAAGCCCATATCGATAAAGAAACGACGCGCATCCTGTGCTTTGCCAAAGTAGATCTGTCGTCCCTCGTAGAGAACAATCGCCTTGTCGAAGAGGTCGTAGATGGACTGACTGGCCTGGTAAATGGCGACGACAGCTGTGGTACCACTGTAGTCGGTGGACAAACGAATGTTCTTCACGAATTCTAACGCAGTGGAACTATCGAGACCACGTGTGCTGTTATCCCAGCACTGCAGGGGGCTGCCACAGAGAGTCGTCTCGGCAATACTAACGCGCTTCCGTTCACCTCCCGAGACGCCACGAATGAAGTCATTTCCTACCTTGGTGTTAACAGTATGGGAAAGCCCAAGCATGGCCATGGTCACATCTCGCATGTGCAGGGCATACTGATCACGTGTTACGCCTGGAAGCCGATTGCTCGGAGTGCGTGCTTGAGCCGCAAAAAGCAAAGTTTCGCCGGCGGTCAACTGAGGGAAATGGATCTCCGTCTCAGCTTGATAGATGACCTCACCGCGGAAACGACTGTGCATCTGATCCCACGAGATGCCTTCATACTGTACATCCACCCCATCACCTAGGAAGAGACCATGCGTCTCACCAGCAATGGTCTTGAGAAACGTGGAACACCCACTAAGCACATGTCAGTGTGACGGCCGAAAACAGCTAAAATTAGGAAAAGGGCCCGAAACTTACCTGCCTGGTCGACCCAAGGCAACTAACATCTCCCCATGTTCGAGAATTCCCTCAAAGTCGCGCAGAATATCAATGCGCACTTTCTTTCCCAGGCCGAACATGCGTTTTGTCCCATCAATCATCTTCAGCCACACATTGGCAAAATTCAACTGGTAATCTGCCGCCGTACCATACCCAAAGACATTCAAGTTTTGAAAAGACACGCCTGCAGTACGACGCGGGAAGCGGTCAGGGTCGCGGGTCATCTGCAGGGTATTGCGAACCCATTTGCGGGAGTTAAAATCGGACGAACTAGGGTCCAACTCAGGGTTCTTGGAAGGATCAAGGAAGGTATTGATTGCATCGGACGATGAGCCGGAGCTCTGCTGTTGTGACAGTCGCGAAAAAGTGCGCGCGAGCTTTGTGATTTCTTGGTGTCGCAATTCTTCCGACTCAGCTGGTGTGACGGATTCTGTCTTCTCTTCGTGTTCGCTGAGAGAGGACGTGGTTTCTGTGGTGTTTGTCTCCTGGGCCTGCTGGACTGCGCGAGCAACAACGGCGCTTCCACCAAACGGTGCCGGGGGCTGAGGGGCCGCCATGAGTCTATCGCATGGCAGGTGGGGCACCGAGTCGAGTCTGGGGAAAGAAAGGGGAGAAGAGCAGGCGAAGAAATCATCTTGCAATAAGCCCGGGGAGCGATTACGCTTTTGGGAAAGTGATGATGTCCCGGTTCTCGGATGGAGTAAGACCCGAGTCGCCAATTTTTACTTCCGGGTCTCCTGAACCCTGTGTGTGCATGGATATCGGGCGCCTGAAAGGGATCCCGATAGATGTAAATATACTTGCTGGACCACTATCTCCGCTACGGTGAACCATGTATCGACTACTTACTTCCCGGAACTTCAAGTTGCCGTGAATCGGCGTTCAAGATCCGGGATGCACATAATAAGAGTCATGCTGGGTCATATCGAAGCGATCAGGAAATATCTCAAACTCAACCGTTTTCCTACCCAAGTATAAATGATGATTGGCCGCGTATTCGTGTCGTATTCCCCGCATCTTTAAGTGGATTCGGTGGAGTCATCCACGGATCCATCTGCATTGACCCTTTTGGGATAGCTCATATGGCCGATACGAGCTGACGAATCATGCACGTGGACCATGTGGCAGGTCACGTGTGTCATACAAAGGAACATCAATCATTCATGTTCCGATGCCACTGATCCTAGCACGGATAACATTACCTCCGGGAACCCGATACAGCGTCTAATACCCTTACCCAAAATGCAGAGATTGATATTACATGCATCCCAAAATAACACAATAAGATTATCTAGGAAGGACCACTTGCCTAGAACCCATACGGTACACTTCAAAACAAGACAAAGGATCAAATGAATGTATTGTTCAACTACTTCTAGTCCATCATGATGCTATACCCCTGAACTCGTGTGGTGAAAACCTGAGCACAAGCGAGTTAACAACCGTCACCTTCTGCTAACCATAATGGATCCATGTTGGTCAGTCATGTGATGGTTATGCGGCTGCCTAGGCTTGGTATCAAGCTTGGAACACCACTTGCTTCATATGCGATCGGTCGGGCGAGGACAGTGCAGTAACCTCGATACCATGGGCACCAGGGGGAAGAACTTGATCCTGAACACGAGTAATTTGCGTGGTTCTCAAGACGTGACCTCGACCGGAGATGGCCTCGGCAGCTACATGCATATGTATATGGCCAGATAAAAGCAGCGAGGTCTCGAATCCACTGCGCTCAGCTTCACCCAGAAACGACCGCGATCCATAATTGTCCGTCACGGCATAGAAGCGCCAAGCCACAGTCTCGGTGTCGCCGTTCCAGGAGACATACACGGCCATGCCAGAAGATGTCTTGTGTGCCACAATGGCGGGTTCTTCAGTGGGAAGGCCAGTCCAATTGAACCGGAAAGCGCGATAGTTCTGTACGCCTTCACCCAGAAGGTCCGAATCCATGTAGGCGTGAAAGATGGGGACGCTATCCGATGTGAATTCGGTCATCGCCCCCTCGGAACCCCAGTTGACCAGTGCGTTGCCATTAGGCAGGAGCTGAGTACTTCCTTGCGATTTGGCCAGGAGGTCATCGGGAGGCTGAAATGCCTGAATAATTTCCGCGGTCCAAGTTGCGGTATTGACGGAGATTACCTTTCCCTGCGAGATGGGGTACGTATGAACTTCATGACCACGGTGATTTTCAGTTCCATGAGCAGAGTTATCAAACAGTGAGATTATCTCTTTGTCACCATCGCGGGAGACGAAGCGCGCATGATGTTGGAAGCAAAATGCGACATTGGGACCAAGTTCAAAGTCGGACTTGAGACCACCTAGCCGCCAGATAATCTCCCCGGTGGCTCCATTAATCTTGTGAACGGCACAGGCATCGCGAGCAGAGATAAGGTAGTCCCCGGCTGCATCCTTGTCGACGGAGTTGATGTGGAAGTAGTCCCATGCATCAGATGAGTTCCATCCGGCACCAGCCTGGCCTGGATTCAAGGGAAGGACAGCCTCTGATCATCATTAGCCGGGAAATTTGAGAATCCTTTGATTTAGGAACATACCATCTGGACTGACATGCTCTAGACTGGACCACTCGAAAAGTAACTCACCGGTCTCGATGTCCAATTCTAGTTAGCGTCAGCAAAGTTCGCCATAATCTTCGAGTACGTTACCTAGAAAGGTATCGAGGTCGGTCCTCACCTTGAAAAATAGCATCAACAATCCATTGCTGGTCTGCACTCCCACCCCAACGGCTCAAGTCCGTCGGAATAGGCTGATAGACTTGGATCAACGCAGTCTTCCCATCAATAACTTGCAGCTCATGTTTATCCATAAACTTATGATTTCCAGCCCGCAACTCGCGAATGGTCTCATAACGATTATTCAAGATCGTGGCATGACCATGACCATGACCATAAGCTGGGTTATGATCCCCCTCAAAGCTATACAGAACATCTTGGCCTTTCCACTGTCCCTTGTGGAAGTTCGCCGCCCAGATGGAGTAGTATGTATATCCAGACCAGACGAGTTCGCCATCATCACGGAAGATATAAGGGCCTTCCTGGCGTGGGCCATGATGCTCTGGATCAACGAACTGGCCGGGGAAGGGAGCTATGAACAGATAGCCCTTTTCCACGTCGACGGTTGCTGGGATGGTGATGTTCAGACGAGGAGGAGCGAGGTCCGTGCGAGACTTGAATTGCCAGTCCGCGGCTGCAAGGGGGAGGAGCGCAGTAGCGCAGGCGAGGGTTTTGAGAACCTTCATCGTAACGGTGAGAGGGACTGGTCCAGCGATCAGTTTCCATGATGCCCGACATGATTTGTGACATAGGGTACATTAACCTTAGGTTGGTATTCTGCACTTGAAGCCGTGCGCTTTTGGATGTATATTCTGGGTTGTTCTTGAAGAAAATTGAGGTCGCGAATGGTTTCCGGAATTGTCTCAGTGTTCGAAGTGGGCTTTTTATGAGTACTTTAGTTGGTACTGCGACGTCATATCTTGAGTTCTGGTGCAAGAGAGATAATGCAAATGGAACATCAAATGTCGTGCTTGGTTCAGCGGGGCTTCATTTCCCGCATTTCCCAATCGGGTGCCCGATGCACTTCCCCTCGAATGAAATGACTAAAATTTGGAAGAGTTTTCTGTCAATGCCGATGTTTCGGCTGCACTAGCGGAAGTGACCTTTAAAAATTATAGTTTTCAATCTTAGATATCGCAATCCCCGCAATGCCGCACCCCAATACCGAACGAACTTCTGTACACTTTCACCACACCATGGAGTCAGAGCAAGAGCCTAGGATGGTTTCGAGCGAAAATGAGCCTCTTCTGGAGTCGGCTTCTCCTGTTTGGAGTCCACCGCGGGGCTTTTTCTGGATACAACTGGGTGTGTATATACTTATGTTTGCCTAGGCAATCTGTCGCAATAATCGAAAGCTAATGTGTTACAGCTATAATGTCCAATGTATTCCTGTCTGGGTTTGATGGAACAATCACCGCTTCGACATACGCAGTCATCAGTTCCGAGTTCAACGCTGCAAACACGGCGTCGTGGTTAACCACCTCCTACCTTATTACGAGCACTGCTTTTCAACCTCTTTATGGTCGCTTCTCAGATTTACTGGGCCGCCGGGCTTGTTTCTTTACTGCGACAATCACTTTCTTCACTGGTTGCTTGGGTTGTGCCCTGGCGCGAGATGTAATCTTTTTGAACATCATGCGTGCGTTGACCGGTATGGGCGGTGGTGGGTTGATGACAATGGGTGAGTCAAGTCGAAATATTGACGTCGATTTTAACTAACTTTTGGAAGCCACCATTATCAACTCGGATCTTATTCCTTTCCGCAATCGCGGGATGTATCAGGCTGTTCAAAATGCTGCGTATGGCTTTGGTGCCATCTGCGGTGCTTCCTTTGGAGGTGCTATTGTCGACACAATCGGCTGGCGCTGGTGCTTTCTAGTCCAGGTTCCTGTTTCCCTCACCGTGCTCGTCTTGGGATACTTTGTTCTCAAATTCCCTGCCAAAAGCAAGATCCTCGTACCCGGTCAACGTGGCCTCTGGCATCAGATTGATTTTCTTGGATCTTTACTGCTTATCCTGGCTCTCTCAAGTCAACTTGCTGGACTAAGCTTTGGTGGAAATGAGCTTCCTTGGACAAGTATCTGGGTGATTCTCCCTCTGGTAGCTAGTGTTGCTTTCCTAGCTGCATTTATTGCTGTGGAGGCGAAGACCACAGCTGTTCCGCTTATCCCGCTGAAGATGCTCCGTGGACTCCATCCAGTCTCTACTCAGATTGCTAATGTCTGCGTGGGAATGTCTGCATATGCCGTAAGTTTGCCCCGGAATATTATCAAGAGTAACGCTAATTTCAGCAGTTCCTCTTTACGCTACCGCTCCTCTTCCAGGTTATTCTGCTGGATAGTCCTACCAAAGCCGGTGCCCGCCTGGTCATTCCATCTCTAATGACTCCTGTTGGTGGAGTCATTGCAGGTGTAGTCATGTCACGCTGGGGCAAGCTAGCACATCTTGTGCGCGTTGGAGCCGCGTTAATGTTCATCGGAAATCTCCTAGTGACATTCCTCAACTTCAACGACTCAAACTGGAAGTACTTTGCATACATCATCCCCGCCAACTTAGGACAAGGCATTGTGTACCCAGGAATTCTATTCACCTTCCTCTCTGCGTTCGACCACGATGGTACACTTTCCCCCACATGTCATCCAAACCAAACCCCTTCGCTGACTATTTCCCAATCAGACCACGCCGTCTCAGCCTCAACAGTCTACCTAATTCGCTCCCTCGGAACAGTTTGGGGCGTCGCCATAACGTCCGCAATAATCCAAAACACACTGAGCTCAGGCCTCACGGAGGCCTTGAGTGGAGTACCAGACAAATGGAAAGTACTATCCAATCTTCCCAAAAGCAAGACGATAGGTCAAAATACACGGAACGAAGACAGCTGACCCCTTACCTTTTTTCCAATCTAGTTAATTGACGAAATCCGCCATTCAATCTCCGCAATCCACGATCTACCACCCGACATCCAAATGGCCGTCCGACTGGTCTATTACCGTGGAATCCGACTCTCCTTCGCAGCATCGGCCGCATTCGGACTGATTGCGACGGTTGCCGCTTTCTTTACCCGCGGAAAGGGCTTGGAACGGGGTAGAGGTGCTTAAGATTGTATATTTGCCTTGTATACGTTTACCTGATAGGCTAAATACTTTACCCGGGAAAGTGTAGGTAAAAGTGCGAGATAAAGGGTCTAGCGCGGCTCTGCTTTACGGCGAGAAGTGGATTCTAGACTGAAGAATGCACTGTACATAGGGTGGTGCGTTGGTGTGGGCACAGCCCCTGATCGGCGTGAGTCCCAGCACAAAGGGCTGTTAGCGAGATGAGTGGAGTCGGGAGGTTGGACGGGGATGTGTATAGCTCGTTTGAATGGGGTTTGGGGAGCGACGCTGGGTATAGCAGGGGTCATTTTAGATGATTACGTTTAGAGTTAGAATTTAACTTGATGAAAAACGCGATGTTCGTTTGAGGTTTAATGCCTCAAGGATGTAGCAGGGTTGAGACTAAAATCGTGCTTCATTGGCAAAATCTCAAATCTACCCATGGACATACAATCAATTGGTAGTCAGCACCGCAACACTAAGATTAGGCAAGCTGAAGCTGAAAGCTCCGCTCTTGCCTGCCTTGATGGTAGTGGTCTTGGAATTCACAAGGTTAGCCCCACCGACCGCATTCATCGAGAAAGCATCAGGGGCCGTCAAAATAGTCAGGTCAGCTTTAGTTCCCTTTTTAACTCCCTCGAAGGTCAATGAAACTGGGACAGCCTCAGTGCTATTGTACACAGCTCCCTTCCAGATGTGCGAGTTGGTCTTGTTGTTCAACCCAGCAACCCAGTAAAGAGGACCATAGGCATCAGCTGATGTTGTGGGCAAGGTGTTGGTGATGTGGTTGTGATTGAACAACTATATGATGTTAGAGGAGATGAAAACGTGAGGGCAGTAAAAACTTACATCATAGACATGCCAGCTCGTGGAACGAGCGGTGTCATCTGGATCAGCATTGAAAGAGTACATGCAGGGGCTCCATTCATAGGAGTTGATGTTCATGAAGTAGGGCGCCTGGACCAATTAGCTTAGTTCGTATACGAACTGGATGAGCAACCTACATATGTCGTTCCGATAATTTTGTCTGCGTTCCGCTCTGCGCCCAAAAAGTAGACAGCTTCGGCAACTGAGCCAATCCACCAGGGGTAAAGCGAGAAATTGATATCGGACCAGTCAATACCAACGCCATTGTTGTACTCCGTAGCGGCAATCTCACCTGTCACCAATCATTAGTCATCTCACAGAGTGGTGGTAACTGGATCATTAATAAACATACCAAGCAGGATGGGGTGCTCGTCGGTGTACTGGTCAAACTGGTTAAACGACGCAACAAAATTATCGGGAATGTCATAAAGATGGAAATCACCACCCGCAGAGCCCGGAAGGGTCATGTCAATTGTCGATGCCAGGACCTGGATGTTGGGGTATTTCTCTGTGATGGCATCGTAGAACGCAGCAAATCGGTATGCAATGTAAGAGTCTAAACCGTTATTGAGATTGTCTTCGTTACCGACCTCAACGAAATTGATGGTCCACGGGTCGGGGTATCCGTATTTCGCTCGGAGAGCACCATACTCAGTATCGACAGAGCCGGTCAGGAACTCAATCTCATTGAGGGCATCTTCAACGTAGATTCCAAGGTCTTCTTCAGAGACAATATCCTCATTCAGCGCGAGGCCACTCCAAACGGCGAGAACTAAATGGGTTAGTTGTGGATTCTAGAATCTTTGGTGGGATGATACTGACTAGGCTCCATGCCGAGATCGTCACACCAGTGCATGTATTCGATGAGTCCCATTCCACCAGTTTCTTCGTATCCCCAGGTAGTAGGGCGACCAGGGCGATCTTTGAGTGGGCCAAGGGTCTCGTTCCATTTCCAGCGAGTGTCAATTGTCTCTCCCTCAAGGTTGTTTCCACCAGGGAATCGAAGGAATTTCTGTCATTATATCAGCATAGACACAACAAGGCGTACTAAAGATCACTTACAGGGCCCATATCACTCATGGCTTGCATAAGATCAGTCCGGAAGCCATTGGGACGGTTATTCCATGTTGGTGGGAACAGGCTAATCAAGTTGAAGTCCAAGGAGCCACCAGAAGCTTTCTAAACACCGACGCATATTAGTCACTGAAGGGCGAAACATTCAATTTCAAGCTTACCGAGGCATCAAAGGTCAGCGAGAATGTGTTTTCGACATCGGCAGCCTTGTACTTCGGGGTGAGTGTAAACTCATGTTGAACCCACTCGTTGGCGACACTCTTAGAGGTCACCTTCACACTAGCCAGTGTCTTCCCAGTAGTGTTGGACTCAAGAGATGCCGTGAAAGAGCCCTTGTAATTACCCTTCACATAAAATGTACCAGAATACTTCTGAGGCCGCACATCAATTCCCCACCATCCCTCGTTCTTGAGACCAATGGTTCCTTTTCCTGATACTTTGACTGAAGTCGGAAGAGCAGAGGAGAGTGGCTTGCTGAGATTCTGGAGGGCTATTGTTGACTCGCCAACAGCAGACCAGGCATCCAAGTTTGACGGGTAGAGTGAACTCCCTTGAAAGGCTCGGTTGCGAATCAGTTCTGCATACAGGCCTCCTTCGCCGCCGTGGTTGATTTCCTACACGCTCTTTCAATACTAAGTCACTTCTGCAAAATACAAGGAGACTAACCTCTATCATGACACCATATTGTGTGTTGGTAGTGATGTTGCCCCCAGACTTCGCAACTGAAATGGTATAAGCCGCACTGGCAGAGGCCAGCAACGGCAACAGCAAATATTCACGCAACATTGTTGCGGCCTTCAATTGAAGATATGCAAATCGAAGATCCTATCCCGAGTAGACCATAAGAGAAGATTCCACGGCGGGATCGCAGCGGGTATTTATGCATCTGGAATTCCAGTCCCGCATCGAAATATCCCGTCCGACCCACGAGCAAAGCCATGTTGCCGGTTGGAGACCCCTCCTTGAACGTAAATACCCCTCAACATCGTGAGAAGAGATCTAGAAGTGGGCCGTATCGGAGCCGATCATTTCCTCTTGGGAGGTAAAACGAGCTGTTAGCTCCCTGTAGTCAGGCAATGACAGGTATCGCATTTCCCGTTTAGGCAAAATCCCTGGGGAGTGCAGGATGCAGGGGTCGGTTCCCTCCAGGGGCGCAGTGGGAAAACCTCGGCAGAATGGCTGCAGGACTACTATGTGATCCCTGCATGGAATGTTGGCAGAGATTGTTGTCCGATTAGATGATGAGGAATGTCAGAATTCAGGAGACTTGCAGGAATCTCTATAAATGTGACATCCGCTGTCGAGTCGTATTGTCGCTCTTGAAAAGCTACTACGATGACTTTCTTCAGCGCCACCGGAGAATCACTAACAAACAAGAAATTGAAGCGGGGAATATGATTGACGGGTAAATAGGGCCTTCTCCGCATCTCCACAGAGCCTCCACTTCCCGTCACAGACCCAACGTACAATTTTGTGTAGTTACGTGACGAAATTTTTAAGCAGAAGATTTTGAATTGGATACATCAAAGATATGCTAATTTACAAAAGTTCGGCCGCTTTTCAAATTGCAGATACCAATGGCGGACTAGGGTCAGCCTTCTTGTCTCGTAAGCTGCCAATAAGAGTTTCATCCGTTGAGGCACAACTGATTGGCTGGATAAGTGTCGAGTCTAACTTCAACTTTACCTCTTTGAGAATGGAATCGTCCTTTTTTCGCCGTCGGAAACTGAGTAACCCAAAGTAGCCTTTCTGTTGAGGCCACTTTTGTCTTCCACCTAATACCCATTGGGCGCGCTCCATATAACTAATTCGGCACCGTGCCTGTAAGAACAAACTATTTTTATGAAGTTTTCGTTAATATTAATATCACCAAATAAGCTGATTGAATGGAAGGAAACATTCGCCATGCGGGAACATACTTGCGCGAAGTCCATTGTTCTAGGTGTTCGTAGCAATTGACAGTGGAACGATGGTTACGTCCATGGACCTTGGTCTCTAGACGTGCACATTCTGTCATCATTGCAAGGGCTTCATCATGTCGCATTTGTGCCTTCAAAACCAAAGCCAATTGGAAAGTATCACGTAGGACTGCCGGATGCTCCGGCCCAAGAGCTTTTCGGCCCGTTTCCAGTGCATCGATGTATAACTGCTCCGCCTCTTTCATTTTCCATCGGTATATATAACAATCCGCAAGGATAACAATGGCACGTCTCGTAAGAGACCAGGTACTGCTTTTGTCAGGGTTATCTGACCTCTTTGCCATGCTCATTATGTGACAACACAACTCTTCCGCTTCACGGAACCGGCCTTGTCCTTGATAAACACGAGCCATCGCATCGATGGCCATAAAGAGCCGAGGGTCACCTGGCGAGTAATGATCTAAGGAGAATCTGAGAGCACTCTCGCAAAGCACCTCAGCCTCCTCTAGTTCATTGATGTTTTGAAGGCCACAAACCAATTCGAGCTGCAAACGTATCGCTTGTTCGCTGTTAGGACCGCGGATGCTTTTCTCAACACCTAAAATCTCACGAAGTATCTTTATACTATCCTGATACTCCCCCAGGTTTTGGTGATTGTTAGCGAGATTTGCACGAAGCAGGATGGTACGCAAATTGTCATGACCATGTACAGCTTCGGAGGATTGGATTGCTTGTCGATAAAGCCCCAAAGCTTCTCTGTACCTGCAATCAGAATGTATTGAGTAGACGGACACACTTAGCAATTCGACTCTCTCCCAGGTGGGAGGATCATCAGCCGTTGACTCCAGAATTTGGAGTGCATGCGGCAATGCTGCTCGTCGTTCGCTGGGTGCATCTGTGGGTTGAAACATTGCGGCTAAATGACGAAGTGTGAATACCTCCCATTCACGAAGGCAATTCATCGATCGAAGCCAATTCTTTGTCGCAAGGTGGACTAGTCGATGCATATCAAGTCGAGTGCTATCGCTTCGAGCTCGAACAAAAGAATAGGAAATGAGTACACCAATGGCTTTTTGTTTCTCTAGCTCGGGTGCGGAAGGGAGAAGCGAGATAGGTATATCCTTTGCATTTACACAGGACATGAAAGCGAGGTAATCAGTCGCCAAGCGATTATCTCGCTGGATTTGACTAAATGAAGTAAGCCATGTTGTTGCGACTGGATTTCGTATGCTCTTGTATCTTCCTTCGTCTTCGAAGTCTTCACTAAGAAGATTCAACACATCCTGGTCTTGTCCGTCTAAAAGTTTGACGTAGGCTAATAGGTCCATGCCGTTCTCGTTGATGAATGAAGCGGCCTGAATGATGGCCAATGGGAGATATGTGAGGCGTTCAAGGAGCTCCCGGGCACTTTGGGTGTTGTCCAGGAGATCCTTCTTAAGAAGAGAGTTGGCCAGTACCCGCATTGCTTTTGGTTCATCCAATTCATTGATTTGGATCACGTCCGTTGCGGCAAGATATTGTGCCACTTTGGTACTTCTGGTGGTAAAAAGAATGACACCTCGATCGCTTTTGGGAAGAAAGCCCCTCAAACCTCCCTGTTGGCAATCTCGATTGTTTTCCTTCCACAACTCAAGATCGTCAGCATTGTCAAATATCAAAACCCAGCGACCACTGTGAGACTGGCTAAGATAACTCTGCACCACCCTCTTGACGTCTTCCTTTTGCGGATCAAATTGAAGACGCAAATGGTGTGCAATATCCAGATATGCCTGTTCCAGAGTTTCCGTGTCAACAGCAGGAATCCAGAATACTGAGCAGTCTGGATATAAGTCTTTGGTTTGGTACACTACTTCCAGAGCAATTTGCGTTTTTCCGACACCACCAAGGCCAACCACAGCAATGCGTCCTGATTGGCCCTTCGCGAAAAATGTTCGTTTAATTTTGCTGACATGCTCACGATCAACGAATTTGGAATTTCGCTCTATTGGAACAACCCAACCAGAAGGATCATGTTGTTCAAATGCACTTCCAGCGGAATGAATGTTGCCGAGAACCTGGGCTCGAAATACTTGGGCTTCGTATCCCTGTTTCTGATTAGAATGATTCCTCAGATCATCAACCTTATCAATTCTTACAGTGAACTGTAAGTCAAAATCAAGACTCGTTTTTCCTATAGGCCGTTAGTCTTCCAATGGCTTCAGCACAGGACAAAAATTGCACATACCTTCTTTCTCAGCTAAATTCAAAATACAATCATGAATGCGAGACTTTTGTGAAGAATGATGCAGATAATCTTGCGTCGCGTTTTCAATCAAACTTCGCTGCGAACAGTCGTCCATACGGACTGCCTGAAGCCCTTGTTCAACACTAAATCGGAAGAGGCGATTTCCCTTGCTCTCGTTACTCCACCGAGCCATGAAGCGTCGCTCCGTGCTTTCTGGCTTTGTAGCTAAATTGATCAACGTTTTACTAAGGAATTTCCAAGCGTTATTAGTAATTGGTGGTAAAGCCGGACAGCCCGTGCCCACCGTCAGGAAGCATTTGACCAAGGGCTTTATCTCTCGACTCGTGGTGCACCATATGTCGGCAGCCTCCTCTTCCACTTCTTCAACGGGATTATTTGCCCCAAATGCACCATCCACAAACTCTCGATTGCCGATGGTCACCGGTTCAAAGAAAGTTGTTGCCGCAGAAGTGGCTAAGGCTGCCTCACATATCGTGGCTGGCAGGGTATCCTCATTGGGGACACTATAACTCCGAAGTCGTGTGACCTGAAGTGTATCTCTGGATGTAGTGCAAACGAAAGATCTGGTACGGCGTGGAGCGCCGTCATCCATAAGATCATTAGGTGACGCACCGGCCTTAGTAATGACATGCTCAATAGCTGCCTTGAGCCGTTTGCTATCGAATTGCGCTCTAATATTTAGAGACCAATCGATAGGAACCTTTCTTATCTTCTCGCCGAAGACGGATTCCATCAATTCGCTGTACGCATCAATGCATTCGTCGACATCAAGTTCCAATCGACCGAGCATAATGGCAATGAGTCTGGTAATTTAGTTTGAGCTTGGAATCATTCAACTATGGCTCCACTCACCCTCCTGTACTGGTTCCCCCAATCAAATCAAAAATATCGCATGGCTTGAGATGTTGACCATCTGTGCGTTCACGGTTCAGTTGGAGCATAATGTCCCTCAAAATTAACAAAGTAGAGAATCCTCGAACTCCACCCCCGTCAAGTGACAATAGGCACAGCCCATTCGTGTCACGAGGATTTGGTCCAGCATTCTCCATTATTATCGAACGAACAATATAAGGTTATTATTGCAAGTAAAAATACCACAGAGTGTTTGAGTTCAGAAAGATTTCCTATGGCCCAGGATTTACTACTACCTTTAAAAAGGCGCAGACCTGGATGATCTACGCGACATGGCAATGCGGGCGGAGCAAGGCGCTTAGCTGCATTCTGAAACTCACTCCTTGCCAATCGCAGGTACAAGGCTCCAATCGGGCGATGCGCTGCCATGATTTTCGCATAGAAATTCGCACAGGGAAGTTATGCATGTAATTTGAGAAGTTAGTGGGTTCCCTGCTGCACAATCATAATCCATCCATCCGCCTTCAAGCGATATTTGAACATCCTTCTAAAAAGCATAACAACTTACCTTATTTAGTGTATTAGAGAAATTGTGTACAATTATCGTTTATCAGACTCGAGGGATTTAATAGTTTCGATTTCCCATGGGCGCCATATCCTCAGATGAAAACACAATTTTGGCTACATTCACATTGTCATAAGACTGCAGCTCCGCAGAACTTGATAAAGAAAGATTAAGGCTCAAAGAGGAAATTGGATCAAGGCCAGACCCTGCCGGGAAGTTCCAACAAAATCAAACGCCGAAAGGAAGCAAGGTATCATCGGGTTCATTGGTCATGGCATTCAGCACATCTCGCAGCACTCGATGCAATCCGCACAACACTCACAGCCCTCCTCACAAACGAAGCAGCAGCACAAAGTCGCCAAGCTACGGGTTTTCATTAATACACGGAAGGTCACAAGCATTGGGGATATAGTTCGAGCTTACCAGGCACCGAGACAACCCTGGCTCTTGCCGCCGCCACCACTGCCGCGGTTGTCGGGTGGGGGTTGCTGATATTGCATCTGAACAGTTTATTAGTTTATTTTGCGCGCCCCGCCACTAGATTAGACATACCGGCTGCTGCTGGTAGCCCTGAGGGGGGCCATATTGTCCGGGAGGGGGACCGTATTGTCCGGGAGGGGGACCGTATCCTTGCTGAGGGTAGCCACCGTAACTATATCCAAACAGCTGGTCAGCACATATCCTTCCAAAGTCCTGATGCGCACTCCCTCGAAGGCTGGCATGAATCCATCCGAACACCACTCAATCTATTCGATCGGCGGGCGCACGATCCGGATTTCGTCTAGTGGTATTCAAGGTATATCGTTCACGACTCGGTATGACTTACGCCTGGGGAGGAGGAGGGGGGCCGCCGTGAGGGGGACCCTGATGATAGTAATCGGCCATATTGAAGCTAAACTGAAGAACGAATCAGTAACACGATCACACCCAACAATATTATGCACAAAGCCGCTGCTGAATTCACAGCCAAAGGATCGAGAGGATGATAGACCGCTGCGATAACTAGAGCGATCAGGGATGCGACGTACCTAGTCGGTCGGGGAAGCGGAAATTGGCGGAGAGGAGCACAAGGCTTGCGACAGAAACAAGGGGCTTGACTAGCGAGTGAAGCGACCGCTAGAATGAAAAAGAGTGGTTGAAATCGATGAGATGAAGCCCGAAGGGAAGAGAGAGAGTAAGAAAGGAAAAAGAGGAGACAAGGTTTACCGAAGCCGCCGATGGAGCTGAATCTGCAGGAAGAATAATTACTCGCGACTCCTTTTTTTTCCCTTTTCCGTTTTCCGTTGTTTACTAAATGTATGGTACGGGCTTGGCAACGTAAGGCTGGATGAGAATAGAATTCCCCAAAGCCAAGACTACAGTCTGGTACTTTAATACACCGATATCTAGTTACCTAGAATGACCCGATTCATGTCTTGAATTCTATTTATTTCCACATTGCGGCTGTGAAGCCAATGTATCGATCCACTATGAATGGACTGCCACACTTGCTCGCCACTAATTGCTCGGGTAAAGAATTCAATACCATTTTCTGACCCCCATATTAGGCCGGGGCCGTATTATTACCGTTAAGGAGTGTAACGTGGCCCACTGAGCCACAACAGAGACCCAGCCCTATCACCGGACCAGCGCGGTCAGCCACACATCCTTCTCCACCCTGTTGAGAGTCATTGGCCTGGAACCCAGCCACCGTGTCACTAGAAGCATTTGGATCCCCACTATGAGCGGGATCTCACCCACTCAGAACCCGGGAGTGGGCGAACCGCCCACCCTGGCTTTATCGGTTTTCTTTCGGCAGGTTGACCGCTGGTATTGCTGCTGCCTGTGTAGACTACATACATGGACGTACATAGCTGCCTGTATATGAAGTTTACATTGCAGGCGGGTGCCGAGACATCAAACTGGAATGTAACCAGTATGTTCCATTCCGAAATTGGCCACTGGATATGATACGCTACATCGACCCTCGTCCCTTTGTTGTCTATGGAAGGAAGTTGATCGTCGAGTTCATCGTCAGCCCCAAAGTGATCCTGTAAAATACACGTAATGCCAAGGCGCCGACTCTCCCGATCCGGCAATTCGGAGCCGTAATGCTCCGTACGGATTTACGGATCCCCAACATCGGTACTGGTACATCTATCATATTTACTGGACCAACCATTACAATCGTGCCACATATACACTACCCTAGGTTTCTATATGTGGAAACATTCCAGAGAATTCCATTGCTAATGCCATGATAGAAAATAATAATCATTAGTTGCTTCGTCGCTCGTGTCAGTAGAACCAGCCGGGTCTTCAAGAACCCGAAATTGAGTAAAGAACGACGAACCCCGGATTGCAGTATTCATGCAATGTGGAGCAAATGGAAATGATGTCACGCTGCGCCAAGTCGCCAAACCTCAGAGCCTTCCTTCCAAAATTTCATGCCCAAATGCATGTTTATAACCATAATCAATACCAAAACCCCTTACAAGCCAATCCCAATGTTCTGTTCAACTGAATGCGGAGTCATGCCCTCTCCAAATGAAATGCCACCCAGATCCGGTCCGTATATACCCACAATTCTCAAACATATACCACATACCATATACCGCCGATACCGTGAAAAATAACCATATCACACATAAATTGCACCCGTCGACCAACATGAATTCGACAGGGAAGAAAGAAAAGGAGGATTAACTCGCCAAGAATAGCACAAACAGCAACTACGACCGCTCACATTACATACGACTCCATCTCCGGCGGGAATGGAGGCTGAGAGTCCATGTAGAACGGGACATTGAGCGAGGGATCCAACTCATAGCTCGGGACGGGGTACGGATCATAACCATGCATCAGGGCAGATTCCATCCCGTACGAGACGTGGGGGCCCATGGAGCGGGGCTGCGAGTGCGCATTCACATGCGCATTCAAACGAACATTCGGCTCCTCGTGATCCAGATCAGCATCATCAAGTCCATGATCCTGATCACGCTCGTTATCGCCAATACACTCATCAAGGACCGAATCGGACCTAAAACTCCCACATTGCTGCTGCTCATATTCGAGCTCCAGCTCAGCCTCCAATTCGGCGCTCTCACGTCCATTCCTGTTCTCACCGGCCCTTTCAACAGTTTGTCTCATCCAATGCTTAAGAACATCCATAGGCGGATGATTACCCCCACCCTTTCCACCGCGTTTCTCACTATCTTTTCCTCTTCCCCCACGACCCCGCTGACAAGGATTGAAATGCGTACGTCGCAAATGCGCCGCAGCATTATAGTTCGCGCCATATTTTTTCCCATTTCGGCACGCCTTGCAATTAGCCAAGAAGCTCTTATCGGGTGAGATGTCGACGCAGACCCAGACTTTGCGGACAGTGGCATGTACGCGGTCCATGTGGCGGCGGAGTTCGTGTTCGCCGTGAAACCCTTCTGGCTGATCTGTGCAGAGGCGACAGTACGTCTTTTGGCGGGGTGGCCGGTGAATTGAGGCTTTAGGTATGGCTGCTACTTCTTTGGCTGTGCCGTCTGTGGGCGAAATGCGGACCATCTTGTGTGGCATTTTGCTGTCTTGGAGGAGAATTGTGCCTGTGTTGCTGTCGTGGGATTCGCGCTTTGGAGCGATAGGGCGGGTTGCGTGAGCGAGTTGTTCTTGAGTGCGGCGGACTGCACGGGAGGATTGACTTTCTTCCGTTGAGATGATGGGTTTCACGTCTACTGGAGATGTGGCTTCGGTTTCGGATATGGGGAGGGTTGATTGTTGGAATGACGGTGGGAAGGAGGTTGTACAGGGTGCAGAGGTGGAAAAGGATGCAGGGTAGGTAATGGGGAAAGAGGTGGAATCTAGGTCAGGATAGACGGGGGAAGGAAAAGGGAGACCAGATGTGGATGTTGGCACCCATTCTGGGGCGATGGAATAGGGAGCCAGGTCCAGGTCCGCGCGTGGAGTCGATTGATCAAATCGGAAGGTGTCGAAGTGGTTGATGATGCTATCGGCGGTTCCGCTGCGAGTCATCTCGACGGCCGTCGGGGGAGATATATCGGCCACGGGGGAAACTTGTCCGTCGTGGAGTTGCAGAGATGGTCCAGTCGATCCATGAGCGAGGCCGAGCGACAGAGCAGAACCAGGACCAGAGCCAGAGCCAGAGCCAGAACCCGAGGGATATGACTGGTTGTCGGCGTCGTCCAATTGCAGATGCTCCGTATATTCGTCAGGCGAGTACTCGTCGATGACTTGCTCAAGCGGTTGCGTCCTCCGGGATTCGAAAGAGGGGCCCTTGCCCATGACCCCGGCGGGCGGGTGCCAGTGGGAGATAGGGATCTGTTGACTCTGGGAGCGGACCATAGGCGCCGTATGCCGGTAAGTCGAGAAGGAGATACCCTTTCGGGGTCCATCAGTCGTGGATGCTTGGGAGAGCGCGCGCCTCAGCTCGACGGTCACCGGGAGATCCGGGGTCTGCCAATCGTCAATCCAAAGATTTTGGCTGGAGAGCAGGGGAGGGGAAGAGGAAAGCGGAATGGGATATTCTTGATCAAAGGGTGCGGGAGCAAGAGACCAAGGTCACACATACGGTGGCTCGCCGTTTCGCTTGCGGAAGACCAGAACCAGAGGGGACCGTCCGCGGGATAGCATCCTGTCGAGTCCGTTTGCCCGTAATTCCGGGGGTCGCGTCGTCCCGCTCGATGGCCGGGATGAAAGGGCTGATCCGACGACTCCAAAGTTGATTTCGTTGAGCTTCCGGTAGGTGGGAGTATCGAACCAAAAATGCTTCGCGGTACCCAGATATGGCCCTGGTGAACAGTTCATCTTCGTCCTGATTGAACGTCATAGTGGGGATTTAACCCTGCGTTGACCCGGAGGTGCAGCCGAGCTGGTGTATCAGTATGCGAAAGGGGAGAGAGATCAGGAACCACTGAAAAGTGCCAGAATAGGTAGGTGTAGGTCGGTGGTGGTAGTCGTACTCGTTCGTCGATGCTTTCTATATAGATCATTAGGAGCCGCAAATCCCGAATGAGGACCCGCACGTACGTATTTCCCCAGAAAAAGTGTCTTATCAAGGTCCGATTCCGATCGAGATTGTCGATAAGGAGAATGGAAAAGGTGGAAATGGGAGATTAAAAAGGATTTACAGATGAAGAGTTTGAAGTCAGGAAAGATTGGGCAGCATGAAGGGAAGAGAAGAAGAACAAAAGTCCGGAAATGAGAAACAGCTAACTAGTCCCACCGAATGGATACGAAGTCCACGGGTTAATGACGGATTGCTATAGACAAGAACTCGGACAATCCTGTGGATGAGAAAGTGGAGCTTAAGGTCTGGACCATCGAGTATTATGATGCGTATTATTACCCAGGAAAGGGGCTATACTGTACATGAAATCTGTATGGAACATGCTCACGATTTTCTTGATCCCCCACGTACAGCACTCTTATTTTCTCTGGTTGGTTCCTCCAACGCACCACGGGCAGACTCGGTGGTGGGAAAACCAGCGGATAAAGTGAGGCAGCGAACCGGATCGCCCCGAGCGTGACCCGACGCCCACGATGCATACTAGTCAGATTAAATAATCAAGGGGGGATACTTTTCGTCTCAAAGGGTTTTGGAAGTGCAAGAGATACCAAACCTCCAGCGCCAACAGCGGAAAACGCTGGTGCCCACTTCTGCCCTGAATATTCGACCTTGTGTGCCTCTCCTTTTATTTCCCACACGGCACTGCTAGAGATACCCCCCTCTAAATCCATTGGTTTCGAACTAAGAACAGGTCGGACGTCTGAATGGATGCCACGTCGTCCAGCCTGCAGCTGGGGACTCAGTCGGGCCCTGCAGGTGACTCTTGGTGGACTCTAGGTTAGAATGGGGTGGCTCTGCGCCCAATTGTTGCCCGGTGGTGAACCGTTATGAAGGTCCGTGGGAGAAGCTCCCGCGAAGCGTACCATGGTTCCAATCTATAATTGGCACGAGAAGAGCAAACCATCGGATCCCAATAATCAATAATCAAATCCCCTATAATGAGACACTTCTCGTTTTTCAGGGGCGACCTGTTTCGACGATCAGACGATCTTGGCGCTAACGATACGCGATACAGAACAATAGTCAGTATGGGGGCGTCTAGCAAGTCACACCGAAAATCCAGTTTTCCTTTTAAACCAGCGGTAACTGCGTTTCGCCTGCTTTCCCTTCTTCAGCATTCATAGGCGATTAACAGATACCGGCCCGCAGTGGAGGATCGACCACGCAGTTGTCAACCCAATAGCGATCAGACTGCACCGCCCAATCTTGGATTGGCTCCACGGCTCCACGGACGAGTGAGAGTAACTGTTATCTGTCAGTTTTGATGTGTCATGGCACTAACTAGGGTTGTATTTCCTCGGGATCGAATCAATGTTGCTTCTTTTCGCTTAGAACAGCTAAAACAATACGAAGGTACTGTTTGGACCGCTTGATAGACCTTCAATTATTTCGTCATGGAACTCCACAGACGGTGTATCATTTTCTGCCCAAGGGACCTTTAATCGGCGTTCTGATTGGTTGGCGATGTTCTTGTTCTGTCCAATCGGGCTCGGCGTCATTATACTGAAGTCCGACGACATCATCTTCGGTCGCATTAGAGCCATAGTTGTCTGAGCCAGAAATGCTTTGGGCAATGGATTTGAAGTCACCATATCTTTTGGTTACAGATCACCAAAGTTTGACAGCAGACATGAAAATCTTCCGGCTGAGCTCAGGCCGCAGGATCCATGTTGATAGAACCTGCGACGTCTTCCTAACTCGCCAAGTTCCAACCAGCCTCCTAAATGGTCCTGATATAGCATCCATTCACATCTCTCAGTGGCCCTACCCGCCGCAATCAGGTTATGGCCGAATCTAGGTTTACGTACACTCGGTGTTTCATCGGCGAGGTTGACAAGGCAGACTGAGGCCACCCGTGCGCAGCATGTCGCGTGCGCTACGTCGCGGCCTAGGACTGCATCTCCCTTGAACACGGGATCCAGGTGGCGCATCACAAAAGCGTACAACTCACGATTTTATTGGAGCTATAGACGCATCACGCAGCAACGGAGCCATGGGAACTGGAGTGGCTGATTGCGTTTGCTGATTGCTATAGTTCTTGCAGACTAGCGTGGATGGAGACGTTGGCGCGGCAGCAGTCAGCTTTTAAATCGCCGAATATATGTGACACTGGGGCTGATGCTGTCCATTCTGATCGCGTGGTCCGCCATCCCTGAGCTGGGCTAAGAGACCATGCTGCTTCTGGCGGCTCTGCAGTGGAGCGAACGCCGTCGAGGGTATCTATACTGACCGCTACTCTGCCACTCTGCACAGACTGGATCCAGTGCATTTAATTTTGTCGCACTAACAGTTTTAGACAATGGGGCTACACGTTGGCTTTGGCGGTGTGTATCCGAAAAGTATTTGGGGCTGGACAGAGTTCTCTCTTGACCCTACGCTTGTCCTGTTGCGGACCTGACTACGGTACGATAGGCAAAAATGAAGACCAAGATCAGGTTTGCTGAGTTCACCTGGGAAAGTACGGGAGACAGGAACCGTGGAAGCCTATATTCCAGAAGGATATCGTCTCGAACTAGCAGCCCATGGTTCAAGCTCAGAGGCGAATTTGTCGCAGGAACGATTAGGGAACACGAGCACAGCTCCTGCACACAAGTTGACCCGTGCTAATTTCCATAAAGCTAATGTCTGGGCGCTGAACCACGGCAGCAAACCTAGAGGTTGCTATTCAACCAACCACTGTTCTCGACAAGAAATCAGTGACGGCAGCGGAACTGGGTCGGGCTGACGTCAAGTCGCCACGCCCGGGGCAATCTTGGAAAACGCATTGAAGATGTGGAGAAAGCATATTAGAAAATCGGCCAAGTAGCCGCGAATCAAGGCGAAAATGATGAATTTGGTTTGTGGTAAATCAAAGCGTTTGAGAGAATAAAGCCTACACGTGATCCTTCCCCAGCCACGTCATAATTTCAAGGAGAATCAGTTTCACGCTGCACAAAGGCCTTCCATATAATATATTATTTTTGCTTCATCACTAGTTGTTTGATGTTCTCCATCTGGATGAATTGCCCCTGACCCATTTACCCCTTTATTTACGATTTACGATCAATCTCCATCAGCGATAAACTTACCTTCTCAACCATCCCACCACCCCACCCCTGAGCGCTTCACCATGTCCGACTCAACCCTCTACCTGTACACCTCGCTCACTGCGGGGTCTTCGCACATCATCACTGCAACTTCCCGCATAGAAACTATTCTCAAGGCGAACAAGCTCCCTTTCCGAGCCATTGACGTCGCCACAGACGAGGCTGCCCGCAAACTGTGGGGTCGTCGTTCCAAGGGCAAGAAGTTGCCCGGTTTGGTCAAGTATGGCAACATCGTCGGAGTACGTTCATCTTTCTCCTATTCGCCAGAAGAATAATGACTAACTCACCCGTAGGACTTGGAAGAAGTTGAAGAATGGAACGAGTTCGGCGAGCTGCGCATGGTGATTAACAGCGCTCCAGACCTGGACGGCATGCCGGCTACCAGCTACCCGATCGCCGCGACCGAAGTACCCTCCACACCCAAGGAGCCCGAACCCAAGACCCCCAAGCCCTCTACGATCAAGATCCAGTCCCCGCCGGCGAAGACCAAGCCCGAAGAAGAGAAGAAAGACGAGACAGCTGTTCTAGCCCTGCGACAAGCCAGCGCCGAGGCCGCATCCAAAGCGAAAAACAAGACAGACGACAAGAAGGACGCGACCACAGAGCCCGGGTCTGAGGAGGTCCAATCCACGAGTCCCACTACCAGGCAGCGCAAAAGCTCCGTCGCGCCTGAAATGCCCGAGGCAGTGCCGGAATCACCCAAGGGAGCTAAGAGACCCCCTCTTCAGTATCCTGAAGTCGCGGCTGTCTCGTCTGCCAACTTCCGTGCGGATAATGCCGAGATGCTCGGTCTTGTTGGGCATCACCGTGGGTCGATCATTTCCGTGACGGACAAAGAGGAGCAAGATAGGGTTGTGAAGGAGATTCGGTCGTCTATCTCGGCGGAGGATCCCTCTGGCTCGTTGGAGGCTTTGCGGAAGGAGGCTGCGGCGAAGACCCAACCGAATGAGACTATTGAGGAGAGTCCTATTGGGGAGGATATCGAGGCTACTAAGGCGGAGGCCGAGGTTAAGGAGAAGGAAGAGAAGAAGGCTACCGAGAGCAAGAAGGATACTGCGACCGAGACTAAGGACAAGGATGCCACCGAGCCCGAGGTGAAGAGTAATACCAAGCTCAAAGACCAGGACGCAAAGGGCGAGACCGAGGCTACTATTGTCCCTGCGAACCCCGCGGCGGAGAGCACGGAAGCTACGTCAGCGATCGAGTGAGGGGCTTTTTACAAAACTGTACAGGAGGAATGCGCGTCAATTGCGATGTTTTTTGCATGATACCAGTGAGCCCAATTCAAGCGTAGTCATAAGAATTGAAATGTTTATTTTCTTATTCTCTGTAAATTTTCCGAATGCGATTCATAGCTCATGATTAAAACGAATACACCCCATAATGAATAGGAAAAAAAAGAAACAAATCCCTTTATGGCAAATCAAATCAAACCCGCAAAGAGAAGAAGTCGAATAGCGACAAAACTGTTGAGAACACCGAAACCCCTTTTTGATCATCGAAAGGACCCCACCAAACAAACCCCCACTTTGAACAAAAACATTCATCCATAGCGGGGCAATGCTAATAACAATATGTAATCCAGAACCAAGCCTAGCGGTTCACACTAGATAGTCTGAAGTTCAAATTCAAGCTCAAGATTGCGCTTAAGCAGAACCAGCCTCAAGACCTCTCCGCTTTTGAACAGCATCTCTCAATTTCGCAATGACATCAGCGGGATCCTGCGCGCCAAAGATCGCAGAACCAGCCACAATGACATTGGCACCTGCATCAGCAGCCTGGTCGATCGTTCCGAGACCGAGACCACCGTCGACTTCGATGTTCAGTTCGGGATAGCGTTCGCGCAGGGCCGTGACCTTAGGAAGCTCGGAGGCCATGAACTTTTGACCGCCGAAACCGGGGTGGACTGTCATAACGAGGACCATCTAATCGCAGAATTGTTAGCGCATGCATTGCAAACCGGACTTCGCTCCGAATAAACGTAAATTGTAGAATCCAGTGTAGAAGTTCGAAGGCTAGCGGTACTCACGTCGGGTCGCTCAGACAGATCGGGGCTATCCAAAATATCCCACAGCACATCAACGGGGGTATCGGGCTTGATAGCAATACCAGCCTGCATTCCCTCGTCGTGAATATACTTGATTAATTGGCGCGGCGAAGTGCGCTGGGTTGTCTCCTTATCGGTAGGATCGGTAGCAGCCACGGAAGAAACAGCAGCTTCATAATGGAAGCAATAAAGATCGCAACCAGCTTTCTGGAACTCCTTCACCCACTTATGAGGCTATGCGCACAAGATAAAAACATTAGCTCGAGAAGCTCGAGAACTGCGGATTTATTCCGAGGAAACCCGGGAAGTGAAAGCAACTGGAATTGGGTAGGCTAGCTAACTCACCTCCATAATCATCATGTGGCAGTCAAATGTGCCGCGAGCACAAGGCTCAAGCGGACGGTCGACGCAGCCGCGGATTTGAGAAACGACAGGACACCCGATGGTCATGTTTGGGACGAAGTGGCCGTCCATGATGTCGACGTGGAGCCAGTCGGCGCCTTGCTCCATCTTTCTTTTGCAGTCATGGCCGAGATCTGCGAAGTTGGCGCTGAGAATAGACGGGGCGATGATGGCGGGCGGAGCCATTTTGGAGTATGGGCGGATTGAATGGGGGGAAGAATTGAGGGGAAGGGGAGAAGTAGGGGGGAATGGGGGAGGAGGCGTAATAAGGGTAAAAAAATTTGAATCGGGTTATTAAGGTGAAGCTCCCGACTCTATCGTGTAATCGTGTTTACATCAGGCTGAGTGGCAACCCAAGGGTGGATATGCCGGGTTCGCCGTTCACCGTATGGATCCCTTGTTCAAAGTACCAAGTACATTACGTAGGTATTTGGTGTTTAAAATCGATTGGGGGAATCTTGAATATAGCTCCCTCTACACAAATTTCTTGAAAAATAATGCATTGCCTTCTTGATTTCATGAAAAATATCCAAGATAAAAATCTCCAAATGATGCAAACGACTTTGATAAGGGCTTGGCTCCTCACGTGGACCCCGGTCGCAGTTAATCTTCAACGATCGTCGCTGCAGTCTATTAAGGGCCTTACATGTACATGCAAATGAGATCCACTCAACGTGTTCGCTGCCATTCATGTAACAGTATAACGATCGCAATGGAGTCAGGGGATTCTGTCCTGACAAATCACCGTCATCATCCAGGAATACCCGTTTTGGACATTCCGGTTGACGTGAATCGTGAAAGTGAAAAATCATCAAGTCTGCTGACCGCAAGCTCAGACAAGGATGTTGGAACCTTCGATCGCCACGTTTCTCATTGGGGGAAAAGCCTGGAATTCCCGTCGAAGCTCAGGAGCTCTACCCACCAATCAGTGCCCCCCATGATGCAACCCCTTATGAAGTGTCAAGTTTGACAGTTCATGCTGGAAAGCTTTAGCTATATAGTCTAAATATTTGTGCAAGTACATGTTATTGATTCAAAATAAAGTGAAGGGAAGGTCATTCGAGAACATCTCACACGCATCCCTCGCTCGCAGGGTATCGGCCTCGGACCGACACGGTCATCTAGTCGGAAAACTCCCTCATAGGCTGGTAGTGCACCTCCAGTACAATTTCAATAGCCGTCACGATAACCGCTCTTCGGTCATCCGAAAATGGGGATGTATTAAATGTGTGAAAAGCGGATCTTAAGCATAAAGCGGGGATGCAACAGCACATTGCCAATGTCCCGGCGCACTGTGATCCGAAACCCCAATGCATCCCACATGATGGACCGCCCCAGGCGCCCAACGGTTTTATAGATGATTTGTTCCTGTTTGCTCATCGCGCTATCGCTAAATGACACCCAACATCATTGATATGGATTTTATGATCCGTCATCTCGTTGGGATACGCCACAGAGGGGTCAAGAAAACCAGTATACGTCTAGGCTCATATCTACCTACCTGTTCTTAAATTGAAGCCACCAGGCGAAAAGACTCAGAATCCGTAGTTGAGATGATCTACTAAAGTCCAGACAAAATGCTTGTTAATTAATCCCAAACATTGCGTCAGATCCCGCTGGCTCTCAGACACGTGTAGGTATCTATAATTGCAATTCTAGAACTGTCTCGGATCTTATCCCTGATAAGCTATGTCTGCAGTCAGGGCCCATGCTACCAGCAGTTTGTCATTAAGCATAGACGACGGGTAAACCCGTTCTGCATCTTATGGAGGAAGGTGTAGCGGGTTCATTTGCTAAGACCTAGCGTGGGATTGCATTGAAGGTTGATGGATCTGTTTTCCGCCGGTAGCTTGAATGATCATGAGGAGAGTCAAGGAGAAAGACGCGACGAGGAACAGGGCTGACTCGATACCGTTGGACAGCAACGCGGCCCTGGTTCCCGTTTGACCGGTCTGGGCAAACACCTTGGCAGCGTAGTACAGAATGATGTTGACACCAGTAATCTGCTGCATGAACTGCAGTCCCATGGCCAATGCGGTCCGACGACGGTACTGCTTGCTGACCAGCAGCGAAAGGTAGGAGGGGGCAGGTGTCCCTCTCTCGTACTCGACAACGACTCGAATTTCTTCAAACTCTGACTGAACAACAGGTGCGTCCTGGTCCCCCTTAGCGTGGAGTCTAGCTAAAACCTGTAAAGCTTCTTCGGAGCGATCGTGCCGGAAAAGCCAGCGAGAGGATTCAGGGCGGAACAGCACGATGGCACCGACGACCGCACCAGGTACTAGCTGAAGGCTGAAGCACATGCTCCAGGCAGCATTGCCCTGAATATTTGCCGCACCATACTGAACCCAGTATGCGACTAAAAGTCCCATTGCGATACCCAGACTCATCATCGAAGTCATCACGCCACGAATTTGTGGAGGTGTAATTTCGGCAGTGTACCTGAAAACAAGTTAGCAAAAGACAAATTTAGCCGGAGATTAGGAAAACGTACAATGATATCGTCTGGAACAAACCACCAGCACCCAATCCATTGACTACTCGTCCAGCAATAAACATCGGTTGATTCTGAGAAGCCACAATAATAGCCTGGCCGATCAGGTAAACAACGACACAAAACAAGATGGTGATGCGCCGACCAAAACGATCTGAGATCAAAAAACCAATCATCAAAGAACCGCCAAATTCACCAGCTAGCAATCCCGCAGTCATAACGCCCTGTCGGAAGGCAGAGGGGGTACCAAAATAATCCAAAAATTGGGTCATGGTGAGAATACCACTCATAGAAGCATTTTCCCAACCATTGGCAAAGCCCGCAATGGCTGGAGGAATAGCATAGTACATCAGTAGCCATGGTGAAAGCCCGGCACCTCAAAGACAAGAGACAGACGAGATGAAAACCCGAATTCCCACGGGGAAACCCCAGCCAAATAACCGGGGATCTCATTCTCGCTTAAGGAATGCACTCCGAGATGTGGGGAGGGCTAAGCTTCTGTGCCGGCTTGTTTTTTTAAGGCCGGCTTGGCGGATTATATCATATCCGGGTGTAGAGAGAATTTCAGTGGTTCTGGTGCAAAGGCCGATTCCGGGGAATGTCCGAGTCGGTAAACAATCTGGAGAAGTGGGGTAAGGAGTTCGGCCTCCGAAATCCCCAGATACAGTCTAGAGCATGGAGTGGGCTTATTCTTGGCCCAATTGTATCCTCTCATTCCATGGATTATGACGCCGGTGTCTTGCTAGCCCGTTAGATACTTTCTATGTCTCTCATCCTAGATGGTTTGTATGGATATTTGCTTACCCTTTACCAATAACCCAAAGCTGCTTTCTATCTGCTCCTGAAAAATGGCAAAATAAATCCATTAGAGACACTTGCTGTAAGCATTGCTATGGATATTCTCGGGGTTTGTTTCATTTCCCTCATTGGCACTTAAAAGCTTCCCCGGGTAGCAGCTTCCTTTAATCCAGGAATAAAAGTGATGCCGCTAGTCACAAGACAGCATTAAAGTTCAAAGAAGGATTTTGCCGGGAGTGAAGAATCTTCGATCCTGAACAAACCCAGTCCCATACCATTGACTCGATTTTAAAACTGTAGGCACTCTCACTTTATCGAGGAAATATTCTTTCCAACCAAGACACAACCATCCCCCCCACAAAATCTTCCATGGTATATATGAGTCTGAAATCATTATTTGAACCTTTACTGAAAGGATGTTAAGCCAAAACATCTTTTGCACTCACTGCATTGTCCAAGCATTCTTGGGCTATACTTGGACCTAACCTGGAAGATCGCTTTGCAACAGTCGAGGTCCTCAGTCTAGAGGGTTATAGCGACCCATTTGGACATGCCTACTATTTAACGAATTCTTCCTCGCATGTGGAAAGCGAATATTCATGTATTTTTGGGTGTGAGATCCCAATCAAATTGATTTCTTGTATGGCAATGGATCTCGTACTTGGTGAACTAATTTGAGCCCTGCTCGCCATGTAAAGGTTTTTACCGCGAAACCCTCATACAATTGATAGACAGATATGTTCTTTTACAGTTGTGAGATGGGTATCAAGATTGCGCTGAGAAGAGTCTTGGACCTCGGGAACTTGGTATTTAGCGCCCTATGCGAGAGCTATGGAGGAACTTTTGAATTGAAGCTTGAAGAAGATGAAGCAACACACCTATAGGTTTGGTCATTTTAGAGTGGATATTAATTCAATTCCGGTAGTATAATAAATCTTCGAAAGGGCATTGCAATAAGATTCTCGACCTCGACTTCCAACTCGGCAAAAATATTTCTTTCGAGGGTTTCCAAAAATGTCTATGAAAGATCGTGAACTTGGATGCGCTTGAGGAGTTCAAATTTCAAGGTGCCGCAAGCCTTGGAAATAGCCAACTGTTCCGCAAATCAGCTCCTAATAAACCTTCCAACTTGATTGTGAATATTCAATGTTGCTACACCTAATTGTAAACCCAATGTCAACAGAGCATCACGTGATGCATTCCCCGCGGGCCTTTCCGCGGGGATCCCCACCAGTACTATGCAAATGTATCGACACCAAGTGAATTAATCCCACTGCAAAGCCAGGGCTTTCAGTTTCCTGTCTTGGAGCGAACGTACCGGAAGTAAATTTCTGAATGAGATCAGAGGCTGCCAAAATGAGCCAGTCTAACAGAGAAGGCCGGCCCTATCGGTCACATTTACACCCGGCGTGCTTCTCCTGCAAGAAGCGCAAATCTCGCTGCAAGACGCGAGATTCCTCGGACGAATGCATCATGTGTCAGGCTCATGGTACTAGATGTGTATTTCCACGCTCTGACCATAGCTATGTCCGTCGACTCTCTATCTCACCACGGAAGTCACCAGCCATTGCGAGGCAGCGACGCATCACGGACGATAGTACACTACACGCACGGCCTTGTCCTGATCCACATGATGTGTCCCGAATGGAAAGTCCAATGATAACGTTTCCTGGACTAGATCGCATTCCTGCAGCGCTGGAGGATCCTCATCTTATGCCACCTCCCTTGGGAGATCAGCACAGAGCCGAAGGTTTAACTAATTTAGCGGGCCTTGTCGCGGAAGCTGAGCACAATACCTCTCACATAGTGAGTCCTACAGTTGCAGATGATAACGAAATTTTGGAAAGCTATTTATCAGCCGTTCCTGTTGCGCGGAGATGTTTGGTACCGACAAGTCCATCGTCAAATCGGCTGCTCCGGCCCGTACGATTTAACATTGTTCCCAAACGACCTTTGGGCGTCACTGCCAACCAGTCGCTTGCAGCGTCTAAATGTGAGATTATTGAGAAATATATTGATCCCGACATCAATGAATATTTGAATTTGTTAGTACCCAACCGAACTTGCATTTCGAACTATGCGTTCATTCGAGTCTTACGCCGAACTCTCAGGTTCTTCCGAAAGGCTAATGTATGCTTCCCATTATTTGACGAGCATTTGTTCAAGAGTGCATATTCTTCCCACAAAGGCAAAATGTCATCCGCATTGCTTTGCAACCTATATGCCAATTCTCTTATCTACTGGAAGGACTCGCCTAAGTTGCGTGGAGGGCGCACTCCCGATGTTCGATTCATATGGAACCAGGCGAATGAAGCATTGCATTCGGAACTATTCCTCTCGCCCGGATTATCTACGGTCATGTCTATCATTCTCAATGTCTGCGGGAGACCAAGTACCTCCATGTTTGGCAACGGGGGAATGGTTGGGACAGCAGTTGCGCTATCCAATGCACTCGGTCTAAATAGAGACCCATCGGGCTGGAGTATATCACCACTGGAGAAGAGTCTCCGAATACGAATATGGTGGCTAGTGGTTCTTCATGATCGGTGGTGCAGCCTGGCATATGGAACACCTGTACAAATCCACAGAGCACAATATGATGTGCCGTTTCCATCAATTAGTGATATGTGCTCAGCCGGTGCATCACCATACCAAAGGGAAGCAGCCTCCATATTCATTGCCCTTCTCGGTTTGACGGATGTGCTCGCCCGCTATCTAGAACACCTGTACAGCGTGTCGTCGGACTCGGCGTCCTTGGGGCTTTCCACATTCGACTTGGAGCAGATCCTCAGCGAATGGGAAGAAACCCTGACAGGCGATATCCGTACGCTGATTCTACGAGGAACGAAACTTGATGGGCCTGGGGCGGCCAACCTCCGACTTGCTTACCTAGCTGTCAAGCTTCTGCTCCGCCGCATCCAACTTGGTCTCAGCAGAAGCCATGTACAAGTAGAGGAAGAAACTAGCTCCCCATTTTATATGCAAGCCCAACGTGCAGCCGAAGATATTGCCCACCTGATGCGAGAGATGAACGAGCCACAACTCGGTGGTTTCTGGATTCCTCTCCAAGCATTCTCGATCAATTCTGCGACGATGTTTCTTCTTCGAAGTGGTCTTCGCATTAGGAACCGGACTCAAAATAGTCCACTCAAAACCGCAAAAGAAACGATCGCTATCCTTCAGGCCCATCGTAGAAACTTTGATTGGGATTTAGCGGATGATTGTCTTAATCACTGCAGTGATCTGGTTCAAAGGATAGCCATGAACAATCCACAAATCAATCCGGACCTGCCTATTGAAGACTTTTCATATTTCTCAGAGAATCTCGATATAGATCCATCTATTTTGGATGACCTGTTTGAGGGAATAACGGGGGTCTCAGAAAGCCTTGATATCTGACATTTATTTAACTAAAATATGTTAGCATAGCACTCAGATATCCATGGACCTAATTTTGAGATATAAGTGTACATGGCCAATTCAAAAACTGTTATTTGAGCCGAAGTGAGGACCAATACTTCCCGACAAGAGTTTGAGGTGCCTGTATATTACTTGTCAGAGATAAGAGCCATTTGTTTTGCCGAAAATTTGGCAATTTTGGCTTATCTGATTCTAACTTGATTGGTAACTGATGTACCGGAATTTTCCCAGTGGCCGCGGCCAAGCATTGACAACTACTCCGCGGGCCCTTGATTGGCCTTCTGGTAAAGAACATCGTCCTTCTTCAACTGGACCGTTCGATCATCTAATGGTGATAATATATTCTTTATAAGATGGCTGCTCACCCACCCCTCCGATCAGAAGTTTCTAGGTTCTTAACTTACATTCTACTGTTTCCAATATAAACATGAGCTCCATTGACAGCACTGCCGCCTTTTGGGCAAAGACAAACAAACACCTCATGTCGACGGGAGTCCCATTTTCTCCCGTCATCATCACAAAAGCAAAAGGCGCCCGTCTGTATGAGGCTGACGGTCGGTCAATCCTGGATTTTACCTCCGGCCAGATGAGCTCCCTTCTCGGTCACTCCCATCCTGAGGTTGTGGAAGTTGTCAAGCACTATGTCTCGGAGCTGGATCACCTACTCAGTAACATGATAACCCATCCAGTCGTCAATCTCGCAGAGCGCCTTGCCAAAGTCTTGCCCGCTCCACTTGAGAAATCCTTTTTCCTCAACACTGGATCTGAATCTACTGAGGCCGCTATCAAGATAGCCAAGTGCTATACTGGAAACTTTGAAATCATCGCATTCGCAGCCAGTTACCATGGACTTACTCAGGGTTCTGGATCTGCTACATACTCTGCCGGCCGCAAACGCGGTGGTCCTTGCACTCCGGGCCAACTGGCATTCCCTGCGCCTTACGCCTATCGCTCGCCTTTTCGGAAGCCCGATGGATCCTACGACTGGGAGACAGAAATGGATTTTGGCTGGTCAATGATTGATCGGCAAAGTGTTGGCTCACTTGCTGCCTTTATTATGGAGCCTATACTCTCTACCGGTGGGATTCTGGACATGCCCGAAGGATATATGAAGCGCATGGTGGCCGAGTGCAAGAAACGCGGTATGCTTGCTATCATGGATGAGGCGCAGACCGGCGTCGGACGTACGGGCTATATGTTTGCATTCGAAAAAGATGGCATTGTCCCTGATATTCTTGCCCTCTCAAAGACGCTTGGATGTGGTCTTCCTCTTGCCTCCGTCAGTACCACAGCTGAAATCGAGCGCGGCTGTACAGAGGCTGGTTTCTTGTGGCTTAGCACCCATCTTAATGATCCTTTGACCGCAGCAGTGGGTAGTAAAGTCTTGGAAATTATTGAGCGTGATGATATCTGCAAGCGCGCTACTGAGCACGGGGCCCAGCTTCGTGAGGGTCTGCTCAAGCTTCAGAAGAAGTACTGGTGTATTGGTGATGTTCGTGGCCGTGGGCTTTTGCAAGGCATTGAGATTATCTCTGACCCTAAGACACGAGCCCCTGGATCAGAGCTTGGGCAGGCAGTCTCAGATCGCGCGATAGCCTGCGGCCTTTCTTGTAACGTTGTTAATCTTCCGGGCATGGGTGGTGTCTTCCGCCTCGCGCCACCGGTTACTGTTACCACCGAGGAGATTGACGAAGGCCTGCAGATTCTGGATGATGCTTTTGCATACGTACTGAGGATGCTCACCATAGATACTTGAGTTTCGCCTCAATGGCTCTATGAGGGAAGACTTTATGGCCTGCCTTAAACTGGGTTTTCTCCGTATTTCAAGCTATGTTGTTACGCCCCACACATGAAGGAGAACTCCCGTAGTATAAAAGAAGTATGTCATAAGCTCGTATGAAAAAAAGCCGCTAAGAGACTAGAGTAAGGTCGCAGTATGAGCACAGCATAACTGCGCAATGCCTGTAGCATAAGATAGATCCATACTAGCATACTATCCTAAGGGGCTTATCTAAGGCTCGCACTTAGATTGAAGCGCGGGGCAGAACTCAGGAGTTCTCCAGCCTTATTACAATCAACCCAGACCTACAGTACCACACATTATCCTTGCAGTACATTTGCACTATCACTCTTATTCATTACACCCCTAGAACAGCACTCCTGCTCTAACAATGGATTCGAGTATGTTTAGTTATTATGTCGGTCTGTTCTAATACCATGCTAGGTCAGACCGTAATAGGAGTAGCTTATAGAATATACTTTTACTAGAATCCTTTACTAGAATAATCGTAAGGTAACGTTATGTAGGTATATAGGCTGATCCTATGCCTAAGCGGTTTCATTGGCCTCCCTATCATGAAATGACACCAATTCACTACTATGCACGCGTCTAGACGCTAGCACTACGGCATCACCCACCAAACCATCTCACCATATTCTCCCTAATAATCAGCTGCCACCAAGGTTGCTAAAGCTTTTTCCATAACTAGGAAGTGGACAGCTTGCTCTTGATGAATGCCAAGGCCTGCGCACCGTATTCAGCTCCGTAGCCCTGGTGGGTTTGGGCGTTGCTGCCATTGCAGCAGTATGGATCTGAGGCGTCACAGTACGACTGTATTTTGCTTGCAGATGGGCAGGTAAAGCCAACTGGTCGTTCATCAAACTGCATCTCAATTGTCAGGACCAAACGTCAAAGGAGGAAAAGCAAGAAGTTCATACCCCGCCAGCGGCGCAAGTACCAACTTCATATGATAAACCCGCTCTAAAAAGTGGATCACCCATGAAGATGGCCGCCTTTACCATTTGTACCGCGGACGACGACAACGGAACCGCTGTGTTGGTGTAGCCTTGGTTAGGGTCACCCCCACCGCACAGAGCAGCATCCATGATTTCACCGCCCTAAAATGGTACTTTAATTTAGCATAGTTGAAGATCCCCCCTCTATTGAATGCCTTATATGTAACTCACTTGGGAATAGCCAACCAAAACGAGCTTTGTCTCTGGGCAACGGGAATTAAAAGAATTGACGGCTGAGGCAACAGCTGCAATACCCTGAGCGACTGAGCTGGAGTAGCTCACACTGCCACACGAGGACTGTCCACCGCATGCCGGGTAACTGATGGCTTCAGCCGTGGAGCCTGAATAGGCATTGAGAACGCTGTTGACGACCGTACTAGATGAACCGTAGCCTGGAGATGCGGTGGTCTCGCGTGCGCCAAAAACATGGACGCCCGGGCAGCTTTGACGCTTCTCAGTGTAAACTTCGAGCGGGACGGCGAGGGTGCCGCAAAAAAGGAGAGAAATTGTCAATAGTCTGGGGAGCATGGTATCAATTAGAGTGAAGAATCAAGATATGTATCAAAAGTACACCCCAGCCAAAGTTGATTATTTTCAGTGTTCTTGAGATTTTGCCTGTGAAAAACTGGATATCTTCCCAGACGACAGAGATGGCAGCTTGTTTATATAGCTGACTTGTAAAGTCCTTGACATATCTGGAACACAAGGCATTCTCGTATTTCCGATTGGCTTGCCAACATCAGTCAAAATTCGTTCCTTTGGACCGAAGATATATTTTTGCCTAATGATAAATGAAATTAGCCGTTCAAAAACAGTTCCATAGCATTAGGCTGAATCGAATGGTCGATCAGTGTAAGTAAAGCCGGGATGGCTAAAATTGTGGCAGTTGAAACGGTGTAGGTTACATATTGGGTGCGTTGCTAAACGCCACATCTTCAGGGTCCACGCTATTTACCCCGCATTTTTACCAGGGCTCGATTGCCACCCCACTGGGGTACTGATCCCTAGATAAAAAAATAACACGCCGAATGGACTGACTTGCTCGTGTGCCATGGGGAATGGAGCGATACAGCTGGGACAATCTACGATTGTGGGGGATTTGTTGACGGGAACCAGAAGAAGAGAAGAAAAGAAAAGTGAGAAGCGCTAATCTATCAATAGAGGCTTAGTATGTGACGATAAATTCCAATTTATCAATTTGTCATGCATAATACGCTTTGAATAATATGTTGCTACACCTATAGGTGCAACTCGTAAAGTATGACGTGATCTCTGATGTATTCTAGAGTGGTTCTCGCCATGTGTTCTCTCTACGGGACTACACCCCAAGGTATAGGGCGCGTGTCTTTACTTTGCATAGGTATGGACTTCAGTATAATGGTAAGGTCACACTTAGCTTTGTGCAAAATTATAGACCTTGATTGGCATCAAATACTGGGATATTAGCCGAATCCGATGCATGAATTTCTATGTAAAAGACCACCATTCACCATGTAACCCGAATTCATTCCTTGATAAAAAAAACAAGTAGACGATCAGCGGAGTTAGATTTTATCATATGCTATCTTATTAACGAATAAACTCTCGATATTTCTATCTAAAATATTCGCGAACAGCGGTTTCAACGTTTGGTTCGGTTTCTAAAGGCAAAAACCAAAGAGGCCCTGATTCATAACAGGTATATAATGGCCGATGACCACAAGGCCATATTTATGCCCCCAATCTCGGGCACTTCCTTAACCAAAGATACAGCTTCAAGAGCGTACAAGGTAATGTCATCCAGAAGCTACCTTCCCTGTCGCAGTTTTATCATTGAAGAATCGCCATGCCCTGCGATCGTTTCCCAGCACCCAACTTTTCCAGCAAGAAATGCTGAATTTGTAAGCCCTTGAATGAATCTACCACGGTGATTGCCGCAGGCATAGTACCGTTGCCAGGAGAAAGGGCATAAACAAAGCGACCAGCAACCTGAAGGTCAGTGAGTCCGGGGTCGCCATTGGTCAATTCCAACCTCGACATGATCTCCGAACCATCTTTATTGATCTCAATCAATCGGTTGACTGCAGCATCGGTCACAAAAAAACTCTTCCTCGCCTGTGAATAAGCAACCCAGCAAGTCGCCTTTTGACCCTGGATGGTGACTTTGTTTTCCAAGAACAGATTTTCCGTTGTGTAGTTAAGACTGAGCAGTGTAGTCCCAAAGGATGCGTCCGTGATGAAGAGATCTGAGGTGTCGGGAACGTTGACACCACCAAACAGCACAGCAGTCCCGGGAGGCGAGCTTCTTGTATCACCATCTTCGAAAGCAGGTGAGCGTGCATCTTTGAAAGGCAGAACAGAGATGAACCCCGTTTTGTTCGTACTAGGGTCTCCCTTGACGGTGGTGATTAATCGAGACTCGTCCGCAGCGAAGAAGACCTGAGCGACCGTATTCGTGGGCCCCATAGGAGGAGTGGTTTGGCCAAGGTCAATTTCGACGACCTGTTTCATCTGACCCAGTCCCATTCGGGTGAATTGAGCGCAAGACGTGCCGGACTTGGCCCCGGTATACCCGACGCATGCCATGTTGTGCTTCACCGATGCTCCAACAGTCACGGGGAATTCGCCAGGAACCTCGGCAGGCTGTCCGATCATAGTCAAGTGTGTTGCATCGTTCTGGTCGATTTTGAACATGGAGAGGGTGTTTGAGCCGGCGTTTACAGCAAAAAGATACTATTCAAAGCAGTCGGTTTAGATCCTGAGAAGAAGCCATCATGGCAATCACGCCATGCAGGTACACTCATACACTCACATCGCCGCTCACAGTTACCGATCCTTGCGAAGAGAGTGCGTCCGGGCCTGCGGGTTTCTTGGTCGTCCCGTCGATGCTGGCACCTCCCTTGCCACCCGAAGAAATGACTATGCCACCAGAAAGCTTCCCATCACGTCCTATTGGAATTGAAACAACGCTGTTATCATGCTCATTAGATTGCAAGTAGACTGCCTTTCCAGAATGCCATTCGTTGCAGGGGTCTCCGGGGCATGCTTGGATGATGTTGGCATTGGTAGACTTGACAAGAAGTGTCATTAACGGACACAGGCAAAGCAAGGTAAAGTGCATGGTTGAGAAAATAAGAGCGATGGAGATATTTGAGCCGAGAAAGAAAAATGTTATGAATGAATTGAGTCCTACTGATGAGCCTTATATATTTTCCCACCCCAGAATTAGAATCTAATATTATCCTAGACTACATAGAATAGGAAATAATGATAGTGTCAACAATCTAACCCTTGATTCTCAGAATAGACGGAAAGTCAACTTCACGCTAAACCGAAAAAGAGAAAAATGATTGTGTCAACAATGCATGACGCTTGTCCGAATCGGGACTAGCATCAGAGTTAAATTAGCCGCTAGCTTCCCTTGATTACAGAACCCTGGATCTTACTCGACACCTTTTCCCCTCGAACACCGTCCTCGAGGATCCGAACCTGTGATATCATCCATCGGAACCACTATGAAAAAGGTGTTTACATTTCTTCCTGGCCGCTCCAATGGCACAGATCGCAATTCAGGTAATCATCTCAAATATTTCGTCCCTATAGCGAGCACCATGGATAAATATGGAAACTCACTGACTTTTGATTTTAGCTGACAATTTTGGGAGTGCCTCTAAACGGCGTGAACAACTCCGAAAGGCGCAACGGTACGGAAGAGTCTACGTTCATTCCATAATCGCTTAAACGGCTCATATTCAATAGAACACACCGCCAGCGCAAGCATCAATATTTCAAGAGTTTAGAAGCTGAAGTTTTGCGTCTACGTGCCAATGAAGTGAATTTACTTGCTCGAGTCCAAACTTTAAACGATCATGTCAACCTACTCCAGAGGACCCTTGAGCAACATGGGCTATCCGAAGTCGCTGCGCTCACCGAAAAATCAGAAACAATCAATGGTGGTGTGCCAGATTCGGCCATGAACAAAGAGCCAATTCAGTGTTCCGGACAACTGAGCAATGGGGTTAACTCAAGAGACCTAGCGGATATGGATATTGAACTGACCGATCCATCAACGCATCCGACCAGGCAAGACCGTTTAGATCAAGTTATCTCGGACGCCTTGCCAAAGTCCCATGCTGAACTAATTAGGCCAACAAACATTCAAAAGCTCGATCAGCTTTCCGGTCCACTAGTTGTCGCTTCTCAATTAAAGGAACGACAATATAGATGTACCGGCCTGATATGTAATCAAGACATGACTGATATGGGGATGGAATTCGTCATGGCGTAAGTACTGATACCTTCTGGTCTTTTGTCTGAATATCTCATTCTCACATCAATTCAGACTTGAGGACCCTTGTCGTCCTCATATGGAGCTTCATTTAGACAAGCCTAATGGCCATGCTCTCCTTACATCGGCTACTCTCATTGCCCCACATCATCACCAGCATCCCCTGCTCACAGCTTCAAAACATACACAACAGTCCCAGACAGAACAAAACCCGGCCACTATTTTCGAAAATCTACTAGCCTTGTCTGGACAACTGGTTGTCGAGGACGAGCTTAGCCCAATCCAGGCTTGGTATTATATCCTTCAACAAACCTGGGCCAGCAAGCTAGATCCTGGAAAGCTAAGGAAGCTGAGTTCGTCGCTTTTGAAGCTGATTGAATGCCATGGGTATGTCGGTCTCTTGAATGTGATTTCCTCTCAATTTCTGGGCTGATATTAATATGGTGTTCTAGTTTCGGTGCTGTCATGCAGAAAAATGCGTTTGAGAATATTTTACTCCAAAATCTTTCGAGAACAGGCTTGAATTAGCTTGAACAGAAAAGGACACCACAGGACAATCTCAAGTAAAATGCTCGTGTATCAGAGTCAACAGAATTTGAGCCAGCATCTAACTGTCTATCTGAAGCGCGCTTTCTTGCGAGGCATCTCAGACTCGGTTTTTGAGAGAAGCCCCAGTCTACTGTCTTCACACAAGTCAACTTTTCTAGTCCAACATGCATTACTTCCACCACTTTCCGCCCTGGAAATTCGGACAAATATAATGCCTTCGTGATTTGGGTGTGGGCCTGTCTTTGATGATAATATGGCTGGAATTGAAAAATATTCAAACACATAATATTTGGTTAAATGAAATTATGGTTTTAGTGTGGAATACCGCTCAATGCCTTTGGTAGTCACGATTTCCAAACCATAAAGATCTTTAGCCGCTAAGGAATAAACGGTTGTCTTTCAGATGACCGTCATGAGAAATCGACTGACCTTGTTTGAAACGTCGGCAATAGGGGGGGGGGGGCACAAACCCGGCTTGTCGGAGCAAAAATTTTACTCGATTCGTATCATCGTTCGCTAGGTTGAAGTGATAAATTAAGAATTCTAATCGCTTGATGGTGAGTTATGGACCTCATTTCTTATATGTAACATTTGGCTTGACATTGACCTAAAGTATCAACAGTTCAATGGAGGGAGACAAATGTAGGTCGTCGATGGATACTGCCTCTCGAGGTATATGTGGAGGTCTAGCCTACTATGTTTCATATACAGCTAAAGCTTTCGTCTTGAACCAATTGGCATTAAGAAACATTACTGTTCCATTTTTTTCAGCGTTGTTCTTTTGTTGCCTGATGATCAATTTAGTTGTTGGAGAACAATAGTAGTCGCAGCAATGGAGAAGCTTCTCTGATGATTGAAACATCTAGAATGGTCTCCTGGGTCCTTTCTCACATGTATTGTGACTCTTTTGCTCTGTCTTGCTAGAGTGGTGTCGGAAACATGTGGTGTGGAGCTATACGAACTGGATCCATGGCAAGGGCAGAACATGAGACACAAGTGATGGATAAGAGGACCAAGGAGAAGTGTGTTGCCTAAGTGGGGCAGGACGAAATTTACAAGTGCTATCATGGACAAACAGAACTAGAATGACCAACAAGGATTCATTGTAGAATGCATGATTGAATTGAGAACATTGGAATAGCCCTATCAATAAGCAGGTGCTGACTAGCGCGAGAATCAAATTTAGGTATTTCTGTCTGATATTTGACTATTGCAACCCAATTACCCTACCCTCATTGAGGCTGCTATGCAGTATTGATTATTCTGATGTCCCATTAGAACTCGCAAATACAAGGTAGCTGCATCTATCTCTGTATCTATTCACGGAGCAGAATATAGTTGTACTCACGAATTTTGGTGAGTACAAGTGAAAAGTCTCAAATGACTAGTCATACAGGACCAGCTTCATTAGTGCTAGCGTATTGCTTGCTTGCGTGGCCTAACTGTGTATTCTTCCTTTCAAAATGAGGCGCAATCAAGCCTTGCCAGAGAGGGCCTAGTTAGATAGACCCACTTGCCTTAGCGTTGACATTGCTTGCGCGGCCTATTCTGCCTTGCCAATTTGAATTTTCAATCATTCAGCCTTATAAGTCCTACAAAGATTTACATATAAGCTGTCTTGCCTGAGTGCAACAAAGTATCGAAAATTCGCTGGATTTTCTATTGGTAGCTGTTTGTCGCATCCCAAATTGAAGAGAACTTCTAAATCCAGAAACTTAAGAACATTTCACCAGTTCGTGAATAGACTCTCACTATATGGTCTTCACATTCGTTTGTTGCTGACTTTGAAGAATACTACAGCGGTTGAAGTGGTACTGCTCTCCGCCACTTGATAAAACGCTTGATCAATATGCTGGATACGACTTCGCTATCCCTGATTATGGGGGCACCGATAATTTGGCCCTCCCGGAAGTTTCGCTCTGGGTTGACTAGAGCACAAAGCATTGTTTACTGGATGGGCTTCACCACTTACTTTATGAGTCTGTGCTGCTTTCTGGCGGCATTTCTATGGCGAGGTATTATCATTTCTCTCAAGATCTCGATCCACCTGCTAAATATAACATAGTCCGAGCATGTTCGACTACGGAAGTTCTAGGAAAAGTATTGTCGGAAACACAAGATTGGTATTGGGGCCTTGGAGGGGTGGCACGAGTTCTGCACACACTTGCGGCGGTCTGTTATCTGGTTGCTTTCGTCGTTTTCCCGATGATACATCTATGCAGAGGTATATTGATATTTTCTCCTATATGTTCGTTGCAATCATTAATATCGGCATTTAGTCAAATTCTTCGGGGAAAGTACGCCGCAAGCTTCTAGTTGAAAGAGGCTAAAGCCTTGTGCATGAGACTTGCTCAGATCAGGATCTGTGAAGGTTTTTTAATGACAGCTGCATCCCTTTCATGCTTACTTTCACTGATGGAGACTGTCTTGAAAAGTCTTGATCACCTCTCTCAGGCCTCAGATGATCGCAGGGGTTTGAAATAAGTGTACCGCGCGCCGTTCCTTGGATATGGATTACAGCCGTTACTGAATTCTGCTAGTTCATAGTATGCAAACTACTAAATAGCAGATTACAAGAAGAGCATGTGGGTCAATGAAGCGGGGATGCAATTGATTGCAGATCTAGGCTAGCACATTGAGACCAGGACGGATTTCAATAAAGTTTCGTTCAATAGATAGAGGCCCAACTCAAGAAATTTCTGACATGTATACCTATCTAACCGCTTTCAATGCTCGTGGTTTCAGGTTTAATGCCTTCCGAACCCTCGAGACATTTACAGAACCCCAATAGCATATCGGCAAATGTGTACATCAAGGTCGTTGACATGATGTGGACCGCCATTCCATGCACAACTTTGGATAGGTCTAATTTCCGGGGATTAAATGTCACACATAAATATCAGTGCGTTGAAAAATGGTCGACTGGCTTTCCTCGGGGCGGCTATTTGTCTCGGGGTGAGAAGAGTAGAAACGGAGAATGTAACCATGATCTCGACTTTGGTTCTTAATCACACTGGTAAGGCGCCCGATCATACTCTTGGATTATCGTAGAAATGAAATTCGTGTCGACCCTCCCAAAGCCAATCATGGGGTTGCAGAACACCAAGCTGAGATTGAAAGTGTGTCATTGTGGCTATGCTGCCCTGAAGATTGCTGGTAGGGCACCAATCCGCTTCGATTCTGTATGCGCCCTGGTGATTTACCCACCATTGGCATAATTACTAAGTCTTCAGTCGGATCAGTTCAACCGATGACGGATCCGTGCGGAATGAGTCAATTAGCTCGATTTTCTATAATTAATCCAAACTAAGTATGCAATGCTGCTGACTAGCGAAATTGAAGTCATTACCCCTCTTTCTTTGCTGACTTGGTCGACGATCTTGACCGCTTGCCTCCACTTAACCATGTCATGCCAGACTAATTATCCTGAATTCGCGCTGCGAGTGTGCTGGAAGTGGTGATATTGATGTTGCACGGCCTTGGCGGGGACTAAACATAGCATCCACAGCGGTTAGAAAGGATCGATCATTGGCCCCATCCCCCGCGTGGGCGTTTTGTCACACTCTCCGCATTCATGATTCGCCCACCCTCTGCATTTTTCCTCCCCACTCATCATGCTCTTTTCGACAAATTTGTTGGGCATGAGTCGGTCGAGAGTGAAAAATCGTTCCCGGGCGACGCGCCGACTGGCCTGGGAGCCAATGAACGGTCTCATCGCTGTCGCGTCGACAGGGGGGTCATCTTAGCGGTGCCCAAACTTGCAGTAGCTCATGCACCTGGTGACTAGCCGTGAACAAGGATCCGCTCCCTCATGCACGTCTCCAGAGGGGACGAACGCACCATTCGTCTATATAGTCTATTCAACGACCCGGAGGACTAACTCGAACTTGCGTCCTTAATTTCGTCATCTTGATTTTGTTTGGTACCATCTAGCTCTGGTAGCTACGTTGGTTTTTTGTACTGTTTCTTTCTTTACTGTTCACTACGCAGACCCGTTGATCGGCGTCTCCATGCACTTTCTTATTACCAGATACCCATAGAATTCTGTCCTGCGATACGCCACGCTTCGGACTAGAACAACCAAACCAACATCGAGCACCAAAATGGCCGACACACTTCGATCATACCAAGCACGATGTCCGCCCCTTCGGCAGGCCCGAGGGACGGTGCTTAATACTATAATGGAGGATACCCGCGAATCACAATTTGCCGAGAAGAGGGTCAACACGCCAACGCAACAGAAGCCTTTGACCAGCCCAAAGTTGACATTGAAGACTAGCGGGTTATCAATACCGACTCGCTCACAATTGGCCCGCCTGATGTCGCCTCTTTCAGCGGCAACCGTGTCGTCATGTTGCTCAGATGTGGAATGGCAGCAACAAATGCAAGGATTTGATGACCTTTACGATGCAACGGATGAGGAAGATATGGACGATGACAACTCGACGGAAATCAGCCTATCATGCTTCTCCCAGCCAACACGCCCATCGAGTTTAGTGACACCGGTCACAAGGGATTCTTATACATCAACTGGAAGTCGTAGACGCTCTCTTACTCTCCAGATCCCTCCGTCCAATGTCTGGCCCTCGATTACTGGAGGCCACAAGAGCTCGCCGATCCCTCCAACACCTCCACCCAAGATCCCCGTTTCTCCTGCTGCACTTTCAATGCTGACTCGATCTGTTCCTGCATCCTACGCACCGCCTTCACTGGATGGAAGCATGTCGTCGGACCAGGAATCGAACCTCAGTGCTCTCGCTACTCCTGATACACACTCTCTTCCCGACTGGGATGCTACGGATATTCATGTCCGGCCTGATATAGAGGGAAGCGAGGACGAGCGTGAGAATGATAATGCAGATCTCCCGGACATGCCAATTACGATCGAGACCCCGGAAGATGTTGACTGGCGCAATGTCTTGAGAAGTTTCCCACAAATCCCCACTGCTCTTCAGAACTACGACGAGCCATCCCGGGAACCTACTCCATCTGATCAGGGTGTTTTCCTTCCAGATGGAGCTCTAGCGATGCTCCACCACATTCAGCTTGATGGTGTACCGGAGGCCTGGTCAGAATCTTCCGAGGGGAACGACGAGATGTGGCAATTACAGGCACCTCCAAGTCGCCCTCGCAGTGCTGATGGCGCCACTCCAGCGTCTGCTATGTCCAGCTACAGCTTCAGTGAGCTGAGCATTCCTTCCCCTGGTGGGTTTTTTGCTTCACTCGCTCCACGTGCACGACACACCTGGTCCATGGCGCCTTCCAACCTGCCCCCATCATCGGCTGTTGCTGAGGGATTCTACAACCTGCCATGGCGTCGAGACGACGAAGAGGTCGTCGAGCAGGTTATTGATTGGCCTCAGCGCTCAGAGGACGATGACCCCGTTACTGCAGTCCGGGATGAACAGGGACCGCCAACAGCGATTCGAATTCCATGTGATACCCCCACGCAACCTGCCACTCGACAAGATAGCCCAATGAGCGCAACTTTCGAAGCAGTCCAGGAGATTGCCCGTTCTGAAGCTCTTCCTGAGTACGACGAGTCCTATGACCAAGAACTGCAGGACCGTGCTGCGGATAGTCTTGACCGAACCAGCGTCTGGCTCACTGCCCAGGCTACCTATATGGCTGCTTTGAGTGAAACCAACCCTGTCAATGAGACGGAAACTGAGGACTCCACCAAAGTGGAAGAGGAACAATTGCCTAAGGTGCAAGACACCCCCGCCAAAAAAGCAGTTCGATTCGTCGAAGGTACCCCGGCACCTATGAGCCCTCTACCTCCCCTGCCTTCCACAGCTGCCAGCAAAGATTCAATCTACTGGCGTGGGTTCCAATCCATCATCGACCGAGCCGAAAAGCCCGATGGTTTCCTCCATAGTAGCATGCGTTATGATGCCGTTCAATCATTTCGTCTCGGACTAGTCGACAATCACATCAACTGCCTGACAGGAAAGTACGAGCTCGTTCGTCCTGACCGACCTGCCTACAGGGGACCTTTCTCAAAGGCACCGCGCAACTCAACTATTGCTTCTGTCCTCACAGAGAAAGCTCAATTCTCCAAGCTCGAAAAGGAGCAGCTCGTTCTTGCCCAGATATGCGAGCCCATGTGGGCAATGGAATCACTTCGTGCCCTCAACGGTGGCAAGCTACTTACCAGCCCCGCCGAGAAACGTATCGCACGGACAAACAAACCGACCAAGACCCAAGACGGACCGAAACGCTCCATCCGCATCCTTGATCTTGGTGGACAGTCATCATGCGAATGGGCATGGCATGTCGCCCAGGAGTACCCAAACGTCAAGGTGTACTCCGTCAACAACAAGACCCAGGTCGTCAACAGCGGAATCAAGGGCCCATCAAACCACCGCGTGATCTCTGTCGCCAACTTATGGGAACTCCCATTCGGCGCCAACAAATTCGACGTCATCACTACGCGCTCCTTGCACGCTCTTCTTAAGATAGAATGTCCAGCTGGTTTCGATCGCGACGAGTACGACCTTGTCTTGAAAGAATGTCTCCGCTGTCTCAAGCCTGGTGGTTTCCTTGAATACATGCTCCTTGACGCTGAGGTCTCTCGTGCTGGCGCTCAATCCACTGCATCATCGACTGAGTTTGCCTCCAACCTGCGCTCACATGCCTATGATCCTGCAGCTTCAAAGACTTTCCTCGCTCGCCTTCGCAAAAATGGCTTTGTAGGAATCAAGCGCGCTTGGATGTTTCTTCCAATGGGCGTGGAACCTGCCAAGCCCCTGCCGCCTCGGGAGACACCAGCCCCTCGTGTCCCGAGCCAGATCGAGGAGTATGAGGTCGTGCAAGGCCCCATCGGAAGCACGGGTGATATTGCCAGCATCACAGGATTACTTGGTGGATGGATGTGGGAGCAGTGGCTTGTGAAATTACGCATGGAGATGGGACAGGAACGGGGCCAGTTGCTCGAGGGTGTGGGTGCAATTTTCGATGAGGGACGGAAGAACGGTGCGGGTTGGACTTGTTTGTCTGGTTGGGCCATGAAGCCGAAGCATTTGAGAGAAGAAGCTACTTGGATTTGAGGGGATTGAAATTATTTGCATTCATCTTGATACCTGAACAATTTGTGCCTTCGGGCCACTTATGTATTTTAATGCGAGACATGAGATCGGAATCATGCTGAAGATGAGCTGACATAACCTGTTCATTATGTATACTCATGGAATACGTAGCTTGATACCACTGGGTTAACTTCTGCATACACCTAGCGGCTGCGAGGCCTTATAGTCAAAACATCCACACAAGAATAGACAAAAACAAAGAGTCTCATTTATTTGACTTAGCACATACATCAGAATTACAGAGTGACTTGCACATCCAGACACCTTGTTATAACATTTCCTTGTGGTGGAGCATACCACGTGACCGAATTACCACTCCCGCATCGGAACGTTCCTTCTGCCAGAGAGAAGATCCCCGCGCCTTCCATACTCAAGAGCTTACCATCAGTGCCGTGACTTCTGTATTCAGTGCCAAACGTCGCTCATTAGTTCTTTCCTTTACTCCCGCTCAACCTACAATTTTTCCACGCGCCTAGTGCGCTATTCCCCGCCATCATGCTTTTCTTCAGGTACGAAGCCCAGCTCATTGCGATACTCACTGCGATCTCCGACCTTCCCAGCAGTGACTGACTGTCTTTGACACAGCTTCTTCAAGACCCTTACCAATCAGACCGTTACCATCGAGCTTAAAAATGACATTCGCATCCGTGGAATCCTCAAGTCGGTCGACCAGTACCTGAACATCAAGTTGGACGACGTGGAAGTTTTGGACTTAGACAAGTACCCTCACCTGTCATCGGTGAAGAACATGTTCATCCGTGGTAGTGTGGTGCGCTATGTGATGTTGCCTCGCTCGGAGGTTGACGTGGGGTTGTTGGAGGATGCTACACGGCGGGGTGAGTGACCTTTAGCTGCAATCGGCCGGCCGTTTGCTGTCTTTGACAGTCAATGGATCACCGATCGAGTGCTACCAGCGCTTCATTGCCCTGGAAGACTATGCTAATCTTTATTGAATGATACAGAGGCTGCCAACCAGGCGGGCAAGGCTCGGTAAACGACCACGAATTAACGCAACATTTTCAACACCACATTTAATATCCTTGTTAATGCCTCTCGACGCTTGCCAACGTAATATCCCTTGGACCCAGAGGATCGAGAGGAATATCGGGGCCACGAGCCCTCGACTGCAGGAGGTCTGGAAACCATGACCGCAAACTGGGAGAGAATCTACGACCGAGCGTTTCTTTTATTTATTTCGGCGACTTTGGCTCTCAATATCTGCCGATATGATATCGCATTCAGAGGTGGTTTCGCTGGAACTAGGTACATTAACTCACTTGATCTGGCTTCTACGATATGCGAAAAAGTTGGAGAGCCATGGGCTTATTTGGCCTGACTTGCCTTTCATGAGTCCAATACCCTTGCAATCATCAAATTTTGATTCAGCCTCTGTTCGATTTTGAGATCTGTAGATTTGTAGATATTAATGGGTCATGTGACTTCGTGTCGCGGTCCCGCGCGGTTCTCGTTACTGGTTTTTCCACGACGCCACTCGACCGAGACTTGCTTCTCAGGCGTGGACAGGGCTCTAACAGCTTTGTACATACCAAAATCCGCGGCCTCCTATATTACAAAACGTCCGCTCGCTGTTTGCCATCCGTTTTTTGACTTGTCTCTCGTCTCGCAATGGCAGGTTCAAACGCACGAAAGGTGTCAACGCCATCCAAGGCACCTCCCTCTTCCAAACGAAATTCGAGCATTTTGAGCTTTTTTCAAAAAAGCGATACTCCACAAGGAGCTAAATCGACCCAACTTCGCATGTCACATTTCCTCACATCCTCTCCAAGTTCCGGCCGCGGAACACCATCATTACAACGTGGCGATAGCTCCAAAAGCGATACAAATGAAGGACTATTTCTAGAAGATAGGAAAGGACTCGCAAAACTTCAGCAGAATGGTGCAAATAGCGAAACGAAATCAAGGGCCCGATCACGAACACCAGATGACTTTTGGGGCGAAACCAATGTGACACGATATAACGAGAATAACTCTGCAGCAAAGCGCCGCAAAACGGATGAAGCCATTGATTTGACCGATAATAGACAAGCGGATGATGAGAAGAAACCGCCAAAGGCTGTTGCACCCAGAAAGGCGACTAGTGGCCCTTTTATCGACGAATCAGACAGCGAATACGAGGACGACATGGACGCATATCGAGAAATTAAAGATCAAGAGTTCCCTGAAGACAACCCGGAACCTACAAAATCACCAATCAGTGGCGACCACGCCGAGGTTTCATCTGCCGAATCTGCGCAGCCGCCATTGGTAAGAGACACGAATTATGCCGATAATGAAGACGAAAATTTTGACGACGAGGGAGAAGATGAACTTGTAGGGGAGGAATTTCAAGACTTGCCGTGGGGAAATGAGGAAGCAAGTTTAGAAGCGGCACTAGAGGATGTCACGGATGCAATAAGTCCCGCGGAGGCAGAGGGGATATCCGGCATCGCTGATCTTATCTGTCCGGCATGCCAGGGACGACTGGCCGGGCTTGATGAACGAGTATGTTGCCTTTGATCATGATTGTTAAAGTTCCATGCTGATTCATCCCAGCAACGAAATATACACGTGAATGATTGTTTGGATGGGAAGTCTAGTTCCATAACGTTACTTGAGTCGATCTCAAGCGAGATTTCACCGAAAGAGATTGCACAGACGCCAATACCTAAACCGATAAGCGTGAATGCAGGATTAACACGGACTGAACGAGCTGCTGTCGCGCGACCTGCCCAACGCCATCCCTATCCACAAAACAATGCCGGCAACCGAACGGCTTTTTCAAAAATGATGGCAGGGAATGCTGAAGATACAGCGTGGGCGGATGCGGCAGCGCAAGAGGTATCTTCTCGCGGGAAGCAGGCATATCAACGGACTTGTCCTTTTTACAAGATCATGCCAGGGTTTTCAATCACCGTGGATGCCTTTCGCTACGGAGCTGTTGAAGGATGTAATGCCTACTTTCTCAGCCACTTCCACAGCGATCACTACATCGGCCTGAGCAAGTCCTGGTGTCACGGTCCTATCTATTGCAGTCGACCTACGGGTAATCTTGTCCGGCAACAGCTCCGAGTAGACCCCAAGTGGGTCATCGATCTCGAGTTTGAGACCACCACTGAAGTGCCGAACACGGGCGGCGTGCAGGTTACTATGATTCATGCGAATCACTGTCCAGGAAGTTCTTTGTTTCTCTTTGAGAAGAGCTTCGGAAATGGACCGAATCCTCGTCGACAGCGTATACTTCACTGTGGTGATTTCCGTGCATCCCCAGATCATATACGGCATCCTCTACTATGTCCCAACCCAATTAATTCAACTACTGGCCAGCCGAGGCACCAGCGACTCGATCAGTGTTATCTAGACACAACTTATCTCAGTCCGAAGTATGCTTTTCCAAGCCAGGCAGATGTCATTACGGCATGCTCCGAACTCTGTGTACGTTTGAACGAAGAGGCAGGGGTGGGCCTGGATCTGGGAAAGGCAACTGGTGGTCTTATGAGCAAGTTCCTATCATCAGTGACAGGAAATGACCGGCCAAAAGAGACATCTCAAGCCGGTGGTCGTCTATTGGTAGTCATTGGGACATACAGTATTGGCAAAGAGCGGATCTGCATAGGCGTTGCACGCGCTCTGGGATCTAAGATTTTCGCACCACCTGCCAAACAACGCATTTGCGCTTGCCTTGAAGACCCAGAGCTCACTGCACTGTTAACCACGGACCCGAAAGAAGCCCAGGTGCACATGCAGACGCTATTTGAGATCCGAGCAGAGACTTTGGCCGACTACCTGGATTCCATGAAACCACACTTTACACGAGTTGTGGGGTTTCGGCCAACCGGATGGTCCTATCGGCCCCCCGCGGGGCGAATGTTGGAGAACCCGCCCGTACCGACCGTTCTGCGTGGCGAACACTGGCGGACACCGTTCACGGTAGAGCATCTAACACCCCAGCGGGGGAGCACGCGAGAAAGTGCCTGTTTTGGTGTGCCGTATAGTGAGCACAGTTCATTCCGTGAACTTACCATGTTTTGCTGTGCACTCCGGATTGGACGAGTCATCCCCACTGTAAATGTGGGGAGTCAGAAGAGTCGGGATAATATGAAAGCTTGGATGGAACGATGGGAGGGAGAAAAGAAGCGAAACGGACTATTTCCCGTAGAAGACTGGTGATACCCAGACAAATCATCTGTATTTTATTATCCGTGCTCTCGGTATACTCTATAGCCAGATGAGACATGAATGCCAATGTTGTAGATCCGGAAGCCGGATCAGCAATGATATCCCAATCGAGTAATACGCTCCTATGCGCAAGAGCTAATGCAGATCATACAAAGCGGACCAACCACAGGCCATAGATCTTTGTATGTAAGCACGTCGATCATCGTCAAATCGGAGTCTCGTGATTTGTTCACCGCATACCCGACTTCGGTCGCCAACAACGGCACTTGCTCTCTCGAGCGCTGATTGGTCACTCCACGTCTCCACACATTCTATTCGATCCCCAGATACCGAATTCCATTCCCGTCAACCTTAACCTCGGGGATGCGGTCATCACTCCAAATGATGGCTCTAACATAAATAGTCTTCAGACTCAGCAAGAACTCGACCTGAACAATACATCCCGCCAACTCTCAAAGTCCCAACCAGCTTCGTTATCTGGCAATTGCCATCGGAACTTTCCCGCGATTTCCATCATCGGCTGACAGTTGAGCTGCACTTCCCCACCTTCAGTGCGGTTGATCTACCTCAGCTTATTGGGCCGAAGCCCTAACTATTCATTTCTTTCTTTCTGATTTCTATACATTGAAAACCATGTTGATCTCAATCGAGACCGCCCCATTCTTGGCTGTGGGCTTGGTCATCGCCTACTTCCTTCTACCCTACCTGCAGCGATCGCGGCTGCGTGACATCCCTGCCCCCAGTTTCGCCGCATTCACCAATCTCTGGCTTTTCTTGCAGACCCGCCAGGGTAAACGTTACCTTTCTGTCGATCAAGCCCATGCCAAATATGGAAAGCTGGTCCGTATCGCGCCCAAACACGTCTCCGTCGCTGATGACGAGGCCGTGAATGCCATCTACGGACACGGAAACGGATTCTTGAAGGCGTAAGTTTATCCACAACCAAGTACCAAGGTATGAACGAACGCTAATCGAAATATACAGCGACTTTTACGATGCTTTCGTCTCTATCCGCCGTGGTCTCTTCAACACCCGCGATCGCCACGAGCACACTCGTAAGCGCAAGACTGTCTCACACACTTTCAGCGCCAAGTCTATCGGGCAGTTCGAGCAGTATATCCATGGCAATGTTGAGCTCTTCGTTAAGCAGTGGAACAAGATGTCCGATCTGCAGGCGAACCCGAAGACCGGCTACGCCTCCCTCGACGCCCTCAACTGGTTCAACTACCTTGCCTTCGACATCATCGGTGATCTTGCCTTCGGAGCTCCATTTGGCATGCTTGAGAAGGGTAAGGATTTCGCCGAAATGCGCAAGAGCCCTAACGAGCCTGCCAAGTACGTTGCTGCTATCGAAGTCCTGAACCGTCGTGGTGAAGTCTCCGCTACCCTGGGCTGCATGCCTTCTATCATTCCCTTCGCCAAGTATATTCCAGACAAGTTCTTCTCTGAGGGACTTGCTGCCGTTGAGAATCTTGCTGGTATTGCCATTGCCCGTGTGTCTGAGCGCTTGAAGCCCGAGGCTATGGCCAACAACACTCGTGTTGATTTGCTCGCTCGTCTGATGGAGGGCAAGGACGAGACCGGTAACAAGCTTGGAAAGGAGGAACTTACCGCCGAGGCACTCACTCAACTGATTGCTGGCTCGGATACCACATCTAACACTGCCTGCGCCATTCTTTACTGGTGTCTTCGTACCCCCGGTGTCATTCCCAAGCTCCAGAAGGCCCTCGACGAAGCCATCCCCAAAGACATCGATGTCCCCACTTTCGCCATGGTCAAGGAAATTCCCTACTTGCAGTGGGTCATTTGGGAAACCATGCGCATTCACAGCACCTCGGCCATGGGTCTTCCCCGCGAGATCCCCGCCGGTGCTGCCCCCGTCACAATCGCAGGCCACGTTTTCGGACCTGGCGATGTCCTCTCCGTCCCCACTTACACTATTCACCACTCAAAGGCTATCTGGGGTGCTGATGCCGAGGAGTTCGTGCCTGAGCGCTGGAGCCCCGAGCGCCTGACTCCGAGACAGAAGTCTGCTTTCATCCCCTTCAGCCACGGCCCTCGTGCCTGCGTTGGACGTAACATTGCCGAGATGGAGTTGCTTGTTATGGGCGCTACTGTGTTCAGACAGTTTGAGTTCCAGCTTGAGCAGGATCACCCCATGGAGACACGTGAGGGATTCTTGCGGAAGCCTCTGGGCTTGCAGGTTGGTATGCGTCGGAGACAGGTTCAGGTTTAACTGAGTTTCTTATGTGAGGTTGATTTGGATGGAGCATTGGACAGAATCTGTGTTTATATGATGAGACGGTGTGCGGTAGTCCTGTCACCGCTGATGACTTTATGTGTTTTCCATCATTCCAAGGTGAAAGTGAATATCTTGGTCTAGAGTTTTGGAGAAAATGGAGTATGTATATACTTACTATTCTTTTGATCTTATTTCAATTTCAAAATTATGTCTACTACAGCCTAAGTTTCGTATGTTGATTTTGACATTTGGTGAGTAGAACGTAGAAATGTGCAATTTATCCGGAAACCAATACCAGCAGTACAATCCAAGCATCACCCACAAAAACATGCGGAAGCTTCTTTCTCTCCAGCCCGACACCTTACGAGAGGCAAGCTTAGGGTTTAAGGCCATCTTGACGTCACGTTCCGCGAAATTGGCGTAGATGTCGGGCTTAATGACAGGGAAATGATCAACGTACTGTCGTCTGCTGGAGGTCAAGTGAAACTACGAATTGCGATAAAATTTGTATGTCATCAAGAAGCGGAATACGTAAATTCAAGCACGGCGATAGTACCAAAGCTCATGGACAGTCCAATTCTACATCGTTGCGCTTCATTTAGATGTTATCCATCATCCTGGAGCTCATGATGCACACGACTGAAAGTGTACAAGACATGTGGTTCACAAATGGAGTCTATACCGATTCGTAAGTGTCCGCTTTTGTAGTCTCTGGGGCTGTTGACACGCGTAAATCGTCATAAAAAAGACACAATAGACGTGTAGATCTTATTAACACCTCAGCAGTGTGTCTCGATCACTTAAAAGTGCCATCTACAACAGATTACTTCCCGCAGGCCAAGAATTGGACAAATTCTCCGTGGAAAATAGCGCCTCATCAGTCAAGGCCCACTCAAAATCAGCCAGGAACTGCTCATCAAGAAGGAATGCATCCTGATTAAGACCGGCAGTCATATCTTGTTGACTCGTATCAGTCCCCGATACGGTAGGCCCGGGTTCCGGCGCTCCATACGACCGTGAATGTCCGTAAACACTGCCACCAGCAGGCTCAACGACAGATCTGAATCTGGAAGGGGGATCATATTCGTCCCGCCACCACCAAATAGCATCAATAACAGGACCGACTACTAACCGACCTCGGATGCGGAGTGTAGTGTATTCTGATCCATCTGGTCTGCGGAATGCCTTGTTGCTATTCCACACTGCGCTGAGAATAATCACTATTTTGGAAGCCATATCTGCGCTGTCGACGGACATTTGTTTGGCGAGGTTGATGGCTGTGAAGAGGGATGCTCGTGCACGAATCGTTTCGAGACCGTGTGAAGCGGCAGGGCTTTTGAGGATCCTTAGTAATGAGGCTGAGGCGAGGAAAAGACCGAACTGAATTTGTGCGGGGACCATTGCTAGACTGCTGACTCGATCAGTTAAGGATTGTATGTAGTCGATTAGGTTGCATGCTGTGACAAGGACTCGTGGGGAACATGCACTTGAGACCCATGTCTGGATCTTGTAGAAGTGGTAGGCTTGGATAGCCATGCGGGCAAGGAAGACATCAAACCTCTCGTCGTCTTAAAGTCGGGGTCAGCAGGGAAAACCATACCATAACTTGAAGCCATATAGTGATCTTACCAGTAACCGCTTGTAGTTCTATGTCATCTATCTGACTTTCATATGTACGGAGCAAGATATCGAGGGCCCGCTCCTGGTCCATGGACATTACTTGGATTCCATTCTCTATGACTGCCTCGCTACACCTGCCAACTATCCCTTGGCAGCGAAGCTTCAACGCTAACCACGGAGCGATCTTATCGAGAATAGACTGGCGTTGCGTTGGATCTTGCGCCGAGTTAATTCGAGGTATTTGACCCTTTTGCATGCACACCCTAAGAGAATCAGCGAATATTTCCAATCGCAGTCGATACCAGTGCGAGCTTACCGGTGATAAACAAACACAGAGAGTGCCCACAGCTCTGACCGACGCAAAAGATCAGCTTCAGAAGGCGCTGGCATCTTTCGACGTGAAAATTCATGACTTGACATCGGGATATGCAAGCCATTCTGCATGGCGATATGTAACATCATCCCAGCAATCGTAAAGTTCACATCAGGATGATCGCCCCTTGGAAAAGGCCACTGTAAAATCAACAAGTAAGCCTGGACTAAATGCCAAGGTGATGATGAAGACAGCGCAGACATGAATGCCATGTCAACAATACTTCGCGCCAACGCCATCAAAAGCGTGGGGTTTTGCGGATAGACCCGGCATGACACACCAATGATTGCCCAGAAGAGGAAGGGAGATTGCGCATAGAAGGCGTTCGGGCGGGTATGAGGATCAAGGATGGGCAGAAACTGGGCATAATGTCGGAAGTATAATTGAAACAGATCGTCGATCTCGACGCTTGTGAGCTCAACTCCATTTAAAGTTCTAGGCAGTGTGGCATCGTTGCTTTCGTAGGCCGGTGCTGGGGTCTGCGACCCCAGACCCGGATTTAGCAGCTGCGGTAAATATGATTCAGGCGAGACATGCGACGAAGCAGGAAGAGAAGCGGCATGTGGATCCGATCGACTCTGCTCCGCCGCAGCTGTCAAAAGAGCAATGGGCGACGGGTGGGGATCTGCAGGTTGTGATTCTCGGAGTTTCCGCCGCAATTCTTCAGACTCGCGCTGTAGATCGGATAGGCGTCTGAGCATATATCAGATCGTGTATCAATCGGCCCGGTTTCGAATGTGCATACCTGCGCTTGTGTTCCCTCTTGAAGGGGTCCGAGATAATGCATTCCGCCTTGACTTTGCGACATCGTGTGCATGGCTCGTCCGGATTTAAATAAACATCACATTTTGCCTATAAAGCTTTAGTGTCCGACGTAATATTGCTTATTCTATCTCGCGACATGTACCTTCTGCTGACGGCACTCAGTGCACGCCTTCTTCCCTTTCTTCAACGGCCTGCGGATTTCCACGTTAGCGGTCAGGGATAGTATTGCGCAACGGGCTCTTACGTAGACATAGAGACGACTCGGTTTAACGGACTATAAGCCGCACCGTGAAAGTGGCGTAACCGGGCTCGAGATGTGATAGAGGAAGCTTCAGTGAAAACGAGGGACCGTTCCGGTGCCGGCAACATGGGGAGAGGCGAATCCCGGGACCGGCATATCGGTCAACGCTGATTGGCTAAAGCTCGCTCGCAAAAAAGCATAGCCATTTGCACGGATGACCAAGCTCTCTAATCGAAGGTTCTTATAAAAAGACTCAAAAGACCTTGGTATCGTGTCCAGGGGAAATTCTAATTACCAGTTTCAGTAGGCATAACAATACCAAACGCACTCAACACAATACAGGTACACACAATGACTTCCCTCGGCAAGGACCAAAGTCAATCAGATTTACAACCCGTTCGTGTCCCTTCTCTGACCGACCCAGTGGAACGATTGGCATCGGGCCAAGACGGGGTTTCCATAAAAGGTCATTGCAGGGTACCCAGTGTACAACCTATAAAACACGCTGTTCTCTTCAGTTCTCTGGTTTGGAACGAATTGTTCCTGTGGACTCGTCGGGAACTCCAAGCTATCTTCATGTCGCACTGGAGAATTCTATAAAACTACCATGCTGGGCCCCATAGTTCGTTAGCGAGGACCTTCGTGACTGACGGCTAAGTGCAGACTTGACGAATTCGTCACTGTGTAAGGCAAGCTGGATAGATGCAGATGTTGGGTTGTCGGTGAAACAGCGTACATCCATTGATTTCGCAGTTTATTGGGTTCGCGGACAATGTGATTAGGTATGATTCCTTCGAAACTCCTGCCTATCTCAGTCTGTTAAACTTGAGTTTCCATGTGGTGGCGATGATGTGTATATTCAATCTCGTGGACCCTCAAGTCTGCTCCACATGTTTTTCTATTCAAACAAGGGTATTTTGATTTGAATTATTCTCAAGGATTAAGCTCTATACGGAGTGGCAGCGCCACTGATGGCGTGCGGCAATTGAGGATGTGTTCAAGGTGACATCAGCGCCACAAAGAAGACTATATATCATACCCGACAAACCGTGGCGAATGCCGGTTGAAGCCACACCCACATACCCAAGCATCGATAGCAACCATGAGCGCAGATATTCCCACCGTGGCTGATCTCAAACAAGCCGTTGAGGCCGGACAAAGAATTACCCCCGCGGACGTCTCAATGATTTCCCACGCCGAAAGCGTGTTAACTGGACGCGGCCCGCTCCGGGGTGGACCAGCTGGTATGCCCCTACCTTGCACCCATTGACCATTATGACTGATCGCAAAGAAGCGACCGCTCAAAGCCTTGCGATGCGACAAATGAACTTCGATGCCCAGCTAGACGAAGTATCTCGCAAACCCCAAAGCCACATCACACACGAAGATGCACGCGAGATGCAAGCCACAGAGGTAGTTTTGTCTCATCGCATCTCACGCCAACGACTGACAGCAATGCAGGGCCGTGCATTTGGCCGACCCCCCGGTCGAGGCTCCGTATCGGAACAAGTACGCTCGATCGCGGATCGGAACGAAATTCTCGGGTTACCTGTTGTGCCAACCGAAGTCTCGGTCTATGTCACAAAAGACGACGCTCGAGAGGCCCAACGAGCCGAGTCAATGCTGTACGGAGGGCAGACTCCCCGACAGGGCATGGCCGCACAGATGCAGGTAAGTGGGGCATCCGAGGTGTTGAGGGGGCTATTGCATTAATTATTTGCTTCGATGCATAGAGCGCTGCGGATAAGATTGAGAACGTCAGGCGAGAAGAGCCGTGGTAAAAGGCTCCAGCTACCTGATAGACTTAGAGCGAATGACAACGAAACATCTGTCCACAAGGCAAGAATTTGATTGCACAAAGTTTTCACCGTAAGCGGGGGGTAGATATGTAAAGTTTGGGGCGCATCCCTGGACCTGACCCGCTTCATTGCATTCACAGCTAAATGATCGACGGGCTCGACCAGCGCCGCATCCCGACGCCGTGGTCCCAAATCCCCCATTGCCCCGTCAGCGCTCCCTGGCTTGACTGGTCTGCTGTATCTGGACCAAATTTGTCACCGTACAGGATGAGTTGCTCGCGAGAGATGCTCCCCGAGACAAGACCCCGAAAACAGGTTCACCATAATCGCGCCCCCCACCGCTTGATTATCCACACCGAGTTCCCGACCAAAACCGACGCTAGCAGACACCAAGTCACCGCCTGCATTGACTATCTGACCTGTGAGCTCTGATAACTGCGCGTTACACACGGTCTCAGTTTCTCGATCAACCCCACATCGGGCCAATGGAATTCTCGCACGCGTCGATCGCGGGGAGATCCCAGCGAGAAGGTGAGTGCTCAGGACTCGGCACTTCCACGATGCATTGCGATATCCTCTTTTCAACTGGCTTACCCTCGCAGGAGTCGGACATGGGCGGGTAAGCTGAGGCTAATAGATAGGGTAATCGTAAATCCTCCGTACACATCAGCTCAATAGATTAAGGAGGGGCTTCAATCTGGCGGGGCTGGAAGAATTTGTCATGCACAATTTGGAATTGATTTTAGTATGACGCAGCACGTATCAAGGGCGTTCAGCTTCACGAGGTTTCCAAGTCATGGAGAAAGTCTATTATGAAGTAAATGCAGCTCCGGTTTCCTTTAAATACTCCCGTCTATCCCCCCCCTCCCCAAGGTCCTCAAACACACTCCCAATTCTTTGAGAACCTTGTGAGAATCAAGTCATCATGCCTATGAACGGACACTGCCTCTGCAAGGCGGTCACCTACACCATCGAGGTCGACCAGCCTATCATCACTGCCTACGATCACTGTGATGACTGCCAGCGTCAGAGTGGCTCTACCTACTGTATGTTTTTTAAAAAAAAATACCCCTCTAGAGGATGACGTCGACTAATTATGTAGCTCTGGTCGCCGTGGTTCCCAAGGCGGCTCTTACCATTAACGGCCCCACCAAGAGCTGGGAGGGCAAGGGATCATCTGGACACTCTGTGCACCGGATCTTCTGTGGCGAGTGCGGTTCCCCGATCGCTCACGATCCAGATGCCGCCCCTGAGATCATCGCCATCAAGGCTGGTACCCTGAGCACGGAAATCAAGAAGACACTGAAGCCGGTACGTGGGGCAAAATGGAACACACTAGATGGTGGGGCTAACTTTTTTTTCCCGCAGGACACCGAGATCTGGTCTGTGAGCAAGCTTCCTTTCTGCCAGGAGCACCTTGAGAAGCCTTTTGCCCACATGCCTGAATAATTGCAAAAATTTTAAAATACCCCTTCTATGGCACGGAAAATATTGCAGGAAAGGTTGTCTTGATTTCCATCGCTTGTATGGCATAACGAACTTATCATGAAATGCACAAATTCCAATGATCTTACTGAAAACACAAATCCGCTTTCTAAGTGCCTCATGTGGGCTTTAACTACACACTAGTCCAAATTCAAGTTGTCGTACCTGGACATGTCTACCAAAACTATGCTCATCATCCCTATAGATATACACAGTATATTGGGACCTGTTTTATCAGAACCCCAGGAAAGATCTCACTCTAATCTAATCCACAATATCGCCGAGGCGATTGGACTTACCATCCCCGCAACGGATGAGCACTCACTTCCCTTCCTTCTTGTCCTGAAATTCGTGAATGCTTGTATATCGGCAGACAGAAACAGTCTCAATAGGCTTGGTATGCTTTATCTGCTTCCCTTTCCGTCCGTCGGATGGAGAGCTTCCGTCTTTCGGCTGAGGATTGTGTAGCTCGGCAAGAGCTTCCGATATGTGGGTCTGATGGGGAACTTGGCTCAGGGCGGATGGATGTGAGATTTGTCCAAGGTCCTCGTTCTTGTGGAACAGTGATATTGGCATTGCACAGACTCCTTAGGGAAATGGTCGAGTGACGGGGTAATTGATACAATATCGTAAATTGGCAAGAAGGGTGCTCTGCTAGGTGCTCATTTAGTCTCCACCGAAGAATTGTATCCGGCCATGCAAACCTTTTAACCAAGATGTGGAGAGAAATAAAGTTGCCCGTGGGCATCTAGACAAATGTTTTTCATCCATGTACAGTGCAGGTCTCGTGCTCAATAAATCCACTGAAATTGTAATACCATACAGCAGCATAACCGGAAAACATCCAAATGATTTTAGAGTCTACTTTACTGGTACATTTTTCCAAGTCCTCTCTTTCCGAAGAAAAGCCATTGCAAACCAGGAGTCAGATATACCTAGCACACACGGGGCATTCCAGCCAGTCGGGTAGGACAACAAGACAGCTCAACAGGGGCCTTCGGATGTAACTTCTAACTCAACCATGATCTAGCAGTAGGCCCTTTCGTTATCGACAAATTCGGAAAGAGATATGAACGCGGGAATGTAATGTCGATCCCGGGACTGTGGGTGAGTGCGGGGGTGCTGTATAGATAAATGGGCTTCAGTGCGTTAGGAACCAGCGAAGCTGCTTGAAATACTTTGATCCGAAGTTCTCTACCAGCTTTTCCAAGTACAGTTACTATATCATCAGCATGAGTTTGTCAAAACAAGTGAAAAGTGCAGTTGGTCAACTGCCCAAAAGCGTAAAAGTTCGCTCTACGTGTAATGCTTGTCAGCAGGCCAAGATTCGCTGCAGCCATGAGAAACCTTCTTGTCGCCGCTGTAAGAAACACAAGATCGAGTGTATCTACAGCATGTCGCGCCGACTAGGACGTCCGGCAAAAAAGAAGGATTCTCGGATAGGGGTTGAAACGCCGAGGGACAGTCTTCCACCTGAATTATTTGAAGATCTTGGATGTGAACGAGCGGCTCGCAGAAGATCACGGAAAAAGGGGATTCGGTCAGGTTCAGGAACGGCCATACAACCTCGAGCTACTAGGATGAAACCCATGCCCGAAGAACAAGTTGCTACTCCGACGCTATCAGATAATGTCAATGAATCCGATATGTCAGTTCCCCTCCACGACATGGATGAGCCAGCTTGCCACTCAGTCTTTGAAATGGACTTTGCATCCGAAAACTGGACTCAGCAGCTCATATCTACTCGACTTAATGAGTCATCACTCAAGCAGATATGTGCGGAGATCGAGCTAGAAGACAGGCTCGACACAACATCAGAATACACGAGACACTCAGCTCCATTTACCATCCAACCATCGGGAGACCCATACTTCCCCTCATTCCCAATAGGACCCGACTCAAATCTGACCTCGCCAAACAAGGACCGTGATCTGAAAGCATTTCAAACACCCGAGCAAATGATATTCCCCGATATCAAAGACCCCGACACATCACCCTGGTCCTATCACACCTCCAGACTAGACATGCAACCCCTACCAAACACATGGGTAGTCGAAAGACCACACCAGCCCATTCCCATTCTGATCAACCCCTCGGACTCAAACTACTGTCCACTTCAGTCACCAGAGACAAGTCCGGACAGCGAAATATACTCACCCGACGAACCTGGTAATCTCAGCCTGCCGTCAAATTTCACTTGCAACTGCTACAAGTATGCGATAGGTGAATTGATCCGATCAAGTCTACGCGCTGGACCGGACGGATCGGTGAGTATTGATAGTATCCTCGGGTGTCAAAATGCGTTGTTGTTACAGACTGAAGCGATTCTACAATGTAATATATGTTCACAGTCGGAGGTGCAAGCTAACATGTTGATGGTTGTTATTGTGACCATTGACAGTCTTCTCTCGACGCTGGATGCGACTGCCACATCAGCTGGGGCAGTGGACGAGGAAGAGTTTTCTAGTCAATCGCAATATTTGGCTAATAGGAATTCACAGGATCGGGGTGATGGGGTTGGGTTCAAGTCGCATGTTGATGCTTGTCCGTTACTTGTGGGCGGGTATAGGGTTCCGCTTGAGGAGAAATCTTATTTTATACTACAAGTTTTGCAAGGTCGTCTTTCATTGCTTTTGTTGACTATTCGGCGGATTCGCGCTTGTATGCAGCAGCACTTGGGGGCTGTTTTTACTAGGGGGAGATTGTTTATGATTATGGAGACTGATCGGAGGTTGCAACTTATTATGATTAAGATAAGGAAGGCCATTAGTTAAAAGATAGCTCTTGGTTTTAGGTATATTGAATTTGATTAATGATCACCATTCGATTGGCTCTGTATATGTTGTGATGATAGACGGGGACAAGTGCTCACTAACTATAGCAACCTACTAAATTGGCAGCTCTTGTGTCTTGTGGGGAACCTGGTCGGTTTAAAGTCTATGAAGAACCCTATTTAGCCACAAGAAATTTCATTTGGTGAGTAAGAAACCTTCATTAGGGCTTTCAATTTCCGGAATATCATTGCGGTGTGACAACTGCTGATATGTCTTCTGTCAGGTGGACTGGAAATTTCTGTTCAGAGTGACAGGGACAAGCGGCGAAAAGATTTGCTTCAGCCTTCATTCCCTGTGTGAATATGCTATGAGTTCATGCTTATTCTGGGTATTACTCATGAGTGTAAGGGGCTTTCACAGCAGTGGTTCTGTTGGCGGCAAAGTATCCAGTCTTGCTAACCAAAGAAGCTTGCGATTACCACTGGGCATTCCCACCCAAGTGGGACAAAATAAAATCAGCAACCCCCCGAGTCAATCCCGCGCACCATCCCAACATGAGCTTCGATACTGTCTGTCCTTGCTCCATCAAAGGCCTGCAGATAATGTCGGAGCTACAGAACATACATACCGTCGTGGATGCAGAGATCATTCTAGACTTAATCTATCGCATCTGCCAGGAAGGAGAGACTATGGTGCAGTGCAAGAGCTGCATTCAAACACCACAACCTTCTATAATGGCTATATCAGCATTGTCGGAGCACTGTATTCCACTCCTGGAGGCGTTGTGCTCAACATATGATATCGCCACCCAGCCCGGCTTTTTTGACTCGGCCATGCTTGCTATGGAGCAGTCGACATCTCGATTTATTTGCATCAGAAATAGCGCTCTCCTCGGTCAAATGAAGCTTGATGAAAATGAGACGAGGCTCTTGATTCGCACGATAATTGGACAGAGACTGGGGAGGCTGTTGGATGTGATGGAGAGCCTGAATAGCTCTCTCTTGATGATCCTGGCAGTTGCCCCTTCGCAACAAAATGGAGCTGCGCCATTTCGCACCCTGAGGTCTTCAGTCAAGTCAATCATTACCCGATTGAGAGGTTTGGTGAAGACTATCGATGAACGCGACGCTATTCTGTTGGCTTGATCTACTTCCGCTGGGTGGTCTTTCAATACCAATCGATCTAGAAAGACAGACTTAGGTGGCAACGCAAACAACAGTCTCGAAGATGTTATCTATAGTATGATTATTTCTAATATAATGTTCTTCAACAAAGCTGGAATAGGCATGAGGAAACAATTTGGTGAATCCACACCATCAAGAACAAAAAGGCGGACACCGGGGGAATCATATATGAGACTTTTGAATCCTCAAGTTGCCCAATTCTTGACACGCCTTCCCATTTTGTAAGCGAGGTTCGAGGACAAGTGCCAATATGGCATCTAGTTAGGCCACGGGCGCTCAAATTCGCCGACCCACTGACCCCAACCGATAACCTTGCCAGCGATGGCCTTTTTGATGTCCGATTTGCTGACCTTCTCAGGGGTGTCGAACTTGAGACTCTCCTTCAGAGCAATGATAGTGAAAACATATCGGTGGGTTCCATGGCCGAGAACAGGGTTTGCGCCGACATAAGCTGAGCCTCGGAGGTTAGGAACGTATTTCCACGCGCAACTTGTCTGCCATTTTGGACCGTCCTTCGATGCATTGGTCTGCAGCGGAGTCACAGCACGGTAGGAGGGATTGATTCCCCAAAAGAGACCGTGGTGAATAACGAGAAAGGGAATTGGCAGGTCGATGTCTTCACTAATCAAGATGTATTCCTCGACAGGACCGGTGACTTGTGGGGGTGTCCACTTCAGCTCGGGAATGCAACCGACGCCATCGTCAGCGAGGGATGTGTGGTGCAGGAGAAGCTTCGAGCCAGACGGACCGCATTCGTCGCATATGAGGGTCATGTTTGGCCTGGGTATATCTTTGAATGCCGGGCTATAGATGAACTGGCGGGAGTCATGGCCTCGGAAGGGATAGAACAAGCGGCCGAGGAAGTACTGCAGATAATGCAGAATCGTAGCCATGTTGACGGATGATACAACAGATCCTAAAGCGAAAGGAGAAAAAAATCATCACCAAAGGAGCTCAAATGCTGACAGGATGTTCTTCAGGCAAGAACGATGCCGGTCCCGGGCCGTAAACGGCAGGCACGGGCGACGCCAACTCATTTGACTTTTTGAGTTGTTTGGTTCAGCTCGCCCCTCCATGTTTACATCCTCCACACTACCTACAACTACCTCCCAGATGAACAATTGTGGTATAGCATGACGCCGCTGCGAAGTGGCATTCAAAGTGGGTCCGCCCTGTGGTTCCTGGACGATCGCGATCGGCGATGACCACATAGTGCGTCCCCGCCCCGTTTCCGTCGACATCCGGTTTGAATTTCACTGCGCGATGAGCGTCGGCTTTTAACTTCTCAACGTCACCTCTCCATGCTGTCGACCATCCTCGCCGCCATCAGGTCATCTCCTGATCCCGCCGAAGGGGTTCAGCAAAGGCCTCCCCGGTATGCCGGCGAAGACACCACCCCGACAACCCGCCGTGAAATTCTTGGGTGGTATGCTTACGGCATTGCCGCGGAGGTGTTCGCGGTCTGCGGTGTAGGTTCGTAGTAGCTCCATGCCAGCTCACTGAATCTATTTTCTGACTCCGCAATTCAGGTTCTTTTCTGCCTCTTACACTTGAGCAACTGGCGCGCGAACATGGCACACTGCAGACCAGCCATCTGCCCTGCTGGGGCCCTCAGGCGCCAACAAACGGCACGCAAGCCGACGAACAATGTATAGTCGGAGTAATGGGACTCCACATCACCACTGCGAGTTTCGCGATGTATACATTCTCGCTGGCGGTGCTAATCCAGGCATTAACATTAATTTCGTTCAGTGCCCTAGCGGACTACGGTAAGCTTGCAGATCACCCATTCTTTTTACGCAGCAAAAGGTTGATTGGTATATTCTATCGGCGCAGAAAGTAACCGTAAAACGTTGCTCTTGTCTTTCGGATTCATTGGTTCGGCTACCAGCATGCTCTTCGTGCTTATCGCACCGTCGGTCTTTATTCTCGGCTCCGTCTTGGTCGTCATCGGCGTTACCTGCCTCGGATCCTCTTTTGTTGTCCTGAATTCCTTTCTGCCCGTTCTGGTCGCCAATGATCCTTCGATTCAGGATGTCAAAAATGGAGGTGATGAAATGTCAAACTTCCAGAGCAACAGCCACAATGGCGTCGGCGACGACGCCGATTGGAACGCGTGGGACGAGGAGGACAGCCTAGACGGCCTGCAAGGTACAGGTCAACATGCTCCGCTCGGAGGGGATGATCTCAAGGGCAAAAGCTCGGGATCTAACCCTGAACTTCAGCTTTCTACGAAGATCTCGTCCAAGGGTGTTGGACTTGGGTATTGCGCGGCGGTTTTCGTGCAAATTCTGAGCATTGCGCTCTTGGTAACACTCTCTAAGACCAAGCTCGCGGAAATTTCAGGGACATTTCCGATGCGCTTCGTTCTCCTTTTGGTTGGAATATGGTGGTGTCTATTCACGATTGTCACCGGTCGCTGGCTAAGATCACGACCTGGGCCCCGTCTGGATACGTCATCCAGTCCTGGCGCCTCTCGGTGGCGCGTGTGGTTACGTCTCATGGGTTTTGCATGGAAGTCACTCTGGAAAACGGTGAAAATGGCCGTGAAGTTGCGTGAAGCTATGGTTTTCCTCGTCGCTTGGTTTCTGTTGTCAGACGCCATGGCTACTGTTTCAGGTACAGCCATTCTTTTTGCGCGTACTGAACTAAAGATGAGCACAACCTCGGTTGGTCTGTTGTCCATCACCGCTACTCTGTCGGGTATGACTGGTGCGTTCCTTTGGCCCCACGTATCCCGACGATTCGGACTGAAGCCAAACCAAACAATCATCGTTTGCATTGTACTTTTCGAGACCATTCCGCTGTATGGGATGCTGGCCTACATCCCGTTTGTCAAAAATTGGGGAGTGATTGGCCTGCAAAAATCATGGGAAATCTTCCCGCTTGCAATTGTCCATGGGGTGGTGTCTGGAGGCCTCGCTTCCTACTGTCGCTCTTTCTTTGGTCTATTAATTCCTCCTGGTAGTGAGGCTGCATTTTATGCGCTGTATGCGGCCACGGATAAGGGCAGCTCATTCATCGGGCCTGCGGTGGTAGGAGTGCTTGTCGATGCGACTGGCCAAGTCCGGTCTGGTTTCTTCTTCATTGCGATCTTGATTGTACTGCCGATCCCGCTGGTGTGGATGGTGAATGCCGACAAGGGGCGTCGCGACGCTCTTGCCATGGCAGAGTCTTTAGAAAAGTCCCACGGCGGATCAGCTGAGGATTCTCAGGAGGCAGAGGGACTTCTGTCTCGCGAGCACTAGCCTTGTCAAATGCGACAAGGTTTACAGGTGGCGTAAGGCGCCACTAAAGAACCTAGAACCACGGCATATATATATTCCGGCCAGGCAGGGAAAGGTTCGATGACTTTATTGAGGATATGTTTAAAATTATGATCAACAGAATGGGCTTCTATTATGTATGCATATCCCAAACGAAACAATTCTATTCACGGCTTTGGTGTTGATCAATCTGTTCACGGAGAGGATTGGACTAGCAGTGTAGTGTCTTCTTAATTTCCAGGGTTTGCAACCTAAAAGCAACGTTAGTCTCAGGCCCTTGGATTTTCACACAGTCCATTCAATATACCAATACAATCGGAGTGATTTTCGATATTCAGTCCTTCACCCGCCGGGAAAGGAACTCGGGAAGACGAGGAGGTCTGTGCGAGATATTTGGAAACCCCGGATCGTCAGACTGCATCAGATCAGCTCGTCTGATCAATACCCTCAGTCCCCCACCGGGCCATTATGGCCAAAAGAAACATCGGCATGATCAAAATCTTCCGATAAAATCTTCCGATTTCGCGGCTAAAAAATAACTGTTAACCGCATCGGGTCTGCGCGAACCTTGCCATTCGCGCAACTCGATCGGTCAAGGCCAGCACCCCGGACCGACACTCCGGAATCCCAGGAATCCGCCTTCGGAGCACGAATAAGAATTTCGGGCGCGTGCCAAAGGCAAGCCCTGCTATTATCACACAATCCGTGTAAGATAATCTCGGCGCGAAGTCCGTTACGTGAAGGGTATAGAGGCCTTTAGAGGCGTCAGCCATCAAACGCGGGATCCAATCATAGCGTGGCCCCCCATTCCCGAATCTCGCTTCCCCAGACACTAATCAGAATCCACGGGTCGATTCGTGAGCTAGCCCCTAGTTTGACGGGCCGAACAATATGATAGGTGCAAAATTAGGGTCTTTGTTGACTTTCGCATTCCGGCGTGTGGCAAGACATCATATCCCTGGTCATTTTACTGGCCGGACTAGCTCCCCAGCTCGTTCAAAACTGCCCACTGATGTCTATTATAGGCTGAATGCATAATTAGACTCTTTGCTATTGGTATCTTTCTCCACACTTTTCCTCGGAATCTGAATCGGCACGTGGTGGGCCGTGTCGAGACCATGTCGGCCAAAAAGTCTTATATCCCTAGCCTCGTCCATCCATTGCCGGGAGCCCGTTGAGGCTACGGGATATTTGGAATCGGGTCTTCTGCTGCCGTCTTTGCTCTCCGCCATGGCGACTCCTACCCAGACTGAGATCGCGCTGGAGAAGACGGCTGCGCACCATGTCGAGGACACTCTGGGTCACGGTGCGATTATCGAAGCAAAGCAGGCAAGTGACGAGGAGCATGCCCAGACTCTGTTCCAGGCACTGCGCGACAATCGCAAGGCTGTCGCGTGGTCAATGCTGATCTCGATGTCCATTATCATGGAAGGATATGATACAATTCTCATGGGAAACTTCTACGGTTATCCCTCTTTTACGGAAAAGTACGGAAGCTACTATGCCAAGGACGATAACTATCAGGTGTCAGCCCCGTGGCAGTCAGGACTCAGTATGGCTAGTACGGTGGGATGTATCTTTGGTAAGTTCAGTTTGGCTCATATGAGGAGTACTCGCTGACCAGCCTAGGCGGTATTATGAATGGATACTTTGCATCGAAATTCGGATACCGAGGGGTTATGATCGTGGCACTGGCCTTCCTGACTGCCTTCATCTTTATCACCTTCTTCGCCAACTCAGCCGCCGTCCTTCTTGTCGGTCAGATTCTCTGTGGATTCTCCTGGGGAGTCTTCGCGACTGTTGGACCCGCCTACGCATCCGAAGTCTGTCCCACAAATCTGCGTGGGTACCTCACCATCTACGTGAACATGTGCTGGGCCATCGGTCAACTCATTGCATCTGGCGTTCTGTACGGCCTGGTCGACCGACATGATCAGTGGTCGTACCGTATTCCGTTCGGTCTGCAGTGGATCTGGCCCGTGCCATTGATCGTAATCTGCTGGTTCGCCCCTGAGAGCCCATGGTACCTCGTGCGCAAGGATAGACTCGAAGATGCCAAGCGCAGCATCCGTCGACTTGGAGGAAACAAGACCGAGGATCAAATCAACGGACAATTGGCGATGCTGGTGCACACGACTAAGATCGAAGCCGAAATCGAGGCCGGAACAACATATGCCGAGTGCTTCAAGGGAGTGGATCTACGCCGCACAGAAATTTGCTGCGTAGCCTTCATGGGCCAGATCATGGCTGGTAGCTCGTTCGCTTACACGCCCACTTATTTCTTCGAGCAAGCCGGCATGAGCGTCAACCGATCTTTCCAGCTTGGAGTTGGATGTACAGCCGTCAGCTTTGTCGGTACCGCACTATCCTGGTTCCTGATCACCAAGTTTGGACGACGAACCCTCTACGTCTGGGGTCAGGGCATTCTCGCCACTCTCCTATTCCTGGTCGGAATTATCAGTGCTGCAACATCTTCTACCGGTGCTATGTGGGCTCAAGCAGCACTCTGCATGATGTGGCTCTTTGTCTACTCCTTGACAGTCGGACCAATCGCCTACTCCGTTGTCTCGGAGATTTCCTCCGTCCGCCTTCGAACCCTCACCGTTTGTCTTGCACGGACAGCCTACCAGCTGATCAACGTTGTCTCGCAAGTCTTGGAGCCTTACTTCATGAACCCAACCGCATGGAACGCGTCTGGTAAAACCGGCTTTTTCTGGGGCAGTACCGCTTTGATCGCATTTACATGGGCCTTCTTCCGTCTACCGGAACCCAAGGACCGTACCTACGCTGAATTGGACATCCTCTTTGCCACGAAGGTTCCTGCACGCAAATTCTCCTCGACTCACGTTGATGCGTACGCGGCCGTGTCTGCATCTTCACAGGAGGGTCTCGTCCGGGAGGAGGCTGTTCAAGAAGTCAAAGAGTGAAACAATGAGCTTTGGCTTTCTATATTGTCAAATTCTGGTTTGATGGTTCCAGAAACTAGCTCCGCGACCTAGTCTAGGGGTCGCAAGTTCGTGTATACCTAATTATTGAGACGTATATCGATTATTATTTTGCCTCCCATAGCCTCGGTACTAGACATGCATAGTTCTGTGGGCAACACTCAGCTGCCTGGAGCTTCAACAGGGCTAAAAAGGACATGTGCAAATTTAAGTTGCGCAATAGTAACACCTGGCACCTGAGTCCTGGGTCGGATAACGTAAATTACGTTAAAATATAAGGAATTTTGTGCTTAGAGAGGGCATACCGAGCTTGTAACTATCTAAGGTCAATAGGGCGATTAATTACACTTTAGACAAAGCATACGACTTAAAAGGGGGGAGAATAGGTAACAATCGGTCATGGGGACAGAATTGTTTCATGCGAAGCCACAACTCAAACTGGATGGCCATTTTGTGAGAGGGTACGATTAGCAAATCGAGGTACAAATAGCAACTCTTTTATATATATCTTCCTTACAAATTGATGGCATCGCGGTACTCCAAGTATTCTCAAGCAGGTTACCTGATATTCATTGTTACATAAGGATGAAAAGTATTATGCGACAGAACGCAGTAGTTGGAATCTATTTGTATGAAATGTAATGGAATTATGGACCAGAGGCGGGCATGATCGCATATTCTAAAAAGCAATATGCCGGGGTTATTCTTGTATTAGAGCCCATCCAAATTAACAGCCAGGGGCCGGTTAGCAATTCAGATCTAATCATCCATTATATTTAGTGCACCCGTAGGATCCAATTCGGGTCTACCAACTAAGTGTGCCGTGTCTAAGAAAAGTGGTTTAAACGCTTTCCGCTGAGCCCCCGGGTACTCGTTTCTTCGCCCGTCCACACCGCTTCCGGCAACAGCTCTCCGCTTTGATGATGTAGAATGACAAGTAACGTGCCTCTGAATATAACCCTTTCCATCACTTCCAAACATCAACATCATGACAGCATTACCGTCCAACCTCCGACTGCTTGCACAAGAAGTGTTCGAACTACTAAATGCTCGAAAAGAAACAGTGTCTATCATGGAAACGGTGGGTTTTTCTGACCATTTCCTGCTATGACCTATTTGCTTATCATCTAGGCGTGTGGAGGACTCATTTCGGCATCCTTGATATCTCTTCCAGGAGCGTCGGCAATATACAAGGGCGGTCTTACGGTATTCGTTCCCAGTTCTTGACCAACGGGGCAGTTAATTGCTTACAGACATAGGTTTATACCCTGGAGTCACGCCTTGCCTTTGCTGGCTGGACACCAGCCGACGTCGAGAATTACAGCGGCCCAACGACTGATATTGTGGCCCAGCTGGCTGGTCACGTCCGCGAATCCCTCAAGTCAACCTACGGTTTGAGTGAGAGTGGAACCGCTGGGCCGACAGGCGGGTCATCCAAGAACCGCACCCCGTAAGTTTAACTTAGGTTTGGAACGAGACAAAGCCTAAGGCGGATAGGCTAACGACCTTCAGTGGTTACGTAGCCGTGGCAGTGTCAACTGCGCAAAGGACGTACACACGTGAGGTTGAAACAGGCGATGACGATCGAGAGAAAAATATGATTGCCTTTGCTATGATAAGCTTGGAGCTGCTGAAAGAAGTTTTGCTGAAATGACTTGAAGCTGCATGTTTCGGCTACTATGAGTTCTTTTAAGAAGAATTTGATAGATTCATATACATTCAAAGGGTTACTTTTAACTAAATCAACGTTTTTTCTACATAATTCACCATTGGAATTGGCATAAACTATTCTCCGAGACCTCTCAAGGCTCCTGGGACAACATGGCCGAGTTTGAGGAGCCTCAGCCTTCTATTAGGAAGCATAGAATCCCATTTCAGGTCAAAAGTGTTGCCTTAAACTTCCGAGACATCGCCATTACGATCGGTTAGTATCCCTCTCCAGTCAAGGAGAATATAGTCCCAGTAGGCAAGTGTTATATGCACTGTACTACGGCATGGAATGCTCTATATAGAAATAACCCTTTAAAGCCGAGCGAGACCGTTCTCTCCCAATGTGAATTTGAAACATAAATATTAAAAAGACATAAATATTAAAAAGGGCAAAGTAAACTAATTTGTGTTAAGAAACTGGTGGAGTGTCAATCACTGGTCTCGCATTGGCCAAGGCTACGGGCTTCACAACCATCATCACACCCTCTTCCGACGAGAAGCTCGAGCACGTAAAGGCGAAGTACGAAGTTAAGTACACTATCAACTACAAGAGCCCCAAATGGGTAAGTGAGGCCCAGAAGATTCCCGGAGGGCAGGGTGTTGACTACATTTTAGAGAACGGCGGCTTCGGAACTATCAAGCAATCGCTCGAGGCAATTGTTTTCGGTCGTGTTATTTCAGTCATCGGCTTTCTCTCGTCTAGGACTCAAGACAACATGCCTGATGTCGCTTCGCTTGCTCTCTCCAAGGCTGCTGTTGTTTGAGGTATCATTATCGGGTCGAAGCAGCAATTGGAGGAGGTTGTCCGCTTCATCACCGGGAATTCAAGTACACGTACCATCAAGAAGTGGCCAATCGTGTCCACGTGCCATGAGTTGCGATCTGCCAGTTTAACATTCCTAACGGCCTGAAACTGGTACCTATCTCCATGTGGGCCTTTACGATTCGATGTGCAGATCGAATAATTAGCATCAAATCCCGAGAACAGGATGCGCATGCTCATAATCCAGACAAAAGTACCAATTTCAGGCCACCATGCCGATGCCAGACTGTGGCGCATTGCCCAGATACACTCATACGTAACCTTCCGAATTGTTCAGATATTAAGTCCTAGCCTCAATAGGTAAGCTTAGTCGAAGACAGCACCCGAGGCGCCCAACGAGAAACGCAAGTTTTGAACATGAACCAGATTATCATGCCATCAACGCTTTCAGTTGTGGTGACTTAAAATTACTATCGCCCAAGCTACAGTACGTAACACGCTACTTGCACGGCAGAATATAATTGGGTATTAAGTTCACTAACTGGCGATCCGGAGGGTTGTTTCCCCTTTAGGCCGAAAAGGGAATAGATCCTGCACTAAAGGACCCATACAATACACTTGTAATTCAGTCCTCGCGGCACTTTCATGAAACCAATCTATATTAATTAAATCACCCGAGACCCGACAGTGGGGTGGCGATCGAAGTGATCTAGTTGCCGAATGTTTGACCATAAGGCGATGGAGGCTACAATGAAACAGTTCGGTTGTTTAGAGTCAGTGCTTCGAGTTTCGAGGGTGCTGCATCATCTCGCTTACAGTACAATAGACCCACTGGGACCACCGATCGTTTCCAATGCAGGCTGAAATTTGGAAGCACGAGGGGGTTTTGTCCCAACAAAAGTGATGGACACTGCAGAAACTGGGACCCCCCAAAATTGAATCATTCAACACATTACATATTTTCTTGGTCGTTATGGTATAGTACATTAATTATACGTAACATTAGAAGTGGGAACAAAACCCGCCTCATTCATCGCGCACGGACACCCGAACGGACCGCTCGACTTTCCACCCAGTATTCTGCTGCGGATTCAGGTCCTCCTCACTACTACTTTTGGGATTCGGAGGACGCGTGCTCCCCATGATCGTAGTCGTGATACCATGGTAGTCATCCTGATCTGTGCCGGTCCAAAGTTGTCCCTCTTCAGCATCGTGCTTCGATCGCGTAGAGCGGTGGAACCCTTGCGCCACATTGCTGGATAGGGGAAAAGATCCGGGGGCGGGAGTGCGATTGTTGCGGCTGCGGGAGGCGGAGGAGCCATCGCGGAGGAATCGGACTAAGGGGCGTAGTGTGGTGAGACATCCAGCTGTAATGCCTAGGCCTGCTTCGACGTTTGACCAGATGGAGATTTGGTAGGTATTATCTATAAGGCGTTGGTTGTTAGCCGATGGGTCCAATCGGGGGAATGGGTCGAAAGAGGTATGGGGTTGATGGGTTTCAGGCGCAACGTACACAAGAATTCGGTGCTTTTGTAGTTTTTGATGAAAGGAATGCGGATGATCACGGCGGCGCTCGCGCTGGAATCTGATTAGCAATGGAATCCGGGGAGAGGTGGTGGCGTGACATACATGCAGCCGATTCCTAAAATTCCGACAATGGCGGTCTTGGTGCGCTGATTCATGCGGAGATTCCAGATTAGTGCCACTGGGAGGAGGCCAATGGTCAAGTCGGTGACGGCTGCGCCGACGCTATACAGGTATGCGATGTCGATAAGGAGGTCGGTGCTGATACATGTGCCGGTCACGGGGCTGCGATTCCAGAAGAAGGAGACAGGATCGCATTGGAAAACAGTGAAGAAAAGGAAAATTAAACCAACGGCCGTGGCAAGCGTGATAGCGGCGTAGAGAACGTAGGCGTGGACGCGATCCACGGTGATGCGCAAAAGAGTGATGATGATGGATACCTTGGCGACGACACAGGTAATGACATAGAAGATCTGGCCCAGCCACCAACACTATAAATCCACGTAATTAGCAATCTTGACCATTGCGCAGCCAAAAATCAATTCAGCCATACCAGTAAGGCCCTGTGGAAATTAGCTTGCCCCCCTTCGACTTCAAAGTGAATCAACTTCCGTCCCATGCCGTATTTCACTCCGAGAAATCCACAAATGGCGAAGGCCAAGTTCAGAATCATGGCCAATAACATAAAGACATCATCCTTGCCGAATGCCTTGACCACGCGAGTCCGAACAAATATTCTGAGGATGACGGCAATGAGCGAGATGGCGAGAAAGATCGCAGTCACGATCAGGATAGCCTGACTACGGCTATCATCGTCGTCGGCTTCCATGGCAGTCCGACGGAAAGCCCATTCGCCTGACGGTACAGCAATTCGAGATTGGGAGGGGAAGAAGGGAAGACCAAAAATATGGGGTGGCGCCCTCGTGGTTTTATGTTTTCATGAAGATCGGATCCCCACGCTTCTGCAGCCCGGCTATTTTGACTTTGAAAACCTGTAGCAGCTCTAGACTTTTGGTTCCGAGTGGACCCCCCTGCGTCCGTGAATAATGCATCTTATGGTACAGGTGGGGGGTATTGTTTTCTAGGGCCGAGTCTAAATCTGGATCGGCACGCGAGAGGAACCCTAGCGATCGTTAAGTGGAATGGTCTGTCAAAAGCCCGGTTGCAAGCCTTCTTGTCCGTTTTGGTATTTGATACTCGAAGTTTGGATGGTTGGCAGGCCTATAGCCGAAGTGGGACTGCACGGTTCCAGGGTTCATGCTCGGGTATGGAGCAGAAACGAGATTCAAACAGAATTACATACTGCAGTACAAACACGGCATCACTATGGAAATGGAATATCTCCGAAGCCCCGAAGATCTGACGATCGGTTTGGCTAGTGCATAGTCGGGTTTCATTTGGGCGGGCGAGGAGCCGCATCTATCCTGAAAGCCGGTAAGGTTCTGGTAACATTAGTGTGATTGGTTGGCTCGATCGCCGGGAGTCGAATACGAACTAAATATGCAAACCACGGTTGCATGGTCCATTGATCTGGTTGCCAAGCCGATGCAACATCGTCTCTTGTGTATGACGTGTTAGACTTGGGGATTCAAGTTGGAGTTTGTGGAATTATAGAGTCGAAGCTTTGGATGCCACGAGGCTTCTGGCCTTGCAGCCGGAGCTACATCGAAATGGTAACAATTGATACCTGAGGCGTGAAGTACGAGATCCGATTGGGGCAAGTGCAGGGGCTGTTGCCCTAATCCGATTGCACCTTCCAGAAATGGTTTAGTGTCATCATAGCTACAGTATGTATGTTGAATACTATCATGCAGATATTCGCTTTGTACTCCGTATTCAAGGACGTTATTATCTGTGGATCAAGTCGTGGCGTTTTGAAGAATCTTCGATTCAACATTCCATCTGCGCTTTGGGCACCTAGTTACGCAACTCTGGGTCCTGATCAAGCCTTGCAAATCCGCAAACTAGATTATTGCTGTCCGTGCGCGTCTATTGATACACTAGAGTCCGGGACCCTCCGGTCCATGGGTTTACGCGCGCGGGAGAAACGCAAAAACGCGGCAGGGCTTTGATCGACATTCTCCAACTGATGCTTAACATTCAATAAAACGTCCATATTGCTCACTTGACTAATGAAGGGGTCTCAAAAATGAGAAAAGTTATCGAAGTTTCTATACTCTAATTCTCTAATTTGATCGTCTATACAGTGCAACAACCCCTGGAGGCTTCTGCCTTGCCTACCCCCTGAATGACAAGCGCGCTGTCATTATCGGTAACTTTTCGCTTGAAGAAGCCTCCCATGGGTTGTTGATGCGCCACTTCTCCACCGTTCGCTAAGCAGAGGCGCTTGGGGAAATACCTCCAGTAGCGCTGCCAGATGGAGCAGTGCCGTTGGTTCCACTAGGAGCACCGCCTCCACTGCCTCCAGCGAAGGAGCTGTCAGAGTTCTCGTGGCCTCCGTTCGCATCGTGATAGGCGGCGATGCTGTAGTAAGAGTTGTCCGTGTAGTCGGCTGTGGCGTTGATACCAATCTGGATCCAAGCGAAGAGACCGTCGTCCAGGTCGTCGCCAAGGTAGATGTACTCGGGGAACGGGTCATATGCGCTGTCGGCCTGCTTCACAGACCACATGTCCTCGGCGTTGGTCGTAACCGCCTGAGTGTTGGTGGTATAGGGGTAGGTGTCCTCCACTGCGGACCGGAGAACCTCATTCCAGAACAGCTGTCCAATGTGAGCCACACTGCCGGAGTCAACTTCGAGGGTCTTGTTTGGGAAGACCGTTGCGTTGAGGTGAGTCAATAGGTGGGTGTGCGTGGCCCGGCCTTCGTAGTGACCGGGGAAAATTGTGTCAAAGTTCACAACACCGTCCTGGTTGGTTTGCTGAATACCGCGTAGGTAAGTGCTGTCCCATCCATCGGCGGCATAGTTACCGGATTCCGAGATTCCACTGTATTGGTCAGTACATATGGTGGTTGTATGTTGCGGATGTTTGCATACCTGTAGACACCTGTGGCATTGGCTTGCCAGATATCAACCAGAGCGCCAGGGATGGGTCGGCAGGTGTTAATGTCAATGTACTGCACCTCCAGGGAGACGTCCACACCGTCGGAGTAGAGATCCTCCTTCACATTCTCACGGATCACCTCGCCCCAGACATAGTATGGGCCATCGGTAACGGTGGGGGTCAAAATGCAGCTGGTGTTGGCGGCAAACACGACAGACTCGGGAGTGGCAGGGCTATAGTTGAGGATACCAGTCTGGTTGTGGTTGATTGCCTCCCACTTCTCGAGAGCGACCAGGTCACGACGCCATTTCTGGGGGTCTGAATGTATAATTTAGCAATGCTTCCGTGACAGGGGTATAACAAGGATCCCATACGGGCAGTGACACCACGCTTCTTGCGAAGGTTCTGGACTTTCTGCGAGCGACGTGCGACATTGCGCTTGGCCAACTCTCGGGCATGGAGGCTGTTCTCACAGCCAGCGAGCGAGCGCTTTGCAGCCGCAGCCGCATAGTCGCGGGCGTGGAGCTCACGCTTCACGACATGGGGGTCATGCTTCTCGCCAGGGTGAGCGACGGCAGGTGCAGCCAAGCAAGCCGCTGCGACAGCGATGTATTTGGCCAATTGGACCATTATGAACGGCAATACTAAGAAAAACTTGTTTGACCACTCAAATACTATTTCTTCCTCTGAGCTGGCTGGATGCGCCGGGTTTATATAGCTCCAGCTTCCTGCTCTTGTCTCTGGACGCGTCATGCCAGCGCCAACAAAAGTCCCCACAATGCCAATCCAATTGCCTGTAATACTTTGTCTGTCATCATTTCTCCAGAGGTTCCCAGTCTAGAAGCGTTGGGTTTCCCAGACGTTGCCCTATGCGGCGTCCAAATGACTGCTTGGCGCCGCGTGTCCGCAGAAGGACGCGACAGAGCCCCACGAGCTTACCTCGACAGGGCAAACGATCGTCGCAGAACTGACGAATAGAAAGCTTTTTATTGGAGATGATCCCCGTTATCCCCAATTCCTTCTCTGAATCATACCCACATGCTTAAAAAAAGCCGGATTGTCTACGGCAATGCGAACCCAGGGATTGGAGACCGCGTCAGAGATGAGACGGGAGAGGCTTGGCGGGTAGCGGTAGGATTGCTTCTTTTGGCTCCGGGGTCTTGGCCTTCCATATTCTTTCCGACAGCAATATAAAAGGAAAGACATAATTGATGTATACTTATTGAAAAGCTCATGTGCCGGCGAGGGATTGAAAAATGTTGTTTGTGAGATTTCAAGTGTACACAAGCACCTCGGGTCTCTAATCAATCCCATGTTAGTTTTGGATGTTTAGCCCTCGGCATTTGAAATGACTCGTAATCAAAAATTTTGATTGGTCTCTTTGTTCTTTTAATATATCCAAACATCGCTCAGCCCACATGAAGGGTTTTGTTGCGTTGAAGATCTTCTGCAACGCCACCAAATATCCGAAACACATACGTCAACATACTAGCCAGATGCGTGTGCACTAAAGCAGAGGCTACTTCTAGAGCCAATAAAACACTTGAGGTTGAAAGAGCACATCATATAGAGCTAAGTCAATCAACAATAATTAAACGAGTCCCAGAATTGTCAGCTTGCCATAAGAAAAGGAGGCATGGAGGCAGACGTAAGCATATTTAAGCATCCTTTTTAGAAAGTATATCGATAGCTCTTCTTGGAATTCTTAGATTGTCACAAAATCTATCTTCCTCTGGGGTATTGACCCTTGTCTAGACTGGACTCCGGATTGCCGCGGCCTTGGAGGCTCCACTTTGGGATTCTTCGCTGTAACACCCAGTAGATCTCGCTCCCCCACTTATATTAGGAGTGGAAAGCTTGCACGGATTTGGCTCAGTGTATTCTATACTGATAGTTAAATGATATTGGACGCCAAGAATGCCAAGGGGTGATAAAGAGAAAATCGTGGCTGCGGTGTTTTGTATTGGAAGGTGCTCATACTGAAACACTGTGGTGGGCCTTTTGCACACCCTGCTGCCAGAAGAGTCGTGGTTGGTGGATTTGGAAGATGCCGCAATCACCGTGCCTCTCGGGATATGATTTCCAACTCCCCGGAAGCCTAGACCCCAGCAAAGAAGTGGAATAATGATTACTTCTCCAAGCAACTTTCATTCTGGGCTAAGGGAGTACGGCCTTGGCCAGTAAATGAATGAATCTTTTCTAGAGTGAAATGGATTCACGTCTTTGCCCTCGCAAAAGACAAGTCTGCAACGAAAAACACACTAACTTCGCGGACAGTTGTGACTCCTCAACCTGCAAAGCATATCATATACACCCGTTCAATTTTCCCTCCGGGATTCCAGACGCGAATGAAATGCCTCACTGGTAGCTATCAATAAATGTTCACCCACGCCCAGAGATTGCGACATCTGTCGCAAGTGCTCTGATCTATCACATCTCATGAGTGTGTGCTCAGCGTGCAGTAAGCTGAAACCGAGCCCTGTGGGTGCTAGAAGGTGAAGTGAGCACTGAAAGATCGTTTCCCGTGAACATTGCAGGTGTTAATTTGGGATGCCGGCTTGGTAAAAAGAAAATGTAACCACCTGGACATGGCTATAGCAAATAACGACAGTAAAATGCCTGTGGGTTGATTATATCCAATATCAAATATGTTTTTTTATCCCGATTCCTGTTAATTCCTTGCTTCCGTAGGAACTCATTGCCGTGAATACAATGCGGTATGTGGAGTGGACATCTGCAAAAAAAATACTCGTTGAGGATATCCCAGTTGTTAATCTTGCCGACTATAATTGCCTTGGGATCGGGCAAATTTTGGTAAATATCAGATCTGCAAAGGAGATATCAGAAGAATTATTATTATCTCGTGCTCACAGTGATGTTGACAATAATACCGTGATCATGCTTCTTCCGCGACAGACATAATCAGCCTGTGGAAATTTCTTTGTCGCCGGATTCATTCCGCACATCGCTCCTCATGGAACATTCAGTACGCATCTCGTTCGAATTATATTTGCTCGTGATCAGGCGTGCTGTTAGAAGAGAAGTAAATGGAAGAGGTTGAATAGTTGTGAGGACATTAACTGTCATTATCGTCGTAGGTAGTCACACGGACCATTGTGGTGCATTTACTAAACGCAAGCTTAACTTAGTTACCAGGCCAGATGAACACATAATAAGCAGACACGGCAGCTACTATGGGAGCATATAATCAGACGGGTATTCACGATGGACTAGCGCACTGCTCTTTTATCACAACCAGCCTCAGAGTTACACCACGTGCCCCGTGTCAACGCGATACCCCCCGCATAAAACACACAATCAACCATGTTTTCCCCATGAGAATATTCGAAATGACGATTCAAGTCATCATGGGCTTTGCAATAATAAAATCAATGTCGCATACCTGTATTCCACGAGAAGTCGCTGCCCGTCATGGCATGCATGACGTAATCCATATTGAGAGTCGTTGACTCAGCAATCAATTGCAGCTGTTGGTATGCAAGATTTATTTTTTCATTGATTCTATTGTGCTTTCCTACCAAACTGAGCCTTTAGCTGATTTAGGGTACCACCATGGAGACAAATGATGCCGAAGAGGTCCCTAAGGAGCAATCCCCTGTTGACCCGACCCCCAACCCTATCCACCGATCATCGACGGTCAGTACGCTCCATCACAATCAATTTGACGATTCTTTCTTGTCGAGGTGAGGAATATCATATACCAATTTGAATGCTTCATGTTAAAAACTTACATCACTCAAGAGTACGCTCGTTCTTCAAGAGAGACGATCACATCGGCCATGTTTCCCGGCACCCATTACGAGACAAGGAAGATATCGAAATCCACACATGGCAAGGTCCTGATGACCCCGAAAACCCTTTCAATTGGAGCAAAACCTATAAGTGGGTGTTGACTTTAACAGTTTGCTTCATGTTAGTTTGTCCTCTTCTTACATGCTCTCATGCTGCAAAAGCTAATGGTGGATACAGTTCTATCCTGACAGGCCTGCCCGCAGGATCCTATGGCGCAGGAAATAATTATATGGAGCAACGGTTCCACGTACAAAATACCCCGTTCCCCAATTTGGCTTGGGCCACAACATCCTGGAACATGGGAGCCGCCTTCTGGCCACTCATCTTCGTCCCGTTGACCGAATCCTCGGGCCGGATGCCGGGCTATTTTGTCGCTTACTTTATCCTCGTTGTCTCCCTGTTCCCGTCAGCATTCGCACAAAACTTTGCAACGCTAGTTGTGACCAGATTTTTTGGTGGCGGTGCTTCCTCTGTCAGCATCAACATTGTGGGCGGTAGCATCAGTGATGTGTGGTATGGTGATAAAGCTCGCAGTCTACCAATGTCACTGTTTGGATTTACTAGTGTGGTTGGAATCGCGCTAGGACCGTTTGTGGGTGCTGCTATTCAGACAATCGACAAAAAAGATCCATGGAGATGGTAAGCTTGATAGATCATTCTCCAGATGAGCCTCACTGACATCGAGCAGGATATTTTATATCCAGATCATCTACAATGCTGCATTGATCCCGGTATTCTGGCTGATTCTTCGCGAGACCCGTGCCGACGTTATTTTGAAAAGGCGAGCTAAAAAGCTTCGCAAAGAGACCGGGAGACCCATTTATGCAGAAGCCGATCTTGATACCACTAGTGTATGGAAACTACTTCAGGTTTCCTTCGAGCGACCGACTCGAATGCTTCTCACGGAGCCGGTGGTCACATTCTTCACTCTTTGGGTTAGCTTCGCATGGGGGATTTTGTTTCTTTTCTTTTCAAGCGTTTCACAAACATTCAGTCACAATTACGGCTGGGGTACATTTACCACTGGTCTTGTTCAGCTCGCTATTTCTGTTGGCGCGGTGATCGGTACCGTCTTCAATCCAATCCAAGACTGGATCTATCTCCGCTCTGCGAAAAACAATCGTGAGCAGCCAGGCCGGCCGGTTCCGGAGGCTCGTCTCTATACATCGATCCCTGGAAGCTTGCTTTTTGCGGGGGGTTTATTCTGGTATGGGTGGGCAAGTTCTGGGGATGGATCCATTCACTGGATTGTGCCAACTCTTGGTATTGGATGCACAGGTGTTGGAATCTATAGCATTTACATGGCTGTCGTGAACTATCTGACTGACGCCTACGAGAAGTACGCTGCATCGGCGCTGTCGGCGGCTTCGCTGGGGCGGAACACGTTTGGCGCTTTTTTGCCCCTCGCCTCCTACGAACTTTTCCAGACTCTCGGTTATGGATGGGCTGGCTCACTGTTAGGATTCGTTGGCGTCGCCCTTTCGGTTGTCCCTGTTGTCCTGGTACTTAAGGGGCCGGATATTAGACGCCGCAGTCCGTTCATGCGCGAGTCGATGTTTGACTCGGGAGAGTCGAATGAGTCTACTGAGCCGATTGAGCCGGAGAAAGCCTGATATCTGTCGTCCTGAAGCTTCGAACTCGATCAATAGAAGATTGCTTTTTCATATAAATTCTCTCGGTTCTCTCAAGGAAATTGCCCCGATCGGACGGGTTAAGACTGTGGCTATGGACCCCAATAGCCGGGTGGGCGAGTCCTTGAGGGCAAATTGATAAGCAGATCTGAGTCTTCGATGGCAAAACTGTGCATAATTAAATTGTGAATCCGGAATAAGTCAGTTCTAAGTAGGGATTCGGGAGTCCTGGAGAGACGTCATCAGTACTGGACAGATGATGGAGGGTAAGAAATATAAATATGGGTCGGAAGGATGCGGGGGGCCTTTGCAGATCACCTGAGGCTTCGCGAAGGTTTCACCACCCCTGAGGCAGCTGAGCATTTGTCAGACAATAGAATGACGCTTCTGTCCTTCGATCCAATAGAATATCATAAATACAGGTGATTATTCAACAGTAACAAATATACCGGCACTCGTGGACTCCCTGGGAATTTGCCAAGTTCTAAGGCGTCGTTCATCAGGTCAGATGCATATATAGATCTCGAGTTTGTTTGGTTCTGTAATCAAAAACAATCAAAGTACCTTTCGAACTGGAAGAATTATTGTGGCTGCTTATTACAACACGGCTGAGCGTCGTGGCTATGTAGTGTTTGTAGCCGACATGGTACGCCTGTATTTTGTGTATTTGATGTCATCGGCTTCTAAGCTTTGCTTTTAAATCCCAGTCTTTTCCCAATTTCCATGATTGTACATAAATCACATCATGGTCAACTTCTTAACTACACTTTTAGGTATCCTCAAGGGGCTTATCTATCTAATCGTCACGCTTCTTACTTTAGGACTATTCGCAATCTGGCTTCAAATACGTGACTTATTTATACTCGTGAGTATTATTCCCTGACCTGCACTCACCTAGCATCAAATAATAGCGTGATCTGATCGAACTTGTCATCATTATAGGTAGCGAACGTCCTTTCCCCAAGCCGTCGTGTAGGAAATGTTGTTTCCCCCGGCAGTCCAGGTCATGGTGGAATCTGGCCGAAATACATCCCTCCCATAAATGGCATTGACAGCCGGTCTCCATGTCCAGCGTACGCATCGTCACCCTGTATGTTTTACTAGTACTATTGACTCTTCTGACCCGCATGCACCGTTTATCTAGACTCAATGCGCTTGCCAACCACGGTACGTATAGAAAAGTACACACGATCTAGAAAAGAGCCTTGGCTAAAGAATGTTGTGCAGAAATATTGCCACACGATGGTAGACAGCTCACCTATAAACAAATCTCACGCGCAGTTCAGCATGCATATAATCTGTCGCCGACCCTCGCAGAGCAGCTCACTTCTTCCGCCAGTCTTCTCGACCAAGGAAGGGGCTATATCAACTTACATGACCTGAATGCATTGAATGTGACTAGACCATAAGGATTGACTCAGGGTAGATACTGATAATATTTTGTTCTTAGGTTGTCCAGCATGACGCCTCATTCACGCGTCCTGATATTGCCTTCTGTGCCGACCAAAGCTTTCCACACCCTAGGATGGTCGATATGTTCCTCGACCATGCGACAAATGGCAAAAACCTCTCACTAGATGACATTGTGTACTATTCGGGACTTCGTCGTGCTAAGTCAAAAAGCTCAAACGGGCAATACTCGCTAACATGGAGCTTTTTACATAAGTTCTTTGGTGAGTAGATTCTCCATATCGGGATATCCCTTTTCTTCTCCAACAACTGACGATTTCATGCCACGTTGATAGGATCTGGAAACTCCGCACTTATATTCTCTATTTTTGGTGGCGATGTCGAAGATCTAAGGGTCTGGCTGAGTGAGGAGCGATTTCCCGACGGATGGGAACCCAAGAACAGAGAGGCACATGGACACACTATCGCAGTTCGTTCTGTTTTACTCTTCCTCCCTATCCTGCTTTGCTGTATATCTGATTCACTGACAATCGCGGCACATACAGCAAGCACAAGCCACGTCTCTCACGATCGAGTTTAATATCAATGAAAAGCAGAAACTGCACCCTACGGATGTGGCTTACCTCGAATCTAATGAGCAGTATTGAACCAATCTGCGTGACCTCTTCGCTTCATGAGGAACTATCATAGGAAAGTGATGTGTACTCTAATTTTGGGGTTTGAAGCATAATAAGTGCTGGACTGGACGTGTTACTGTAACAACTCCTTTTCCTTTAATGAAGCCCAATGTTCTGTACTCCGAGATCAAAACATGGAAAAGACTTGGATTGCTGTAACTCCCAATAGCTGCATGAAGAAATCTATTTTTCTAGAATTGGCAACAACAAATAAAAAAAGCAACAGAAAGTCAATATCGATGGAAATGGCACCGCAATTTGGTACACCAGGAACTACCTATCCACTGTGCGACTGCGAAGTACAGTAAACGGAATTCTTGCCATTCTTCGGGATGCTTAGCAAGAATGAATTAATGGTCATAGGCAGTGAAATATTTTCGTCTCCCGAGCAGTCAGGATTGCTAAATGTTTAAAGCTTTATGTCAGCGCACAATGCAATTCTAGTCGTACTGGTAAATCTCACTTATATAGCGAACAGCCATTTGTGGCAGCAGTCCACTTTACCTTGTCCCTAGCAAAAGATAAGCCCCAAGTACCATCAAAGAATGGGAGAAATGCTCACGCATGATTCAAAGTTGTGCACTGGTTCATGTTGACATTTTGTAGCGAACAATCATCGGAGGACTCATTAGCGCAATACTCAACCTACACTCCAAGGTCAGCGATGTGGCATTCCGTTGAAAAGCATCCGAAAGATTACCTACCAGAGAATGATCACTCATCACTGGAGCCGCAAGGCTGCTGCCTAGGTAAAGCAAGAAAGCTGTGGAGAATATCTTGGAGGCCATATTTCCTAATATACTTTCGATGAAAAAGAGAATCAATCAACGCGAGTGCCGTCAAACAACGACAATCAAAAGTCGTATAAGCAACTCACTGCAGATATATTATATACTAACTACGAGCCACGAAACAGTGACAAGAACAGGTAATGCCCCTGAGATCGGAGATTCTTCTCCCACTCATATTTCAAACCAATCTGTATTAGGTCGCACTGAATCTCAACGCGAACCGTAGATAAATGACTAGACACCTTTGAAAACTGGACTTGACACCCAAACATGTAAAGCTAATGTATTTTTGACGACTTATGAACAACAAATTGATGGTTTGCTAGGCTCAACAATTGTTTGCGCCAAAGAGCTAGGCATTGAGTTTTCAAATTAGTTCAATTCTCAAATGGTACCCATGGCAAGACGTCATGGATGCTCGGGCTGAGTTTCATTCTTGGCAATTTCCCCTATCCAACAAGAAAAAACGGGCGATCTAGTTCTGATCAAAACTTGACAGTTCACTCGCCTCATGTGGGTACGTGACGTTGGTGGCACTACAGCTGCAGGCCCCCGAGTAAGGGGATTGCACGGACTATCCTCTTTACTGGGGATATATGCATATTCCTGATTGCAATTATACGAGAGACTAAAAATTCGAGTTTTACCGGCTGATTCGAGATCCCGCTGGTCTTTCTGAGCAGATGAAAGGGAAATTAGAGTCAACGACTTTGGTGGCCCAGTAAAGCTAAGCAAGAGGCTCGCATGTCAATCCAGCTGGCCAAGCGCAGCTATTCATGAAATATACTTATTGAACACCCAACGGCCTTTGATACGAATCAACAGCTGATTGTACAGTTGACGATATGGACTGTCAGATACACTGGGTGTTTGTTGTGTATTCCACTATTTGAACGAAGTTTAATAAGTAGGGAAAATGATGACATGGGCATCAATTCTCGCATCTGACAGCATCATAAGACTTTCCTCGCTAGTAAAGCCAATAACCTGAATGCCGGAAAGTTTCGCGGCAGTTGCTGAGTGAATGATTCCCCTTGGCCATTGCTTTGCTTATTTCTTACATGTGGGGCAGATTTAGGCAAGACTAGTTTCAATTCAGTCAAGGATCAACCCTTGGCTCGAGGCAGAAATATGAAAAAGTGCAAACGCAGATCCGAAAACTAATACGCAGGGTACTCTCATGTTAACTTTCCGTAGTTTACAGCGGTGTAGGAGCGGGTCAGAAGACAAAGCTCATCCGTTCCCATGCATTTCCAGTGTCTTCTCTAACCCCGGAAGTCAAGCGAATCTTCCAAAAGCATGAGTCTATTCGTGGCTTCTAGCAGAGTTCACGTCATAAAGTCCAATTTTTCTATCATAAGTTATCCAATGTCTGTGAATTTGTGTTGATTTTGGTGTTTGGTTCATTGTCTCTTATCTCCATCGATCCACAAATGCCGGCCCCGATCGGAGCTTGACCTCGGACAACCCGAACCTTCAGGGCCATGGAAGCCGAGCATCGGCACCTGAGTTTTGACCAGAAATTAAGTGGGGAGTGACAGACAAAATTGAAGTTAGGCGACTTCACTTCGATTAATCATTGAATAAGAGCTTTTACCTCAAGAAGTTGGTAGAACTAAGTTTGCTTTGAACCGTGTTGTGGTAATCAGATGTGTAGGGGACTTCCGAGTCATTTGTAACTAGGTGATGCATTTTAATGGAGTATACATGTGGCATTAAGTTTACCAGGAGCTTCGAGGTCAAAGTGAGAGATCTATCGTGTATTGAAGCGGCCTTCCATAGACCAAGTCCCTATCTATCCATTCTATGTATTGTACATGATTGTCGCAATGCTGGCTATATGAAGATTCGTAATGTCGTTAAAATTTAGAACTTGGAAGCCTTCTTCGCACCGGGCTCATCACTGTCCGTAGCCTTGGCCATCTCAGCCGCTTCGACGCCATGGGTGTCAGCCACATGAAGCTTTGGCATGGAACGAGCAATGCGAGGCGGATCGAAAATGCTCTTGGACTGGATGAAGATCTCGTCGATTTCTTCCAGTGATCTTCCATTAGTCTCAGGGAAGAAGAAGTACACGATCGGAACAATGGCAGCATTGAGAACGGCGAAGATAATATAGTATCGCCATGAAATGGTGTCAAAGCCGACGGGAGTAACCTCCGCCAAAAGGAAGTTGAACATCCATACTGCCGTGGTGGAAACAGCACTAATGGCTGCTCGTAGTTGTAATGGAGCTACCTCAGTCGCGTACAGGAAGGTCAATCCAGAGAAGCCGATGGTGAAGATGAACTCGAAAATGAAGAGGAACACGACCGCAGCGATCATAGCAGCAGTGTTGTCGCTGAGTGAGTTTGTACCAGCGAGGATTGCCATTGAGACAGACATGCCGGCTGCACTCCACAGCATCAGGACACGACGACCCAGGCGGTCAATTGTGAAGTATGCCACGAAGCCACCTAGCGGCTGCGTGAGGCACATTGATGCCGCAAGGATCCGAGACTTGGTTGCATCTAGACCGAGGTATTGTTGGAAGATTGTTGTTGCGTAGTAAGTGATCAAATTGATACCACACATTTGTTGGAAGACCTGGCCACAGGCTGCGAGGACGGTGCGGTGGAAAAGACGCTGCTCACCCATATAGAGTAAGCTCTTGAAGGAGCCAGAACCAGAGAGAACAAGAGAGGTTTCAATATCGCGGATCTCAAGTGTAATTTCTTCGGAATTTTCGTCGGTATCAGCGAGCGCAGCGAGAATAGCCCGTGCCTCCTCGGTACGCCCCTTCTTAATCAACCAACGAGGCGACTCGGGGAGAAGCATCACAAACGCCATGACGATCAAGGACAAGACGATCTGGAAGGCGAGAGGGAACCGCCATGAGACTGAGCTGCCAGTCACAAAGTAGAAGCCGAAGTCGATCCAGAGGGAGATGGTAATACCCGCGCCGATGAAAATTCCGTCCGTAACGACGTGTGCACCACGCTTGGTGGGTTTGGAGATTTCGGACTGCCAGACTGGCACGGTAGCAACGTATCCTCCGGTGCCGTACCCGAGAACCAATCTAGCAACGATGAATTGGGCAAGCGAGAAAGAACTAGCCATCAAGACTGCTCCAATAAGTGAGATGAAGGTAGTGATAAAGATAATACGCCGGCGACCAAGAATATCTCCCAACTGAATGCATGATAATGAGCCGAACATTCCTCCCACGGTGTATAATGCGACCACGGTTCCTACAAGAGATGCGTTAGAAGAGCTCTTTGACCTAGGAACGCCATACAAAAACGAGTCGCAGGTCATCAAAATACATACCCTGAATTGTAGAGTTGTAATGTTTTTCAGCGCCCGTCGTAGTGAGTGTGTTCATCTGAGGGAATTGTTCTGCAAATGCCTTCAAAGTCAAAAGACCTCCAGTAACACCTTGATTGTATCCATATGTCAGAAAAGCCGGACAAACAACCAGCCACATGATGGCACGACTCAAAGCCGTTCCACGAAGACCAAAGTAAGGCGCCATGTTGATTTCAATGGTCAAACTCAACCAAGATCCTAGTCAAGTTAAAGTTGGTGATCATGCAAGGATCATAAAAAAGTCACCTCGCCAAGGCCAAGTATGAAGTTAGAGGTGATCCAATTGATATATACAGCAAGCACAGTTTCCACGGCCATCGGCGTCCCCCGACCTGACAAACGCGACTTTTACAGCAAATTGTGGACCACCATCCACCCCGGACCGAGCATCGCAGTACTCATTGGCGAGTACCATAGGCGATGTACGGCCAATCCAGGCCCGATCTTCGGAATAGTGGAGACCGAACCCGCAACGAAAACCGAAAAGGAAATAATATTAGCTAAAATCTCTTGGTTTCCCCGGATTTTGCTCGAACGGCACTCCAGTTCTGGGGATTGATGTAGCGCACCATCCATCTCTTGATCGGGATGCCTAGTTTCAAACCCAAAGATGCCGAAATCATTTTAAAAAAGCCTAAAAGGTGACTCGGTCCGATATCCATGTGTCCAGAGATAGCACTGACTCCCGGCCTACGGGGAGAGGTGCTCCACTTTGTTCCATCGGACCCGGCCGATGACCAGTGAGAAGAGACCTCGGGCTACGATAACGGATTTGGTTGTCATGAGTATTTGTCGCGATCAAACCGATAATCTTACCCCGGATGCTGGTGCCCCATATTCCGAGCCTTCCATGCCGTGCTTGCATGCGTTCTATGAGCTGACCTGAACTGCATGGAGCTACAGTCGCCACGCGCCAAGCACACTAGTACCTCATGAGGAATTTTTTCCCGTTTATTAGATTTTTAAATGACTGTGCAACGCTCTCTATCTGTCGCGTAAATCAAAACCCGCGAGATCACCCGAGTTGATCATGCTTGTTAGTAAAATCAAATGGGTTTCCATGTTGATAATACCAGCCGGTCTGTGTGCATCGCCGATTTGCAATATGAATTAGATGACAGATTCTCGTTCGCGAATTATGGGTCTTGACAAGGCAAAATCTTCGTTTCTTCAACCTTGCAACACGAAAGTCGCCTGCGTCAATAATCAGACTTCTCCATGAGAAGATCGCGATCTCTCTGGCAGGAAATGCTGCAAAGTCACCGCACGAAGTGTTTGGGCCGTGAAGGAAGCCTCAACCTTAACCGTGATAGATATTGACGAAATTGGTACTTGTTCAGCGACTATCTGCGATTAAGAATCTATCTAATAGCAGTCACGTGGATCCGCACTTGAAAGACCCAGGAACAAATAACAAGGCAAAATCCTTGCTGCTCAAGGAACTGACATGAAATGGGAACACTAGGGCCATCCATGATCTGAACGGGTCATAGAATTCGTCAAGGTTAAATTGACGTCTCATCTTCTTCGGTGCATCCTTAGTCGCGTCTTTGTACCGTAACAACAGGCCCCACATATTGCATCTTCCCTTGAAAGATATACATGACCAGACTGAGAACGAAAACCCCCACAAATATAACCACACTCCAGTTAAAGTCTTCCACTCCCGCAGATGGACTGGGCGGCCAGAAGGACCAGAAAAGAGCGAAGCACACGTACATCAAGCCAATGATATTTATAGCCAGCCCGGCTGGTCCCAGCGACCATCGCCGTGGCGGAAGAGTTTCAGGACAATATATCTTTCGATAAATCACGCAGCTCATGGAAACGGCGTACGTGTACATGAGAGCTGCCACATTCAATGAGATGATGGCATTGAATGCGACCGAAGATCCGATGTAGATAAGTGAGAGCAGGCCGCTTGTCAGACAGGAAAGGCCGATAGCGCGCACGGGGATTCGACGGCGAGGATGGACATGGGAGATCCACCGAGCAAAGGGAAGACCCTTATCGCGAGCAAAGGCATGTGTTTGACGAGCCGTCGATGCATTGAACAGAATATTGCTGAAAATGACAGGAATCAAAATAATAGAGGCCAATCCATTCACTCCGGCCAGTGACATTGTGTTTCGTAAAACGAAGAGGAATGGGAATCCGGAGCTGTCGTTTAGTGACGCTGGAACTGATTCGATTGAGAGTAGTAGCCCAACAAGAACAATGATTGCCAATACACCATTGCCAAAATATCCCCATGCAATTGCAATGGGAACGTAGCGTCCGGCATCCTTTACCTCCTCCGACATGTGCGCTGTAGCATCCGAACCTGGAATAATCAGTCGATTTTTTCAGAATCGGGTTCAAACAAACAACATACTGAGTGACCCATAGATCGCAGAAATCTGGCCGACCATCAAGCTCACTCCTATGGTCGGCCAGCCGCCACCGTTGTAAAATTCGGTAAATACTACCTTCGCGGGTTGATGGGGAGTCATGGCAAATAGCGTAACAACCACAATAACCCAGCACATAAGATGCAAAGCGAGAAGCAGATTTTGTATCCGTGGCATCCAGTTTGCGGCATAGACGTTGAAAAAGTAAATGACTGCAATCATCGCCCAGACGAAGAGAGTTCCCTGCCAATTCTGTGGCTGATAGCTTGGGTCGCGTATGCTGATCAAGCCTTGGATGATCGTTCCAGTAAGAAAGGACCCACTAGCTGCCCCAGCTTGCCAAGCCAAAACAGACATCCATCCTACAAGACAAGAAGAGAAAAAGTCTCAGTAAAGGATATTTGGATCACTCACGCAAAGACTTACCGGTCGTATAGCTAAGGAACTTCTGGTATCGCTTCGGTGCAAATTCTGAAACCCAATGATACTGACCACCTGATGTCGGTGCCATGGACGCCATTTCAGCCAGGCTAAGGATAATAAACCCGAATCCAATAAAAGTCCATATGAAAGACCAAAAAAGGCCAGCATACCCACCATTTTCCAGGCCTTGAGAGTTGGATCTATATATGAAGAATTAGACATGGAGGTTGGTAACCTGTTGGTATTGGCTTACATCAAGATAAATTCCCACGTGGCTTGGAGAACGGCTGAAAAGCTTAACGCAGCTAATGGGCGGAAGTTGCGCTATTTTCATTCAGCTTTAAAAATTCGGAGATCTTCATGAAAGTGATACCTTGAATTCTTGAATCTTTCCCATTCGGTGCATGTCATTTTTGTCGTTGTGTGTGGCCCCCGAGTCGGGGAAAACTTTATCGATACTCTCCGCTTCCATCGCCTGTATTGCTGTGATTTGGTTTTCATCATCTGGACTCAAGATGGAGGATAGAGTGTTGGACGCCATAAGCCAAGCTCAATGCGGCATAATTTTGTGGTGCAAATGTTGTTGACCACAGGAAGTTGAGAAACGTGGCACTTGAGCTGATCTCTGTGATGGTTAAAGGGGTTTCTTTCGTGATGCAGCCTAGAGGTGAGGGGCAGGTGTTTGGAATGAACCACGGCTGTTAAAGCGTTGAGAAGGAGCTGCAGGCTTGCCAAAGAAGAGCTCGTCTCCTCAATCAAACTCCGTAGTACAGCAAGCGGCCGAAATTTCCGATCCAAGTATCACTATTGGGGTATTCTACATCCCTTGAAGGTGGGCTTTTATAAAGTGTTGCAACGGATGCTGCCCAGCCAGCGACACGAGATTATGCATTAAGCCACATGGCCGTCGAAACGCAATAACGGATATGATGTATCCGTACTTGCCAAGTCCCTGTCTTTGTGCAACATAATGGCTCAGATGTAGAGTCAATCCAAGACAGCTCATTAATTCAAGACTGGGTATCATCAAGTCTTCTATATACCGCTTTATAGAGAAGGATGGAAACGCGTCGTGGCGACGTACTATTTCGCTATTTCGCGTCGGATACTGGTAATCAAGGGGGGTTCTAAAATGCCCCTCTCTCGTATTCGTGTTTTGGCTGAGTGACTTTCGTGTCCCCCGACGGTGCGATACTTCCAATCATAAAGGTTTGACTGTCACTGCACATTCCCGGAGCCGCTGGTCGAGCTTCGAATACCAGAGGTGGCAATTCCAAATATAGCTTAGCCTAACAGTAAAATTGGTCATCATTGCAATCGACGAGTACGTTCTGTGTTCAAGCGCTATGGATTTCCAGAGGAAGAGCGGCATGGAGCGGTTGTGTCACAATAAGCAACGGAATGGTCATGTCGCTTCATACGGAGCCGAGAGACTTGAAAGATACAAACGTTCCCACGGTTACATGACCTTCTGTCTCGATGACGACGAAAATTTAAACATCTTCAGAAAAATAAACCAACCCAAGATTGGCGGATGATCACAGGCCCGTGCTGAAACATTGGTAGAGAAGGTAGCCTAAATGCACCAACCGGACGCCACAGAAGCCCAATCGGCCTACCAGACAAACAGGACAAGCGAAAATCAAGCAACAGCTGCAAAAGCCTGTCGTGCACCCATAAGCATAGCTTTCGTATCCAAAAAATTAGCCACGAGCCATGATCAGCCCCGAGCTTAGCAGTGCATCAAGTCAGCCCTCGTATCCGTGATCTCCCTCCTCCATTTATTCCCAGTCAACGGCTCGCACGCATTTCCCCCTTCTGGATATATGCCAGGACATGTCCCAACGTTAGCTGAATGATTTCCGCATCGACCTGCGTTGTCGGCCATGGCAGTCGCTTTTTCTTCGACACCGCCGGGGATGACACCCCCGCTGACTGTGGATAATGATGAGAATCACAGCGGTTTGATTACTATTATCCTATCATTTGCAATGTTCCTTGTCTTGGGGTCTTTGGGTATCAGGGTCTACTCGGCCTACGCTAGACATGCCAGAGGGATGGACGATTTTTTCTTTGCCTTGATAGTGGTAGGTTTCTGTAAGCATACAAGATTGGAATCAATCGTTGATCGTCGCAGGTTGTTGCACTAGGCCAAATTTCCGCACTATTTGTTTCAGTTCATCTCGGCTGGGGGCAGGCCGCCAGACTTATCTCCGCTAAGGATGAATTGAAAAAGGTACGCTCTGCAATTAGGAATGTGTCTGATTTCCACTTATCAGTCTTTCAATAGGCTGTCTACTCTGCGGATATACTCTATGTTACGACACTATGGCTATCCAAAGTCTCGACTTCAGTCTTTTACCGCACGATCACGATGCGGAACTCGCAGTGGATGATACATGGCCTTATTGGGGTCATCGCTTTTTGGGGGCCGGTATCAATGTACACTACCCCATTCACAGCCCTCTATATAGCCTCAAAGCCTACTGATCAAACAAACAATAGAATCCTAATATCCGTCCGGTGCGGAAATGATCCTTGGAACGATATCGATAACCATTGCCAAGTTTTTGTGAGCCTGCAAATTGACAAAGGGTTCTTCATGGCGCTAATTAGGAATTCCAGTTTCCCAGGTGGCAAGCGATCACTGCGCTGGATGTGGTCCTCGAGATGGCCCTATTTCTGTACCCCATCCGAGTTATCCCCAAGCTTCATACCAGTCTTGGCAAAAAGGTAGTCGTTGTTTTAATTCTAAGCTGTCGCGTGATGTATGTCTCTACATTCCGATCCGGACTTCAAAATCGCTATCTTTCTCTGACTATCTTGTCCAGACTCATACCGGTTGCGGCGGTTCACCTCTACTACATACATCGCCAAGTAGGATCATCCGATCCAACACTCGAAGGCACCGGAGCCACCCTCGTTGCCGAGGTACATGTTGCACTGAGCATTGTCGTTCTCATTGCGCCCCTCATGAAGCCTTTCATCGCGGCATACGTGGATGCAAATGGATTGGCCTATACAGATGACGCGTCCAAGTCCCTAAGCCCCCATAATTCTCGCATCAAAGCGATCAAGGGAATGTTCTACTCGAAGGGACGGGATCCGTATCTTTGGATTGAGGATGACTCTTTGCCTTCGAGATCACTTGGGCCAGAGAATCATATTATGAAAAGTGTGCAAATTTCTGTTGATCGGCAGACCTTGGAAATTCCAGAGAGATCTGTTGGTCGAAGCGACGGATCAGGTGTTCCTTTAAATATTCACTAGAACTTGTAGAGTTATAAGCAGATTGCGTAATTTATTTTAGATCTTTTATCCATTTCCATCCTGTGTTGGCTCCATCATTAATTCTATCACTGACTTCACTTCCTCAGATTCAGTGGTAGAAGCTTTTCGCTTACCAAAAAGCGCCTTTCATTACCGTGCGGCGGTGACGCAAGCCTTCTATGGTCCAAATCCTCAGAACACCCTCTGCAAGTATTTGTCCGTTACTTATAGTATTTTCAACTGATTGGTCAACTCTTGTTATCAACAAGCGTTGCTCTCATGCGTAAGGATATTGTCTCCTCATTCATTGCCGTTCACAATCATGAGTCGCAAATCAAGCAGTTATGCAGCATTGCCTGGACATTTATCAACATTTGCACATTAAATCGAACGAACCCTTAGGTTCTCTTTATCTTTGTTTCAAGGCCTGTCCTATTGAATTCCTCAGGCTATACGAGTGGAACAATAGCGTCGGTGCCCTTCCATTTTCGGGAATCTTAATCGGAGTTCTCACCGATTCTTTGATTATCTTTTTTCCCCTCAATAGGTATAAGCATATCGTGGAGCGCAATGGACATGTTGATCCCGAGGAGCGGATACTTCCTGATGATCTATCTTCCTTCCGGTAGGGATGTCTGGTTCGCATGGACCCTAAATCTAGGTATTCTTTGGGTCCCAGAGGTCATCCATATTCGATGTATTACTTGGAGCCGGAGTTCAATTAATATTCTTGTAGGCAAGTATCCCATGTGAATGAACTTTCTTGGCAACGGGGGACTAATATATATTGATGGCTAAACTCCATCATTGATGTTATATTGTGCATGCAAATCCGGCCCTTGCAGCTGACACCTTTTACCAATCTTGGCTGGGGACTGGTTTCCCTTGTTTGCTAATGCTATGGTCAGTTGAGCACCTGCATTTGTAACTTCACATGCAAATGACGATAAATGCACGTGATGTAGTTTCGCAACCTTGGAATGGATTGGGCGATGATCCTTCTTGGCTGTTTAACGGCTATCCTTTTCCTTGGGCCAATTGCATTCTTCATATTTGACCCGAAGATAAGATCTTGGAGCACATTTAGTGAGTCATCAATCTGAGAAAACCCATTATTCATGACAATGGGTATATCGTGGATACATGAAGATTGGTGCGTGCCTCTATGGTCTTTGGAAGAATTGAACCGATAAGTGCAAGTTGTTTTTTGTTAAAGAATACCAAATTTTGCATGTGGGATGATTGTACAATGTGATGTATTTGTTCATGATGATCAGACCTCGTTGTTACCTTAAAATAGGAAGTGTGGCGTATGTTGAAGATGTCCGATGCCACCGCCTTGGCTGCGGAACACTTGAACCAATCAGTCATTCTTTCCCTTCCATGAAAGCCAAGCCAAGATAATGAGACCCTTCAGGATAGCAGCCATCCAAAGAGCTCCCATCATGCCAATCGAGCTATGTGCCCACAGACCACCGAGCACAACTCCAACAAGTAGACAGATCACGGCACCCAGTCGACGCATTTCCTCCTCATTGCGAAAAATCTTAAGAGACAAAAGATCTTCATGTGAAAAAAGGTCGCAATAAATACTGGTCAGGACAACACTGGTCAAGCCATTGTATTTCAAGACACGACTCGCGACGGCCTGTCCACTGCTCTGGAATGCTACCAGAGCAACAGGGACCAGGATCAACCAACTCAAAGGCGCGTCACGCGCAGGACGATAAACGGTAACAATCGTCGCAGCCACCATTATACACAGCATTTGTATGAAGAATGAAACTGTAATCACCCAGCGCAGACGTGGCGAAAAATAGCGATGATATGTGGAAAAGAACAGCGATCCAAGGCAGAATCCGCAAATGGAGACACCGGACTTGATCCATCGGTCATCGTCCGTTCCAACAAGGCCAAGGCCAAAGTAGACCGTATTTCCAGTTTGCATTGACACGAAGCTGCCCCAAATGAACACTGCCGAGCTGTCAAGGAGTCCAGTGATGATATAGCAAATGAGGAGAAGCAAATCGCCTCGACGTGTATCTATCTCTTCGCGCAGATATTTCGAAACGGCGCGTCGAGACGCGGGGGCATTGCCCAGCAAAGGCTCGTCTTCATCCGCCATAGCTTAACACGATTGTAGGAAGGGATAGGTGGAATAAGGGGTGCTCGGTTCGTGTTTTGTAGTTCCCGCGTGCGGGGATATAAATTTTCCATTGCGGTTGCCGAGTGTCTCCGCACGAAAATAGATCTGCTGAACGTCATAGGTCCACAATTATGGGGCCCCGATCCATTCCATGAATAAGCTTCCTGATTACGACATAGCAAGCTAATTTAATTTGATCATCAAAGAAAGTCAGCAGGCAACAGCCGGATGAATCGGAGCTTGGAAATGCTTGACGTACACGCTAAACCGGCATACTTGATTTGCGTGCGGGGGTTGGGACCTTAAACCCGACGCCGCTGCACAACGTAGATTGTACCACGTCGCTCACAATGCATATACTGTCGGCTAAGTGCTTTGCATTACAGCAATTGCTGTTTACCCTTGTGCTGGGTATTCCTGCTCCTGATTCGGCTATTCAGAGGCTTCTGCAGGTTCCCCCTGGACGAAGTCAGGATGTTCTCGGCCTTGGCAACCCTCCTTTCACTCCGGGACATCGTGACCCGTTTGATCACAAGGTTGACTCAGTAGGCGATGATCGACACCCTCTGCCTTACCGTGGAGGTTATGGAGCTTCGATCGAGGGACCCAGGAACAAAGACCGTGAGAAGCAGAACCCCGATCTTGTGCGTCCTCCGAGCACGGACCATGGCAGCATGTCCAATATGCGATGGAGTTTCGCTGATTCCCATATCCGCATTGAGGTAAGACAAATCTAGATTTGGTCCTTTAAAGTAATTTTAACGTGTTCTTCAGGAAGGGGGATGGACTAGACAAACTACCATCCGTGAACTACCAACGAGCCGCGAATTGGCCGGTGTGAACATGCGTTTGGATGAGGGCGTTTATCGCGAGCTCCACTGGCATACCGAGGCAGAATGGTAGGGTCTCTCCTTTACACATGTTTTTCTATGACGCAAGCTGACTTTCTAAGGGCATATGTCCTCGCAGGCAACGTCCGAGTGACTGCACTAGATCCGGACGGCGGTAGCTTTATCGACGACCTTGAAGCGGGTGATCTGTGGTACTTCCCAGCAGGTTTCCCTCACTCTCTTCAAGGCCTGAGTCCAAATGGTACCGAGTTCCTGTTGATCTTCGACGACGGGAACTTCTCCGAAGAATCAACATTCATTCTGACTGACTGGCTGGGTAAGCTACGTGGAAATTACAGTCAGTCACATCCTCGCTAACAGGAACTATAGCTCACACCCCAAAGTCTGTCCTGGCGGAAAACTTCCGCGTTAACCCGGAAAGATTCCTTTCGATTCCTCCGTCGGAAAAATACATCTTTAAAGGCACGGTTCCAGATACTGTGGAGCGCGAGAAACCTCCCGGATTCCATAAGAGCAAACTGCAATTTACCCATCATATGCACGCGCAAGATCCCATCCGCACAAGCGGTGGAGCTGTGCGAATTACTGACTCGACGAATTTCCCGATCTCGAAGACTGTAGCTGCTGCGCACCTAGAGATCGCCCCAGGTGCACTCCGTGAAATGCACTGGCACCCTAATGCAGATGAGTGGACGTATTTCAAGAAAGGTCGTGCTCGCGTGACCGTTTTCGCTGCAGAGGGAAATGCCCGTACATTCAACTACATGGCAGGCGATGTGGGTATTGTTCCCCGCAACATGGGCCATTTCATTGAGAACCTGAGTGACGATGAACCACTTGAGGTGTTGGAGATTTTCCGCGCAGATAAGTTCCAGGACTTTTCGCTTTTCCAGTGGCTTGGAGAGACTCCGCGCCGGATTGTTGCGGAACATATCTTTGCTGATGACCCTGAGGCTGCCGAGGAGTTTTTGAAGCAAGTTGAGGGTGCCGAAAAGGATCCGATCAAGGATACCCTGGCTTGAATGGGATGCTTATGTCTCAATCTCTGATTGTGACTTATCACTTTCATGCCGTGAATATTACTTCCATATTCAGGGACCAAAATATGAGCTCTTTTTTATTCACTGTATTAACTCACACCACGCTACCGAAGTAGGTGCTAAAGATAGACTTTCGAAAGGTACGTAGATACATGATATCGTTCCCCATTCTGTCAATCACTTCATCACTCAACAGCGCCAGTTACGAGCACATCTCCTCCTGCCCAGAGAGATCAATCGTAGGAATCTCCGACATATGCAGTTTCGCACTTCCATACGGCCTCAGTGTCACATTGAAAGCATCACCCAAACAAACCCTGTCCTCTTTCGGGATAGGTGACCCTGGAACAGACCCAAGGAACATTGGCCAATCAATCAAGCACCCTTTTGCAGTCATGTACATAGGCAGCGCACCATCTTGAAATGTAGGTTCGGGGAGAGAGCCAGAGCCAGGGTTATATTCCAATGTAGTCGGATCAATGGCGACATTCCACTCTGTGGTGTTTAGGAGGACATGATCTTGTGCCTGGCTGGGATATGTGCCAGCCGGGTAGTTGGATTGATTGTTATAAAATTTGGGAGGAGCGGATGAGATGTCGGGTTTAATATATAGTGCGTATAAGAGTGGACCTCTGTAGACCGAGACAGTGTCATTGGCCCGAGGGGTTGTTGTCATCTCCATCCCCAAAGTATAGGTGAATTTTGTCGTTCCAGTCGAGATGCTGAACTTCATTAGTCCGGTTGTCGGGTCTGTTGATGGTGTGTCCAGGCCTTGGATCGATACATCTGTCGACCAGTTTGGCACGCGGAGGTAGAAATCAAAATCTGTGTCACTGTCGATCGTGTAGGAAAGAGTGTTTGCAAATGGATAATCTGTTTCGCAATCGACAGAGACCTTCTTTCCGCCGATTTCTGTCTGCACGCTCCCGGGGCTAAGGAGGGCGTGTACAAGGCCGGTTGTTCCCTTTTTCACATAGGAATAGAGCACAAACTTGGGGTATCCTTGGGGATGATTCACAGTGCAACAGGGATAGTTAGGTTCGAGACCGAACGTGTTGGCCTGAGAGTTGTCGTCATAAAATGGGGTAGCTGATAGATTCTTAGAGAATGGCTGGTTGGGCTCCGTCATATACTGGTGACTCCACCAATCTCCCATCAGGGCAGCAGGGAGGGCATTGTATGCAGTCAACTCGGCTCGATCTGCGTAACCCGGGTCGCCGATTGCGATATAGTTGTATGCAAGAGAATACATGGTCTCGACGTGTGTGCAGAGCTCCGATCCGTAGTAGGGATTTAATCCGTCGATTCGCTCGTCTGCGAGGATTGTACCACTTGGCGCTCCGTGATACTTGAAGGTCCAGTCCACCTGACAAAATTAGCATCACGCTCGATGAATGTAGCAAAACCTGGACTTACGCCATTCTTGGCTGTGGTTAAAAGACTGTCATTGGAGGTAAAGCGTCTCACAACGGCGGCGTACTTCAGGCCTTCAATACGTCAACGACAAACGGCATAAAGCAAATTCTTGGCTTTATCTTACCTTCAGCAATCGTCACTCCGTGAAGGAATTGCCACAGATCATCCGTGACGGACTGAGGCAAATCATAAAAGTCTTCCTTGATATAACTCTCCTCGGTGTACCACCCTTCCCACTTGTACCCATATTCATGAAGCATTTCAAGATTCTCCTTCAATATTTTGGTCTCATTCCGAGGATGGTTATCCAGAAGCCACTCCACGCTAACCATAATATCCTCCACACGAGAACGAAGCCACAAGAAATCATCAACGGTAGGTTTGTCGCCCTCGTGCCAGATAATTCCAGTTCCATTGTCTTTCATCATGGTGTTCATAAGCCCATTGAAACGGAGCATCGCATCAACAATCGGAGCCTCATAAGTCGAGTTTGCATCAGCAAGATTCATCCAACCAAGGAACCTGCGATTATGTTAGCCATTACCAGACTCAAATTCACTTGTCACATGAGATTATACTCACAGAAGCGTCCTTGCCCAAATCATCCGTTCCCGACTCTCCAACGTCTCTGGGCCAATCCATCCATCCGGCTGAATCCGACCCAGCACGTTATCGACTATATCATGGACCTGTGCTTTCAGACGTTCATCTTGCGTGGTATACGCAAGTGGGACGAGTGCATTCACCCAATACGGCAGTGCCTCGTTCAGGTCACTATATTCCTGGTCTCCGCCAATCCATGATGAATTGGCCACGAATCGATAAAAATCGTACAAATGACCTCCGAGACCTGCAGCAGAGGTCTCAAGCTCAGTCTTTAACCATCCGTTCGCGGTGATGCTGCCCAAGGGAAGAGGATCATATGCGAATGGGACAACTGTTTACGATATTAGTAGAGAGTACTTCTTAACATGAGAGCCCCGAGAGCTTACGTGAAGTAGCCCGTGTAGGTGTTATGAGGCTAAAGGTCGCGGTGTATGGCAGAAGCCAAAGCACAGACCATATTAAAGGCATGTTGGATTATAATGCAGGGTTACTTTATTTCCCAAGGTCCCCGAATTTATACCTGCATGGAGGCACTATATCCTTCAAACTTGGTATTAATGCGAGCGGGGTCATGGTGATTAGATGCTACTAGACCGGTCGCACAGAATGCCGACCGAAGAATGAGGAGAAATGTAACCATTGTTGCGGGTAGACCGGATGTGTTTTGGATGCATGGTGCAGATCGTTCCAAGCTTGTCTCGGGCGAAGCTTCTCCGTCGGGATTTTCCCCGAACAGACTATATATATGCTGATCTTCGTGGGGGATCATCATGCAATAGGTGTTTGTGACATTATGCCTTAAGGAATATGGTGGAGAATGCAGACATCATCAACTGAAGTTAAATAAAATTTATATAAACAAGACATTATTCATATCCCACGTCACATGGTATCATCTAAACATGAATAACAGTTCCGTTCTCCTTGCGAACAAAGTCGAAGAAGTCCTTGAGGTTGTTGTGCTTAGGCTGACCCACAACAAAGACAGCAGGCTTGCCATAAGGAGCAGGCACAGTAGCAGTCTGACCACCCTGGTAAGTCTTTCCACTCCAAACGTGAGTGTATGTCTCGCCAGGACCGGGGAAGTAAACGCGCACGCTCTTGCGACCGGCATCCAAGACGGGGGCAACATACAAATCAGCGCCGAGGAAGTAGCTCTCGTAGCTGATTTGCTTAGCCTTGACGTCGTTGGGGTAGTAGATCACAGGCATGCGAACAAGGGGCCAGCCAAGGTGCTTGCTCTCGGTATCAAGGATCTGGCGACGGTAAGGTCCCAGACTGGCGAACATGCGAGCGTTATAGGCGTAGTATGCGTATGTGGAGGCGTTGGTGTAGAACTGGGCGTTCACCTGGGGGACGTTACCCTCGTGCGAGCGGAAGACGGCACTGGAAACGGCGGACAGTTCTCCCCAGCGACCGAGAAGTTCGGCAGAGCGGTTGACGATGCCGTTGCTGTCCCAGGTGGTCGTGTAGCCACCGATTTCAACGTGACCGTGAGCGTAGCCGGAGAGACCCATGTGCCCCAGGACAGTGACGGCAGACTTGATTCCGTCATTGACGCCCCAGTTGGTGTTTTGGTCACCGACCCAGTACAGGTTCATGTTGCGGTTGGACGACATGGAAGATGAACGGTGGAAGATGAGAGCATCAGCAACGGCGGAGACATTCTCACGAAGTTGATTGTTGATGACTGACCAGTCACGGGGGTACTGGTTGTGGTAGAAGCGGGGATCGATGTTCTTGTTGCTGAATTTGGTGTCAGAGCTGACGGGGGTGTACTCTCCGAAATCGCACATGTATCCAGAGACGTTAGCGCTCCAGACTTGATCAGTGAGGACCTCCTGGAACCAGGCCCAGGCAGCAGGGTTGGTGAGATCGACAATTCCAGCCTCAATACCGGGGCCACTGGAGATAACAGCAGTGCCATTGATGGTGGAGTTCTGGATCAAAAAGCCGCCCTCGGTGGCCTCGAGGTAGAGGTTGCGACGGTAACCATCAGGCTTGCTGCTGACATTGGCGATGAAGGGGTTGATGTACGACAGTGTACGGACGTTGTGCTGGTCGCGCAGGTTCTGCACAAACTTGTTCCAAGTAGGGTAGAGGTCGGAATCAGCCTCCCAATTCCACCATAGGCGAGAAACAGTGAGACCGTTCAGATGAGAGCCGGTTTGGCTGTGGGTACCCACCCAGTCCTGAAGCCAGACACCGGCGATGGGGCAGGAGTTGTTCAATCCCCAGTTGACAATGCGGTTGACCTTGGTCTGACCACCCTGGATACCAAGGATAGCACCCTTGTCAGCCCACTCAGGGAGCTCGGGCATGCGTCCAGTGTACTCAGTAAGCATGGTAATCGCATTCAGCATGTTGCTAGCCTGCATGAAGTAACCGTCGACGTTCAGCGCAGCGTAACGCACGGTAACGGCATTGGCATCGCGGAAATCGAAGTTGGCGTAGGCGGTACTCTCCTCGGCCAAGTAGAACACACGGGAATTCGAGGAGATGTACTGGGGGGTGGCAGAGTAGGTGGTGTGCTTGTCACCTCCAGAGAAGAAGCTGTCGGCGCTCTCAAGCTCGGTGGTAGGCTGGTCACCACGGCCGACACCACCCTCACGAGAGAAGATGGGCACAGACTGGTTCTTCAGAGATGCGAATGAAGCCTGGCCACCAAGACCGTAGAAGTCCTCAGACGGCGACGAAGCGTAGGTGAAAAACAACTTGGTCAGAGCGCCGTTCGAGCTGGGGTTGACCTTGATGCTGAAAGCAACACGATCCGGGAACTCCAAAGGAACATAAAGTGCCAACGAGAAACCGGCGGTGGCATTCCCACATCCAGATAGGGTGCCTTGCACGACTGCAGCGTGGCTGTTGACACTTCCCTTCCATGCGCGCTGCGAAACACGAGTGATACGTTCAGATGTGCACTTGTTGTTATCGACGTCGGTAATCTTGAAGTTTCCACTGGAATCGACAATTTCATCGAGTCCTGCGCTAGCGCTCAAGAAAGCTTTGCCAGGGAGAGTCTCCCAGATGGTCTGATTGCGACCAGTCACAGCCAGGTGGTTGGCATCCTGGTCAACAGAGAGACTGAAGCCGCTTCCAAGGTCCAATGGTGCTTGCGCCGCGACGGCTGACGCCGCAAGGGTCGTCCAGATCAAACTTTTTAACCCGATCATCTTGCAATTGAAGTTCAACCGATGTCGATCGAAACAAAAAAACGGCCATCGCTTACCTTTTAAGCTTCAGAGTCCTCTCCGAATTTGCCGAAGAACTCCCCAGATGACAGTTAAAGCGACCCACTCGGAAATTCTGTTACCTCTACGTCACAAACAACCCAATCATCGGGATCTCGTCCACGATGCCCCGGTGTTTAATGACGATCAGCTTGTCCGGTCATGTCAGAAGGTGTATGAATGGCTAATGGCGCGATGAACCCCACAATTGGCGACTCCATCGGGTCGTGTCGAGGACTCCGCTCGGAAGACTACCGATTTCCCCTCTTAAACAAATTGCCGTCCCCAGATTCGGGAATGGGGGTCCTGAAGAATCTGCACGTCGCATCAATGCATGAACCTCGATTTGCCCAAGACGATTTCCCGAGGGTTGATCAGTGATTTTAAGTATTTCCACCCGGTCGGTATGCCGACATCCCGAACATGTGGCTTTCTTCTCGCCTGACGGGCTTCTGCCACTGACGAGGTGTGGAGCTGGGGACTCCGCATTACGGGCGGTGTTTCGATTTTCCTATTGCCGTTGGTCGCCGCCAAGCACGCCTTAAACGGCTAAAATGGCATGGGAAATGCCGCACGACGGGACGAATGCGCCTTTTCCGGAGGACATTCTCGTCTTGGACCCATCTCGTTTATAGTCGACACTAGTAGTACCCGGGACGCCGGTTTTCATGACTAAAATGTGGTCAATGTGGAGCAATAAGAGTCTAAAGTACCTGATTCCAAGGTTCTTCGGTTTCTAAGAGCCGAGTGAAAATATGTACAGGCGAGTGACCTCATTTCTCCCATGCAGGGGTGGTTCCCCAGGAAGTAGGAGTGTCACTCATCTCAAACTCAATTGTTCCGGCATTCAATATATCGGCATGTTTTAGTTTCGGCAGATCCACCTGTTTTCCGGCTATCTTCAAGCTCTTGACGTATGGTTTGTTGAGTGCTCCAGGAGCACTAATGACAAGGGTCTTATCGGACTCATGTGTGGCCTGACCACCGGTAGTAGCTTCGGCTGACCAGCGGATAGTAGTCTTCTCGAAAAATGGGGCGGAGACAACGTATTCATCGCTGGCTGGGTTTACCGGGTAGAATCCAAGTGCTGAGAAGATATACCATGTACTCATCTGACCCAGGTCGTCGTTACCACTGAGTCCACCACTGGTGGCGTTATAGTTCTGCCAAGCAATGGGTGGAATCGTCTCGGCAGAGCGGTCGGGATAGCCAAGAACTGAGTAAAGGTAGGGAACATGGTGGCTTGGCTCGTTGGTCTGGTCGTTGTGTCCGTCCTGGAAGTACGTATCCAGTTTGTCACGCATGTCTTCCCGACCACCGAAAAGTTTAGACAAGCCCTCAACATCATGCATCACGTCAAATGTGTAGACCCAGTCATCACCTTCAGTCCAACCCCATGTGTTGTTTGCCCAAGTCCCATTTCGATTGCGTGCCTGCATAAAGTGTGTTTCGTTGTTCCAAATGTTGGCATAGTTTCCGCTTCGAACACGAAGAGCAGTAATTGTGTCGTTATCTGCCCTGACATGCGCTCCCACGATAGAACACGCGTAATCGTCAAATGCATAATCCAAAGTCCGGCTTCCAGATTCCGACCAGCCATCATTAGAGACCCATCCTTGCTTCATATAGGCTGTCAGTCCAGCGCGCACCTCATATGAAGTGTTAGGCTCACGGTCGTAGTAAAGCACTTCCAGATCACGAACTGGTGGCACGTACGCATCTTTCTTGACTGCTGCCCAGGCCTTAGAAATATTGAAGTCCCGGAATCCGCGCTCCAAAGCATTGGCAAGCACAACATCTGCGTTTGTCGCAACCATGATGTTGGTTTCGATCATGTTGGCCCACATGGGTAGCCAGCCAGTCCAGTCAAAGATCTTTAGCAATGACCGCATCATGCCGTTGACTCGTTCGGGGGCAAACAGTGTAAGTAGAGAGTGCTCCGCTCGATACGTATCCCAAATAGACCAAGACTGATAGTATGAGTCGTTGGCAGTATGAATGCTGTCCGTGTAACCGGAGTAAAAGGTCCGCAAGTTGCCATCCCTAGATACTGGCTCAGAGAAGCCGCTGGGATACTGCAATGCATGAAATAGGCCGGTGTAAAAGATTGTACGCGGATCATGGTCTGCGTCCGTGTTGTTGACACCTTCAATTGTCACCCGTCCCAGCTTCTCGAGCCATGCGTTCTTTGTGTGGTGAATGGTATCTTCGAATGAGGCGCTATCGGGGGTCTCGAACTCTAAGTTACGACGCGCCTGCTCGACACTGACATATGACACACCCGTTCTAACCTCTACAGCAGTGACGTTCTGGTGGAATTTCACGAACGCCCCAGTAAACTTTCCAGTCCTATCCATTTCCCCCTCAAATATGATGTTTCCGTCGGTGACACCACTTTTCGTGAAGGGCTCCGAGAATCGAGAGACAAAATACCCTTTGAATGACGACGCGCGGTCTGGTCCAAGAAGATAGTCTTGTCTTTCCGTGTTGTAGCCGTAGATTTCTCTTGTTTCAGGATCAACATGAACCTCCCCAGTCCAATTGCGACGAGAAGCTTCAATGAATACCCAAGGTTCAAGCCTCTCCGCCGAATCACTGTAATCCTCAAAATTGAATCGAAGATGCCCAGCATGAGAATCAGCAGTCATAGCGACCCGAATCGACCGCTGGGGATTTTCCCGCGTCTCCAGGCCAGAGGATATTCCAATCTGCTTTTGGCTTCGCTTTCTTGTTCGACCATTCGCACCCTCTTCAACCTCTTCAGGCACAGTACCAGCACCACCAGGATCAGGCCCATCATGCGCATACTCGGCCGTAGCATTCCAGTCTCGACCCAAAAGTTGCGTAGCATCCAGGACCACCTCATAAACATAGGGTGTGCTTTTCTCATCTTCCTTGCGGAAACCAAGTCCCCGGTTAATGAAAAGTGGCTGGACTTCACCTATTCCCGGTGTCAAAACAACCTGACCCGCCTCGCCCATCCAGATAGCTGGCTGGTGTGTAGCCTGGAACCCATGAATCAGACGGTCGCTATCACCGTAAGGACACTGAGAGATGAAATTTTCTCGCGTCTGCGGTGTCCATCGTGTCATCCCAAAAGGAGTGGAGACCGAGGGAATCATTCCACCATTGGTGTTTGGAGATACGCCATATGTGCCAATGAGGGGGTTGACGTATTTTAGTACTCCGGCATTATCATGGTAGTTGGGTGTGTCCCGTATGCCGCAGGTACCAGATTGACGCGTTGGTTGAGCGGAGACACTCCCACAGAGACCTAGGAACACTGGCAAAGCTGTATATAAGGTTTTCATCTTCCGATGTTATTTTGAATGGTCTAACCTAACCTCAGTCGATCGTTTCATCATAATGCGAGGGCCATGCGATTTATATTTGCAGAAGACAAGGCGGCTGGTGCCGATCGTAGCTCACATTCCTCAAATCCCGGTAGGTTCCACGATTTGTACCAAAGCGATGGGCTCGGGCTCTCCTGGCGTGGGGTGGAAGTAACGTTGTGGCTTTTCAGTGTTGATCGCAATCCCCGCTAAATTTGCGGGGTTGGGGTCGCACTGCGCTGTTAAGTGGGGGCTCCTGCCTCTTTCGCTCTCGCTTTCTCGTCTTCCGGGAAATTTCTGGTAATAAATACCGATTCATTTCGAATAAAATCTCGCTGCCGTTTTCCCCTAATTGAATGTATCGCCTATGCTATAATCTTGCAGAGTAATCTAGACTCTTTGCACGAAGTTTAAGGAGGCTCAATTGAGGACAAAGAAGGAGGTAGAAGCGGACTCAATAGGTTGAAAATGAGATCCAAGTCGATTTGGGTGATGGATTTGGAAAGCCAGAGCTTACAAAGGCGATGGATCCGAAGGTCTTGGAGATGAAGAGGCAGCACGAGGGAGTTGACACGATTTAGCATGGGGAACAGATAAAGGCTTACCTAGTCAAGGTTTAGACCAGTCTCAGATGACTACTGCACCAGCTACTTTATCTCAGCCTTATAAGACCATTACAAGCAAGTGAGCAACTAATGATCTTGCATGAAAAGACATCATTCCATGCCTCCAGCCCTCCTAGTTAGGATTCCACTATCGTTTTAGTTCCTATTTTTGAATGAGACTGGCAAAGAGAGACGTCGGTATTTAGCAGTAATAGACACAGATACTATTTGAGACACGTGGGGCAAACACCCTGAGGCTCGTCTTAAATCACCAAACACCGTTAGATGTAGAACTCCGTTCTTGCAAACATGGTTCCAAGCTATTTGACCTTCAGTATGAACAGTCTGTTAGTTAACAAGATAATTTATTTACCGCGCTATTGGAGCTTGAATATCTCGGCAAACGCCACTGCTTCGTTTGTATCCACTATATGGAGTTTAGTTCCAGAACGCGAGAGAGAGCGCAAGACGGAGTTCGTGCCTCATCGGCAATTGATACGGGAAACCGACATAGCTCACGATCAGTGCCGATGATCCACCCTGCCATTGGTGCCATTGGGGAACAGTTAATGAAAATTTTAGGTTTGAATGACTGGAAAATTTCGGTGCCGACGGACACAGATGAATTATATACAGAAATTCAGAAAAGACTTAGTTGACCAATCATCACTGTCGCGTTAATGTATACGATTCTGCAGTGTGGAGATGAAGCCGTGGTTCCGAGTCTTCAAGCTCCAAGCCCCAGAGTATTTGGCACCAAGCTAATGCTCGGCAAGGTGAAATGCACGTTCAATGCCAGAGCAGAGGCCAATGGGACTCTTGCGTGGGATGCCGTGCCTGGCGTGGCCCCACTTCGCCCTTGTCTCCCCCTGTCGGTCTCCGAATCCCAGGCCCATGGAGTCCTATCATCCCTAGCACGTGGAAAACCATGCCTCATTTGATGAAAATATTCAAGCTTTGCCGACGCGATAGAAGCACGATGGGAGTATCGAAACGAGCAATATAAACAGTGCAGGATTTCCTCAAGTGAAATGTCCGATCGAGGAAAATAAACAACACAATGTTGCGAACTCTGGCAGCCATCTCTTTCTTTGCTCTGCCATCGCTGCAGAGCACAGTCTCAAAGAAGTTCGCGCCTCTCAAATTCGCCAAGGATGGCACCTTCCAGATCTCAGTTCTGGAAGATCTTCACTTCGGAGAAAGTAAGTCCCCCACCCCCACACCCCGGTATCTAAGATTAACATTCACGAAAAGATGCCTGGGACACATGGGGCCCCGAGCAAGACGTGAACTCTGTGGCTGTTATCAACCGGGTTCTCAACGCTGAATCGCCTGACTTGGTCGTTCTCAACGGCGACTTGATCACGGGTGACAACGCATTCCTGGAAAACAGCACTGTTTACATCGATGAGATCGTCGCCCCACTCGTTGAACGTGGTTTGACCTGGGCTTCTACCTACGGCAACCACGATAGTTCCTACAATCTCTCTCGCGAAGCCATCCTAGCTCGCGAGCACCGCTGGCCTAATTCGAGAACGAAGCAGATGGTCTTTGGTCGCGAGGCTGGTGTCTCGAACTATTACCTCCCTGTTCACGGGTCCAAGGATGAGAACTCTACTGGGGCTCCCGAGCTGCTGCTTTGGTTCTTTGATAGCCGGGGTGGCTATTATTACCAGGAGCTGGATTCGGCTGGAGACGAGGTTGCGCAGCCAAACTGGGTTGATGTTAGTGTTGTTGATTGGTGGAAGAAAACCAATAAGGAGCTTGTGAAGAAGTATCACAAGGAGATCCCGTCTCTTGTTTTCGTGCATATCCCCACAAATGCGTCGTTGGCTGCGCAGACGGAGATTGGAATCAATGAGCACCGTGAACCGGGTATTAATGATGATTATACCCTTGCGCAACAGGGTGAGGGGTGGTGTGCTGACGGCAGCGATGCTAGCACTTGTGTCTATGGTGGACAGGATGTGCCTTTCATGAAGGCCCTTGTTGATACACCTGGTGTTCTTGCCGTGTTCTCGGGTCACGATCACGGTGATACTTGGTGCTACAAGTGGGATAGTCAAATTTCCGAGATGACTGTCAAGGGCAATGGTGTCAACCTCTGCTTTGAACAGCACTCTGGGTATGGAGGTTATGGAAGTTGGATTCGTGGATCGAGACAGATCCTTGTGTCGGAAGAGAAGTTGAAGAAGAGTGTGATTGATTCCTGGATTCGATTGGAATCTGGGGACGTGTCGGGCGCTATCTCGCTAAACTCGACATATGGTGAGGATAGCTATCCCGCGACAGTGGATCTGGATTCATCTTGCCCTACTTGCAACTATACTCTCAACTAATCTTCTGAAGAAAATTTTATGGGAGTAACAGTAGTCAAGGCAATTTGATATTTTGCTCTGTCTTGAAAATTCTTTGGTCCAGACGAGGCTGAGCATTTGGAAGTCATTGTGTGACATATATAATCTCAACAAGACCATAATATCTGAAACATGCAATCCAAGGCTCCCAGGTGAACAACAATTTAAACATGAAAAATGGGCGTGTCCCTGAGGCTTTGCCAGCCCTATGACCCGCTCTTGACACTAAAAATAGAAAGGCGGGAACCCCAGCCACACAATGGGCCTATCACAGACGCGGCGCCACACACAAAACAAACCGCCAAGATGGCATGCGCGTCCATTCCTGACGCGTCCAACTGAGAACGCTCCCAACAGCAATATTAAAGGGTTTGAGACTCCTCACACCTCAAAATTTTGACCCTCTTGCTCTCGTTTCGTTGTCAAAGGGATCTCACTTCTCAAACTCTCACCATGCCGGCTCTGTACTCGACCCTGGACGAGCGGGCCCACATGGCCATGGCCCCGCACCTTGCCCAACGCAGCCTAAGCGTCGACCATACACAGGCGATAACGCTAGGTATCATGGCCGTCTATGTGGTTGTTATCGCATTACTCTGGAACCTGCCATACCTTCGCTACTCACTATGGCCCTTCAAGGTAAGCAGGATTCATGCGCGCGAGCCGTTGCCTAGCTAACCACAACAGATGTTGGTTATCGCGTTTCACGAATTCGGACATGCGATCACGGCATGCTGTACCGGTGGAAAGGTTGAATCCATCTCCCTTGATCCCCATGAAGGAGGCGTCACGCATATGCGAGGAGGAGTGTCTGCGATTACACTGCCGGCGGGATATTTGGGATCATCCATCATCGGCGCTCTTTTGATCTTCGCTGGATTCGATATTGTGGCTAGTAAGGTTGCGAGCTTCGTTCTTGGGGTTTGCTTCCTTTTGACACTCTGGTGGGCGCGGAAAGATTGGTTGACTATCGGTACTGTTCTACTTGCGATCGGCTTGTTGATTGCCTGCTGGTTCATCGCCCATGCTGAAGCCTTGAGGTGGTTCGTGGTAAGTTATGGTGAGCTGGATTTCTACTATTGTCATATGCTAACCATTAGTATAGCTCTTCATCGGTGTCATGTCTTCTCTCTACAGCGTCTGGGATATTGTAAGTTTTCTCTCTGCAAAAATTATGATTGCATTAGCTAATCTTCTATACAGTGCGACGATCTCATTCTCCGCAAAGTCAACAGCTCTGATGCTAGCGTGTTTGCTAAAAAATATGGAGGATCTTCTCAATGCTGGGGAGTTATCTGGTCCATTATCTCGCTTTGCTTCATGGCTATCGGAATTATTGGTGGAATTGCTGCATTTCCCCAGTCCTTCAGCCAGCAAGAGAAAGACTCGCAGCATTTCATTCCCACCTTCTGATTGCAGATGTTATGACATTCACGAACAAAATTCAATACCCCATCTATATAGTTTCAATTTGTTGGCATTAGTTCTGATCTAATAGTTTTTGAGCAAAGATTGCTTCAGTCAGTCATTCCGGTTCGGCTGCAATCTATATTGCTTATCATCAACTGGGCACGCCAATAAACTACAGTTGCGCCAAGTTGCGCCAAGTCGTAGATCTTCCGCCCCCAAACCCGTTCATTTTGAGTTGTAATCTATTCTCTGATTTCACCAACTATTAGTAAGCACCAAGGTAAAGATTTTTTGGAGTCCTATCATTGCAATCCGAGGTAGGACAAGGCGCCAGCTCAATAGGTATCACCCTCAATTGCTTCCACGTTCCAGGGCAGCCTAGCATTAACATGGGTGCGTATTGGAGAGCATTATCACTCCAAATGTCGAATAGTGCACATTTCCTAATACCGCCCGTGAGTGAGGTGTCCAACTGTACTTCTAAGATTGGGGTATTAGATTACAAATGCCCGTCATACACGAGTCACAAAGCAAATAGATACTAACGAGTAAGAGGATGGCGCAAATTTGCAGGATTAGCCTGGGAGGTTTAGGGATTTAGATTCATCCTCGTCCTACTAGTCCATTGAATTCAGCCTCGTCGTTACGCAGACCCTCACCTAAGCACAGGCCGAGAAAATTATTCATGTTTGGTGTCCATGCCCCCCCCCCCCCGCAAGCTGTCATCTCAAGCTTGTTCGATAAATTGAACGAGTTTTCTTGAAATTGTCCTTGCTCCTAAACCATCATGCCATCGTCTTGCAGCTATAAATGTTCGGGTGAGACATATCATTCTACACATACGATATCATCAGGGTCGGGTTATTTCAACAATGATATCACGGGAGTTGGAGTGAGTTCCAAGTCCCGAGCAATCTCTATTCGAATGGAGTTCCTTCGTTTAAACTGATTTAGGTTGTCATCAATTACATTGTCGGTGCTGGCATCGCGGTTGTTATCACTATCATATACTATTTCTTCGTGTACCAACCATCGCAAGACCCATATGGAAGGACCGATGAAAATGCCCCGGCATTTAATGCGAACCCAGTAGATGAGTTATTCCTGACATGGCTACGGCGATGGCCGAAACGTCTCCTCACCCATTTCAGACCTTGCTGGGGGGAAACTCGAATCAGCAATCGACTTGAAAGAATATTTGTTAAGGTTTGGTGCTACAATATTCCGCTCAGTAATCCAGATTCTGACAACAAAGCAAGTGTCTTTTGGCAATGAGCGATTTTCAGCTCGTGACAGGCTTCTCTATCCTGATCAGTGGAGCTTCACAGCTTCGATGCGGCCTCACAACCCTTTATTGGGTTTTCATCATGGAATTAGCCTGGCTTTCCTGTTTCACTCACTTAGTCTGTCTGACACTTCTACGAAAATACCTTTATCATCATGCCTCAGAGCGCCTATGGCGATTGATCGCGATGGGCACTTTAGTAGTCTTTGTCGTCACTGGGTTGTTTTGCGAACTCACATTTTACTCCAACTACAACTACGACGACTCAGATGCCGCTATTTGCTATATTGGATTGCCTATACTAGGTTCTCGTTTTTCATCTGATGCCTGGGCGGTTTTAATAAGTGCACTGGTGATTATGCTTGGGTTCGTCGCTCGAGTTGTCAAATTGCATAGACCCATCTCCAATGCATTCGACCGGACTAGGTCATGGCTTAGTCTTCGAGGACGGAAAGTTCTGAGTTTCATCTATGAACAGTATCGCGAAGATTGCAGACCACAAACTCTTCGGCTTTCACTCTTGTATCGACCGCTGCTCGCCGCATTTCTGACCGCACGATTTCTTCTCGATACGTTGACCTCGGTCTTTTGTGAAGTAAGTTACTGGTTGCAATAAAATGGCACTTCTGACTTTCGATAGGTGGCTTGGTTGTGTGCTGCATTTTCGTGGGGCGTGTCAAACGTTGTGCGGACATTTGACTCGTTATCCCGAGAGACGAGTAATTCTGTTGTTGAATCAAGAATGAGCGACTGGACATTTGGGCAAGTCATATCGGTTGTGTTACTGGCCGCGCCGCTTCTAGCCATCATTGAGTACTTCAGTTCAGGTAAGTCTGAAGTGAGGACAACCATTGAATCTTTCCTAATAGTCAATCCATCTTCTATAAATCAGACTCCGACCAAGATGGAAAGCCAGCGATGAATGGACATCCAAATCAGTCTGCATATTTAGAGCCGCGAATCCTGTATCGCAACGGCCTCATATCGACAGCAAATGGGCTTGATGATCTCCACAACCCCGATGCAAATTGGAATTGCCGTCCAAACACATTACGAGTGGTCTTCTATTATTCATTGGGAGCTTGTTCATATATATATGGGCTCAGCTTCATTTACTCTTTGGGTGAAGAGCCCATGGGACCCTTGCTTGCTAACTGGGTATTATATGCTCTCGCGCTCTTCGGAGTATATGGGGTGAGTCTTTTCTCGCTGTTACTTGAAACTAATATGCCAAGAAGGCTCCGCTGGCTTAGAAACACACTGCAAGGTGTGAATTTGATTTATTTTCTTTTCAGTTTGACCATACCGGACTGGGTTAACTTTGGATGGATTAGCCAGACGAAAATTTGGCATCTTGTCCTTGTTTACTTTGGCATAAGTTGTGCTTTTTATGCCCTTTGTGCTGTTTCCTGCGTGATTCTTTGCTGAGAATAGCTAAAAACAGCTTACAATCCTTTCATATGAAGATAGTGAGGAATCTATGAAAGGTGATAAAATGAACGTACTGTAATCCTGAAAGTCAATAATAGAAAGCCAATATGGCTAGTCATCGTCTTAGTAGTGATCGAGATGACGGGAAAGCTGCCGGCTCAAGAAGAGGCGTGCCTTATCCCCTTTATATCTCATACTATCCTTTCGATGTCCTATATTTCCCAACAATAACCAGATAGTTGCTTACTGGTATTCCTTGGAGCGAAGCTCAAAAAAGGTTCTATCGTTGTGCATGTCTCTCTTGAATTGCTATAGTTCACTTTGTCTCACTCGCAGAGTTCCTTTTTAAAAGAATCATATATGTTCTGTAGCCACGGCCAGCCAATTAAATATCGGCAAAGCACTAAGTGCGACTATCGAGCCTGCAGGCTGAGTATGCTCGTCTTGCTCCTCGGCGGCAACGAATATCACCCTGCCATCCTCCAGCTGCTTAGCAATAGCCTATGGGTTAGGTCCATTAAGAGTCGTGTTGTAAGTGGCATTACTCGGAAGATCCTTGAAGACGATCGTGCCATTTCCCTCTCGGTAATCACTTGTAGCGGCTCCGACAGTTCGATAGCCCCCATGCTGTTTCATATGCTTCTTTCCGGTAGCGATGTCCTTTCGAGAGAGACCTCTCTCGAAAAACGATAATGCAGCCAGAGGCTGATAGAATGGGACTTCGTGACCAGATTCATAAATACGGACAAAAGTATACAAGTCACTTTGTCGGACCTGTCCGTGAACGATCCCATCCGAAGTGGTGAGATTGACAAAGCCTGCCTCTTCGTACCCAGGAGCATTGATCTCCTTTGCGATAACTTGACCACCAAGCCAGTTGCAGTTATAGTCGCTAAATGAGTCGATGTTAGCTAAATAGCTCTCTGTTATCAGTCGAGGCTGGGGTTGGGGGCTCATACGCATCGCCAAAATACATGACCACCTGAACACCCGATTCTATCAGCTTCTTCACGTCGCCTATGGTGCCAGACATACGGTCGTCATCACCGGTACTTCCAAAAGCAGTACCAACAGTGTTAGACGACTCGGAGAAATTCTGGTATGCACCGATCGCCGCTTGAACCTTCGGGGAATTGAGATAGTCCACATAGAACACGTAAGGGAACGGATCGGAGCTCAATTCACGCATATCATATTCATCGCGACCCGAGTAGATATCGTAAAGCTCCTCGACTTTTTCCGCACAGAAGTCGTCGGCTGCGGAGCAGATATCATTACGGCCGGTGGCATAACATTCCAGAGTTTGGTCAACGCAGTTTCCCTTTCCGTAAAGGTTGTTATACCACTCCGCCTTTATAGTTGCGTTGTATGGATCGTAATCATATGTGTTACCGGGGAACACAGAGAAATTGTAGTATGCCTGGTACTGGATCAGGGGATCGAACCAGCCATTACCGATGAATACGTTCTCGAGTTCGATATCGATTGCGCCAGGAATCTTTTTGGCGTTCTGCTCCAAAAAGTAGGCTGCTTTGGTCAGCATTCCACGATCACCTGCGATAATGTCAGGAAAGCTCACTGTTGAAAACCGGCCCATAGTGACCCCCATAACTCTCAGTAGCGAAATTGAAGCCGTTCTTTGAGTACTGTGGGAATGCACCCATGAATCCCTGCAGAGTTTTCCACATGTTGGGAGCGGCACCTTGGGTGGAATTCGGAACCAGTGCGATGTCAGGCTTGGAATATGTGCCGCATGTCCCGTATTGCTGGGCGTAATCTGGGCATGTGGTGTTGGGTAACTCAATTATATTGCCTTCGTCGTCCTGATATCCCGGAATAGGGATTGTGTATGAGAAGCCAGTTGTAGCAGGCTGATCGATGAAGATCTAATGATAATTGAGCAAAATTCATGGTAAAAGGTTTCTTGGGGAACTGACCATGTTGCTCACGTTGCTCCATGAATGAGGGTTGTTGTATACATTCCCCTCATAGTCAACTCCACATGGGCCTAATTCCTGGAATAATCCGATCATTGAAGATGACCCCGGGCCGCCATTGATCCAAACCGTCAGTGGTGCCTATATAATTCCAAAGTCGTTAGCTTTACTCCTAATCAACGTCTCAATGAGGTCGCGTGCCATACTTCTGAAGGATCTCCATTCCTGGTCTCGAAGAACCACCTTTCCTCATCCGTTAGCTTCTTTAACATTGAAAACAAATGGAATCAGTTGCGTTTTAACAAACGGCAACTGCCGCATATGCTGTTTAACCCTTGTGGTCAACATATTGGGGGATATTCGCTTACCAAAAAATGTGTTCATGCTCCCCAACATCAGCATAACCCGAGTAACTTTTTACATCCGGATCCTGCTCACAGATTCCAGCGGGCACTTCTTTATAGCGCACATTAATACCTGCATGACCTTTCTTCGTGATCAAGTCGGTCGGCGCTGGAACGAATTGAGCCGCGGTATAGTGGACCAGCGCTCCCAACACCGTTAACCGAGAAATTACACCCATTTTGAACCTCAATCCCTATGTTTGAGAGACTAAATTTCAAAAATCCAAAACCCAACAACCCCGCTCGGCTGGGACTTGATCCTATATAGCTCCTGCAGATCGCTAAGATCGATTGGGAAGGTAGGATCCATATATTGTTAAGATCGGACTTGATTGGCGAACCCCTTTATCTCGTCGAGGGGAAAGTGGGTCGGTCGGAGGTCCGGTCTACGTTGTATCCCTAGCAATCTAGTTGCATAGTACTAATCGATTTTTGAGTTTGTTTACTCATCGCTAACATTATATCTAGATTAGGTAGTCGCATGTGGTTGGTCAGATCGTGAATCGCACATGGGGGTGTGTAATCTAGACATAATTAGTGCAAAATATGCAGCATTTCGGCTATATTATCGTGAGATACCTCCGCTTAACGGTGTTAAATTCAATTTTTTTCCCCCTAAATTACGCTCAATAATCATCTCTTGTACTTAATAATGAGTAAATCTATACCAATGTCATCGCACATCACAAAATCCTCACAACGGCAGATCCGCGACCGTCGGAACTGTGGAGGTGTGGCTGTCCGCGATTGACCGCACAATTAATAATGTCGGGAGTTGTTACTTTAACCCGCGATCTAGGCCGGTGTCCTGAAAGAATAAATAAGTATCGTGTAAAGTATCTAAACTATTTTTTCTTATATATACCTTTTCTAACCCTTTCACAGGTCGTGGTGTACCTATATGATTGAATAGTGAAATGTCTAGTGCATCGGCCTTAAGACGATGTGGAGTAATCAACTCTTAGTAGCTAATCAAAAATTCAAAGAGCCTAGCATTTTTAGGTTATGCAGACTTTCATAAGCTAACCTTGAAGGTTCTTGAAGAAGGTCCAAATAATGTACTAGATTGTCAGGAAGAGCCTTTTTGTCGGCAAGATCCGGACTTTCACCTTCGCTGTTCTTTTTAGAGTTTTCCCTTAAGGCTCCAATAAATGGATGCTCACCATCCCATGCCTGGAGCTCCTCCTGTCTATCACATTCCTGTTTAACACACTTTGCTAACTGATAACCGGGGAGCAAATTAGGAATCTCCTGTCTGGTTGCTCATGTGTTGCGCGCAGAAATCAACCCCGGTAAGCCCGAAGCTGCACACTCGCTAGCTGTTCGACCATGATGCACGCTTGATGGAAGCCCTTTTGTATTCTATGATATATATATATTGGAAGGGGAATGAGACAGGGAATTAAGTTTAACAGAGGACGTGGTAGATAGAAGATGAAAGAAACCCCAGACTTGGGAGAAGCGACTCATCAGGCACCGATACCTACTTATACGTAAGTCTTACAATGCTGATTTATGGATGAGGCCACAGCTTATATTCCAGCAAACGATAAGCGGAGGCCTCGCTAGGTGGTGACTGCAGGATGTTCAATTCTGTATGAACTAAAATATTTGTCTGTTTTGTGTGGTGTGTGCGTTTCTCGTGTCTCAGTGGTATCCTTGGAATCAGGGTCTCAACCTCTTTTCCAACCACATTCCGGCCCACTTTGTCAGGCCCAATCTCGGTCCACCACTAAGCTCATTTGTTTTCATTGGATATCCCAAAGAGTAATGAAGCCCGATCAAGGGTCAACAGGTGTAAGGCTGATCGGCACCATGGAGCCGGGTGGGCTAGGTGGGTCGGTTTGGCCGAGTGAGCCGGACCCTTGTGACATCATTGACTGAAAGCTATTTTGTCCTTGACGAACTTGCCGAGGAACTTTTCCCAGCACGAGATCAACTAATTCTGTACCTTCAGGAAATTCTGCGTCGGGTTTATCTTCTCAATTATAATTATCTACCCGGTTGCATCAGCCCATACTATTCCTACAGGAGCCTGAACCCGCCGTGTCGATCTCCCGTCATGCCTTCTGTCGCATCGTCTACGGAAGAAGCTGAGTCTGGCCAACAGAGATCGACCCAATCCAGTGATTTGACTGAAGATACTAGCGATACACTGTCAGAATATAACGACCGGGTGCGGTTCAACGGTGATGGACTGAACACGGGAGTCCGGGTGCTAGGTTCGCGATCCAGAAAATTATCGATCTTGCTTCAGCAGTGACTAACCTCGCGATGGTCGAACAGGAGATGGCCGGCTCGACATCCGTATCAAAGAGCACAGGCCAAGCATCGCCGGACTGCTCAATCGGCTGCAGGCCACCCCTGCGCCATCAGAATGTGATCAAGCGAAAGACACCGCTAGCACTTGCAGCCGTGCCGGACGAGATGGAAAAACTTTCCCACTGGTCATGAATATCGTCATTCAGGTTATCGGCTCGCGCGGTGATATTCAGCCATTCGTCGCATTGGGTAAAGAGCTGAAAGCTCACGGACACCGAGTGCGACTGGCAACCCACCTCGCATTCCGCGAATTCGTTCTTGAAGGCGGACTGGAATTCTTCAATATCGGTGGAGATCCAGCTGAGCTCATGGCTTTCATGGTCAAGAACCCCGGACTACTTCCGGGTCTAAAAACGATTCGGAGTGGTGCGATTCAGAAGCGACGCCGGGAGATGAGAGAGATAATTCATGGATGCTGGAGATCATGCTTTGAAATGGGTGATGGGACAGATTTGCATCAGATTAAAGAGGATCTTTGGGGCGATACGAAGGACTACCGTCGACAGCCGTTTGTCGCCGATGCGATTATTGCCAATCCGCCCAGTCTAGCGCATGTTCACTGTGCGCAGAGGCTTGGCGTACCACTTCATATTATGTTTACGTACGTTCTGCATAGTTGCCATCTGCTGGAAATCGGCTAACTCTTTGCAGAATGCCATGGTCACCTACACAATCCTTTCCTCACCCTCTAGCTATCATTCATCAGCAAAACTGCAAGCCGACCGTCGCAAACTTCGTTTCTTATGCTGTCGTTGATATGATGGTGTGGGAGGGACTCGGTGATCTGGTGAATACGTTCCGGAAGAAAAGCTTAGCTCTTGATGCATTGGACCATATCACTGCGCCGAGCTTAATACATAGACTGCAAATACCTTGCTCATACCTTTGGTAGGAAGATAATGAATTACTCAGTCTTGATATGCTCCAACTAACGATGAAATTTCGCAGGTCACCGGCAGTATTACCGAAGCCAGCTGATTGGGGCGACAATATTGATATTTGTGGATTTAGCTTCCTCCCAACAGAGTCCGACTATAAACCCACAGCCGAGATTGACGCATTCCTCAAAGCAGGCCCAACACCAATATACGTTGGGTTCGGCTCCATTGTGGTTGACGACCAGATCAAATTAACTAAAATAATATTCGAAGCCGTTAAAATGTCAGGGCAACGGGCAATTATCTCCAAAGGCTGGGGAAATCTCGGCATTGACGAAAGTGACATCCCAGAAAACATCCTGATCATTGGTAGCTGCCCCCATGACTGGTTATTTCGACAAGTGTCCTGCGTGATTCATCACGGCGGTGCAGGCACGACTGCCGCTGGACTTGCACTTGCGCGACCAACTATCATCATCCCGTTTTTCGGAGACCAGGAGTTCTGGGGAGGAATTGTAGCACGCGCTGGCGCTGGGCCACGTCCAATCCCGCACAAAAGTCTCACGGCGGACAAGCTGAAAGATGCAATTGAGATGGCGCTGAAGGAAGAGACCCAGGTTAAGGCGCAAGCTATAGCAGAGAAGATGAAAAAGGAATCTGGGGTGCGCGACGGAGTTCGCAGTTTTCATCGGCAGTTGAACTTGAGGTCATTGCGATGTTGTGTGTGCCCTATTCATCCTGCCGTGTGGCATTTGAAACGCACACAACTAGGATTCAGCGCATTTGCAGCTGCCGTTTTGGTCGAAATGGGGAGATTGCACCCAGAAGACCTAGTTTTGTGAGTTTAATGGGCATGAGAACAATTATTCGGGTCATATACTAATTATGTTCATAGGAGCCGGGCGATGGAATACGATACTTACCGCGATCCAATCGGCCCACTAAGTGCTTCAGCCCAAGTTCTGTTCGGGGCCATCTCTGGTTTCGTCACAGGACTTGCAGATGTACCAGTAGAGATGATGCAGGACATCTTTTCAGCCGGTCGAGCAATAGGACACGCTCACTCAAAGCCCAAGCCAAGCAAATTATGGCACCAAAAGCCTCACAACGAAGATGAGCTTGCCAGCGATCCATCTTCCTCGGACCATGCAGTGGCTGAATCCCACCAAGAACAGAGCCAGCTTCCTCACTCAAGTGATGACGAGCAGGAATCGGCAGATGAAAATGAAGACGATGACCTGGATTGGGAAAACCAGTTTGGCGAAGATGGCTTATTTCCCGAAACTGAGCTCGAAAAAAACCATAGCCGGGAGTTGGAGAAGACACAAACCATGGGTGAACAAATTGGAATTGCGCAGGCGAATAGTAGGCTCCGTGAGGCAGCGAATCATGGTCGAAGGATGTCTATGAAGTTTCTTAATCTTGTTATTTGGCTTCCGACCGATGTGTCGCTCAGTCTTTCCAAGGGCTTCCACAATGCGCCAAAGCTGTATCATGATCCGATGGTGAGGTCCACGCCAAAGGTCAAGGGGATTCGCAGCGGCTTTAGGGCCGCTGGAACGGTTCGTTCAACTATTGCTATGTTGTCATTTTATGATGTTGTTAACACTAGACAGGAATTCCGCGACGGGTGGTACGACGGCGTCACAGGGTTAGTGACTCAGCCTCGGCATGGTTACAGAGATGAAGGCACCAAGGGAGTGTTCAAAGGCATCGGAAGGGGTATCGGTGGTGTTTTCCTCAAGCCCCCAGCAGGTAAGTCCCATCATTACCTTCGTTCGACTTGCATAAATGTCTAGCTGTGCAAATCTGACAACACCTAGCTTTGTGGGGATTGGCTGGCTACCCTCTAACTGGGCTACGCCGAAAACTTCTGAAATCACTCGGCAAAACCCAAGAATGTCAGATCATCTTGTCTCGCATTGCCCAGGGACGCGAAGAAATGCAAGCATCCACCCCGGAACAAAGAGCTCTCGTGGTCAAGAAGTGGAATTTGATCGAAGAAAGCCTGATGAAGAATCAGGAGTACAGTGGACATTGCCCTGCTCATCGGGTACATTAGTTGTATTACCTTCATGCTCTTATCTTCCGTTCTTTGTTCTTCTGGAAAAAGTGTATTCATGTATCGGATTCATGCATGAGGGGAAGCACTACAAATAACCTGCTTCATGCCGGGAACGGGTAACAAAGAACCTATCAGACGTGCTTCCGGGGTTTGAAATTCGAGCAAACAAGGCAATGAAAGGACAATCACCACGAAAACAACAAAGATCAGCCTTGGAAGGAATGTAACTGATAGGTTGCACATAGTGGACCATGACTCGGACATGTGCCGACCTGGGGTTTTAGCCGGACTCCATTCACACACTTCACCCCAACTACCCCACGACTTGTGGGGAAGTCCTCCATAAAAGACGGGGAAGGCTCATATCCAAGGTACATTTATTTCCAAGGTCATTGCGGTCCCCAGGAATCGGCAAGATGTCACCATCAACACAATCCCCATCATTCGTTGGGCTCAGAGGCCAAAACCTCATTTATGCCGTAACATTCACATGTTCGATCGGATTCCTTCTTTTCGGCTACGACCTAGGATTCATGGGTGGACTCACGACCTCGCCCGAATTTCTGGCAGTTTTCGGAGATCCCGAAGCATCTCTATTAGCATTCCTCGTGTCCTCCTACGAAGTCGGTGCATTACTCGGTGCTCTGTTCCAGTTCTTCATGGGCGATCGGTTCGGACGCAAGCCGAACAATATGGCTGGTGCGGTGATTGTGTCGATTGGCGCGATTCTCCAAGCGACTACATTCAGCCTTCCCCAGTTTCTTGTCGGTCGGATCGTTGCCGGGTTTGGGCTTGGTATCATGACGACTGTTATTCCCATCTGGCTGTCTGAATGCAGTATGCCTGAATCACGGGGTCGCATGATGGCTATGCAATTGTCAAACCTAATTGTCGGTCTGATTCTGGCAAACTGGCTTGACTACGGGATGGAATCTTATTCAGGATCTGTGCAGTGGCGGTTTGCGTGTGCGTTTCAGATTGTGTTCTGTTGTATCACGCTCGTTTGCATGCCGTTCCTACCGGAATCACCGCGTTATCTGTGTGCGAAGGGCGACATGACGAATGGGAGGATTGCTCTCGCGGCGCTTCGCGCTGGATTCCCAGATGACCCTGCGGTTGTGGAGGAGTTGAAGGAAATTCAATTTGCGCTTTCGGTTGAAGCAGAGGAACAGGGATCTTGGAGTGATATTTTCAAGGATAATGGGATCAGCGGGTTTTCACGAATGGCGATCGGATTTGCGGCGAACTTTTTCCAGCAGATGTCGGGGTGCAATGTCATGTCTTCGCTTGGTCCATATGTCTTTGAGGACTCGATCGGCATGTCACGACACAATGCGATGCTCGTTTCTGGTGGTCTGCAAGTGTGGTACTTTCTCAGCAGCTTGTTTCCATGGTGGGCTATCGAGCGTTTCGGGCGCCGTCCTCTCTTCATGATCGGATCTGCTGGTATGGGTGTTTGCATGACCCTCTCTGCTATTTTCATCGGCATTGGCGGGGAGAGACTTGGATACGGCGCCGCGGTGGTGTTATACCTCTTCCAAAGCTTTTTCACCTTGGGATGGCAATCGAACATGTGGATCTATCCCAGTGAGATTCTTCCGCTGAAGCTAAGATTGCGAGGTGGGGCCCTGGCCGTCGTCTCCCAGTGGCTATTCACATTCCTGGTTGTTGAAATTACTCCTGTCATGATCACCAATATCGGGTACAAGTGCTATGTTGTCTTCGCGATTATTAATTTTGCAACTGTACCACTTGTCTATTTCACTTTTCCGGAGACTAGCAAGATGCCTCTCGAAGCAATCGATCTTTTCTTCGCCGACCGGGATGGAAAGCGACCGTCACTTTGGCGCGTCGTTAGAGACTCCATGGACAAGACTTTCGTGGCAGGTGTTGAGAGGCAATTACAGGAGAGAGCAGCGTTGCGAGCGGAGAAACAGGATGGGGCATTGAGCTCTGAACACAAGGCCGAGCGTCTTGAGGTAGAGGCTGCGTGATGCAAAATATGCAACGTGAAGACCGATATCATTTTCATAACATTTTATTATGTATACGACAATCTGAAAACCATTCAATTCGCACATTTCTTGAATCATACTTTGATACTTAAGGTCACATACTGAGTATTGTCGAATGATCCTTCACAATTAGCAAGATATCTAAAATCCCGTATCAGCTTCGTTTTAGCTTTTACCCCGAGAATACTCTCAAGGGACGGCTAAATCTCCGACGACGATCAACTCGGTGGAAGTCCGATGACTGCCTATCAATCGGTTATGTTAAACTTCCACTTGGAAATGAAGAATCCCCTTGGCAAGGCTTACTTCATATGGCTAGAGCTTATTTAGTGATATGAACCTCGGCATCTGATTATCTCACACATTTCATCTAGCCACCTCCACCTGCAAGAGTCATGCCATTTCCAGTCTGCACAAGCATCACAACGACAAACCAAATCGTCAAGCGTTTCTGCCATTCACCAATAACCATACACATAGACGTCGCCATGACCAAGTCATATAGCTTAGTATTCTTCACGCCCCTCTCAGGCTGTGTATGCTCAGCCACGAAAGGGTTCTCGTTCTCCCCCACATCCTGGCTCATTCCCAAGGCAGTATTACCCGACTCCTCTAGAAGCCTCGAAATCGCTGAATCAAACACCAATAACCGTCCAAACTTTTTAGACGAGAAATCAGACCGATAATGAGCCAAAAATATCTTTTCTCGCCCAGGTATCTGTCCAATAAGTTTCAAGTGGTTAAGCGGCATCAGTCGTTTGGACCAAACATCACCAGGAAGATCACGAGTTCCCTCCCAAAAGAATGCAATACCACCATAGGTGAAAGAATATCGTCGGGGGCTTGTAAACGGTGAAGTCCACTTTAAATGTACCGCTTCATCTGCCATTGCAGGCTCGTATGTAATGTTCTCCTCCTTCCCTTCCTCTCGCAGGGCCTTCCTTCGCGCGTTCACACTCCGGTGGTATGCAGCTCCTGTTTCGCCCCAGATCCGCCACGACCGGACTTTATATCCTTTCAGCACGCGATCGTCTTTGGTAGACCTGTTATCCAGTCTCGTGCGATGTTCCCATTTTACCACACCTCGGCGGTCAATAATTTTCTCGGGGTTGGGAACGAATTGGATATTCCAATCTCGCCAGAAAGCTGAGCTGTTGATGATGCAGATCGGTTTTCCGAGCTTATGGCTTCCCCTGAGTAATGTTCGTGGCGGGTCATGAAAAGCTAGCACCGGGCGATGGATAAAATAGCTGTTAGAATCGTTGCATCTTCGGTTTCGAGAAGCATAGTCATCTGCTAGCCATTTGTGGTGTCTTTTTTTGTATCCGAATTCTTTAGTTATATCTAGGAATGGGATGAGGCAAACATGTTCTTCGCCTTCGTGGTAGACGTGGTACTCTGATACGGTGTGCCGGATGGCAGTAGCCTCTCCCAAAGTGGACATTTGTGTATTCGATTTCTTTAACGGTCGCAGATTCGCATTACCAGGCCAGATATAACAAAGATGCAAATAAAAGATCAAGGAAAGCTATGAATTTGAAAACCTTGTCTATGTCTTGCCCTAGTAAGCACTAACTTCACCCTCCTCGCCCGGAAGTGGAGTCGCATTGACCCATTAACACAGCCTTGTGGACAAGGGTCCTCTTTTCTATCATCGGGCGTTATAACACAGCCTTAAACCCGATGGACCCTATCCTTGGCATTCATCTGCCAAGATCATTTGAAGGCTAAGAAACCTTGAAGATGCCCCCTAGCCATTTCGGCATCAGCGTATTTGGCCAAACCTGAATTTTCAATAATATTTGTGGCAGCAAGGGTTTACAGCTCTTATGTATGCCCGAAGAATTGAATCAGTATACATTTGTACTAACTGGCAGCGGGAGCACTTGTCTTCCAAACTCTGAAACGGTCATTCAATCTCCAATTTTATTGGAAGGTTCTGGTTCAGCGCTATATATTTAGATGCCACGGCTAGGTAGTACTGTACAATGTCCTCACAGCTCTAGTCGATCATCACCAAACACTTCACCACCCTTAGGAGAGATTTTGTCAAACAAAGTCGCCTTTAGAAAGACTTTTCCAGGAGCCTTCGGGCTTTTGGTGAAAATAGCACTAGTTCAAATTAGTACTCATGGTATGCACCGTGACGGAAGATAGTGACCCACCTTCCACAATTCGAGCAAAAGTTGCGCTTCGAGCAACTGAATTAGTATTCATCTAATTCGTAGAAAGGCAGATCAAAATACCTGAATCACGTTTCCACTCGCAGTCTTGGAATCCACGAAAATCTTCAACGTCTTGTTCGGATCATTGATGGTCAAATCATCCTCGGGCACAAAATAGTTGACCGAAAACGCTGCAATGGTTTGTACGTTAATATCTCGTTGGTAAATTGCCTTAAAATTGAACTTACCACCACCGACGCGCTTGCAGTTTGAACTGTATTTACACTTTAGTGAATCTGACTGGCTGAACAGGGGTACACGAAGACTGACCAATGACAAACGCCAGTCTTAGGAGGCTGCTCGGGCAAAGTCACGTGGATGCTTTTACAGTTGCAATGGCCGGTATAAGACATATTGGGTAATATTTTCCAATTTCACGAATCAGATTGCTTTGAAGAAAGGACCTTTGGGGAAAGCCCAGGTGCTTGCTCTTAACTGTGCTTCGGTTCAACCGGGTACTGCGCCGCGGAATCGGCAGTTCCGCTCGGCAGTGACGTCACGCCAGCCAAGCATGCCAATCATGGAGATTCATAAAATACTATCTTGCTGCATAGATTACTAATCGGTTCCATAACTCAGTTGGTTAGAGTGTGGTGCTAATAACGCCAAAGTCGAGGGTTCGACCCCCTCTGGAACCAGTTCTTTTTGCTTTTTGACACTCGTTTTTGTCCTCCGAGCGCGACCCATTTCTGTGGTAAGATTCCGATGGCCTCAGGAGAATCATCTTAAAGGCTGTTTCAAAGTACAAGTAATGGCATTTGGCTTCTAAAGCTCCTTGGATGAAGTTTCGCTGGATGAATGTGCAGTTTTTAGCTTGTCTATGCTGTGAATAATTTGATCTAATGATGAAAAGACACTGATCTGTCTGACAGCAGGTCCTATATATTCAGCCATAATGTATGAAACTCGATAGTCGGTGTTGAACACTAGGAACTATCATCAGTCAAATGTCTTAAAATCTTCTTAGAAAATAACGCAACAGCAAAGGCAAAGAAAGAAAAAGGCGTTGTAAAAGAAGGAACTAGGGGCCAATAGAGCGTTTGGATATTCCGCTAATTAGTCCGGGTAAGAGGTACAGGTATAAATGAGGAAGGAGGCTTAGAGAGTTCGCGGGAGCGATGAATAGAAATGCACAAGAAATGTTTCTTATTTTCTTAGAGTATTGTCAAACCTCTCCAAAATCATCTTCAGGTATTCGACATCCTTAGACCATATCTAGATGTGACTGACCAAGACATTGGTTTCACATTCAAGAAAAGAAAAGGGCCTCGCGCACAGCGTACGGGACCGGTCTCTTCCTCGCAACACACACGACCCTGGGGGTGGTAACACCAGCACCACTCTGCGCTTCCGCATAAGCGTCCTCAATAAGATCATCAATATGCTTCGCCTCCTCCTCTCGTCCCTCAGTCTTCATCTGCCCATTGAACTCCTTGATAGTCATCAAATGAATTTCCGTGTCATGGCAAATCAAGTCGGGCCGTCCGTGATAAAATGTCAACTGACTCTCCTCAAACCCATGTCTGAGCAGATGCAAGGGCAGATCAAACACCCAGTCATGACGGCCACCGGAGTGCACAAACTCCCTGATCTTGTCGAGTGCCACAGTGGGAAGCTTCTCATCTGTCTTCTCAACATAGGTGTGCGCGGTGCTGAGGTCGTCCCACTGGATCCAGCCACCGGGCTTAAGCAGCTTAATGACATTCTGGATCACGGGGGCCGGATCGCTGTTTGAGATGGTAAGAAGGAGAAGACGGAGATGAATCACGTCATACTTCTCCTCGAGCTCAGCCGGGACCTCGTCGAAGATATTCCAGTTGTAGAGACGGTGGATGTTGCTGGGGCGCCAGGCGGCTGGTGGGAGACGCTCGAGGTTGATGTCAATTCCGTCGAGGATGGCACCGGGGAACTCGTGTGCTGCGTCAAGAAGCCAGAGGCCTGTTCCCGCGGTGATGTCGGCAATGCGGGGGTGGTCTCCGACTGCATCCCGGATGGTGGGGTGTAGGCTGTAATTGAGGCACTGCTTCCAGATGAGGTATTGGTAGTTTAGCCGTTGGCTTCCTGCGTGACCGGAGTCAAGGAGGTAGCCTTTCCCTTCACGCAGGCCAAAGCCGGCAGTATGGTCGAGAGGTGAGTTGTCAGGCATATTGTTGGGCAACGAGATTGAAGGTTCGATTGATGGACTAGAAAAGAGTATATCAAAATTCATTGATCAGTAGAGACTTACGTGGGATACTGAGCCCTATTTATTTACAGAACGTGCAAAGAAGCCACGATAGCTTCTCAGCATGGCAAAGGCCAAACATCTATGTCAACCTCGCATGCATTGGACATTTCATCAGGAACAGTACGCATAGCTACCGTAACACAGAGCTGAAAGTCGTCAGCCAAGTTAACCGACCAGCCACCGACAAGCCACCGACAATGCTCTCATGTCACTTCGTACTTGACCCACGGGCTCGTGGGCCTCACCGACGCATGATACTTATTGGCTTCGTTGCTTTTCCAGTGCCTTGGCAAGAGACCTTTGAGTAACCAATAGTCATTAGTGCAGATCGGATTACTCAACGACATTAATAGTCAACACACAATTCCCGCATGTATGAAATTATCCAGAGTAAAAACAAACACGATCGACAATATAGTAAGCCAGATCAGCACCTGTCTAGCGCGGTCGTCCACTTCCTCAAAGTCAAATTACCGAAGTCAAATCAGCACTATCGAAAATGAAGTAGGACAGATCGGCGTCTATCTAGCGCGATAGATGGTTACACAGAGATCATCGCAGGTACCATCACCTCACGATCGTAAAGTATCTTTGGTCAATTGACACCGATTCTTATCCACTGATGTGCGATCGAATGCCAACGGGAAAATAACTACAGGCTCAACATGTTGGACCACATAATTAGCGGAGCATTGTACTGCTAGCATTGCCCCGGGCCCAAATAGCGGTGATTCTAGTCAGCCTAATAAGGCGAAGATCTGCGATTCTTTGCTTTGCATACGACAAGCGATCTATGTCAGGTACGATAGCTCATGGCACAAGCTTCGAAGTCAAATATTTGGAATAGTCATACTTCGGAGTCCTGAAACGCTTTGGCCATGAGTTGCAGCTATGACGCATCCCTCGTGTCTATGAAGATCAGGTTTTCAGGAGGTAGAAACGACAAGCCCTAAAGTCTTCTTTCTGCACTTCCAGACCTGCTTCCTCTGAGGTCCGGAGTTCCTTGTGACTTTATCTCTTTCACCTCTACCAAATCTTTACGTATTCTACTATACTAGAAGGTCTTCTTATTTGTCAGATATTTGCTAGGGAGCAGGAGTACATTTCACCTTGGTTAGAATATCTCCCCGCGAGTATAGTCGTGCGTTCAATGCTTGGACATCTTTCTGACCCATTTACAATTCACCGCTTCTCCCCATTTCGCAATACAATCATTTTTTAGTTCGTTCTGTGTTCTCTCAGCCCCCCGCATATTGGTATGCTTCTTTATCTATTCTCAGTCCTTTCCAACCTATGCACTGATGATACCATTTCCCACTTCATGGACAACAACAGAGATGTGGAAAGAAAAGCAAAATAAATAGAACATATTTGGAAGTGGTTCAATTGTGCTCGCATTTAGTCTTGGACTGTTGGCCATAGACGTCCTCTTTCCCTCCGGATCCATGTTTCAGGACCATCGGCCTGGGGAAGCCTTCTTCCTCTTAAGGTATCAAACAAGCTTAGAGAGATGCCCTTGTAGTCTGTTAACTGAAAACTTCCAAAATTAGACCCATCGACCGCTTCGTGGAAATCGTTATCAGGCAGTAGGGTTCAAATTGTCATCTTTATTTCGAAGTAAAACTTAATTAATGAGCACGGCAGCTCTGCGAGATATCACCTCTTCAACGCGTACATACTACAGAATACTTGAGCACGGTGAATTGCCGCGCTTCCCTTCCTGTAAAAAAAAACTTCAATGAAAATCTTTCTTTTTGAGAAAAACCGATAAAATTGATTTGATACCTTGGTCAAAAAAAGCTCCATTTCTGCTGCCTTAAGCACCATCGAAAATTAGGAGGCTCTGAATCTGGACTCCCCCAAACCCATTTTGACGTAACAGCTCTCGGCCGCGGTGAATAGGAAACTCGGCCACGACAACTATCCTTATGTCCTGAACACTGACATTGGCTTTCTGTAGCAATCGTAGACCCGCACAGAGTGTGTTCCCCGTGGCAAGCATGTCGTCTACTACCACTACTAAAGCATCCCGGGGGATCAAATCTTGAACTATCTCAATCAACTCCTCTTTCAAATCCTTGGATGTCGAAGACGAAACATGTGACATAGACTTGAGCACAGAAACCGTTGGTGGTGGCTGCTTGCCGGCTTGGCGGATTAACGCTACGGTATGTTAAACTTCGCAGCCAACGCCGACGCGAAGAGGAAACCACCAGCCTCACAACTCGCAATCATATTGACTTTAGTCCAGTCACCTACGGTATAGGCTCGCAGCAGGATATACACAGAGCTAGCCCGCCGGGCTGCTGAATGATGTTGAGCACGTGCCTAAAGTCGATGCCTGGACATGGAAAGTTGGGTGCCAGGCGTACCATATCACTCAATAACTGATAGTCCTCATCAAAGAACGGAAGAAGATGCTCTTCGGCAAAGCAGGTGATTGCATTCTTCCCAGACATTTCATTATCGAAGATGAAGCTGGGACAACAGTCAGTGCCTGCCACATTTGCCTTCCCATCACTCATGTCCTCATCTTCCTGGTACTTGTCATTACTGGCACTGGGACATCCTCGACGGATTCGCCGTGTCTCCTTGCTGGCTTGAACGCGAACTTCTAGAAGTCTGCTTCCTGGGACCAGATATGAGAAGGCGGCGACTGGGGCCTCATCTCTCATTCCTGAGATGAGCAACACATCAAAATCCGTCCAGTTGTGGACCAAATCTAAGAAGTGCTCCTCTGGCAATCGTGAGCGCTGTTTAGCCTGGTCTTTGAAGAATCTTGTCAGCGCTGGCCGATGTTGTTCTTTGTAGGCACGGACCCCAAAGAGACGCCCAAGGTCGGCACCGGTAGCCACCGCATATTCTCGGTTGGTAATATCGCTAATGCTTGCTTTTCGCACCGCCAGGCCCTCATGGCCGGACGAACTCAACGCAGAGGCCCAGGTTTCGGCGCAATAGTTTTTCCCAGCACAACTTTCACCTGTGACAAGTATGATAAGTTTCGGTCCTATAGCCGCTTTCTGAATTGGGCAGGCATAAGCCAGCACATTGTGCGGATCTAAAATGTGCTTGAGGCGAGCCAGACGTGGCCCATTAGGCCCAAAAGCCTTAGCCGCCAGCGCATAATCTTTGGGATCCGGCCCGAGGTCTGCACTGTAGACTCCACTACACAATGGCAGCATTTCCTTAGCGACCTTATACACCCACTCCACGACAGTTCGAAAGAGAAAGCTGTTGTCTTGATATCGAGCCCAAACACCCGTTACTACACAGGCAAATTCCCAGTCTCTACAGCCAAACGCCGTGGCATCGGCCGCTATATCATGAACCGTTCCGCCACCGTGCAGGAGATGGAGGTAGCCAAATGGGGTAGGACGAGTGTCAATAGCCGACAACAAAATGTCAGCGATACGTCCAACATCTTTTAAGAATAAGCATCGCTTGAAAAAGGATGTTTTGGCTCCACCGTGTCCACCGTGTCCACCGTGCATGCTGGACATGTACATGTCGACCTCGAACAAATCGACACTGTTTGCGATATCCCCGGAGACTTCCTGTCCGAACAACGTTCGTATCGAGATTAATATTCGTGATGTAGAGACGTGCCCAATTGTGGAAGATTCGAACGTAGTGATGCCAAGACGAAGCTGGTCGACTTCCCAGTACAAATAGATGTCTGCAGACCAATTTTGGGGCAGCTTTCTGGTGATATGATTGTCAAATTTCTGGGGCTTGAGCTTTGCGTCATCCTGATCCCTCAGTGGGATAATCCATTTCCGAGTTGAAAATTTAGGAGCCTCAAATGTTTTAAAAGTCACGCTAATAGCTATGCCAAAATTGGTCCCAGCGCCTTTCATCGCCCACAGGATACCATTCTCGTTTATCGGGCAACGCGCATCAATTGGTTGGTGCTGGGTCGGTACATGCCCGATGCAGAAGATCTGACCAGTCTCAAGACCCACCACTACAGCACCGATGATGGCGTCGCACGCGAGCCCGTGAAGTCTTGTTAGATGCCCGATGCCACCTTGAAGCCACAGCCCCGCGCCAACGCTAGGGCGGGCCCCTAAGGGCACGGTAATACCCGCCGCCATTGTCTCACGGATGATATCCCCAGTCCTACAGCCGCTTTCGACAACAACCAAGGTGTTGCATCCATGAACGTCATTTTCAGCAGTTGAAATGTGTATTTTGTCGAAGGCACTCATGTCGACCGCAACGACGTTTGACCATAAGCAGTGGCCGCTGTGGCTTCCCCCAATAATGCTCAAGATGACCCCGTGTTTCAAAGCCCATTTGACACATTGCTGGACTTGCCGGACATCCTTAGGTCTCACGATTGAGGCGGGGTGGTGAAGGGCAGCCTCGCAGTTTTTGACCGCCCTACCCCCTTCCGATAACGTACTTGCATAGCTAGTTCCGTTATAGCGTTGGTATGTCTTTCAAAAACCTCCATTATGCTGGGTGAGCTGAAGGAAAGCTGATTTAGGTGGGCTTCATCACGGCGGCCCAAGATGCATCACACCTCTCTCCGTGCAACTCGAATGTCAACGTCCCCTACCACAGACCCTGCGATGAAAGCAGCAAAGTAATACAGTGAGTCGCTGTCGCCTGCAGCAAGTCTAGCTCCATTTGGGAAAGGTGCCATTTGTCGGCATACTCCATTGAGGCGCGGGGAATTGTCACGATAGAAACCAATTACCATGTTCATAAAGGAATCCTATGGCTTTAGGCTTCATGCCATGAATGATATGATGGATTAGGACTATATCGAATTGCTCGCCACTTTTGGCAAAGCTTGCTGAGTCATAGCGCGGAATGAATGGTGTTCAGTGAATGTCGGGTAGGCATACCAGACCGAGTAGCGGAGAACCTATCTTCAAAATAAAGCAGATAAAATTATTCTAGACTAGTCGCAAAAAATCCATTAAAATCAAGTGCAACGTATCTCGAAACCCCTTCTTCCTAGCGGCTGGGCAGACTTCCAAAGACACTTTTCGGGCCGGGCCCTATTTCCTGTATTGAGAACTGACCATACCACCTGAAGAGAAGCGCCCTTAAATGTGACAATTAATAATGATAAATTCTCAGTGGGTCTTCCATCCTAGGAACCGCAGCATAGTATCGAAACCGACGCTATTTTTCTCACCCTGTGACAGTGGTTCTTCTGGGGGTGAGTCTGGTGGGGTTGCCTCAATCCTCCCGAGGTCTCCTCTTCACAAAGGTGTTGTTCAACCAGACAATGCCTCGAATTAAGGGGCAAACCCTATTCACACATATCACCGAGGTCTCAGAGAAAAACAGCCTTGTCTATTTAGCAGAAATCAAACAAGATTCAGGGCCTGTGTGCGATCCTTGAAAAGGGATCTAAGACTTCAAAACTCCAAGAGATGCGAATGCTACGTAAGGACAAAGGGCGAGCAGTGTAAGAGCTCAATCGATGGCCATTCTCTCGATCTATCAAGGCGCTTGACTTTTCTTTAAATCCCCCGCCCCTTCCATCCTAAGCCCGCTATCATGTACCTCTTGTGTCCTTTGTAGAAACCGATTCTTTCATTTGTCCACCATATCTAGAATTTTTTAACTCAGGCCTGAGCTTCGTCAAAATGGATGACCCGAGTTTGCCATCTCAGGCTTATCTCCTTATCTACCTCCTTAGTATTACTAATTAAGTTAAATTCTACCTCCTTAAGCTTATTATCTTTCTCTTCTTTCGCTATTTCTATCTTAATATAAGAGAAAAATTTCTCTAGATACTTCGCTTCCTTCTCTTTGATATTAAATCTTAAAGTATAAAGAAATATTATTAGCTCTTAAATTATCTACTTCTTTTATCTCCCTTAATGATAATAATAGATATCCTAAGTAGTATTAAAAAGTTATTTAATACCTATCTATTACTAGGAATAGGCTGTGCCATCATGACCCGCATGAACCCGCACCCGAACCCGCCCCACCCTCCCTATGGGTAGGGAAATGGGTCAGTCTGTTTAACCCGCACGCGCGTTTGCGGGTTACCCAATGGGTCGTCAAACAGGACAAACATAGAAATAGCTCTCTCTCTGCATAAATTATGTAGTATATACTTGTATTTTTGAGTATGGCTAATCAAATTTATCCAACCAATTTAGGAAAAGTGTCAGAATTTTATGCAAAGATGGGCTAGCGTGGGTAACCCGCAACCCAACCCGCAACCCGCATGGGGAGGGTTGCAGGTTGACTTGGCCTACCCATTTGCGGGTTATGGCACAACCTACTCCGGAGGCCCCTAGCGGGATCGGGCTAACGCCCCTCGACGCGCGCAACATCGCAATATCGGTTAAGAAACCTCGAAACTAGTATCAAAATATAGCGTAGGGAGTTGAATTGAAACTAAAGTTACTTAAAAGTTACTAACTAGCGTGGTTCCTGAGATATTTCAAAAACTCGATTCGGCGCTGAAATTATTATCTTTATAATTAGCTATAAGATGGCCAAAAAGGGCAAGCAGAAGTTGACCAATCCAAAGCTGACAGAACAGGGCTATGAGCAAGTGCACACAAGCCCGCCAAGCCAGACATAAGGGGAGTTAAGAGGAATATTCTGTGAGTGCCAAAAAAAAACAGAGATATGGAAATAGGAACGCGAGTACTGCGAGATCGAAAAGGAATGACGGGTGCGAGCGGTTCGACCGATCTGATGGGATCATCGACCTTGACCTATAGCCTGTACTCATCTCTATCTTAGAACTCTATAAATAGGGCACAAAGGAGAATAGGTCTGACGTACAATGTTCTTATCAAGGTCTGCAATTTCCACAAAAATCAGCAAAGCTTTGGAGTATTTTCCTTCAGTGGGTCACTGGTTTCCAAATAAAGGTGGCTTTCACCCAATTTCCTATTTTGGGAAATGGGCTTTTTTGTCCCCCCCGGTAGGCTTAAAAGCAAAAGGGTTGACGAGACGGAAAATCTGATGCTTACTGATTCTCAGATGTCCAAATCTGTTCTCCTCTTCTAGCTGTGATTTGGATCGTATGAACCAGAGGCTGGGCACGATACAGAGCGGCAGTCATCTGTGACCCAGACCTGTCTATTTCCTTCATCGTCTACCGCCGAGTCCATATTGCAGTAATCAAACAACATGGTAGACACGGTCGATGCCATATTCAGATGCTGTTTGAGTGTTATGTAGGATGAAGTCGCTTTGCCGTGACGGAAATTGTTATGAAGGTTCAAGGAGAAGTTGAACGTGTTGCAACAATGAAGAAAGAGGATGGGCTCATTGAAGATACTTAAAGGAAACCGTGGTTCAAGGGGGGTTTCACATTCGGCTATTCACGCTCATACTCCGTACTTTGTGTGTTGAATGCAATGCCACGTCAGCCCATTGCCCGGCTGTGCAGGGTTAATACGATGTCGCATTTTGATGCTGTCTGAGATCTCTCATTGGTGTGGCTATTCATGCTTTGTGTGTTGAATGCAATGCCACGTCAGCCCATTGCGCAGGTCTTTCTTGATATTAAGAATAATTGTCACCTTCTGGTGAAGTTCCTTGACACCCTTACCAGCCATCGACGCAGTCAACCTTGAGTAGAGATCAATGCGAACGGTGCGAGTCAAAGAGGCATGGAGCCAACGCTCACAGCCCTCAATCTCCAGCGAAGTCCAGCCGTGGGAGAGGAAAGGCCGCAGGCTTACAGCTTACGATGGATATGAGGCTTACATTGGTACCATGCCACCGGATGAAAGCAAGAATTGGAGGGTTGGGGTGTATGATGATCTGGCAGACGCCGAATTTGAGCGCCTGCTGAGGTCCATGAGCCGCATCCCAGACCATGACATTTATCCTGTCTTCGAAGAGGGCATCACCCAGTTCGAGCCCCAGACCTCCACGCAAGACTACTTTTTAAAGCAGCCAAACATCAGCAACTACAACGGAAAGGATGACGTCGCCCAGTTGATGCTGGCCGAGGCCTGGACCCACCAGAGGTTTCTCGCGCACCCTCACGTCAACCTGGGCACCTATCTTGGCTGTGTGGTGCGCGGGAGGCGCATCGTCAGCCTCGCTTTTCCCAAGTACGTTAGGACCCTGGCGAATCTCGTCAGCAAAGCCCGGCAACTTGGGCCAGCCCACTTCCCGGCCGAGGAACGAGAACGCTGTATAGACAGCATTCAGTCTGCCGTCAAGCATCTGCACTCTCTGGGCTACGCGCATAATGACATCTCTGCATGCAACATCATGTTTGACAGCAGCGGTATTGCTATGCTTATTGATCTGGACTCCTGCGCTCCCATTGGAGAGAAGGTTAGAAAAGGTGGCGTTGTGGGCGGATGGAGGGGGCCCTTCTTTTGGGAGCAAGATTTTAAACAGTCATCAATCGAGTGTGATGATCTGTCGCTTCAGTATGTGCAAAACTGGTTGATCAGCGAGCTTTCAAGCAAACTGGCTTAGAAGAACTGTAAGGCTTTCTCTGGGCCTAGAGCGGTTCCCAGTAGCTCGGCGTCGTAAATCTTCCCCTCCGGGAATTGCGCGGAGCCGGTAAGGAAGGTAAATGAGACCTTGGCAATTTTCTATCCTTGAAGGCGTCCATATTAGTGTCGAGCGGGGAACCCTGTCTCTTGGGGCTATTTATGGGGCCTAAGTGTGTCCAACCCAGCGAAATGCGAGTTCAAGGCCCTATGTTATTGGTGATTCCTTCCAACAAGATTACCCCAAAAAGTTGAAACTTGAGACTCAGATCTTTCCCCTTTGCGGGAAGGATGGGTACGGGAGGGGACGCGGATACCGAGGAGTTATCGCCAGCCCAATATTGGCTGGACAGCACTCTCGTGCGTCCCGAAGGGGAAAGGCGCCGTCGCAATAACACCCAGGATACACATCTCCCTGTCATGCGCAACTAAGAAATAATCAATTTATTTAATAATTTAACTATAAAACTACTATTAATTATATGAATATTCATCAATATTAATATGTATTTCAAATATTCCACAGTGTTACGCTCAAGTACGAAAGGCTCAGAATCAATCGTAGTATTATTCCCGAAGCAACTAATCATGAGGAGAAAGGATGAAGGACGGCGAGAGAGCGATCTAAATAGTAGAAGTATGCAGACGGTTGCCTAAGGAACAAGGCATCAATATCAGACACTTGTGAATCGTCACAGATAGCCTCAATCGTGCATTCATATGTCCTTATTGTTAAGCGTTTTCGTGCGAAATAATACGCCCATGACGTTCTGAGAAGCTTGAAGAAGGCTAGATGAAAAGACCACCTTTCTTAGGCTTATTATGGCGATTTGGATCTATACAGTACGTGAGTAACTTATAACGATGGTTTACCGGAGTCATCTACCGTCACAATTTGAGTCAGCAGGTTGTTTGTACGCAGGCAAGTATCGTCAAGCCTAACGAAATAAAACATTACTACAGAATCAGTAGACGCTACCACAAGGCTCGTTAGTGCCTGGCAGCTGCGGGGCACGGATACTGCCAAAATGATTTAAATGTACTTGTATCCATACGCCATGGCCTCATGCATATGACCCACGCCTTAATAACTTGGGCATAAACGAAGCTGATGCCAGCAAAAGCGATGATGATAAATGAAGAAAAAAAAAATGCTGCGCTGCTCCGGCATCTTTCGGTCAATGAAGCACACATAATATGTAGAGCACAGTTGACATTTCTTCACTCACTTAAGACTGCGATCTCTACCCTTCTTCAAGAAATGTGATGAACAGAAATTTGTTACCTTTCCACACCTCCTCTTCCCGGTTGGGGGTGGAGGTTGAATATTTGGATCAGCTCTACTCCGTACAGCTGATGAAAACGAAGGGACACGCCTCCAGCTTGCCCATGTATCTTTAGGCTAGCTCCCAATGCATCGTTCCGGCACTACTTAAATGTCATAGTCGCGTTGACCCGGCGACTTCTACTAGCTAAGCCATACCTAGTCGCAGTGGTTCCTCGTTAATTACTATGGAAAGTCAAGACATCATCTTCCTTTGTGATGACCGGTTTGGAAGACTGCAGCTCCCCAAATAGATTGCTCTAAAACTTGCACAATCAATCTGATTGGTCTAGCAGTTCAAGTCAAAAGCTTGAGGCAGCAGGAACTTGCGCTGGTCCAACCGCCTCGAGTGATATCACGTGCAGCTCAGGACATCTTCCGAACCAGGAATCGCGGACTTCCACTTCACCGAATAATATCACCTCCCATCGAGGACTTTCTGTTCCTATACTATCTGTTTCAATCACCAGTGGCTTACTAGATTCCTTGCTATCCAATAGCAAGCAGGAAATTCTTCCGATATATTACCTTCGACATCTCCTTTATGTCGAATATAATCACAATGTCGTCCAATCAAAAGGGGCCTGACCCTCACCATCCCCTGCTTCGTTGAACTTATCCAAATAACTCCATGATAACATTCTGTATCGGTGCTCGACACTTCTAGCGATCAGAACCCTTAAGCGTATTCGACCTCGAGAAGTGAACGTCCTTATATTGACAGTCCGACTATGCGTTAAGTATGGGCGCCGCGTTTATTTCCTGAAGCATCAACAATACGGTTCATATCGCAACATATATCTATCCCGGTACCAAGAGTTTTATGCGTATTTACTCGTTCCGGGAGGACCTATATCGTGATGGAAAGGATTAAGGGAGACATAATCGGCAGAGGATGGGTGAAACGAAGTGAGGATTTAAAGGCGGAACTTCTTTCGTAGCTAGCAGGAATGGTTCGCGAGATGCGGGACCTTCAGCCCTCGCAAGGTATTAGGGTTACTTCTGTTGATGGCGGATCGCTTTTTGACTGTCGCGTTCCGGGCCCGTCCTTGCGCTTCGGTCCCTGAGCCAAATCGTTCGATATTGACAGATCCCAGGGACTCATCCTCAAATGAGAATTTATCGGGCTATCAGCAACTCGCAAGATCTGAAGGAGTAAGTACCAGAGCTCGGATATCATTAATAGATTATTGATCAGTGTCAGTTCCCTGCTTTGGCTCGATATAACCTATTGGCCCTTCAATCTCTTTCAGAGGCAGAGAGGCAGGATGTGGCCGCCAAAGCGGGTATACCATGCTTGATGCCAACCATGCCTTTTCTCGACATGCCCAGAAATCAAGTCTTATTGGACTCGCAGGTTGGAGAAAATGACGGTGCATAGCCTGTTCCATTTCAATTTCTGCTTTGATTTGCTACGCAATTTATTCAACACCGCATGTACTGACTTGATCTCTGTAGATCCCACGACGGAATCCACTTCCTGGAGTGAGTTCAGTGAGTTCACCCACGATCTCGGTATCTCGCCCATACCTTCGAACTCGGAGATTAATTCGCCAAAACCACAGCCTCCGGAAACATGCTCGTATCCAACCCCCAAGTCTGTTCCCAGTCCAGATGTAGGAGCCAATACCTTGGGCTCTGATTTCTCTAATCCGGCGGATCTCGATCCTTTCTAGTTGTTAGATGTGCCAAGACCCGCACATTTGGACCCGGCCTAGTCTACATTCGATTATACGCCGCCAGCCGCTGGCTCAGGGGGTTCTACGCTACATAATACGCCCGAAAATATAGATGCCATTGGCATGGGACCACCACTGGCAGAGCCAGCGGTTCTCATCTCCTAAGCTGCTGAGCAATTTTTAAGTCCACATATGGTTGATGATCCGGCCGAGGAAAATCAATGCGCTAGTCCTTCTCTTTCCCTGGAAGCCTTACCACATGTCCAGCTCCCTGAAGTCATGCCCATTGACCATGCTCCAAACATGATACTATTGTTTCCGGATTTAAGTACAAACAAACTTCGACAAGCTATGGAACTAGGTGACCGTCTTTTCCCGCAAGACTTGGCCTACTTGGAAACTCAAGTCAATCACTGCCAAGCTGAAGGATTGTGGAGTTTCGTGGACTTTAGCGTCTCACCAGGCTCGTCTGTGAGACAAAGGATCGCCGGAATCTGTAAATATATCAAGGAGATGGGCAACCCAAACGGAGAAAACTATATGAGGATTCGTCTCGCAAAATTCCAAGTCAACATGCTCTATGAGACCATCTGTAATGAGGAAAAGAACAGGCGTCTCAATCTCGGACCGAGAAAGTTCACTACCAATGTTCTTGACTTCATCGAGGCAGCCATTAGAAATACTAGCAACCGACGCCTTCCAGCTCCCGGAAAGTCACTTGTTCGCGATGCTATCTTTCGATACAAGCAAGTTGGTAAAAAATGGTCGGTGTCACAAGGTCTAAGTATAACGTTGCTGGTTGGCCAAGACTGTGGAAGGTTAATGTACGCGCTTCCATGAAGTTTCCCTGGCTAACCTCATACAGAGAAAATGGCCAATTCAATGAGATGCAGATGAAGGCTTTGATGTTCCATGTTTTGGTAACTCGGCCTGATATTATCAGTATTTGCAGCAACCTAGAATATGCTGTCAGCTGTTTCCTGACCAATAATCAGTTGCCAGCGCGTCTAAGTGTTGACGATGCTCGAAAAATGATCGGGATTCACAATTCAATGACAGCGATCGTAGATTAACAGTTGGATGGACAGGTTGAAGATTGCGCCGTTTTCTTCAGATGAATATCAAGTCTGATTTTGGCTTGGAAAGTTGGAGCTCAACCAGCATTAGGCCTGCGCTATTTATGCGTTTGTTTTTGCTTGGTCGAACTCTTTTCAGTTATATGCAAATAGAACATGAATCAATTAGTCCCGCCATACCACGTTCGAGCAATAGATCCTGTCACTCACTGCGTAGTGTCCCAGGAAGAATGAGGAGCTCTAGGCAAATCGGCCGTTCCCGTTCAAGGACGAGGAGTTTTATGTTAGAGAGAGGCAAATGAAAATTGCTGGAAGAACCCGATGGCGTTCACGGAAAGAATATTTTCTGGGAATATACCTCAATGTATCGCCAAGGGTGGAGTTGAAACTATTGTACTGTATATAGCAACGAGAAGCACACGGGAAAGTAGCTTTGTTACGGTACGGAAAAGCCGATTGGATTTTGCGGTTCGAGGTAAATACTGTGTGTCCATTGGTCGGACACCTTGTTGGCGGTTCAGAATCGCGAAACTGGAAGAACCTGCAGGCCGCGATTCCTCTTGCGCATCAAACCATACGACCAGGAGATTCCATCGCTTTAAGATCCGAGGAGGGTACAGTAACGTCCCAAGGACAGAAGCAGTGTTTCTGATATCTTACAATTAGCTACATCGAAAGGCCAGAGCGAATGCTGAACAGGAATGTACTGTACAGTAAAGTGGTACGTACACATAGTATTATCTGCCCACAAGTTACAACAGGCTAGTATTTCCACTGACTTTACAATTAAAGCTTCACTTCATATTCTTTTCATTCTAAATCCAGGTCTATGGCTAATCAACCCGCCTAGAGTATTTGGGATAAATATAGTCGGAGGGAGCAGGTCAAACGCTTTTTGATCACATTAGCTTGCTTCTATCGCTACATAATAGAACCCCGCAACTATCGTTCACGGCATTCTTGTAGAAATGCAAAGAAACTTGAAATATACTTCTGATAGCAAGCGGCTACAGTCGTAGCTAGCTATTCTTGATAATTGAGGCAGCTTGGTCTAGGTATCGCCATCTGCAGAGCACTGACCCTCAATACCGGCCAAGAACTCCATTCATATGACTATAAATGACTGTTGTATTTACTCTGCAGTGTCACTGCAAAATGACTTTGTGGAAGTCATTCTCACTTGGAAATGGACGAGGATGATTCTCAGATGGGATGAGTACTAGAGAAGCTAGCTGCTGAGCTGCATCAAGCCATATAGGAAGTAGGTTCTGTCCGCTTCAGGCCCCGACGGAATTATTCTATAGTTCCGCTTCAATAATGCCTTTGTTGTGCCCCTGAGGCAGCCAGAAGTTCTTGACTGTTAACCCGACAGACTGCAAAAGCTCGGTCCATCTGTGACGAGTCCGTTCAATCCCTGGACACCATACCATGACAATCATATCAGTCAAAGTCTCCTTTGGCCCTGCATTTTGGTCAGGAACGATATAATCTTCGATCAATATTTTGGAGTATCCTTTCTCCATAGCAGCAGTAATATGTTTTAAAATCACCCTGCAGTGATCGTCATCCCAGTCATGCATAATGTGCTTGAAGTAGTATGCACGAGCCCCTGCAGTATCCGTTAGACAATACGAGAACAGAAAAGGAACAGAACAAACCTTGGACTGGCTGAGGCGTGAAAATGTCATGTTTGACTCTCTGGATATCGCTATCAAGCTGTTGAATGTCCTCAATAACTGAAGGCAAATCCTCAAGCACGAGTTTTCCAGTTCCCACGGGGAATCGTTCCTTGAATCCTGAAAGGTCATGACCACGGCCCCCGGCAACATCAACAATCAGCGGACGATTATCCACTGCCCCATCAAGTAACTTCTCCTGAACAGGAAACCAGTCAGCCCAGTGGGCGATCTCGTCTCGGCCACCCTCCATGAAAGTGTTAAAGCGGTCTAGTGCCTCTGGATTCTTAGCTAACCAGTCCCAACAAGTACCAGTTGTGCTATAGGCATGTTGAAATGGCCCATCATTGGGGTCTCCAGGATTCCTGTAGTCGGACTTTTGAAAGAACTCCGGTGTTTTGTTAATTATGGGTAGAAAGTCCACGAAGCTTAATTGGTCACGTTAGCTCGGAAATGAATGGCCTACAGTTGCGGGAGAACTAAGCCGGATGCTTACAGTGAATCCATTGTTCCGATTGTTTTCCTCTCCGTCATTTGCCGTGAAAAATCAGTCGGCCCATATTGACCGAGACCCAGCTCACTAGCAAAACCGTTGCAAACAAGAACACGCATGATACGTTCTGTCGAAATCCAGTCAAAATTGCAATAAAATCGCTATGGATATGGATAGTACTTACCAACGAGCTGAAGGTCTGCGTTCTTCCGTGCAGCTAGCTCTTTACAAGTTGCAAAAGAAGTCGTTTGAGATAAAATAGTGAAGATACCCAGGTCACTGGCAGTCTTAATGGCCATGAGAACTGCAGGCTTTTGTTTCCGAATATAAGAAGTTAGTACTAGGTAGCTCAATTGCGGAAAGCTGGATCATACCGAAGCGAATAACTTATAAATCGCATCGGAAGGTTCTTCGAGAGCCCTTACGAGCCTTGTCGCAGCTTCAAGCGCATCATGCCGGGCCTTTTCTGTTTTGGCCGCTTCGTATGCACCAATTGATGCCACGGCCTTGGTAGTCAGACTAGAAAGATTGGAAGATTCCTGGAACGTCATGTTGGATGTGATTCTTATGAGGAAGGTCGTAGCATCTGATTGGTGGTTTTCTCTGTACCAAACAAGGTGAAGGGTCCTGATAGTGATTTCGCAGAGTTGAGATTCTATTTATCAACCTCTATCCACCATTGCTGGAAAATCCACTTGTACAAAGTCATGTGGGTGCAGCCGCGATCACGCAGTATCAGTATCTCGATACCTGGTAATGAAATTTGACTGTTATTTCTATTTTCCCATAATTTGCCTGCATATGACAGCGCTACTCGAAGCGACAGTCGAGTCGCTGCAAGATTGAGGGAGATACGTCTCAATTCCCGAGGAAACGCGTTGTATCACACGTTACCACTTATTCATCAAAACAGACAGACCACAGACAAATACAGGAATCCTTCGACCCCGCACCAATAATGTGTAGGCTCCCCACAGGAAGATGCATGAGTTTGTTGGGACTGAAATAAAACACGGCGATTTCCAATTGCAAATGGCGGTCTGCAAGAATAAAGTGATGCATCGAGTATACATGGAGGGGTACATCTTCGCAAGGCGGTGGCTGGCTGTGGCTACGGAGATCTGCATCGGCCGGGCCCATCTGCGAGGTCCAGATGTGGATACAAAAGAAAGCTGGCTGGATGAGCGCTGATCGTGGAATTATTGCATTACTGTACAGTCAGCTGCATGCAAGTGAGTACACTTCACTTTGTCTCCATCATGACTCCACCATGGAAGGATTGTCCGTAGCACAAAAATCATTAGTCGCAAAACTAGTGCATGACAAACCCATATACTGTAAGTCAGTGCGCTTCACTTGGTCTCAACCATGTGCCATGGAAGCAACGCCCGTTAGAGTAACGTCACTATCCGCCGATGAGTCAAGGTTCTGTGAACGTGGTAGAGCCTAACTGGTTGCGCAATGGCTGTCCAGGCGCTTTGCCCATTCAAATCGAAAACCTGGTCCCCCGGCCAAGGAATTCCGAGAACCCAAAGATGCACAAGGCAAATAGAATTGTCCTCCACGGGTACAATGAAGTTATCCACGATAGTCTGGGATAGAACCCGCTCGTATTGCTCATAGTTGTACATTAATCGGGCTATATCGGAAGTGGTGCATCGTAACATGCAGGGAAGAACTCCTCGATCGCATCTTCAACAGGGCCGGGAGATTAACATCCCACACCCGATAGGCTATGTCAGATAATAGCCAATGCGTATATGACTATTTTTGAGAATAGATAGTAGGTGGATTTGAGAACGGGACACGATCACGCTATGGTATCCAAACAATAACAACGTGCAGATTGCGGGGCTCTCAACTATAATTGTCCCCGGTATACACCAGTGTGGAAGGAACATTCAGCTCATACCGATCTCCCTGTGGATGTAGTAACAACACCCCACGCAGGTACTGTACTGCCCTTTCACACATACACAGCTCATTACGCGTGCTCCTTCAACTACCATTGGTGCTATCCACATCTTTCCCCGACGTGCAGAAAGTAAAATGACGTGACCAAGGCAGTGTGGCAGGGCTCGCCGTCACAACCACGTATTTTGAACGTAGGTCGCGACTGCATATGCATGGTGATGCATGTGAGTTGGCGGGAAACTCAATTGATCAGCTTGTGTAACCATAAGATGTTGTCCACGACACACGACTGAGCTGGGAACTGCGTGGTCTTGGTGGGGGGCAATGTGTTGAAGGGCCCACACGATTCAACCATATTCCACCAGAACTAAACGGGTGAAACTATAGAGCGTAGTGTGCAATAATTGGGGTTTATACAGGTCAGAAAGGGCGCTTCCAAAAAGCCATCCGCTCTACTTGCTTGGTACCGATAGCACGGTAGGCGGGGCTTGTAGGGAAGACCTTAAGCATCCACATTAAAATCATCCCTCATCTCCCAATCATCCGGCGAGGCAGCACCTGGATCTAAATTCGTTCCGCTCAGCTTTCGCAAATCAAGATGTCTCAACCAGGTATTCCATTGAAAATCACCGTCATTGGTGCTGGTATGGCCGGTCTGTCATCAGCAATAGCACTCTCAGACATAAACCCCGACCACCAGATTACAGTCCTAGAATCCAATGCCTCTCTCAGCGAGCTTGGCGCCGGACTGCAGCTCTTCCCAAATAGCACCCGCATCCTGCACAAATGGGGCCTAACACCATCCCTGGAGAAGGTCGCCTTCCAATCCTCTCATATGTCCGTTCGGCGCTGGCAAGACAACACCGAACTGTCCTTCAACATGAACAATCCCACTAGCACATGGCTCTATGGTTGGCCCCAATGGCAGGTCTACCGACCAGACCTGCAACAAGTGCTTTTCGAGCGCGTAAAGCAGCTACCCAACGTGTCTGTTTCCTTTGGAAAATCTGTTCTATCCGTGGACCACGAAACCGGCACTGTCCATACGGCAGATGGTGAAACCATCGAAGCGGACCTCACGGTCGCGGCAGATGGGATCTGGTCCAAGGCCAGGCGATGCTTGCCAGCGTCAAAGGATGTGGCCCCTACGCCGTATCGGGAACATAACTATCGCGCTGTGATTCCGCGGTCGCGAATGCTCTCTAACCCCATTACTGCACCCTTCATGGCTTCCCCAGAAGCCAAATCATGGGTGGGGCCCGGTGCGTTTGTGTTAGGGTATACGGTTGCCTCAAGCGAGTTGTATAATGTTGTAATCGGTGTCCCGCGACCGAGCGAAGGGGTGCCGCTCGGGGCTTGGAATCACCCTGCCGATATTGAGACGATGCGCGGGCTTGTATCGGAGTGGTGTGAGGAGGTGCGGGCGTTGGCGTCTCTTATACAAGAGGGGGAGTGCGTTTCCTGGACTTTGGGTGAAGTGGCTCCTATTCCCAGTTACGTCAGTGCTTCTGGAAGAGTAGCGCTGGTTGGGGATGCGGCTCATGCCCTCCTCCCTCATGCTGCGCAGGGAGCAGGGATGGCGATTGAAGATACGGCAAGTCTGGCAGAGTTTGTGGGGCATTTGAGATCGAAGGAGGATCTGACGAAAGTGATGAATGCGTGGAGCCAGTTTAGGCAGGCTCGCGTGGAGCATTTGCGCAGCATCAGCTGTGGCAATGCTGTTGACATGACTCTCCCGGATGGGGAACTTCAGATCGCCCGAGATGCTAAATGGAATGCTATTCGTGATATGCAGCGGTCACAATTAGCCGAACTTGGACTTGAGAAGGTTAGAGAGAAGGTGATTAGGGAGAGGCCGGCGCCGGATCCAGCTTGCAAAAGCACGTTTGAGCCTGGTGGTAGAATGTGGGTCAATGGGTTTGACGTGAGTGAGGAGAGTAGAAAGTTCTGTAGAGAGCATCTAGGATTTGAGGTATCAGTCTAGGCAATACGATCATACTGTATTTCATAAATAAGCCTTGTATCATCTTCTGGAGGCTTTGTCCTCTGCCACTAGTCTAATGTACTTACTCTTCGTCTGTCGTACATTAATATAGAATCTATAAATTTCGCTGAACCGGAGTGAACCAGAGGGCTGACCTCAGCATGTCACATATTCTTCTCAATTAGACTGAATAGGTCACACTGAGTTATCAAAGTTAGAGGTATGATATGTTTAAGTAATTACACGTAAGATAATAGTAATCGCTTTTCATGCATATCACTTTACTGCTGCCTTTCTTTCTCTTGGTCATTAACCTGATATCCAACGATCATGTGCACAACGATAGGTATGAACATCAACCGCAAAACGTGATAGGTGAGTGCGGTAGCAAAACGGACTTTAATAACAAGCACAGAAGAAGAAAAAGGGAATTTGGCTAATTCAACCGAGGGAGAGAAATGTTTCTATTCAACTTTTGCCAAAATAGTAGCGAATAAGTGCAAGTATTCTAAACGAATTGCGCCACATATCGCTTGAAGCCGAAATAGATATGCACGCGGTAAACATCAGGCAAAGTGGTCTAAGAGACGTAGAGAGAACCTGGGTCTTTCTCGATCACAAATATCTCTCACCACAGTTTTATCTCCTCTTTCCTTCGCCTGACACGGGCTTTCAAGCCTGGATGGGCCACATGAGTGGCTCCACGTTGAAACCACGCGCCTTCTTCAGGAATCGTGACCAAAACGTCATACTTCATTATCACATGGCAGAGGAGTATCTTTTGCATATACGATGCAAAAAACCTCCCAGGGCATGCTTGAGATCCGTGGCCGAAACCGAAATGGTCTTTAGAAGTTGATGTGAAGTTGTATGATGCCTGGCTTGCAGAAGAGTCTGCTTTTTGGCGTAGATTGTAAAATCGGTAGCCATCAAATTGGTCACCATCAGGCCACACTGAAGCGTCGAGCATATGGCAACCCGATACCAAGAGTGGAGTTCCTTTGGGGATAATGAGTCCATCTGGTAACACGACTTCCTCTAAAGCGATTCGTTGCATTTGGACTAATATCAACGGTCAAGTGGGGCTCCTCGTTCGCAGGTGAGTGAGACTTACGAACGGACTCTGGATGCATACGCATAGCCTCCTTCAGGACACTGTCCATGAGAACGAGATTCTGTAAGGTGTTCTTGTTGAAGCCCTCATTTCCAACCACATTTATAACCTCAGAACGAAGATCCCTTATAAGCTGATCATTCCTCCAAACGGAATGAAGAACATGAGTAAACAATTCGCCTCCTCCGTCGTATGACACGAGACAGAGAGCAATTAACATAGACCCAAGCTCATCTGAACGACCTTCAAGCTTTTGATGTAAGAAGCTTAAGGGATTACTGGGGTCAATTTCCAGCTTTTCCTCGTCTAGCTTTTTCTTCAAAGGCTTCAACAGCAGATTGATATGATCGAAGAGGGACTGAAGCTTCTGACAACTTGGAAGAAAAGGTGCGGCAAATTTCTTTGCCCATTTCGGGAAGGCTCGAAGCTCATATCCGGCCAAAGCTGATAGCTCCACATACTCAGAGCTCGCATGCACCCACTCTGGGTTGCGATAAAAGTCTTTGTCGTTGATGAAAGTCCTAGACATTATCTGTCCAAATATTTTCCACACGCAGTCTTTCAACATAACTTCGTGCCATTCTGATATACTTGTCAGCCCCAATCTCAATATAGATAGATTATGGAGTGATACCAGGTTCGTCAGTCCAGACCTGACGAAGTGCATAGTCGGACTCTTCATTAAGTGGCTCAACAAATGTCCCTTTTATAGAGTTAGATAGGGATTCTAGTACAAGGAAATGAGGTGGGAAGGGTCTTACCCAAATGACGAGTAAGTGAATGCTTCGTTACAGCTCGTACCATTCTTGTTTTGCTTGTCATTGATTCCATTGCCTCGAAGCCATGTACACCATTGACAAGTTTCTATTCCTTTGTCAGTCTTTGATTTCCCTGCAGGGTGGTTTGCTTACATCTGCAAGCGCTGTGTTGAAATCCAGACGCGTTTCATTGCGGATCATATCCGCATAGTTACGAGAAAGAATTAAGCGGTACCTAGAATCAGTATAGAGATAAAATGCATCTCCGTACTGCTCAAAAATGAGATCTTAGATAGAGAAACCCTATCGGAATCGGAATATGACTGACCTTCTCCAGAGAGGACCTGACGACACCAAGGCAATCTTCCCGGAAACGCTGTCTAGCTCTGCCATTGCCCAACTCATACCATCTTCTGCCAATTACAGGCAGCCCAGATGGATTCTTCAGCTGTGTAGATTTCCACCAATAGCCTAGAAGGCAGATGACGAGTCCATAAAATATGTAGGGGCCGCTGAACTCCAAGTTTTGATATCTTGAAACCTTTTCTTTTAGACTGAAAGACATTTTAAGCAATGCCGTAACAATGAGATGGATTGAATGTTTGAGTAGGGGGAAAAGACCCTGCACGGCCTACGCTGCTTGAGGATAATTGTGAGGTGGAAAAGCGACCAAACCCCCTAGTCACCTACGTAATACCCCATAAATTAACTACGATTAACGCAGCTGAATAATTGATCCAGCATGCAATGTATGGGTTAAAATTTCTCTCTAGCTGGTAATATATACAGTTCAAGAGAAATACCGTGACCAACAGAAAACAGCTAGTTCAATTGGGTCTTAGCGTAAAAAGGTGCACGGCAATATTGAAAATCGATCGACATGTTTGATGAGGGGTCATCGCATCTTGAATGGATCCGCAGTTCAGCTCTCCATCCCACATACGACGCAAAAATTAGTAAAAGTCTCCGCAGCGCATTCTATTGGACAACCCGTACTTGCTCTGCCAAACTACCAACGGTCGGTACCTATAGGCTCAGGGAAGCCAAGGCAAATAGTCGATCGAAATGATATGTCACAAGTTGCAGAATGACGATCACGTCACACAAGATCCCAACAAAATGCGAAAGGGACTACAGTATGCACTGCAGTAATGCCCGGAATAATCACTGTGCCCGGTGGACTTTCATGCAAGTATAAAACAATCAATTCTGGGAGGCGATAGCACAATTCTCCACCATCTGAGAAAGTCCACTGAGTCCACATGTCCGACATGGACTGACAACGCTCTATCACATTGATACGTAGCGCAATCCCCTCGGCCCCTCCATGCCTCCACTTCTTTCCAGACTACCCTTCTAAGGCATTAATCCCATATTTATCAAGTAACAAGGCCTTTTGTAGTGCGGAAGCATTTCATATAAGTGTCAATTATTGGCTGATTCCTCGCTTCATTCACCTGGTCCTTTTTAATTAATTCCCTTACCAATCTCTGTCATTTTATCTTTTTACAACCCCATTCCCGGGCAACCACACGAACGTGACTCTTCAGATTTGCGAGAATTGCCGATATATTCTGCCATAATGTCGAATATGGACATTTCTCAGCTTATCAAGTCCATTGATCTCGTCACTTCTTCCGGTAGCCTCGAGACTGCGGACCCGCAGCAGCTAGCTCAGCTTTCTCAGGCTTGTGATCGATTGAAAAGTCGTTGTGAAACTCCTCTGGATAAGACACTGAGGCTCTCTTATACGGTAATATTTCAACTCCCCCGAATCGGGTTCTCCAAGTGTGGGTTAGGCTGATCGGCTTCAAGTGCCACCAAGCCATCACAGTTCGTCTTGCTGTAGATCTTAAGCTCTTTGATGCTATAATTAAGCGGGCTTCTGAAAGCGAAGATGGGAAAGTACGCGTTGGTCAGCTCTCTGAAGATGTCAAAGCGGATCCAAAGCTAGTTGGTAAATATCTGTCTCTTCCTACTACTCAAGGTCTTGCTCGGTGTTGATGAGAATTAGGAAGGATTATGAGGGCACTTGTGCCTTTGGATATTCTCAAACAACACACCTCTGATACCTTCTCATCCACGCGATTCACATCGTCCTATGTTTCGTCGTTCTGGATGTCTGGAGCGATAATATTCTTGTGAATATCCCTGTCCCTACGTTTCAAAAGTCAATATATAACTAACATATGCAGCACTCATATGTTTCTTTTCATCGCCCAGTTACCCGAATATTTCAAAGAGAAAGGATGGAAGAATCCAGATGATCATGATGACTGCCCATGGAACTTCGTACTTGGGTCCAAGCGTGGATATTTTGATTACATGGCGTCGAAGCCTTATTACCAAAACGCTTTCGACACAGTCATGGCATCCCCCTACCGTCGGGACGAGAAGAGCTGGGTGGATTTCTTCCCAGTTGAGAAGAAGCTACAGGTTCAGAGCCCCTCCGAGGTTCTTCTAGTGGATGTCGGAGGTGGTCGGGGTAAAGATCTCGCGGCCTTCCGCGAAAGGTTCCCCAACTTGCCGGGAAGACTTATTCTGCAGGATCTGTCTCATGTGACGGAGACCGCAGAAAGCTCCATGGAAATCGAGACTCAGGTTCACAATTTCTTTGATGAGCAGCCTGTTAAAGGAGCAAAGGCGTACTATCTCCGCACCGTTCTCCACGACTGGCCAGACAAGCAGGCCGTGGAGATTTTATCGAGGCTTCGTGAGGCAATGAGTCCCGACTCTTTGCTCTTGATTCACGAGAAGGCCATGCCGGAGACCAACATTCCATGGATGGCTGCAATTGGTGATATGACTATGATGACTGCTTTCGCAGCAGCGGAGCGAACCAAGAATGAATGGGAGATTCTGCTCAACAAAGCTGGGCTGAAGCTCAATGGGTTTTGGAAACCCGAGGGCTCTGATGCGCAGCAACAAGTCATCATAGAGGGTGCAGTCCATTCATGTGAATATTGTTAGCCTCGTGGTTTAGAGATTACTTGATTCCGAAAATTCAAACACATCCAAGGATGCATTGTTGATCTGTAATCTGCAAGACTTTACCTAACGTAGAAAGCCCACAGTGGTTGAAATAGTACTTTTATGGTGCAGTGCTACACTTGAGCCTCATGGGGCTCTAATCAGCACGAATTGCACTTGGATTATGCTTCTAAATCCCAAATACGATATATCTCGGTGAAATCCTGACGAGATGATACTGTCGTGACAAGCTCTCAAGTGCCACTGAGCCGGCAATCCAGCATTAACTGCCATTTGACTTTTAAGTTTTGCTTTGGGGGTTTTACTTTTCTCCAATCTCGGGCTGGTCATCGTGGCAGCAGAGGAGCGAATCGATGCGTATGTGTGGAGATAGGTTACTCGATGCACAGCATGGCACACCGCTCTTAGCCAAGACGTCCACCATTTCAATTTATGCCGGGGCATTACAATGCATGCATATGATATATGTATGTAGGTACAACATCTCATGTCTACCCCTCATTATATGTAACAATTGAAGTGGGGCGAGTATTTTGTAGGAATACATAAATTTACATGTAATTTACATCCGGACCATACTGCTGTAATTTTCAAGATCAAAAAATGTCAAGCCCTCCGGGGCTGGACTTGAGGAATGGAACACCTGCCTGGTCATTACCAATAGAATCAGATTATTGACTAATAAAGACACCAACTAAGGCCTTCGTTGAGATGATGGGTAGAAAGCAAACATCAATACTTGTGCAACCTTGGGTTTTGGAACCTCAATCGCGTCTTGATTCCCCGAAATATGTCAAATCTTCGGGGCTCTTCAAATTTAGTCTCTTTAATTAGGACACGTGTGTCTAAATTGATAAGGGAAGTCTACAATAGTAGCAATGTCTTGTTTAAGGCAACTGACATGCGAGCTGATCAGCGCAGCCTTCCCCCATACATGAATATACATGTCTTGTAGACGGGGAAACTATTCAAGTATGTAGGGATGATCCCAGAGAGGAAATCTGATGTGGATGACGATGACCGATCAATTGACAAGATATGTACGCATCTCAATCTTCGCACCAGGGTGTCATCCACATCTGGAATGAGTTTATTTCGTCCACTCGATCGCATGCAGGTCCGAGGTCTTAGGCCGATCTCTACTAGGTATCGATACTTCGCTAGCATCACTATCTCAGGCCATCAAAGCCAGTGTGTTGCAGGTGGCTAATTCCAAGATTTTCGTGCTTCCAGTACACTGGTTTCACTGACAGCTCCCACTTTTTCAATATGTATCTCAGCAGTCACGCGAGAAGCCTGCAGGTTCCTGTAGGTATCCCGATGGGTATCATCTTTGATTCCCGCGCTGCGGATAGCCTATTCCTTGTTCATCTTGGATTATCTTGGAGTTGACAAGCCTCTCTTTCGTATATCCTAGGCTCAAACCCTAAGGCGATATTTAATCTCATACAATCCTCCTTCCAATTGTCTCCGCATACCACTTTCTCGTACCCTTACTCATCACCGCGACACAATGCAAGCCGTTCGTGTCCACCCAGCGCCTTCTGGATCCGCGCCATACACACCCTCCAACCCCGCGCCATCTACAGCGCTCAATCTTGATCAAAATGTTCCCATCCCCAAGCCCTCCCAGCCAGGGGACATCCTCGTTCGCGTCAAAGCCACATCCATTATCCGTGACATGCTAACCTGGCCGGAGACCTACGCTCACGAGTACGCCATTCTCGGCAGTGACATTGCTGGAGTTGTGACCGAGGTCCTTTCGCCTACCAGCAAGTTCAAGCCAGGTGATAACGTCTTCGGTATGACAGATGTAAACCGCGCGGCTACATGGGCCGAATACACGATCGCCAAAGAGGATGAAATCGCGCTGAAGCCGACTGCCTTGAGCTTCGCCGAGGCTGCAGCCATGCCACTCAGTGCTTCAACGGCGTACGAGGCCTTGTTCGAGCATGCCGGCATTCCTCGACCCACTGTGGATGAGCTCCGCTCGCGGTCCGCACGGATCAAAGACCGCCGCGTGCTAATCACCGGAGCAGGCGGCGCTCTCGGCCTATATCTCGTGCAAATGGCTGCAGGTGCTGGCGTAACTGTAGTTGCCGCGAGCAGCTCGAATTCTCGCAATGGTGAATTTCTCCGGGCCCTAGGTGCAGACGAAGTGGTCGAGTATAGCATGCTGGAGGAACATCGAGGGACATTCGACGTTATTATTGATGTTGTCGGGGGTGATTTGTTGAAGAAATGTTGGGGCTATGTAAAGGAGACAGGGGTTTTGATTTCGCTGGAGTCTGCCAGCTATGATTTTGTTGAAGAGCATCGGAAGCTCGGGCTTTGTAAGGATGGAGTTCGTGCGGTCTTTTTCGTCGTCAAAGGCAGCTCGGAAGCCTTGCGCTACATTGCTGATGCAGTGGACGCAGGTGCCCTTCGGTCATTTGTTGTGGACACATACCCGCTCACGAAAGCGCGAGAGGCGTATGATCTTGCGAATGGGCGGTATTCTGGGCGTGGGAAGTTCATTCTCAGTATTTGATTATGAAAATTGGTTAATTTGGGATTGCGTTGTCTTCTTTCATCATCATTGCAGCTGGCTCTGACCTAAGACGTTGACGATATCTTCCTACATGAGAATATTTTAATAGCTTGTGAAAGTCTGAATGATCGGATGGCAAGCACTTCGGCAATTAAAAGGAGACCAAAGAGAAATTAACTCCAACACTTCCCTGGTCAAATTTAAGCGAGGTGCGAAGGTTGGGGCTTCTGCAACGTCCCAGTCGATTCTCCGACCGGCTGATGGGCCTTGAAACCTCGAATTCGTTAAGATTATGAGTCCACGCAGGATATCGTATGCTCTCAGAAAAACGCAAGACACCTCAGGAATAGGACTTTTGCGTACAGTAGGATGTCCAAAAGAGACGAATGACGGGACCCATAGGTATTTGAACTAAAGATAAGCACTGCTGCCATATCAGATCGCTCCTCATTAACGCTGCTTTCGTCGCTGCATAAGCACAGCCAAAGGTACATCGTCCTCATCATAGAATTCCACGTCCTCGTCAACGCCAAAGTCACGGAGTCGCTCTCCTTCGGCATTCCGCCAGGACTCCTCGCCTTCATCAGAGTCATCGCCATAGACTGGTCCAGGTCCTCGGTCTTCATCACTCTCATAGGCTTCCTTTTCGAATCGATCGTGGAATCGCTTGCGTCGTTGAACTTCAGAATATGGCCTGCGGCGATCGATATCTTCTGCCTGGCGCTGTCTGAATGCCTCAAGGGTATCTCGGGCAGATGAATATGATTGTAATGGGAAGTCATTAGGATCTGGTCGGCTTACTGGCCAAGGAATACGATCTGGATCAGGCGGTGGCCATGAGGATCCAGGATCTATACATACCCAGTGGTTAGCATTACTCGTTACGAAGCATCGGCTGACATACCCTCAAAGCCATTCGTTTCAAACTCCCACCCAGTGCGACGGTCAGGGGTAGCTGCTAATGGCCAAAACCAGCTGAGAATCTATATGCGGCGTTAGACAGATTTTGAGATTTCGAACGGTGAAACGAACGTTTGCGCTTCCTCCCATTCCCTCTTTGATGTTGGTCCAAATTCCAATATCATACGGAAACTCATGCTTCTTGATTCGGACTTTTATCCCACCTGGTCCGTCGAGATGACCACCAAGAACACGGGCTCGTCGGACGAGTGTATCGTGTCGTTCTATCTCCCAGGATTCAATGGTGGTCATATTGAAGATAAGCGAATACAAGCTTCGCACAAGGAGAATTAACAGAGCGAAGACAGTCAAGCTGTTGACAACGAACAAAATAAATAGATGTCCTAGTTGCACAATAGAGGGACCCATATACTGGAAAAGTCAGTAACTGGGATTGAAAGAAGAATAGACTGCTTACACTGGGTAGGTTTCGGTTACCCCAGACAATAGACGCACGGCTCCAGAGAAGGGTCTCGAGGTAAGACATGCCAACTGTTGCGTAGAATAGAAAACGGATAAAGTGGGGAAAAGTAAAATGTGATACGCAATTGGAGGTCCACGGGCAATGGTGATCCATTTTTGGAATACACCTAGATCGATGTTAGTACATACCACGCAAAATTTGAGCCAAAGCAGCCTTGTGATATTATGCAACCTTTGACATGTCTTGCAATGATGTGCCCGCAGTGGCTTGTAAGCCTCACATCTACGGCACCATCGCTGCCGACCCGTGGCAGGCTCCTTCTCCTGCTTGTCGGGATTTGCTGAATTTTGATCTGAAGGTAGCCGACCAGGGTCTACATAGCAAGCTCGAAAGTAGCATATCCAAATGCATAAAGCGAAGATGTTGATTTTCCAGACTTCATCTCTCCGGAGTGGTGCATCCTCGAACCGCAGAAAGAAGTACTGGGATGAGTAAGCGAGAAAGCTGATCAGCACGCTGACCGCTGGGATGGCCAGCTGCGATATTGAGAAGTCATCGCGCATTTTTGACCTGACAACTTGCTACAATAGAGACGAGAAGGAAGAGTGAAGTCCGTGGACGTGTTGTTTATGGGGTGATGACTAAGCGGCACTGGGCGCTGAGGTCTTGACAACTGCACTGGCAAGCACGCCAACAGGACCTATATCGACATGGTCTTACATTTCCATCTCTTGGGTGCAGTATAAAAACCCTTGATACAAAGAAACACCTGACACGGCGAAGACAAAAGCACTTCAATGTCCGGCCACGAAATCTACGAGCTTGCAGAGTCTCAGTGACGATCGCCACCGCTTTGCTGACTAAGTGCGATTTCGAATTGAATCACGTCCAGCATTTGTTTTCATAAACTCTTGCAAAATGTTTCATTGTTTGCCCAAGATTCTTCCTTTTCATGGTACATCCCATCTTAATCAAGTATCTGATGGGATCAAAGCCATGTATGTTTGATATACAGCGCTCATAATGCCGATTGAGGCCCTCCCCCCGGCCACAGTCAGGGCAATCGGATCTACATCTGTGATCTCCGATCCTTGTTCTGTGGTCAAGGAACTCATCGACAATTCTTTAGATGCTGGGTCATCTTCAGTAATGATCGAAATCTCGTCAAACACCGTGGACGTGATACAACTCAAGGACAACGGACATGGTATCCCAACTGAAGACCACCCATACGTCTGCAGACACACGTATACCAGCAAGATTCAAACCCTTGACGATTTGAAAAACGTTGGTGGAATGTCCTTTGGCTTTCGTGGGGAGGCATTGGCCAGCGTGGCTGAGATGTCTGGCTGCATCACTATTACCACCCGTATCGCTTCAGAAATTATTGGGTCGTCTCTGAAATACGAAAGGGACGGCCAGCTATCTCAGTATGTGGAGCTTGGTACATACTCCTGTGAACTGTGTAATTAACACTCTAGAAGGTCCCAGCCGGCATCTCATCCGGTCGGCACGACTCTCCGTATTGCTCACTTTCTCAAGCACATTCCGGTCCGCAGGCAGGTAGTCTTGAAGAGTGCTACCAAGATCCTCACGAAAATCAAAAAGCTGGTTCAAGCCTATGCCATTGCTCAACCTTCTAAAAGGTTCTCGTTGAAAGTTCTCAAAGCGAAAAATGAAAACCAGAACTGGATGTATGCGCCGAGTACTGATGCGACACTCTCCGATGCGGCCGTCAAGACATTTGGTCGAGAGTTGTCATCGTGTTGTGTTATCAGGGAACTCTCAGCCGGATCTTCATCATTGCAAAGTGACCCAAATAAGGATGGATACGGTGTCGTGGCTTTTCTCCCAGGCCCAGATTCAGGTGATTTTCACTGTCGACTGCTCAGGCGACATGCTGACCTTGGCAGATATCTCCAAAATCAACAACTCAGGGCAGTTCATCAGTGTGGATGGACGGCCATTGTCTGCTACCGCCGGCATTGGTCAGGATATTGCAAAACTTTTCAAATCTTACATCCGTGCTATTGCGTCAAAGCATGCAGTGACGAGGTCGGTCACCGACCCGTTCCTTTGTCTCCAACTTAGCTGCCCACGGGGCTCATATGATGTTAACATCGAGCCGGGCAAAGATGATGTTCTCTTCGAGGATCGAGACGTCGTGGTTTCTATCATAGAAGATCTGTTCAATGAGCACTACGGACCACTCGGGGATTCTCGGCCAAAAAGTTCAGTGAAAGACAAGTCTTCCCGTACCAAAAAGAGCGATCAATTTGACATCATGCTGGCTCGGAGACCATTGACCGAAGTTTCCACGAAATCTACGCAGATGATAGAGAAACCTTCCCAGTCTGCAGTCATCCAGGGGGCTCCATACTCTGAAGCTCAGTCCCAAACGGCCACCTGGTCCGCGAGCCAATCCAGTCAAGAACCTTTGATGCGCTCAGTGGAAAGTAGGAAGCCTCGTTCTGTTAACCCTTGGTCTGTCACGGGCATGAATGCATCCTTACGTACCCCGAGAAGGGACCTTGCTCCTCAGTCCAAAAGTCCAGAACTTGGATGGGTTGAATCATCGCCGGGGGACATACGCCCTACGAAATCTCGGAGGAATAGCCAACCCTCGCCTCCTGAAAGTCCCGAACTCACAAGTCCCTCCCTTTCGCGACTGGTGTCAACATCTCCCACCAACCAGCGACGACAGTCCCAAGCACGGCAACCGCAAAGCCCTCCAATTGAGACAAACTCAACGAGTAATTCCAGAAAGGCAGCAAGACAACGTGATAAAGAACGGTATGGCAATGGGGCGCTGGACACCTGGTTCACCCGAACCACACAAGTCTCCCTCGGCGAAGACTCCGTGGTCACTGCGCAAGAGGAAGCAATTCCAACTATTTCCCAGCTTGCTTGCGAGAGATTTGGGGCTCAATCTAACGACATTGAAAGTGGGAATACAGTTGGCAAGGAAAATTCTGGACGTGAGGATCACGTATTAGAACATCATTTACCTTCGCCATCTCAAACTGACCAACACACCGGTGAGGCTGGCTATCAAGGCTCTATGGACAGCGGTCGTGGATTCCCAGTTCTTGAGAGATGGGCCGCCAATCTTCGAGAAGACTTCAATCCAGATAAGGATTCAGAGGTGGAAAGGGCTCTTGACTTCGAGAGACGCAAGAAAGAAGCGATCCAAAATTATCGCGCGCGCCAGGCCACAAATAATACGCTACCAAGCTCTCAAGCTAGTTCTCATGGCCCGCACCACAATCGATATATGAAGGCCAAGGCTGCTTTGGCATCAGATCGACCGTTCGCCCCAGAAACAGAGTATAATAGCTGCTTTCCTCTTAATGATCCTAGAGAATATCTCATTCGCCAAAATGCTCGAGGGTTGCCTAAGGATAACACCAAGATCCGACACGTTCCTAGCAGCAAATTGCCCTTCGAACATATACCCGAGGGGTACGATATTCACGATCTTGGTCTATCCTTATCAACTGATTTACTGCATGTGAAGAAGGCCTTCACTTTAATGGCTACTCATGATTCTTATACGCACGACGGAAAGGAAGACAAGCTTTCCGCATCAGCTGTGGAATCTCAAGCGCCAGCCTGGAATGCTCGAATTAACACCATGATCAAGAAAAAATATGAAGCCAAGGAGGCACGAACCGCTGATCTGAAGATTGATTTTTCTACTTTCATTGATCATCTCAAGCTTTTTGATGCCTGATCTTTTATTTGCTCTAATATTCGCCTCTATTCTAGCGAGTATATCCTATATTTGCTCCAACAACGCCTTTAATGCCTGTTCAATTTTATAGCCAGCATGTACACTACTCGATATACTTTACTGATTTATCTCAAATGAAGACATTTTTTACAAATCCCGATGGCTTTGAAACCTGATTTGCGGATGAAACATTCCGGGGCACGTCGTTACATAAGATTGACATCACCACATGAGCAATACACAACACCTCCAAAGACGCCAGCTTTTTTTTTCTTAATTGTCGCGTCGAATTCACCAACTCAGTGCGATACTAATTGGGCACTTTGGCAACATGGATGTGGTGAACAAAGTGGCTGAACATGGACCTAGGTCTTCCAGTCCCCTCCAACCACCTCCATTCCACACATTTCATCCCGAAGTCCATGGAACCACCGGCAATATCGGGATATTGAAATCGACAATTCTCCCCTCATTCAGTCTATACTCTAGCCTTTCGGTTGCAACTTTTGTAGCAGCCAAAAAAACCGACCGTGTCGAGCTGAAAGACTGGCTATGGCCATCAAGCCAAGTCCTCAACGCATGGTGGAGTGCCGTCGGGCGAGATATGTACAAGAATAATGTTACATTCTATGCCGCTTGGGGCAAGCTCAGCTGGACAGAGAAGCTCCTTCTTGGATCGGTTACAGTTTGGGGCATGAGACTATTTGCCCGTATCGCGCGTCGGTCTGTGGTTCGTGGGAAAGATGATTCGCGGTACGAGGCGCTCAAGAAAGACCCCGGGTTTTGGAGAACGGCGCTATTCAAATTGTTTCTCCCAGAAGCTGCTATCCTGTCTATTATCTCCTTGCCTTTTACGCTGCCATTCAACTGGAGTGGGTCCACTGTTTCACTCGGTGCGGAATGTTTGAATAAGATTCGCGCTTTCGGTGTTGGACTTTTCAGTGCTGGGTTTGCACTGGAGGTCATGTCTGATACTCAACTCGAGCTTCATCGTGAGGAGCGAAACGATCTATGTCGAGACGGAGTGTGGAGTCTAGTCCGACATCCGAAGTAAGTACCTCTCGAGTTTCAGTGTCTTTTTACTTTTGACTAATTTCACTAGCTACCTTGGCGATACTCTGGTGCATATCTCATTTGCCGTTCTCAACTTGGCCAACTCTTTCAACCCCGTCGTTTTCCTTGGGCCACTTTCGAACTATCTATTCCTCCGATTTGTTGGTGGCGACAAGCAGACCGAGGCTAGTCAAGAAGAAAGGTACCAAGCCAGTGATACAGAAAAGCTCACACAGCTCCGAGAATGGCAGCGTGAGAAAAACAGTTTCTGGCCATCACTGCGAGATTTAGTTAGCCCGTGGGCTTTGGCTGTCTATAGCTGCGGATTCATGGGTGCTTTCGCAGAGGAAGTGGTAAGGACTAGATACAACCTGTCTTGAATTTGACAGACAATGCAATTCCATTCTATGCAAATATTTCGGAAGAGGTTCCTAATAACCCTTTCCTCCATATTGGTTAATTAAAGGCAACCCCTTCGCCATGCGGTCCAAGTTGATTCGAAGAATTTGGAGCGAGCGCCAGAAATACTCTCTACCCGCTCCACTGATGTGCGGACTAATCTGCACATTTGGCGCATCCCAAAGAGGATGATCGGCAGGTAAGGGTTCAGGGTTTGTAACGTCAAGTGCCGCACCACCCAGCTGCCCAGACTTCAAGGCCTCGATCAATGCATCTTGGTCAAGCACCTTTCCACGTGAGATGTTGGTCAGATATGGCTTGACGCCAGGGTTCTTAGAGTTTTTAGCTAAGAGCGCGTATTCCTCATGACCCAATAGATGGGTCGTCTGAGGGGTAAGCGGGACAGAGACGACCAGGTGATCTAATCCGAGTGAGAGGAAGTCATGAATAGAACTCTTATCCGTGCCATGGTGCCATGATACGGGGATTGTTCCTTCAGGATCTCCAGTTCCTGGAACGATAAACCCGTTATCGCGGCGTGACTCGGGTGTTGGGCGTGGAGAAGCCGTGTAGGCGTAGACGGTCATTCCCATTGCTTGAGACACACGGGCGACTGGCAGCAGTTAGCGAATTTGTTCTCACTCTATTTTGAGGATATCGGACATACTCTGTCGGCCAATACTACCATATCCCAAGATTCCAACTGTCTTGCCAACTTGGTCGTAATTGGTTTGCATCCACGGGGTATCTTTATCCCATCTGTGCTCCTTCTGTGCCTCGTATGTCAAATTGTATTTCCGAGCGGAGACGAGCCAGTTCATAATGGTCCATTCAGCAATTGGTGGGCCGTGGATACCAGAACTGGTAGTGAACGGGATGAGACCACTCTTCAGAATAGGGTTATTCATAAGATGGTCCAGACCCGCGGAGAACGTGTGGACAACCTTCAAGCTATGCGCATGTTAATAGAGCGAATACGGAGGTGAAGGCCTCGGTTCCTTACTTTTCGGCATCCTCGGGTTCTGGCAAGTTGACATATGTGACAAGTATAGTCGCCTTGCGGAATAACTCTACAAGCAATGATCAGTATGTATAGTGAGGTTTTTGTCCTTCAGGATCGTGACATACCACTCGGTACCTTTGCGCCCCGGATCGCAGGGAACATGGTAATCTCGACATCGGCAAACATCTTGCGAATGACCTCCAACAGCGAATCAGATAAGTCATAGTTCAGAATAATGAGCACATGCTCGCTGGGAACTGGCGCTTCACCCATTTTGACAATGCAGAGATGTGACAGGAGCTGATATGAAAAGTCGCGAGACACGCATTTTGAACATGTCAATGGAAGGCGGGGTGGGGGCCCCGCAGCCGTTTGAAGCTTGGAATCGGTGATAGGCGAGGCTGCTGATAAAGATAAGATGATGTGATTCGCTGTCCCGGTGTGGAGAGGAAATGGTTATTGGTGAGAGCATTATGGTGCTCGATTGCGCCAGGTTGAGTGGATGCCTGATCAACCTGGCATCAAGGTACGATGCAATGGGCGTGGCCAATGAGCATAGAATCAGTTTCCCAGGTGCACGTACTACGAAGGCAGTGTTGGATCTGTCCGCTTCGAGATTGATTCGAAGCAACAGTGGATACGACGAAACCCGATTGGATCCGAGCCATGGATGGGCTCGGGAAATGCGAATTCGCATTTGTCATTGACCGGACATTCACCAGTTGATTCTATGCGTTGATATTCCTCTTTCCTCTAGAATGATCATCCACCTGTGCCTCCCCTTTCTCCTCCGGTATACGCTCCAAAGTGCGAAGATTGGACTAGCAAGTAATCGCAAATGGGTACTCAGACCAAGAAGGAAGGCGTGCGCATTCTAGCTGTTCGTAAAAAACCCGGAATCTCTTTCCCTTTAGAGTTCCAGTCACCCCTTATCAACAATCTCGCCAAGCCAAAGCTCCTATAACAGTTTGGGTCTGAGCCATTCGTTTTTAGCGCATTCATTCTAGCCCAATCATGGGCGTAAAGCATCATCACAAAAGACGGACAATCAAACCGCAAAACAAGTCCCTCCCCGTTTTTCTCGCTCCGCCCATTACACTCTTCAGGATCCACGCCAGTGGGACTCCGCGTCAGTGAGCAATAAAGATTGAACAATCTATGATTCTCTCAGGTTCCCGATAAGCCACACGATCGAGATCAATGAACTTTCTGATTCCCCGTGCATACAACAAGACCGCACGGACTAGATGGATAAACGGCACTTTCACTGCAGTCTCCGTGCAGGTGGAGCTAACATCCCGTGCGAGTAGCTCCACTCGGTTCACGCTCATTCCCGAGTTTCTGCAGAATGTCAATCTCAAAATGATCCGACTGGACCCTGAGCATATTGTAGGTTTCGCTATTGAAGCCCATGGTGACAAATCATCAAATCATGTTGCCAGCTTGTCGAGCCGTGATGCTGCATCGAATTGCCGTCGATCTTGATTTACCCCTGATGTTCTACGCCTAAAGGCGCCGGCCAAGGCCGTGCCATCGATCGACATTCCTCCTTTTCTAGATCGCGATGGGCCGTGACTGCACTACTTTAGACCCCACGGTTCTCGATTTCACGAGGCACCCGTGCAGATCTTCACCGCAATTGACGCCACGACCGAGTGACCAAGCCTTAGTCTGCATTTCAAGTCATAATGCTCGGTTAGTTCGTCCTTAAAGTTCAGCCGTCGTACACGCGGGTCGTTGCTCGACATGCGATTCCATGGTGCCCGACCTGTCATAATTGAGATCGAGTCTCTACACCCACCCTCCCACCAGACCCTGCAGCTTTGGCGTCTTTTGCTTGCCACATTGGGTATTAATCACGCTCATCATGGTTCCGTTCGCGCTGAGGTGCATCATCAGACTCCATTCTAGCCGTCAGTCCATTTCACATATGCAGTTAGTAGGATGTCATATGCACAGCGGGACTAGACTCTTCTGCCATTCGCAACTACAAATGTACTTCCATCCCCCTTTTCCCTTCGCTGTGACGCGTTACTATTTGCATTTTTCCTTTGTTTCCCGGGTCAGATTATACGCCTAGCCATGACCGAATCGCAAAAAGACAAGACCCTTTTGCGCCGAGTGGTCGAGGCCGCTCTCAATCGCCACGAAGACGCCTACCCACCCATGGCTGCACACGCTACCGCTGCAGCGGCTCGGAAAAATAGCGGTTTTGCAAACAAAGGCGACGTGGAAGGGCAACAATGGAAGATTGGGACAAGTCAACCCGAAACACTTATTCCAGCCAACGATAAGCTGCTTATCTTCCGCGCCTTGACCGGTATCGACAGCGTCCCCGCCCTCACGCAGGGAGGCCATCTTCTCCGAAGCGCGCCCAACGTCGGTATCTATACGCGTGTCATTCGTAACGAAACCAAAGCCGCGCGGGGATACCGTCTCTTCAACTACATGATCAACGTATGTTTGGGTGTCCAAATTGTCGTCGCCGCGGCTTTAACAGCGCTCGGCGCAGCAAGTGGTCCACATTCCGCCATCACGGCATTCGGCGCCATCAACACCATTGTGGCTGGTATCCTGACTTATCTGCGTGGATCTGGTCTTCCTGATCGCTTGAAAGGCTACCAAAACAAGTGGAAGCACATCCGCGAATATATTGAACAACGCGAACGTGAATTCTGCTTGGTGGGTATTGATCTCGACGTGCAAGAAGAAGTCTTTATCGTGGAGAGCATGTACCAAAGCTTGAAATCGGAAATGGAAACGTCGCGGAGTGCTGGTGATAGCCAAACACAACAGCCAGATGATCCGAGGATTCGGCGGTCTCTTCTTCCCACGCATAATGAGCTCAGTGGTCAACGGCCATCGGTGACTCCGGCGAAACGTTCTACGGCGTTGCATTCGCACGATGAGGAACCAGTTAGCCCAATCACTATTCCTGAGAAGACATATGAGCACAACTAAGCTCTTTTTCTTGATGGTTTCCTTACTTTAATCAACGCCCATACTATATTTATCTGGCTGCCCGCCCTGGAAGTGGAGTAGGCTCCCGACCCATTCGCGAGTGGGGAGGTTTGCCGCTTCTTCGCGAGTTACTCGCAAGTTACACTTCTAATTGGAAAGTCCCATGTTATGTACTATTTCCTCACGACTTTAATTGCGGAAATTGGTTGGTGTCCATGTCGATACTTCCGGAAATGGAGACATGGACGTGAACCCAGCTAGGCAGGTCACGGATTACTACGATGGCCATGGTCAATCATGTTATAATGTCTAAATATATACGAAAATTCACATCTGGTTTCATATTTACACTCTTCAATGGCTGTGGTTACTTACCGCTGCATAGCCATCTTTCGCAAAGGCTTAATTCAACGTGCATCGCAGAGCGCACATCAGTCAAACTCTGCAGCCTACAGAGTATCCAGCTACGAGACCATAACGAAAGAGGAAAGATGTCTTAGACACGCTACAAATAAGAACACAAATTAATAAACGTCACAGCCCGAAGTTCTGACGATTTTATCCCTCCAGCGCAAAAGGTAAATTTTCTCCGCGACCCACGCCAAACCCAAATCCGGCACCCGCCGCGACGAAAACCATCCCACCAGATACAGCAGCGAAAATCTCCGATCCCAAAAACCAAACGCAAAGCACACGGAGCAGGGCACATATATCAAATAAAAATGCTAGAAATCCATGAAGCGACGCCCGCCGACGCCCAGGACCTCGCAGAGGTATTCTTCGCGGCATTCTCAGATCCTTTCAACAGAACCATGTTCCCGCCCACAGCAGAAGTGAAAGGCTGGATAGCTGACACCTTCTTTAACGCAAAGGGACTTGCATCTGAACATGAGGTTACCTTGACGGCGACAGATGATAACGGAAAGCCCGTGGTATTCGCGAAATGGGTACGCCCCTATCACGCCGCTGCAGATCTCGATCTGCAGTCTCATGATGCCGTGGGCGGGTGGCCTGTGGGGAGTGATAAGGATCTCTGTGAATCTTTTTTTGAAACTATGAGTGACCATCATCATAAGTTGATGGGAGATCGGCCTCATTATTGTGAGACTTCTTTGCTTTTTCAATGATATCATTTTGTGCTGTTACATTACTAACTGGTGCAGATCTTGAGCTGTTGGGTGTACATCCCTCTTACCAGGGAAAGGGTCTTGCTTCCAAATTGTTGAAGTGGGGATTGGCCAGGGCGGATGAAGAGGGTGTTGAGGTTTATCTTTCCAGTTCTCCGGATGGGAAGTTTGTGTATGAGAAGAATGGGTTCAAGTCCTACGAGTCATTTTCGCCATTCCCTGGGTACGAGCAGTTAGATATGGTTCGGCCGGCTCAGCAATAGAAGTTCGCGTTTGGCGACTACGGTTACGATGGACTTCTTACCTCACGCTGGAAGCACCATGGTCATTAATCACTATCAAGCTATTCCAAATATAGTACCAGTAGAATTCGACTGGCAAACTTACATCCCCATTTCTCATAATCTCTCATGATCATATCCCATTTTCATTCATAAGATGCGCAATACATCGATCTCCTCGTTTAAGCAGATGCCATGGCTTGTGTCTCAGGCAAAGCAATCCAAGCACCAGCCATGACAATCCAAATAGCACCACAGAACCAAAAAGGTCCACCGCCTGAGACAACAGTGCTATTAAACGTAGTGATGATACACGCAATCATTCCAAAGAGACCCCAGAAGAAGCCCATAAATCCGAGTGAAAATCCACGAGTCGGGGTAGGGAAGGCCTCAACGGTGTAAATTGTGAGGGTCGCAAAGCCGGCGAAGTGTAAAAAGCTCAGAACACACTCAAAGCCCAGGAGTGCATTTCGAGACTCAGAAACAGCAGATACTAGCATGAACAGTCCAGTCAAAACTGCAATTCCAGCACCTGTGGATTTGCGTCCGATTCCCTTGACTTCCATCAGGAGGGCCGCGACGACCGGGCCTGGGATGGCGCAGATGGCGATATACACATAGCGACTGTACAGATACGGAGTATTGACTGTTGTGGCGGTGACTTTGCCCACGCCACTGTGCTCAGCGAGGTAGTTGCCGATGTAGGTCTTGTAAAGGATGAATGTCAAACCCATGACCGCCCATAGGAGGGTAAGGCATAGTGTGCCGACAGGACCAATGGAGGACACCAGAGCCTTAGTGCGAGACTTGGTGCGCAATTCGGCTTCAGATCCGTCGATCGTAGAATCAATGCGCGCGAAGGATGCTTCGGTGATCCAAGTCTGTCGCTTGTTGTGTTGAGCAATATCCTTGACTAGCTGGGTAGCCTCGGCATCACGACGACGGGCTAACAAGAACTTGGGGGTCTCGTAGAAGGCCAGTGCGAAGCGGCAGAGATACAGGAACAAGGTGATGCATCCGAAGGTCCACCAGACATATCGCCAGCCTTTGTTACTGACATAGTGGCAAGAGGCACTGCTGCTGCTGCTGCTGCTGCTCGAGGAGCCGGAGTGCGCACGCTTGTGGCTGGTAACTGAGAACGCACCACTCTTTTCGTCAGGGCCAGTACCACAGGTGTAAATCGCAATGAAAGCCCTGCGGTCGATTAGTACCGACATTCAAGTTTCCTCTTTTTTCGTCACTCACCAGCCTACAGCCGACGCGACCAATTGTCCTAATCCCCAGAATACACCTTGCATGGCGACCAAGAATTGATGGGATGCAGGGAGCGACTCCAGAAGGATCATGGCATCAACGCTCTTGTTGCCGGCCACAGCAAAGCCGACGACAAATCCCACGACGGAGAGTCCAGTGAACGAGGGCATGCCTGCACCAACCAGGCCTCCCATTCCCATAAGCACGATCGTGCTCGTGAACATCCACTTCCGACCCAGCACGTCGGACATCATCGGCCAAAGCGTCCCACCGACGGTCAAACCGACAAACAAGGTGATGAATAGGTAATCTTCATTATTACCCGAGAAGAAGAACTGGGCTTCATTACTAGCAGACGGGGCAATAACCAAAAAAGACATAACCCAGAACTACCAACGTAAGTATCCCATGGATAGATAAAAACACCAATCAGACTTACACTATCAAGGAACCACCCCACACCGGTCATTAAAAACAGAAGCCACTGATACTTCCCCATCCCAACATCCAATAAAGCCTGATTTAGCAGCTGAGCCTTAGCCGCAAAAACAGCATCAGTTCCAGCATGAGTCTCAAGTGTATCGATCTTCAACCCAAATAAATTCTTATACTCCTTCTCAGAACGAACACCATATTTCGACGGCTCGCCTTTTTCAACATCGTTCACCAACGTAGAAGCGAATGCACTCTGTGCCTCGATATTCCGACGCGGTGTGATCGAGTCGTCCTCGCTAGACATCTTGAGATAGTCGATGCACGAGGTTGAACAAATTCAGGTCCGGGGTAGAGGAAAATGAAGATAAATCAAAACATTTGAGTCGAAAATTCTCCGCTCATTACCCCACCTCAGCGGGTCTTTTATACCTCTGCAGATTAATGTATGAAAGGGAGGAAAAGTTTGCTCATGCCACCGAGCTAAGCTCTCGCCAAGGAAAAGAAAACACCGAGACCGAGCTCGGCGGGTGGGTTGGGAACCTCCTCCGCTAGTATACATGTACCTGCCTTGGTTTTTACCCAGCAGAAAGTAATTGAATCCACGGTGAACGGAGGTCTCCGCGGAGAAAAGCTTCACGCGCAATAGATTTCGTTACGATGCGGAAAGTACTCTAATCGGTTTAGTGTTACACCCAAGTCATCGAATTACTAGTACTAGGATCCGCGGACTTGTGAGGAATGAAACCATTATCAATCGAAGATGTACAGAATACATGTATTTCAAGCTTGATAAGAAATTAACGGCTACCGAACTTCCTTTCTCCGAGGATGGGCAGACTGGGGATGGGGTGAGGGGTTGGGTTGATATGAAGGGCGTGCTTTGTGGGTAGAGGAAGAATTCTCATCCGGATTAAGGATTATGATTGGCGTTCAAGCAGTCTGTTGGAGATAGTTGTATGAAATAGGACTAGTTTGTGGGCCGCGCAAGCTGCTCGGGTTTAAGTTGATGGGTCTTCTCTATGTCTGATTAAGACGGGAGAAGGGGGTCCTCTACCTATGTAATCTTGCTGGGTTTGCGCTTAGTTTGAGTATCTAGATCATATAAATGTAAAAATCTTTCGTTGATTTTTGTTTGCAAATAGGATTTAGAAGGTGAATAATGTAAGTGAAGCTTAGAAAGTTAAAGCCGAGATTCGGGCGATATTGCTCAATTTGGCCGCATCGGTGTCGCTTGGCGTTTCTTGGTCTCATTCTGCGTTACTCTGAGGACGTGGGGGCCTAACTCAGATCCCATATGAATAGTCTCAATGGAATCAGTCGCCAATGACTGGGTAATGTATAAATATGGAAGAGCAGGGGCGATCCCAGGACAAAAACAGAAGGGGTAGGAAGATGATCCCCGCCTCGAAGAACGAAGTTCTTCTTTCAAGAAGATCTGGATTGTTTCTTCTCGTATGAAGTACATAACATTCTCCTAGTAAGGTGAATTGCCCTCTTTCCTACGTCAAAAAAATGACAAAGTTTCATACGATCCTATATATGGTGCCGACATCAAGTAACAGGCCTTTGAACCAGGTCCCACGCGGCAAACAAGTTAGACCATGTCGTAAACTTTGAACTTGGAATTGTTCCGATTCGCCAATTCGCCAATTCGCCAATATAAGAGATCAAAGTTTGGAATTCAAGGCTTTGCTACTATACTCTCATTTCGACTGGAAAGTAAGAGAAGAGGCATTTACCCACAAGCATAGCTTATAGTCTAATGGTCGCTTAGCGTTGGTATAAACGGGTTGATCCATGATGAAAAAGGCTTAGTTTCCGCTTCTATACATCAAGAAATCAAGTGAAATGAACCTTCGAAGGAGTTGTTGGTACAATTTGAGCTTCAACCCCACCGTTTGCTTACAAATTTCTCGATGACTTCATGCGGGGTCGACATGGAAGACATAAAAGACACCAGCAATCAAGAATACATCGATACTCAAATTCAAAAGAGCTTGTAAGAGGTATTACACTAAGCTCAGTGATCAATCAACAGATCTACCATTCATTCACGACACGTTCTGACCTCGCGTGTTGACGTCTAAAATACAGTTACGCACGGTAGTAACCAATCACACAAAATGACCAAAATTTTCCTGTGAGTCCCATCATTTGTGCCGCAAGAACTATTCTTACCTACTCATAGCACCGGTGTAACTGGCTATATTGCCGGCGACGCCTTAGCCACCCTGGTTTCAAGGCACCCAAACTTCTCCTACTCTGCACTGGTTCGCAGCACAGCAAAGGCAGAGCAGGTCAAAGCCCAATACCCGAACATCCGTATTGTTCTTGGTGGTCTTGACGACTCAGCACTCCTAGAGCGAGAAAGTGCTGCCGCAGACATTGTCCTCCGTGGGTCTCCAGCAAGTCTCATCGGACCAAATAATTCGCTAACATTAATCAACAAAGATGCAGCAGATGCCTCCGATCATGCAGGCGCTGCAAAGGCAATCGCAGCAGGTCTAGTAGCCGGCCACACAAAAGAGAATCCTGGGTACTGGCTACACACAGGTGGAACAGGGATTTTAACATTCGAGGACAGCGACAGCGGTATCTATGGCAACAAGAGCGAGAAGGTTTACGACGACTGGGACAGGGTAGAGGAACTCCTCACACTCCCCGACCATGCATTCCATCGCAATGTAGACCAGCTCGTGCTAGAGGCCGGTTCGAAACATGCAGATGTCCTTAAAACCGCCCTAATTTGCCCGCCGACTATCTACGGTAATCCCTGAACACCCACCCCCACGCCAGCGAGATTGGCGGCTAACGCTGCTCTAGGTCGCGGCCGTGGACCATGCTCGCAACGCGGTCGACAGGTGTACGAACTAGCGAAAGTAACGCTTCAGTTACAAAAAGGTCCGATCATTGGAGCAGGGCAGTCGATCTGGAACAATGTCCATGTTCACGATCTAAGCGATGTTTATTCGCTGCTTGTTGATGCAGCGATTGCAGGCCGCACTGATGAGGGGCTCTGGGGTTCTGACGCTTACTATCTTACCGAGAATGGGGAACATGTCTGGGGAGAACTGGCCCAGCAGACGGCAGACGTAGCCGCCAAAATGGGGTACCTGCCAGAGGCGAAAGCCGAGCCAATCGATCTGGAAAGTGCCAAGAAATACGCTGGCTTTGAGTCGCTCAGCTGGGGGATGAATTCGCGTGGTCGTGCCCGACGCGCACGGGAATTGTTGGGGTGGAAGCCTTCACGCCCCAGTCTGGTGGCTCAGTTGCCGACTATCGTCCAGAGTGAGTGGCAGGCTCTGCAATAGGAGCTGTTTTCCCAAGGGGTGATATGGATATTCAAGTCGCTATGGGCAGTGTGACGTGACGTCATAGTATTGGCCAGTTTCAAAGCTGCATTGACCTCGCAAGGCATCAAGTAAAGTGCGGTGTGGTCTGGCACAGAGGTGTTTTTAGTTTCTTATATTTCCTGCTTCTGCAGTCGGAGCCCATGTCAGATTCAGCGAGTCTGGCCCGTTTGGTGACGAAGTCGGTTTTAAATCCAAGTAAATCAAAGACGAGTTTCTCACATAGCGTAGAGTTTTCGATCACTCTGTCGTGGTTCCTGTAAGACTTCGCGCCACAAAAGACATTAAGGCTGCATTGCAGTCTTGTCGGGACAAACAGCATAATCACAGGAATCGGCGGGTTTGGACACCCCAACTCCTATCGACTGTCTACGTGACCACAACGATAGGATAGCGCTTACGAGTTCAGACAAAGAGACTCATAATCTAACGAAATCCGGCTGGGTCCATTCAAATCTGATCGGATATTTACTTCAGTCCGCGGACCCGCGGGTCCTTTACGAGGGAGATTACACCGATCGCCGTGTCGGCGGGTATTTAGCCCGAGTCTTGGCAGATTTTAATCACCAAAGTCCACTTTACAACACCTCCACCAGCTGTCTGAGGCTATCAGGATGAGCGTATCCCGGTATGGAGCTTTGCGACGGGTGAACCCTTTTCTAAATGGGGATCATTTGAACAGATATGTGGATCCTTAGTTTCTTTAACATGGGATTTAAGCGTCCGGCTTAAATCCGGTCTGTTGTATATAGCCTTTCTGTAATGCACCCCCTTACCTTGTTCTATTGTTCATTAGCTGAGCAAGCGGCATATGATCGCCTTAGTCTGTGATCGCTCAGACATTCAGCAACATGCCTTCTTCATTTAATCCATCGTCCGTTGGGTCGGAGAAGCGAGGTCCTCTTACAAGTCATAGCAGACCGTCTTCTGTTATGACAACTGATCCACCGCCAGGTGATGGATTCAAGCTTGGTCAACGAGGCAAACTCGTGTTTTTTACTTTGGCTGTGCTAGTCTTGATGGCGGCTTTGGATGGGACTTCTCTTTCGGTAGCTTTACCGGTATGTATTCCAGCCGCAATACCTAGATTCAAGCTTACGATTTCAGACCATCTCCCAAGAATTAAATGGAACTGCTATAGAGGCCTTCTGGAGCGGAACTTCCTTCTTGTTAAGTTCTACAGGTACGCGATCCCACTATTGTTTGCGCCAGGTTCATCGCTAATATCCAACAGTATTCCAACCGAGCTTCGCATCTCTCTCCAACATATTCGGTCGCCGCCCTATGGTCCTCATTGCGATTCTGTTCTTCTGTATCGGCGCAATTGTGTCTGCTGTTGCAAAGAACTTCACCTATATGCTCGTGGCCCGAACCATCCAAGGAGTAGGCGGTGGTGGAATCATCGCCTTAAGCGAAGTGATTATCACCGACATCGTGCCATTGCGGTATCGCGGACAATATTTTGGAATTATGAGCGCAATGTGGAGTCTTGGATCTGTCACAGGTCCCATTCTAGGTGGCGGATTTGCCGAGAATGTTACTTGGGTGAGAAATTACATTTTACAACGGACCAAATTACCGCGAAATATACTAATAGCTCGTCAGCGCTGGATCTTCTACATCAACTTTCCCTTCATCGGCATTGGAGCAATCTTCGTCTTCCTCTTCCTGAACCTGAAGGTCCTGCCTGGCTCTCTCGTTGAGAAAATTCGCCAAATCGACTACGTCGGAACGATCCTATTCGTCGGAAGTCTGTCATCATTCCTTATCCCGATTAGCTGGGGCGGTATCTCTTACGCATGGAGCTCGTGGCATACACTCGTTCCATTGATCATCGGCATAGCAGGTCTATTTGTCTTCGCATTTTACGAGTATCGTTTCGCTTCCGATCCCATCATCCCGCCTATGATCTTCGTGAACCGCACAGCAACGGTTTCATTCATTGGGAGTGTCCTCCAAGGTCTGATTCTGTGGTGCACGCTCTACTATCTACCATTATACTACGAAGCCGTCAAGGGATTCAGCCCTATTCTCTCGGGTATCGCTCTTTTCCCTGAGACGTTTACTGTTGCACCCAGTGCAGTCGTTGTTGGTATCGTGATCACTATTACTGGACACTACCGCTGGGCTATCTGGCTGGGTTGGAGTGTGTCAACCATTGGACTGGGTTTGATGTGGTTGATCAAAGTGCAGACCAGTACCTATGGCTGGATCCTGTTGAATATCGTCCCAGGATTGGGGCTGGGCATTCTGTTCCCATCAATCGGATATGCGGTTCAAGCATCCGCTGAACCGGAGAACCTGGCTATCGCGGTTGCTATGTTCAGCTTCTTCCGTGCCCTGGGACAAGCTATTGGTGTCGCGGTTGGTGGTGTTATCTTCCAGAATCAGATGTATAAGAATCTCCTGAAATATCCTGCTCTTGCGCCTATGGCTAGCGCCTATAGCCAAGATGCATCAGGGTTGGTGCAGGTGATCAAGAATATGGCTGAAGGTTCGACGAAATCGCATTTGAAGGAGGCTTATACCGACAGCCTGCGCATTGTCTGGGTGGTCTGTTGTGCTATCTCCGGAGTGGCTTTGCTATTCAGTCTGTTGACTGAGTCTTATGACCTGGACAGAGTCCAGGAGACTTCCCAGGGTCTCCGCGATGAAAAGGACAATATCGACGATGAGAAAGACCTTGAGGCTCGTGCCGACCAGGCCATGCAGCAGGGAAACCCGCTGGCATGGTAGAACAGAAACCGTGGAAGGGAAGCTTGACGATTGACGACATTGTATAGAACATATCAATTTAGCCATAATAATTAAATATACATCCTCACTCACGCGTAATGCGATCCATATCTCGAAGTCCCATTTCTCTCCAATGCAAACTCCTCCAGGTCATCCGTATACCCAACCCCCCGAATCAACGTCTTAATCCCCTCGCCACGCGCCGTGGTCTCCCACGCCTCAACGACATCCTCAAAATCAACAATGTCAGTGATAAGCGGCTTCAACTCAATCTTCCTCGTAAAGGCCAACTCGAGCGCCATCTTAAAATCCCCCGCCCCATACCGATGACATCCCTTAACACTGATCTCGTTCTCCGAGACAGTGGCAATCGGGAAAACAACATTCTTGTTTCTAACTCCTGTCTGCACGAACGAGCCACCAACCCTCAGCGAATGAATAGCCATCTGAATGCAAGCCTCGACTCCCGTAGCCTCAATAGCAACATCGAAGCCAGGCACATCGGACTCTGTAAAATGTGAGCTCCGATGCATCCCCCTCAAACACTGCGCATTCTCCTCCGACGAAAGGGACTGGTTTGGTATAGCGGTTGAAAACGATAAGCGTCCATTCGGAACAAACGAATGGGCAAAATCAAGCTTTTCCCGATTGATATCCACGGACATTACAGTCGAAGCGCCGAATTCCCGTGCCACAGCCGCACATAGTAATCCTATTGTTCCGGCGCCGAAAACAACGACCTTATCGCCAGGTTGTACGCAAACCTGGCGAACAGAATGTACAGCCACACTGAGCGGCTCAATCAAGACAGCCTCGTCAAGTCCAAAGGATATGCCCACACTAGGCGGGATCTTGTAGCAGCAATCAGCAGGGATTTTGTAATACTTTGTCAACGTCCCATGGAAAGGCGGGGACGCAGCGAACTTCATCAACGGGCACAAGTTGTATTTTCCTAGTTTACAGCGACTGCATAGTCGGCATGGTGCACCTGGCTCGATAGCGACCGGGTCACCTGGTTGCAGGTTTAAGACTTCAAGACCGACGTCGTGGACGATGCCAGAAGCCTCGTGGCCCAGTACTAGAGGCTCATCTTCCGAGACGTAATTATTTTTGACGCCGCCATGAAGCCAGAAGTGAACCTGGAATTAATTTTAGCTTAAGGTTGCTTTTGGGGGCCGTGTTGTGCATGGTGCGTACGTCACTGCTACAAGCGCCTATGTAGGCGATGCGGACGATCACATCGTGGGGGTTTTCTATGATTGGGAGGGGCTGATCTTCAAAACGGACATCGCCTGGTCCGTAGAGTAGACAGGATGGGTTTTGCATGGTGGACAGTGAGATTTGAAACATCGTCGCTGGATCACTCTTATACTGGATATGCGGGATCCCGTAGGATCATACGATCGGAGGTTATTAGACCTATGAGAAGACAGAAAATAGAGTTGCTGTCTAAACGGCTGCAGAGGTGAAGAATGTCGGACGACAGAAATCCGAGGGGTTGCAGGGTTGCATGGGTTAATATCCCTTGGCCCACTGTGGGGTTAATTATAGAGTGACAAGGGTACGAACGAGAATTGGGAAATCAAATGCCATTGGTTATGGATAACGCCGCCATTGTCGGGAATCAAAGACAACTCAAAGGTCATATCGTCGTAAAATATCAAAATGAACAACATATCAACGACCCATAGCGCGGAGTCGTTCCTTCAACATATCCACTTCCTTGTCTACATCCATAGCCGCCCGCTTCTCCTTCTCTTTGTCACCCTCCTTGAGCACCACCGAACGATACTCCCCATCGCCATCGGGGGCTCCAACGGTAACCCAGACAAATTTGGTCCCAGCGCTTCCACTTTGCGATCGTTCTTGAGTGCCCTGCCAGAACATCTCTGGAGGCACATCACCTGGAGCTGATCTGGACATCGGACGACCGCCGAGGCGTCCATGCTTAATCCAGACTTTCAAGACATCCTTAATGAAGGTGACTTTTTGAAGGAAGGAGTTGGCATCCAAGATCTCACGAATGCGGTCTTCGATAGAGTTGAGAGATTCTCCGTTGACGATGCTCAGGAACGTCGCCGCTTCATCCGATGCGACAGCACGGGTATCAAATCCAGATGGATGCATCTTCCCCTTTGCAGAGAAATATCGTGCCGCAGAGGGTGAAAGATGGTAGAAGTCGATCCATGGCGAGGAGCTACGGGTCCGACCCGGGGAAATGACAAGCTTGGTATGATCGGGGAAGTTGAACTGGAAAGCGCCATCACCAAATCCCCAGATACCAACGTTTCCCAGCCGCTGGTAGAACTTGATGAATTGACCACTGGTGTGGCTGGCGACATGATCAGTGCCTTCATCACCGTGGCGACCCAAGGATCCAATCATATACTTTCCAAACTGGTCAACCAGCTTTACTCGCTTGACCTTCTCCATATCCGACTTGTCAGCTTCATTCCCCGCATTGACGCGTAGTCTCATTACTCTCGACGTTCTGGCGTCAAACAAAGATGGAGAGATGAATCCTCGCCGGATTCCACGACAACCAAGCAGATCGTCATCACGGTTCTCGTAAAACTCGACCGGGCTTCCGTTACGAGGAACCAGGTATTCAGCTTCAGAATACGGAATACCCTTCTCCTCGCCACTGTCGACACTGCGTGCCTTGCGGCGAATGTGTCTTTCGCCATCTCGTACAATGACACTGGAAGCTGGCTGGCCATTTTCACCCTTGAAAACACACCCAACACTACCATCATCTAACACATATCCAATACCATAGCGGTTGGTGTAGTCAACCCACTTTATCACATATGCGTGGGGCTGCTTTCGAGGACCAGTCCGCCGGCGAGTGGATTGGCTAACAAGGTTCGACAGCATAAGACGCAAATCTGTGTTGACTTCACTCAAAGAGGTGCCAGGCAAAACCTCGCAAACATCTTCCTGGTGGAAGAGAGGACTAAGTCCAAGACTAGACCGAGCCTTGGTTGAAGAGCTTCCCTTGCTGTTGGTCCGACCGATTCCGTGAGATGTGGACACGGGCTTGGACTGCGTGCTGGAAGTGAATACCGATTCGGTAGGACTAATGATCTTCGGTCGCTCTGTTCTGTCAGGCGCAATCTTCAAATCGGGTCGAGATGCTGATCGCAAGGATGTTTGTCGGCTAAGCAATCTGCCCTCATCTGGTCTTGCCAGCCTGGGTTCGAGAGGCGGCATGGATGGCACTTGACAAGCAGCCTCCAACTTTCGAGATTGAGACCGAGTCTTGCCAATAGTCAGGCCAAATGGCATGCTCGTAGATTTGGCTAACTGCGGCCGTTCAATCTCTCGGGTCGGCGCTTGAGAGGCAGATGCCATGCGTCGAGTTCGGATGGGGCGCTCTGCGAGGCCACCTGAAGGTACATCGGGAATCGAGGGTGGTGCGGGTTGGGGCTCTTTAGCCTCCTTATAAGATCTCGCTGACTCGCTCTCGCTCATTGCCGGGGCTTTGCGAGGAGATATCACGCCAGGTCGACCCTGCTGTCGAAGTGTCGCAGCGTGATTCTGGGTTTCCATTCTGCGTTGCTGAGCAGCAGCAAGAGCCGCATTTGTTCGGGTGGTAGCCGCTGTATTGGTGCGAACCGATACAGCTCGGCGCGATAAGATACTACTGTCTGAAGCACCGTCCACGGTGGGGATCGTTTTCCGGGATGTCTCCATCAGACACCAATCACCCTCGAAGTCATGTGGCCATTGATATACGAAATCCATGGGAAGAGGGACCGTAGGACGGAGGCCTCTGGCATCTTCGGTCTCGCACTCAGAGTAGGCCGATTTCGCACAGTTTCGTCCTACAGACTTGCGAGCAGTTCCATCTGGTTTCCGTCCAACACCGCAGAGGGAGTAGAAGGCTGCTTTGCAGGAGTGGTAGCGTTGGCTCGGATCGTCCACCTGGTATACATACCCACGCAGTATCTCATCGGAGTCTAAACCATAACCACTGATCATTACGTCACCTCGCGGAGCCTGTTCCTTTAACCAAATTGGCTTGTTGAATCGACAGGCGGGATCCAATTGGCGGGGAATGCAGCCGTCGTACATGTTGAAAAATGGGTGCTCAACAATGTCATCTGGGTCTGGACGTTCCTCATCGACGAGGTTCAAGCAGGCGCTGACCAAATCCTTTGCCTGTTCGGGAATGTGGTTGTTGTTCTCTGAGTCTTTCGGCCACACATAGGCTAGATTGCGAACTTTCTTGTAGATCTCCTCTTGTGTTTTGGATTGAAACGGTGGGTATCCAGTCAACATGGCAAAGCAGATAACACCAAGGGACCAGATGTCCACCTTCTGCGTGTGACCACCCTTGCTCTTGTCCAGGACCTCTGGTGCAATGTAATTTGGTGTTCCACACAACGTGTTTCGCCTTTTCGCATCCTTATCTGAGAGAATCATGGCAGCAAGGCCGAAGTCTCCGACCTTAATGTTCATATTGTGGTCGAGAAAGAGATTGCCCATCTTCAAATCACGATGCGCAACAAATCTCTTGTGTAGATACTTCATGGCGGCGCAAAGTTGAATCATGAACCGTCTCACTTCGGGCAATGTTAGGTATCGTCGTTTGCGTACCATATCCATCACTGACCCATTTGGACATAACTCCAGTACCACATATGTACTTTGCTCGAATGCAAAGGCCCTGTAGAATTGAACAATAAATGGGTGACGCATTTTGGAATGAATTTGTAACTCGGTGCGGAACTACCATATTGTCAGCACGCTTGACTCCGATCATCCTGAACAGCATGCCTACCTTTTCTTCCATTTTCTTTTGCGGCATCTGAGACTTCACGACTTTCATCGCATACACACGACCATTCCGTGCTAGTGTTCCTTCGTAACATACGGCAAATCCTCCTTTCCCCAAGAATGCGCCAATGGCATATCGCTCTCCACCATCTGCCGGTTCTGGGACTAGTGGCGGTGGCGGGTCGGCATGGTTTTTGGAGGAGGCCTTCTGACCGGCAGCGGCGGCGGGTTTGTTCACGATTTTCTGGTCCATAACGACTTTGGGCTTAATCATCTGATTTGTTGATCGTGGCGAGAGAGCGTCCATTATGAAGTGTATTTGTTTGATGTCTTCGCATTTGTCGGTATTATAGTTGGTCGCAATGGGTTTCAGATTGCGATCGAACTTCAGAATCAGACAGCAGGCATTAAAGTCATGAGAAGTAGCGAATATTAAGCAGGTAGGGCTGGTGGGGGTATCAAGTTGAGCAAGATTGGTATCCCTGCAACCATCCGAACGGTCAGCTTCAAGACTGCTTATCGAGCTCCACCCGGTCGGCAAACCGAAGAGCTTGAGTGGGTTTCAGGACAGGGCGAAGGATTGCCAGAGCGTACCGGAATGCAAAGCGCTAAACAATCAAAAACTGTACAAATCTCCCACAGAGCCACAGAGCGCAACCCGACCGAGAGTTGGAGTGGGGAAGGATTGAAGCCAAAGTGCAGAAGTCGGGCCATAATAGTTTTCCCGATTCGGAAATCGATAAACATTAGACACGATGAGGTAATCATCACGTGTCGCCCCAGCAGCATTCATTCACTGTCCAAATGTTCATTTTCAGCCCTGGAAGTCTTGGTAAATCAGTATTTACTGTCTGGAAGATGATCTTGAAACTCCAAAAACATATTCAATGATATTCTTCGTATCACATTCAATTTTTGCTGTACATTCAGTGTTGGTGAATTTCCCGTAGACTGTTATATATTGTGGATCTGTCACCCTGCACTTAGTCCATGAGTTGACTAGGTACTTTACCAATACGTAACACTGACTTTTGAATAACTCCAAGTATGCTCCTTGCCTCACACCCCCAAGGTTTTTGTCTGCAGCTATCAATACCAATGGATCTAGCATGTAAATCTCTACATGTAAGATTCTCGATTCATTTTTTGAAGATTCGCAGTATTTACGAACTGTAACTACAAGACTGCACATGTGTGAATGGAAGGGTCACACGAGCTCATATGAGCTCTACATGGATATATACATATACAAGTTCTACGCCTGAGTTTGATATAATGAAATAGACCAGAGAAGATGAAGCTCTAAGTAACTGAACATTTCATAATCAAGTAGACTCGAACCTGTTCAGTAGTCGAGTCCCGAGTCTCCTATTGGCCCGGATTTTGCTGCTGAGTCATCATCTACTAATCCCCTTCAGGACAGTGGGGGCAGTGTACCTGAACAACGTCACGGCGTGAGTCAAGCTCAAGGTCTAGGCAAGCATTGTCTTGGTCACACATCTTACTGCCACAATGTCGCTCACCCTCAAACTGTCATCCCTGGCGATTCGCACCCTTTCTAAGCCAATTGCGGTATGTTCCACGTCTCAACTTGTGGACTACGATAAGCTGACATCCGTTCGCAACAGACCCATCTCAAAGCCCAAGCTCGTGAACATGAACGCTTCCGCAAGATCTGTGTATCGATGGCGCAGGCCCTTCATAAGTTCGATATGCGCCTACGACTAGGCTCAATTCGCGACAACACCGCCTCCCAGCGCCAGGCTGCTGCTGAGAAGGCAGCAAAAAAGCACATCCCCACATCTCCGACTGCGAAAACAGAGGCCGAGACCAAAGCAGAGGAGCAGGCAATAGCCAAAGCCAAAGCTGCAGCGGAGGAAGCGGCAAAGCCCCACAACTATCGCATTAGACCTCTGTCTGAGTCAAAAGCAATTGAGTCAGGTGCAAATTTCATTAGCGAAAGTTTCCTTTTCCTCGTGGCGGGCGGGTTGATCGTTTTCGAAGCATGGCGATCCCGTCGGAAAGAAAGCACTCGGCGGGAAGGTGTTGAGGAGCGTCTTGCTGAGTTGGAACAATCGGAGAAGACGACAAGGGAGGCTTTGGTTGCCCTGGAGAAAGAACTGCTAGCACTACGTGCGGAAAAGTCCAAGTCGACTCATCGCATCCTACCGCGGGCAGTGTGGGAACAGGTGCCGGAGCTGGACGAGCCCGAGGTCGAGCAGACCTGGTGGTCTAGTGTCACCTCGTATTTCACATTCGGCCAGGAATCAAAGACACCCGAGCCAACTCCCCAACCGACCCTCCCGCAGACTGCGGCGTCGCAAGACTCGAAAGCGACAGACGCGTCTGTTGAACAGCCCGCTACATCTGCCCAAAAAAAGAACGCCGGAGCCGAAGACTTCGTAAGAAGCACGACTCCTTTCCATTTTACATATAGAGCGCTTGTCATTGTTGATACCGGATGTTGTTAATTAGAGCCATTTGCTGTTTGAGTGACGCACGTGGTTTTCTGTGTCGGCGTTGATACCCTCTCTACTATTGCATTTGTTATTTCTCTAGAATTCTGTACATAACTCACCTTTCACATCCCTCCAAAATTCATCCATAATGTCATCTACCAGATTCCAACTCCATGGCTCATATTCTCCTTCTCTTCCGGGCCACCCAGCATGGAATATTCTTCGTCCGATTTTCAAAGCTTCTAACTGCAGTGGGGAAGACCGCCATTTCGGCGCAGCCACAGGTCTCAAAAGCTGCCCTTCAGTCTTATTTGACTTCAAATTTACTGAAATTGATTTGAGCATCTGCCAATCGATCGTGCTTGATGTTCTCGTCTTTAGCCTTGCCTGCTTGAAATCAACCCCAGAGGTTACAATTAGTAGGATTGAGAAGTTCCTACAGTTCAGCCACTCTAAACCCTTCGGCACTGCGATTGTTCTCTTTCTTGAGGATGATTCGTCGGTGTGTCAGTCTAACGAGACCTGGTGGCTGAACGACCTGATGGAACTTGAAGTTATGTGAGCACCACCCCATAAAGCATGACAGACACTGTTCTAACTCCGATTGAATATCAGCATGATGCAATATGCCCCCAAAGCGTGTCCTATTCTACCTATCTCCGACACATCCAAGTTTCTGGATGTCATTCGAATATATATGGAACGCAAATTCACGGGCTTCCGGAATCTACCACCCCTCTGCGCCGACAAACCTTTGACCATACTCACTCGCATGACGAGTGATGGGAGTCAAGCGGATGATGCCCATCCTGATGATATTCTGGCATGCATCTCCTCATCTTTGCGGGACGTGAGCCAATCGAGGAATTCTGACCAAATCACGACTCTACTGCAGACGTATCTGGGAATGCAGTATGATGGCAAGAAGATCATCGAATTTTTGTGGAATGACTCAAAAGTGGATTCATTCATATTATTGAGGAAGTTTTGGTGAAATACAAGCATTCATATTCCAATGATCCATATCTTAACTATAGGAACATGATAGTATCAATGGATTTCCACCCGAGTATGCAACCACGTGTTTCGGTATATGTGTTTTTCGACGAGCATTAATTATGATGCATGAGGCTTGAAGGCGCTTAAAACTCTACGATCTGGTAAAAAGCAAACCCTGATGCACGCAAGGACTCGGGCGCTTACGAACGGTGCATGCCCAATGACGTCGATGTTGCTATTTATTACTCGCACGAGCCACAACAGCCTCATGGGGAAAGATATTCTACATAGAATCGAGCACACGTAATACAAAAGATTGAATACCATTGGAACAATTTTAGGCAGTGGAAATGCGGGTAAACGAAGAGCCAGTCATAATATAGATCTTGATGGAAATTCGCCCCCTAAGGCAGCAGCCGACCCAGACCCTTTAATGTGGCGCAGCTTGTTTGATTGGGTTTGTCTGTGTACGTAAGTCCGCCCTTCACTCCTGGCGATTAGACACCCAACTCTCTCCAACAGTTCCTCGTGAGCATATTTCTCTCATTTGTCTCCCAATTGCCGGGCGCGAGATTTGGGAGTTTGACACATCATGGTAAGCCGGTCATTCGGGGGAATCCCCCTTCTCCGTTAGCACGAAGTTCCGACACTGACCCCGCGGTTGTGATTACATAGGGTCAATCACGACGCCCGCAAGGCGGGGAAAAGAAGAGTCGGTTTGGCCGCTCTAAAGGAGCCGCCGATATTGGCGATGGCCGCCAATCCGGCAAGCCGCAGGTCAAAAAGGCCACCTTTGAGACTTCTAAGAAGAAGGAGATCGGAGTTTCGGACTTGACACTGTTGAGCAAGATCTCCAATGAGGCGATCAACGATAACCTGAAAATGCGATTCGAGCATGGCGAGATTTATGTAAGGGACATTATCGCAGGTGGGGTGACAGGCGCACGAGGAAGGCTGACAGGTGTTCGAACAGACCTATATCGGCCACGTCTTGGTCTCGGTCAATCCGTTCCAAGATCGTAAGTGATCGAATGCAACGCCTTGTACACTCGGGAATTTGGAATACTAATAAGTTGATATACAGTGGGTATTTACACCGATAAAGTGCTCGATTCCTACCGCGGCAAGAACCGTCTCGAAGTTCCCCCCCACGTATTCGGAGTCGCGGAGTCGGCGTACTACAACATGAAGTCCTACAAGGACAACCAATGTGTTATTATTTCGGGAGAGTCAGGTGCTGGAAAGACCGAGGCCGCTAAGCGGATCATGCAATATATCGCCAGCGTCTCCGGAGGCGGCGACTCGTCAATTCAGCAGACAAAGGACATGGTGCTAGCAACGAACCCTCTGCTGGAGTCGTTCGGCAATGCGAAAACCTTGCGCAACAACAACTCATCTCGTTTTGGTAAATACCTCGAACTCGAGTTCAATGCCAACGGCGAGCCTGTCGGAGCCAACATTACAAACTACTTGCTGGAGAAATCGCGAGTAGTTGGTCAGATCGCCAACGAACGAAACTTCCACATTTTCTACCAATTCACCAAGGGCGCACCTCAAAAGTACCGAGATAGCTTCGGTATCCAGCAGCCGCAATCCTACCTCTACACGAGCCGATCGAAGTGTTTCGATGTCGCGGGAATCGACGATTTGGCTGAGTTCAAGGACACATTGGATGCGATGCAGATGATTGGCATGAGTGAGGCGGAGCAGGACAATGTTTTCCGCATGCTAGCGGCGATTTTGTGGATTGGCAACGTTCAATTCACTGAAGATGACTCCGGCAATGCATCTATCACGGATCAGTCCGTGGTAGACTTTGTCGCATATCTTATGGAGGTCGATGCTGCACAAGTGAACAAGGCTTTGACTATTCGTCTGATGGAGACCGCGCGCGGAGGCCGCAGAGGTTCTGTCTACGAAGTTCCGCTTAACACCGTGCAAGCGATGGCTGTTCGGGATGCTTTGGCAAAGGCGATTTACTTCAATCTCTTTGACTGGATTGTGGCTCGTGTGAACCAGTCTTTGACTGCTCGTGGGTCGGTGACCAACTCCATTGGTATTCTGGATATTTACGGATTCGAGATTTTCGAGAAGAACTCATTCGAACAGCTCTGCATTAATTATGTCAATGAGAAGCTGCAGCAAATTTTCATCCAGTTGACCCTGAAAGCAGAGCAAGACGAATATGCTCGCGAAGAGATTAAGTGGACCCCCATCAAGTACTTTGATAATAAGGTGGTGTGTTCTTTGATCGAGGATAAGCGACCTCCTGGTGTCTTCGCTGCGCTGAATGATGCCTGCGCAACGGCCCACGCCGATTCCGGTGCTGCAGATAACACATTCGTTGGTCGTTTGAACTTCCTTTCTCAGAACCCCAACTTTGAGGGTCGCCAAGGCCAGTTCATTATCAAGCATTACGCTGGTGATGTGAGCTACGCCGTTGAGGGCATGACCGACAAGAACAAGGACCAGTTGTTGAAGGATCTTCTGAATCTGGCTGGATCTAGCAGCAACCAGTTTGTCCACGACCTCTTCCCGAACCAGGTGAACCAGGATGACAAGCGTCGCCCTCCTACCGCAGGTGACAAGATCAAGGCCTCGGCCAACGACCTTGTTGCTACGCTGATGAAGGCGCAGCCCTCTTATATCCGAACTATTAAACCAAACGACAACAAGGCCCCAAAGGAATACAATGTCGGCAATGTGCTGCATCAAATTAAATATCTTGGTCTCCAGGAGAACGTGCGCATTCGCCGCGCTGGTTTTGCCTACCGTCAGACTTTTGACAAATTTGTCGAGCGATTTTACCTGTTGTCTCCCAAAACATCATACGCTGGTGACTACACATGGACAGGTGATGCGGAATCCGGTGCGAAGCAGATCTTGAAGGATACCAGTATCCCTGCAGAGGAGTACCAGATGGGTATCTCGAAGGTATTTGTGAAGACACCCGAGACCCTCTTTGCCCTCGAAGCCATGCGTGATCGCTACTGGCACAACATGGCCATTCGCATCCAGCGTGCTTGGCGTAACTACCTTCGCTACCGTATCGAGTGCGCCATCCGTATTCAACGGTTCTGGCGCCGTATGACTGGTGGCTTAGAGTTCATCAAAGTACGTGACCAGGGACATAAGATTCTCCAAGGTCGCAAGGAGCGCCGAAGAATGAGTCTTCTTGGCTCTCGTCGCTTCCTTGGCGACTACCTTGGTGTCGGTAACAACGGTGGCCCTGGTGAGATGATCCGCAGCGGTGGCAACATCAACAGCTCAGAAGAGGTCCTCTTCTCTTGCCGAGGAGAAGTACTTGTGTCCAAATTTGGTCGCTCTAGTAAACCAGCTCCTCGCATTATTGTGTTGACAAATCGACACGTGTACATTGTGGCCCAGGGCATCGTCAACAACCAGCTTGTTATTTCGTCTGAACGCACTGTTCCAATTGGGGCCATCAAAGCGGTCAGCACCTCCAACCTGAAGGATGACTGGTTCTCCCTGGTGATTGGGGCTCAAGAGCCAGACCCATTGGTGAACTGTGTTTTCAAAACAGAGTTCTTCACTCACCTGAACACTGCTTTGCGCGGATCCCTGAATCTTAAGATTGGGGAGAGCATTGAATACAACAAGAAGCCTGGCAAGTTGGCTATGGTTAAGACCGTTAAAGACCCCGGGTCTAGCAATATCGACAGCTACAAGAGTAGCACGATCCACACCACTGCGGGTGAGCCAGCCAATTCTGTATCCAAGCCTACCCCTCGGCCGAAGCCTGTTGCTGCTCGGCCAGTCACTAAGGGCAAACTTCTCCGTCCTGGTGGCCCCGGAGGTGGTCAATCAAAGCTTTCTGCTGCTGCACGTAGACCTGCACCTGCTGCACAGCCTTTGCCTCAATCAACACCCAGACCCACCCCTGCTGCTGCGCCAGCAGAACAAGCCCGTGTTGTCCCAGTCCCGGTCCCAGTCCCTCAGCCCGTTGCTGCGACTCGGGCTTCGCATTCTCACACCTCGTCTACGGGCTCTGCAAGAGCTCCTCCCCCACCCCCTCCAACCGCACCCCCTGCCTCGAAGAAACCCACCGCGAAGGTCTTGTACGACTTTAACAGCGACCGTGCAAATGAATTGTCTATCAAGACTGGCGATATTGTGGAGATTGTATCAAAGGAAGGAAATGGTATGTTGCCTTCATGAGTGGCTCATGAAAACAGAAACTAACACTTCTCAGGATGGTGGCTATGCATGGACATGACAAACTCCACTCAAGGCTGGACTCCCGAAGCCTACCTTGAGGAGCAAGTAGCTCCGACTCCCAAACCCGCACCCCCCTCCTCCTCCCCCAGTCGCCCCTCGCGCAACCCCCAGCCCCGTTCCGAACGGAGCCGTGGCCGCTGCGAAGAGCAAACCCGCTCCACCCGCTCCCCCTGCCAAGCGACCCAACATGGCAGGTCGGAAACCCGCTCCTCCCCCCGCTCCCCGTGACAGTGCCGTAAGCATGAATTCAGGCGACTCGTCCGGTGCAAGTGGCCGCGGTACACCGAATAGCACCTCCAACGCCAGTCTGGCTGGTGGTCTAGCCGAGGCACTGCGTGCTCGACAGAATGCTATGCAGGGTAAGCAGGATGATGACGACTGGTAGATTCAAGCAAGATTTCTTTAAGTCTAGTCGGTCTCAAGTTTTTCAGAGGTCTTCTTTTTTGCGCTTAGCGTTAGGCCTTTTGTGTGATTGATTTGGTTTTGTGTTCTAAAGAACCCCTGGTATATGTGTGCATTCAGGTTTCATGATTGATGGATTGTCATTCTACTGTTTGTTGGGCATGGGCTAGCCGGGTTTCTCTTTTTCTTTTTACCCCTTCATTTCTCATTCTTCCTTCCTTCTTCCTGTTCTAGGGTTGTTGGTAGTCTCTACAAACTAGAAAGTTAACTTCAATATACTGTCCGCGCAAGATTTAGCATTTAAACGATCAATGATATGTTCATAGATTTCATTATCTACATAGCAACTACCTCATGTGAGTCATTATGACTATAAGGTACTAAGATGGTATTCAATGTAAACCTCCATTGCAGCTAGGCATGTAGGTAAAGAAATTCCATCATTCGTCCTAGCTAGCTAACGTCATAGGACAGCAACGACGGCAAACTTAAAGGAACTTTGAAGCCAAGCTCAGAAGACCGCTAGCACCACCAGTGCCACCAATACCACCACCCTGGCTCTTCATGTACATCTTCATAGCCATCTCAGCAGCGTTGTTAACAGCAGACTGCTTGTCACCAGACTAGCAGAAACAAATTAGCACAATGCATCATAATCCCAATATGCCACAAGTAACTCACCATGCTAGCACCGCCAGACTGCTTCTCATCCCACAGCTTTCCAGCCTGGGACATAGCCATTCCAATCAGCTTGTTCTTATCAAAGCCTCCATCACTGGAGCTACCACTGCCCCCAGTGAACATCTTCAAAGCCTGCATAGCAGCACCGGCACCAACAGTCGAAGAGTCATGGCTCTGTCCCTCGGAGCTACCACTATTGTACATAGCCTGGTGAGACTGGACAGCATGCTGCTCATCAACCTCGTAATCGCCCTGCTGGATTTGGCTCTTGCGTTCATTCAGGAAGGACATGGCATTATCGAAGAGTCCGCTGTGCGAGCTATCACCGTGGTGCTCATTGGCGTGTCGGGCCGCGGAGGAGAAATCATCGCCGCCGCTGTAGGAGTCCGGGCCGTTGTAGCGTGTGTCACGGTATTCTTGCTGGCCACCGCGGTAGTCGTCATTTCCACCGCGGTACTCTTGCTGGCCGCCGCGGTAGTCGTCGTTTCCACCGCGGTACTCTTCACCACCGTGGTGGCCGTGGCCGTGGCGGGGCTGTTCGCTGAAGTCGGCGTTCTGGTCGTAGTAGTTCGAGCCGGAGGAGCCGCCGCCACCAAATTCTTCTCTGTTGTAGGACATTTTGTGTGGGTCGATGGGGATTTGGATAGGATATGGAGGGGGAAAGAGAGTAAGAGGGGGCGGGGTGGTTTATTTACGTTGAGCTTTCCCAGCGATTGCGATGTGGCGGGGCGAGTGGAGCCGATCCAGATCGGTTTCAGCTCCGTTCAGCTCGGGTTTAATTACTTAAGAATCGGGGGTTAAGACTAGCAGACGGTAACTGACGTGGGCTTTGCATATGTACTCTGTACGTATGCTCGACATATCAGGCATTCATCAATGCTAGGCATGTTGGAGCGACTATACCGACTTGCCCAACTGGGAAGGGGAAATCAATAGTCTGATCAGCTGAAAAATGGGAACATGCTACGTGTGCCACCTCCGATAGGTTGTCCGAGTGGATACGAAATGAGCGCAAATAATAATTGGATAAGACAACTGGTTAGTGTGACAGATCCGATGCGATATGCGGTATACTCTATCTGGAAAGGTAGTGCAGACATCCAACAACACCAAAAAACCCAGGGTATCAGATGCAAGGCAGAACAAATGGGAAAGAAAAAAAAAAAAAAACAACAAGGGAAAGGTGCCGAGGTTAAATACAAAATTTGTCGTGTTCCTCATCGGTCAAATTGCGCAGGAATCGTAATTTTCTCTCTTGGGAGCTCAGCATGCACCGGTCATCTCGCTCAAGTTCTGACTCGTGCAGCCACTCATTCGGTAGATCAGCCAGCCCATAGGTGGCGCCCCATTGGCGGCGCTCATACTGCATGAACCCGCCAAAGTGAGGGTCGGTGTTGGCGACCCAAATAGTACTGCCGTCTGGGCAATAATCTGCGCCACCAATTTCACCGAAAAAGTCGTGCACCTGGCGGCTCTGGTAGAGTTGGGCATCGATGATGGAGATTCGGTCTGCTGGCTCACAGCAAAGGAGTGTGCGCGGGCCACCGCCTACAGGAGAGTAGCGAAGGGATCGGTAGCCTGCAATGTCGGAGTCAATAGTTTCAAGTACGCGCCAGGTGCGCGCATCCCAAATATTGACTGTTTTGTCTTGGTTACTAGTGGCGATGTGGCGCATGTCCGGAGACCAGGCGCAGGCGAAGCCGAAGTCGCGATGGCCTCGGAGAGGATGCACTGGTCGGCCGGTATCGGCCTCGATAATCCATGCGTCTGGGGAGTCTCCGATCACCACGCGAAGGCGACTATCAGGGGATGTTGCAGTGCAGTTGATCGGGCGGGATAGTTCTTGATCCGACAGGAAGATGTTTGTTTCGCAATCCAGGATACGCAGGTGGCGATCATTCGATGCAAACACACAGATCGGCGATCGGCCGGTCCGATTGAGAATGATATCCACGTGGTTCGTGATGCCATCATTGAAGTCTGGCGTCACCAATCCTCGCACACCAGAACCCGTACCATCTGACGCCTGCACCGCATACTCGCCACAGAACCCGCCTGCGATGGTAAGACCGTGTGCGGACTTCATGCTGGAAATTTTGACTGCGCCGAGAATCCCCACGTCTGGGTCTGGGCGACTCAGATCGATGACACTGCTATAACTATCCAAGGCCGGGGCCCACGAGTGGATTTTGCCCCGACTGGCAAACTGAATGGTATTGTATGCCGTGACTGACATTAGGTTTCGCAATTGAAAGTGCTCAATAGAAGCCTTGTGCGCTGTGTGCATGGATTTCGCTTGGAAGAATGACTCGCTTTGAGGCAGCCGCTCTGCATGGCTGGTTTGTGAATGGTTAACGTTATGGTAGGAGGTGTACCAAGCATCGCGGAGTGATCGAGCATCCGCCCGTTTCACCTTCAAAGTTTCGGTCCACGGAATCTGCTGAAGATCGTAAAATGAGCGTTTACTTGTCCGCGGTCGGTAGATATTTCGAGGTGGCCTCCAATTGATCATTTTTGACAGTGGGCGAAATTGCGGGGGAATCCTGCCCTCCGAGTGAAATTCAGAAGGTACACTGCGGGATTGGACCATCCAGCGATGGATGAACTCGTCGATTGTGTGGTTTCGTTCAAAAGCTGTATTTGTTAGGTGTAAATTGGCTTATGAGTGTTGGCTCATGACTTACTGGTTGTGTGAATGATCGATGCAGGGTGGGTATCTGTAACCTCTTGTGCCTCCTCTGCCAAAGGGCCTGTCGGGGTAGTAGTATCCCCAGGTGGCTGTGGGACGTCCACTTCAGGGTCATCATAAGTGACATGATCATAAAATTCGTCCAGATTTATATCATGCATGGAAGCCACGGGAGATCGCGCTCCTTTGCGTTGGCGCAGATATTCTTCTTCACCAGGATAGAACTTGAGCAAATCCTCTAGATCATCATCGGACCCAGAAGAAGGCGACGAGGCATAGTCCACAAAGGGAGGCTCGTAGTCCATTACCATGTCCTTCTTGGCATAGTCATGACCATTTTCAATTGTAGCAATATTTTCCCACGTCGCAGTCCGCTCAATCAGATCATTCACGATGCTGTCCATTTCCATTTCGTCATCCGAGGGGGAGACCCGGAGGAGGGCTCTGATTCTGACATGCTGTTCGGCGCTCCCAAATACACTCCCCCCTGATGGTCTGTCTCAGAGCTATCCCAGTCGGTATCTAGCTCCGTGGACTGGGGATGACGAAAAGCAGGACGAGCACTGCCCGTCATTGCGCCAACAACCTCTGATACCAAAAAAAAATCGCTCTCCTCGTTTACGGGATGTGGGTATTGTGAGACAGCAGCCAGAGCGGCAACTCCCACACTATGTAACCGCTGGTCATCTTCGGATGGTATCCCAGTCCATGGTGGGGCAGGCGAGAAAGCAGGCGAAACGTCCATACTCGAAGCATCACTAAAAACAGGGCGCCTGCCTGTGGTCGGATCTGACAATTCGTTCATAACTTGATGAGTTGGCGCTCTTGCGCTATCACATGACCCATCTCGAGGTATATCCTGGGTGCCTGAATGCACAAGGTCGGATGACGGACGAATAGGTGCAGAATTGCTGTCACCGAGCATCGCCCGTCATGGGGATTTCAAGGACCCGTATGGGGTGATTGGAAGGGAAAAACAAAGCAAAAAGAAAAGGAAAAACCAAAATAAAAAAAAGCAAGTCAGAGGGAGGAAATGTGACAGGCACGATGCACACGGTCGATCCAAAGTGTCCGGTACGCCACGAATGATTGGCAGCGAGGGGGTTACACGGGCTGAAGTAGAGATGGCGCAGTATCTTGGACCGGGATCACGGATCAGATCCTGGTTCTTTGAGCACTGATAATCCGCTGACACTGATGACCCCACTCTGCGTGGCGCAACTCGGCCCAAGCCGATACTGTGATGCGGGTGAGAAAGTAATGCCGCGACGATTGAACTCGGCGATCAGATCGCGGGTACCGCACGAGGGTGGCGCGGTGGTAAGTGCAGAGTGTTGAGAAGAGAAAGATGAGGGGAATGTGTGGGCCGTTAATGAGACGGAGTAACGGATGGGACTGAGCACAGAGGCCGTTATTTCGGGTTAGCGCGCCGTGTCAGTTCAGAGGAATGGGCAATGTAAAATATGGATCCTCGAGTCGGGAAATGCGGACATGCGAGAGAAAGATCAGTTGGAAAGAAAAAAAAAAAACCCCCCTAGTGATTTCCCAGTGTCCCATTAAACCTCGAACTCTCGTACTTTTGCACGGACAATGGCGCAAGGTATCAAAGCGGGCAGACTAGCAGTATACTCTGTACTCCGGTGATCTGATCCCAGGATGGAAAACGAGGCTGATAAGCGGGATGTAAGATGACGGAAGGGGTGAGTGGGGGGTGGAGAGTGCGAGGAATGCACGCCCAACGGGGGATAATCCTCGCGCCAGGTCTGCTGCAGATGTCCGAATAAAGTTCCAGGCGACCAGGCAACTTTCTCAGTTATGTTCATTATTAATTGTTCTCGTGATCTGACTTAGTCAGCAGTCGAGACGCGAGACTATATCTGGGGCATAATTAATGTGGCAGTGCAAGTCACTCTCAAATGCGTAGAATGGAGTCATAGGTGAGTTTGAAATCTCAGCCCATCTTTCAAATTAATGTTAACTGTGAATCCGAGAATGGACCCAAAAGCAGCCCCCTGGTTCAAACCTCCCGAGGTCGCTTTACGTGCATAGAAAAAAGTAGCTCATATGTAAGATGTAACATGAACCCCACCCAACGTATGCAAAACGTACATAATTGCCTAAGATAAGATTTATAGGCCTGGATTCCAAATACAAGATGGCAGGAAAATTTGGAACCATGTAGACGTTGGTTCGGCTCGATAGCACAACTTACCCATTGAAAATGCGGTTTAGCAACCCGCCTCAAGGCTCATACTGTGAAAGGTTCAATTGGCCGATCAATGACCTCAACCTGGACTACAATATCGTATGCTAAAGTTTTTGCGGGGTAAACTCGGTTTAAGCGCACGCCCATCGGCCATTTTAAGCCTTGGCAAGCGTTATCTGTCTTTCCTAGTTTTAAAAATAGTTGACCCAGATGTTCAAGTCTGACAATCAGCCATCTCACGTGAAAGTAGTAAGAATGGACGCTGAGTTTCATGCAGACCCCGCCATCGGCGAATTTTGCAGATATAATGCCAGTGAGAAAGATAAGCAAAGATTTTACCATCAACCAAAGAAAATGTATGTTTGGGGTTATTGGGACGCATGGAAGGAACCTGAAGTTTTGAGTGGGTGGAAGGTGGAAGAAAATAGTAGGAGCAAGTGCTATTGGTTTTGGTCACTTTACGTCAAGAAAAGAAAATGGCGCTTAGATTACTCTTGTCTGTCAAAATATTTGCTTTTCGCCAGGGCAGTCCCTAATGACTCATGCAAGTGCGAAAATCGGCATGGCTCATGAAAATCTCATTTCTAGCTTCGAGATCGTCCCTAGTAAAGCTAGCGGTGGTTTCTGAGGTATTTATGGGAGGTATCTTGGTCCCTCCTATAGGTAGGTCCAGGGATAAGCTTCCGCTCGGTATAAAGTACGTAAACTTATATTATAATAACCTTAATCATAACGTAGCGATCCTACGGTACCGGCGTCTATAGAGTAGCTGGAATTGAGTTAAACATCAAGAACTGGAGTGGGCCTTTAGAATCCAGCAACCTAGCAAGATCTCACTTTTCTCTTTCCCGCACCCAAGTAATGGTCTTAGGGCTTATTCTATACGTACCAGGTAGCACAAAATTTTACTTACAATACCTCATTCAGTAACAGATTATATTCATAGAAAGACTTTGGGGGAAGACACAAGGCATCTGATCTAAGCAAAGCCAAAGCAGAGAAGAAATAAACGACCCGACCAAAGTATAATAACGTGTTTTCAAATTATAGCATGTCCGTTCTTTTCTTAATAGGATAGCTCCAGAAGCATCTAGCTAGATGAACTAGTACTCGATTAGACCTTAACAAAGCCCACGGGATTCCACCATAGGACTGGCTATAAAACACTCATGGTCATAGAAACCGGTCCCATGGGAGTGGGGCGTGGTGGTTAAAACCCTTTAATCCCGTCCCATATGACAAGATTTTAGCGACTCCCCGTGATTTTATCCAAGTCTATACTCGATTATGGATAAGTCTTTATTTTCATGAAGAGAGAATACAAGAGAATTCCAGATCGCTAGGTATTCAGTGCCCGTGGGCAAGATAACTGATGGCGTCTTCGTCTATTGACAGGTTTTGAATCTCCCGAATTCACGATAATGTCTCCTCCGGCGTTCCAGAGTACAGCTCGGCAGCAATTCAGCGAAGGGCAACATGGAAGCTTAATAGCTCAGCAGCATGAGCCTTCAATCTTGATAAATGATTTTACTGCTAGACTAAAAATGCCATAATACTAGTAGTCAGTCAGTAATCATAATTGCAATGTATTTTCACCCCGCATAGAATTCTCCCGGAGAAGACCGGTATAATTCACTCTAACCCTCAATACGCTCGACACTGAACTTTCTCATCTTGGTCAAATGCCTTATCCATAGACTAATTACTATGTAGTATATAGCGGTGAGACATATGTCGTATTAGTAATACGCAATACGATATCTGTCGTATTGCATTCTATATCACGTACCATTTATTCTTAATAGCCATTATATGAAATTCAGGGTTGCTTCTATTGACTTTCGTCACATTCAGCTTCTTGCCGAGACACGCAACGTAGTTTTCAAAAAAAAAAAAAAAAAAAAAAAAATAACGACGTATATCCAATACAGTTCCACAGAATGCCTTTTGCATTTCCGAGAGCGAAGGAGAAGCGCAATCAACCATAGAGTCGGATCGTGGAGTATAGTATGTAACAGTGAGACATACATAGCATTAGTGATACGCAATTAGGTACGCCAGAGCGTGTTCATACGACAGAGCGTGTTGCGTCGGGATTACCATTTTCTCCTCCTATCGACGTGTATGAAAGCTGGAAGTGCCACAGGCTATACATATATAAACTGACTGCTACATCTCAATCAGAAGTATCTCTTAACTCATCAGATCTAAACATTTTCTCACTCCGATCATATCATCCTTTCAATCTTATCTTCAAGAAAAACGTTTTTGGTACTTTAACGCTTCTGAAAATGCATTTTTCCAAGATCCTTATTGCCTCTGCTGCCTTTATTCAAGGTGGCCTTTCAGCCGGCATTTTGACCTACTCTGGTCGTGATTGCACGGGCGAAGTCACGCAAACCACCGTTAAGAATGGTGCTTGCACAGGCCCGTTGCCTGTATTCCAGTCTTATCGAGAAAATGGATGGGGTCCTAAGCAAACACGAATCGGTTTTTATGGTTCCGGTACATGCACCGCGTACCTATATGATACGTGGGCCTATGATGGAGATTATTTCAAATCACGTCAATGCTACAATATCAATGGTCATTCGCCGAATGGGCAGAAGACTGGCGCCAGTGTCTTACTACACTAAAGGTAAGTTGGAATTTCTGCTCCTAGGTAACAGAATCAAGTAATTAACTTTGCCCTTGAGGAAATGAACAGGCACAGCCCGGGTCGGCTTCTTCAATAAGCCCCCATCAATCATTCCTTCGATAGGGCGGCCTGGGCCGCCTAGGGGATGGAAGAAGGAAGCGGACCAGATGGACATAACGGGCCCCGGAGGTTAGCCAGCAGGAAAGGATGGGCGAATAGCGTGGCTCTAAGGGAATCGCCTAGGTCGAACAAAGCAAGTCGCAGTCTATATACACCACAGTCGCTCACTACTATATATCTAGCTATCTTTCTTTACACTCTTTAAGTAGTGAATTCAGAACAGTCTTTACGGAATATTCATCAACCACTTAGTTACGCCTAGCTAACTGGTCAGTGAGCAGCGTTCGTAAGGTCCGTTATACGTACCTCAGGGCTCGTCCTTAAGTCTTAGTTGCAATCGTACCGTTACTAATTAGCATTATATAGGGGAAGTGGATCAAGGACTGTCCCGCCCTCGCCTCTTTCACTCTAACATTACTGACCTCTTTGTCCATCCAAACGCATATTAATGGGAACAAAAAGCTGCATAGTGCAAAAACTTATAGTTACCATCTGTATAACATTTTTGTTCTTTTTCTTTGATAAATCTATATTTGTTCCTCATGAGGAAACTTCAAATCACCGCGGTAGAGGTGGCGACACCGTACCAGACGGCCAGCTTGTGTCCAAAATCAGAATTTGGATGACATCAGAAGTGTCAACCATGGCGATTCTATTTCAGATGGACGGAATCTTTCAATGGAAGGTCCCTGGAAGATGTTCCCACAAAGAACGAGTATTTACCAGGCACGAATTCCCATTTTTTAGAAGCAGTGCTCCAGATAGACAAATCGTCAACGCTCAAGGTAAATTCGACCTTTGACTTGTGTTTCGAGTCGATGGCAACCTTTTGGAATCCCTTCAAAAGTCTAGGTGGTTCCTGGCATTCTTCGGGGAACTGCACGTATAGTTGGACAACTTCCTGTCCAAAAATAGCTCCTGTATTGTGGACTTCGGCCTTGATGTCAATGAACTTCTCATTCTTTCCACCAACTTTGACTTCCATCTTTGACAGCTCAAACTCAGTATATGACAGTCCGAATCCGAAGGGAAACAAAGGCTCCAGGGAGTTTTCATCGAACCAGCGGTAACCAACAAAGAGACCCTCAGAATAGTTAGCCTTCAGGCTGACCCCTGGGTAACGTTCAATGTCCGCGGTTGGGGTATCTGCAAGAGCCTTGGGGAATGTAATAGGAAGTTTTCCTGAGAAGTTCACATCACCGAAGAGAAGGCGCGCAATCGCAGGTCCGATTTCTTGGCCAGGGTAGAAAGTCTCGACGACAGCGTCGACTTCGTCCAACCAAGGCATCAAAATAGCGCTGTTGGTGCTGACAACAACTACCGTGCGCTTGCTGTGCTTGGAAATCTTTGAGATGAGCTCGTCCTGGTTGGTGGGTAGCTGCAAAGCGTTGTTACTGTCAAGACCCTCTGTAACCTCATCATTCACAAAAACAATGCTCAAATCCGCTTGCTTGGCAACCTTGGTCAAATCATCGTGGTTGAAGTCTTTCTCAATCTCCATGCCTAGAGTCACTCCGTAGATGCCATTGTCGACCGAGAAGCCCATGGAATAGTCAAGTCGTAGAGTCACAGCCTTTCCTGCGGAAAGCTTCACCACTCCTTGGGCCACCATGTTGAAGTTGCTTCCATTCAAGCTCGTAACCAGGTCTTCATCGATATAGATATTACCCAATCCATTTCCATACACGGAGAAATAATACAGGCCCGTCTCGTTAGGGTAGAAGTGGCCATCGTACCGAGAGGAGTAGACGTCGGGCCAAACGCTGGCCATGTTCTTGGGGTAATCTCCGGCAGTGATGTTCCCAACTGTCGTAGTCTGGTTCACGGGTCCTGTCCAATCGGTTGTCGTCCAGTATGTGACGTTTAAACCATCAGGGCCAAACATCGAGGTAGGAACCTGAGCGAAGGTCTGGGTACCTGGGAACGCTTTCAGGTAGTTGACCGAGACGTTCTCTTGAGCTGCTCGCTCTGTGATATAAGTGAGAGGCTTCTTCACCTTCATTGAGGTATCAAGTACAAAGCCACCGTGCAGCTCAGTGACCAATGCTTGGTCGTCTGCGTTACCTCCGAATATAGCCAAGGAACGGTATTGATCTCCGTTTAGCGGCAAAGTTCGATCGATGTTCTTGAGGAGCACGGCACCTTCTTCAACAATTTCCTTTGCTAGGCTTAGATGCTTCTCGGTACGGGCAATTGAAGTCTCGTTGCCCTCCACTGCTCGATCAATGACTCCAGTGGCGAACATAGGTCTCCAGAGGCGCTCAACCATATCTTCGACTCGGGAGGTGGGTATTGATCCATTATTGACAGCCTCCTGGAGAACTGAACCGTAGAGTTCTGGGAATCCATACAAGTCCATCAATGATCCACCGGGCTGGCTGTTGTCCAAACCTGCCAAAGCTGCCGCCACGGTGGTTCGCTGAGCGAAATACCAGTCTGTAACCACGAATCCATCAAAACCCCAATCACCCTTGAGAACTTGGTACAACCAAGGATCTTCACAAGTGTGCACACCGTTCAGCTTGTTATACGAGCACATCACAGAGCCGGCTTGACCTTCCTGGACTGCTGCCTTAAACGCTGGCAAGTAGACTTCCTGCATCGTGCGTTCATCCACAATGGCATCGATGGCATCAAATTCCGGGGCCACTCCAAAGCGGTTGGTGTCTTGGTTGTACGCTGCCAGGTGCTTGGGGCATGCGATCATCTCCTGAGACTGAATGCCCTTGGTAATCGCGACACCTACAAGGCTGTTCAGGTAGGGGTCCTCGGACAGGGATTCTGCTGCTCGGGCCCAGAGAGGGGTTCGAACGATGTTGATAGTTGGCGCCAGAACCACATTTCGTCCCTTGGCCTTGTGCTCCTGAGCGAGGGCCTCACCGAATCGAGTGGCGAGGGACACATTCCATGCTGCGGTGCTCATGACGGGCGCGGGGAAAGTCGTGACATTGTTGAGGTTATTACCGACTCCCTCTGGGCCGTCGCCCATGCAAACAGCCGGCATGCCCAGTCTATCGATTCCAGGCACATAACCAATGCAGCCGTTCGTCTCGAGCTGTTGCAATTCCACGTGCCATGTAAGTTGATTGTTCACGGATATGTATGTTGATCGAAGGGAGTTTCTAATGCTTACATTCTGGGTTCCTTGAACCATCGATAGCTTCTCAGTGAAGTTCAATTGCTTGAGCAACGACTGGAGTCTCTCTTCAGTTGGGAGGGACTTGTTCAGCCATGGCTGCTGCTCGGCAGCTGCTAAGCTGAGCAAGGACGAAATAGCAAGTAAACCCAGCATTCTGTGATTGAGGAACCCACACGTTCAATCAATAGAGCCTCGTTCCTGACATATATAATTAGCGCTTATCAGTTACCTCAGTTCGATGGGCAGCTTTAGTGTGCAGGTGATTCATCGAGCCGGCATTCTAAATAACACCGGTAAACCAGCGTCGGCGTTCAGGATAAGCCCTGGAGCTATTTAGATAACGCTAGTAATCAAAGCGGTAGTTCCCTATTAGTTCCCATTGGAATAGACTATAGTAGGTTTCGGATCCATTATCCTACCCAGAGGTCTGGATACTTCTTATCTTAAAGGTCAGAGGCAAAAAGTGCGAAAACACCGCCATGGCCATGTTGGCCAGACCAATTTCCACTCAGCACTGGGCAAATAATGCCGAGCTGTGATGCCTGTAATGATAGGGGTGGGCTTTTTAGATACTATTGAAGATAACGCTGAAAGATACCGCAGATAATGTATGGCCTACGAAGTGAAGCATAATACGTAGTAGTCACAGCTGTGTTCAAACGATTTTCGAGGAATTTTTCAGGCCTCCCCAGAATTCTTTAATTTATTCTCATTAAGCCAAGTCATGTGAAGCCTTAGACTAGGTTGCTTATCCAAGGTAAAAAAAGGAGGTGGAGCGTCCGAAACGGTTGGAGATGACGACTTCGAAGGTGGTTTCTTAAAGGCCGCGGAGTGAGCTAACCTAGAGATCCCCACCTGCCGGCTTGTCTAACGGAACGACAGTAGTCTCAGAATGGTTAAAGCTTCTGATGCCGGTTCGTACAATTTTGAGCTTTGATGGACAATGGGGATCAGGGCACGCGATCAAGGCGTCTGTTGTCATCCAATCGTTTTTGTCTGTCATGCGTTGTTTGGCCGCCAGTAAAGGCAAGACAGAGCCTAGTTATCTGTTAGGCATCAATCCGCACGCCAGGCTAGTGTGTCGATCCTTACCTAAGCTGTATATACTCATTCCTTGTCCAGGGGGCAAATACATCATCTCTCCCTCAAGAGTAAAGAAGTCACCTTCTTTAGCACCGCACATGATTCGCTCTCCTGGTGGGCACACGACCTCCACGCGGAGGTCATACAATCGAAATTCCTCACTCATTATGAAATGGATTTGATGTTATCAGGCGCCAATGAGAATTTATTATGCTTGATGGATGTTCCAAAGTTCTTTTAGACGTCGCGCTATATTTTCTACGCGCATGCGAAGTAAGCATCGGTGTTCTATCCTCCAATCGGCCAAATCTGCCGGTGATTAACCGACGGGCGGTAGAACGCCGGTTTGCACGTCCCTTCTAGTCTTATATCCCCGCATTTCGGGGATTCTGATTGGCCATGGGGAGATAAGCTATCTCGTGTGCTAAACCATTCGAGTCTTATAACAGTTACTGGCTTGCTTATGTTAAGGTTTCCTCCTGCATAACAGCGGCTCAGACTGCTAGCTGTCAACAACATGGCCTCTACAATCGAATTTCCAAAAGACGTTGAGTCCAAGGCTCACAGCATGGAGGCCGATGACTCCATCGATGCCACTGAAGGCAATGTCGAGGAGGTCAAGCGTGACCTCGAGTCACGACACATCAACATGATCGCCATCGCTGGCATGATCGTTAGTGCTCCCCCCGTCCATTGAATCGCCTAAGATGGACACTAAGAATGTATAGGGAACTGGTCTCTTCTTGAGCTCGGGTCAAGCCATTGCTACTGCAGGCCCGGCCGGGGCCTTCATGGCCTATATCATCATGGGTTTTGTTACCGCAGGAGTGTCTTACACCACGGGTGAGATAACCGCGTTCATGCCCTCAACGGGTGGATTTGTGAGACACGCAACGAAATTTGTCGAGCCAGCACTTGGAGCTGCAACAGGATGGAACTTCTGTAAGATCTCATAACCCTATGCATTGGCAATTAAGGGTGACTCATAATGTTAGGGTATACTATGGCCATCTCGGCACCAACGGAAATCACAGCTGCCGCTACTTTGATTCAATTCTGGAATACTGAAGTCAACGTCGCCGTATGGATTGCTGTCTTTGGCTTCTTCATTATCGCGCTGAACTTCTGCGGAGTCCGACTGTACGGTGAAGTAAGTCAACTTAACAATCGCGCTTCGATAACGGTGCAATAGTGCTAACCTTGACAATCTTACATAGTCGGAGGTTGTATTTGCTTGTCTCAAAATTATGCTCATCATCGGTTGCATTCTTGGAGGACTTGTCATTGACCTCGGGGGCGGCCCCGACCATCATCGCCTTGGCTTTCACTATTGGAACACTCCGGGTGCCTTCAACGAATATATTGCGTCGGGTTCCCCAGGCAGATTTCTTGCCTTCTGGAAGATCCTCCTGACTGCGGCTTTCAGCTACGGAAATATTCAAGTTGTGGCCATTGCTGGGTCCGAAACAAAGAACCCTCGCTTGACCATCCCAAATGCCACCAAAAAAACCTTCATCAGAGTCTTCCTATTTTACGTCCTCGGAATTTTCATTGTTGGCTTGATTGTGTATGATGAGCCCCTCTTCCCTCTCAAAGCTTGCCAACTTCTAATCAATCGATCTAGGCCTTTCAACGATAAATCTCTGTCTCTTTCCACGGGCACAGCTTCCGAGTCTCCATTTGTGATCGCATTTACACGTGCAGGCATATCCGTGGTACCGCACATCATCAATGCAGTCGTCTGTACTTCTGCCATCAGCAGTGGTTCAAGCTGTATCTTCTTGGCATCTCGTACTCTCTACGGTCTCAGCCAAGACGGCCATGCCCCTCGATTATTCCAGCGATGCAACCGTTTCGGAACTCCATGGTATGCTGTGAGTCTTAGCTCCGCTCTGATGCCGCTGGCATTCATGTCAGTCGGTTCTACTTCGTCGGTCGTCTTTGGGTGGTTTGTGAATATCACAACTGTGGCTGGACTGATTGGATGGATCGTTATCGAGGCGACATACTTGCGATTCTGGTGTGCACTCTCCGCCCAGAACATCTCTAGGGATAGTGAGTGTCCCCTCTCCGATTCTAACATTTCAATATATACTTACACCCAACAGGACTACCGTACAGAAGCCCATTGCAGCCTTATACGGCTATTGCCACTTTGATCATGGTAACTTTGATTGTCTTCTTCTCTGGTTAGTTTTAACTCTTCTAAATTGATATTGCGAAAGCTCCTGACATAAATAGGCTTCGACGTTTTCACGACAGGAAATTTCACTGCGTCAGGTTTCTTGACTTGCTATCTCAACATCGCGATCTTTGCTGGTAAGTGACATCACTAATCAGAGAACACACCAAGGTTCCTCTAATAAATAAATAACTAACTTCAAACAGTGTTGTATATCTTCTTCAAATTCTTCCTGAAGTCAATGATTGTGCCGCTGAAGGAGGTGGATTTGGATACCGAGCTAGCGGCCTTTGAGGAAGAAAAGGCTGCCATGCAGTATTCAGGTGAATCGGGCAACAACCAGCCGTGGTGGAAGTCTATAATTTAGAGGAACTGAACGACCAACTATAGTCACTTTTATTTAATATTGTTGTGTAGCTATGAATGAAATGTCTTTCAGATTCAAATTCTTAAACCTCTCTGATGAATTTACGCTATGCGGTCCAACAGGCAACCAAAATCATAATCACTCTGTTGAAAACGACTCATTTTCCCTATGACGCCTTCGTAAAGCAAGTAATCTACCTATATTCACCACCACAGTCACCTATAGTCTCAAACATCTCAGTCCTGCGGCTCCGGTTGAGAATGTCTCGGATTTGCTTTTGATCATCAGCACCCAATTTCCAGCCAAGCGATGCCAGGCTCTCGTCACATTGCTGGCTAATACCCATTCTTGTGCCAACAATGACCGCACCAACGTAAGGGAAGTCCAAGACCCATCTGGTGGCCACGTTCGAGAGAGAAACACCATGCTTTTGGGCAATAGAAAGAAGAGTCTTAAGTAGCTCTTGGAACAAAGCCCAACCTCCCCAGCTGTTGATCATTGCGAGATACTAGATTTTCCAAATCAACCCAATGCTTTTCAAACGCCGGAACATTATAGGGTAGCGTACCTTCCGTTGGCTGGGTGTGACTGTCTCGCCATAAAGATCAGGTGCGTCCTTTCCAATCCATCTCTCCGCCATGAGACCTCCACACTATAGCCAAGAATCAGAATCTAGGTCAAAACAAGAATGATGTTCTTAGGATATGTACCAAAGTTCCATATGTCAGCAGCTTTATATCGTGTCGCTCACAAAGTTCCGCCATGCGAACTGTTGGCCGGGAATCGATAAGGGAAAACTTTCAATATCCTTAGCGATAACCCAGGGCTTGAGATATTTGGAAAGCTTACCTGAACTTGGTTGGTATATACCTTGACTCCGCTGTCAATGACCTTTTGCATATGCTCTGTATCGAAGTTGCACAATCCCAAATTCTTAACGCGAGTGTCCTCTTGAATGTACTTCAAGGCCTGGATATATGAGCTGTCTTCATACTGCGAAGAAAAGAATAAGAGTTAGTTTTCAAACATCGATCCTGAAAGACCAATGACTTACATGTTGCCAATGAAATTGAAGGAGATCAATGCTGTCCGACTTGAGCCTCTGACACCGTTCATCGATGTTGGCAACCACTGCCTCCCGTGAAACCGTCACTGGATGAAACACGCAGTATTTGGTAGCGGCGAAAATCGATTTCGAAAATGCACTAGATGATCGGTATCGTCCCTATGAGATCTGTTAGCTCAAGAAGTCTTTGGGTGGGGTTGCTCAGGTTTATTCACAAAAATAACTTCGGCATCTCCATAGTGATCAGCCATGTCGAAGGCCGTGAGTCCACTTTCAACATACTTGGAGAACTGCTCCATAATTTTGGACTGGGGAGCAGAACCCCATGCTGGGCTTGAAAGTTGCCAAAGCCCAGTGAAGATTCTTGGTAGATTGACGCCATTCACCGCAAATGATTCTGAGATCTCAGGGGGATTCTTGGGGGATGGTGGGGTATTAATGCCAGTAGAACGGCCTAAGGTTTCGGGGTGGAGGAAATCCTTGACGGTTTCAAGGCCTCGATCTAGCAAAAATAGCTGTGACTGTTTTTCGCTAGCGACCTTGCAATTGGTGAGGCTATCAAGTAGTCTTTCAAGCAACTTGCTCTCATTTTCAGAAAGGTTCCGCGATCCTGTGGAAGAGACGAGAGATTTCTGAACAGCTGTGACAGCCTGAACAATGACCCCATCCAATTGGGTGACCTGATACGAAAGTGAACTTTCGTCTGTCGGGTTTCCTTCGGTCAATGCTAGAAACCGACCGATGGCCTCCACTGTGCTTTGGAGAACAGGGAGTGCCTCGTAGCAAAGACCGCACCCAAGCATACAGCAGACATGCTTCCTAGCATTCTGGATGTACTCGACTGCATCCTTGGATGTCTCGACAGACTCGGTACTGGGTAGCACCACGTCGCGAGTGTAACTGCGGGCTTGGTCCTCGAAGGTTGTGGTACAATCAGGTCGATTTGCGAGCATGCCACGCAGCACAACGCGCAGTCCCTCCAATGGAAGATTCGCAATCAGTGAATCAGCCATCATGTTGACATGCGCCGTTTTGAGCTTTGTCTCCGTCATCCTGAGAAGCTAAAAGTTGTCCTGGGGAATTCCTTGGGCGAGCCGTATGCAGGCGATGTATGGATTTAAGCAGCTAGCAAAGGTAATATTACAATGGCCGCCTTCCAGCGGTCGGGATAATTGTCTTGTCGTTTCAAGAGTGGGCACTAGCCTTATCGCACCCCGCAATGCATCTGATCCCACCGGCGTTCTAAGCACAGAATTCGCCGGTATTTGCTACTGCGGCCCGTTCCGGGCTCTTATCATTGGAGGTTGACAAAGGGGAATCACGCGCTCATATCCTAGGACTCCGATATGGTCCGAGGAGGCTAAATGTCAATCCATGGAGTCAATATCCACATTCCACGTGAGATTAAGATACCTGGAGCCATGTTTTGGATAAACCTTGATAAGCGTTGAGCATCTAAATTACAATTCTGTACGCTAAGCTAGGAATATTCCATCGTCAGTATTGAACCCGGCACTTGCAAACACATGTGCCCAATAATCGTCACTCATAAAGGCTTCTGGCTCTTGGAGCGATGCTCCTGCCGCTGCCATATCATATTGTTGGGAGGCTTCCTGTGTGCCGTTCTTGAAAAACCGACCGTCACGGATCGGGGTTTCAACGGTGTCAAGTCTTCCATTGAAAATATTCAAATCTGTAAGAATGGGGTCATTTTGTCTTGGAGTATCCATTTCAGATAGTCTTGCCGCAATTTTGCCTAGGAATTGGGCCTGTAGAACACAAGTAGACCCATCGGGCGCTCCTTGGCTGGAAAAGGCCGCGGTTGCTTCGCGAATCGCTTTTATTATCTCAGGTCTTATCTGTTTCGCAATTGTTTCGGGTACGGCGTGAGCCAACTGAATTTCATGATGGTCAGTCTCTATACCACGCAAAAAATGAAAATCAAACTTGTAAGTCGACGGGCAAAATGACTGACCTTCACGAGGAATGCACCACTATATGCATTCATCACATGTATCGAGTCCTGAACAAAGTAAATATGTGCCGAGAAGTCTGATATGAGCTTGAGCATTGATAGCGCACTCGAGTATGCCATCCAGAATGTTCCCAAGTCAAGTGAAGCCTCAGAAGCACCAGAACTCAGCATGACTTGCAGTGGTAACGAAGAGAGCTGAAGTATTATATGAGATCCATAAAAGCGTATCAAGAATTCGTGACAGTTTTCTTCACTGGTTGATAAGGCCTTGATCTTTCGAGTCCATTGCTTTTCCCACTTCCTAATGCGTGTATTAATAAAGTCCAACTGCAATTCAATTCCTTGCATTTTGGCTCTTTTGCCTTCCCAGCTTTGAGGATTTAATAATCTGACTGCTTCGGAGGTCAATATTCTCAAGGTAACAAATGCTCCCAGGAGAGGATCATGCCTGGTCGCGAGCGGATCGTTGCACCATGTCTCTATCGACTCAATGAACTCGTCACGCTCAATCATCCAAGGCCGACCTGTCTGTAGACTCATGCTGTATTCTTGTGTCAATCCCCTTCACATCTGGCTTGAAGCGATCAACATACCTCCGGTCGTAAACAAACAAAAGAAACCAAGTTCTTTCTTTATTTCGAGTTTCTCGCCTTTCGCTTTCGCTCATTGTGTGATTTTGTGATTGAGAAGGAAGGAACTTATGCCATCCCATGTCTGTACACATTCTGATCACGTAACCAAGTAGGACCCAGGCCCGTGTATCGCGAGGCTCCTTCCAATACGTTAGGATAAGAGTCCCCTGGGCTATTTCCGTAGTTTTAATGCCACTTAGAAAATTTTTGGCCAATAAGGATTCGGCATGTTCGTGAAGTTTGGGATAGAACGTTGGGTTGAAAGCCTTCGCCGAGCTTGCGAGGATCGTACTTAGCAAAAATGACGATTTCCGGCGCACGTATGAAAAGGTATGCAGGGCAGGGTCAAGCTGAGAAATATAGGGATTGAAGACGGTGATGAAGCTATTCATATTGTTAAGCCTCGTTGAAATTTACTGACGTCAAGTCCTACTCACTGATCAAATAGACACTGGGCAATAGATATATTGATCAGGCCCAAACGGATCGGATCGTCGAGCGAGCCGCTGTGGTCGCCTTCATGCCGCTCTGGTCTTTCATTTTCCCCCGAGCCAAGAATATATCGCAGAGAGAATCGCCCCTTCATGGCCTCATGACTGAGTACACCAGAAGGCTGTAACCCATCTGAGCCGGTACTTGACCGTGACATTGCGGGCGGCGGTTCGCGTACAGGGACATCTTCCTCTGGAACTGCCGTCCTGTCGGGTCGTAATTCACTTGACAAGAGGTATCTCGGTGTCACCGATTTCCGCTTTGATAACCTTGGAATGATTAGTTGGGAATGCTTGATCCGCGCCTGCATTAATACCTCGACTCACCTTGTTCCGGGCCTTCGGCCTCGACGGTGGGGCTCAAAGATGCATTCAAGCAATTTGCGCACGCAGCGTTCACATGCGCCGGCTTGCGCGCCCGGGATGCATTTCATTTTCACTCGACGACATTGTAGACACGCGTTCATTGTACCGGTGCTTTTCAAGTTAATTGATGGTAAGAAGGAGCAGCGACGAAGATAAGGGAATTAAGTCAAGGAAGCCGCTTATCTTCCATCTCGATAAACTCTGCCATACCCGGAGGGAACAATCTACGAAAAGTCGATGGCTCGTCAACTCGATATTCTGTAAGATCTTTGAATGCGTAAATGCTAGCGACTTGAGGTATACAAGGGGTCCAACGTAAACCAGCCTAGTAGCCTTAAACTTGCACACAATGAGGACACCGAGAACAAATGCACGAACAAATAATTCCCAAGCTTTCAAATTATTCAAGTATGAAGGAGACTTTTATATCACAGAAGGCTCAGCCCACTTGATTCAATTTCTCACTGTACATAAATAGAACCAACTTGGTAAGATAAGGAAAAAAATGTAAACCCAAAATCAACCTCTGTCAAACTCAAGCCCACAATAATAGCACACATGCACATAATATAGCTCGTGGAGTCGTGCAGAACCATAAATCCCAGAATCAGGCAAGTCAAGTCAATCCATGCATGAAAAGAAAAATGACACTCATAACGCCTGTCCGAGATTCGGTATGTAAAACAGAAGAATAAATCACAATTGAAATTGACGCCAAAGAAAAGAAAAATGAGGAATTAAAAACGGGGATAGAACGCTCATTAATAATCTGAATATGTCTCGTGATGTGGGTACCCATTTGCGGGCAGGTTTGGTTGAGCCCAGACGCTGTTTCGTAGTCGTCGTTCTACGACAAAGTTAGTTATGATGCTACCAAATAGTCGAGTAAGAATTATTAGTTGAAGTGAAACATACCTCTTTCAAAATCACGCCATCGCTTCATCGTAATTTTAGTACTGTCGAACTCGCCCTCAGCATCACCGTGTCCCTTGTCCTTCTCGCCAGCAGTCTTCCGGGTATCACCCCAACTGAAATCGTCGAATTTCCAGAAGGCATAAGTAGGAAGAACAAAGTTCCAGATGGGGAGAGAAACAAGGTAGATAAGCATCCAGAGAACGTAGACAAGGCGGTGGGCTGTCACGACGATCAAAACACCCGGTAGACCCAGAATCAAAGCAAGAAGAACGAGAGGAATAACCTGGACAGGTTTCCTGACAATGGACGAAATGATAACGTAGATGGTGAATGAAATGGCGGCGGGAAGAACTAATGTTCCGACTAGCTCAATGAAGATGACGAATTGCATGCTGAAGCAGAATGTACCGCATAGATCGCGGACAAGGACTAGTTCGAATAAGTTGTGGACTGTACTATTAATCCAGCGACGGCGCTGGGAAAGCAAGACCATGAACTTATCGGGGACAACTGTTTTGCAGACGGCCTGTGGGACGAAGATTTGTTTGCGCTTCGGGAAAGTTTTGAGCATTAGGGTAGTCAGGTACCGATCCTCACCGAGAAGAAGGAGATTCTTCTTGTGGAGGGTGTCAACCACGTTCTCGGAGTAGTGTTCCACGATATCCGGATTGGCTAGAATGGGGACCCAGTAGTTCTGGCCACCCTTAGGAGCTTTGATGCGATACATGGAGAAACATCCGGGGAGACAGGTGACACCACCGAAAACGGACTCGAAGGATTTGGCTTGGTGGTGGGAGATGAAGTATTCGAAGACTTGGATCATGGTAACCCAGCTGTCGGTCTTGTTGGCAATCTTGGTCTCACCGCACAGGCCCATAATTTCCGGGTCCTTGACCATAGCTGAGACCATGTGCGTCAAGCTGTCGGGGAATACCTTCGTATCGGCATCGACCATCAGAACGACCTCGTAGAAGTCCGGGGGCAGACCTGTGACATTCCACATGCCATTGAAAATCTCGAATTCAAGCTCAGTCATACGCTCATCAAACATAACTTTCTGCAAAAACGACATGAGGATAATTTGACTGTCTCGCTTGCCACGGTTACCCGGCTTGGACTGAGTAGACTCGGCAGGGGTACCGCACTTCACAATCACCATCATGGGAACACGCTGCTGCTTCTCAGGGGGAACCATAGAGGTATCGCCATAGTCGTAAAATCCAGTATATACCTTAGCCATGTTGTGTCTCTTTGAGCCAGTAGCTACGGCAACATATGAAAATGGTTGAACCTCATCTGGAAGAACCACATGATCTTTCACCATGCTAAGCACGATGTCAGGAGTGGAGTAGTCCTCTCCTTTACCCTTGATGATACCATCACAGATGACAAGAATCGTCTTGTGACTGTTCGGGTAATCAGTCAGTGCAATGGAGTCAAGAGTACTCCGAATACCCTCTTCACCCTCTGAGTAACATGTAACTAAGCAAAGCGCATGCGCCAAGGGGTAGCCAAATGGCTGCCATTCAGGCGGAGGCTGGGGAACAACAGACTCATGAATGAATCCAGCGGGGCCTGGGCCATCGGACTCGGGGACGATGGTGGAAAAGCCAGGGTCTTGCGAGCCCGCTCCAATCAAGCTGGTCCTACTGGCAGCAGGATTCCGGGAATTGTCCGCACTCAAAGTACCGCCACTACTGTTGTGACTCGTCTTGTACATAGTTCCAGTGGTGGTTGAGCTGGGCATAAGCCGGGAAGTCGAGTTCTGGCTAGCCATTGTCACATAATTCGAACGTTGCTTACCACCAGCACTGGTGGATCCACCCATGACATATGGACTGGAGAAACGAGATGTCGTCGGTAAGAAGCTGGCACGTTTGCTGAGGCGGTCCGGGATCGGAGGATCAGGCATGCGAGGTGCCGGTCGGTAGATATCGTTGGACCAGTCTTCGATCTGTTGGTTACGAGTCCTGGCATCAGAACTCATGCTTGTCCTGTCCGCAGCGAACTTCTTGGCCAAGAACCATTGGAACAACACCGCAAACGCAAACTTGACCACGACAATGGACAGAATGAAAATCAAAGAGACGTAGAGTACAACCTTGGAAGCAATGCATCCCACGGTGTCTGTGTCAATACTGCCCACTTTGATGATCTGCGTCAGACACTGTCCGAGCTTCTTCTCATCTCCACCCTGCAAGTAGTAGGTCAGATCAACTCCCCGAACATCCGGATTTTCGCGAAGCTTGTCGAACTTGGCAGGATACGAAACCTGACTGGTATTGAACCAGCGCAGAAGATCCAGGTCCAGAACGCTGCCCGAGTACACAGCCAGATTCCGGCTCTTGTTCCTTGTGTCTTCCCACGTGAAATACACATCACCTGATGGGTTGAGCTCCCAGAAGGGTTTCCGAGCAGCGGAGCTGGTATGACATGCCCACCCCTCGTAATAATCGTCTGTCCTATTTGGCTCGGACGAACCATCCTGGTTGAAAGCATTGCAAGGGAAGTACCACCCCAGATCCCCGTCGGAGTTGGTTGGAACACCGCCACCATCCACAGCAGTGATAAGCCCCTTGCAAGCACCATTGACTTCCTGGAAGAAAAAGCTGCCATCCTGACCACCATATTTATGGGGCAAGTCGTATAGAACATTAGTATCCTCGGGAATCCCTTCTGCGGCTGGGTGCTTGGAATTCTCCAAGTTGTATGCCTGACCGTGGAAAATCATATAGCCATTGCCGACCTCGTTGATCTTCAGTCGCGTTGGAGCGTTTCCGCAGACCGTTGCCGTGAATCCGAATGTCAAGAAACCGACAAAGGCTGCGACCATCAAAATGATACTGATAAGGCCAATCTTCTCCCGCCAGGCCGTCCGCTGTTCTCTCTGCGGCATGCCACAGCACTTGAGCAGGAAATCCGGCACCAAACAACTGATCAGTGCGCAGTACGTTGTCCACAAGTCCGGCGGGCGCACCGCCTCCATAGCCTTTTGTCGTTTTCTGTCCTCAAGGGTCGGCTTCTTCGAAATCCGGCGCGAAGACCTCTTCTTCTTCTTTTTCGAGTGATGTCGGCTCGGCCCCCGCTCCATCGGTTTGTTAACATTTCCCAACCCATACAGCTCCCTCGATTTCGTATCTATGCTCTTGGAGCTGTTCGTCTCGGCCTCGGCATCTCGATCGAGTAATGGGTCTTCTCCTGTCGTGGACGGATGTGTATTCATACGATGCGACCGCTGGCGATAGTGGTAGTTGGGGTGGTCGGAGTCGACATGGCGACGTTCGGGTTTGACGAGGCTTTTCTTGCGCCTGATGTCGCCGCCCCGCTCCATGCGATCGTCGTCGGTGTCGGTCGCTCGCCGGTGGCCATGGGAGTGTCGGCGACGATGCCGGTGGGAAGTCGGTGTGGAGGTCGGGTTGTCGCTGTACTCACCCGTGTCGATGTCCCTGCGACGCCGCCTTGAGGGTTCGCGGAAAGCCCGTACCTCTTCACGCCGCGGCGAGGCCTTGCCTGGCCTCTGGGGCAAAGACATGGTGCTATTCGGGCAGGGGTTAGTTATTCTAGTAGCAAGTACCGGAAGTCTGGTCGCACTCACCCTTAGGAAGTCCCTGTCATGTACTGCTGGTGAGCGGTCTCGAAATGTCCTAAATTCGCTGAGTCCGGTTGGTTGTCTAGAGCATGTCCGAGGATCAACAAAGCCTGTCTTCCGGATCCCCGCGCGAATGCAACTCCGATGCTAGTAGTTTGTATATGCCGGTAACGCTGCTCAAGGGGTAATAACGAAGGTGCTTGATCGGTCTTTTCCTCCCGTTTCTGTTACGGTCGGGCAGTTGAGCGTCACTGCGGTCGGCCGGTGCGACGGTGGAGAAATAAACAAAGGTCCACTCAATCTCACGGGGTCGAGAACATCAAATCAGAAACGAGCGGATCGACCCGAAGGGTTCAAGTCAACGACTTAGATACAAGAAAGAGATTCAGGAGCGATGTCCACACGATTTATTCCAAACAGGTCTACGGTACCACCCGGTCTTGCTGGCACCGAAGTACCCTACTATTTAGTGACTTCCTCGCTTGGGACAATGAGGAGAATTTCCCCCTTTAATCATTAATTTGTCGCTAGGGGCAGCATCCGGGGTGCATCACACCAATAAGCACATCAGCCAAAACATAGCCAACCGCAGTGATTGGTACGAGAACGCCGGTGGGTCAGACCCGAGGTCAGGGACCAAATGGAGCAAATGACCGTCCATGGCGCCCAGACGCTTGCCTCCATTCGGTTGAAACCGAACTTTTTCTCTTTGAAATTCTAAGCAAAGGGAACTCCTGCCGAGGAATCTGCTAGTCTCTGCTTACAGTCACGGGGTCATCGACTTTTTCGTGCTATTTTCGGATCGCGCCACTGGGACCCTGTCTCGCTTGGGTGGCACAATCGTGGATTCGTGGTATTCGCCTTACCAGTTCACGATACAATCGATTTGACTACAGAATGCTCAACTTTGGACTCTGATTTAGCGGTGCCATGCCAAGATATGTGAGCTACATAGACCCTGCAGAAGACGAACTAAAGAGTACCCAAGCTACATGTGCTTTGTCACTCTTAATCGCCACCGCTCGGTCCATAACCAAAGAAGACGACTCTAGGGGTATTCAATATCTGGTCAATTATTCCCGCCTTACCGCTCTATTTTCTTTTTATGCAATGCCGGCTGAGGCGCCGTCGTGAGATCTATCAATTCAACGTATCGTGAAGTCTCCAAGCCCTGGAATGGTTGAAAGGAAATCCCTGTTCTGCATCAGGGGTCAAAAGCCCGTGCCCAGTGCACCGTAGATCGACATGGCGGACGATCATAGCGGGTCTATACCAATCCTAATGACTCGGAACAGATTTGAATCTATACGAAAATTGGAGGTAGTCTGTACTCCATTCTGTCCCTGTTTATCACCCGAGAAAGTCTCCAGATCGAGTCCGGATCTGCTAGGAACCGCCATCCCTTGTGCGAGGGTCGGTCTGGGCAGCGCATGGGAGCCATGCCCACGTTCTTTCGGACTGGAATGTGCATCTGACAGAGACGAGATCGGTGTGGACATACCTGGCTAGTGGCGCTGGTATGCGCCAGCCGCGAGGGAGACTGGTAAGCCGGTCAAAAACCTGTATTCCGTCATCAAGATGCCAATATGAAATTGTGTAGCGTTGGCAACGTCTTTCCCGCTAGTTCGCCAGCAAGGAGCACTATCGAACCCATTTATTATTGAAGGTCCGAACAACGGGCCGTGCGGATATAACTCAATTGAATCAGACCAATTCAGGAAATCAACCAAACAAGAACATAATCATGTACCCAATGACGGGTGCCTAACTCAAACCCAGCCCACCTGGTAAATATAGAAATGGTGTCATCTTTTAACCACCTTGGACAAAATCTTGAATTGTGATTGTCTGGGTTCCAGTGTAGCGAAACCCGGACTCACCTGGTAAGCTAGACCGGAGATACCGGCAAAGTAGGGTTCGCCAACCTTTAGTGGGATGCACTCAGTTCCCCGTTGGTAACTAGCACCATGCTGCGTGCCCCAGCGTCCCGTCCCCGCCAATATCGAGGCTCGATCATCCGATGGCTCCACTGAGCCATGGTGATAGGGCGAGGGTGGATTGCGAGCATGAGAGCTAGAGGCTCAGGGAAAAACAAGGAGAAAAAAAAAAAAAAAAGAGCGACAAGCTGGCTTGGTTCGTATATGTACTTAGCGCCCAGGTGGCAGGCATTCTCGTGTTTAGGCTGGGCGGCTGAGAAGATTAGTACCGAACTTTGCAAGTTAAAGATCAGAATGACTCCGCGTGTTCCAGGGTGGAGTCCAAAGGTGGATCAGACGTGGGACGGTTGTATTGCCCTTTAGCCTTCTCTATTAATACGAGAAAGAAATACGGCGCGCGTAAAAGTCCCCCGAAAAAATCAGTATATTAATAGCTTCCCCGCCATATAGAGAATAATGATTCACAAACAGCGCATAAGAAATGGAGTGAACCGATATCTGATAAATACCTGAGCACGTAATCCTCAAGCATGGCGGAAGTCAATAGGGTGACCCTTCAAGGAGTAAACTAGCGATCAAGTGGGGATTCGAACCCTTTTTTACCCTTTTTCTCGCTCTTTTTTCTGGGAGTTCCTAGGCTCCAAAGCTCTTGGGGTCTTTACCGGCTGAAACATCTTTCCCCTCTTAATAACTTCATTACTGTCATGGTCGTCATTTTTCCTCCAACCTGAGTGAAAGAGTCCCTCCCCTTTAACATTAACCTGACTTCTGGTCCACTTCACTGGGACTACCCGACTTGTGCTCCACCGCCTCACAGCTCTCTGACACACTTTATTTCATTCCTCCAAGCGAGCTACGTTCATGTCTTTGTAGAATTCACATAATTCGCCTGAAATCTGCACACTCGTTTTGATCGACACATTGGCTGAACCATGGCTTATTCGGTGACAAACGGCCACCCTTTACCCTCGCCTCCCCCAGCTTATCTCCGGGATTCTCCTCCGTTATCGTCGCAGAACTCCAAAGCCACTCCACGAACAATTCCAACTCGTCCCCAGAGCTTGAATCTCATCCGTCCGGCAGTCTCAATTATTACCGACAGTGACGAGTCTCCAGTGGTACAAAATTCACCCAGGTCCCCGGTCAAGATCGACAGTGGAGTTCAATTACCCCAGGCTTCTAGCGTTGTCATCGAAAATATTCCCAATGACCATGGGTCACCACAGATCGAGCTCCCAGAGTTCGCGCATATGTCACTTAGAGGGCCTGCCCCGCATCAACACTGGGATACGAGCTACCCCCCACGGAAAGACTCACAGGCACCATATTCCCAGTCTCATGCATATGGACTCCCCGACAGCAACGGATCATGGTCTGCGGGCGAAACACCGCTGAAAGATGACGCTCAAAGCTCCTTAAAAAAGACCGACTCCTCTCGTGGCAGCTGGGAAAGCGTGGCAGTGGTGCCTGATGCCTATGAGCCCCTCACATATCACCACCAACAGCAACAGGTTACACAAGGGGCGAAGCGCTCAACCTTGGGAATGAATCTCAAAGACCACCCACCCAGCTCGCCTGGAAACCTGGCCGTTCAGCGCACAAGGATTGCTCGACCCCTTTCCGCATATTCATCTGGGTCAGATGGCGTGGTTGCTCACCGGCGCAATCTCTCAGCCTCGCCGTACCTGCACGGCCGGTCATCGTCCAGAAACTCCACCGCGTCCCCGGATAACCGCTCAAGCTCATTCCTCGATTTGCTGAATACATCCTATCCCCAGCCTGGTCCTAGTGCGGCTCAATTCGACAATTCGCAACTCCGATCATCGGTCGGCAACAATGCCTCGCTCCTAAGCCACAAGCAGACATTTGAGATGTACTTGGCAAACGTGAAGAAAACCGATTCACCAGGCGTGCAGTACGAATTTGCAGTTTTCATGATCAACTCCATGCGTGAAATGCCCAACGTGGATCTTGAGGACTCAAACTCCATCACGCGATCCCGGCTGCTCCGGGAATCGAAGTCCATTCTTCAGCGTCTTGCAGACCGCAGTTATCCTTTTGCTCAATACTACCTAGCTGACGGTTTTGCATCTGGACTATTCAACAAGGGGAAAGAGGACCACGACCGCGCATTCTCTCTCTTTGTCGCTGCTAGCAAACACGGCCACGTGGAGGCATGTTATCGTGCAGCTCTGTGTTATGAGTTTGGCTGGGGAACAAGGCCAGATGGTGGTCGGGCAGTCCAGTTTTACCGACAGGCTGCATCGAAGAATCACCCCGGAGCAATGTCTCGCATGGCGAAAGCTTGTTTGGCAGGCGACATGGGACTAGGCAAACGCTACCGAGAGGGAATCAAATGGATGAAGCGTGCAACTGAATCATCTGATATGCAATATAACTCCGCTCCATATGAACTCGGCTTGCTTCATGAGACGGGTTTCGGAGACGATGTGTTCCAGGATGTTTCGTACGCGGCACAGTTGTTCACCAAGTCTGCAGAGCTGGGTCACGTAGAGGCATCTTACCGACTAGGTGATGCTTACGAGCATGGCAAGTTGAACTGCCCCCGTGACCCTGCCCTGAGCATCCACTTCTATACTGCTGCTGCACAGCACGAACACCCACTTGCTATGATGGCATTGTGTGCGTGGTATATGGTCGGTGCGGAGCCGGTCCTGGAGAAGGATGAGGATGAGGCATATGAATGGGCTAGACGGGCAGCCAATCTTGGTAAGTACTTGTCCTTTCCCAAAGCAAAATCATTTCTGACTTGCGTTTCCTCCAGGTCTTGTGAAGGCCCAATACGCTGTTGGATATTTTACCGAAATGGGAATGGGCTGCCGACGTGATCCGCTCGAGGCGAATGTCTGGTATGTCAAAGCTGCCGACCAAGGTGACGAGCGTGCCAAGCTACGCATTGCTGCAATCCGAGCCGCCGCCGATGGTGCCGGTGCTGCAATAGCTGCTCGAGGTGGAGGTCGTTTCAAGAAGGACAAAAGTAACCAAGGGCAAGGTAAGTACCTTTCATTCACGGTTGGTAAGATGAATCATAGCGCTGACGAGATCTAGATGCCACCAAATCAAAGCAAAAGCGATTCACCATTTTCTGATTCAATACCTTTACCCAGAGCTGAACCTCCTGGAAACATTTATGTTACCGATGCATATTCCGTTCCTTATCTTTGACGTTTTGACCATGATATCCCTCACTGCACGCACCGCATCACTTTTCCTCCGGCATTAATACATAATCTGCATCTCACGCTCGTCAAATTTCGGGCCTGATCCATTTCATTTCATCATGTTATTATTGACTTTGTGGTTACCCTTTTATTTACAATCACTCCGAACCAGCGACAAATGTCCATGTATAGCGACCACTCCCTCGAGCTTTCATCTTACGGGCATGATTTCGCATCCCGTCTTTTCATCATCGTCAATTGTTCTATTTCTTGCATTTTGGGGTTTCATGATATTCGTGCGGTGTCTGTCTCCTTTTGTTTCATTATGGCATGATTATTCCAATCTTAGTCTGCGTGATTTTGTTGAATTGATTTTCATGGGCGTACACGTCCTTTTCGTCCCATATGTTTGGGCCTCAGCTTTTTGACTCTTCCTGGCGTCTTGATTTTCTAGTCTATGGTGGTCTCTGGTAGCAATATAATTGCGGATGAAGATACATACTCTCGAATTCGAATTCACTCTCTCTTTAATCATTTAGAGGTCCTGCGCGCTCCCACCACAAAGCAATGAACCGTCTTATTTATTTTGCTGTCCAGGCCGGACTCACCTTGATGTTTCTCTGGTGCTTCGAGCGGTTTTATGTGTTAATAATCGAGGGCGTAGGGATTGCTGGCCTCTTCGTACATTATTGTCGGAATCATTGGGAGATTAGAAAGTCTTATCTTGAAGACCTCGGCTAGAGTGGCTGGGAAGTTAGGCTTTCGGGCGTTTTATCCATTATTCCTCTGGGCGTCTGATTGAACGTGCATCTTGTCATAGGCGAGCAGCGAGTTTCTTTGCCGGCCAGCCATCGCTTGGCCTCGTATGAGCCATCCTTGGCTTCTTATTTTGTTTAGTAGCTTATGGAGGTATGCCGATATGATCTCTCAGTCAATGGCGGTGTCTTATACATGGATGGAACATGTTCATAATCCAAGTTTCCTTGTTGAAGCCTATTCAAATATGGATTCAATCTGGCAATTGAAAGTTACAACTCTTCATCTCGCTTGTTGATAAGCCCCGCTGTACAGCAAACACGTTTCAAGAAAACGGAAGATTTGTGGGGATCAACCCCGCAAAACACAGAAGCTCAGGCATCCCGGAGCCCGGCCAAGGTAAACAAAGTCAACCCCATTCCTCGGTAAATATTATGAGCAGGGATGTTACCTTTCATCGGCCCATTCGGTGGAGGCGGCCTAGAAGCTCTGCGATTGATGGAAATACCCCGGCTAAACCACGCTTGTCCTCAGATGTCCTGACGAGTCCAGAAAAAGGACAACTCCGGCGGGATAGAAGCTTGGCCCGATCTACCAACCTCACCTGCAATGCGCTGCACTGTAGATGTATAAAATGACGTTTTCCCATCTCAAAGCACTCTCAATTATATAAATCACCACGTCACCACGCATTGAAATCGATCCAACATGAAACTCTCTCATATATTCACATTCGTTGCAACAGCAGCTGCAGCATCCCTAAAGCCCCACACCCCATCCCCATCAGCTTTATCCGACGTAACAATCTTCGACCCACCAACAGACTACAATCTCCCCCGAACCCTGTATGCCCGCACAATCGAACTACCAAATGGTGACCTCCTCTCAACATGGGAAAATTATTCCCCCGAGCCACCGCTGGTCTACTTCCCAATCTACCGCTCCAAAGACTATGGTAAAACCTGGTCCGCGTACTCAAACGTTACCGACAAAGTAAACGGATACGGACTGCGTTACCAGCCATTCCTATACTATCTCACAGAATCCATTGGCTCATTCAAGGCCGGAACAATCTTGCTGGCTGGAAATAGTATCCCTGAGGACCTCTCTACCACGCATATCGATCTGTATGCTTCGCATGATCAGGGATTGACCTGGGAATTTGTGAGCCACATTGCTAGCGGTGGTGAGGCCTTGCCGAACAATGGCTTGACACCTGTTTGGGAGCCATTCCTTATGACTTAGTGAGTTCACGCGGTAGATCTGATTGTATCAAATCGTGCTGATCGGACGTGCAGCAAGGGAAAAATGATCTGCTACTACTCGGATCAACGGGATAATGCCACCTACGGACAGAAGCTTGTTCACCAGGTTTCGTCGGATCTGAAGAAGTGGGGACCTGTTGTCGATGATGTGTATGAAAGCTCTGACCATTTTTGAATATGCGAATTATGGCTGATAAGTACAGTGCCTATCCCACTTATACCGATCGTCCCGGAATGCCAACTGTGACGAAAGTACGTATATTCACTCAACCCTGAGTATTTCACAGAAATCCTAACAGTCATAGCTTCCTAACGGACAATACATCTACATGTACGAATACGGCTCCTTCTTCGGCACATCCTCCTACTCATTCCCTGTCTACTACCGCCTATCCTCGAATCCGCTGGACTTCAACTCAGCCGAAGGAATCCAATTGATTGCCACTGATGGCACGAAGCCCACATCTGCACCTTATGTGGTCTGGACCCCCTACGGCGGTAAGCATGGAACTATCATTGCGAATGGCCAGTCTTCCTCTTCCATTTTTGTGAACAAGGCGCTTGGGAAGGGTGAGTGGACGAAGGTTAGTTCGCCAGAGGTTGCTGCTTATTCGCGGTCTTTGAGGGTTCTGGAGGGAGACGGGAACTGGTTGGTTCTTACTGGAGGTGGTGACTCGGCTAGTACGACGGACAACTTGGTTAGTGTTAGTGTTATGGATTTGAAGGGGTTGGTGTGATTTAGTGGTGGGAAAAGGGACACTATTTCTTTGGACCTCCAGACCGAGGTCCACTACGATCGGAACATTCGGAACATTTGAATGGAGAGAAGGATTGAGCTTCTTCGACTTTAAAAATGTATCGTCCATGGTTATTTCTTCCTCTAGGGCTATGGATTCAGTGTCGCTAATCATTCATTGAAATGCAAAAAGTATCGTAATGCCTCCGCCTCCAGGGCTCAGAGTGCATATCTAAAGCTGGGTAAATCCTCGATCACAACCATCCCCCTATTAGCCCACTTGTTCTGTAAGGAGAAGTAAATGACCAAAAGTGTCGTAATAGTGAGAATAATCCCATTGGCCCTGCAATCCAAAGTCAGTATCTATATTCCAATGCGTAATCAGACAACCAGCAGTGAAACTCACGTCAAACAAGCATAAATCCCCAGAAGATACTTGGGTGCATCCTGCGACCGGAAAACAAGACTCCCAACAATTCCACCCGTTCCTCCAAGCCCAATCATACTAGCACTACAGAATGCTCTCTTCCAAGCTCCGCGAATGTTGTTCGCCTGGAACACCATCACAGTCGGCAGATTGGCGCTAGAACCGCTCGTCACGAGAATAGCACCAAAGTACTGTACACCCGCCGTGGAAGTCCAGACCATAAGACAGAGACCAGTTATAGAGATCAAGGCATTGAAATATAGCACTGGGAACCGGAGTTGGACTTTATCGCTCAGCCAACCTTGGACGAACATAAGGATCATGGCAATGATGTAGGGGGGCGTGCTGAGGCCTTGGGTAGCTGCTTTGGAGAAACCCATTTCTTCTTCGAGAATGATGGGGAGGAAATAGCCAATTGAGTATGCTTGCATTGTTGTGCATCTGAAAAACCCAGCAGTCAGCATGTTGTTTTTATGTGTATCTATAGAGGGGAACTGGTTGTACTCACAGGAAAATCAATGCGAAACCCCAAACCTTCAAATCACGGGCCGGCTTGAGGAACTTGGAAAATGAGAACTTATCTAGTCCTGCGTCTTGGCGATCGCGGTTGATGCGACGGGTGATGTATGCGCTTTCGCGCTCTGAAAGAAATCCCCATGCCTTGTGCGCTTGTTCGGGGAAATCAACCATGAACACGTATCCGGCGAGGCCGATCAGACAGGTGATAATCCCTTCCATAATGAATATCCATCGCCAACCAGCATAATTGCCCAGTCCATCCATTTTCGAGAATCCAAGTGCCAGGACGCCTGAGATGGCAGATCCAAAGACGCCAATGAGGTAGAAAATCGAGGTTCGCTTGAATAGATCATCTGGAGGTTGTGAGCGTGGAACATGTAGACTCGGGAACCGTATACGTACATCGGGAGTACCACGCTGAAATAAGATAATACTGGCTCGGGAAGCAGCCTGCCTCGAGGGCACCGATGATCATTCGGAGAGGGATGAGGGCTTTCCATGACTGGGCGAATGCGAAGCACTGTCCTCGTTAGTTAAGTTCATAAGTAAGAACACGAGTACATACAATCATCACAATGCCCCAAAGAAAAACAATTGTGGATAGGAAAAGACGAGGCCCAACTTTGCGAACGGCAATGGAAGCTGGGAATTGAAGAACGACATAAGGGGCGAAGAAGACGAGTAAAACGATGGACTGGTAAAAATCAATGTCAGCCTTCGTACAGGTTAAATCGGTACATGAACAAACATAACGAGTCCCAACACTCAGTCCAAGTGCCTCTTTCATCCTGTAAAATGTCAGATCCTGTCAAACAAGCAGATCAGTATTAGAGTTCATACCCAGCAACTTCCGCATTGGAAATATTCGCCCGATCCAAAAATGAAACCGCTTGCATCAATCCCAATAAGATAAGTAACCTCCTATCAACCTTATGGATAATCTTCCGCTGCTCAGCAAGCGTATATTCCTCATCAGCGTCGGGATCCTGCTGAACAAGAAAGTCGATCTTTTCATCCTCATAGTTCGTCTGGTATTGGGTTAAAGCTGGTAATGGTGCCTCCGCGTCTGCAAGAACGCCTATTTTTTCTGAATGGACGGGCATTTTGGTTTTAATTTTGATTCTGACTTGCGATTAAGATAAAATTGATGCAGGAACATCTACCTCTATATCTCGTAATATTTGTTTTGCCGCTGTCAACGTACGTGGTTAGCCGTGATGGCGAATGATGGCGTGCCCGGGAAGCTTGATGTCGCCAAATATGAGTGGAGCTTTCTTTGGAACTAAGCACAAATGAGATCGTAAGATCGACTATAATGGGAAGAAAATGTGGGTTATGAAATAAGTTATGCGCGTGAAGATCAAGAGATAAAATAGTATATTTAATATTCCAGGGTTTGAGGGGAAATGAAGCGTTATGATGGAATTACGGTTATTGAGGGGTGAATCTATGGTTACCGGAAGCTTAATGATCGGCTCGGGACAGCTTTGGCCTTGGTATATGTTCTAAGTCCTTACATTTTCAGTTTGTCTGGCATTGCTATAAGGCTGACAATGATGCTCCACGTTTGGATTGACGGCAATTTTGAATTTACATTCGATGCATGCTTCGAATAAAATTATGCAGGGAACTTAATCTTTCTTTTTATCTCGGATTTGATTACTTGTTTTGCCGATGTCGAGGCTAAGTGGTTTAGCCGTGATGGCGTGCGCGGAAAGCATAATATCGTCAAAGCGTGGGTGGAGCTTATTTCGGGACTAAGCGCAACAGAGATGAGATGGGATGATATCGTGAAAGGATTCTCGATTTTGCAAAATCAATGCTGTGATGATGTTGAGAAATAAAATAGTATTTCCAGTATTTGAGGGGAGAAGATATTGCGGGATTATAGTTATAGATGGGGTTGCTCCATGGTTGCCGAAAGGTTAAATGGTTGTAGCCGCCGGGGTGACAGGACAGATCTGCTAGCCGGGAACATCCAGTCGGAGCTAACGTTTTGATTTTCGGCAATTTAAAGCCCCACGTTGACGTATATATTCTTCGATAGCTAGCCAATTCAAAGTATTATCTTTTACGCGTGTTTCATTCTCGCACAAAGCCTCTCAGAATGGCAGCAAATCCCTCTTTTGAAGATCTAGCTGATCATGAAGCGACAGACCGAGGCTTCATCGCCGCACTAGAACCCGGCATCATCAAAGATGCCACGGGGAAAGTGGTCTGGAACATTGACGCCTATGATTTCATGAAAGCTGAATGCCCATCCACAGCGCACCCCAATCTCTGGCGCCAAGGTCAACTTAACTCCAAACATGGACTATACGAGATTTGCGAAGGAATTTATCACGTCCGCGCTTACGATCTCTCAAACATGACAATCGTAGAAGGCAAAGAGGGAATCATCATCATCGACCCTTTGGTCTCATGTGAGTGTGCCGCCGCTGGGTTGGCTTTATACCAAGAGCACCGCGGAAAGGGCAAGAAGGTGACGGGCATGATCTACTCCCACTCGCATGGAGATCATTACATGGGCGCTGGGGGTGTGATCGCTCAGGACGCGGACATCCCCATCATCGCACCGGAGGGTTTCCTCGAAGCCATCATGAGTGAGAGCATCCTTGCCGGGCCGGCAATGCGCAAGCGCGGGGCACGTATGTACGGAAACGCACTACCGCGCAGCGCGACGGGTCAAATCGGCACTGGACTGGGAATGGGATCAAGCGTCGGGACGACTAGTCTCATCCCGCCCAACCTGCTCATCCAAGAAACAGGCGAAGTACACGAAGTGGACGGCGTGAAGATTGTTTTCCAGATGGTTCCTGGATCCGAGGCGCCGGCCGAAATTAATTTCCATTTCCCTGATTTCAAAGCGCTCTGTATCCCTGAGACAGCGACAAATTGTATGCACAATATTGTTACGCTTCGGGGTGCGCAGGTGCGGGATGCGAAAGCTTGGTCTGGGTATCTGGATGAAGCGGTTGTTATGTTCGGCCGGGACTCGGATGTGCTCTTTGGCAGTCATAATTGGCCGACTTGGGGCCGCAAGGAGCTTGTTACAAGGCTTGAGGAGCAAAGGGATTTGTATGGATATTTGCATGACCAGACGGTTCGGATGATGAATCTGGGTATGACTGGCATTGAGATTGCGGAGATTATGCAGCTTCCTCCGGCGATCTCGAGGGCCTGGCATTGTCGTGGGTTCTATGGATCTTTAAGTCATAATGTGAAGGTATGTAACTGTTATATTCAGGTGAGGTCTAAGCTAATGGTTCCAGGGTATCTACCAAAAATACATGACTTGGTTCGATGGGCGCCCTGAGAACTTGTGGAAGTACCCTCCAACTGAAGAAGGACAGCGCTATGTGGAGTGTTTCGGGGGTGTCGATGGTCTATGTGACAAGGCCGAAACGTTCATTCAAAGAGGCGACAATCGGTTCGCAGCAACCATCTTGGCGCATGCCGTGGCCGCAAACCCTGCAAACCCAGAAAACCGAGCCAAACTACTGCTTGCCTCTGCATACGAAGCTTTGGGATTTGGATCAGAGAATGCAACATGGCGCAACTTTTACCTTACCAGCGCCCAAGAGCTTCGAAATGGCGCCAGGGCCGGCATGGTCGCAGGTGGTCGGACACAACTTGGAGAGAAGCTGAGTATCGACCAGTGGTTCGAGGTTATGTCCGTGCAAGTAGATGGAGAAAAGGCGGCAGAACTATCTTTTGTTATTGATTTCGATGTCACTGACGTGAAAGAAAAGTGGCGGTTGATCTTGAACAATGGTGTTCTCACCCGACGCCAGCTGCTTACCACGGATCAACTCCAAGATGCAAAGGAGAATGTTGCCGATTTTGCAATGATTCTAACTCGGATGGAGCTTCTTGAGGTTATCCGAGGCAACAAGGTCGGTGTTGAGACAACGGGTAGTTCTCAAGCATTGGAACAGTTGCTGGATTTAGTTCTGGTGCAGGAAGGGTCTGCTCGTGGGCCTAGTCAGCTATGATGATGTCGAGATGTCAATAGAAGTACATGCGAAAAGTTATGCATTTAAATGAAATGATAGACGAATATTCAAGTCGAGTTTCTTCCCATTCGTAGCTCAAATAACAATCCACGGAGAACGTAATGTAGCTCGGGTCAAATTCGGCTTTCCTAAAAAGGGCAGCCGATGCTCAGGATCACAGTAAGTATGAAAGATCTCTCCCATAAATCAAGCCACAAAGCGACAAATTTCCACATAGAGTTTTGGGGCGGAGATACCTCATTCTTCGCTCCGAATCGTGATCTAGACGATGACCGATATTTGACGGTCAAACGGCTAAATTTCTTGCGAATGGCATTCTCAAAAGAAGAAACATGTTACATCATGGAACTTCATGGAACTTCATGCGATATTCAAGCAGGACAAGAACCAGCATGTCGCTTTCAAGCCTCCTACCAATGTCATGCCTGGTGAATTGGGCCGGTATTCTTTTCGCAGGAGACCACTTGACTCTAATCAGGCTCGTCAATGAGAGATGCGAGACATTTCTCAATGATCTCCATAATTGGGCTCTGGGCTTGGGCATCGTATAGAGCCGTGGTGTATCTGGTGCTCATAGGATTGAAATTGGGGTCCTCTTCACAAGTTAGAGGCTGTATGGCCGCATATAGGTGCACTAGCCCATTCTGGAAAAATGCTTTAGAATTTTTGAACCCAAACCACCTGCATAATTTAGCTTCTGTCTATGTCTATCCCTTTAATGATTGCATCTTATTTGTAGTTTTTGGCGCCCGTATAATTGTATGAAAGTGATTTTGATGGCAATTTCTGCACCCAGTTTTCAGTGCCATGGCCCGTCGAGGGTCGCCTATCCCCTTTTCTTGATTCTACTTCTTTCCTTATTCAGTATTACTTCTCTTTCGTCTCTCCTTTGCGTTTGAATAGGTAGAGCTTCACTCGTGCACCGCATCTGTCCTGTTATTAGGACTCAAATGTGCCTCCTACTGTCCAGCTCCTGATCATCTACTACCGTCATTAATAGCTACTGCCGTCCTATAGTACGCGATAACAGCGAATATGACTGCCAATATACACACTCAATGCCTAGGGCCTTTCTCGCCACGATCACCAGGGCTTTCAAATCTCTACCAGTATAATTTACCGCCAACATCTTTCAGGACGAGCTATCGCACTTAAATAGCCACTTACTGTTGAGTTGAACCGAAAAGAAGAGTGGCAAAGCGAGCATACAGTGATATTCGAAATCAGTTTTAACTCCTATCTCTGTCTCTTCATTACCCGGCGCCCCACTTCATGCGTACTAGTCCCTATTAGGATGCACTTCCGCCATTCCCACAATTGTCTTATGTATCTTCCATAAGTTACCGTAAATTACAGTAATAAGATCCCTTAACAAAATGTCTCCTTAGCTGTCCTTCAAGAGGCGATCCAGAAACAGACGGCGTATGGGAATCTCATATTTATCGAGCACTGATACAGAGAATTGCTAAATCACCCTCATGTCATCTTGATACGGCAGCGAGGGTCAAGACCCCGGTCGATCAAGGCCTTAGAAAAAAGGTCACAGGAAAATCGGACTGTCATCCTATGAAATGTCGCGAGCGCATTAAGTTCGGGGCCGGTGTTGAACACTCTCAAATTACGCCAAATTAGTGCGGATATTTCTACTGGTAATTTTGAGATGTTCGGCTTTCTTCAGGCACCAGGTACTTTAATTCGAAAGTGATACTGTATTATAGCATCCATCCTAACAATTTATTTCTTCGACCTAAGTACTATCAGTTGATTTATCTTCTCAAACAAGTCATTCGTACGATACGGCTTATGGATAATATCGTCCATACCAGCCTGCAACATCTCTTTTTGTTGACTCGCCCTCACATTTGCAGTGACCCCAAGGATAGGGGTATCCGCTGCACGATCAAGATTGCGGATTGCCATAGTTGCGGAGTTTCCATCCATGACTGGCATTTCTTGGTCCATGAGGATGCAGTCAAATTCCTCGCGTTGGACAGCATTCAAGGCCTGTTGGCCGTTCGTCGCCTCCGAGATATGAAATCCCAAGGATCGCAATTTTCTAGAAACGATTTGTCGATTGATTATATTATCTTCCACCACGAGGACATGTCGAAGATTCGTATCAGCTTTCCCGCCAAGTACGGCGGACCCTTCTGGACTTTTCGAAGTTCTGTTCACATTGGGATCATCGTGCAGGAGTTCGTGCTCGCTCGCAGAAGGCTTATTAGACTTAGCTTGGTGAGCTATCTCCAACGTATGTATGTATTTGTCGTCACTCGCAGCCCCTGGTGCTATTTCCGCAATGTGAGTGACAACGGGATTCTCTGATATTTCAGGAGACTTCGTCCGGTCATTGACCCCGATAATCTTATTGCTTAGTTCTTGGATCCCACCACATAACTGATCAATTTCGGATTTGTCGTAATTAGGTAGAACGGGATTATATGGCTCATTCTCCCGCCGGACTCTGAAGAAGAAACCAAACGTGCTTCCCTCAGCTTCCTTTGAGCTTGCGCCGATTTCTCCACCATGAAGGTGGCAAAGTTTTCTGCTCACATTTAGGCCAAGACCAGAGCCACCATAAACGCTTTCAGTTCTGGGTGTCGCTTGGTTAAAGCGCTCAAATAGTCGCTTTTGGTCTTGGTCACTAATACCAATCCCGGTATCCTTCACGGCAACCATCACATACGCGACTTGGCCCTCTCCCCACTCAGGTGCGCTAGTGGCATCTAGGCGAAGTGCACTTTCGCTAGGTTCAAAGAATACAACATTAGGAGGGTAAGATGGCGGCCGCTTCGTGGAGGCGCCCATGGAGACTCTGATTTCTCTCTTACTATCCGCTTTTGCAGTGAATTTGATAGCATTGGAAACCAGGTTGATAAGAACCTGGCCCATCCGGCTTAAATCGGCTAACACCCACTCAATCCCGCATTCTGAGTAAGAATTGTCAAGTTTGAACTCAAACTGAATGTCTTGCTTCCGAAGCTCCGGGCGAAATATAGACAATGTTCGTGCAAAGTGTCGTTTCGGTTGATCTCTTCGCGGTGACAAGGTCAACATCGATGCGTCTAGCTTCGAAAATGTAAGAACATCGTCGACGATCTTCTTTTGATGTGCAACGCAGAAGCTTATTGTTTCTGCTGCTTGTGCAATGTCTGCCACAGGTAGTCCACTGCTTCCTTTGTTCTGTACAGCTTCAAGTATATCCTCTGTGCAATGAAGAATAGCAGAAAGCGGATTTCGGACTTCATGACTGATCATATCAATGAAACGTTCCTGTTGTTGCTTGCGTTCTTGTGCTTCTCGTGCAATTTCCACTTGCAAAAGTTCGGCTGTCTTTTCGTGGGTAATATCTGCTATAGTGCATATAAAGCCACCATTGATTAGATTGAGCCGGTGCATATCAACTTCATCTAACGGAGCCAACGCCAGAACTCGCCACAAAGGTATTCGGCTGTGAGTGCGAAACTCGATGCGAAGGGCACGCTTAGAGCGTGTGGTCTCAAAATACGCAGAGGCTATTCGGTCAAAATCATCTGGGTGAATTGACTGTGACCAGCACTCGAATGACCTAGCGCTTGAGCAGGTCATAAGTTCTCGGAAGCGCCGATTCACCATGATTGACTCGTCATTTTGATCGAGAATTGCAACACCGGTCGGTAGCATATCAGCAAACTCCTGTGCAGAAATATTGAAATCGAAAGCAACAGACATCTTTTGTGTCGTTGAAAGTGAAAAGCTCGTTTTCGAAAAGAGAAGAAGTATCAAGTCGGTCAGCTTACGACTTAACTATCAGCTGAACGGTAAGCCGGTTCAGTGAGCCGATCACGGTGACAATGATATGCTTGAAAAAGTGTGGTCTCAATTATAGGTGTCTCCACGTCTCGCTCATATCTCTCGATGGAAAACCCATCCTCTTGCGGCGACAGGAAGTTGCGTTCAGAGCATAATGATGTCATCGATGTCATCTCCTGGCGCGGAAAAACAAATTTCATTGGTAACTCCCACATGTCTCATTTCAAGCTGTCGAAAGTGCCGACGCTGATCCGACTTCAAAGAAACAAAAGGAGAACAGCACAAACCATTTTGATTACACTAGACAGATTCAGGTCTGCTTAAATGGGCTGGATGAAGATAATCCCCACAACGAATCAAAATAAAGGAAACCACACCCAGGGATTTGGGTGAGCTCTGCTGATCGTTGCGTAGCTTAAAAAAAGAAACGCGGACATCATAAGTGATGCATCCGACATTCACTCGCGGATGTGTTTTCCACGGTTTCTATCAGATAATTCGGGAAAATCCAACCCCCGATCTCGAAATACTAACCCATAGAGTCTGTTATGCGGAGAAAGTCGACAATCTCAAAACGATATTAGGGCGCATAGACTGTACCACATGTGCCACATTAACGGTACTTTTCAGATCTTGATCTAAGACACATGTATATATAGTATTATCTCGATGGGCAGTAGTAACATATTTCCAATGATGTTTAGCCACGTATAGTCTGCCACCAGATAAAGAGATTCGTTTCCCGTCTGATGACGTCATTTGTTCTCCCCTAGTTATCATGATTGTAGCTTAGTAATACACATGGCCGCCGGGTCCTAGCGTGATTCCCGTCAAGGAATAATCTGCAACCTGAGCTAATCATTCTTTCCTTCCAACGAGAAGTCGAAACACGCTGAACAAGCCCGACAAGTTGTCCTCTAATTATATTGTAAATAAGATTCTCTTCGCCTTCTATGCTCTCCTAACTAAGGCAGGTCACCTTTAAAGACTCGGCCACCACTGAGCAGATCAATACCTACATTCAACAGATTAATGAAGACGGTGGGACTGTAATCAACAGATTCCCAGACATGGTCGCGAGAGGCTACACGTATGTGCTCTTTCTGCTACAACGCTTCATAGGATGTTTGCCTAATGTACCTTCCAGTGCCTCTGTAACAGATTCAATCCTCGAAAAGCTTCAGTCAGACCCCCTGATTGATCGTATCACACATGATAGTTCCTCCTAGGCGCGGCGTTCGATCGTCCCTTCTAAAAGACTCGCATAGCTTAGCATACTTTTCTTCGCATTCCTTGTGTTTTACTAAGACAATGTTATGATTCGTGGCTACCTTCAAATGCGTAGAGGAAAATCATTCATCGGTTGGATTCCATGTCCCAAAATTGATACAAATTGTCGTTGTTCTGATTCAGCGTGTCTGCTCCGAGCGATTTTCAGCATTAATCTCAAAGGTACAGTGTAACGAATGGAAGAAAGTTAATGATAAGCCATTATTCCGAGATATCATCCAGAAATCAAACTGCTCTAGGCACTGGCCTCTTGAGTCTTGTGCGGTGCTTGGCGAATGTAGATCGTAGATACCGCCGAAGGGACACAGCCATGATTACAGTATCTGAGCACGGACAGAATTTCATATTAGATAGAAGATTTGGGTGGTTATAAGTGGTTCGTTGCGTGAATTCCCGGATGCTTTCCATTATATACAGTAATAGACCACTACTGTACATGCACAAGTGTGGGACCGGCGGAAAGATATCCTAATACTGACTATTGCGCTTGAGGTGGGGCGTCGGAAAACAAAGAAAGAGAGATTGGAGTTAAAACTGATTCCGAATATCACTGTAATTATCGATCAGTCTTTAAGCTCCAATCAATTGACTTTGGTGGCTTCAACTCGTTCAACCGAAACCCACTCAGCTGGTGCCTGATCTGAAGGTTCCCCACCCAAAGCCTGTGCTGCCTGACACTAACCCAGGCAGCAGCCACCTTGATGCCTCGTTCCTAAGGCCATAAGTGACTGGTGTCACCTTCAGCTTCGATTTAAAGAATCACTTTCCCTGGTTGACTCCATCAGTGTTCATCTTTCAATTATCTTTCTTCTTTATCCATCTGTCCCAGCTTCCAATTTTGGAAGGTTCATCTCATCTCGGTTTCGGACGCTACTTGGCGTCGCTGGTATTCTGACTCTCATTTCAGTCATTTCGCCTGTACTCTTCTTTTATTCTTTTCCTACTACACCTACAAGATGGCACCTCGATCTTTCAAGAAGCTTTCAATTGCGGTCAGCGGTACCATCCCAGGGTACAAGCAGGGTGAGTGGCCCCTATTGTGACCTGGAATATTGGCCCCACACTGATGGACCCTGACCAATGCTGACGAGCTGAGTTGCAGCCGATATTAAGTCGCTGGTTGAAGCTTCAGGTGCTATGTTCGCTGCAACAGTGGATGATTCCTGCACACATCTGATTACCACGCAAAAGGACGCTGCGAAAAATGCGATCAAATGTAAATATGCCGTTTTGTTTAATTTTCGCTGCAGCTTTAGCAAACGCACCAATATCATTACTAACGGAAGACCAACAGACCAACAAGCATGCAAGGTTAAAACTTGCAAGATTGTAACAGTGGACTGGCTGGTAGCTTCGAGTGAGGCGAAGAAAGTTCTTCCCGAGAAGACCTATCTTCTCTCGGATTCAAATGTCAAAGTCGAAATCCCAAACATGGATGGTACTACCGAAAACACAAAGAAGCGTACCATCAAGCAAGAGGATGAAGATCAGTCAGAATCAAACAAAAAGCCGAAGGACTCACAGCGGACAAGCTTCAAATCCTCCTTGAACGTTCCCATCGATGACGCATTCTTCCACAATTCTCCCTTCCAAAACAAGAATGGTAAGTCTACCTCCCTGAAAGCCCCATTCTTTACTGACTAATTCCTTAGATCCCATGGTTTGGATTGAAGATTCTGGGCTTATTTGGGATGCAACACTAAATCAGGCGGACTCTGGAAAGAACAACAACAAATTCTACCGTGTGCAGTTGATCGTATCGCCAGACGAAGAGGAATTCGTTACGTGGACTCGCTGGGGTCGCGTCGGTGAATTCGGCCAGTATGCTTCTTTGGGACATGGCCCCCTTGAAGCAGCTAAGGCTGCATTTCAAAAGAAGTTCAAAGATAAATCCGGATTGAAGTGGGAAAACCGCCTGGACACTCCAAAGCAGGGGAAATACACCTTTATCGAGCGAAACTACGAGGACGATGACTCTGATGACACGGTAGAGAAGAAGGAGTCTGAAGATGTGCAGATCAAGGTGGAGAGTACTTTGACCAAGCCCCTGCAAAACCTCATGTCCTTCATTTTCAACCCTGAACACTTCCAGTCGGCGATGGCGTCGATGTCATACGATGCGCAGAAGTTACCGCTGGGAAAATTGAGTGACCGGACCCTGAAAACTGGTTTCTCGATCCTGAAGGAACTAGCGGAGCTCATTGCTGAAACTACCCACGACACAAACTGGCAAAGGTCTATTGAGAGCCTGAGCAATAGATACTTTACCACGATCCCTCATGTCTTCGGGCGGCACCGACCTCCGGTTTTGAACTCTGATCAATTGATCAAAAAGGAAGTCGAATTGCTCGACGCCCTGACCGACATGGATGTCGCAAATGAAATCATGAAAGATTCCAAACTTTCGGATGTCAACGAGCTAGATCGCCAGTTCCAGGGCCTCGGCATGAAAGAAATGACTCGAGGTAGGTCAATCCCGGTTATCTTACAAGCCTATACTAATCCGCCGTAGTGGAACAAAATACAAGCGAATACCATGAGCTAGCTGCCTACCTCAATAGTTCCCGTGGTGCAACCCACAACATGAAATATCAAGTGGGTCCTTCACCATTCAGCCTTTGATCCCATACTAATCCAATTCATTCAGATCATTGATATCTTCCGGATTGAGCGCCAGGGTGAGAATGATCGCTTCACATCCTCCCCATTCTCACAATTGAAAAACAGCGACCGCCGCCTACTATGGCACGGCTCGCGCAGCACAAATTTCGGTGGCATTCTCAGTCAGGGTCTGCGCATCGCCCCTCCAGAAGCACCCGTTAACGGGTACATGTTTGGAAAAGGCGTCTATCTCGCCGACACATCAAGCAAGTCCGCGAATTATTGTTGCCCATACAATAGTGCGAACATGGGGCTGCTGTTGCTATGTGACGCAGAGCTCGGTGATCCAATGTTGGAGCTGACCCACAGTGATTATAATGCCGGAGAGAACGCGAAAAGTCAAGGAAAGATTGCTACGCTTGGTCGAGGTCGTTGCGTTCCTGGCGGGTGGAAAGATGCGGCCTGTTTGACTCCTGAACTGAAGGGAGTCACGATGCCCGACGTGGCGGTTGGCCAGGCAGGGAACGACAATGTCTTCTTGCAATACAATGAGTACATCGTATACAATGTGGCCCAAATCAGACAGCGGTACCTCTTTTACGTTCACATGCGGTGAGCAGTCAGTTTTGATTTTGATCTAAGCATTTTATGGGTGCTATGCTTTATGGCTGGATTTCCATGGCGAGGAGTTTTCGGGGGTTGCTTTCATTCATATCATCTGCATCACTTAAGGACGTTATCCATAGCTTTATTTGGAGCCCCTTTACATGGAAACTTTGTGGCATTCAATCCAATTCGCTTATATCCTTAATTTCGAATTTACCACATGTCTGTTGGCAAAGCGAGTTGTTGGCTGAACGGACTTACTCGTACGAGTAAACCCCCATAGACTCTACATCCAGCCAACTTGGCCATAATAACCTAGTCCCTCATCCAATTCAGGATAGCATTCACGTCATCTAATAGACTGTTCTATCAAAATGATCACGTCGAAATTTAGGCTCTGTGTTCCATGTTAGGCTAGCGCGATGCTAACATCATCCACATTAGGCGAATAACCACCAATCTAACCCAATTGGGCCGTGTATAGGCTACACTAACCCGATCGGGAGCCCATAGATAGACAAACAGAAAGAACATGGTAGAAAAAAAGATATATCAACCAAAGCCTACGTTTTTTCTCCAAACCCATCATTCTTCTTTTCCGCAAACAACAATTCGACTTTCAGTATGAGCCTTGGAAATCCCCAACCCGAACCCCACCTCGCCATCATCGGCTCCCTAAACATCGACTTCGTAACAACAACACCCCGTTGCCCTCAAGCAGGCGAAACCCTCACAGCAACTTCCCTCACCATAACAGCCGGGGGTAAAGGCGGAAATCAAGCAGTCGCAGCCGGTCGCGCCTCATTCGTGTCCCCGGGCAAACAACATGGATCTGTTCGCATGATCGGGGCTGTAAGAGCGAACGATCCGAACTACAAGGCACTCCTCGAACCTACACTTCGAGCATCCGGCGTCTGCACGAAAGGTGTTACGCTTTTATCTGACTTCCATGCCCAGACTGGATCAGCGACTATCATCGTTGAAGAAGACGGTGGCGAGAATCGAATCCTTGTCGTTCCTGGTGCGAATCATACTGGTATGATGGATGTTGACCGGATTCACTGGAGTATTATGGAGCCGACTACAATGCCTTTGCCACAGGTCCTTGTTTTGCAAGGCGAGATTCCACGGTCAACTACATTGTGGGCTTTGGAGTATTTTAATAGAGCCGAAGGTCTTCCTCATGTGGTGTTTAATCCTGCTCCTGTTTTTCCCGAGGGCATTTCGTTGGAAGCTATTATGGGGACTTCGGTTCTGATCATGAATGAAACCGAGGCTGTGCAGATGTCAAGGTCTATTGCTGGTTTCCCGATTTCGGGTTCCGCTGAGAGTGCTGAGGTGGATGGATTGAAGCCAGAGGAGTTGGCTTCGAGGTTTCATATGCTTGCGCGTGTGCAGGTTGTGATTATTACGCTCGGTGCTAAGGGTGTTTATTTCTCGACTAAAAATGGCCGGTCTGGCTCTGTGGAAGGAGTGAAGGTTGGCCGGGTTGTCGATACTACTGCTGCCGGTGATACTTTTGTCGGATACTTTTCGACAGCTTTTGCGCGGTTCATTGCGACTGGGGCTATTTTGGAGGAGTTTGACGATGAGATCGAAACGGTGGTGAGGAAAGCTAATTCGGCTGCAGCAGTTTGTGTGCAGCGGCAAGGCGCGATGTTAAGTATTCCGTTTGCCTATGAATTGGCATGAGGTGTTGCATATCATTTTATGACGAAATGGATCGGTGATTAGACAAAAGGCAGGCGTTATGAAATCATTATTATGTTTATTCCATCTACTCTTGTAATTCTTCGTCAAATCTCGCAACTTGCCATCTCGATTTCAGCGAATCCGTCTCAAGCTCCAAGTTCATCCCCGTAGTAGACGTTATCCTTCTCAATCGCTCTAGCAAAACAGCTTGCTGGGATTCATGTGTCATGTCTCTCGCAATGAATAACAGACTGGCTACCAGTACGGGGTCCCACTGCTCCGGCGAGTCATTACTAGCTGCGATACCGGCTATTGCCTGCGCATGCCATATGTGTGAAGTAAAACACCTCGGGCCGGGAAGCGACTTGAGGAGCCGTGGTTTGTGTGTGAGAAGCAGGAGGGACGTTATATGGTAAACAGCATTGGCGACCAGCGCCATAGGTGTAGTAAAGATCAGAATCGGGAATGATGAGTCGTGGTCCGGATCTATCTGATCTGCTTCGCCGCCTCGGACATCCAATACCTGCTGTGCATCGACTGGGCGATCGTTATACCATTTTTGGCAATCTGACCAGAGAAAGGTCCACTGTGAGAGAAAGTGGGATTGTCGAAGAGATGGAAAAGCCGCTAATTCTGGAGAGCCGACTTGTAGGGAAGAGACGGGGCCTCCATATATCAAGGCGAGGCAGTGTCCTAGGAGACACAGGGCATGTTGGTAAAATTCGGTGATATTCGATTGCATTTCGGATTTGGATGTATGAATTGGAGACCCATTCCGTTGAAGGAATGACTGAAAAGAAATAACGGGTGCTTTGGATGTAGAGATCGAAGCTGCCAGGTCTAAGAAATAGTTAGATCTATTTTCTATTGATTGATGACTCGGGACATACCAAGTCGAAAATAGAGCCAAAATAGCGACTCCCCTGGCTCTTGGGCCAAATCAAGTGGCGACATGAATCCACGCGGATGCTCAATTAGAGGTAAAATAAGGTTCCTCCATTGTTGAAGTCCAGATGGTAAAAGCTCCTGCACCAGCAGCAAGACTTCACCAACACGCCTTTCAAGCTCAGGCTGTAGTGTCATGTTGTCTTTTGCCTCCTTGCGGAACCGCAACATATTCACGATATCATCGCTGTGATTCAAGGAGAGAAGAGATCTCTGGCCAGCCGATAGTGCAAGGATGGCGCATTGTAGGGGTCTGTTTGATCGAGAAAGAAGAAGAACCTGAACGCCGAGGGCACAGTTTGAATCGCCAGTGTCCATCCATGGACCAATATGATAACGAAAGTGTCGAAGCAAGTCTGTCTCGTAACTGGTGTTTTCCTTCGTAGGCCTGCGCACTAATCTTTGATAGCTCGCAGCAAAACCAAGGTGTCCGTGATAGGAAACAGATGCTCTCGGTTCTTCTCTAAGGACCATTTCAGTATCCGCGCGCAAGTCTGGCTCTGAATATGCTATTTGCACATCGGGGGCAAGAACGTTTAATACCACCGGGTGGATGTCTTGGTTGTGAAAGGGAATCTCTTCTTGGTGATCGAGCTTGTCTTGTCCAATGCTCTGACTTGATGCAGATTGCTGTCTTGGCCTCCCTTTGTTCATTGAAGCAGGCGATTCATCCACAAACTATATCCGACATCAGCGCGCACCAAGAAGATCTTTCTCATGAAACCACTTACCTTGATCGCCTTGTAGCCCTGTTTCATGCCATCTGGGACCTGCCCAGATCGCGGCGTCATAAAAGCCAAGTCCGATCCATATTTGCAAGTGAATCCCTTGACTTCACAGTTCGCGCATCGTGGCTTTTGCTCATCACCTGCAAATGTCAAAACCAGCTCAGTCCGACTGAAATTCCCACCTACATTTTCTTCGCCTCTTGCGACATGTCAAACAACCCGTCCTCACCCTCTGTTTGTCTGTAGGTGTAGGCTTGCGAGGCATGATTGAAGTATGTCGTGCATGTCGGGATGTCAGACACCAAAAGAGGTTCAGCAGAGCCTATGCGGACCTGAAATGAGGGAGACGGTCGTATTGTGGGGCGGGACTCGCCGAGGGAGAAGAGCGGGCTGGACCGCGTTTTTCAAAGGATTTGGTAATGGCGGCGTCCGGACGCCACCCGAGATATATCTCGATTGCTCTCATCTACACGCATGTGGGGATTCCCCAGCATTACAAAAGTATGGGGTTTTATCAAAGCTTCATTCGCCAAGCATATGCGCTCAGATCTCAAAATGAACTAATTAGGAAACTCATGCCGACTACAGACTCTCAATATACTGAGGACCACTCTTTTCCAGATCTCGCCCAGTGGCAGCACCCATACGTTCCAGGAAGTCGGTCAAACCGACGTCGCGCTGTGCCTCACGCATCAATTCGGCATCTCGCTCGCCAGTGTTGCTCTTGAACACGCGATCCATCTCCTCCAGAGACGTGCCTTTGGTCTCGGGCAAGTAGAAATAAACCCAAGCAATACCGACCGCCAGGAACGCTGCGAAGAAAATATATGTGCCCCACTCCCAAGCCTGCAACATTGGTGGAACGAAGAATGCAATGGCAAAGTTGTTGATCCAGTTGCTTGAGGCTCCGATCGAGGCGCCTTTGGCGCGGATCGAGAGGGGGAAGATCTCTGAGACCAAGGTCCAGGAGACGGGACCCCAGGTGGCGCCAAATCCTGCGATATAGAGCCAGATGAGGGCTAGAGATGTGTTAGTCTTCGTTATTTTGGTAGGTACATGCGTTGCCACTTACCAACAGCGGTCCAACCAGCTGCCACATGGGACGGCCAGTCGTGTTGGAATTTCGCCACAATCACTCCGACGATAACCATGCTGCAGAACATCACGATAGATCCACCGAGAAGCATAGGCTTACGGCCAATTTTATCGATCACAAGCTAGGCGTTGTTAGAGTAGGTACTCAACGTGTGTAGTGATTGAACATACCATTCCAGGGATAGTGCTGACAATGAACACAACGCCAGTCACACCAGTTGCAAGAAGAGCAATGGTACCACCAGTCAGACCAAGACTCACAAAGACATTGGAAGCGTAGTAAATGACTAGACGCCGATTAGTATCAATCCCATATTCGCACAGACTGAGTACTCACTGGCATCGATACCACTCCACTGCTGGAAAAACATGATCAACCACGCAGTAGTCACCCGCTTAACGTTATCCATAGTCCGGAAGCAATTGGCATACTGCGCAATCTGATTCATGAAAACACTCTTGCGCTCACGCTCTGCCAATCTCGGGAAGGCCTTGGCAAAAGCGCGCTCCTCAAAGACGGCCTCGGCCTTGATCTCCAAATACTCCACCTGAACCAGCTCGTGCTCAACAGGTACCTTCCGCATCCAAGCAAGAGTAGCCTGTGCCTCTTCATCGCGGCCCTTCTTGACCAGCCAGCGAGGTGAGAACGGCATAAACCAAATTCCACATGCGAGACACACGGCTGGAATACCCTGGATAATGGAAGGAAGACGCCAGGCCAAATCGGACTGCATCGCGCCCGTACCGCCGATGTTGTTACTTCCGTAACCAACCCAGAAGGAAATCATGATTCCCAAGATCGTGGCGAACTGGTAGAAAGACACCAACAATCCACGCATCTCTGGAGCTGCTAGTTCGGCATTGTACAGTGGCCCGACACCACTGAACAGGCCCACGCCAAGACCAGTGAAGAAACGACCGGCATACAGAAGAGAAGGGTTTCCCGCTGTGGCGCCGATGTAAAGATAACTTCCCAGAATAACCCAGCAACACGCGAAAAACATGGTGTATTTGCGGGAGAAGATCTCGCCCAGGATACCCGCTGTGAGAGATCCAACAATACCTCCCAACTGCAGAACGGAGGTCAACCAACCCGTTGCTGTGGAAGATGCGACGACAGTCGGGAAGTTTTCCACGAAGCGGGTCATGACCAGAGATTGGCCGAGGACGCCCTGTTGGTATCCATACTCGAAACCACCGAAACTGACAAGGTTAGATTGTGATGAAGAGCTGCAGAATAGGGAAACTAACGAGGCAAAGAATGCGATGAAGAGTACTTTCGGATTGTCAAAGATAGACTGCCACATGGACTTTTTGACAATCTGCGCTCGTGGAGCAACCTCCACATCAACAGAAGATCGATCTTTCATGGCGCAAACAATGAAACTTCTGGACCCTTAGAAAGAAAAAAGATAAGACTGAAAAAAATCATCTAAACCCAAGGACGCCGACCCCATATATACAAAAAACCCTGTCATCGCGCGTACCTAAATCGTACCATAAAAACTTAAAACTTCCCCAGTCTCGGCCTCCCGAGTCACGCCCCCGAAAAAACATGGAGAACGAAAGTGCGGAGAGTGAGCCACTAGGCTTGAACCAGAAGACCGTAGCCTACGGTTCCCGTTTTGAGAACACGGGTGGATCCACTCGGTTAACTAAGGGAGAAATCGGGGATTCTCACCCAAAGACTGGCACGGAACGCGCCAAGAGTGTAACTGAAACTAGTGTGCCGTAGAGGTGGTCGGACCATAACTTCCTGATTAGGATGCAGAGGCAGAGACTTTCTCTTTTGGCAAAGTCGATGCGGGGAGAATCAACGACTGTGGGGATCATGGGATTGACTGTTGTTTTTGTTGACGTAAATTTCTTCTATGAAAGCTTGATGTTGTCGGGGATAGTCGGTGGTCGTATGGGTCAAGGTAGCAATAGGATTTCTTGATCGATGTAGATATAAAATGTGTTTCGCAAGAGAGATCGACACATGTGTATTCTCGATTGTTGATTCTATATTGACTTGAGTAGTGAACTAGACATGCATCCTATTTCCTTGTCGCTGCTTTGCAGCTCTCTATTACCTTTTGTGGCTGGTGCCCATGCTCTACCCAAAGCTTCCCGTGCAGAAAAGCACTATGCGATCATGGACAACGATTGGTACACAGCAGGCTTCGTACCATACCTCATCGCCCTCGACGGAGATATAGAAATTCTCGGTCTAGCCTCAGGTACGTCAAGTTCCATCCAAAACCAAACATATCTCAGACTCAACATCCTCCAGACACAGCAAACAGCTGGCAACCCCAAGGAGCCCTCCACGCCGTAGCAACCCTAGAAGCCGGGAACCTAAGCTGCATCCCCGTCTACCCCGGTGCAACATACCCACTCATCAACACACCAGAACGGTTCCAGGCATGGGAAACCATCCACGGAAAACTGCCCTGGGAAGGCGCTTTCGCTCCAGAGAACAAGACCGCCGAGGCTGCGGGTAGCGATCCTACCTCTGGGAACCCGAATCGTATTGTCAAAGCTGCGTTCAAGGAAGGGTTTCCGAAGGGAAGACCGGAGAACTCTACCTCTGCTGCGAACTTCATGGTTGAGATGGTGCATAAGTATCCCGGTCAGGTATCTATTTACTCCGCTGGGGCGTTGACGAATGTTGCACTGGCCGTTCGAATGGATCCTGAGTTTGCGTCGCTGGCTAAGGATTTGGTTATTATGGGTGGGTATGTGGATTTGAACATGTTGATGGCTACGGGGAGTATCCTTCTTGCTGATCTCCAGTCTGATGTGAGTTGAGCATTGTCTATCATTTTTTTGAGGTGTGCTGATAGTTCTAGATCAACCTTATGATCGACCCTGAAGCTTCGAAGATCGCATTAACGGCCGACTTTCCCAATATCACTATTGCCGGCAATGTCGCGAACCAAGTCTTTCCTAGTCAGGAGTTTGCCGATGAGGTCTACTCCGTTCCGAATCCCTACAGCAAGCTGTTCCATGATTATTACGATCTTTCGTTCCCATTCTGGGATGAAACTGCTGCGGCGCTTATGGTTGATCCCTCGCTTGCTACCAATCAGACCTCAGGTAGGTTCTCGATACTCAGTGAAAGACAATTGCTAATGGTTTTAGTCTATCTGGATGTCGACATTTCCTACGGCAGTCCCAATTATGGTAACATTCATGTATACCAGGAGGCTCTGGCTCCTAGTGGAATTCGAGAGGTCAATTATGTTTTCCAGGTTGATGCGGACAGACTGAAGCAGCGGATTAAGCATGCGCTCCAGTACCCGAAGACGTGTGCGGACCTGAAATAGATGTCCCCGGGTTTTATTTGTAAATAATACATATCGTCAAGCCTTATTTTATGAATACAAATGACATCAAACCTGAAAACCTGAGACAGGAAATGTCAAGTCTGGAATAATCTCCTTAATATAAATTGGTATCAAATCGCTGATAATATCTCACCAGGCTCATACCCCCAAGCCCGTTCCAAATCTTTTAGTCTCCAAAGCGCACCCCAGCCAGTCGTCTCCTCAACAATCTTAAAAAGCCTCGCCACCTCAACATGTTCACTGTGGTGACTAAGAAGTTTGCCCGCAATATACAGCGGCTGGATAGCGTTAATCAAATTGCCACTGTGCGGATTCGTAAGCGAAATTCCACAAACCCTCCGTGCATGCCAGATGGATGAGTAATGTGGTCTAGACGGAGGTACAATATGTTCCGGGGGCTTCATATCAAGCATTATAATGCAGGCGGCATGGTACAACTGGTTTCCCGAGATAGCAGCCCAGTGCGCGAAGAGGATCTCCGGGAAGATCTGACCGCCCCCTATCCCCGTCGTTTTGACGGGTAACATGGCCGGGGGTCGTTGTTCAAGCCAGTATTGCAATTCGTTCCATAGACAGGTCCATCGTTCGGTAAATGGACGTGGGTCTTCAACCATTTCGCCCAGCTCGACGTATCTGGTCTGTCGACAGGAGAGATCACATGTTTTCGCGCATAGGTAGACAGCCCAGTTAGCGTGCATATCTGGAGATATAACTCCCTTCTGGCAAAAGGAATCTCGAATCATATTATCTCGTTCCGTGGGTGTGGCGGTTTCAGGCATGGCAGGCACCCATTTTTCCAGCGGAAGCACTGTACTTTCTGCGCCGTTGGAGATTATCGCTCCACATAATTCCATGCGCGCGTAACACCAGAACACAGCTTGTAGATGACCCCCTGATAATCCATTCACATTGAAAGAATCGAAAAGAGCAGCGCAGCCCTCGACATGGCGGCGCCAGTCGCGCGGACTGACGGACATCAGTTCCATGACGGCGAGGATACACACTGTTGCCAGCACATTCGGGTCCTTGGCTTGGAGACATGGGCCAAGGAGACGAATAGATTCCTGATACAGCTCCAGACTATCATACGCCTTATCTAGACATGCCTTCCGCTCCGTTTGGCGGGCGGAAAAGGCCAAGATAGCATAAAATAGCGCAGGCGACCGTTGCGCCAAAATAGGGATGTGAACACCGAAATGACGCGACTCGTCGAATTTGTCGAGGTATGGCGCACATTCGGTGATCCAATTTTTGAGATAGTGAATTAGACGAATTTTCGGTATGGATACCCGGGTGAAGTCTAGGTTTTGACGGGATGTTCTCGCGGTCCCTGCTGTCCCTTCAAGTGGCTCAGAGGGAGGAGATGTGTAGCTGCTTGGATCAAGACTAGCTACTGCGCTGAAAAGTACGCAACGCAGTTCCTCTTGTAGTTCTAGGAAGCGCGGGTTTGCGGCGTACTCGTCCGCACTGGAGAATGTTCCTGGCGATAGGAAAGCTTCTTCTTCGAAGACTGGGGCATTGAACGATTCCCCGAGTCGCCCATCGGGTAGTATTGATGGGACATCGTCCATGGCAATTGGGCGTTGGTAAGTGTAGAATCTGGGGTAGAAAAGGTTTCAAGGTTCGGGTGGAGCAAAGACTTAGTCACGAAAAGAATCGACCCATGGAACGTCTAGTCTCAATATAGCAGGTCCAACAGGCTCGTATGTGACATGATAGACTCGCGAACTCGTTTGGGGTTGCCGACATACCAAATGTCACAGATTTTATTCACCAACCTGCTTCTTCAAGACCTGCAGGTCATCAGCCCCAGTCCTGTTGGCTGTGCTGTCCGTGAGAATAGATCCAGTGGGTCATTCTATCATATCTGGAGTGATCCTTGACTTCCTTTGCGCAGGTAGTTCATAAACTTGGTGATTCGACCTGAGCATCGCTCAAGTACAAGTATCCCTTGATGCCTAGCGCGCAAAACTTCGATATCATGGTGGCTCCAGACTGCTCAAGCATCTGATCATGATTCACGATAGCCAAATTTCCTCGGCCAGAATAAGCGCGTCATTTTCTGAAGTGCCCAAAGGGAGTTGTGTCGTGCGAAAAATGAACAATCTCTGAAGAAGCACCGCACTGCTGCCTCACGAACCGGGCTCCCATTGGCAATATCACAAATCCACGACATACGTCACCTTCAACCCCTTTTCTACAATATCGCACTCAGCTACAAATCACAATGCATATACGTACAAGATACCCAGTATCGACCCACAAAACCTCAGATCCCTCCCTAACAAGGAAAACCAGCAAAAGAGCCCGCCAAGCCCCGCCTCCTGCCATCCCCCACCACATGCATTAGAAGCCCCTCGCAGGAGGAACCAATGATGCCAAGCACCACCAGCCTGGTTTAGCTCGCGTCTAGAAACTAGGGGGTTTCCTGCCTTGTTTCATTGGAAAATCCAGTTTGTCTCTTCCACTGGCTATGGAGATATGATAGCGATGCCCCACCTTGAACGGCCCTAATCACTCGCTTAAAGTAGTTCGCTCTTATTCCCCATAATTAGTAGGAACTGCTTCTAAAAATATCTGGCGTTGCAATAGGGGAGTATTAGATGACGACCGTTATCATTGATAGGTTTCGAATCGATCTATATAAGATGGAAATGCAGAACACTTTGGTTTCGCCACCTACAATCGCCCGTAGTACAAGTAATGAAGGCGACGCAAGATGTCAATTCCCGTGACAGACAGATCATGAACATATGATTCATAAGCCAGCCTTCACCTATCACACCAACCACTCAATGATCAACCCAGCACGCCCCTGTCGATCCCTTGGCTCGTCTCACAATCATGGATCGGCAGTGTCTCCACGGGAGCATGGCAGCCCCATATATTTCAGGCACGGGATATGTGGAATGTTATAAGACGTCGTTCCCAGTGACCTGACATTCCTGAATTCTGGATATACTTCTCCGCCGTCGCTCATTCCAAAGTATGTTTCTACCAACCCAAACCTTTCTGGATACATTTGCTTTGAATTTATCTTATTGCTCTGAAACTTCAATCTCCCCAGCCTAAACTATCTATCTGCCTATTCCATCTTATCCTGCGTCACCACCATCTGCTATTTACAATTTTCAGTATTGCTGCTATTGAGTCATAGCTAACAACTCATCTAGAAAACAATACTTCTTACTCTCCCTCAACTTCAAAATGCAAGCCTCTATCTTCATCCTCGGCCTCATCGCCAGCATCACCTCCGCCATTCCCACTCCCGAGACCCAATCTACATGCCTGAACGTACGTGAACCTGAACCGAAACAGCCCTTTACACGACAGCATCTTCAACGAAAATGAACATCACCTAACGTCATCATAGGAATTTGAGGTCTGCCGCGTCAGTGCTCCGATGGGTGATCCCCACCAGTGCTGTATCAGCAACATGATCTGCCAGCCATCCGGCCACAGCAACAGCACTATGGGTGTAAGTTTTCACCGCCACACTTTGAACATTCAACACGCAATGATGTTGATAATTTTGATGGAGTTCCATGCTAATATTTTGATAGATCTGTATCAAGGAGGATGATGAGTACAAGCTGCCGCAGTAAAGTATCTTTGCATCACCGCGAAGGTCTAATTCGAGTTTGGACTCTGGCTGGAGGAAATTGCACATAGCAATGGTATAGCAATCGTCGGGTCTGATGCATTGGTATATGTGAGGCATAAGACTTGATGGATCTCCAGCATGTAATTAGGTTCGATTGTACATACAAGCATTTGAACAAAATCTCTTTATAATGATGATGATCCGGTTAAAAAGGTATTGGAGTCTCTATGGTACCCGTTGATTAGTCTGCAGCTTCGCAGTATACGTGCATGCATGGCTAGATGAGAAGATTATTGCAGCATAGATAGCCAAGGCGGTGCAGTATAGATCGATATGATCAGATCTGATCAGCGAGTTCTCCAGTCTCCAGTGGGCTTGGTACACCGCTAGATGATATCTGCTCTGCTCACAATGTTAGATCTGCATCCCTCGCTTCTAGACGTCTGCGATGTGCACCGCGCATTTGCCTGTATTCGAGACTGAGACAATGTTTCTAGTACGTGTGGCTGGGCAAGGGTTGGTAGCTGGGGTAGAATGGCTGGTTGAGGTCCATTGGTCATATCGATATACACGCAAACCTTATCTCGTTTGGAAAGCCGTTGTACCATACCGAATTAGCCGTTGCCTGATCCATGCTGCAGCAGACGCAAAGGCGCGTACAGACTGCTTGTGGCGGTAATTCGACACAATCCTGTGGCGGGCGTCTGCAGAATTATTACTTGGTATTACATTGCATTAACAGCCAAGCACACGGAAGGCTGCAGAGCAATTTCGGATATCAATCACAACTAGGCCATACAGCTTACGATACTACCAGGAGTGCCGGGTCATAAAAGGCATGTAATAAATAACATATACACAACGCAAAAGGCATGGAAATAAAACAAAGAGATCAGGTGGATGCAACCAGGGTCAGTAGACAACATCAAATAAAAAGGTATATCTACCACAGAACACGTCCAAGATAATAGACAATAGAAGCCAAGAAAAAAAGACAAGTTAGATGGCATCAGAATGCGGACCCAACGTGCTTAAGAATGGAAATGGTAAGAAACTCCTGATCCTCCTGTACAAGTTTTGAAAGGACTCCGCCGCATCACGATTGATGAGCTTAGAAGACGCTAGCGCATCCCCAGTGCTGCTCAACGTCGAACTCACCAGGGGACTTCCAGGTGTCGTCAGCGTAGGAGAAGAAGATGGACTTGGAGCCAATGGTGCTGGCAATGCCCTTGACGGCAGTCTCCTGCTCAGAGACACCGGGGACGGCCTTGCCGTTAGCGTTACCGGCGTTGGGCCAGCCAGTCTCGAGGTTGAGAACGTCCTTGTTACAGATCTTCTCGAGGAGCTTGTACTCGCTCAGAGCAAAGGCACCGGCCTCAGCGGCGGTGGTGTCGGCGTTGAAGAAGGGGTGGATGTTGGCACCGACCAGGTCAACGGGCGAGCACAGGCTGGCGGTACCGTACTCCTGCCAGATGTCAATGGGCTCGGTGGTGGTGACCTTGCCAGTGTAACCGGCAGACTGGAAGGTAGACTTGGAGGAGGAGATGAAGCTGGCGAGCTCGGCGGCGGTGACGTATCCACTGGAGACGGCCTCGTTACCGACAACAATCAGCTCAACCATGCTCCACTGAGCCCACTTGGCGATAGCCTCAACCTGCTCCTGAGCACCGGAGGTACCGGTGGACTCGATGTAGACACCGAGGATGACGTTCATGTTGTACTGCTTGGCGGCGTTGCCGATGAACTCCAGACCACTGCAGTCAGTGGAGTAGATACGGAGGAGGTTAAAGCCCTTGTCGGCGATAACCTTGACGTTCTTGGTGACCTCCTCCTGGGTCATGCAGTCACCGCTGTCGGTGTAGGGAGAGAAGGTCATACCGTACTTGCCGGAACCGCTGAAGCTGGAGGTGCTGCTGGCAGTGGCGGCGGCGCTGGTGGTGGAAACAGCAGCGACGGTGGTGGTAGCGGCAGCGGGGGTGGGGACAGCAGAGGTGGAGGCCAGGCCAGTGCTAGTGGCGTAGGGGCAGTAGTAGGTGGTGTCGGTCTCAGTGATGGTGAGGGTGGTCTCGGGCTGAGTGTAGGTACCGGGAGTAATGGTGGAAGCGGTAGGGACCACAACGGTGGTGTCGCTGGGAACGACAGTGGTGGTACCGGGAACCACAGTGTAAGTGCCGGCCACGGGGCAGGTGTAAGTGGTGTACTCAATGACACTGGTCACGGTGGTACCAGTGGGCTTGACGGTGGCGTAGGGGCAGGTCACAACGGTGCCAGTGGAGACAATGGTGGTGACCTCGCCAACGGTGTTGGTACCGCTGGTCAGAGCGGTGGTGGTGGCACCGCAGACAGTGGTGGTGTCGGTGACGGTCATGGTGGTGGCCGGGATGGTGTAGGTACCAGTGGAGGAGAAGCTGGTAACACCGTTGGTGGGCAGAGTCACGTAGACGGTGGAAACCTCGGGGGTGTAAGCCGGGGTGGCCGAAGTAGTCGGGGCCACGGAGGTGGTAGCAGCCACGGAGGGAGTCACGGTCACAGTGCTGGTGAGGGTGCTGGTGGAGTGGATGGTGCTGGTGAGAGTGCTGGTGGACTCAGTGGACTCGATGGCCTCGGTGGTGGAGGTCTGAGGAACGGGGACCAGAGTCGGCGAGCCGTAGTAGGTGATGACCTTGGTAGTGCAACCACAGGTCTCCTCAGCAGCGGGGACCAGAGGAGCGGCAGTCGAGGCCGAGGGCGAGGCCGAAGCAGAGCCAGGGACGGCGACGGCGCGCTTCTGGTGAAGCGCTTCATGACGACGGTGGAGGTTACCGTCAGCCAGGGCAGAGCCCACAATGGCGGCGGCGGCGAAGATAGAGCCCTTCATTTTGAATGAGGAGTCTTGCGTGCCAAAGAAAGAATGCCCGCTGAACGAGTGAAGCGGTGGTCAATGGTATCAAGGAACGTGGGTTAAGAGAGGAAGGAGAGGAAGTGGGCACGCAAGGCCTTTTGTTCGAGGGCTGTAGTTTGGGGGAGAAGTGGAGGTTAGGGGGAAAAACAGAAAAAGGGGAGGAGACAGGAAAAGGGCCTTTAGCCCCATTAGTGAATACATACAGGTACCAGGCTCCACCGATCGTGAATTCGAGTTACCCTGCAGTACCCCTGGGTGGTTCGTTCATACGGGGTCTAATCCAGCCGTTCAGGTACGCTGCAGATCCTATTGGCCCGTCGTTGCAGACCCAATGAAACGCTGCTGATGGTTGGCCCGCACGGGTCGGGCAAGAGTGGGGATCAGTTTACACAGGTCATGATTACAGGGGAAAAGTACAGCTCAGGTATCATCACAATCCTCTAATACCTGTAGTCTCTGGAGTTTATGTCTCACTTAGGGGCCGAGCTTGAGGGTTTTGTCTTAGCCCCTTACTGCGGGGCACAGGGTACAGGGACCCTGAGGGTTCGAATCTATATGTTCATGCGATGTGGAGGTCAATCTAAAGAGATGAGGTAGAGACTAGGATGACGCCTTCAGTAGAGATATCTCCTGAGGTACACAGCTAAGTGCCCATGGAGGAAAACGGAAATGAAAACACATCAGAAAAACAGGAAATTCCCCTGCGCCATGTGGGGCTCGCATGCTTACGATCTAATCTCGAAGAAGTCAAGTGGCAGCTTCTGGTGGAGATTTCGATCAATACTGAGGGACCGTGATTGGCCCACGCACAGACTCTAATTTCCGCCCTGCCGATCTTCATTCGTTCTGTCGGGCACTCGTACTCTCGTATTGACCAGCGCTCAATGTATTGTTTTGTTTATTGACGGTTTTTACACCTTGGCCGTTGTATGCGATCTTGATCTCTGTGGCGAATATACCGCCACGGATAAAATTTGATCAAGTACATTTACCATCAGAGCACCCACACTTTAATCTTAACGGTCCTCTTTTCTCTTCCGCGCGCTTCCTAGCTTAGCCCCAACTTGATTCTTCTCCATTGACTCGTCAGCTCTTGTGATTGCCGATCATCCGAGGTGCACGGGAACCTGATAGTTGCAGAGCATCCCGTCCACACTATTTTATAGAGCATTACTCCGTACGCGACGCACGTTCCCGACGATCACCGTGGGAAAAGATGCTGATCTCAATGCGACCAAGGCCTAGATCTTTTTGAGGCATTCTTGACTTCAGTGAAAAGGCTCGAAAGCATTTGCTCCCACTCGGGTATAGGGAGCATTCAATAAACATTGTAGTTTCTGGAGTAGCCACTGTGGAGGAGTCTCTCCCAGGCAACCCCATTCACCCCTGAGGCTTCACTGAGGCTTCGCTAGTTTCGGATAACTCGCTCCCGATCATCTAATCATTTCCTGTGGGGCCCATTATTGGCTCAACCCAGTTCCAAGCTGGACTAAACTTTGCGTACGTACACGACCATTGTGTATGGGGTATATATTTGAATAAAAGGGGAAGGGAAGGGAAAAAATTACATTTGGAAAACACTCTGGGAAATAGAGCAAAAATAAAAAACCACTCCGATCGGTGTGTATTTAATTCTCTTCTCCAATGGTCTCGACCGTCCAAATCTCCAGTCCGGAGACGCTATCCAATGCCAAGCAGGATAGTCGATCTGGGCACCGGCTGTCGTACGTTATGGAGTCGAATTTAGTCCGGAGGCTTGGCAAGACCCTGTTTCTGAGGTTATTCAGGGGTCAGCCCCGGGCTCGATAGGTCCATAGACATGGGCCACAGGTAATATTCATTTCATGAAACTTCGGGCCTCTCGTTGCGCTAGGCCAAGTGCCGGTGGCGTTGACGTGGCGGTATTCTGCTGGGTGCGTTTCAGCGTTTCATTTGCCAGTCCTTGCTGTCTGCCTACTTGGCCAAAATATGTGGAGTAGATGCTGGGCACTTGCAATGTCTCGGTGGCATTTCCTTTGTCAGATAGTTGTCTTACGCAAAGATAGAATGTTCCATTCTTCATCTGGAATCTCCTCAGGGGGCCGACCAATATGCTGACTAAGACAGATCAACTTGTTTGCCTCAGGCCACAGTTCTCTTCCTGCGCACATTCTACTGTATCTACTTGCGTAGCCTCGGAGATAACTTTGGGGCTAAAAGAAGACCCTGTCTACAGTATTCTCTAGCTCTAGTGATTTCTCTAGACAACATTCAACCCACCGTAGCCCTGGACCTCCTATTCAGGGCGGGTCCACTCTTGTTGATGGCGGTCACGGGCTTCCCGTAATTCGCGGAATATATATCTCACACGCAAAGATAACCCCAGCAAAATATTTGCACAAGCCCCAATACATGTCAAGGCATGCTAACTCCGGGGTCTGCTTCCAGTTCAGGCAGTTACACTAATGTAACAGACCCTAAAAGGAAAGTAGGTACCGATGTGTAAGCCGGAATAGAAACATGATGTAAACCATGTTTCAATCGATATTATGTTTTTCATGACCACCCATGAACCTTGAAGAACCTTGAAGAAACCTCAGAACCGCGGATATGGTGCTTAGCCGTAGATGAAAATAAAGATCTGTCGGACAAGACCGCCTCATCTTCCAGGGGTCACTAACCTCACGATCGTATTCCCAGTTGATGAGCTGGACAATCTACGCTTGAAAGCAAGCAGGATGGCTGTGACATCATCGGTGAGGGGACGGTAAGCATCATGACAGTAGTGAGGGAGACATCACTTTCTTGAACAACAGCAAAGGCGTCTGGAGATGTTGATTACCCAGACTAAATTTGGAATTATATCGTCAGAAACATATATACTGAGGTAGTTGGCCCGAATTTGATTTCGGATCGTCTGGCTGACATTATTGATTGCCCAGGTGGCTTGATCTTCGTGTCGATCTACAACACCGGCTCTTTTGCCTGTGATCACCTTACTTACACAAGCATTGGAATTGAAATAAGGAGCTGTTTGTTTTCAACCAATCTTTTTTGGTCAATTATGGCCCTTCGGTTCTTTTTCTCGAAATTTCAATCTGCCGCGCTTTGCACAGTATCACAGTGTGCTCTATGGTAGCCTAGAGATTCTCTGGACTCTGCATATAATCCAAATCCAAAACGCAACAGAACGGCCGACTCGTGTTTGAGAATTAAACCCCTGACAAATAGCCTCAAGCTCTTGTTTTGTGATTGACATGACATGACAGCCATAATAAGCATGCACCAGCTCCAGCGCTACGGAAAAACAACTTCGGCATCTGCCCGGCTCCACATCTTCCGACAAAGGGGGTCTTCCCAGGGGTTTCCCCCACACGCCTTGGGGAAAGGGGATGCCAATAAACTGGATTTCGTTTCAAAAGAAATCATCATTATTGCTTGCAGATCTAGATAAAAATGCCGGAATCCAATGTATTCAACGTGGACGCATTGCCCCCTTATGGCAACGTGCATGAGCTACGTGTTTCGTTCGGATCTAGCCTATTACTATCGAGAAATCACAAATCGAAGATCCTAGATTGGGAAACCGCAGGAATATTACCATGAGAGATCCTAGGCCAATATAAGCCAGCCCAAATTAATTGGAACATATGATTTTGCCAATGCCACAAGGAATAACTTGCGCGAGGTTATCAAGGAAGCACGGACACACGACCTGTGAACGGGGCCCAGAGCTGACAATGTTGAAATTCACGCGTTCCTCTATAAAAAGTCTATTTTCTTTGAAAGAAAAAAGGTGTTAGATGGAAATTTCCTAGTCGAAGGGGTCGGTCTTCGGTGGAACTTGAGCAAGTTCGCCTGTCCCAATCTCAAATTTGATGGCGAAAGAATGATGTACTCGGCTGGACAGTATGACTGTATGGCACATTATGTCCGACTTGATTGTACAAGATCTTTGTTTTGTTGAACAGAAATTGATCTGGAGTGATATTTGAAATCCCAAACCCCATAACTACTAAGCCTTGGCTCATAAAAAAATAAATAAATACAATCGTTGAATCTTAAAGCATCAAAAATCACAACATTTGGCGTTCAAGTGCACAGGTGGATCAATCTGTCGGCGGGTGGTATGATCCACCAAGGAACCTAAAAGCAAAGTCAGCCCCAGTCCAGGGATAAGTATCAGGTGGAGAAGCTTACCGACTCAAGAAAGATCCAAATAAGCCAGTCTGCGCATCTCCGGACTTTCGTCGTGCCCATCCACTGTCCACATTGTAGCTCTTCACGTCCTGAAGACCAGCGAAAAGGCCACGTCCAGCAGTAGCGTGCTATACATATATAATCAGTCCACAATTTTCGGTTAAATCGGAAAATAGAAAACCTACACGATGTTCTTGCTGGTTGCGAATCCAGTAGTCCGCTCCAAAGTCATTCTGGAGACGAGCGTGCTCCGAGTCGATCTTGGACTTTGGTGGGGTGGTCATTGTAAACCAAGTAGAGTAGAGTTGAGTTTGGTTGAGTAGAGAGTAAAGTATAGTAGAGATGAGATTGTACTGTGAATCCTGATGAACAAAAAAAGATGCTTCAACGCGACATCTCAACCACCTTATATACCCAAACAGCGATCTATAAAAACACCAATCCATCAAAGCACGGCCACACCGATCTAACCTAAACCATTGGACATCCTTGGATTGAATTGAATTGCCTGATACCCGCGACGGCCAAACCCGAACCAAAGTCTACCCTAAACGCGATCACCATAGTTTGGTTCAAAGCCAAAGAAGGATATGTCGGGCCCGAGCCAAACAGTAGACCCGGGTCCTCGAGCCAATCACGAGTCCAGTATTTGATTCAAAATGGATAAATAATTATGAGCACCTACAAGGCTGTGTGTGTAGCATGATCCAAATCCGGGGGTGGGGCTCAAGTCGTGACGTCGAGGTGGTGTGGTGCGTGGTACGGCCGAAGAACCACGCCGGAAGCAAATTCTCCGGGCCCTCGAATATGTTATGGGATTGAGTTTTAAGTATCCCTGGCTTTTGATTGGGTTACGAGTTTCGGATTTGCCGAATCATAGTATGGTGTGGCTGTGAAGGATTCTGATCAGGTGTCAAAAGGGGTTTTTCGGGTGTGGCATGATCGGTATGAACGGTGAGCGCATGGGCTCGGGCACGAACGGTACTTCTGCATCTCTACTGATGGGCTTTCTCGTCTTAAGGATTTCGTACTCGTGGTTTAGCCGCAATTCGCCGAACGTGTTCATTAGGAATAGATCGGTTCTACTGTTCCGAGGTACTTTCAATGTATGGGAATCTTCCAAAGCGGCACGAATTCCACGAAAAATGCGAGAAGGCCTTGGAACATTGAAAGATCAGGATTCGTTGTATGTAGCAGGAAAATAGTTTAGAGTATCTGATTTACTCAAGTGCAGTACTAGTAACATTGACGTCGCTCGCAAGCACATGCGTTTTCGGATTATTAATTGAACACTTCAAAATTTATGGGTAAGGAGTGTCTAAGACCAAGGATAGTTATATGATCAAGTATATGTCTAATAATCTACTGAAGAGGAGAATACTCGCTAGTCTGGAGATGTGCGGGTCGGTCCAGCAATAGCAAACTCGTGACACCAATAACCACGAGTCGTATGAGGGAACGGGGTAAATGTCCACAGGGATTGGATGGGAGTAGTGTGGATATGCACTTAAATTGCCTTCTTTTCTTGTCTAGATGACAACAAATATCTCAGGACTCTTAGACAGACTGCGCTATAAAGCAAATGCAATTTATTCAACTCCGCGATTGCGACCTCTGAAAGATAGGAATTTGTTCAAATAGTCAAAATGCAAAGTCCAAATCCTCTTTCTCTTCGTTTCTCGTTTCTTTTCTTTCTTCGGCTTTTTTCTTTCTCCATCTACCGTTCATTTTCAACTCTAACCTCTTGAAATGAGGTTGTTCGGCCTGCCAGACGGAAAGGCCATTAAATCTAAACAATGGAACAAATCACGCAGAATCAGTGCAGTAACAGCAAGCTGACTATCTTACTCCGAACACACAGTTGCGCACTTTCAAGCCTTGGAATTTTGGAAGGTGGAAGCAATAGCCTCGCTATAGGGAATTAACCTCGGGAAAAAAAGCCAGCGCATCGCCCCTCCAAGCCTCCTTTCTTTGTAAGCCATCAAAACTCCTAATTCCATCGCGTTTGACCATCTTATCTTCTAATAATTTCCACATTTACCTCCTCGGCACCATGCCGCCATTTTGCAAAATAGCTGTCATACAGCTCTATATTAGAGTATGGTAGATCCTCATCCAGCGATCAATGCACCCCCGTACCTCGGTTCAAAATCGACAGCCCCACATCATTTCTATGTCTGATAGCTCTTCTAGCCCCTCAAGCCCGAGGACAACTTCGCTCGTGCCGTGAAATTCATTCGCGATGCCGCAGCACAAGGATGTCAACTAGCCGTCCTGCCCGAATTCCACTTAACAAACTGGATCCCGACAGACCCCCGCTTTGCCGCCATTTGTGAAGATTGGGAGACCTATCTACACCGATACCAATCGCTCGCGAAAGAATGTAATATCTGCATCGTCCCCGGGTCAATTGTCCGACCCATATCTACATCTGCAGCATCCATAAACAAACCCGACCAGAATCCCGCAAAACCAGTACTTGAAAACGCCACCTTCTTCATCTCAAACACCGGCGAGATCCTGGGGACCTATATCAAAAAGAATCTCTGGCGCGGAACAGAAAGAACCTACCTCCGCTCCTCCTCAGCTCCGCACGAGGTCATCCAAACCCCCCTAGGACCGGTCGGGCTCCTCATCTGCTGGGACCTCGCCTTCCCCGAAGCATGGCGCGAACTGACGTCCGCCGGCGCGAAAATCATCATCGTGCCTACGATGTGGCTGCGCAATGGCGCCTCCGAGGCAGGCCAAGCCCAGAATTTAGCTGCCTCGTCTCTGTTTGTGGATAGTATACTGACGGCGCGTACGTTCGAGAATACCTGTGCCGTCGTGTTTGCCAATGCGGGCGGACCGCCTGGGAAGGCTTATTGTGGTCTTTCGCAGATTAATATTCCGTATGCGGGGCCGTTGGTGAGGCTGGGTACTTCCACGGAAGGGATGGGAGTTGCGACGCTTGATATGGCGGTTATGGATGATGCGGAGGAGAATTATGGGGTTAGAGCTGATATGGCGGATCCTGATTGGTGTTATAAGCATACGCTTAGAGATACTGGTGAGGTTGCGAAGGGGAAGTTGTAGATATGGTCAATTGGCTTGGGATACAGCTGTTTCAATAATCTTGACCCAGGGCACTAGATTAGCTTTTTTTTTTCTATAGAGATAAATCTTCATCTCTTCTATGTACTGCACAAGTTCCTTATGGTTTTAATCAGCCTTGCCAATAATTCTTGCGTAAGCGCGTTGTGTTGAACATCTCACAGGGATCAGTATTTGGGCCGAGGTATTCAGGCAAGGGACCTGGAGCTTGAAGACAACAACCATTACTGTTACTACGTAATGACACATTCAGCGACTATCTTTTTGTTATTTTCCGACAATCTAGGCTTTTTCAAGCGAGTAAAAAGACCGGGTAGGTCAATAATTACTATTTCCCATCTATCCTAGGACCTGACCAATCAGATGTAAGATTTGTAATGCATCAATATCTAGTCTCTGAGTGGGCTAGCAGCATACTACACTAAATAGATCTACAGAGCTAAACTCGACATCAAACCTACGGACATGTCTACAGAGCAAATTCCCAATAGTCCAAATCAAATCAAACCATGAATTGATAGTCAAATGAAACGCTAATTATATACAATATACTGAAAGGGGTTTTATAACACAAATACCAAGCCAGCCCTCTATTCCCAAGAATCAATCTTCATAGTACCCTTCTCCTGGAGGCTCTGGTGCATCTTGAAAGCCTGGAAAAGCATGTGCGGCTCATGGCCCATACCCTTACGCAAGCACTCAAACTCCGCACGATCAAGATAATCAGTGAGAATGGGGTAGTAGTCAGGGTGCGAGCACTTCTTAATGATAACACGGGCACGCTCACGCGGCGAAAGACCACGCACATCGGCAAGACCTTGCTCAGTGACGATAACGTCGAGATCATGCTCTGTCTGATCGATGTGTGTAGCGAAGGGAACGATACAGCTGACACCGGTAGGATCGGTCTTGCTAGGCCGGGTAGACGGGACGTGCATAATGGAGTACTTGGAGTTACGCAGGAAATCGGCAGAACCACCGAGACCGTTCAGCATGCGGGAGCCCATGACACAGGTGGAGTTCGCGTGGGCGTAGATGTCGACTTCAACGGGGGTGTTCATTCCGATACAGCCGAGACGACGAATGATCTCGGGGCTGTTGGAGACTTGCTGGGAACGGAGGAGAAGCTTGTCGGCGTAGCGCTCCCAGTTGTCGTAGAAGCGCTTGAAGCCGTCTGGGGAGAAGCGGATGGAAGTGGCAGTGGCGAAGTCGAGGTTGCCGCTGTCGAAGAGATCCAGGAAGGAGTCTTGAAGGACCTCAGTCCAGACCTTGAGGTTTTTGAAGTCTGCGCCGCCCTTTGCGAGGCCTCCGACGACGGCATTGGCAATGTTACCGATGCCGGATTGGATGGGGAGGAGGTTCTTAGGGAGGCGACCGTGGGCGACCTCGTGCTTGAGGAATTCAATCAGGTTGGCGGCGATGGCTTGGGAACACTCGTCTTCGGGGGAGTTGGGCTGGGTCTGATCGGGGTAGTTGGACTCCACGACGGCGACGACCTTCTCGGGGTCAACGGGGATGAATGGCTTTCCAATGCGGTCCTCCGGTGCCATGACAAGGTATGGCTTACGGCCTGGAGGCAGATCCGAGCCGACGATATCGTGCAAGCCCTCGAAAGAAGGCATGGAGGTGTTAAGCTCAATAATGACCTTATCGGCCATCTGGATCAACTCAGGTGAGGCGCCGACCGAGGCACCGGGAATAATACCACCACATTCTGTGATGGCCGAAGCCTCGATCACGGCAACGTCGATCTTGTTGGACGGCTTGTTCAATGTGTAGTAGCCCTACGGGAAGGGTTAGCGGCCGATCGCGATCGACGAATCTGTCCGCGGCGGAAAATCCCGATCCGCAAGATCCAGTCAACTTACATAGACCAAGTCCGAGGGAAACATGCTCAGATGTTTATCGAAGAATTTGATCTGTCCATTGTTGATTCCCTTGGCAATCTCTTTTCCGACTTGGTGAGGACTGCGGCGCTCAATCATGTTCAGATTGGCCCAGCGGTTCTCCGTCTCTGCGCCGGAGGATGCTCCGACAAACAGAGTGTATTTCGATTGGCCTTGGAGGTTGTTCTTCTCGACGTGATCGGCAAGTGCGGTGGGAACCATCCTGTCGACTTGTTAGATCCATTGATCATCAATATCTTCATCACAACGACGTACTTGGGGTATCCAACACCCGTGAAACCGGACCAGCCGATGTACGAGCCATTGGGAAACAGATGCAGAAGGTCCTCAGGCTTAGCTAGCTTGTTCAAGTAAGACGGGCGCCGAATCCGGCTCTTCAAAAGGGCAGATGCCGCCATTTTGACAATTAAGTATGGAGGAGAGGAGAGTGGTCAGGGGAAAGATGTAGAAAAGAAGAAAAGGAATGAAAAAGAGGAAATCGCCTGATTGAAATAACCCCACGGGCAATGGTTCCACCTAAAAGTTACCAAACTCGGGAGAAGGGAAAAGGTCTGGATTGCTAGCTCATCCTTGTGGGTGTATTCTCTTCCGCTCCCCAGATTTTGACATTCCCCACACATTCTGTGGATATGAGCATTGTATGTAGTACTGGACGATAGCTGACGCTTCCTGCTATCTTTTCAGTATAAATGTAGACTATCATACCTTCCTTTGGTCATCTCGTCATCATTTATCACGTCCAATCCTGGAGTCAGCGCCCGAATGCGGCCTAGCGTGGCCAATCATATTGACATCATCGCGGCCTTCACTCGGTGGTTTCGGGATTTTCTCGCTCGAAGCTAAATTTACAAGCTGCACCCCAGTTCTGATACCCCAAATACCCCATAATACACCGCCCATCACCTCGTCACTGGATAGAAGTATGCTAAAATACATCGAAGTAGACAGATATAGAGAACCCGATGTTGAAAAGCTACAAAACAATCCCTATTTCAGCCATTCAAAATGCGTCGAATCCAATACTATACGCAAAATAATAAGATACCGGCCAGGAGGATCCGCCCGGCCCGAACAAGGCCTCGTCAGTCCACGTCTCGGACTGTATCGGTTAAGCTAACTCGGCCACACGGAGCTCCTTCTACACACCGAGGACCCGTGGGCAACTGGGTTTGGACCATCGCGCCACAGAAATCGATTAAGCGCGCGGATCGTGATCCTTTATCGGTGATCGACAGGTTCATTTCTTTGATCCGGGTGGTTACAGAGCTGGAAAGGGGCTACTAAACTAGTATGCATAAACTTTAGATTGAACTATCCTTCTTTCCTAAGTAAACTACTAATTCATGGTCATTGAGATGCAGTGATTTTGAATTCGCCCCGTAGAATACCCTACAATACATTAAGACAATCAAAATGAGAAATGGAAAGAAAATATCAGATAACATAGATCATTCATTCATCCGGCTTAATCCACTTATTTTTCATCCTCCAGGGCTGAAGATTATCTCGGATCAGGCCGGACAACCTGGTTGACGGAAGGATTCATGGCGCCTAGGAACCTTGGAAACCTGGAATGCATCCGGTGTCCATAAACAGCAGCTGGAAAAGGACAAAACACCGCACTGTCGTTTGTGCATTGGGGAAACGATGATAAACAGACCGGGTAACTAGATCGCTAAGGATACAGGCCCCTAATACAGGTTGCGAGATCACAAAAAAAAAGAAAAAGAAGTAAAAAATTGAAGAATGGAAAAGAAAATGAAAAAGGTAAAAGGTAAAAATAGAAATAGACAAACCCCATAGAACTCATCGTCGCAATTTCCTCGTGTGATATGACGCCGTTTCCTTCTCGCAAGCAGCAAATGCATTTCATCTCCTCCAAGATCAACAAACGTCCTCCCCTTCCACTCCGTCCACATTACAGAACAGAAAACAGTAAATAACAGGAATATTACACTGCAGGCTCAACATCAGCCATCTCGACGTCGGCCTTTTCGGCGTTTGTGGGCTCCGGCTTGGCCTGCTCGGTCTCAGGCTCAGGCTGCTCCTCTTTCTCGGGAGCTGCAGCCTTGACCTCCTCGGCGGGAACCGGCGATACCTTCACAGCGTCTCCATTATCTCCGTTCTCCAGTGTCCCGTTCATCCAGGAGCGGAAGCGCTGGTTCGACTCGTCGACCTTGTCTTTGCTCAGACCACGCGCCCAGTTGGGGTTGTTGACAAACTTCTCGACAAAGCGGTCATGACGCTTTTCTTTGAGGGCAGCCTTCTCCTTTGCGCGCTCCTCTTCCAATGCCTTGATGGTTTCGGCGTCGGCGTCCTTCGGCGCTGGCGCATTGGAACGCCAAAACCAGTCGTGGCTGGGGGGTTGATAGAGGATGGTGTAGTTGTTTGCGCAGATACGGATGATCAAACCGTCGTGGTGCTGCAGGCGGCGGTAGAAGCGATCATATTCTTCGTCTTCATCTAGCTTGCCGGGTAGGTTGCGCTTCATGAAGGGAATGCGCATCTCAGAGAAGTGGACACCTTCGGTGGGATCACGCATCGAGTAGGCTGTCACATAATAGGACCAGCGGGCTTCGGAGCTCAGGTCCTCGTGTTCGAGGGTGGCGTCCTCCGTGGTCATCACTTGTATGGTGATCCGGCGATCAGAGGGGAACTGTGAAATGGTTAGGCATGTAAAGGTTGACTGCGAACGGGGTGGTACTCACGTAGGTAACACGATAGATATCACCCTCCTTGACCAGTCTCTCAACCTGCTTGCGATATTGGATCTCCTGGTGGTGGGTAGTCTCTTCCTTCTCACGCTCCTTGAAGAACAGGTTCGCAATATCTGAGCTGCGATCGCGCGAGTCTCCAGTAAAGATGGAGGCAACGAACTTGGTAATGGAAGAGAAGATCCTCTCTAAATTGTACAGGAGATATCCACCCTGCATGTAGAAGCGACGGAGAGTCTCCTCAAGATGAATCTGGTCAATATCACCCCGGATCACCTCCTCACACATGCGCACGATCTGCTTGTAGAGGTTGGCCTTCGGTTCAACATCATAAAAGAAATCGCTCGGGAACCGATCAATGAGGCAAAGCTCATGAGCAGGCTTGGGCAGAAGACCCCGGCGAACTTGCTCGTGGGCACTCTCTTCCTGTTGCTTGATGCGCAGCAGACGCATGTAAAGAATCTCGAATGTGCGCAAGAAGCAGAGAATGTTCAAGTTGCAGTACATGTGGTGCTCGGTCTTCTTGTACTTCTCGTTGAGGGTGTACTCGTGCTCAACATTGAAGTTTCCTTGACCAGGGTGCTCCATCCATTTCAGCTCAGCGACGTCAAAGGCCTCTTCAGCTTCAGATACAGCGGCAGAAAGGGCCCGACCAATCTCAGGAGTCGGCTGCTGTTGCTCCGAAGCCGAAGGCTGGTGTTCAGTGACCCCATTCGACTTCTCCTGGTTGCCTTTCTCCACCCGGCGCTCCAGAACCTCACGCAAGAGATCCAGCTTCTGCGTGTTAGGTGCCTTGCGACTAGCAGTCGATTCTTCCTCAGTGGCGAAGTTATCTTCCAGTTCTTCAGGGGGAGTAGCAGCAATCATCAATTCGTCCATGTAATCATGGAAAGTTTCCCGGTCCAGCCCAAAGAAGATGGGAATGAAGTCTTTGACAAAGTTGATCAGACGCTGGGGCTCAGCACCGAAACCAGACGTACTCCGGTCAATGTACATGCAGAGCAAATGTGTAGTATCCAATAGAACATCCATGTCTTCCAGCTTCATCTCAGCCTGGTAGTTGGCCGCCTTCAAGCCAGCTTTACGACGGTTCTGAGTTTCTTCAAACTTCCCTTGCAGATCCTGCTGAATGTTCTTCGCAATAAAGAGCTTCTTGTCGGTCTGTCGAGTAGCAATGGCCTGGTGGTCAAGACTGCGCCAGTATGCACGCTGCATTTGCTCACGCCAGACCTTATCCCACTCGCGCTGGCACGCCTTCCATTCCTCGAGCTTCTGCTTCAAGCGGTAGAGAACAATAGGAAGGACTTGGCAGGGTCGCTCGAACATGTCACGAATAATCTTCTCGCCACGCTGACGGTCGTACACCTTCTTGATAACGCGCTGATAGATCGCCTCACTCTGGCCACCAAGGCCAGGTGGCAACTTGAAGTTGGCACGCTCACTCTCAGACATATGCAAGAACTGTTGGCAGATAGGCTCAATGAGCTGGATGGTACGAGTACAAGCCTCGATGTGGTGGTCATAATCGTGGCGATCTTCTTCAATCCGGTGCAGAGCATCTTCATATTGATTCTTTCGGTGTGCAACGAATCCAGAATCTTCAGACGCCCAGGTCGGGTGAGAGGCCCACTCGTCGTTCAACACCTCGAAGCAAAGCTGATCACGACCACTGCATGCCTTCTGGCGCTCTCGCTTGGGCAACAGACGATAGCTGGGTCCTAGTGATCGACAGTGCGCAAGATTAACGATGCCAGCCTCTGTCTGAGGCTTGGGGTCGATGGTCTTATCTTCGGGTTCCTCGACATTCATGAAGCGCTTAAACCAGTTCATCAGCTCGGCGTTAGAGCCGATAAAGCCCTCCGCACGCTTGACAAGAATAAAGCGATCAATAAGATCGTTCGTGTACAGGTTACACAGCTTCAAGAAATCACTGAAGATCTGCTTGTTCGCAATGAACTTCTTGACACGATCGAAGAACGCAATCTCTTCCTGGCTGGGCGTTGTCAACACAGAGGGTGGAATTGGTTCTGGTAGTGCGGGAATTAGAGTAGGAGACACGTTAGGAATGTCAGCACCGGAAGGCTTTCCGTGAAAATACTTGGGTCTCTGCCAATATTGTTAATAGACGAACGAAAGGTAGGTGGGGTAGTGAGGAAAAAATGGGTATATCAACGAGATACAGGGGTATAAACAGACCTTGTTTGCACCAAACTGTGCTGGCTGGCCACGCATCTGAGATTCGGGCAATCTGGCACTATCGATACCAGAAGGTCCTGACATAGAGGACCCAGCAACACCCGGGCCTGCGCCTCTCCGCTTCTTGTTCTCCTTCCCAGAGTCTTTGACATTGAAGTTGCCCAGTGGTGGCATATTCTTCATATCGCGGTTGGATGACTGAGGAAGACCCATGGAGTCCCCACGCATGTTACTGATGGGAACGGACTCTTCGGCGAGGCGAGCTGCAGCTTGCTGCTTGGCATGGGCTGCAGACTCCGGCAAAAACTGCTTGAAGTCCTCCAACAGATCCGGAGCACTGTTAAACAGCGTAGTAACCTGAGCATACACATCTTGGATTGGTTTTGACTCCCGTTGATATGTCTGTAGGATTTCCAGGAATTGCTTGTAGATATCCGGAGCTTGTGAAAAGCGGTTCTTTATCTTGTTCACATAGCTGATGGCGTGATTGAACTCCACAGGCCCACGCTTGTTGAGATCAGGGTGGCCGCCCTGGAGCATACCACCAACACCAGCCAAACTGTTCATTGGCTGAGTGAGGCTAGCATTCGGTCCAGCGCCTGTAACTTGCATCAAGCCGGGTCTTCCCATACCAGAAGCAGCCGATGCTGCACCTTGTAACTGTGCAACTCCACGGTGATCTTGTTGGTGAGAGAGGCCTGCGGCTCCCTGGGCCTCCTGGCTTTGGTAACCATAGTGATGGTCATGGGGAGCACCTTGGCCATCCTGGTACATGCCAGGACCCATCATTCGGGACCCGGGAGAGTAGGATCCAGGTGGGCCCTGCTGCTGAGCCTGCTGTTGTTGAGGCTGTTGCCAACCGGGGCGGGACTGATCATAGTAATCAGGGCGACCAGGCGGGCCGAGACCACTGGAAGAGACCTGGTCGGTGATGTTCTCCAGAGGTCGTCCTGCGCGAGGCATACTCAATGTGTTCGTTCCAGAAGGGGTCGTCACACGGATCGCATCAGGGTTATCTTCAGTACCACACTCAATACGATACCCAGGGGGAAGGAATGTGTTGAAACCCTGAATCAGCGCCGGGTGGCCATTGAACAGGGTAGAGACCCGTTGGATCACTCCAGGAGTATCAATTCTGTTAAAGTCAGTTGATATCTGATTAAGTTTAAGAATTAAACTTACGCTTGGCTCTTGAAATCTTTCATTATATCGAGAAAGCGGTTGTAGACATCTGGCTGATCAACAAATCGAACCTTGACTTGGTCCAGATAACTGAGGGCATCCTGTATAGCAAACAGCTCTGTTAGAGTTTGAAAACTAGGGCAATCAACGCTTTGGGGTTCAGTGGGGAACATACATTTAAAATAGGCTGTTGGCCTTGAGCGAGGGCCGCAACGTTGCCGGGGATCTGCTGTCCCGCGCCGTTGTATCCTCCCATTATCGCGGGTGCACCGGGGTGCTGCATGTATGATCGAGGAGTACCTTCACCGTGCGGCATCTGCGGGCCAAACAGACTAGCGGGCGCGCCGGAAGATTGCACACTACCCTGGGGGCCATTGTTCGGGTTTGCGCCAAGATTTGAGAGGAGGCCATTGGGACCGTGGATGGAGTTCTGGACCTTTGAGGCCACAGGCTGGTGGAGGGGAATTGAACCCGGGTGGCTCTGGACAGGGTGGTGTTCGCGTTGACGCTCCATCTGCTGGCGTTCCATTTGCTCGCGTTCGCGCTGTTCACGCTCTCGGTGGGCCATCTCTTCCTGTCGCTGGCGCTCAATGAGGTCCCGCTCTCTGGAGTCACGCTCGCGTTCGCGGTTCAAAGATTGCGGGGACGCATGCTGCATCGCCTGCCCGATTCCAGGTAGAGAGTGACCCGATCCATGGGATGGCCCAGGACCATGCTGTCCATATGCTGAAGGCTGGTGCGGAGTGCCATGGGTCTGGCTCAGCTCTGCGAGGCCTGGGAGGGAATGACCGCCGGACTGACCAGCGGGATGATAAGGTCCTGGATTAAAGAGGCGCGCAAAGGTCAGTTCATACTTCTCATAATATCATGTTTGCAATGGCAGGGAAGGCATATTCAGGTGTATAAAGGAGCGGGAAAAAAATGCTAACCGGCAGGAGGAGGAAGGACAGGTCCGGAGGATTGCGAAGCCGGGCCCTGCTGGGGGGGATTTTGTCTATCAGAGGAAACAAACACATCAGCCTTGAAAATTCAAGAGTCTCGAGTAGCAGCGATTATCCATACCCAAATGACCCCAAGGGTCGAGGCTGTTGATTCATCTGATCCATGCCAGGGTGCGACGGTGGCCCACCAGCAGAGGAGTGCCAGTTATCGTTCCCAGAGTTCATGATCTGGTCATGAACTCCAACAAAGTCAGGTTATAGGTATCAAGCGTAACAGATAATGAGTCTGAGTTGCGGAGAAGGTGCACTGAGGCCCAGGTGAGCTCCAGCTGGTGTATTTCTCCGGTTGTATTTTCGGTAGGGAGATAAGGAATCCACGACACTCAGATCGCGGGCATGTCAGAGCATGACCGGCCTGGGTATCTAAGGCAGTTGAAGATATCAAGAACTTTGTAAAAGATGACGAGTGACAAGGTGGATAAGGGACAGGATTGTGATTGCGCGCGACCGATCGCGGGCTCTCTCCAGTGGAGGGTTTCCTGACCGACTCCCGCTAACCCCATTGCGGTTTAGCTGATGCTGTCACGGGCCGTGGTTATTCCGGGTCATCAATACAGTATTGTACCAATCATCTGGGGCGATCCCCGCTATTTACCACTGAACTCTACAAATTTACTGTACTGTTCTGTAACTTTAGTTTGAATATTTCGGCCCGCCTTCGTCATCGCCCGCAACCGCCGGCAGAAAAATCCGGAGCGAAACTGATGCACAGTTGCGTATGCACAGCGATAAAAGGGGTAGGATACAAAGGAACCAGTCATAGTAGCAAACATACCAGGAAAGTGGCACGAAATGTGGATTATCATCGCCAAGGTCGTAGGCTTCGGAGGACTCGTAGGCCCCGAAAACCCTCATGGCAGAAACACCTCTCATACAGATACTGGCAAATACGAAAAGCATGGCTGCATGGATATATGCCCCAAACAGGCTTAACATTCTCTATCATGAAGCGCCTCCACACAACGCCTTCAAGGTACCTAATAAAAAGCTGCATACAACCCAGATGAGGAAACGGGAGTGCCCCAACGGAAAACAGAAAGCAAGGAGCTCGCAGTCGGGTATGCTGATTCCAGGGAAAGGCGTGAACAGAACTAAGATTATGGGTCCTCTGGGCTGCTGCTATGGCCATGATTTTGTTCATTTTGTTGTTCTCTCTCTCGCTTTCTTTCTCCTCCTTGTCAGATCATCAACCTTTCCACCAGCTATTCAACCCGATTCCCAAAATGCGCCTGTCCGTGGAAGAAAATGTGTATGGTCCTGTTGCCGAGAGCACTTACAGGGCAGAAAAGACGAAAAGCTATAGAAAGTTAGTTTAGGTCCAATGGACGGGTACTCGAAAACCCAGGACCGGGGTCTTACATTGTTTGTAGCAGCAATGGCGATGCTGTCCTCGAAGGGGTGCCAACTCATGTGCAGGATCTTCTTGTTGAAGTCGATCTGGTCTGCATCGGTCTCCTTCTTCATGCGGCTGCCAGGACCGGCAGGGCTTCCCGATCGCGAACCAGCCTTCTTTCCACTGCCCTTGTTCATTGGTGTGGGCACGCCAACCTTCTTCGCCTTGAAGGCTGACTTGTCCGCCTGGAGAACGATCTCCGTATCCTTTTGCTCTTCTGTTGGATAGATCATGAAGTTGTTGTTATAACTACCGGTCATCACGTTTTCCGCATCGCCCGAGAAGACCACCTCGAACTTGTCGAAGATGCTGTCGTTTTCGTACGTGTCGCAGAGACGTGGGCGCAGGTGCTCATGGATAGGAATGGTCTTGACAGGTTGACGTTCCATGTTCACATCCCAAATCTTCACGGTCAGGTAGTCCCTCGACACGATGTACCGGCCGTCATGTGAGAATCGAACGTCGGAAATGGAGGAAATGATCTCGGAGAAGAAAGACCGCGATGAAGCATCCTCTTCCTGCTCAAACACTAGACCATAGCATTTCATCAGTATCAATACAGAGGCATCCGTGGGAGTCCGAACATACGCTTAGAGTGTTCATCGCAAAGGGCCCGCTGCCGCATATCGGCAAGCTTGATGGTACCCTTTGAGCTAGCATACATGAACCAGTTACAGCTAACGGGGTGGAATTCAGCCGCTGTAATAACTTCGGTCAGTTCCTCCATGTTCGCTGGTTTGATATCCACGATGTTGAAGCTCTGATCCTGGATGTTGAGATTCCACAAGTTGACTCGGAGGTCGTCACTGCTGATGAAAGTCTCGCCATCGCTGTTCACGGAGATGCTATTTATATGGTACGCATGGGCGTTGGCGTATGTTCTCCGAGGCACAGCGGCCACGACGGTATCATGGTGTGTCAAGCGGGGAAGCTTCAGCGCAGAGGCATGCTTGAACGTGCCCCGGGGTGCTCGAGGCAAACCACCCGTCGGGGCGGGCGGAGTCATCTCATTAGATAGGTTGTTCTCAGCGACCACTTTCAAGGACTTGTCAAACACCTTCCATAGCTTTATGGTCTTGTCGTTGGTCGAAAGGAGGAAGTGTGAAGCATTCTGGCGCCGACACCATTTTATCTTGTTGATCTTCTCTTCAATCTCTAACGATTTGAGGTAATCGAATTCGGGCTCGTGCGACTGAAATTCGGTGTGGAACTTATATTCGCAGGTTTTTTTCTGTGAAAGATTTTTGCATGAGATAGCCTGCCCTGGTAACAACCAAGGATCGCGAAAGCAAAACTCACCGTTTCGTTACGTTCGAATAGAACCACTCGTCCACCCTTATCTCCGGTGGCCAAATAATTTCCGGTGTGATCGAATTCGACGGTCGAGATGATGTCCGCTGAAAGGGAATATAAATCAGCCAATGAGCTTTCTGGTAACTCAAATGCAGGCGCAGGTACCTTCTGTGATATCTTCTACATCACCTTTATCACCAAAGCATCTTTTGACACACGTTAGCCATTGTGCCAAATTTCCGGGGGAATCGAGGGACGATGGAAGTCTCGCCGGGCGACAAGCCCACCGATATCTCCCTTTTTTCCATGGACCAGACTCACTGTGTGAACTTCCAGGTGGGTGTACCTGGATCTCTGTCTACCATCTTTTCGTTCTAGGATCGCCCTTGATCGCGGATCTGGGACAAAGGGTTCGAATGCAGGACGGTGAAAAAAGCAGGCAAAACGTTGGGCTCCGGGAGCTCTATTGTGGATGCAAATTAATCACTCTGTTCGGTGTGATATCGAGAACAAAGCGGAAGCGGTCGGACTAGTTACTATCACAACGATCTGGGCAGCGAGTGAGGAGTGGCGAAAGCAATGGTCTCCACGCTTCGATCGGAGCAGGTGCAGGCGAGGGGCCCGATGACGAGCGCGGGAGAGGGGAAGAGGGGGGTTGTAATCGGGGGTACGGTCAAAGACTGGAAAGACCGTGGATCTCCTCACCAAGTTTGACGGCAAAAGGAGGAAGTGATGGGAGTTGCGGGATGGAGGAGGGGAAGAAGTTGGATGGGTTTGGGTTTGGAGGGGAGCAAACGAGCCGGTGGTTGTTATGAGTGGGCCCGCAGAGCTTGAGAGGGGATCATTGAAGACCTGAGCTTCACTTGAATATTAGGGGAGAACTTTTTTCGTTATACTGGAGAAATATTTTCATACGAAATTTTTTTTTTTTTTTTCTTAATTCTGTTCACCTTCAAGGAAACAGAAGAACGGGCAAAAGGGTGGAAAGAAGAAAGAGGTGAGGCGGTGGTGGGGAGAGTTAACGGTGGTTACTGTACCCTCTTTCACCCACCGCTACAACCGGATTACTTGGGATATATATTCCGACTGAAATCTCCTGATCCCGATCTATATGCTTAAATTCTACGATCTCAAAGATCCACTATTGAACCAAATGAAGGGCGAAAAAAAAAACCAAACTTATTCGACACCCAAATGCTGACATCAACACTACCCAGCGACTGTAACATTGCCCGAAGCAGGCACAAAAGTCCCTGGCAAAGATTTGGGCGCACAATTGACAGCTGCTACCAATCAATAGCCCTGGTGATCGGAACCTGCTGCAATTCATACGGCGCTCATGCTTTGGAAGACCTGCCATCCTGGAAGCTGCAGCGCCAGTGTCCCCGCCTCTGTCGTCATCCTGTCGGGGCCAAAAGCAATATCCATGGAAAGCTCGTGCACTCGTATCTGCTCAAAACATGTCGATTATCATGTCAAAATTATGTGACAGATAGTGAAAGTTTCCAATCTTACTCGGCTGTTGACCAGATACTGATTTGATATGGAAAATACCGGAATGCCCTGGTATGTATCGGGATCTGCTGTAATAATAATTTGATTATACGCTTGTCTAGCACAATATATAATTATCTGATGCCTCTATGCATCGGAATAGGATCCGGCATAAAGAGTCAATCAATAAAGTATAAGAAGCCCAATATACCCCCATGAAGAAACTAATAATCCCTGTTAGATATAATAAGGTTCATAGCTAACTGGTCTGGGCTATGTAGGGCATCTCGAAGCCATGGATAATGCATCACCACAGCACAAGACCACCTCCGACCATGAGCATCGAATTAGCCTTTCATAGATAACATGTGCAATTATGATATAGCAGTATACGAAGGTCATGCCAGAAGTTTTCCAGGTAGAAATAATAAGATGCTGAATGCAAATTATACCCAAAACCTCATCACATGTCTCCCTACTTTGTCCGGCACGATCCCACCGAGCCCCGAGATCAATTCGCACCAACCCACGGTGGACGATGAACAATGTTCCACCACCTAAAATACACCCTGCTATAACATCTCTCGCCACTCTAGGTATCTAAACTCACCCAAACCCGATTGACCTGCCTTCCTCGCATATCCTCTCGACCTCCTCCACTATGTCCGACACCCCGGAGAACATGCGGGGTACCCGCAAGACACATACCCGCGACACCGACACAACCAACAATACCACCACTGCAGCCCATACACAGAACAATGCCAATGCACCAGCACACCAGTCCTCCGCTCAATCCACATCTACCCCAAATGACAAAACCCAGCCCTCCTTAGCGCGCCGCGTCCAAAATTCCGCGACGGGACTCGCCCGCAGCGCATTCCAAGGCGCTGGTAGCAATGCCGCCCAGACACTGTCCAGCGCGACGAATGGAAAGAGCGGATCGTTCCCAACTGCCTCGAGTGCTAGGCATGCCAGTCAGGATGTGCTTGGATCTGGGGCGCTAAGCGCGTCACCAGGACAGAGCGCGCAGGGATTTGGGGCGGGGGAGGCCTTTCGCGGTGGACAGGATACAAGTGGCTCGTCGCAGACACAAGGCGGATTTGAGATTCCAGCTCTGAACGAGGAGGATTTCCAGCATGTGTATGGATCTAGTGGTTTGGGACTCGAACAGGGCCTTGAAGATGTATCAGCATCAACAGGTGTCAATACACAATCCAGCCGTGAAAGTCTCCAATCCTCCACGACAGGAAACTGGAAGGGAAAGCAACGCGCCCAAGATCCCATGCAGATGGAGTATACATCAACATGGGAGCGTGCGAAAGCGAATATCCACCCCGAACAATCAGAAGCCGCACAGCATTTGGATCCGGCGGACGGCGCAGCGGTGGTATCGCTTCTTTCCGATACGTCGTTCGATGCGAATTTCGGTGGCGCCTACGGCGATCAAGACACATATCTAGGCGCAGATCTAGATCCCGATGCAGCACCTCCACCTCTAACAGCAGAAGAAATCAAGATGCTCGAATCTTTCCGAAGGCAAGTCGCACAGGAAGAGGGTGGGATACAGCCGTCACAAGCATCGCTGTCATCCTTCAGCCTGGTTCCGGATATTGATACATTCCTACAAGAAAATGATCCGGCTGCGTATGCATCTGTACCTGCACCAACACAAACGGATCTTGGAAAGTCAACGTCAACTCCTCTTCGTGATGCCGTGCTCTCTCAGCTTCCCGGCGCGGAAGACTGGGTGAGCGTGCATGAGCGATACCATGATGAGGTTTGGGGATATCTGCGCCCTGCACTGGAAGCTGCCCAGAAGGAGATTGAGGAGCAAACCGAGATAGGAGACGAAGGTGATGGACCTGCTGTTAGGCGATTGAAGATGATTTTGAAACATATGAAGGCTTGATAATACTTCGCATTTGGTTTGGCGATGGGGCATTTATGCTTAATTACTCATATAATAAGATTGCATTAGAAGGAGCACGAATATATTCAGGATTCTCTAGAGTGCCTAGGTTGCTTCCAAGATAACAATTAGTTGATATCGAGGAATGAGTTAATTCGACGTAGGGCTAAGCGGAAAATAGCTTATCTATTATAAAAAAGGACGATGCTCTATAACACCGCGTGTTTGGCCGAGCGGTTAAGGCGCTGGATTCAAGCAAAGCTTAAGCACCGTTCAACGGAGTTTGGAAATCCCAGTAACGAAAGTTGCGCAGGTTCGAGTCCTGCAGCACGCATTATCTTTTTCTTTTTTAAGTTCCTTTTTTTTTTTTTAATCGTTATCCTTTTTCTTTTTTCCTCATTTATATTTGACAAATGATTGACGGTAGGCCCAGTGTAGTCATGATTTTTGAGTGCCAATCAGTTCCCCTCCAAAATGCATCTCACGCGAACCACACAATATCCAACAGAAACTGCTTCTCTTAATGCCCAGTGGAGAATTCCTTTTGGCCTGCAGCTTGTCCCGGTAATTCTGCTAGTCACACTGATCAGTATTTAACGAGGACGAAGCTTCAATCGAATTATAGTACTTTGAGTGGGGGTCCAGCTGAATTTACCACTGATAGTGCGCCGATTCGGCCTTCTTCCCCGCATCCAAACAGATGATTATCTACACAGGAAGTTAAAAAGGCACGCAGGAAGCGGCCAACAAACATCGTATCCAAGAAAAGCTTCGATATTATTTCCTTTCCCATCCAAATTGGACAACTTAAGCCTCTCTCTCACTATGAGTTCAACCAATAGCCTCGATGGTACCCTTGAAGGGTCATACACATATGACTCTTACATCAATTATACCAGCCGCAAACATTTGTGAAGGAAATTCCTGTTTGCTTATCCGATTGCCCACCCCGTGGCACCAAATTTACATGCAGCTCTTTTCAAGGAATTCTCCCTACCGTGGACATTTCCTCTCTTCGAAACCAAAGATGCTTCTGAATTCTTGCCAGTCCTAAAACAGCAAAATATATTGGATGTACGGTAACAATGCCCCAAAAAGTGATCATGATGTCTGCCGTCGATGAGTATCAGACGAAGGTCGGATCATCAGCGCCATTGACACGGTCTTCCTTCGTAAGCTGCCGATGGAAGTACCAGCTATATTGACACTGATATGGACTGTGTCGGCGTGCGAGAAGCTTTTATGCAAAGAATTCCTTGAATTGTCTCAAAACTACCTGGCAGGCCGGGTCTGGTAATGGGGGATGGTGGAGCATGCCGTGCAGCTATTTTATGTTTTGGAAGTGGATGGGTGTGAGCAAAGTCTATATGGTGAAAAGACTGGAGCCTGAGGTTAAGGCGATAGTGGACTCGTTGAAGACTTCGAGCTTTGATGGAAGTTGGTTTGCGTCTTTTCTGTCAAACAAGCTTGGGTCTTGGAAGCTCCAGTTCTGGTTGTCGGCACTGTATCTGAATTTTCTCCTAAAGAGAAGGGGGAGATTTTGGCCCGGCAAATTTTACCGACATCTTTAAATAAGATGAGAAAGGTCTTATTATTTATATATGTAATCATACTAAGCCTCGTACGGAGACCTTTGAGGTCAGCGAGAGGGCTGGATGGAAAGTGTTTCAAGGGACGGAGTCCTTGATATGGCAGGCAGTTGCGCAATAGGTGCTATGGACGGAGCTGCCATTCGAGCAGTTTCACCTTGGTGAAGCGGCAGATTTCTTCTGGGCATGCTCTTCTAACAGTAAGGTCATGCAAGCCCGGACTTATACGGAATAGCATATGCAGACATGTATCACGAAAAGATATCTGAGCTACGATGGAAGGACGAAAAGCCACAGGAGTTGACACGCATAGTTCTTCAGGGCTGCTGTATGGGGTCATTGTTTCCAACTTGCTTACAACTCATTTTAGTATTTACCAAATTATAGCCCAGTCTTGCTACAAGCGTATTGATTCTTGGATTTAGACCATCTCGTCAGAATCAGAGGCTGGTAATGGCACCTTGGAAGTTGGAACATTGAAACGTGGCGATTCGCAAAACAATACTGCTGCATCATCGGTTGGATTCATATATTGTGCAGCTTCTAGTTGCTCGGGCGTGTATTTGTCGTTGTGATGGCACTATGTGTTGGATCCGAGGATACTCTCTCTGATCAGTCAACATAGGTCAGTAGTCGCATCCCGACCCCACTTTTTACACCACCGCGTGTTTGGCCGAGTGGTTAAGGCGCTGGATTCAAGCAAAGCTTAAGCACCGTTCAACGGAGTTTGGAAATCCCAGTAACGAAAGTTGCGCAGGTTCGAGTCCTGCAGCACGCACTATCCTTTTCTTTTTTTAAGTTCCTTTTGCTATCCACACAATCAACAACGGATTTTGAAAGTCGATCACACTGTGTGCTTTTTTTTTGTCTTTGTTCAGTAAACTGGACAACAGAGGGAATAATAGACTGGAGTCGAGCGATGGCTCTTTATCGCCCACTGTACTTTCATGCTTTATTGCTGCTCTGTTGTAGAGTCTGGCTTAAGAGAATGCATTACCCTGGGACTCTTTCTACATGTCATGGATAAATACTTAAGATTATTGACAATTAAAAGAATATCACTAAGCCAATCAATTCAAGCCCGGCTTAAGAGTGGAAAGCCCCCATAGATAACTATGGAACTTAGTAATTAGTCAAGGTCTTAACTCGACCTCGCATGACCCTGAATGGGTTTTACACTACTGCACGGACCAAATTGATATAAATCACTCTAATGAGGTAAATTCCAAGAATATGGTATGTTACACGAAGACCATTGAAGACTCAGCAACACCGGAGTCTAGACCTGGTAAACCAGATCATATATCATTTAGACATGACATGGAATAGATAGCAAAGACGCACGCAAACAATCAAGAAAAAGTCATGGGTATGAGGATCGTAGAATCGGAAAGGTTTTCAATCAAGGTTTTTGAACCAGCCTACAGCTCCAGGCTGGGAGTCTGGCCCTTGACGCGACCGATGACGGTCTGAGCCGCATACTTGGGGATGACCTCGTCGTCGTGGAGCATGGCGAATTCCTCAGTAGCGTCACGACCCATGAAGTTGAACAGAGCGTTGGCACCACCGGGGTGCTCGTCCAGCCAGTTGGTCACGTCGAGGACGATACCCTTGACGGCGATCCAGAGGTCATCTTTCTTGTTGTGCTTGGCGATCTCTTCCATGGAGAACTCCTTATCTGGGATCTGGAAGTTGGCAGGATCGGGCTTAGCGGGCTTGGCTGCCTCGGCGGGAGTAGCAGCAGCAGCAGCAGTAGGAGCGGCGGCGGCAGGGGCAGCTGCCGCGGTAGGAAGGTTGCCACCGGCTGCAGCACCGCCCCACTCGACGGAGATCTTACCGGGAGTGGAGGGGTCAATGTGCAGAGAAATCTGGCCCAGACGCTGGCTGGCGGAGGAGGAACCGCTGCTGAGCAGCTTCTGGAAGAGGTGCTGGGTGGCGGAGTCACCGGCCACACGGCCGTAGACGACACAGCCCAGCAGGGAGGAACCACCCAGACGGTTGGCACCGTGGACACCACCGGCCAACTCACCGCAGGCGTAGAGACCATCGAAAGCCTCCTTCTCAGCATTGAGGACCTGGGCGTGCTCGTTGATCTCGATACCACCCATGGTAAAGTGGAGAACGGGCTCCATCAGAGCAACGTGGAATTCGTCGTCAACGTTGAAGGGCATGTTGTGGAAGAACTTCTTGTTCCAGGGGTCCTTCTTCTTGCCTTCGGCAATGAGGTTGTACTCATCGAAGGTCTTCTGAAGAGAAGCCTCGCCACAGCCAATCTCCTTAGCCAGCTCCTTACCGGACATCTTCTTCATCAAGCCACGGCCAGAGTAGTGGCGAGTGTGGAAGTCAAGGACCTTGGAGGCCTTGCTGTTGAGCACAAGGCGAATGGGCCACTTGCCCTTCTCCTTCTCCTTCCACATCTGGCCGGAGACGTAGTCACGGTGACCCAGCTCATCGGAGAAACGGTCACCATCGGAGTTGAGCAGAAGACCGCCCTCACCACGGAGGGCCTCAGCGGCCAAGAACTTGAACTTGGCACCAGGGTCCTTGGGGTCCACGAGACCAGTGGGGTGAACCTGAACCTTGTCCATGTCGATGCCGTTGGCGCCAATCGCCATCAGCATCTTCTGGCCGTCACCGGTGGCGTGGGTGCCGTTGGTGGAAGAGAGACCGTAAGTGTCGGGACGGTGCTTCTGGAGCAGCGAGGTTTCGCTGAAATCAGCGGCGTAACCGCCGGTCGCCAAGATGACGACACCGTCGATAGACTTAGACTCGCCGTTGACAGTGTATGTGACACCAGTAACGTGGTTACCGGACTTGTTAACTTGTGTGACGTGGGCCTTCTTCACGATCTGAACACGGCTGGGCTCGGCATCGGCAAGCTCCTCCAGGCGCTGCATGAGGGCGTAGGTAATGGCCATACCGGGGAACTTGGCATCGTGACCACGGTGAGTACGGGGGTGAGTGTGGCCACCCAGCCGGGAAACGAGGGTGAGGTCAAGGTTGAAGACATCCTGCAGCCACTCGACAGCGGCAGCGGACTTGTAGGTGAGGACCTTAATCAGTTCGGGACGGGCCTTGTCACGGGCGGACTTGAGTGTATCCTCGTAAAAGGCCTTAACGCTGTCTTGAATGCCGAGGTCGACCTGGGTACGGGTAAGCGCACCGTTAATGCCGGAGGTGGCCTTGGTAGAGTTGCCACCGAAGAAAGCTGGAGGTGGCAATGTCAGCATGGGTCATTCACCCCTGAAATGTTCGATCGTACCTTGCTTGTCCAAAACCACGACGTTGCCACCGTTCAAGTAGACGGTGTGGGCAGCACTGAGGCCAGACACTGGAGAAAGGGTCAGCGAAGATGATTACAGGATGCGGGGAAGGATCACATACGACCACCGCCGACCACAATGACTTGGGGAGCTGCCATGTTGGTATGTGTGAGAGAAAGAGGGAAAATCAAAAAAACGAAAAGGTGGGAAAAGAAATGGAGAGGAAGGGGAATAAAATGTTTAAATGGAATCCGGGGGCAGTTTAACTCAGAAGCCGACGAGCTTCCTATCGGCCGAGGCACAAAGCGTGGGGGAAAGAAATGGAGACGATGGGTCTGCTGTGGGTACCGGGGAGCAAGTACAGTAATTGCAATAAGCTGGTTTGTTCACATTTCACAATCCGGGGCAACAGACTATCACATGCGGTTATATGATGATGATTTATTTTGTAGATGTTAATGTACTGTACGGAGTAGCTCTGACATCTTCACATGCATCTGCGTCATCTTATTCAGTCTTGTGATCTGGTGCAGAACAAAGAGGCCATAACACTCAGGCTGAACGACCTAGACTGGAGTTCTTTACCAGCATTTGGGCGTCACATAATATTCCGTATTCCAAGGTTATACTCCTAGACCAAGCATTTCCCTCATACTGGAGCTCTCGGTGTGAAATTACCGCCGAGGTTATGAGCCTCGGAACAAAACACAGTGCAACGCAAAATACCGAGAATGTGGCCCGAGGAGGTGGCATGACAACCGCACCTCATCGGGACTATATAAAACACTTTAATCGAATAAAAAATCTAAGTAATGAAACTAATAATGATGTGGATTCCATCTATATCAATATGGAACTAATATTCAGCCCAAGACGCTGAGATCCATCTTAATGCAATTCCCGGTCTGGTAAAAGCAATCGCCGACCGCTGAACTATGAGTCGCCTCTGATTGGTGGAAGATCCACCAAATCCGGGGGTGAGATTGGCTAGATGTGGGTCTCATGACATCACCCAGATTGGTCGGGGTCGGGGTTCAATTGCCGACGGAATTCAATTGTCGAAGCCACTGCAGCGAGGAAAGCCGACTCAAATTGCATAAATGGAGCCCACCCCCAGTTTTTGCATGCTGGATGGCCGGACAATGCAGGTGTGGAATACTTTCGGGGGCGGGAAGACCGAGTCTCGGGTCAACGCGGTCCGAGAGGGTCTCGCCCGAGAGATCAGAATATTCGACGGTGGAAATCGCGAGATCGGGATATTGAAGTGCGAATAGTAGTATGGACAGTCGGTTTGAATGGATTCGGTGGCATTTGTGTCCATAATTAAAAATAGATTTCGTGATATAATACGCTGCAATCGACTCGTCTGGATCTATGCCGAGATTGGTATCCCATACTTAAATTTAGCCTGAGGCACGCCGTTCTAATCCATCCAAGTAACGCTCTTCGTCACCAAGAACTCATTCAGACCCTCTGCGGCGTTGAATCGACCCCATCCACTGTTCTTCACTCCGCCATGCGGCAGCACGGGCTCATCGTGGATTGTCATGCTATTAATATGCACCGCCCTAGGAACCAATTAGTTCAACATTCAAGTCCAAGGATGAGCGACGATTAGAAAAATACTTACCCAGATTGGATCCGCTTAGCCATCGCCAAGCCTTTACGCAGATCCTCCGTGAATACCGATGCTGACAGTCCATACCCGCTACCATTGGCCAGTCGGATCGCGTCGTCTTCACTCTCGAACACCATGCACGCGGCCACAGAGGCAAAAGACTCTTCCTGCCATAGCGGCATGTCTTCTTTGATACCACCCAAAATGGAAGGCGCCATACGAACACCACAGTCTGAAGGGACCTTGGGCTCAGCAGACCCAGAAATAAAGTGTGCGCCAGCAGCCACCGCGCTGGAAATCAAGGCTTCCACACGGGTCTTGGAAGCCGTGTTCACCAGTGTCGGTGGAAGAGAGTCAGCGCCAGCACCAGCATCCAAAGCGGTCTTCAGGGCTTTGATAAAAGCAGGCGCGATAGAAGAGTGAACAAGGATACGATCAGTCGCCATACAAATCTGGCCAGACTACAACAAAACAAGAATTAGACTCCACCCCTCAAAAACATTAGAGGGAACTCACATTGAGGAATGAACCCGCAAGTACTCCTTGCACGGCAACTTTCATATCAGCATCAGCACACACAATGGAGCTATTCTTCCCGCCCAATTCCATCAGACACGGCTTCAAATTCTGTCCACACGCGCGCGCAATCTTGCGGCCTACAGCCGTACTTCCAGTGAAATTGACCTTGCGCACGGCAGGATGCTCAATCATGGCATTCACCACCTCGGGCGCATCCTGTGGACGACAGGAGAGAACATTCAAGCATCCAGCTGGAAGACCTGCATCTTGGAATGCGCGACCAATAGCCCAGTAGCAGCGTGGTGTGAGTTCAGAGGCTTTAAGAATCGTAGTATTTCCAGCTGCCAATGCGCATGCAGCAGAGCGGATACCAAAAACGTAGGGGGCATTCCTGATCAACCCATCAGTAATGTCGCACGAGACACCTGTTGACCAAGCTGGATACTTACCACGGCACAATCCCGAGAATAACACCCATCGCCTCCTTAAACACAATCGCACTTTGTCCTTCCGTCTCAACAATGGGTGCGCTCCCACAGATAGAGGTAATGCGACTCGCAATGTCGCGTAGCATCCGAATCGCCAATGGAATCACGAACCCCTCTGATGCGCCTACGTCGGCTCCCATCTCTGTGCGCATATACTCCGCATTGGTTGTAAGGCGTTCCTCCAATAGATCAGCTGTCTTAAACAGGATGTCCCGTCTCACGGTAGGTTTTGTCTGCGACCAAGCTGGGAAAGCTGCGTCTGCAGCCTCGACGGCGCGGATCGCATCTTGCGGGGTGGCGGCTGCGGCGGTCCAGCAGGGTTGGTTGGTGTAGGGGCTTACGACGTCGAAGGTTTCTGGAAGAAATTCCTCTTTGCCGTTGATTAACAAGGGAACTGAGACGGTAGCCATTTTGCCGCTTTGAATTCCGGGGATGTTGAGGGGATGGTGTGAGGGGTTAGCTACGTCGCGGTGTTGATGGGATTATCTGGTTGAGGCTTGGCTGAGAGCCCCACCAAGGTGTTTACATGTGGACTGCATCGTGAATGGAGTTGGAGAAGTGTTGATCGTTGCCTTGAATTGCATGAACATCCTGATACTGATTCCACTAGTTCTTGCTAACCATAAATGGATTGATCCGGACCCATAGGATATACGTTGTACTTCGTCCAAACAGGAGGGAGTTCTGTGAGCAGACATGAGGCTATGCTCCTTTATAGAACGGGAATGTAAAAGCCGACGTTCCATACATTCAACCCTGGTGGCGTCCGAGTTAATAATAACAAATAGATTCAACCAGGGATCGAGGTATTGTGTGAAGAGTTTGACAGTACGGCCCCACTGGATCCACCCACTGAGAATGTTTTATCTGAAGCACGAGACTCCACTGAGCACTGCCCTGTTGGTAGACGAGTCACACAACACTGAGGATTGTGCCTGAATCGTCATCTGTTTTTACGTCTTAACCTCGTATTCTGTTCTTATTTGTAGGTGATGTGCATGTTATGATATTATACTAAGCTTCATGCAGGATCTGGACCCCGACTAGCGCATGTTGGATCGTGCATATCGCGCCAAGCTCAATAGTTCTGACTGGGCGCGGGAAAATTTGGACTATTGATGATCTGCGTGGCTGATCAGCCACCTGCGAAGGAACCGGAGTGAATTAGCTAGTTGTACACGTTGGAAGTCGGCAGTAGACACCTTGGCATTTCGCACGCAAGCACGGCATGTAGATATATGACCAGCGAGATTAATCTGACTACACATCTTCTTTCGAAAGATTGCCACTATACCTCCCGAGTCGCCTGCGAACATCGAATGGAATGCCATATCTGATGCGATCGGAGCGTCCTTCCCGATCAGACTGACCCACACTGCTCCATCGCCCCCATCCCACTAACTTCAACCGGTATAACGGATCCCTTAAAAACGAGTCTCAACAAGAAAGTGTGTGTCACTGCAATTCACGCCGCTGCAGCCTTCCCTTCTTGGGTATGATAGACAGCGCTATTCCGGCGAACCAGAGAATGACGATGTCATTCCAGCCAGAGCTTAATCGCTTACAACGGGGTCATCCACTTTGTACGCGAAATCGCGCAAATCCCGCCTCGGTGGCTGACGTCTAGTCTGCCAATGATCGCCAATGTCCACGGTCGAACTAATCTGATTCGCAGATTTCTGGGTTTCTCAGTCGGCATTGGGCTGACTTGTGTGACCCTATATCTGTGGAGGTCCCGATATTGCTCTTCCGCAGGAGTTTCAATCATTCCTTTTGACCCCTCACCTTTCGCTTTTTAGCGTTTACTCTCGTCATCATGGCTGCCAGTGCGAGAGGGCTGCAAATGATCGTGATCGTTTCGGTCTTGGTCGCTCTTTGTGTTATATGTGTGGCGTTGCGCGTAGTGGCGCGTTTACGCCGGAGAGTTGGCTTCGGTGTCGATGACTACCTGAGCATCTTATCAATGGTGCTAATGCTTGCCATGCTGGTTGAACTGATTCTATGTGAGTTCTGTGCCTTATTCTAGACCCGAATCCCTTGCTGATATCCACCAGGGTGTACAATTGGAGGAAATGGCGCTCATGTCAAGGCGTTGGATAACGAAACAATCCAGAACTATTATAAGGTATGTTCCCTTTCTCTGTGGGCATGGCACTCTCTGACACAATTAGATCTTCCTCTCCAACCAATTCACATATTTCGTGCTATGCCCCGCAATCAAGATCTCTATCATCTGCTTCTACCGCCGAGTCTTCACCACACCCAAATTTCAACAATTCACCTTCGGCCTGAACTGCCTCATTGCCGCCTGGGGAGCCGGAATTTTCTTTGCTTGCGCAGGACAATGCCGCCCCCTAAAAGCATACTGGGATAAAAGCATCGACGGACACTGCTTCGACGCCAACCTCTTCTTCATCGTCAACCAAGCCTTCAACGTCCTCATGGATTTCATCATCCTCTTTCTCCCCGTCCCGATGATCTGGGGCCTCCACCGAGCTTGGCAAGATAAACTCGCCCTAAACGGCGTCTTCGCAATTGGAGCCTTCGTCTGCTTTGCCAGTATCTATCGCATCGTGGTCTTGTTTTGGATCAGCCCTATCGACCCAACATACACAGTCTACCAAGCAACATTATGGACACACATCGAACCTTCAGTTGGACTGATCTGTTCTTGTCTACCCATCGTCCGTGGCTTGTTCCCGGCGTTCAGCTTGAAGAACCGGTCTAACCGCAGCAATGCTCCATACTATATTAATACGGATATCAGCAACTCACATGTCTTGTCCAAGTCGAGTCCTCTTTCGCCAGACCCGGAGTACTTGAAGATGCAGTCTGCCATCTATAGTGGGAGTCAGCCTGGGAAGAGGGACTATTTGGGTGATGAGCTTGGGATTAAGGTCCAGACTGATATTGCTATCCACCCTGACAATGACTCGACTACGGCGTTGAAGCCGCATAGTTGAGTCAAGCAAAGCAAATCTTTTATGCCGATATGACGTGATGATCTTTCGATTCTTTATGAGATGGTTTAATTAACCTTGCGATGTATCTTCATGGAGTGTGCTTTGTATAGTATGACCCAGAAACCACTGGTGTTCTCGATCTCGAACCACTTGAGCATGATGTGCTTGTTAAACACAGCAATCGCAATGGTTGAATTGCCTTCCAATGGCCATATGCCACGAGCTTACAGTCATTAAATATTATTTCATTGGGACATGTATCACCTCCATAGCTGTCTTTATCATTCTTGTACGCACTATAGTCTATCGAATCCAAACCATGCCAAAAGACTGGCTGCTGGTCTTCATAGTCTAAGTACTGTGCTCATGTGCATACCAACAAATAAAGGATGTTGTTGTCTTTGAAAAGTTAAGCAAGCACAAAACTCAAGGGGCAACGTAATGGGAATTTTCAGACTTTCTAATTTCATAATTCAAATTCAGCCCTTGGAGGATCAAAGAATATTTAGAAAAGGAAAGAACGAAATCAACGCCAACACTAACCCGAAACCGAATCGAAAGCAAATCTGTAACAAAACCAGAACAAGACTAAGAAAACATCAAACCAGCAACAAGAACCAGAATCGAAAGAAAACCAAGTATAATTGGGCAAGGGAATGAGAGGAAGAAGAGGAAAAAGAGGAAGAAGAGGAAGAAAAGTAAGAGAAGAAAAGGGAGGTTTTTATACTGGTGGGCGACTCATAACTGTCACTCACCGTAGTAATCACAAGTGCAAAGTGAATTTCAGTGAATTGCTTATTCTGCTTTCGAGACTGCTCTTTCCAGTTATGGCAGCTTTAAGTTGACGTTTGCCTTCATGTTCTACGGGTCCCCACGTGGCGTAACGGCCACTACTATCCCGGGCCAGTGACCCACTACCCCAGATTTTGCCGCAACTTTATTTGGAGCAAACTTTATCCCCAAGAGCAACGTAAAACAATATCTTATCTAGAACATAATGTTTGAGTTGGATGAGGTTTTGACTGGGACTATGAGATACCGTCGAGGAATCCGTGTTCGCGCGACTTGAAGCTAAGAGTTATGATGCTATGGTGCAGAGAAATGATGGAATGGAGTCTATGATATCAATCTATGCGTATAAAATATCCACGACCTATCTTTCCAAATTGCGAATTAAACAAAAGAGTCTTCCGGGTGGAACATAGGAGGAACGAGCGCCTTTGGAGGCCATCCAACCTGACTATCAAACTTTGTCTCAAAGGTATATCGTCCAGACCCAACCCATTCCTCACTCTCATCACCAGGAAGAACAACCTTTGCCCTAGAATTAGGTGGAACAACAAGCAGTAACTTGAAACATTGGTCAACCAGGACCCACGAACACTCCAATTTTCCATAAGCCGTCTCATAAACAACTTCAGCAGAGGTGACGGTGCCTCCAGGAACAGGTTTGACAAGAACCTCTCTCCACCCAGACTCAAGTGGACTGACACCCGCAACAGTAGCGTGCAGCCAATTAATGATCGACCCAAGAGCATAGTGGTTGAAACTTGTCATTTCACCTGGGTTGATACTCCCATCCGGACGCATACTATCCCACCGCTCCCAGATTGTCGTCGAGCCCATGGTAATGGGATACATCCACGACGGACAGGATTTCTCCTGGAGCATTCTGTATGCTAGTTGAGGATATCCTGCCTTTGTAAGCGCGTGTGTGATAATAGGTGTACCCGCGAAACCGGTCGAAACCTGGAATCTGGATTTCCGAACCAAACGAGCGAGGCGGGCACCAGCCGTTGTGAGCTGAGCGGGGTCGTCGATAAGATCGAAGACGATGGCGAGTGCGAGGGCAGTTTGGGTATCACCAACGAGAAGGCCGGTAGAGGAGACGTATTTAGCCTGAAAGCGGGACTTCAGTGTGTGGTAATCAGCTTCGTAGCGTTCAGCGTCGGACTGTTCGTTGATGATTTTGCTGATCGATGCGAGGGTGCGTGTGACATGGACCAGATATGCATCTGCGACGAGTGTCCCGTCTGTGCGTGAGTTACCCGGGTTATCGGGAGGTGCGGTGGGATCAAGCCAGTCTGCCAGTTGGAAGATGGTGTCTTCCCAGAGATTGTCTGGGCCGCGTAAAATACCGACATCGACCCAGGCTTTCATGCTGGGGTATTGGCGGCGGAGAATTTCGGTGTCTCCGTAACTTTGGTAGAGGGTCCATGGGAGAAGGACTGTGACGTCGTCCCAGACGGCTTGGGGAAATGTGGGCCAGAGGGCTTCTGGTATTACATTTGGAATAACGAAGGGTGGGATCCCGTGATCGAGGGCTAACTGTTCTGCAGATAGATCTTTGAGCCAGTCACCGAGCATACCGGCTGTATTGTACAGGAAGCTGGCGGAAGGTCCGAAGACTTGAATATCGCCTGTCCAGCCTAGACGCTCGTCACGTTGGGGACAGTCGGTGGGAAGGGAGAGAAAGTTTCCGCGCATGCTCCAGGTCGCGTTCTCGTGGAGCTTGTTGATCATTTCGTGTGAACAGTTAAACCATCCAGTTCGGTGGAGATCGGTGTGCATGACCTCTGCGACGAGGTTGTCCAGAGTGGGATTCCAGCCGTCAATTTGGACATAGCGGAAGCCGTGGAAGGTAAAGCGTGGTGACCAGTTGAGGATCTCGCTGCCAGCAGAGATGATGGTATCGGTGCACTTGGCAATGCGAAGTGGACGAGTGCCGAGTTCTTGGTTCTCAAGGACTTCCGCATGGATAAGAGTCACGGTGTGGCCGGTGGGGCTGACAAGAGAAGGGATGCGGACCCGGCCAACTAGGTTCTGACCGAAGTCGACAATGGTCTTCCCAGAAGGTGTCGTGGTAATCTCTGTAGGCTTCACAGTTTGCGTAACCCTTACCGGGGGCGCATTGGGCGCCACAAGTTCCGTCTTGGGGAATTCAGTCTCGCGGGCGGCGTCCCAAGTTGTTTCCTGATCAAATGACAGGCTATGCCATCCCTTCTGATCTTCGCGAGCATCATAAACTTCTCCATCATATATTTCACTGGTCATGAGTGCCGATGCGTGGCACTTCCACGACGCATCAGAGACGACAGACAACTTGTCCTGCTCAGAATTGATCTCCAACTGGGCGATCAATGCCATTTCATCACCGTAGATAAACCGCTGACCACCAAGAAATCCCAACCGTGTGGCATACCATCCTTCAGCAAGTTCGACTGCGATGACATTATCTTCATTCACCCGCAACAACGATGCTACATCAAAGACCTCATAGTTTAGTCGGTGGTGGTAGCTCGTCCACCCCGGTGCCATGCAATGATCTCCAACCGGGAGGCCATTGATATAAGCTTGGAAGACACCCAAGCTGGTTATATAGAGACGAGCATCCCGCAGAGCATATGCAGAAAGCTTGAAAGTCTTCCGCAAGCGAAGCGGGCGTAAAGGCCCCTCGGCCTGTTTGGTAGGACTAGTAATTGCACGCGCGGTCCAGTCCTGGAGATCCAGCAGACCGCATTCCACAGTCGTCCAAACGGACCATTCTGTTGGCTCATTGCTTGGACTACCATAAGATCGAATACGGACACGGGCCGATTCGCGAGACGAGAGGGGTTGGCTCGGCCAGGGCACCAGAACGGAGTCTGATGCGTTGATGTGGTAAGATTCGGGACTTGAATTACCACGCTGGATCTCTATATCATAAGCTTTCTGTTCCCAATTTGGGAATGTGTTTTTAGTGGCAGTGAACTTCCACGAAACGCGGGGGCAGGAGATTCCGATGCCGAGTCCTGTGGCATGTTGTTCAAAGGACACCGACGTGATTGATGGGTGTGCAGACATCGTGACGGCTACTTGGGTGTGCAAGAATGAAGTTTTTTCCTTATTTTACCCTCCATTGCGAATATAACTGTCCAGGTGTGACGTGTAGGTAAGGCTGGTTCGGGGTAAATCATGCCGACCCCGGTAGTTGCCAGCCCCGCATTCTTGATGACCTCCCTTCCCGAGGATTACCCGAGACCAGAGCATTTTCTGGAACAGGGCTTGAATCTTGACTTAATCAGTCTATCTGTATCAACAATCGGCCTCACCGAGTGTAGAATCCTGATCGATCCACACTGCTCAGGGAATAGAATTTCAAAATTAGCCATGATAGCCGATGGGTTGAAAGACGTATACATTTTACCTGGATAACCAGTCTTCATTGAACTGATGGGAAGACAAACCAGGTAATGTCAGGCACTGATGGATACTCATTTGATCCCAAGGCTAACATGCCCATGAGGAGGTACATCGGGTAATTCAAAGAGAGTTAAATAGGTTACGCCTTGACAGCCTAATACCAGACCTGGTGCATAACTTGAGAGTGCATTTACGAAGATTTAACTATGTATATCCATAGATTGAGATCACGAAAGACATTGTAAAAGGACAAAACCATTTAATGATCAATGCCTTATAGTTCATAGTCGCGATGATGTTGTGCTAAATCATGCAACCATCCCCCTTGCCGTGGGAGATGTTGTTGAAATCCGAGACATGCAGATGGACTACCATTGTAAAGTCATTGGAAATTCAAGTATCACTACGAAAACCAATCAACCACAAATACCCTGCTACTTCGGCGATAGATCAGGTAGGATAGGTGCCTGATACATCTCGCAATTTAGTCTGATGAGCCCCGATTTGTCTGAGCTCATAGTTTAAAGCATCCTGACATGACAAGAATTCACTAGGCTTCAAGGGCCCTTATTTTGTGGACCAGCTGGGCAGTGCTTAGAATTACCTTGTGAATGGGAAAACCTCGGGGAGGGGAAGATTGCCCGAAGTGATCACCCGCAGTTCGACCGGACAAACCCCAACCCCAGATTACGCACCCCGGATTTGAGGTCCAGGTGGGGATGACTACCGTGGACCAAGTTGCAGTGATCTACAGATAAGAAATAGGGAGTATAGTATTTTGATAATATTTGACTTAAAACTATCGTTTCATAGCGTGTTGTAGGTCCATGATCGTGGTGAAAGGCAAACAGCACGTGGTAATGCGAATCCTGGGGAAAAGTAATTAGGTTTTCCCGTCGAATCCCGGATGATGCTCTTTGTCTAACCACCTCCGCATTTTTGGGTGCTTCTAGCCGCTGGGCTTGCCTCTGCAAGAATGCGCTGGGGCGAGCTTGCTCAGCTGATGTTCTGCAACTTATGGCACATCCCTGAAAACCAGGGATACATAAACGCCTCCACACCCCTCGAACAATTGACCATCCCTGTGGCCACCGACTGGTTTGACCTTTCAATTATACGATACTGTATCATTATATACCTACCAAAGACTGTCCACAATGGAGAAACCGACTACAGAATTCATCGAGCATACAGATAACCACCAACTCAGCCACATAGCCAACCGGGAAGATCACGAACTAAGCAAGTGGCAAAGCGTCAAGAAGTACCCATGGGCCTTTGTATGGTGTATCTATGCCGTGTGGTGCATCCTTCTTGTCAGCTTTGAGAATCAAGCATCCAGCAATGTCACTAGCATCCCGGAATTCCGCAAGGACTTTGGTTTCTACTATGAAGGCAATTATGTACTCGAGGCGAAGTGGCAGTCTGCCTTCAGTGGAGCACCTGTCGCATCTGCTGTCATTGGTGCCCTCTGCTCGGGACAGATTGCTGATACCATTGGCCGGAGAATCACTATAGGGGGTGCGCTGCTGATCTCCGTTGCAGGCATCACGCTGGAGTTTGTGGCGACGACGAATCAAATGTTCTTTGGTGGAAAGTTTCTGAATGGATTTGCACTAGGCGCACTGGCCTCTGTGCCAGTGACCTATGTCGGCGAGGTATGTTTACCGTCTCATCCTAATTTGATCTTTGTTCTGATTTTGACAACTGTACTCTCATAGATCGCCCCCCTCGCCCTCCGTGGTACACTAACCTGCCTCACAGCCCTGGCCTACGTGATCGGTCCTCTCATAGTAGCCCTAATTACTAACACAACGGGCAACTACACCAACCGCTGGGCCTACCGTGCCGTCTTCGCAGCCCAATATGGCTTCGCCGCAACCGCCATCGCCTTAATTGCCTTCATGCCGGAGTCCCCTTGGTGGCTCATCTCCCAGAACTGGGAAGAAAAAACAGACGATTCCCTCCGCAGACTGGGATACAGCGAAACCGAGCGACTCAAGAAGATTGCCATCATAAAAACCACTCTCGAAGAAATACGCTCCGAGACAGAAGGAGCTACGTACCTTGAATGTTTCCGGCGCTCAAATCTTCGACGAACAATTATCTCCATTGCCCCGCTGAGCATTCAAGCCTTCTCAGGTGTCCTCTTCGCGGCAGGCTATTCGACATATTATATGGAATTAGCAGGATACAGCACGCAAATGAGTTTCAGACTTCAGATCGCACAGCAAATTCTCTCGCTTGTCGGCAACGTCATGTCTTACTTTGTCATCGATCGCCTCGGTCGCCGGAACCTCATGATTTACGGCCTAGCCGTGCTCACAATCATCCTAATGCTAACGGGTGGCCTTGCCGTCGTGGCTTCTCAAAATGATAATCCCAATGCACCGGATGCAGTGAAAGGCACCGTTGCTATGATCTTGATTTATTGTTGGTGGTACAATATGACTATCGGATCAGCAGGATATACCATCCTGACTGAAGTTTCCACATCACGTCTGCGGATTAAGACGATTGCCATTGGCTTGGCGTTACAGAATGCGCTATATACTATGTGGTCATTTGTGTTGCCGTACATGTTCAATCCAAATGAGGCGAATCTAGGTGCGAAGGTGACATTTATCTTTGGGGGGCTGAGTGTGATTTGTTTGGTCTATTTGTGGTTTTTCCAGCCTGAGACTGCGGGACGGACTTATGGGGAGTTGGATGAGATGTTCATGAAGAAGGTTCCTTCGAGGAAATTCAAGGCTTACAAGACTGATGCTGAGGCTATGGGGAATGCCGTGAAGGGGGGCGTTGAGAGTGATGTTTGACCTGCTTAACATATGACCTTGCAGACCAGAAAACTTTGCTAGAATTTATACGAAGATACTTATGCTCTACTGGAGTTTAGGTTTAGGCTGGAATTCTGGCCCTTGTAATAATGATTCAAGATGCCTCAATGGCAGGTAGCTATTGAGGGGTATTCTGCGCTTGGCTAGAGTGGTGTAAACCACGGACATATTGTAGACATCAATTCGTAGAAATTTCATTAGATAGTCATAGAGCTATCAGTGCACCATTTGACCGGCAGCGAATTCCTGGAAAACATTAGTGAAAGAGCATGGAGAAGCCTTGTAATGTATCAACCACCTACCGGAAATTGTTCAGAAATACTACTTGCCACCTGTTCCACATCCTCTGAGAGTTTCTGCACACCGGAGTCCCATTGGCGAAGGCTCTTGCGAAAAGTTGGGTCAGCACTTTCACCAGTCTCGAATGAAATAATGCCATCTATCTGGTCAATACGACCACGTAGACGCCCTTGTTCAACCATTCGCGCAGCATAAGCTTCTGCCTTCTCACCAGCGGACAAGTCACCAGAAGCCTGAAGACCCAAGATAGATCCCAAAGCATCAGCTGTGATGTTTTCATAAAGCTTGCTCGCCGCGACGAGGTTATGTTCAATGACAGCCTTGTCAAGAACAGTGGCACCATCAGCAGTTACAGCAAGTTGGTGGGGTGCAAGCTTTTTGGCAAAAGCAGCAACCTCCTCCGCAGTGAGAAGGCGATCGAGGAACATCTTCTCCAGAATAGAAAACTCATTCACGGAAGAAGCTCGGTCATCCTTGTACAGCCGGGAAAGGGTGCTCCAGCGTTGTGGGCCTGCTGGCGCTAAAACTGCACAACGAATAGCAGCCGACAGCGCTGTGAGTCGATCGCCCTCATCAACGCCCTCGGCTAAACTGACGTTGAAGTATTCCTGCGAGGCATCCAGGAATCGGCGACGAGCATCAAGAATGCGAGCCTGGGAAAGTTGGAAGTACAGCTTGGCATCATGGTCCTGGATCTTGCTGGGCAAGTTCTTAATCCGGTTCAAAAATGTTTCTGCACTGGTCGTATCTTCATCTTCGAGGTAGTAGCGCACGATCCTGATCCAGAGCTTTGCTTTGTCTTCATCGGAGACCAGGCGCTGCGAGCTATCAATGGTGATTCCCTGCAGTGCCCGTGCTGCGGCGGTATATTCCTCTTGCGACTCGTAGGCTTCCGCTAGAATCTCACGAATCTGTGAGTCCTGCTCTTCGACGGAAGTTGTGCGGGATTGTAAGAGCGTTACGGCGTGCTGTCCGACCTTGATTTTGATTTCGGGTTCGAACTTGTGAAGGACGGCAATGAAGGAATCGAGGAGGGGGCGGGCGGCAACAATGCTGATAGATTCGCTCAAGATGGAGTCTAGGTAATAGACTATGTCTTGAGCGAGCTCGTCGCCAGATGAGCTGGTCACGATATCATTGAGAAGGGTGTTGTATTCTTGAAGCTTCGTGGATTGGTGGGGTATGGACTCGATCGCTGCCAGCGCTGTTGTGACTCTTTGGGATGCCATGATAATAGACAGAGACAAGAGAATGAGCTCAAGGTACAGCTCAGTTGCCGTCTGAATCTAAGAATATTGTTGTAGGGGATGTAGAGGTTGCGTTGTGGTTGGGGATCGAGAGGTGCAAGCTTATCGATAAGAAAGGCGGAGAAGAGATGTATGTATAGGCTATAGCTTAGACGTTTGCCTCGAAAAGGGTTCGAACCAACTCTTGTTGATTTCCATTTGGGGAAAGGGAAGTTCTTTTTTCCATCTGGCTCTCATCGTGGCTTTCACAGTAAATAGTATTCATACATGCATAGCCATGATGGAACTTGACAAGCAATTAAACGTGGCTTTGGCGGGGTTCAAAGCTCGCGTTGACCTCTAATAATTGTGAGATCATCGCAAAGAAGAAACCAAAATCAGTCCTTTGCACCTCACTAAGATGCCATAAGGAATTACGGAATCCCTATCGCTTCACCAAAAATGACCAACTTTGAACATTTAGCTCTGCATGCATAATAGATCCTTATAGCTAAAGTGAAGTCATCACTGCCAGCTTTCACCGCCTTGGCCAGTTGGCCCAGGAAGCTCCGCTCCGTGGCGCCTCTACTCGATCTTTGTTCTTCAAATTCCATCGACGCCCATCACGCCTACTACCCTCGCGTTCCCCTCTTCTTTGGACAGGTGCATAATCTCAGTCTTTACCAATTCTCGAATCCGAACTCCCCTCTTTCACATCCACCATGGCGCAGGTCAAACAAGACCCCGATGCCATGTACATCAAACCCGATCCTGATAACAAGGACTTAGTCCTTGCTGACATGGACGATGACGACCTTTATGAAGATGCTGGCGACCTTGATTTCACAGCAGCTGGGCAGCATGTATGGCTATCCCGCCTTCCTCGGCAGTTGTGGGAGAACTGGGCGAAAATCGACGATGACGAAGAGATTGAGATCGGAACAATGAGAATAGAAGGAGATCCATCAGACCTTAAGAGGGTATGTGTGGTGGATAATCTCTCTCCGTGTTTCTGATTTCTCTGGAAACTAACAATCTGACGTACAGGTCAGCTTGCGACTCCATGAACGACCCGATAATAAAGATATCCCCAAAGACTACACCTTGCAACGCCAAACAGTCACCTCCACAAATGCCTCACATATGACTCAAAATACCTACGTCTTTACGGAGAAGGATGTGCCCGGTGCTGAAAATCGCATGGCTTCCTTTGGAGAGACACGATCTGCCTTGTATGAGGCCATGAAGCGCGAGGCCAGGAGGAGGGAGCAAGGCAAGAAATGGGAGCCTTATGTGCGGAAGACAGTACCAAGTATGCTTGCCCGAGAAATTTTGATGTATTATTGCTCACGTTTTCTAGAACAAACGGCGCTCATCGGACGAGTCAGCGAGGAATTCAATTGTCTACCAGTGGAGAACGAGGAGTTCCGGAAGATCTCAGAGGCTCGGGCTCTGGAGGCTCTGAAGCCAAAGACGGGAGTCAATTTCGTGGAAAAGATTCCGGCCCACCTCATGCTGGCGCGTCATGCCCTACCCGGGGAGAAGGGCACTTTCGTGGTATGTGTCCAGTCTTGTTTCCATTGCCTGATGATTTACTCACACCATTCCAGCAAGCTACGAAGCCTCTCAAATCCAAGTCACAGGAAAACAAAACTACCCGTATTGCACAAAACGAGCTTTTGGACAAGATCTTCCAGTGCTTCCGCCAATATCAGTACTGGCCATTTAGGTCTCTCAAACATCAACTACAACAGCCTGAAGCTTATCTCAAGCAAACTTTGGAGATGGTGGCACATCTGATCAAATCCGGAGATCATTCTATGACATGGCAGCTGAAGCCAGAGGCGCAGGAAAAGAACTACGCAAATTCCTTTGCCGATGCTAAGGCTGAGTTGGCTCCCGAGCCTGAAAACTATGATGATGGTTCGGAAGATGACCCAACTGCTTCTGGCGTTGATGAAATGCAATTCTAAGACCTTGAAAAGCCTAAGCCTAGACTAGAGATACCTCAATAATAAATACGTTATAACGGCAATTATTTCACATGTAGAAAATAACACATCGTTTTAGATTTCCATTTCACTCCCCACATGATTGAACTCTTGTTGTGATCTATACGCGCTGCCAAGCTCTCACGTGACCCTACCGCGCCACCGGCGTTAAGGTTTGGATCGCGACTCGTCATTCACATCTTCTCCCCACGAGCTATCTCTCACTTGCAAATCATATACAGGATACACTTTGTAACCCAGAGAACCTCAAAGCTCTCTTACTCTCCTTGGACTAATCATACATAACTACACAGCTCCCAAGCAGCCCTTTATGACAGAGAACGAGGATCTGTTGACCAGGATTGGTCAACTTGCTGGTAAGTAAGCCACACCACATCCCCTCAGACAAGCAGTTATCTCATATGTACAGGTCAAATCAATCGACACAAGAATCAATCAACCCAGTATCCCCAGTCCGCTCATCAGTCACAGCATGTCTCTCGCCATGTACCTTCCCACTCAGGATGGGCACCGTATTCTCGAGGCAGAGGCCGACCTGCGGGTCCGCATCGACACCGCACACTGGTTTTGAATAATGGAGCTGCTAGGTCCACGCCCAGCTCTACCTCTTCTCCTGGTCCTGCGAGCGAGAACGATGGCGAGTCGCACCCCGCGCCCACCTCGAACGGCTGGGTCGCTAGGCATGACCGCCATATGCAGCTCATCAACTCCGCTGTCTACGACAAGGAAAAACAGGCCAGAGCCAAGGCTATGGAGGAAACCCGCAAATTAAAAGAGCAGCGACGTACCGACCGTGAACAATCCAAGGTCCTCCGGTATGCCCAGGGCCCTGCAGGTGCATCTGTGTCTACTTCTTCACAACAGATTATTGTCAATGATGTCCCCTTCAAGGTTGTACGAGGAGGTAGCAAGTTGGTTCGGGTATCAAGTATGTCTCCTCTGAATCCTTCAGTACTGTCGGGAACTGGCTCACCTGTTTTAGATGATCCAAATACCGCCAATACCACACCAAAGCGTGTCACCGTTGCTGGTGTGACTTTTGTCCGAAGCAAGAACGGCAATCTGCACCGTCTTGGTGCTGTTGCCTCGAAAAAGTATGTTCCCTCCCTAGTATTGAGTCCATTCTCACTAACAGATCCTTAGACAACCAGGTGCCGCGAAAAAGCGGAACGAACTTTGCAAAAGATTCACTACGACCGGTATTTTGATTTCCGGCGGATCATTTCGCCTCGCCATAACGATCTATTATGACTTGGAGACTAACACACTCACTTTGATACTTCAGGTACATGCTACAAAGGACCATCCTGTCTTTTTACTCACGACCCAAGCAAAGTTGCCATCTGCAAAGACTTCCTCCAGACAGGCAAGTGCAGCGCAGGTATTAGCTGTGATCTTTCCCATGAGCCATCGCCTCACCGTTCCCCCACTTGCTTGCACTTCATGAAGGGACGGTGCTCCAATGATAATTGTCGTTATGCTCATATTCGCACGACACCTGGTGCCCCCGTCTGCCGGGAATTTGCGACTTTAGGTTACTGTGAGAAAGGTGCCCAATGCGAAGAACGTCATGTGCACGAATGCCCTGACTACGCCAATACTGGAGTCTGTCACAAGAAGCGCTGCCAGTTGCCCCATGTTGACCGCGCCGGTCAGATTCGGAAGGCTGCCGCCGCCGCAGCTAGTAAAGCTGAGGCTGGAGAAGATGAGTCCGACCAGTCTAGTGAAGAGGAGGAATACGATGCGATTGATTCTGACGATGTCGACTCTGATGAGTTTGATGACATGCCTGAAGAACTGATCGCAGGTGAGGATACTAGTGAGATGCATCAGCAGCAAGACTTTATCCGCTTCTAAAAGCAGTCTTGAAGCTTGTCCATAGAAGATAATTATCTTACCGGGAGCACGTAACTACTGAGCGCATTTCAGCTTGACTTTTTGTTTCTTTCGTTGATATTCACGTGGTTTTGGCTTAGCCATAGTCAGTGATACCCCTGAACATGTTGAGATTCATAGCATTTCTGAAAAAAAAAAAAAAAAAAAAATAATGAAAAAAAAAGTTAAAATTGCTTGAGTACATAATTCCTTCCCGAATATCCAGTTGACCAAAGTTTAATGGTTTCGTATTGGTTGTGGCACTTAGGTAGATATCTAAATCTCACGTATCCAGATCTTACACCTCCAGGAAACGGGTAAGGTCAACAATAATTAAGAAGAGATTCGCGAGAGACATCCATCTTCATATATTCGTCTATCTGGTGGGTAACTCCAGAAATTCCATTTTCAATCCAGTTTCCATGGTTGTCCAGCACATGCAGCCAACTCAACTCCAGAGCGGACCAGCGCCAAAATTCAGGTGAGTTTGGCTGATTTCACTCCATAGCAGTAACTTAACCGGACTCACTGCATTTCACGTTCCTATCCAATCGCTCCGGAATGCCAGCAGTAAAGGTCTGTTCCAAGGTCACACTTGGTGAACATTGGCGGGCGAAGACCGTGTTCGATAAAGCTAAACCGACGGCACAGCCATCACGAGCTATGAATGTAGCACCGAAATCCTAACCCTGATTAGAGTTATCTCGAGGACTGTAGCTCTTTGCCCATTCCATCCAAGTTTCAAATCTGGCATTATCTCCACGTTGAGCTTGTTGATGGAGTTGGGCCGTACTTGGGACTCCCCAGCACTAGGCATTCGAGATCGGGATATTTGTAAACGGTCTGTGTACAGGTCATAGGCTTATGGGAGGATGCTGATTTGGTTCTCGGAAATTTTGAACTGAGCTGTCGAGGTTTAGTGAAACCTGTAAAGACATCAAAATTGACTGGGAGTCATGTGATTATGTTGATGACTAGAATGATGTGTAGACTTACAGAAAAGTCCGTAATTCCTTCATATTCGAACTGCCCTGAATTGAGAGCTTCCTTGTGGCTGTACTGGATAGTGATAGGATAATACAGGGCATTGCGAAGGGAGGAAATGCTTGCACAGCCCTCCCCACCTTCTTGCAGGAAGGAGAGTGTAAACAAGTAAGCTAGTAGAAGGGAAGTAGGCCCAAAAATGACAAGGTGTCTGGAATTAGCCTTGAGATTAAATTATGTTTGTTTAGAAAGAGGGTGTATATCTCGAGACTAGAGATAGAAATGCAATAGCCATTGTCATTATGAGGATACTCAGAGATTGGGTATGTGCATAGGCTTAAAGTTCAGTTATTTGCATTGATGCCTTGAAGCTGAACCCACCAAGGAGCTAAGAAATAGAAAATTTCAAAATGAAAGAAAGTTTCCTATACCTTAGAAAAACAAATCATATAGGGAGAATACTTTCAAGACCAATATGAGATCGCAAAGAAACATGTCTATCGTATGGACAGTTTCACCGCATCGCCTCAAGACCTCATTAACCAAAGCAAGTATACACAATGACTCATTCAGCCAGAACCCTAAGATTATCAATCATATGATCAGAGAATCAAGTCAACAAAGAAACAGCAGCCTAGTAATACCTCGACATCATTCAATACAAGCATCACTCCCTCTTGAGATGCTGGTAAGAGCCAGGACGAGCCGTCAAAGTGGAAACGTTCCCTCGAATAGGAACATGCCCGTCAAATCCTACCAATCCAACTATTAGCAGCCTCCAGGCTCCGTCACATGTACCCAATGCTCGGAATGCAGAACGAAGATCAGGCAGGGAGTGTACATGGGCCAAAGTGAGGCTACTGTAGAACCGGGCTTGGCTGGATAACGTTTCAGGGATGTTGGGCAACGACGATAATCGAAGCATGGCTGGCCCCACGGTTTCCCCTTTTTATACTGAAACTTGCTATTCGACGGTATATAGTGGATCTACTAGATGTAGAGGATTTTTTTGTAGATCTGGAATGACTCATGCCAGCCGATCTCTTATGGTGTCAAGGAACTCCTAGCACAGGATATACGCCCTTCCTACGCTATATGGGAAAACGACATATGAACAAGGACACTTATAGAAGGAATCAAAATCTCACTCCCAGTCTAGTCGTCATCAGAAACTAAAAGCCCGGAAGGCGTTACAATTGTCCAAGCACACGAGAATTGAGGTCATCATCTTCTACAGTAGGCTCCGTTTCCGTTTGTATTTCCCGAGAACTTAGGTGTCATCCTATTACTAAGGCGGAACCAGGTCCTCTTCTCGATCTACGATTGGATAGACATGGGCTTTTCACCGCCAGATTCTAATCGGCCGGGGCGCTTTCGCACGGGGTCGCCGTTTCCGAGGACCTATCACGGAACCCTGGGTCTGATGCCGCGTCCTATAGCCAAACAGTATCAGGGGTCGGAAGATGCAGCCTGTGGGCTCGACCTTCCAGGAAAACACCATCAGAAGACAGGAACCGACGTGAATCTGCGCTCTGGGCGGTACAGCATATAAAATATGCTAAGGAGATGGGAGGGTTCCACATGTAGAAGATCAGAACCCAAAGAAAAGGGCCAAAAAAAGTAAACAAGTAAATAAAAAATTCGGACCATCACTGGTTCGCAAATATCGAAACTCTGAAACGGAAGGATTTCCAGTCATGAATGATATTGAGACCATTTTTGAGTTTGTCTTGGGTTCATCACGATGGCATCATCGTGTGGTTTCTCTTCCATACCACCCCAGAGTGCAAGGTGGGTGATGACCCTGGCCAAAAAAAGATACCAGGATTCGGGTTTGGGCGTTTTGGCCAGAAGATGTACCCGTCAGATTGGTCTGGGGTGGGAGCTGAAGGGCGTCATCTGGAGGGACCGAGTGATCAGTGCAGAACATCCGTGCATCATGCATCCGCCCTGCTTTCCCGAGGTGTGCAAGGCCTCGGGATAATCCAGAGAACCATGGAATGAGTGGTGGATCTTGACGGGCCGGACCCGTACAACGTATATCCACAGCAGTCAAGAATCACTCACGAAATGACAGTCACACCGAGTAAGAAATGATTGGAGAGGAGGGAAGGTTGAATCTCGGGCACAGACCTGTCTCAGCGGGCCGACAAGGTTGATCGATAGGCTATCGTTTATCGATAACGTCCCCCGCTTAAACGTGATGGGCTTTTCACTACGACAGGCACTTGGAGTTGATCCTCAGGGTAGAGAAGATTATTTTTGTTTTTAGTTTTATGTTTCCTTTTGGGCCGTCGATCAGGGAATGCCCGATCAGGTAGGGGAAAGGGGAGACAGCCATAGTATGCGCTCAAGGGCCCTGCACGTCTGCCCAAGATGAGCGAAGCAGCCAATGGCGGAGTTAGAGGCACACTCCAGTCCCGCGCAGACCGCTAATCGTACTGTATACTTTGACTCATTATTCATTGTCTATGTAAGACTTAAGTATCCGTGACTCGTGAGGTTTCGGGTCAACCGTCCATGCTTGCGCCTGCTACAATTACCCGGCGTCTTCCCCCCTCTATTTGCATATACTTCAACAGATCTTGGATTCATCTTGCATTTTCGATTCTATCGACTTTGCTTTTTTGTATTGCCTTTTCTCCTTCCACCTGATTTCATTTCCATTCTCCCATACTTCCTTGTCAACCTGTGTTGCCCCGCCCCGCCCCTCTTTTTCCCTTTACACACTATATCCACCCACACACCGCCTCTTCCGCGATGGCACGGTATTCTCAGTTTGACTTCTACCAGCAAAATCCATCACCATTAGATGTTACGCCATCAGAAGAGGAGGAGATGAACGTGTTAGACGATAAGATTCTGGACTCCACCTCACCCGGACTCTCTGATCCGCGACGTGCCTCATACGACGAGGCCTATTCACATCGGAATTCAGTCTGGTCCAACTATTCAGCCGGCTCCGATCAGTCTCGTCCAACCTCGCATCTGGGTCAGGCCGTTTTGGATTCTGGCGTTCCCTTTATGCCCGTCGATGGGGCCCACTACGCTCAACCATGGTCTCTCTCTCGGAATGCTTCCGGCTCATGTACTCCAACTGCCTACGATCAGTATCCATCAGAAGCTGAGAGCAACTCTGCGCCCTTCCAGGGGGGGTGCAGTAGGGCCAGTAGGCTCCATGCCCATGGGTGCGGTTTCATATCGTGGTGCCATGGGCTTCCAGCCGCCGGGTGGGGTCGCGATGTCCCCGCAGTCTAGCCAGGGTTGGATGCCGGCGCCTATGGATTTGTCCGATGCAAACCCGTCAAAAAGCCTATATCGCAATGGATCCCCGTTGACGATTCGTCGTGATGGGATTCGCAAGAAGAACGCTCGCTTTGAGATCCCTGCCGAACGGACGTTGAGTAACATCGACCAACTGATTAATCAGTCGACCAATGAGGAGGAGATCAAGGAGCTCAAGCAGCAAAAGCGATTACTGCGTAATCGCCAGGCCGCGTTAGTAGACTTTGAACAACCCGATGTTGCCGTTACTGACCTGATTTCATGCACAGATTGGACTCACGTCAACGCAAGAAGCTTCACACCGAGAAGCTGGAGGAAGAGAAGAAGCAATATGCTCATGCGATGACTCAGATGGAGGAAGTCGTCGCAAGACTTCAAAAACGAGAGGCAGATTTGCTGCGCGAGCAGGCCGACTGGATGGCTCAACAGCAGCAGGTCACTCAGTACCTGGAAAGTTTGCATATTGAGAAAGACGAGATGATCCGTGTACACACCCTGGAGACGGCCGAACTTCGAAAGAAGAACAATATCCTGATGGAGACTGTCGAGAAGTTGGAGCGTGGGGTCAGGCCCGGCATGGAATCCCATGGCGAGTTCGGCTTTGAGGATATGTCGATGGATGGCCATCCATGGGACGACTTCCCCATGAGCAATGGACTCCCCATGCAAGACCAGATGCCTGCATCGGGTCCGGTTCAATCTCACGCTCTGACCCAGGTAAACGAGAGAGCAGAGAAGCCCTCGAACTCGGAGTATCCGTTCAGCTGGAATGCCTTCTACATGTGTCTGCTCTTCGGTGCATTCATCGCTTCCAACAACACCTCCCTGCCCGGCCGAAATCTTCCCCAACTGTCGGAAGAGTACCGCGCCGAGTCGGCTAACGTGCTTAAAGCGGTACTAGCCTCATCCCCGTCGGATGCTGCTCACTCCACCAACGCAGTGGCTGCAGCTGCTAGCGCTGGCGCCGGTGCAGCCACCATGACCGGCATGGATATGACCCAAATGGGGCCTGGCATGAGCGGGTCCTCCACGCTAGACGAACTGCACGATACGCTAGTCATTCCAACCGAAGAGCAAGAGCGCGCACAGGTTTTTGCCATGAATGCAGATCAGTATAATTCCCTGACCACTTTCGAAGGGGACGGCAGCTTTAAGCCTCAGCCGCCGTCGGACTTGCAACAAGCACTGGCGGCTATGCGCCACAACGCGGCTCAGCATTCACGAATGCATGATGCCACCTCCAATGTATACACTAGGTCGCTGATGTGGGAACGAGTCCCACAGAAAGTGATCCATGATTTCCGTCGTATGGTTCAGGAGTTTGGGGCCGCTCCGGTCAAGCAGGAGATGGGCTTTCAGTCCGCATGACGCCGGGGTCCCACTTTGGCCACGACGTTTGACTGAAGCTAAATCGTCGTGATGGATCTCCCTGCATTTTGATCAAAACTGATTTTGGTTCTGAGCGAATCAGAATGATACCGAGCCGGCAACGGTTCTCCACTGCGTGCCTTAATAGACCACGCAATTTCCTTGTAATGACTTCTTGGTACTATTCTTATTTTCCCTTTTTTTTCTTTCTTCTTCACTTTTTCTTTCTGGCATATTGGATTCCGGGATGTTGATCAGTTAGCGATTGCTTTGGAGCGACTTTTGTGTTTTTAGGGAGGAAGGATTTCTATTATCATACACGGGGACTGATGTTCATGGGATGAGGGATTTTGATTACTGGCGATACGAGCGATGAGATCCACTGGGCATTTTGCTTTTGTTTTCTAGCGTTGGTACAAGCGGAGACAGCATTCGGGATGGGTCGTTTCCTTTTGGTTTACTATCTTCTTTGTCAATGTTTTTTTCTGCTTGGGAGGCTCTCACAAGGTTGATTCTTGGCTTCCTGTTCGAGCGTTAACTAAACCCTGGATTGGCGGCGACGCCCTGGATGATTTATGACCGATACGATGCAATTGGAATGATTTCCGACATGATGACATTGTTTTTTGTTTTAATTGGGTCGCATGGCGCGGCTATGCCCGATCTTCGAACTGGGGGCTTTTGGTCTGGCTTCACGGAACTACATCAAATACCATTCTTTCTGTGAACATATTCATTCTTCTGCATCTTCCTATTCTGTTTAGATCAGACTGACTCGCTCTTGTCTAGACTTTCCTATCTCGGCAAAGTTACGGAAAAAAATCGTCATGCTGGTGTTCTGTCCACTTGTTCTCATTAACCGAAGGACCTTGGGAGCAAGTCACCTCATCACAACACCCAATCACTTCCCCTGAATTAATTCCAAGGTCTGGTCCACTCAGAGGCACTAATGCAAGCTCGGGCCTGACTCCACGAGGCTTCCAAGATTCCGAGACACAGTGGGTTTGATCTTGCATGTTCTGGGTCTAGGTCATGTCATGGAGGCACGGTTTGTACGACGCCAGGACGAACCTCCACCACGTTATCCAACCACACGACCACGAAACTCTCTAGATCAGTTTTAACGTGTTCCAAATAATCAAATATGCTTTACTAGAATACTTGGTCCATAATCCTGCCCTGACTAGACCAGACTGTCTAATGGGGCGAAAACTCGTACCCAGGGTTCCCAAACTCCCAAGGTACTCATCCCAGCGGGGACGCCGATGGCGAGTTTTTTTTTTACCATTTATAAAATGGCAGGGAAGATCCTACCGCTTACAGGCCGTGCTCACCATCCCTTCATTCTTTTCTACTTTTTTGAGTCTTCTTAGATTGATTTGATATCAATTTATCGATCATATCAATCGAAGAAGGGTCCGGTTCTATAACCCGCACCCGCATCAGCCACCCAAAATGGCCTTCGACCCTCACAATGTCGACCTCGACACTGCCGACCCAACGGAGATTGTCTGCTACCTCAATGCTTCAAGCAATGACTACAATGGCCAGCTCGGCGCGCGTATCTCCGCCATCTTCGTCATCGGCATTGTCTCCTCCATTGCAACATTCTTCCCCGTGGTAGCTCAACGGGCTCCACGTTTCCGCGTTCCGCTCTACGTCTATCTCTTTGCCAAGTACTTTGGTGCTGGTGTTATCGTCGCAACGGCCTTCATCCATCTCCTCGACCCTGCCTACGAAGAGATTGGCCCGGCTAGCTGTGTAGGCATGACAGGACACTGGGCCGATTACTCCTGGTGCCCGGCCATCGTCCTCACCTCGTTGATGATCATCTTCCTCATGGACTTCGGCGCTGAGCGCTATGTCGAGAAGAAGTACGGTCTCTGCCGTGATGATCCCGAGCCTATCATGGCTACTGGTGTGGAACCTCAAGCTGACGCGCGCCGACTTTCTGCCCACGGCCAGGCTATTGATCGTCCTCGTTCCGCTGATAAGAACAACAAGCAAATGAAGGAGCTCGAGTCGCAATCCGATCTTGAAGAAGCGACCATCGAGCGCTCCTTCCAACAGCAGATCGCCGCTTTCCTGATCCTGGAATTTGGTGTCATCTTCCACTCCGTTATCATCGGCTTGAACCTCGGTGTCACCGGTGACGAGTTCGCTACTCTTTACCCCGTCCTCGTCTTCCACCAGTCATTCGAGGGTCTGGGTATTGGTGCTAGAATGTCTTCCATCCCCTTCAAGAAGGGTAGCTGGCTGCCCTGGATCCTGTGCACAGCCTACGGCCTCACAACCCCCATCGCCATCGCCATCGGTCTCGGTGTGCGTACCACCTACAACTCTGGGTCGTTCACTGCGAACGTGGTGTCTGGTGTTCTCGATGCGATTTCCGCTGGTATCCTGATCTACACTGGTCTTGTTGAGCTACTCGCTCGCGACTTCTTGTTCGACCCCCACCGCACCCAGGATGACAAGCGTCTTACTTTCATGGTCTGCTCGTTGCTCCTCGGTACGGGAATTATGGCTTTGCTTGGAAAGTGGGCTTAAATGCTACCTTTCTCAAGTTCTTGTCTTGCTTGCTTGCTTGTCTTGATATTTTGGAGAGTGAGAGAGAAGATATACCCGGTAGTGGTGTGACATCCAGCGTGTTTGTTGCCATGCCATGATACCTGATTGCTTAAATTTTAGATTGGATAAGATATGGTGAAAATAATCAGATTAGGATTCGGATTTCGAATGGCTTGTGTTTGTGCGATGGTCGCACTTAGGGTTCGGAAGTATGTAATACCAGGAATTGATCTAGGACCCTTTTTTCTTCTTACTTTCGTTTACTCTACTTTATAACTGAATCAAATTGGGCACAAAATTTTGATAATGATGAGGTTTTCGTTCTAGTTATGAAAATGACACCCACGCCCTTCAATCCTTGTAAAGATCCAAGTGGAGACAGTAACCAACCCTGCTGCACGGTATTGATGCAAGATTAGCTACACCAGGGTCTGCATTCACCTCGATGGACAATGACTTGCATCGCATATGCAGATATCCGCTCCGCGCCAAAGTATAGTTATATTGAAAATTGAAGCAGATAGATTCACCAGTCAGAATACCACTTCAACCCCCACATTCTTTACATACACATGCCGAGTGTGGAATTACTAGGTGGTCATTGCTTCCCGAAGTCTAATTAGTTTCAAATTCTAATCAGAACATAATGTATAATGATAATTCGACATAGAACTCCCTAGGCATATCTCATCTTATTCCAGCCCATTTAGTAAACAGGAAGTTTGTACGCATTAAGATCATAAGTGAAGGCATACACCGAATCCTGATCATAAACACACTGGAACTTCTTAGCATTATCAGTCCACAAAGGACGCATGGGCCAGCGGCACATAGTGGCGTCAATATCGACCGAGCCAGCCAGGGTGGCAGGCGCCTTGCCCTCCTCAACCCACTCAATAACACTCTGCAAAGTATACTGCGGCCACGGGGCATTAGGCTCGTAGTCATTCGTCGCGCAGTGACCGACACCAGGAATAAGGAAGAGGCGGTAGAAATCATCCAGAGCGGTAGCGCCCTCACGGTAGCCCTTCTCGGGGAACATGACGGAACGAACAGAGTCCCAGTAGCGGACTGACGAGGCGGTGGGGATGGAGTAGTCCTGTTCACCGTGGACGTGGATGACCTTTCCGCCGGCAGCTTGGAAATCTGTTAGATCGGGGTAGGTGGTTTGAAGGATATCGCCGTATTTCTTCTGAGAGTAGATCATCCATTCCTTGAGAGTGTCGTAGGTAACACCCTCCAGGCTATCGATGTTCTCGGCATCCTTGATGAAGTCGATGAACTGTGCGATCCAAATACCGCCCAGACCGCTGATATCCAGCTCATAGCTCTTTGTCTCAGAGTCGTACTGGGTCTCGAGATCGGTGAAGGTGGCACCAGGCTGGTAGCTGAAGTACACCCGCTTGCCATCCGAGTCGTAGAGACCCTTCCAGTAGGTCTTGACGAGCTCGATAGCCTTGGCCGAGACGGTGCCCGAAGCAGCGGGCGTAGTGGATCCGTAGCTAGAAGAAGCGGCACAGGAGTAGGATGCTCCTTCGATCTTCTTCCAGTTCAGGTGGTCCAAGCAGAGATCAGAGCGAGCAACGACGCCATCTGTCTTGCCGTCAAGAGGATCACAGCTCTCAATTGTCATGTTCATGATCTTCTCGAGCTCGCAGTTCGAGGGGTATACGCCAAGGGTCTTCTGCATGACGTTACCGCTCAGGTGGTTAGTTTGCTGCTGTGCCCAGCGGAAAGCCGGGGCTCCTGCGACGACACCGTCGAACTGATCTGGGAATCGCTGGACCTGACTCCAACCTTCGCGACCTCCCTCAGAGCATCCCTGGTAGTAGGAGTAGATTTTCTTGTTAGAAGCGACATTGTAGATGTTGCGGGTTAGCTCCTTGCCAAAGATGGCCAGCTCATTATGAGCTTGGTAGCCTGTCACAAGTTACAGAATTAGCGTCGTCCTGAGATTATTGAGTTTGTAGGTCTTACCAAACATGTAAGTTGCCTGCCAGTTGACAGTTCCATTCGCCAGCAGAGCAGCCGAGCTGAATTGAGTATCGAAGTTTCCGAATCCACCATCAGTCAAGCCACCAACACTAAAAAGGATCAGTTGAAGCTCAATTGCAAGCAGTTTGGATGTGCAAAACTCACCCTCCAGCAACCAGACCGGTGGGAATCGACATGCTACCCGAGTTGATAGCCCAACCACCACCACCGGTAGAAACATAACGATTCTTGAACTTTGATGGCTCAGGCAACCAGTACTGCACATGAACTACATCGCCATCAATGCCGTCGTGCGAGTATGCAAAGGTCAAATTGCAGTAGTTGAAGGTATCAGTAGGGAAAAAGATAGAAGAAGCGGTATAGTTGGTGACAATGCTCGTCGAAACCGAAGACGAGTCAATGGTAATACCATTAATGGCACCAATAGGCAATGCCTTCTTCGCATACGCGTCCGTGCAAATGCTGCTTAAAGAAGTAGCGGAGGCAGCAGTTGCAAAGGCAACAGCCGCAAGGGACCATGAATAACGCATGGCGAATTGGCAAAATCGTATCTACCCAAGACCAAGATCCAAGGTGCAGAGAAAGGGGTTGTAGATGCTGGGGAATTGAGCAGGGACCATGACTTGTATAGCTTTTATACTTGGTATGGGGAGTGGTCTGAATCCGGGGTAAACCCCGGAGTTTGCGCTGGGGGTTAAATGTTGTGCCGGTATCCCCACCACAACTGCTAGACTGTGGGGACCCCGGGCCAAGGGAGTATAATTTCACTTTTGGGCTGCCTTGTTTGGTCCTCTCAAGTATTCATAGTATCGAATAAAGTGTATAATTTGGATTAAGGATATTAATTGCCCTGGACCGGTGCGTCATTTTACTGCAACGTGATCTCTCCACCGTTTTCCCGTTCCCATCTGTGGGCCCTCTAGATCCATTTCCCATGTTGCAAATTACGAGATTACCCCGCGGATATTTGAAGCGTAGAGTGGATTCCGGATGATTCGGACATACCGTGATCGCTTAATGTGCTTTTTATGAGGATTGTTGGGATTGTCGGCCTCGGAGATCGGTCACCCAAAGTAGGTAGGATAGATGATGATCATTCCTCCTTGCATATCGTGGCATTTCCACAGAAAGTCATATATGTCTATAATAGATACTCTTTAAAAAGAAAGCTGCGTAGAATTTTGGACTCCGGGGTACCCCAGATCATACGGCTCATTTTCCCCAGACATCCGGTGGGTGCAGCGTTCCAGCAACTTAGAACCCCACAAGAACATAGTAAATTGTCCATAAATTCGAATAAGCCGATGCCCATTTTAATTCTCCGAACAAGGTTTCCACCGCCACAGAGCTTGTCTCCACAGAAGAATACTGTATACTGTAGTCTACCCCCCTGATCATCGGCCCCGATTACTCCATTTAGAGGCGAGGTTAACCCCGATGGACGTGCGGGGATCAACAACGCCTTTCCCATGTCACTGCTCGTCTAGCGACGTTGAGCATATACCCGTCTTTTCATCATGAGCTTCGGAGGTATGGGCTTGCATCATTATGCAGCACGTCTTCTGATTCCATTGGAGATGTCGAGTGGTGGCTGTGAAGGCTTGCATAATTTGAGAATGGGTATACTACCTAGTATCTCGAAAGCCCGTCTTCTTGGCCTTGATACCTGGGGAAGAAATAAATATAGCCGTCGGTATATTTTCCAGCTTTGTTTATGAGATTCACTTCGATTAAGTTCCTGCGATGAGCCTTTTTTTAACATTGGTTTCTCCCGAACTTTCAAAATGAAACATTCCAGGAGTTCAACTTCAATCAACTTGTCTTTCAACCTTTCCTTTTAATATGAGGGTACATTATTTATTGAGCGATCGAGGCTTTGTACTCCCTCGATCTTCAATCGATCTCCTTTGAGCACTTGAAACTCAGTATGATTGCATTCTAGGAGTACGGCTTTCTGCCCAAGATATCATCATATCCCCAAGTCTGATAGAAACGGCAGCTATGTAGATCATAGAGATCAACATCAGTGATCCACCTTTCATGCTCGGTAGATCTTAACTTGCTTCTCAAAGGTTATTCGAATCTTGGCCGATTCTAAACTTTCAAGTCCTATCTAACTAAGTCTGCAGTTCAAGGCGGTCCTCTACGTGGACAGCACACACTTATAGAATTTTCCTCATCACCAGGTAATAAGCATTCACAATGGCAGAAATACGATCCAACAGCTCACTGGACCTCTCAAGATGGGCGGCATCCACGTAGACCATGCAACCTTGATATATATCTCCGTCGGCTTCCGTGAACAACTCCTTGACGAGATCAGAGATATTTTCAACTTTCCTTCATCGTCCCAAGACATCTCCAATTCGAATCCAGACCATTGAGGACTCGGAACTTCATCATACATGTTACGTCATTTGAATAGTTTCATCCCTTGAAAAATCAGCCAAAAGATAGCCACCTGGCGCAGTTGAAAAGCCACCAAACAACATAAAGTAAGGGGCCAGAATAGTCTCCGAGAAGTGACGTAGTCATTCCTCGAGAATTCATCTAGTTTGAACGGGAAAAAAAGTCAACCCTTCCTCCGACGTCTTTCGCCGGGCTCCTTGCTCCCCACGCCAACATTCGACCGGCCGCTAAGCCCCGGAGCCTTGGGGAGGACCTTAGATATTCAATCCAAAAGCCAAAGACGAGCTGTAATTCGGGGTTCATATCCCTTGCGTGAAGCTGTTTCTGTAGCATCTTCCGCAACGTTGTCCTTTGCGATTGTGAAAGCAGACGTTGTGGGGTTGGATGGACTCCCAGTAGCAAAGAGAAGAGATAGGAACAAAAGAAAAGAAAGGCTATTTAGGAAGAGCGATGCTGCCTGTCAGATATGACTGAAACTCACATGTGGACAGGCCACCTGTATATACGACAAATGACAACCTTCACGACAGCCGTGGAACTGAGGGCAGTCTAACATCCCTTGATTCATTTCGCGCATACCAACCACCATGTTTTCTAAAGGAAAAGAAGAAAAGAAAGAAAGGTTCTGCTGCAGCCTCCCCACCTCAGTGCTCATTTTGCACGCCTCTCTTCATCTATGCCTATTCTAGGTACGATCGACTACCCAGATAACATTGAATGATGACATCGGGATCCTACGCTACCTCTTCGAAACATGTAGTAAATGTCTACATCGCCAGCCATGGACTGAACATCCTCATACGCAGCATCCTGACACGGCCTAGAAATCATGTTCAAACTCTTTGATGCGGAGTTAAGTTTCTCTAATTCTGAGCGCAGTGATTTTAATATTCACTGAAGCACTGAGAATTGCAGTTAACAGATCTATGCTTGGGAGCAACGTAAGCTGGATATCGCAGCCTCAATTGACACATGATATTGCAACATTCGGAGCAAAATTTAGTTGATATCGTTCATGGACTCGTGACTCATACAAGGTAAATTATACACAACAATGCAAGGTGATATGTCAAGAAATTTCATCAGTCATGCAGGTGGTGGCACATAGAAAAGGCTAAGGTCAAGTTTGAAAGAGTAACCTCTTACTGGGGGTTATACTTCTCTTTCCAAATCCTACCAAGCAGGTTAGCACAGCCACCTAGGCAGATCATTAGGGTACCAAGTATGACATACCATGAATTCCCCACTGTGGGACACCCACTCTCCTCGGCAAGTCGATAATACTTCGCTGCCTTGAACTACGATATACATTAGTATGGACCCATAATTCGAAGATTTATGACTTACCTTTTCCTTTTTCCCGCCGAATCCCTCAAGATAGCACCAAGCAACCTCGTTCATAGCATCGGTATCTCCTAAGTTTGCCGCAGTCTCATAATACTGCCTCGCAGCAGCGGGATCTTTTGCCACGCCCCAGCCGTTCCGGAAGCAGTTCGCTAACTCGAAAATAGCAAGCACGAGCTCTCCCTTAGCGGCGCCGCCTTTTTTGATTCCGGCACGTAGCGCCTCAGCTTCAACGGCCGCTGAGTTGGAAGCTGCGGCGGAGAGGTAAGTCACAGCCTGGGCTTCATCTTTGATACAACCCCAGCCATGTCTAGAGTATCAATTAGTTTTGGCGGTGATATTCTGGGCCTTATTATACGCACCGAAGAGCAAGTCCATACAAAACTTGACTGAGGGGATTGTTTGCACCATTAGGGTTGGCAAGTTGACCAAACATCTGGGTAGATTTTTCTAGATCTATATATTGTATTAGTCGATCTCCTTGGTTATAAAAGCGCAAACAAGACTTACCACCGGACTCATGCAGTCGAATCGCTTCCTGAATATTTGTCTGAAGAAACAATTAGCAATCGGCCTAAGTCGTTTATATATATAGCATGCACATACATCGTCCTGCAATTCCCCAGCACGACTCCGACTCGAACTCCTAGACTGACCACCCCACTCGCTAGCATCAAACTCAGATTGCAACGGCGACCCAACGCCCCCGAACTGCGGATGATGCTGCGCAAGCACAGTAGCTCTCTTTTCCCACGCCGCCTCGCGCTCCTGCTTGTCACCCCCAGCATCATCATCGATCTGGGGCAAGTCCTGCGGAATATTCACCGATGAATCGCGCGAGTCACTGCGACTGCGCCGATTGTCGCGGTGCAGTAGGTTTGAGAGCCGGCGCTCGCGGCGCGGCGGGGAGGGACTTGAGAGTGATTCTGAGCGGGAGGCTCGGTTGCGTGAGAAGAGCTGGAAGCTGCGGCGGGTTGTGCCTGAGGAGGCGTGGGGAGAGTCAAGGGAGTCCACGGGGGATCTGAGGCTTGTTGGTGAGAATGAGGGGTCATCTGCGTGAGTTGGTGGTGCTATGACTTCTTGACCAAAGGTGTCTGAGCGGAGGAAGGTGATTTCTGGGGGCGAGCTAGAGGTCGGGGTTGTTATTGTTATAGGTGGTGGGCCAGAATGAGATGTATCGCTTGCGACTTCATCGCGTTTGTGGAGGATATTGCGGAGGGATGGCATTGTGGTTGTTGTTTGCTGTATGTTGATCTGCGATTTGCGATGTGAGAAATGCGATGCGGATGCTGCGGGGAAGCGCTGGGGTGAGATAGAAATATTCAATAGATGTGAAGAGAGTATAGGATATTAAATTCAATGTCCAGGGTTTAAAGTAGAAAATAGTTCAGCGCGTAAGAATAGAAACAGGCATAGTGGCTGTGTGCCTGCAGCTGATGGCCTCGGGCGATCCTTGGGTCTGGTCGGCGGCTAACCCAAATGAAGGACACAATATACATGATACGGCCAAGGGTGGCACCCAACCAGAGTTAGTGGAACACCAAAAGAGTCTAGTGCAAGGCATTTGCAGAGTCGGAGATGTCAAAATGACATCGGAACTAATTAGATATGTCTGATAGTACGTAGAAGGACAAGTTCCACACGTGGCCCGGTCCCTGCATGTTTAGCGGGTCTGATGTCAACCAGCCCTACGACCCTTCCCAAGGTGAGATAGATATAAGTTGATGAGAACAATCCTTGGACGTATGTGAAAGATGTGAGGGCGAGATTGCGATCGAGATTTAAGTTCATATGTGTCCTCTCAACTCTCACCGTGTTCGGACTTTGTTTCCGAGCTACAATACGAGACATACGAGGCCGATTCGATAAATGAACCATTAGGGTTGGATAATGAGATCGAGCAGTAGGATTTACCCGTGCACTCGCGAAAGCCAGTAAGAGTGACAGAAAAAATGGTATTGCAATTCTAACTCAGCAGATGCAAATAGCCGCTATAGTTTTGTACACATGGCAACTGCCGGCGGAGCCACAGTTGTCCCATTTAAGCCTTGGTGGTCATGATGCCTGGTGAATGTTAGTAGATGCTGAGGGGAGCAGGAATAAAGAGAACTCACGCTCCACATCGGCAACGCTCTGCTGGAGGATCTGCTGCAGAACCTTGGGGTTCTCAAGCTCCTTGTGGATCTTGGCAATGACGGACTCGGCAAGCTCACGCTGCTGGCGCTGCTTAACCTGGCCCTCGTAGCGGACCCAAGAGTCCAGGACCTGCTTGGCCTCAGTGGCCAGAGCAGTGCGCTGCTCGAGCTCGTAGGCCTGAGCCTCAAGCTGGGCAGTCTCCTACTCAAGAAGTTAATATCCACCCTATACTTCTTAAAATAATGCCCTTTGGCAGATGAGAACCTACCTTGGAGACAGCGAACAGAGCCTTGGTGACATCAACAACACCGGACATCTCCTGGACGTTGTCAATGCGGGTCTGGACGGCGCTGGTGTGGTCGGCACGGGCAGCGTTCAGGATGTCCTTGTGCTTCTGGACCTGACCCTCAGCCCACTCGCGGTATGCAGGGCCACCGTACTTGGCAACGGCAGTGAAGACAGAAAGCAGACAGAAGGCGGCAACGGTCTCCTCGTTCATCACGTACAGCTCGTTGCTGATGGCGGCAATGGACAGACCAGCGGCGGCGGACAGAACGGCAGTCTTGGAGACGAGGGAGTTTCCGGGAACAGCGTTCAGGATAGACTGAGCCTTCTTAGAGGGGTCCTCGGCGGGGACGTTGGAAGCCGCGCGGATCGCAGTGATGGCAGGGACGACAGGAGCGCGGATGGAAACGGTCGGCCGCAGCCGGGCGGCGCCTGGAGAACGGAGCAAGTCAGTACCTCTGAGAATCAGATCGGACGCAGAAGAGTTAGTCGAGACGTACCAATGGCGCTCTTAGCGAGACGGGCAGCCATTGTTGCAGATGATTTAAAGATCCTGAACAGGGTGGGTGAACGGAGAGGAGGTTTGAGGTCGGGACGGGTAGGACGGGCTTGCACACGCTAGCCGCTTTGGGACCTGGGATGGTGCGCGCGGAAAAACCCGCTTCCGAGATTCCAAAATTCCATACTTTTTTTGCTGATCCGAGATCACGCCAGTGAAAGACGTCGTGTATTTGAACTACGGCAGCAAGAAATTCAACATCATGCCCGCCGCAGTCGACGCTTCCAAGAAGCGCAAAAGCAGCAAAAATGCTGGAGCCCCCTCCAAGCGCCGTGCGGTGGCAGAGGACGATTTCGCCGACACCCTGTCTACTATCGAAAAGCTCGAAAACGAGATTGCGGAGTCACGAAAGCACTACAATAACATTGCGACCCTGATTTCGATGCTTAATGTTGATAAATCAGCCAAGAACCCGGACCTTGCTGTCGCAGTGTCTTTATGCCGAGTGTTCAGCCGATTGATGGCAGCAGGCACTTTTACCGAGTCGAGTCGTGCCGCCGAGAACGAAAAGATCGTTACCGCATGGCTGAAGGAGAGATGCCTGGAGTACCAGCGGGCGCTGTTGGTTATCATGCGCGAAGGCGATACTACATCTCAAATCACCGCTTTGACGCTGAGCATGCGCATCATCAAAGAGCGCATCACACATATCCCCGGAGCCGACAACAACGTGTGGTCGACAAATTTCAAGGACATTGTGGAGGCCGTGATCGAGGCTCAGGACGGTCAAGATTTGCAGACAGAATTCATTACAAAGTTCCTGAAGGAATTTGAAGACGTGAGATACTACACTTTTGGGCAGATCTCGTATGTAACTCTATTCCCTTGACCGATTGTTTCTTGCTAATGGTGACTAGTGAATACGCTGCCATCCGACGAAGCTCCGATGTCCTCGACTCCCTCACAACCATCCTCTCTGCATGTGACGACGTGCCCGCCGAAGGCCACAAGTTCAAAAAATTCTTCGCAACCCCCGCAGCAACGAACAAGCGGATCACCTCGGTGAACTCCCACAAAAAGCGCGCGCAAGAGGCATGGCTGGCAATTCTTCGCAACGACCTTTCACAGGCACAGCGCAAGAACCTTCTGCGGATTATGGTGCACCATATCGAGCCTTGGTTCAGCCGACCCGAGCTCTTGATGGATTTCCTGACGGATTCCTACAACGCCGGTGGTGCCACTTCGCTCCTCGCCCTGTCTGGTCTTTTCTACCTCATTCAAGAGAAGAATCTGGACTACCCACAATTCTACACCAAACTTTACTCGCTTCTCGATGCGGACCTGCTGCACTCCAAGCACCGTTCACGATTCTTCCGTCTGATGAATACATTCCTCGCCTCGACCCATCTTCCGGCTTCCTTGATGGCTAGTTTCATTAAGAAACTTGCCCGCCTGGCCCTCAATGCCCCGCCGTCGGCCATTGTGGTCATCGTCCCTTTCATGTACAATATTTTCAAGAGCCACCCCACATGTTCCTACATGATGCACCGGGTCATCAACGACAAGGAGCTTGCAGCCGAGATCGAGGCAGAGGGCATGGATGATCCATTCGACCCCACAGAGAAGGATCCTACCCGCACCGGTGCCATCGAGAGCAGTCTGTGGGAGATTGAGACTCTTCAGTCTCACTACCACCCCAACGTCGCTTCGATCGCTCGTATCATTTCCGAGCAATTCACCAAGCAACACTATAATCTGGAGGATTTCCTGGACCATACCTACCAGGGAATGGTGACGCAGGAATTGGGAACGGGAGAGAGACCTTTGAAGAAGACTCCTGTTGTGGAATACCAGATCCCCAAGCGTATCTTCACCGATCGTATGCTCGAGGAGGATGGTGGTGTCGACTCAGGCCCTGGAAGCTTCATGCGTGGCCTGTGGGAGTTTTCCTAAATGTAACATTTTAGCATTTTACCATTAGCTGGCGTTTGGAGGAAAAAATTGTTGACATCATGCTAGATTTCAGTCTTGCATAAAAGAAATGTCTTATCTCGATGTTCATACAGTCACGCGATCAATATACAAACCGAGTTTAATCAGCCTAAGTTCAACGAGGATTCTAAAGAGAAATTGCCGCAGTTGTATACTTTGCCTGTCGAAGTCTGACGGCCGCCCTTGCAGATTATATGATCGACAGCGATCTCCAGACTCGAACGACAAGATCGACAATATATACAGTGCAGTGAGCTTTTTGCCCCCTTGGTATGGAATTGAAGCTACAGGTCTCAGAGAACAATGCTCAAAGTCTTGGAATACTTGGCTCGACATTATGAATTACGGGAACGGGTCATCGAAAGCCCTATGCCTTGGTTATCAACACTTCGGGAAGGGATAGCATTCCCAATGGTCCTCCACCAGCCATGGTCTGTGCATTGTTGATTCTGGATCTAAACTGTCAAGGAGCACTTGGTATGATCAAAACAGTTCAAGCCTGTGGAATCAGTGAGTATATCACGACTGACTTTGGCTCACCTACAGTATACCTTCACTGTGCGCCCAGTATTGATACGGTCCTGTAGATTCTAACCAGTTGAGACTTTGTGTGGAGAATTCCATGCATTTACTGGAAAATTTTCTCTAGCCAACGGGGTTACATGCTTGTCGAGCAAGATGAAGATGGTGTTTAAACCACCCCAGGAATGCGACATTCTCCCAGGGCGTGGGTATCAACACAAAAATACCAGCACACTGGACCTATGCCTGCTTTGCAAGGGCTGGGACTTTCGTTCAGGAGGATAAGAACCTTCAAGCGCCACCTGCGTCCTGGCTTTTTGGATATCAATCTTCTTCGTCGACTAACATAGGACTTTAATCCGGCATACTTTCGTTAATATCCCGTTTCTAATTGTCATTCATTATATCCAGCATAATGCATTTCACTACCATCCTCGCTGTGTCAGCTTCTCTCGTCACCCTGGGCTACGCTGCCGACCCTCTCTCCTTCACCAGCTGGCCGGCAGATATCGCCGCCGGCAAGCCCGTCACTCTGACATGGGCCGGTGCTAATACTCACGCGGTAGGTTGGGATCAGTTTTTACACTGATCATGGTGAATATTTGCTGACTTGTTTCAGCCTGTCACTCTTACTCTCCGAAAGGGTACTTCGGGAAACCTGCAGGACGTGGAGACCATTACCGACCAGGCTAAGGACGGTACTTTTACCTGGACCCCCGGCGCGAACATCAAGGAGGGCGAGACCTATGCCTTCCAAGTCACCCAGGATGGCGAGCGTAACTACTCTGCTTTGTTGACGGCTGCTGCCCCTGCCAACCCCCAAGCTTCCGAAGCCACCCAGACCGGTACTTCCGCATCCACCACCGCTGCTCCCACTGGAACCACGAGCATGTCCAGCAGCGAGATGACCGGCACTACCAGCAGGGCTTTGATCAGCTCTTCAGTCTCTGGCACTCCATCTAGCACCCCTACCTCCACCTCTGCCACCAGCTCCATGTCGGCCGAAGCTCCCTTTGGCACCGATGATTCAGTTATGAATGGAAAGGAGGCATCCGAGACCGCGGGTGTTCAGAGCTCTGCGTCAATTTCGCGATACTCTGTTGGGCTAGCAGCAGGTGCCATTGCTGCGCTTTTCTACATTGGATTTTAATTTCACATTCTGGTTTTCTGTTTGGGTTTGGGCGATGCAATGTCACTCGTTTCATATCTCCACGTTTGGGCTGGGGCTACCTTCCTGTATATACATCCCAATACCCCTTGATATCATTCATAGGCGTACTTTAGTGGAGGTAATTGAGTCAGTTTCTGGTTTCCAAGCGTCTTTATTTTTGAATTACTTCTTTTTCAATGTACTATGATCTCATTATGTTGACACCAATGTATTCATGGTTCGCCCATCATTTCTTAGCGTCCGGCCCTAGTGAAATGGCGTACGTGACGGAACGCAATCCAACTGGATGAAACTCCTTTTCATTTCCACGTCTATTCCCTACGCGCCTGGTTGGAGTGCTTATGTTTCCCCTGCTCCTTCTGCTCTTTGTTTCTATTAATTCCTTTGTTTTGATCTTATGGGCACTATTGATTTCAGGGTCTCCACAACGCGCGAACGACCCACATTAGAATGTCCCGTCAATTCCAGATTCGATGATCATAAGAACACCACTCACCTCGTCGAACTCAATTTGAATACTGGTACGTGTGACACCCTCCAGGTACAGTGTATTCCCACGGTTGCGCCATTGCCTCTATTCTGGAAGGAGAGAACGGCCCCCCTCGCATCGTGCAGGAAATCGGATCTGTCATGCAGACACGCACACTTCACGTCTGGCCCCAATTCTCAGCGCCCCCGAACGTCATCCAGTATGGCTCACCTGGGGCGCGTTATGCGACGGCTTGAGTCCTTTCGAAAGCTCGATACCATCCATACTGACTCCTCGTCTACCACGACAGAAGCGCCACGGGTAAATCTCCCACATGTGGACACACAGCTGAACATGCACCAATGCAATGACTTTTTTGAAGATGAGGCTGGTAACGGGCTTGGGCTGATGGCGGATGAAAATGGCATTGACACTAGTCTGACCGGTTAGTTGAACCTTCCTCTCATCGTTTGCCTGACTCAGAGCTACCTCGGTATACTGACAACCCGCTGGTTCCCGCAGACTCCAACAATTCCCCGTCACAACCATCCAATTCATCCGAAAGCCCAAATCTGAATACCGAGGCCCCCACAGAATGGTCCGCCGTCGGCCATGCCGCAACCGGCAAATCCGGACGTGTCATCCATAACCTACAAGAAGAGATCGCGCGCCTCACACGCGAATGCAGCCTATACCGATCGCGCGCCGAGGAGACACAACGTTCCAACGAAGCCTTGAAGATCCAAGCACAGAACATGAACGAGCGGCTTCGAAATCTAGAGCAGGTCAACGAGACCAATTTGAACTCCATTGCTCGCAAAGACCGGAAAATCGAAGAACTCCGTGCCGAGCATGCGGGCGAGCGGAGTAAACGCCAAGATGCTGAAGCGGACGCGAGCAGAACAAATGAGACTATGCGTGAAGAACGCGAGAACCATCATCGGGAACAGGCACATACACAGGAGATTGCCAAGTACCATGAGACACAGTATGAGGTCTTATCCAATACGACGAAGCGCGAGAAAGCTGAGCTGAGTCGTCGGGTGAAGGCGCTGTGGGCGGAGTTACAGGCGATGGCAGAGGCACAGAAGACACAGGTGGTGTGTACGGAGCGGCTAGATGTCATCGCCGAACAAAAGAACAGGGAGGTGGAGGGGCTAAAGGAAGCCCACGAGAAGCTTTTGGAGAATCATGCAGAGTATAAGAAGACGAAAGATGAGGAGCTTCGGGGAACGATTGAGCGGGCCCATGCCAATAATGCCATGATTGATGCTGCTATTGTGTCTTTGAAGGAGACCGAAGCAGAGATGAAGTGGGCTATCCAGTTGAACAAGAACCAAGTTCGTGACTGATGTAGGGATTTCCCCTGGAATTGCGGTTCCACGCAGTTGCTGACGATGAAATAGAACCCCAACACCCTTTCTACACCACCTGCCATTTCAAATTCCTCGCTTATTGCACATCCACCTTGGGTTATTTATGGCCTTTTCTGCATCGTCCATTCTTATTTTGACTATGGTGCATGGCGTTTCCGGGTAGCACAGATACCCAATGACAGCTTTCTGTTGACCTAGATATTGTTAGATCTCATGTATGACGACCGCTATGACACTGTGACTTCGACCTTCCAAGGCATGTTTATTTTTGTTATCTATGTTCAGTGCAGTTAATAAAGAAGACCTTACATCAATACCTAAATACCTAACAAAGTGGACCTTTCTCATGCTCGTGGCTGGGGCGATACATTCCCAGCGAGAGCTAGTGACCTTTGTGTGCGGTCGTCATCTTGATGTTAACCTACAGAGCTCTTTATTATTTCTGAGTCCTTCCGTCACATACCGGAACCAGGACTGAAGGCACTATTCACCTGTTTCTAGTGAACAATTCCTTACTTTTAAGTTACTTATAACACAGAAGTGAAGGAGTCTTTGACTGCTTCCTTTCTACTCCGCATTTACTTCGCTCTTCGAGGCCTCTTTCCGACTCATGCCCTCGACCTGAGACAATCGTTTAAACGTGAGTTCATGATTACCGAAGGATATGATACTGGGATTCTCGGGCTAATGAAGAATACAAATAGATCTTCAAAACTGCGAGGCCATGGCAACCAAATCTTCCTCAAAGCCTAACGACGGGCGTAGCGGCCTTCAGGAGCAAAAGTCGCGTTCGATGGATGTTTCTCGAACCTGGATCCCCAAGAACGGCCTATTGGGATACTTCGCTCATGACCGGTACGGGCTTCTCCCTCTTGTGTGCCTTGCCACGGCCACAGAGGGCCATATCGAGCAATTGAGTGATGAGAACCGTATTCAACTGCGGAGCTCCACCGAGTGGGAGGTCAATGAGGCCATGGAGAAACTCAATGGCCTCGCATTGGTTATGGTAAGTCTAAGACTCAAATCCTATGATGTCACGCATATAGTTAACCCAACAGAATTTAACCGATATGCCCCATTTTGCAACCATGGTACTCGCATCTCAGGCTGGTTCACTGGGATACAGGGTAGAGGATTATACAGCTGTCAATAGGTTGGCCTCTCAGCGTGTCCTGCTCGGTGCGACCACACCGGCTGGGGAAGTTCTGGGCATGCAAGTCCCAGTGGCTTATCGTTACAATGCAGAAGTTCGCACATGGGAATTGCTTGATCAACTGTGCAATCCACCTTGTCTTGATACTGCTATTACAAATGACCCCGAAATGACTCAAGCATGGGCAGACTTTCGCTTCCCAGCGGTAGGAAGCAACAATGGCTCCACCGAAGCTCTTCCGTTAGCCTTCAATCTCCGTCAGAGTGTCAGTGTTGAGACAGGCTCCAAGGAGCATCTTTACTTGCGCTCTAGCAAGGCAGATGAGCTTACTAAATGGGTTCAGGACGCCATGCCGCCATCTGCAGGTGAGCGAACAGGTCCTCCGAGTTCGACTCTGGCCAGTGTTGATGAATCAGTGTCTGAATTGAAATCCTCGACCAAAGAGGTGACTGAGCCGCGCAGGTCGCGCGGTATCAGAAAACGCATGACTAGGGCTGCCTATGAGGCGCGTCACATCTCTCTTCTAGCTGCCCAGTCGTCCAGCTCGGCTCTTGTGTCTGGATCACCAGTCTCTGCTCCTACATCCTTAGAACATATAGTGACCCCAACCTCGTCTTTGGGCCCCCCTCCTGCTAAGACCTTCGATGTTGCGAGCACCCCGAGGTCACTTCCCCGCCAAGCTAGTACCCTAGAGCTATCCACGGATGGAACGGTGAATAAGACTAATTCCAAGACTATTCCCGCTTCCAAGTCATCTCTTCGGGCGACAGCTGCCGCATTTCTGAGTATGAGAGGCAAGAAACCGAATAGGTCTTTGCACGCATCTACATCTCTTCGACCAACAGCCGCAGTGTTTACTCCGGCCCTGCACCCTGGAGACCAGTTTGAGGCTTTTCTCACTTCACCGACTTTACGTGAGCCCGAATCGCGGATTATGGTGTTAAAAGACCTGGCGGGTGCGGAAGAGGAAGAGGATATTCCGGTTAAGATTACTGGCACAGCCTACGGAAAGATAACCTGCCCGGTACCCGGCCAAGGAATTCTGATTGATTTTGGATCCCCGACAGCTTCTCCTCCTGGAAGCACTCGGCGAGGAACGGTTGAGGATCAGAATGTTCCTATTGATTTATCCTGCCCTGTGGAAGCTGACAATGTGGACGAAAGTCTTGTCAATACCTGCCCTCTTGAATTCACTGCTGATGGAGAGCTGATTGTTCATGGACGGGATATTTTTGACATCGAATCCCCTCTACCAGCCCTAGCTGCCGAAGAGAGGGCCTGTCGCATACATTCCACGCCAGATAATCTGTCTTGGCTTGAGCATCTACCTGGTACTTTTGACCGGTTGAAATCCGGGGAGTCTGAAATCAATCTGTCTCCTGCGCAGGGGACTGCTACTTATGAGTTCCTGTCCATGTCGGATTTTGATGCTGAATCCCAAGGTGAGATCATGCTCGATTTGCCAGATTATCATATAGAGCGAAAGCCAAGCGAAGCAGAGGACAACTTCCCACTAGCTGTATACAGCCTGAAGGAAAATCTACCAATTCTGAAATTGCCCAACTCTCCATCCCGGCTTGATAAAGGAGGCAAAAGCAAAGAACGCGAAGTCGAATCGCCCGGAGTCCCAGTTTTGCATCAAACAATGAAACAGAAGGCTGCGCCAAATCCCATCAAAACGGATGTCATGAAGCCTCAAGCTGTGACGGAGGCCAGTGGTAATGCCGTTATCTCAAAGGCATCGGGTGAGGCATCAAAAAGGCGATACTCGTCTGCACAGCGCTGTACACCAAGCCTCTCTTTCGAACCACGGGCGATTTCTAAACCATCTCAGATGCAGCAGAGACTAGCGGATTCACAAAAAGAGCAAACAAAATATCTATTCAACACCATCGAGCCGCTCCTTGATGCTGCCAAGTGGTATCCAGGTCCACTGAGTCTGAGTATTAATATTGGATTGCTTTTGCTTTTTCATAGCCCCAATCTCGCGAAAAAGGAAGTTATGTTTTTGGATGACTTGAAGCAACATCTGAACAACAGTCTTGGACCTTCTACCTGTAGGTTCTTTGACCGACTCACAACCTCGCCTACAGACGTTGACTACATCATCAATCTTGAAGTCAACGATTGCCACCTTTTCGACGAAAAGCCTGAAGAACAGACTTTCCAGTATGAGTTCGATTGCAATTTCGGTGGGGAGCAGTTCTTGGTTGTTATCGACCAGTCCCACAACATCTCCATTGCCAAATCTCCGGTGCCTATCGGGTCGGTCCACCTCAACGCTCCGGGTAGCATATGGGACGCTTCTCTTACCATCTACGGTTCTGTGGGGCATTTTAATGCAGATTTTACACGGGCCAAAGAAGCCGCGGAGGAGATTGCCCGAAATATGTTCGTTGAGCCCGGCCGTACTCATATTCGTCTTGTACTGAGGACGCCGAAAGACTTAAATATCACCAAGGTTACTCTGCAGCGCACAACAATCCACCGACACATTCCACCCAAGGGCATCGACTCCTGCGACACCGGTCCATACATGTATCTGCGTGCCAAAGAAACTCAGGACCTCATCATATCGGCCAATTATTTGGAGAATATCATCACAGCCCACAGCGCTCCGCGGAAAGAAATGGTGAAGGCTAACCGGCAGTGGTGGAGTGTCTCCCTGATCTCTCCAATATTGAACGCGACGCTGCATCGCAACTCAATGGTTGAACCGGGTGACAAGACAACGGAATGGACAACAAAGTGTCTCTTCGGGGATGATGCCGAGCACCTGTGGGAAACTGAGTTCTCTGAGCCCTTGCCCAAAGTCCCAGTTTCTAGTGTTGGATCAGATACATTCAACGAGGTTACCATTTCCTCTTCGATTGGTTGCGCTGGGCTAGCTTCTCTTGTTCGCCTTGCAGAAACTGTGGTTAAGAACATTGATGCTGTCGGGGCAAACAATGCTGGCCCACGTATGAAAGTTTCCAGCCCAATCAATCGTCACGGCGATGAATCAAATGACATGGATAAGTCGACTTCTCGGGAGATTGCTGTCACAGAAAGCAAACGAGATCTTGTGGCTGAAAAGCAAATCCGATTTTGGTGAGTGAGACTTGATCGGAACAAGACCCAAAAACTCGAAACTCCAAAATATTATCTACAAGAGTGCAGATGAATACATGACCGCCATTCTACATTGAGCCTGCGGCATACCTCTTGTGGAATTTACTGACCCCTGAACCTTATCGAATTTCGTGGGCTGGTTTTCGCAGTGTGTGCAGGGTTTTGTTTCAATACTGGCCAGTTTATCATGTCATTATCTTAGAATATTCCCTACTCCGGGGCCCCTTCCACTGAAAATGATGGATCATATTTGCAAGTTACTATCAGTAGTGTAGTACTACTCAAACAACACAAAGGAACCTTTGGAAATCCACTCCAGAGCTGGCATAGGCACCGATTAAAGGTCGTTGAGTGCCCATTTTATTCGTATTTCTTCCCAAGGTAATCCTTGAGTGGTACTGAGTGTCTATCTACCTTGTAACTGAAGGAGCTTTAAGAATTTTAGTTCGATGTTGCAGCCTTCTAAGTACAATTTATGAATATTTTGTTTCAATGCTGGAATAAAAAGACGGATGGGTAAATTTGGAGATCTATGGAAAGCCTCCCACATTCCACTACGAGCTCAATGTATAATCCGACATTGAAAGGGGCTGTTGTTAGTCAGACAGCACTGCTAGGCTCCAAATTTCCAGTCATCTCATCATTTTGTCGAGTATGTAGCCTCCTTGCAATCTTGTTGGTGAACTTGCTCTCAGAATTGGGAGTGACCACAGCGGCCCCAATCGAGACTGCACCAAATGCAATTGCAGCCAAGTAAACTATTTTGAAGCTTTCCGAGTAGGCCTCCTTCTCACCATACTCTGCTGCCGAGATGATCTGTGCCGTGCTTCCAGGCACTGCCGAAAGGTTCCCCGAGCTGATACTCTCCAGCAAAGAGCTGGAACTCGATGAAGGCCGGCTTGGATCGCGTTTTGAAGGGCGTATTTTGGCGTGTTGCTAGCAAGTTGTGTATCCAAGATAGCAACGAATATAGCCTGTCCCACGGCAGCAAAGACACCTCGAATCGTACCTAGCAACCCGAGGGCAATGCCAATGTCTCCCTCTTTCACTGTAAAAGAGGCTGTTGTGAGTGTTGCATTCTCGATATAACCCACAGACATGGCGCTCAACACAATAAAAATATAGAACATAGTCGGAGTAGAGGGAGTTGTTGCGCCCAATGGGGTTGTGAACGCCGTCAAAGCAATTGCCCAAATCGTCATTTGCCGCCTTTGCTTCCCGATGAGCTTTAAGAATGAACCACTCAACAGTTGGCCGACGATAACAAATGCGGGGCCTGTGAGTGTTAGATGGGGAACCATGTTGACAAGACGAGTAAACTCACTGATACAGGACTTCCATCCCACATCCATGGTAGATGTGCCATAGAGTGCCCCCAACTGTATAGGATATAATAGTAGAAGAGCGAAGGAAACAGTGTATCCCACACTATTGAGCAAAATAACACTCATGAGCCTGCGGTTCCTAAAAAACGCCATAGGAATGAAAGGATAGTCAACAGGTCCATAAATTTCCCAAAATGCAAATCCGATCAACACCACAAAACCGATGACAATGAATGTAATCACGATTTTGGACTTCCAATGAAAAAGAGACCCTCCAAAGGATATTCCAAGTAAAAGAAGAACCATTCCAATCGTGAAAAGCAAGACTCCACCCATGTCGAGCAGTTTCCACCTCGATCTTCGCTCTGCAGCGCTAGTATGCAGCATTTTGTAGTTTGGAGGGAAGTAGAATAGATAAAAAAGAACAACAAACAAGACATTAAAAATTATGGTGAGATAGAATGTCCATCTCCAGCCAGCCTCCGTGTAAAGGATAAAAGCTCTTATGATGACAGACCCAAACACGGCGACAGGTGTGATGGAGGTAGCCATCGATGCCAAGGCAATAGCACGATATTTATTAGGAACAAGTTCCGAAATCAACGTATGATACGAGATCTGCACTCCCAGTGACGCCCGTGTTTTCATTCGAGTCCAAGCCCCTGGGTGACAGGGCAGGATCTACAAGCAGCAAAGAGTTCTGTGATTGGGCATGTCACAGTCCACTAGTACCTGAGAGTGCTTTCTGTTGGTGCTTATTCATGTTATGGTCTAGTTCGGAGCTCGACCGACCTCGTGGGTGAGATCCATCATCTGTGATCAGATGAGGTACCGATTCTGTGAATGACAAGCGCCTGTTGAAGTTAACCTTATAAAGAACAGCATCAATTGGTTAAGGAGTAAATACCTTTCGTTGGCTATACTGAAGCTGTCTCGTGGAGTTTCAGGCGCCACTGCCAAAATCTGCGGACTTACACCCAAAGGTGAAGAGTTATTCCGCACACCATTATCATCTCTGAATGAACTATCTGCCGTGCTCTCTGATACCTACGCATTAACTTCGACATGTGAGCCAGCTTGGACACTTTCTTTGAGGGCAGACTCAAGGAACTTGATCCGATCCTGTAATGTGGCTGTGCTTTGCTGCGATGGTCTACCCCTACTAACAGTCAGAAATTCTGTAACCATTAAGCTAGGTCCTTGAAGATACCTTCGTCGGCGATCAACCTGGTCGAATACGCATTGTAACTCCGACTCCCGGCAGTGAGAACACTTTTGGCCTGTCGCCAATTTCTCAGCATCACACTGTCCACAAATCAGTTATGCGTGAAGTCCTTTTGATCCTGGATAGACCTTCACTTTACGTGAGCGGCAGTTGGAGCAAACCAACCGAGCTCGCGGTTTATTTCTCCCACTTTTGCCGACCTTAGCCGGGCGCTGACCTCGCGGCTCTGGAGATGCAGTCAACATGCTGTGGGGCCGATGTACAGATTAGGTATTCCTGAACACAAGGCAGTCTGTAAATACTCGATGCTCGGATGAATCCGAGAGGAGTTGATTTGAAAGCAGTATAAGCGATTTATAGCCGAGAGAATGATATCCCCGTGGAGTGTATATGGGTACTGGAAGCCACCCCCCGCCTTTCCCCGCCTTTTCCCCGGAATGTATATCCTGAGGTTAGCGCAGCACGCATCAAAGGGTATCCCTAAGTCAACATAGAAAACCATTGGGCAAGATAGGCCCCACAAAGTCAATCGTTGCCTAAATCTCATTTGAGGTCTTCTGTTTCCTTCAGCCTTTGCTCTAGGTTCACGAAAGCCACATGAAGTTTCAAGTGGTCATGGCCTCAAGGGAATAATGATTAAACATGAAAGTGGTACAATCTCAACTTGCGATTTCAGATAACGGAATCTCAATTGCATGGAATGGGGCCGTAGTCATAAAGAACGAAGCAGAAGCTTTTCTATTCTAGTGTTAATGCACCTAAGAACTATGTACTGAAAGTAGAAACATGTACCTCTGTATCATCACATCGAGTATGCCCTCAGTCATCCTCTTCCGGTACATCATCCACACCCCGGAACCAGGCACTGCTCGCATCGACAGCCGCCTTCCGCACATCACGCTTCGGATCATCCAAAACAGCCCGCAAGGAACGCAGTACTTGTGCTTTTTCTGGAAGAAGCGGGGAGATCGCAGGCGGAATCTTGGCATTAGAGCCTGACTCGCCAGAAGTCTGTCTTGTGGCGAGTAGGTAGAGGCATTTGAGTGAATCGACCCGGAGACGGGGAGGGTTTACGACACCAGAGCCGGGTCTGGCAACTGTTGTTTTGAGGAGTCTCTGGACGAGACTGTGGACGTGGCCGCACTTGTCAATCGTGGTGACACCGTTATCGCGGATGATAACCGCGAGGGTGTCGAGAGTTGCGGCGCGGACAGCAACAGAGTCAGATGTTTGGAGGTCAAGAGATTGGAGGAGGAGTGGAAGTAAGGTGGGAAGTTCGGGCATGACGAGGGCCGTGGAAATCGTGGAGAGAATGCCCGCGAGGGCGGTCAAGTGGGCTGGTTTGATGTGGTCCGGTGATGTAGTGGTGGTAGAGTCGTCATTGCCAGCGATGTTAACATCGCGGATGCGAGAAGAGATCAAGGGGATGACCGTAGTGAAGACGCGCTGCTTGGATAGCAGGCGGATAGTGGCACCGTTAGTCGCGGACAGGACGTCATCATCGCCTAAGAGAATGGAAAATCCGCGAGCAGTGGAGTGGCTAGTTTGCTGGTCGGGAGAAGAAAGAAGACCCATCAACGAGGTCAGGATATGTGTAGTGGATGGAGCAAGGCGAAGGACGAGAGCCTTTGATAGCCAGAAGATGGTACGAATCGTAGCAGGAGTAAAGGTCTGGCCTTCGGGTGAGACAAGAGAATCGAAGAGATTCTCGGCAATTTTCAAATCCTGTTTGGACAGGAATTTGTTGACAAGCAATGCCAGATGATGCAAGAAGGCAATGTGCGTGGCAGGCTCTGCGTTGTCAGATACGGATCGCTTGACTAGATCTGAAAGCAGGCCTGACATATCAGGAGATGTGTTAGGAATGAGATTGGCGCAGTCCTTTGATAGGCCCGCGAGAATATATGTCGAAATAATAATCGTGCGTTCTTGATCAGCACTGGCATTTTCAGAGAAAGGGACCGGTACAAAGCCTGCTGTCGAGAAGAGACTGTAGACATTTCGGGCGGCTTGCTCTTGTTTTTGAACCGAAACAGCTCGTACAAGAAGGTTGCAAAGCCGGCCTAGGGTATCAAGGATTGTGGGATCATTGAGGAGATGGTTCTTTCCCTGTCCTGAGGCTGACTCTGCAACGCTCTGGCAAAGGCCAACAACAATCTTATCAAAGTACAAGTCCACATTTGGATCAGCATCCATCTGCCTTTGCTGCATGACATAAAGCAGAGTCACAAGGATAGCTCGGGGGTAGGCTGCAAATCCAGGCTTCTCCTTTTGGAGTAAGATAGATAGCTTGCTGAAGAGACGTCGGAACAGAGTTTCGAAGATGTCTCTCTCAACGCTGATCTGGGCCAGGGTATCCAAGGTTGACAAGTAAGCTGAGTTTGTACCATCGTCTTCATCTGGAAGTGTGGCTACAAATGCAGGGAAAGTGATATCCATAATCAAGCGAGGTTTGTGCTTGGAAATTTCGGCCAATGCTGCAATGGCTTCTTTCTTCAGGTCATCCCGACCAACGGACTCCTCTGTGAGAAGAATTTCATCCAGGTATTGAACGAACAGCCCAGTTTCATTGTCCTGGAAGAAATCACGCAAGGTCGAAAGTCGCAGGAAACCCTTCAAAGCAGTGACACGGAAAGAAACCTCATCTTTAGCAGAGCCCATCAGAGCCTGTCCTAAGACATCTGAAAACTGATCCTTGAATTCGACCAAGGGGTTCACTTGAGCAACTTCGCCTCCGCGAGTGGTCCACTGTCCGAAGACCTGGGTTGCAGATTGGAACAGAACAGCCAGCGTCTCAAGGAGAGCCCGTTGCTTAACAATTCCATCCGCCTCTTGGTAGATAGTAAGGATTGGAGCAACAACAGTCTGTACGATTAGTGTGAATGCTGCAACAGAGGACGACGATAGCGAGCTCAGGATTTGTTGGGCAGGCTTTGCCTGCTTCTGCTGAGGCTCTTGCAATTGCTCATTACACTCCTGGGTGATAGGGCGGAGATATTGTGCAAGAGGCAGATTCGATGTAATTTCGGTAACTCCTTCAGAAAGTCGCTGTGCGATTCCAGAAAGAGCCTCCAGAGATGATTCTGACAGAAATTCCTCTTGGGCATTAAGTATTTCAAACTTGAGAACTTCCCAGATGGTGATTGAGTATCGGGATACGGTGTCCGGATCGTACGAATGAATACACGCAATCAATGCGTTCAGCGCATCTTTCTAGGTGGATATTAGCATCTGCATACAGAATATCACCAAATAGACGTACCTTAACATTCGGAGACGTAGAATCCAGCTTGTCCAGCAATGATGGTATAGCATGCGGAGCAAAGTGTCTCGATGCAGAAATGCAATCCTGCAATCTGCCTTTCAAATCTTGTGCGGTGATTCCATATGGATCGTTTGGCGGAGGTCGGAAAGTGATCGGGAAGTAATTGTACACCGAGTCGAAAAGGAGCTAGTGGAATTAGCTGCTGTGTTACTGTGGCTGGCTGCAATATTCTAACCTCGGCATGGTTTGTAATATCCCACTCCATCATAACAACCTTCAATATGGAGAAAACCATCATCAGGTTACGCGGATCCTTCTCTCCAGTCATGAGATCCACAATCCCCATAAGGGAATCGTCGCCCATTTCACGCAAAGCCTCACGGTGCCTCGACATCAATTCATTCAGCAACTGATAAACTTGGAACCGCTGTGTCTGGGAACGAGACTGGAGGTCCTGGAAGTTGCCGAATAAGCTATAATGCAATTAGTATTTCACCGACCACAACACATATAGTATGAGACTCACGCTTGAGCAGTCTCGATAGCCAATTCCTTGTTGAACCGCTCCAATCCCTGCAGTCTGTCCAGCCCTGCAACCGCACCGCCATCCTCAATTCGGTCACCAAAGAATGTCGTCAGAACTTGGATCTGTTGTCTCGATAGGAAGCGGGGCGGCAGTGCCTTGATCACCGCGGTGAGGAAGGAAATCGCCTTTCCCCGTAGGATTGGATCTTCGTCATTGATATATTCACCAAGCTGTCGAACAATATCGATCAAAGTGGTCTTCTTGCTCTCCACGTCTGGATTTGCAACGCAGTTAGAATAATATCACTAATACGAGTGCGGGGTGGCATGATTGGACGATATTTACCTTGGGCCACGGAGGTAGCGATGCTCTTTGCTTCATCTTTGTCATTGTCGACAACCAGCATGAAGGTCTGCAGAGCCGACATGATGTGAAAAGGGAGCAGCCGCACCACAAATTAATGGAATAGAAGATCAATAGCAGGGCGCACCTTCCCCTCCGGTGACGGCCATTGCCATTTTCTGTGTTATCGATAACGGTCACGTGAAATATTTTTCTTATCTGTATCACGTGGTACCTTGCGTCATGGGCTGAAACTGTACTGCATTGTGCATCCCACTACCCAGTTCAGCCAAGATGAGACATTTCACTCAAATCGCATCCTTGCTTTTGCTGTGGATTACTCTAGGCACTTCAGCTGCTGTTTTAGGTCTTTCTATCCCTAACACTTTCCGACAAAGCCCGCTAGGTCTATCGCAAAATCAACATTTTATCATGGATAAACTCATCCCAGGTTTCACCAAACCGCAGCCTACAGGCTCCGAAACAGGTCCAGGTGCAGATGTACCTATGATTTGTGATGTCCTTCCAAAAACCAAGGGAATCAATATTTTCGCTCAGCTGACCCGCGATTTTGACCCCATCGCCTCTCGTTTGAATGATTCCTCAAGAAATATCACTGTGTTGGCACCACGGAATAGTGCTGTCCAGGCATTGCCCCGGAAACCGTGGGAAGACCCAGAGGATTATGCGAAGTTTGGGGATGTGAATGCCTATGAAGGGCAAGATGGGCAGGATCGGGCGAAGCGGAATCTAGAACGATTTGTCGAAGCACATCTTATTCCTGTTAACCCATGGAACGAAGGAGAGGAGGTGGAATCGCTGAGAGGAGAGAAGCTTAAATGGACGAAGGAGGGCGACAAGATATTCGTGAGTATTAGATTTCTTTCTCTGCTGTGAAGATTTTGGTGACTGACTGGTACTAGATACAACCTGGCAATATTGAGGTTGACAGTATTGCGGAGAAGGTGGCCAACGGAGAGGTCTGGGTGTTAAACAGTGTGATCAATTACCGTTGATTTTCAACGTGGTAACGACATAATGAAATTCTTAGGATGTTTAATGATAATGGATGTTTTCATTAACAAGATTGGGTATATCAAGATATGCAGCACTCGTATATGCTTTTTGTAGGCTTCTGCCAACTTTGTGAACATGATCTATTCAGAGCCAACTGCCCTTTCATATATACCGTACATGGACACCTATCTCCCTTCAATTAAGCCAATCTAATTCACCTCGGGAGCAAAGTTCAGTAAGACTCGCTCCTCTATTCCATTCAAAATGGAGAAGTACTCCATAACCTCTAGGTTCTCGGCCTCGCTCAAAAACAGCTTATCGGGGTCCTGTCCAGGCTGCATCGGGTTCATCATGGCAGCGGGATTAGCCATGCCCATCTGTTGAGCCATCTGGTTGGCAGCTACAAAACACATTAGCCACTATCCCATTGTCTGAAAATCCTAGCGTCACTTACCATTGTCACTGCCCAAGATAAATCCAAAGACAGACTGAAGACCCATCAGGTTGAGGAAGTACCATGACAGACTAGACACCCATTGCACATCTAGATCGCGGGTCATGACACCAGACTGGAGCATCGACTTGAAGCGAATAGTCAAGGGGAAAGGCAATTTCACTGTTCAAGGCCGTTAGTAATGCACAATTATCCATATCCTCGCGGAACACCCACAGATAACAAATCCAGAAAAGAACGCATTGATCCAGCTCATAATCAGCGTCTGGGGAATCATCATCATCATATTTCCCTTCAGCATACCCATCATCTGCTCCATGCCGGCTGGGTCGGTCATAGGATTAGCAGGAGGCTGGCCCCGGTTGTTGGGGTCCTTGAGGAACGAGCCGTTACGGAAGCCGGTGATCAGGTAGTTCTTGCGCATCTCGAAGGATTCACGGTCCAGAACAGCGCAAGCATAGTTCCGCAGGTTAACACCACGGAGAAGAGCGTGGCGCTCGCGCGATGCGGCGAGGGTAGCGGGGGCTTTCGGGGGGGTGTTCATCAGGACTGTTGCGTAGTGGCGCAGGATTCCGGTCAGGATCTGTTCGTGCGATGGATTAGAATGAAGTTTGTACAGCAAATAAATTTGCTCGTACCATGACCACTGAAATCGGGAACAAAATCCAATAACTGTTCAATTAACTGTTAGATTGGGTATCTCCACGTCCATTGGAATGGCTTCTCACAAAAGCGCCGGATCCCGAAGGATGGTCTGCTCAGCCCCTTGGAAGGCCATGATGGACAGAGTCAAAGGCCAGAGCAATTACAGTTGAGAGTGCTGCACAAGTGACTCCCAACGAGAATTCCCGTGGCGGTTGATTTGCTGGTGTGGGGGAGGTGAAGGGGATGTTGGACTGAAGTGGTCGAGGTTCGCGGCGGCGGCTTTCATTGGCCCGCGCGAGCTCCAGCTCTCTCCAACCCGCAACTGTGTCCTTGCGATAAACACTGTTCATCAACGCCACGAAATACCTTGTCTGCAACAATTTTGGCTGGACCTCTAGCAGATACGACTATACTATCTGTCTTTCTGTCTTAATCATAGCCATGGCGACTACCAAGGTGCCTATCTACTCGACCAACGGTTCGTCTCCCCAGATCTACGTACCCCAACTTGCGAGTTACAAGACCCTTGTTTGCTCGAGAGAGTATCTAAATGTATTTCTCGGGACTAACTAATATACGTCTGCTTCCAGACCTCAAATCTACTAGCGATGACGCTTTAGTTCCCTACTTGACGAACCTCCCCGCGCCCTACACCTTCACTCCAGACCACACCAAGACCAATGTCCGCTTCGCGCTGGGCTACAGTGCCGTCGCAATCTCGGCATTCACCTTCTATGCAGACCGTAAGCTAGGCTGGGAGGCCGCCACATCGACATGGGTTATTGTCGCCGTATGTTCTTACTTTATCCTCAACACCGCCCTGACATATTGGATTTGGGCTGTTGAGGCCGGGGAAGTATTTTGCGGGAAGCGGAAGACTGGCGAGACGGTAAGTAAAAATACTTGAGTATTGCTCTCCTCTACGTTTAGGCTCGGTATTAACAGATTTGATGTCCCAGATATCTATCTCCTCGTCTGTCATTAAGAATTCCGTTCCCTACAAACTCCACGTCCAATACAAATCCCCTGCTGGCAAGGTCCTACAGGACAAGCGCATCGAAGCTCCTTTCACGACATGGTTCTCGACAGACGGCGTGTTCCACCCGGAGCCGTACCGCCGCTGGTTGGCGAGTGAAATTGATGTATTAAGACTAGCGGCGAAGGAGAGTGAGAAGAAGAACAGCGGTGATTCAGGACGATAGAGCTTGCTCCGCTTGATGTGCATAAAACATTGAGAGCAATGTTTCATATTCGGTTTAAAATGTTGGCTTGACCTCGGGATCTTGTGATAGGGTGCATTTAGCATATTCTTCGTTCGCGTATTACCAATGTATGGGAATTTACGATCACCAAGGCATCTAGTAGTCCGGATTTCCTCATTTGTTGACAGTGTCCTTGCAATTGATATCAATTCTCGCGATAGTGCAGATTAGGCCACTGCTTCGAATTATACAACCTTAAAATCGATGATAAGAACATACATATATTCATTTGGCTAAAAACAAATCTACATCAGGATTTTCAACGTATTCCCGGTATTCATCCATCCTTTTGGGAGCATACAATTTGCTATGTTTACGTGGCGGCCTCAGCCTCAAGAGTGCCAGGGCGCTCTGTGGCAGCAGCTGGCTTGACATCATCTACCCGGCGGTTCTGGATGAGTCTCTATGGCAGACGTTAACAGATATTCACTAAAATGTTTCTTTACTCTAAGCGGAATAGGGTTCGAACTCACCAGCAAGTTGCGCAGTAGGACGACAATGGTCACCTTGCCAATGGAGGGAACGAAGAGGGAGGCCTTCTCCTTGACTTCAGGGCCGAAGTTCTGTACATCATGTTAGTCAAATGATAATTTCAATCAACTCCCAAGACTGAAATAATGACTCACCTTCTCGCTGGAGAAGTTGACACAAACAGCACCTTCACGGAGCAAGCTAGTATCGAACTTGAACTTCTCACCCGGCACACCAGAGATAACAACATCACACAGGGGGACAACGTCCTTCATTGTCGCGCCCTCAAGATCAACAATCTCGTGTCTGTGTTTCTGCAATCCCTCACCACGAGTGAACTTCTGCACACCAGTGATATCAATACTGTACACACAAGCTCCGTCATTGGCCAGCAAAGCAGCAAGAGGGCGTCCTACGACCTCGGACCGGTTCACAACGCAAATGGTGTGGCCGAACAGTCGGTTTCCGTAAGGCAGAATAGTGTTGTAGATGTTCAGGTACTCGAGGATCTTAATGTTGGCCAACGGCGTGCAGGGCAGGATGCACTTCTGGCGCTTGGTTTCGGGGTCGAGGAAGCGGATGTTCTGGTACATGTTGAAGATGTAGCGGTGGCTGAGACCTTCGACATCCTTGGAGACATCAACTATCTGCTGCAAGTATTGGTCCTGGCGGTTGTTGAAGATGGGGTAGTAGACAATGATGCCGTCAACGTTGGAGTCGGCGTTGGCATCGATAATTTGTTCCTCGATGTCGTCGCGGCTAACTTCGCGGAGGGTGTACTTGAATCCACTGTGGTAAGTTAATGAATTGTATCACGTAAGTTTATTTGATAGTCATGTTGTCTGGATATTTTTCTTTGTTTTTCATGTTGTTTGGGATGTATGGTGCTTCCATCTCTGCGCGACGAGGGGCAAGTATGAATCATACCCACTAACCCCACCAACAGATCGAAGCCACTGAGAACGCCATAGACAAACAAGTTGCCAGGTAATTGAACTCACTTCTCTTCACAGGTCTTCTGCGTCCATTGCGCATACATCAGCGCCGCGGGGTCATTGTTCGCTAGAAATCCGACCAGGTGTGGCGGCTTCTCAAGAGTCTTGACGCCTTCCTGGACCTCGCTGAGCAGGCGAGTGGCCACGTGCTTGGAAAGCATAACCTTGCACGAGGCAGGCGCAGAGTTCGTAGGAGCCGACATGACGAGAATTGATACTCTGAACAACAGGAATTGGGATATATAGAACGCGCGGGGGACTTGCCTCGAGGGAAAAAGATTGTTCGCTTATCGATAAGAGGATCGGGTGCCGTTTTCGGTCTCACTTGCCGAGATCGCTTATGCCGGGTTTTGAATCCCAAGCTAAAGGGATAAATAGATGATTATGAAGACTAACACGGCCAATAGATGGGGAGTATTAAAGGAGAATGGGTTGCTGGAAAGGCAGTAATTTCATTGACATAAGTGGGCACAATTTCTTATACTTGCCAAATCAACAGGTGTCACCGATCTGCTACCCGGATCGAGTACCATTGAATAGCAGGACAGATTTGAAGCCTACGAGATGTTTACTGGAATAAATAGAACAAAAGAAAATGAATTGCAGATCCAACATGGAGAGAGACATGGAGACCAGACGGAAGTTAATTTGGTGTCCTCCCATCACGCGCCCCCCGATGCGCGGAAAAAATCTAAACGTACAGGATATAATCACATTTTGGAAGGTCAAAGATCAAGCAGCCCCAGTCAGTCCAAGTATCTCACGGCGAAACATGATTCCTACCCCGGACCAGTAGAGCCAGTAGAGACAGAATTGAACAGCCTTACATCGCTACATCCAGGGCTTGAAATCGAAATTCGCCGGGAGACGTCAAGGACCAAGAGGAACAGAACGAAATTATGGCCTCAAAATTGTACAAGCTATCTTGTCTATACACATAGAAAGAGTCAGGAAAACAGAACGATCACCATGGACCCCTCAAAGTTGTTTTCTTAGCTCACCTATGCGCTGAAAGACTTGTTGAAGGCACCGATGACCTCCTTGAGCTTAGCCTCAAGCTCCTTGGAAACCTGGCCCTCCTTGTCGATAGTCTGCTGGATCTCGGGGTAGGAGCTCTTGAGGTGAGCAAGGATGTCGTTCTCCCACTGGAGGATCTTGCCGACGGGAATCTGGTCAAGGAAACCGTTGACACCGGCGAAGATAAGGGGAACCATGTCGGAAACGGCCATGGGGGAGTACTGCTTCTGCTTGAGCAGCTCAGTGAGACGCTCACCACGGGCAAGGGTCTGCTTGGTGGAGGCATCCAGATCGGAACCGAACTGAGCGAAGGCAGCGACCTCACGGTACTGAGCAAGGAAAAGCTTCAGGGAACCGGCGACCTGCTTCATGGCCTTGACCTGGGCGGCGGAACCGACACGGGAGACGGACAGACCGACGTTAATGGCGGGACGGATACCCTTGTAGAACAGCTCAGCCTCCAAGAAGATCTGGCCGTCAGTAATGGAAATGACGTTGGTGGGAATGTAAGCAGAAACGTCACCACCCTGGGTCTCAATGATGGGCAGGGCAGTCAAGGAACCAGCACCGTGGGTCTTGTTCATCTTGGCGGCACGCTCGAGCAGACGAGAGTGCAGGTAGAAAACATCACCGGGGTAGGCCTCACGTCCAGGGGGACGACGGAGAAGCAGGGACATCTGACGGTAGGCAACGGCCTGCTTGGACAGATCGTCGTAGATAATGACAGCGTGGCGGCCGTTGTCACGGAACCACTCACCCATGGCACAACCAGTGAAGGGAGCAATGTACTGCAGGGGGGCGGCCTCGGAGGCGGTGGCAGCAACAACAACGGAGTACTTCATGGCGTCGTTCTCCTCAAGGGTCTTGACGAGCTGAGCGACGGTGGAACGCTTCTGACCAACGGCAACGTAGATACAGTAGAGCTTCTCGGCCTCGCTGCCGGTAGAGTTCCAACGCTTCTGGTTGAGCATGGTGTCGAGAGCGACGGCAGTCTTACCGGTCTGACGGTCACCAATGATCAACTCACGCTGACCACGGCCAATGGGCACCATGGAGTCGACACACTTCATACCAGTCTGCACGGGCTCGTTGACGGACTGACGGGGAAGAATACCGGGGGCCTTGAGCTGAGCACGGCGCTTCTCAGAGGCGTTGATGGGACCCTTGCCATCGATGGGGTTACCAAGAGCGTCGACGACACGGCCGAGCAGCTCGGGACCAGCGGGAACGTCAACCTGGAAATTATGTTAGGAAGGGGTGCAAATAAAAAAGGAGGCTGAAGATCCAATATCAAAATCAGACCCAGGAGAGGACAACTCACAATCTCACCGGTACGCTTGACAGTCTCACCCTCCTTGACGAGACGGTCGGAACCGAAAAGCACGACACCGACCTGGCCGGCCTCCAAGTTCATGCACATACCCTTAACGCCGGAAGCGAACCTATAGGGTTTGTTAGTTTTCGTAACTTGATAATGCCAAGACTTTTCGGATAACAGGGGGTCACATACTCAACCAGCTCCTCAGCCTGGACGTTGGTCATACCGTGGACACGGGCGATACCATCACTATTTGATAGATAGTCAGTTTCTAGTTCGATTCGAATTGTTTTGGTGGTAGGCGTGGGCGCTTTTGGCGAAGTTGTATCCGGTGACCGAATTTTTCTCCCTCACGACCCTTTACCCGCCCCGGGCGGAATTGACGTACCCGACCGACAGAACACGACCGGTCTCGGCGAGACCAGCCTCCTCCTGAACACCACGGATGCGCTGCTCCAGAATGGAAGAGACCTCGGTAGGGGTGGCCTTGGCCTCAGAGGCGTAAGAGCGGACCTGCTTGGAGGCACCGGCAATGGGGCCGGGGACAGCCGCGCGAACCTATAACATGGCGAAAACTTTGTTAACGACGAGCTCGGGGGATGCTAGAGTAATCGAAGTATCCTCAATGGATGGGCGCAGAGGAGGATAGGGATCCGAGGACCAATCGAGCTCGAATTTGAGATGGAAAGGTCGGACAGGGCGATGGACGAGGATGGCCAGGACGGGATGGACTCACCGAGGCGATGCGGCCAGTGGCCTGGACGGCCGCAACCGAGCGGCTGGACTGCCGCAGAGCGTTCCTGAACATTATGAAAGGGGTTCAGAGGGTGTGAGGATAAATTCTCTGAGAGGGAGGATGTAATTGGGGAGAGGAGTTCGGAGAGGAGAGAAGAGGTTGTGGACGGGTGGGAAGGGAGAGCTTTGTCGGGAGGATTGGATTCTCAGGTCTCGCGCTAGACCGTTTTAGGGGGGCTTGGTCCCTCCGATGTGGCCCTAGTGTACCTCCACGCTGTTCTTTCCGTTGAAATTATGGCTTAATTATGAACTATAGCTTCCCAATTTTTTACTTTTGGCTCCAAAAGATTTTACATTTCCTTCCCTTTCATACGACTCTAAATTTCCCCATCAAAAATCGACCATTATGGTACTGTGCGAGGTGCTCCGAGAACGGGCCAGCCGCTTCCCGTTTTTTTCTCTTCGGGTCGCCGGAATCCTTGGTCAGGTGTGTGGCTTAGGTAATGGGTTTCGTCACGGCAACCGGTTAGTAAATAGTATGGGGTGCTAACGCCTTGGAGTAAGTAAACAGTGTATACAGCTATATATCCAGTGTAAAATGTGCACTGTATATCTGCACCGTCACCCAAAGCTGGCACTAATTCCATGGTCCTAGGGACAAATCTATATGGGGAGTTACTACCTCTTCCAGGGCCTAGGTAACATTATGAACCCCTTCCGAAATGACATCAACCTTCCCCAATTTCCATTTACACGCAAGCATAAGACATCTGGATATCATCGGATTTGCATAATCCGTAGTCTACGATGACACTCATCAGAGGCATGGTTTCCCAAGGACTAGTCCCGAAACCAATCAAACATCACACCCGACTGCTCCTCAAAGTACAAACCATATGATCCATGACCTTATTCCGCTTCCTTGCCTTTCTTCTGCTTTTTCTCCTTGCGGATCTTCTCGATCTCAACCTCGACATTCTTGTCCATCCGCTGCTTCAGCTCTCGCCGATACCCAAAGAAGAACAGAATCTCCATCCACACGAACAGCGGTGCCAGCAACAGCGCCTGGACCAAGTTATCCAGCAACGCCGGAGCCCGTCCCTCGAACTTGCCGTGTCCCACAAACTGTGCTAGCCATGACACGATATGAATACCTACTGCGTAGTAGTTTACGACCATTCCGTAGCTTCCGAGGAGGTAGTTCCCGCATGCCGCGGACCCAATCACCAGCGGTGCGATCAGGCCGCCTGCGACCGGTTCGAGAAGGACATAGAATATCGCGTAAATGAAGGCAGCGATTGTTCCAAGATTTGGAGGGAGGTATTCGACACTCAGGAGATCTGGAACGTTGAAAAGCGATGGGCTGTTGCAACCCTGTTCAGATCGGATATCGAGTTAGTTCGTATTCATTACGAGGTCGCGTTGGAGGAATATTGCAGAGGGGGAAAACACGTACCAGAGCAATACCTGTGAACAACAGGATCGGAACACAGGTTATGTGAATTGCCACGTTCACCTAGATAGTAATGAGCCCACGCCTTCGGTTGTCCAATAATAAGATGCCTTACCGGGTTGCTGTGGTAAGCTCCATACTGAGAAATTCGGTCAGTATCATGATAAAAAATATTTCTGATCTGAGTGGACTCACGAAGAGCAACTGCTTCTCCAGATTCAGCGCCATCCTGGGGTGGTCGCCAGATTATACGAGGGCGGGGTGGTGCTGGGAACGAAATGTTGGGGAAGCTCTATCATCAGCTAAACGTGGGCGCTGAGTGGTGCCATGTGTTTGAGCCGAGGTGCTCCAATGGAGCTGTTTCTGTACGGTATTGTTGGAATTAAAATGTAACTAAGAGTGGTAATTCTCTGTACTGTTTTGAAATCACTTTACAATATCTGTGTAATTCATAAATCATTCTCATTAAAATATAACGCTCAAGTGCTCGAATAATGCTAGCCTATATAGGAGATTAGTTGTTGACTTTTAGATCAGTATGTACCAGGTACGGCACAGGATGCTCTTTAGATGACGATAAAAGATGATTTACAAATCTGCATGGGTACAATCCAACTATAGCAATATGCATGTCCATAAAGATTTTTGCAACTAACTTACGCAATATTTGAATTCTACCAATGACCAAATGAGATGTAGTTGTGGTGTTAATATTGCTTGATATCTGCTCAACTTTGAAAGTGCCAGCTTACTTCAAAGCTGAAGGTCGGTCTTAAAAAACATTGCCCAGAAGTGAATATTGCCTATACGTATTGACTGGATAGGCATATGTATAGGTATGTATACACAAAGTTTATGTTGATTTAGGAAGACGTGCAATGCTATTATACGACTGGGTTCTATATTGGAATGTTGGTTTGTCTGTTTGCTTTCTAGCCGTTATATATTTTTCAAGCAATCCTGGACCTTATGTTGGAACCCACTGATGCCACCTATCTCAATTATGATATCCTCTTGATAATAAAATCAAGGCAAATTAGTTAGGATTGAGCTTCGCACGGAAATCCAGCGCAATCTCAATTGATAATACTATCTGGTGTCGCATGTTTTGGAGCAAGTGAACCGACTAAATCCACAGCTGAAGGTCACATGATCCAACTCCAAATTAGACCTGGACCTGCCCGCCATGAACCCGGAGACAAATTGTCAGCAGCTCCAGCGTGCCCGCAGTATTGCGATCTGCCTTCATATCTCAGGCAGACTCAGCACCTGCTTATCTCTACCCGCCCACTCCTTTAGGCGCATCTTTTCCTACCTTTACACCATCTTCGGGCCATGGTAGCAGACTCATTGACACTCAACCTCGATTGAAATCATCGCATTGTCTTGCGCAAAGTCACAGCACCGTTTTAAACCCCTTCCCGCCTCATTAATTTGTTCGCGAGCAGTGTCACAGCCCATCCTTAAGATCAACAATCGCGAAGCGTCGAATCCCCTCACCACCGAGACCACAAATTGAGCTGGCTTGGTGAGCTTCCGCAAACATGTTCTTCCTCAAAGAAGAGGCCAAGGTGATCACCTTGCACCCTTCTTACTTCGGACCCAATATGCGCGAGTACCTAATTACCCGACTCAACGAGGAGGAGGAAGGTCGGTGTACGGGAGATCACTTCGTGATCTGTGTGATGGATATGGTCGACATTGGCGAGGGCCGAGTCATACCCTCCAGCGGCCACGCTGAATACACAATCAAGTATCGCGCAATTATCTGGAAACCATTCCGGGGAGAGACAGTATGTGCATGAGATTGAGACATGGACCAGTCCAGACTTGGGTCAAGCTCTGGCTTTACGAATTCAATCTTTGGCTGACATCAACATAATCAGGTCGACGCTATTGTCACCTCCGTGAAGCCCACGGGCATTTTCACACTGGCCGGTCCCTTATCTGTCTTCATTGCACGAAAAGTATGGACTTATGCATGGCCTTGAAGACTATGACTAACCTGCATCTTAGAACATTCCCTCCGACATCAAGTGGGAACCAAACACCGTTCCTCCACAATACACTGACCACGCAGATCAAGTGATCGAGAAAGGTACTAGTTTGCGACTCAAGATTCTTGGTGTGAAGCCCGACGTGGCTGCGATCAATGCGATTGGCACTATCAAGGAGGATTATCTTGGGTAAGTGGGCTCACTTTTGCTCCAATGATTCACATGCTTATATTTAATTTTTCTTATTACAGGCCCCTGTAATGAGAAACGAGCCGCACCACATACCCACTATCTGTCAACCCTTTTTATGACTATACTTCAGATGGCGTTTATCCCTATCACAGAACAAAAAGAGAGATCTGGCGAATAGGCGCTCCAATGTTTTGAATACATGCATTGCAACTATGCCAATTTGTGCAAGTAGGTTTGAATTTAACCTAGCGAGGGTCCCATAAGCAGACAACCTAAAAGACCACTTGAGCAGGGTTGTAGCTGAAGATTCTCTCCGTCTCCAGCTAAGAGCAACAGCGAGAAACGAGTGCTTTCGAATACAATGTCATTGTTCGAATGACCTAGACATGTACAATTACTGAAGAAATTACCGAATCGAATTTACGCATTTCGTGTGAACTCTATACGTATCAGGCATGAGTTGCCGGAGAGACGCGGGCTCCAAAACCGTGGCTCCGACTGGGGCTCTCCCGCGGCCAGGTGAAACACTGGCGTGTTTTTTCTTGGTTCCCCGTGCGCGTGCTTTTATTTACTGGATGACTTTGATCGGCCAGGTACCATCTACCAGTCAATAGTATGGCAGTTTCTATGGTTTCCTAGGTACCTGGTACCCCCGATCATCGAGCTCTTCGGACGCGTACATGCGTAGATGCTGAACAAACAATGGCCATCCCGGTGGATCAGAGTCCCTTGCAGTGTGATTCTTTCTATCCTTTAGTCTCGGCCTTTGGCGACATAGCCGTAATCTCCCACCAGGTGCCCCCTCGGCTGGTCTCAATTTCCCCCTGATACCTTCCCCCATCCTTCCTTTGCTACAATACCATCTTTCCACGTTTCCCTTGCGTCGTGAAAAACTACTTGGGGTACCACTGGTTGACCATGAGTTATTTCCGCACTGAGTATCGCAAGTTCCTTGCGGACCCTAAATCCGCCAATGTCGCCGCCAATATCTCGTTGATCTATGTCACCTCAACCACCAAATTCGAGGGCAGTGATTCGGTACTGACCCATCTGTCGCGCCAATCGTCCATTGTCAAGAAAAAGGCAGAGGATATCATCAATGCGATTGAATCTTCGGATTCATTGGTGTTAGATATCGAGACAACACTCGAGTTCCTCGAGAACGGTGGGGCTTATCTCCCCTCGTTGAGTGAGGACTACCTGGCCGACCGCGTCGTGACCATCCCCACGGTAAATTCCCCGAGATCCCCATGACCTGCAGCAGTGCTAATGCAGCTTCCTACAGCTCCACATCGTCCGCTGGAACGCCCAACATGAGATTCAACAGGTCCGCATCTACTGGGACCAGGGCTCGCTCTTGAAGGAGGTGGAAATGATCGGCGCGCGCAGTCGACACTGGCCCATTCGCAGCGGCTTAGAGCATATCCGTTTGTTGCGATCGGCTGCGAATGCGCAACCAGCTCCGTCTTTGCCTCCATCCCAGGGTGACTTTAAGGAACCTCCCGCGCGACCTGGCTCCCCCGGCAAGCGACACATCAGGGACCCCTATGGCGCTGGCTCCCTTGCCAACCTCCTCTCCCCCGGTAAGGACACGGACGAGAACGAACGTCCTCCGCGACCATCCTCCCCCGGCAAGAAACACACCAGAGATCCTTATGGGGCTGGCTCCTTGTCCGAGCTTCTGTCGCCTAGCAAGGCCCCCGCTGCCCGCGTCCTCCCTTATGCGCCATCATCTGCGAAACCCCCCGCGCGCAACCTGTCCGATATTTTCATTGACGAGGAGGCTCCTCCCACACCCTCGAAGGCCGAGCGAGTGATTGCGCCCAAGGGCGGTCCTCGCAAACCCCGAGACGAAGATAATCTGGACCAAGACCGCGCCCCATACAGGAGCAACCCTAAGAGGTTCAACCACTTCGAGATTGGTGGTGACAACGCTGATCTGGAGGTTCCCGAGAGAGGGCCCAAGGGCAGTGTTGGCAACCCCCAGGAGAGCCGAGATGATCTCAATCTGGACCAAACCCGTGCTCCATATAAGAGCAACCCCACGAGGTTCAACCACTTCGAGATTGGTGCCGCTGACGCCGATTTGGAGAAGCCCGAGGAGCCCAAGCGTGTAAAGCCGCGCAACCAGCCCCAGTGGGATTTCGGTGACGTTGCCACTCCGCAAAAGGCCCCCCCTGTCCCTGTTGGACTCAGCGAGCAAGACCGCAACTTTGGCTGCAGTGACGAGGCGAGTGCACCGACACCGCCCGTCCGCCAACATGTGAACAAGCCCCGTCGAGACGCGGATGTGCACTTCCAGATGAACGAGGACGCCGAAGAGGATGATGGCCGCATTATCAGCTCCTACCAGAGCCGCGGCCAGGGTCTGTACGAAAACCGCCTATTCGACGGAGGCGAACAAGAGTCTAAGGGCTCGGCGCCCTTGTCGCAGCTGAGCAACAACTCAAACAGACAGAAGAGCTCCGACGTGCACTGGGCGATGGGTGATATCTCCCCTGCTGTCTCCAACAAAGACAATAAGAAGGTCTCCGTTCCCGAGGATCGTCTTAAGTCGGTTAAAATGATGGAGTCTTCATGGGATAATTATGATAAATCTCCTGAGCCCGTTCGCACCGCGACATCACTGCGCAACCCCAGCCGCCACAACCAGCCGTCCTGGACCCTTGGCGCTGACGAGTAGACAACTTTCCAGGCGAGGACGATCAGGGGGTAATTTCGCTCAAGAGCCCCTGATCTGTCCAGATCGCACGAGACTCACGTCCATGTCCTTCTAATTCAGCTGTATGAACACACGGCCGATTATCTTAACCACGAGCTATGTGTACTGATACCCACTAAAACAAGCAAAAACAATCAAGGCCGAGGACGCTACAAGCTGGCTACAGCATACCACCATTGGCTCCGTTAATGGAGGTAATGCTGCAACTTGTGATTGGTGTTGGAGGCTTCTGTCCTGTTGTGTCCTTGATATTCACCTTGCGTTTTATTTGTCACTTTTTACCTTTTTTCTTCTTTTTCACCCTTTATTTCTTCAAGGTTCCGCCGGGCGTGTACCTTATTTTTGTCTTATTTTCTGTGTACTTTGCTATTGCTTTTCATTTTATTGTAAAAGATTACCACTATGCGCGGGAGGTTGGCTTATCGTGCAATTGATAAATTGACCATGATTAGACTAGGTCAGGCTTCAATGTGCGGAGTATGATCTGGCGAGCCGTCTCCTTGTTTTAAATTAAATGGCTAGAAAGTTTCAGAGTATACGTACATCGTATTTGCAAACCTTGGAATTGATCGTACCGCCGCCAGGCTTGACGATTCCAAGGGTTGTAAGATTGTCACTGTCATTGTTTGAGGTTGCTTATGCCTGCAAGCCTGAGCTGCGTTTCGTTTTCTTGCAGCTCCAGGGAAAGAGAATTCATGATATTCCGAATCATACGGCCAAGGTGATAAGAAAGAAAAAAAAAAATTAACCATCAGTCGAGAAATTCAACATGTTTGTACTCGTTTCGCCACTCCAATATCAAAGTCCTCGTGGCGACAGTCCATACTATGTCGATCAAACTGATCGTGAGACTGATCAGTCTTGCTGGAGTTAGGAAGCTCGGATTGACTCTTGGTGCGATGGGCCGCTTCCTCCTGCCCTTGTTTCCGCCAGCTTATATCTGAGCTCCTCTCGGCATCTCTGGTGGGCGGCGAGTCATCGGCCATATTGCTATCTTCAATTATGTCCATTGCCTCCAATGATACAGCAGACCGTGAGCTGACCGAATCGGCATCGTGCATCGATGATATGTCAATGGGATATTCTTTTGTGGTGTTGTCAGAGGATTCTCCCTTGTTCTGACATCGACGTTAGACACCGTAATTGTATCGAGATGCGGATAACGCAGGAGTTTCTTACCAGCAAAGCATGAATTCGCTTAGATATGCGTTCGGGAACAACATTTTCGACTTCCTTGAGCACATGTTCATATTCTCGTAGTCTTTGCGACAAACCACGGATCTGTCTATAGAGCAAGATGTCAGTTCCAGCGTATCGTTCGAGCGGGCCAAAACAAGGGGATCTACCACAAAATTAATGATAGTGCTTACTGCTTTGTCCTCTCACGGAATGACAGTGGATATACACATATAGCTTTTAACTCGTCGCATTGTCTGCAAACTGGACTATCGCCACTGCATTTTGTTTTTCGCAAGCGACAGGATTCGCATGCCCGAGATACTCGTCCAGAATTTCTGGGCACAACGCCAGTTCGATGCCGAGGAATTGCGACCTTTGTGTTTTCAGTAGGTATCGGTTGATCTATTGCGATGTTTTCGAGTATTTCGGAACCAGATGACCCTCTTTTGATCTGTATGTAAGGGCGCGTGGAAGCCATAGAGGAGGCTCCTCGAGAGCTGGACTCCGAAATACCTGACGATTGTGAGAATCTGGGAGCCATTCTATACGGCTTGAAAAATGACCTTACAGCAGCTGCAGTTGTATGAGCAGCGAAGGTGAACGATGAAACTGAAGATGCTGGTCCCGGAAATGCCCAGAGAAGGCAGGGAAGACGACAAGGATGTAGTGCTTCGTCACACATGCATTTAGTATCAAAGAGGTGTTATGCTCATCAGACTTCGATGATTAAATTTATATGTAATTTAAAGTTCAAGAACTAGGACTTATACCAGGTTCGGGTAGAGAAATTGACTTCATAGGTGGTTGGTCATCCGAGATAATCAGGTTTCGGGCACGTACGATACCTGCACCATGGGCAGTATAATGACGCGAACGTGAATAAGAAATTCTATTTTCTACTTCATGCTTTCCCGAATCTGAGCAGTCTGCTGAGACGAATGAATTTATTATCTTGGTGAAACACGGCAGGTGGTTCACGAACAAGATCGACGGTTCCGCGTTAGTGATACGAGATTGGTGCTCGGCATCGCAAACCTGCAGATACCTGCCAAGTTCGTTGGAATGCTAGCGAATTCTGGGTTTTCAGGGATAGCAAATGGAGTCCTCTTGGCAGAGCATAATCTAAAAGCGCATTTAATGAGATATGTACCACAAGCTTGTCCCAAGGGCCATGGTGTTCGTTACTTATGCTGCACCGCTTCGTATAAGGCTCCGGAAAAACCATGAGCCACTACCCCAGTCTTCTAGCTGCTCTTTGCCTTCGTCAGTTGGGATACCTCAAACAAGCGTGACTCGATCAGCAGAATTTCAAATTGCAAAGTCTCCTTTCAGGTGCCTGGGATCTTAGTGATGTATTTTCAAGCTAGACCGAACTGTTCACGAGCATGAGCGATCGGGCCATTGGGTAGAAGAGCTGCCATGTTCTACATATAGAGCACCTTTTGACAAAATAGGTGATTGGATGTGCCGAGAGAGTATGATGTTAGTGATCTTAGTTACCGTTGTGGAGAGAATAGCCCGAATGGTGCGAGTACTTAGAGCTATATCTCTCTAGTATATCGAAGGCTCCAATAGCATGACGTGTTGCGCATGGTTGAAGCTGGTTCAGCCATATTCTCTTATAGGTCCAGGTCCATCAGTCAGTAGGGTGTCGGATGCTTGTAGACTTCGTAATGAATGGCTGCAGTCATACCCTAAATATCAAGCTGACAGGCTACACTCCACGTAATATATCTGCAGGTCTAGACGGTAACTTATCCGCTGAGATGACTCACAAGGACCTGGAGACCAATCATAATCCACGGAGCCTGGATAGGAACCTTAATAGTCGTAAGAGGAGGGGGTGCCTGCGATGATCCTACGAAGAAAGTCCGGAGTCTTATTAGTTCATCTCAAATAGGGAAAAGACTTACTAGCGCCGATAATATACCCAAGGTCAAGCATTGTACAGTAAGAAAAATGCATCCCCGTTAAAGGCCCGATCGCATCCCGCCGAGATCATCATGGCGATAAGACCCAAACCCGGAGATAACTTTGCGACCGATAAATCATCCTTTAACATTCCTCTAAACTCTCTACTCTCTTCTCTTCAACAGACGGTCAAGGGGAATAGTAGCTGCCTTGCGCCATCCCAGTCAACTTCTTATCGGTCTTCCTAAAGCTTTATTAGCCCCCAACGCCTCGGATCCTACCCGAGTCTCGACTCTCGTCACCACACCCCTCTGAAACCAGACCCAGAGCTTCGGGCACCGCCATTTCCTACAAGTGACCGCGAAAGTCGAGATCGGCACAAGCAAATTAATCACACCGATCTTTGCGCATCTATTTGATCAGCAATAGCCGCCTTTGTGCGCCTTTGCGGCCAACCAACGAGATCAGCCCACTAGTAGCGCGATACTACGCAGTCGCAACCGTCAGGGGGCAGAAAGGGTGCTTTCAGTTACCCCGCCAGCTTTATCAATCCCACGAGGCTCCTCGCGCAAAGCTTCGACGTTCATCCGATTCTGTTCAACAGGGATACTCTGGGCGTTGCAGATTCGACTCCTTCAGAGAGGAGGCCATCGCAGCTGTCTCCGAGTCAACGTCAAATACTCAAGCAAGAGATCGTGGCTCGTGAGTGAAATATCTGAAACACCATATACCACACCACCTAGACCGAAATTCTCAAAACCGCACAATGTCGCCCACGCCGCCCTCTACAACCCCGTCGAGCGGAAGCGCTCACTCGCCCGACTTCAGAATCATCCGCAAACGCAATCGAGTCCCGCTTTCGTGCGCGCCTTGCCGCCACAGGAAGTAAGCAGCTGGAAAACCGGCATCCGATGGCCATTATACCCGAAATCCTGTACTGTGCTAATCGACGCTTTACTGCTAGGTTAAAATGCAATCGCTCCAACCCGTGCGAAAATTGTGTCAAAAGAGGCGATGCGCATTCCTGCTCATATGCACAAGTGAATACCCGGAAGAAGAACCTTCAACAACAGACAACGCCGACCTCACCAGATGATATGCAAAATCGTATTGACCGGCTGGAGGGCCTGGTCTTGTCGTTGATGACGAATGGTGCGCAGTCGGCGGGCCCTGCGGCTGCCATGGCTACAATATCTGGAGATAGTAGTGCGGGGTCTACGGGACTCTCTCATGAGCTGGAACTTGATGATGGTATCCATGGTGCAGAGGAGAGTGATACGGAGCAGGTGACGAAGTCGTTTGGTGTGATGAAAATGGACAATAACAAGTCCTACTACATCAGCGATGCACACTGGGCCTCTGTATTAAATGATGTAAGTCTTGCTTGGTTCCAGGGAAGATTTTCATGTCTGATAATTTTGGATAGATCACCGAGGTACGGAATTTCTATACAACACATAAGAAACAGTTTGAGGAACAAGCAGAAAAGCTCAAGGCATCTCGTCCAGAGACCGATGTTCCTGGGTCAACGCTGCTATTCGGGGTGATGAAACCCCTCAGCCGACCAGAGATTCTGTCTTCTTTGCCTTCCAAATATATGACCGACCTCCTTGTTGCTCGTTACTTCAACAGCTATGATCCTGCTACACATATCCTTCATGGCCCGACATTCCAGTCCCAATACAACAGGCACTGGGAGGACACTTCTCGAACTGAAATTGTGTGGATCGCGATGCTATTTGCAATGATGAGATTGGCCATGCTCTCATATTACAGAGAAGGTGACGAGCCTCCTGAGTTCAGAGGCAAGGCTATGGACATGGCCAGCTCCTTCCGAAATTCAGTTGCAGAATGCCTGACTTTAGCGGATTACACAAAACCACATCCATATCTGATTGAAGCTCTAGTTTTCCATTTACATGGTGACTTCTCGCAGACCCGGGAAGCAGATGTGTCAGTGTGGGTTATGACAGGTGTGATTGCCCGTCTGGCGATGCGAATGGGATACCACCGAGATTCAAAAGTGTTCCCTAACATCACACCATTCCAGGGTGAGATGCGACGGCGGGTGTGGTCATTTGTCCGGGTAGCAGATGTGCTATTTTCGTTCCAAGTTGGCATGCCGAGTATGCTCCGGGCCGCCGACAGTGATACAGATCTGCCGCAGAATCTCTATGATGATGACTTTGACGAAGACTCCAAAGAACTGCCACAACCCCGACAGCTGAGCGAGCCAACACCGATTTCGTACCTGATAACCAAGGCTCGTCTGGTGTTTGCATTTGGACGTGTGAATGAGCATGCTTCATCCATCTCCAATGCTTCCTATGACAAAACCATGGAGCTTGATGCCGATCTTCGGCATGCTAGGGATTCAATTCCTGATCATCTGCGTCTCCGCCCGTTGGAAGACTGTCAGTTGGATCCGGTGCAACTGATCATGTCTCGCTATACAGTCAACATGGTCTACCACAAGGCACAGATTGTGCTACATAGACCGTATCTCGTTCGTGCACGCGAGAACCCCCGCTTTACCTACTCTCGACGAACTTGTATCGACTCAGCCATGGAGATGCTCAGAGTCCAGTCAATTCTTCACACAGAATCGCAGAGTGGACGTTTACGCGGTCGCCAGAACCTAGTCACATCCCTCAGCTCAGCAGACTTCCTCTTGGCTGCGTCAATTGCCAGTCTTGATCTGTACCATGGGAACACACTCCAAGCCTCGGGCCGACCATCCGGTGACACGTATACATGGGGCCATGAACGACGTGACGAGATGACTGCAGCAATCCAACGTTCGAAAGAAATCTGGGATGAGATGCGCGACAGGAGCATGGAGGCCTTCAAAGCCAGCAGTATCCTCGGGGTAATGCTTGGCAAGCTACATAGCAATCTGCCGGGGCTTGAGAATAGCACCGGAAACAACATTTTCGAGCCACAGGATGAGAAGCAGAATGCTGCTATGACGCTGGGTTTGTTGAGTAGTGGGATGAGTCCCATGAACACGGGTCTATCCCCTTTCTCGGATCCGGCCATGAGAATGACTGATTCGCCGATGCCTGCAGGCGTGGGCCTAGGTGCAGGCACCTCGGCTGAAATGCTGGGTGGGCCTCTTTCACCTTTCAGCAGCATGTTTGGCCAGATGCCGGACATGCAGGCCAATCTTGACTGGGTAAGTAAAGTTGAAATATAATGGCATGAAATGCACCGTTTTGAATTCCATTCGCTAACGTTCTGTTGCAGGAGGCTTGGGATACCTACATTCAGAACCCTAATTTTGGCGCTTCGAATCAGTTCTGGCCCATGGTGGATCCCTCAGGACAAACAGTACAACCTGCTGGATTGACACAGCCTCAAATTCCAAGTCCACTTGGGACATCACGAGCAGCGAATGGTATGCCGACTACGCAGAACGACATTGGCGCTGCTGGTCGGGTACCAAATATGTTCTCGCCACCAAACGGCGAGAGCAATGGCTCCTCTGCGACGGGGTTTACACCCATGTCTCAGCCAGGTAGCTCTGGCCGGAGCCAAGGATCAATTTAGTACATCTAAATGATCCTCTTTCAAGTTATATTCGAATTGAGTTTCTTTTTGATCTCCCCTCTTCCTATTCTCCTTGTTTGTACCTGGAGATCCTTTGGTGTATAAGATTGGGCTAGACTAGGCTGGATCTCTGATGTTCGTCTCTTTTGATACCGTGGGAACGTTAAACTGGATGGGAGGATTTGGTTGAAAAGTTAATGGTATGTACGAAGCACCAAGTACTAATTCGTTGGTTTGGTTTTACGAGTGCTGCAAGGTGCATTCTGATTTTCCTGTATGATAATTGGGATTCTGCTGTATTGAACTTCACTCTTTCAATAATCCTCCATGTCGACCGATTCTGTTTTCTCTGAGATGACTAGAATACACTGTAGTCATCCATATCTATCATTTCAGCGCTTACCTGTGCTGCCCACCAGTTGCCGACTGTTATCGGCACGTGACAAATCGCTCCCGAAACTTTTCGATACGCTCAACTCCGCGCGGAACTCCGATCTCTCCAAAATCAGATCTCGATCTTGGCTACATTTGTGCTAGAAAACCGGCGCTAGACCGGCAATACAAAATGTATGATTCACCTCAGTCTTGGAGTCCTGCCCTTGTGACAGTCCTGCAAATGCGCTGATCTCGGACTCTATTCCACGACAAGAACTAACATGACCACTCCCAGGCATTCACTCCGCCGAGCCTCGTCACGGCTCTTTACTCCCTCAGCATCTTCTTCTTCGGCCACATTGTATCAATTACGATGCGCAGACCCACTTCGATACATTCCCAACGTCTTGTCTCAACACCCATCTCTCTCCGCTCATGTGCGCTGGAACTCTACAAAGAAAGACCAACAACCATCAGAAAAACAATCTCCAAGGCGACCCGGAGGAAATCTCTCTAAGCTCGCTAAGAAACACAGCGCCCCTCTTACACCAGATGAGGAAGCTTTTACGAAAGGAGAGGCATTAGAGTATGACATCGATTACGACGACTTGTATGCGAGGTCCAAAGCCGCGGATCTGGAAGCACAAAAGGAAAGTGCGCAAGAGAAAAGGAGGTCGCGCCATAAATTGCTTGATGAAGAGATGAAGCAAGTTGACGCGGCCTCGGCTTCAAGAAAATCAACCAAGAACTACGAGATTAGCCCGCCATGCGAGACAGTCTACGTGGGCAATCTGTTCTTTGATATTGCAGCCGAGGACCTGAGGGCGCATTTCGAGCAATTCGGAACTGTGTTAAATACGACTATTGTGCATGATAATCGGGGGATAAGCAAAGGGTAAGCTATCTCCGTAATATGCACAAGCGAGTCTGGTACTGACAATCCTCCAGATTCGGCTACGTCCAGTTCGATACTATTGAAGAAGCTAAGCTCGCGGTCGAAAAACAACATATGAAAATCCTCGGTGGCCGTCCAGTTGTCCTACAGTACGCCCGCAGCGCTATTCAACACAGAACAATCGAACATGAACCCACCAACACACTCTTCATCGGCGGCATTCCCTACGAACTTACAGACCGTGATATCCAGGATTTGTTCAGTGATGTGCATAATACAGTCGATATCCGGGTTCCAGTAGATCGCCGCTCGGGTGTTCCGCGTGGCTTCGCCCATGCAGAGTTTATTGATGTTCAATCCGCGATGTGGGGCATGGAGGTGCTAGCTCGGAAGGCTCCGTATGGGCGGAAGTTGAAAGTGGAGTTTACGAACCGGAAGAAGGTGGGTATGATGCACTCGGGGCGGCTGCCGGCATTGTGGTCGAAGAGGGCAATGGAGAAAGAATCGATGGCCGAATCCGTTGAAAAGGCCATGGATCATTCCACAGAATCGGATGCTCCTGAAGCTGCTGATCGACAGCGTGCCAAAGACCCGAAGGTGGAGTAGCGTGATGTTCAAATATGTACTATAGTAGACTGTATAATACCACTCTGATTGTATATTGAATCACCCATAGTCCCGGGATCACTGTGATAGAGTTGGAAAAGACTGCTTCAACCTTCGATGTATATGCTTAATGTGCATAGTATGGTGGAGCTAAAGTGGAGAAACATGTCAGCCGTGGAAGTCAGCTTGGTATGGGGTCGATACAAACTATAAACCCAAACCCAACACGATACCTCAGCCCTCTACCTACACCATACAAACACAGCACATCATGCCATACTTCCTTAGCCGCGTACATGCAAATCCCAACGAGTTCCCAGCTGTAATAGCCGCAGAGCGCTACGCCTTTGAAAACCCCATCCAACCAGTCTTCCGCCTTTACTGCCCTCTACTCAACAACAGCCTGGAGGAAACGATATCCGCAACCGCAGAAGAAGCACGAAAGAAAAACTTAGAAAAGGCACCCTCAAACCCAACCTCAACCTGGCTCCAAGTGACTGGCTCAAAAGAAACACCCCACCCACCAAACGAGCCGATCCTCGGCGGCGCAGAATGGATCCTCATACCAGAAAACACCTCCACCCCGCAAACCCTCGAAGCAGAAATTCAATCCCTGTCACTCCGCCACCCAGCAGGCGGAGCCCGCATCTTCGCTGAACAAGCGTTCCGGACCCTCCGAACAGCCGAGTTCGAAACACGAGAACGCTACTCTGGCAAAAAAGCCTATATGACACTCGGTAGCTGTTTTACCATTCCGGAATACCGCAGGAAGGGTATCGCCTATATGCTTATGGAGTGGGGTTTGGAAAGGGCGGATGAGGGCGGGCTTGATATTTGGATTGAAGCTGCGCCGAATGCTGTACCGTTTTATGAGAGGTGTGGGTTTGAGAAGAGAGTTACTGTTTTTTTGGACTTTAAGTGTCCAGATGGGTTGACGGATGTTGAAAAGAAGGAGTGGGAGGTTGCTAGGGGGGCTATATTACCGATTACTACTGTTATTATGGGGCGGATGTGTAAATCTGGCGGGATTGAGGAGTTTGATCGATAGGGAATGAGGAGTGAGGAATGTTTGGGTATTGTATTAACGAGATGATATTCTGCATATATTGCACATACGTGCTGTCCAATTGCTTTGGTTGACATTCAATACTCATGTTTCAACACCGAGGCCTCTGGGCGGGGTACCAAGGTGTGCATGGCGTGGTGTTGAGCAGAATTGTTATATAACTCGCTGGAATTTAGCCTACAGCGACAGGGTGATAATGCAGCATGCGCAGCGAGACTGCCTGAACCCTATTTTGTCATACTTCATCCCCGCATCTTATAAATCAGCATTGGACCGTATAGTTCATGGGAGCCACGTGACTACCGGGGAACCTCGGCTGACGGAAAGCGTCTTAGCGCCGTTCGATGGCTGAGCGATCAACCCCACGCTATTATCCGGGGCATTGCTTCTCTTCCATTCTTTCCTTCCCGAGTATCGGTGTGCACTATCATTGCACCGGTGATTCGTTTTTCTTTTTAATTCCTGCATTTACACAATCAATCTTCCAGAATACGTCAACACTATGTCGTTCCTCGGTGGCGCGGAATGCTCCACGGCGGGAAACCCCCTCACACAGTTCACCAAGCATGTCCAAGATGACAAGTCTCTACAGCGTGACCGGCTGGTCGGCCGGGGGCCAGGCATGCAAGAAAGCATGCGATCTCATGGTATGATGGGCGGACAAGACCAGGTGCGTGTGCAAAGCAGTCGCTGTTTTCCGAAGGTTATATTCTCCGATTATCCAGTCAACTAACATACTTTCTTTCGGGGCTCGATAGATGAATGATTTCATGCAGCAGTCCGGACAACAATTAAATGGACCCTCACCTCAACCATTCGCGATGGAGCAGATGCGCCGGGAGCTGGAGAACTTTCAGGGTGCCACACCCCGCACGGGGTCACCCGGGTGGGCAGCCGAGTTCGATACCGGCGAGCAGGCCCGCATGGAGGCTGCGTTCCCTGGTGCACAGATGAACAACGCATCTGGATTTGCGCCCGCGGAGTTTGCACGATTCCAGCAACAGAGTCGGATGGGCATGCCGCAGAATTCTAGCCCTGCTACCACCGCCACCCAGCCCATGATGTCGGGATACCAGCGACCGATGGGAGCGATGGGTGGCATGTATGGCGGCATGGGCGGCATGGGGATGATGCGGCCTATGGGTGGTATGGGTGGACCGATGATGCAGCAGCCTATGGAAGGCACCGCACAGGATAAGGGCAAGGGACGAATGGTGGAGCTCGACGATCAGAACTGGGAGGCACAGTTTGCTGAGATGGAGACGGCGGGTAATCAGGAGCAGACGGACGAGGAGGCCAATGCGGCCATGGAGGCGGAATTGAATGAGTTGGACAGGTCAGTGCCCACCAATGATGCCTTTGAGTCCGTGTGGGAACGAGTTCAGGCTGAGACGGCGACGAACAGAAAATTGGCGCAAGAAGACGATTTCGAGGTTACTGATAGTGTGCATGTCGGGGATTTGGGTGACTGGGAGGGCTTTGATAGCCTGAACACACGCTTCCGCGATCCCCAGCTCGGTGACTACATGTTTGAGGAAGACAATGTGTACCAGTCCGTGAACAACCCATTCGAAGAAGGCGTGAAGATTATGCAAGAGGGCGGTAACCTGTCTTTGGCGGCCCTTGCGTTCGAAGCTGCAGTTCAGAAGGACCCACAACATGTGAAGGCCTGGACAATGTTGGGTTCGGCACAGGCCCAGAATGAGAAAGAACTGCCGGCAATTCGGGCTTTGGAGCAGGCACTCAAGATGGATCCCGGTAACCTGGATGCGTTGATGGGTCTGGCTGTTTCGTACACCAACGAAGGCTACGACTCGACAGCATACCGGACCCTGGAGCGCTGGTTGTCTCACAAATACCCGTCGATTATCAACCCGAACGAGGTATCCGGCGATGCAGACCTTGGCTTCACAGACCGTCAACTCCTGCATGAACGTGTCACAGAGCTTTTTATCCAAGCAGCTCAACTTTCCCCATCCGGTGCCCAAATGGACCCTGACGTCCAAGTCGGTCTGGGTGTACTGTTCTACTGTGCCGAGGAATATGAAAAGGCCGTCGACTGTTTCTCTGCTGCTCTGGCCTCCACTGAATCCGGCACTACCAACCAGCGTGAGCAGCTTCACTTGCTCTGGAACCGTCTCGGCGCGACCCTGGCCAACTCAGGCCGCTCCGAGGAAGCTATTGAAGCCTATGAGCAGGCCCTCACTATCAACCCCAACTTCGTGCGCGCCCGCTACAACCTTGGTGTGTCCTGCATTAACATCGGCTGCTACCCCGAAGCTGCACAGCACCTTCTCGGCGCTTTGTCCATGCACCGTGTGGTCGAACAAGAGGGCCGCGAGCGTGCCCGCGAGATTATCGGCGGCGGTGGAGCGCCCGATGGCCTGGATGATGAGCGCCTTGAGCGCATGCTTCACATTAGTCAGAACCAGAGCACGAACCTATACGACACGCTGCGCCGTGTCTTCAGCCAGATGGGACGTCGGGATCTGGCTGACCAGGTCGTCGCCGGTATGGACGTGAACGTTTTCCGCAAGGAGTTTGAATTTTAGTTTTATTCCCCCCTCAGAAGGATCATGTGAACGATAGGTCGTTTCCGTTTTATTCTTGCTTATACTTAGAAATGAAACCGCCGGCAGGGCCTGGCAGCATTTGTTTGTGACTGATAGCTATATGATGTATGATGTGAGGTGGACCTCCAGAATAGAGAATCTCATGACGAATGTATTACTGGCTACCTTTGGATCCTCCACTGACTCTGATATCAACTAAACGGATGGAATGGAGTCGGGTTCATCAACTCATCCACTACCTTTGCCACCGCAACGGCCTTCTCTTCACCAAATCTTCCACCAACAATCTGCACACAAATAGGCATTCCATGCACAAGCTCAATATCATCTGGAAGCTATCGTTAGTAAACTCACAACCCACATCTAAAACCAAAGAGAGAACCTACACTGCTCATAATTGAACGAATCAGACTCATTCCTGGTAGAATGTTCCTCCCACTCGACATCCTTCCCTCCACCCACAGAATCAAGCTCTCGATCCGCCTTACCAACCGGCACAGTAACAGACGCATAATTCAACAAATTCCACATCCCAGTATACCCAACCCACTGCTTACTCTTCACCCACGTCTTAGGCTTATACCCAACCCACGGGATGACAGGCATCACCAGAGCATCGATATGCGTATCAAGCCATTGTTTCAGCATGGCGGTTGACAGAACATATTTTTCTTGTTCTATTTTCCCACGCTCATCGATGTCTAGCATATCCTCCTCCGTGCCAACAAGCATACCCTCTATCAGGGGCTCGTTGACTAGCTTGCATAGTTCGCGACAGTGGACGCCTCCTTCCCCTAAAATAGCTTTGTACCACATTTCCGTTGCGGGAGTGTGAAGGGATGTATCCCATTCGATTACTGAAATCCATTGTGTTAGCACTCGTATAAGCCTCAGCTATGTGGCAGGAAATGTGTACTTCCGTGTCCCGCTGCACGTAATGCATGGATAGTTTCATTCATTGCCCGCGTAACAGGTGGCTGGGGTTTCACAACCCCGTCGTCGATGACCACACCGATTCTGAGTTTCCGGTCAGTAGGCGGGGTAGCAAGGTCCGTTCTCCACGGAATGGGAATTGCAGATGGGTCAATATCCCAAGGATGCGAGGCTAAGAGACTTTGCATGAAGTATTCCGTCGTTGCTAGTGAAGAAGCCATTGGGCCCGCGACAGGTGGAACGAGGTAATGTTGGTGTCGGCTGAAATCACAGGTCAGAAAATAATCATTCTATGAGTCTTGTGCTTACAATGAGCAATCCCATGGTACTCGTCCTGTGGTTGGGAAAATAGAATAGAGTCCCTGTAAGGCAGAGGGTACTCGAATTGAACCACCGATATCTGTACCAATGCCTAGGATGCTACCTCCGCATCCGATGAGAGCTCCCTCGCCACCGGAACTACCACCGGAGATGAGGTTGTAGTTGAATGCGTTGACGGATTGTCCGAATACATTGTTGTAGGAATCGGCCATCTGATAGCAATCAGATTAAGATCGGCATTATGGCTCTTGGAACATGAAAACAGGGAACTCACCATGAGAGATTGGGGAATATTCGTCTTGACATACATGATTGCACCCATCGACTCGAGTAGCTGTACAATCTCGCTCGAGGATTTTGCCGGTTTACCGATGAGGCCAATCCAACCTAGAAGTTTCAACATCAGACATGATAAAACAAATGGCAATCCTCAGACTCATACCAACGGTAGTATCAAGTCCCTCAATCTCAAACCGGTCCTTAATCGACACAGGAATTCCATGCAAAGGTCCAACAACCTCACCCGTCCGCCCAAGATGCTCATCCAACTCCCGTGCCCGCTTAAGCGCTCTCTCAAAACATATTTCCGTCAGACATTTCGTCAGCTGCTGCGCAATAGCGGCACGTTTACAGAATGCAATTGTAAGTTGCAAACTTGTCACATGACGGGATTTAATAGCCGAGACTAGATCTTGGATATCGGTTTTGTCCGTCCATGCTAACTCATCTGGTGAGAGGATCCCACTTGAACGGATTGCATCGAGGCTTGATAGAGGGGGTCTAGATGAGATTGATTCTGGGAGAAGCCATTCTGCTGGGATAAGGGCTTGTTGAGCCGCGCGTTTTGCGAGGACTATGGGTTTCCAGTGGGGAGGTTGAATGGTTGACATGGCTTAGTTGATAATTAGATGAGGATATATTTGAGGTTAAAGAAACGAGTTCACGGAGAAAAAAAAAGAAAGTTGAAGGATGTAGTACTAATAAGAAAGTCAAGTTCCCCTCTTTCTTATCAACGCCAAACCTCGGGATTCTAGTGAGAGGGGGGTGATGCTCGATTAGGTATATCCTGACGACGGTCCGCGATCAGATAATATTCATTGATACTTTAAAGTATATAGATACCCCTCACGTCAAGTGAGTGAGAAGGAAAACTTGAAGCAATCGCCTTTTCAACCTCCCACAGATTCCAGGGATAACCTCAAGTGTCGTCTTAAATGGTAATATACTAATACTTAATACAGGCAACACCCATCCGGCACAACTATAAAAAGCCATTTTTCACCTCTCTCCTTCTTCTTTTTCTTCCTCCTCTCACACAGACCCTCTACTCTGAAAAAATTAGAGATAAAAAAGAGGAATTTGAGCATAGGCGGTCCCTCCCACCGAAGGAGAAAATGGCCTTCTCCTTCCCCGATCGACAAGTAAGCAGCAACTTTTCGCATGTCATAAGCACAACCGCTTTGCATTTGGACTGACAAATTTACAGAGTAGCTTATTAACTATCGAAAACGCGCTCCGCCGGCGAGCTTACGTTTGGCGCCGCGATTAACGTCTCACGAAGCTGCAACCGCATGAGACACCGGTCCCAGCAGAGACCGAGACATCGTCTTGGTCCCGGAATTCCTCATGATGGCCTGTCGTCCCTGCTGACTTGCGAGCAAATTCTTTTAAAAGTGGGACATTAGAGGGTCATCAAAGACCTAAGCATATTCGCCAGCTATACTCCCAGGCTCGACAAGAGCACAGTCTCTAGAGGCTCAATTCAAGACCTACCAGCTATAAGAGCAGTAGCGAGAAAGCGTTACGTTTAAGCCCATTCTTTGCTATATTACTACCAGGCTTTGGACAAGGAGAAGCATCGCAATTATTTTGGAAATGTATTAGCCCCTGAGGATGCTGTTAGAATTTTTGAAGAGATAGACGAATTAGCAATGCAAGTATGTCAGTTCTTATTTCGAGACTAATAAAAGCGTTAATTCAATCTACCAACCTAGGGATACACTCATACCCTACGTGCTACATTGTAACATAATTAGTACATTTAGTTATAATCTCTCTAAATAGAGGCTATGTTGGCTCTATCCTTTAAAATCATAAGAGCCATTTGAAGATGGAAGACCAGACATAGGTATTTCGTGGAACAAGACGTCAGGTTGGGATAACGTAGTACCTAGAGCTCTAGAATTGAGCACGTCTCCATAGTATTTTTTTACCCAGAGGTCCGCGGCCTAGGCGCCCTTTCCGGATTCTTATACTTAGCGAGTAGGTAGAAAACCCACAAAATTAGAGGCTTACAGGAAGTTCATGATGCGACTACTTCGCTTGTCTAGTGGTAAGCCCCGAGGTCTTAACAACTTATTTTGCCGCAAATAGATATTATATACATCTTGATATTTCTCCCATGCAAGTATTGTACAGTGAGCTAAGTATCACTACACAGTCATCAACATACTGGCATTTTTGTACCAGCTCAGCAGCGGGTTCTCCCCATTCCGAGTCTCTGTATCCTCAATATAGGCCCAGCGGCTCATGAAGTCTTCATGGCTCATGACCTGGGTCAATTTCCCAGTCACAGCACGATACATGTCTTCAACGACATTGAAGTCGGTTGGGAAGAATATATCAAAGTATCCTTGGTGGACCTGTATTCGTAATTAGAACTGCTCACCGTGAATGGGTTATGGCACTTACAAATGGTGTTGTCACCGGCACCGTCTGTCTCTGGTACCGTGTCTGGACAACTGGAGCATTCAATCCAGGCACTGCATCTGGCAAAGAGCTGAAATCACTAGCCACGAGACGGTGCGCAGGGAAATACTGGTTAAGCACGTCGAAAAACTGCATGAGTCGTGTTGGAATGTACTCAGGGAGAGAATGGCTCTTGCGGAAGGGCGGGGTAGACCGCAGACCACGGAGGAGGCGAGGGCCGAGGGGGCTGGGGAAAGGACGCCGGGCGGCGGCTTGACGCACGCGCAGGAAGCGAGCCGCAACGGGATCCAACTGGGTGTTATAGAACTCGTGGAACTCGCCGTTGCCATCGATCAGCACGCCGCCCTGCTGGGGCATCTCGGTAGCGCAATCATAACGAATTGTGTCATGACCAAAGTTGTCGAAAACCTCGAGACCAAGGAAGAAGCACGGCGAATGTACATACGTATCCCAGTCAAAGATTGACCGGTTGATGATCTCGACGCGGTCTCGGTGTCCTCGGGAATCGAGGGCGTCGGTGAGATTCTTAAACTGGAGATCGGCTAACGCGGGCGAAATCTCAATGATCTTGAACTTGGTGCGCTGGTAGACCTCATAGTCGGTATCACGGATGAAATCTAGGATGTTCAACATCATTGTACCGTTACCGGCACCCATCTCGTAGATAATCAGGTCGTGGTAGGGGTATAAAGTGAGCTTGTAGTTTGAAACAAGGTACCGCGCGATAGTCTCGCCATAATACGGCTTAAACAGCTCCGTTGGGGTATGCCAAAGCTGACGCGCAATGTCCGGCTTGATTTCATCGAGCCGGTTTTCGAATTCTGTGTATCGCTCGCCCACCAGTGCATGGAAAGCTGGTCCATCATCAATGTTGTTGAAGTCAAATGGCTCGCCTGGTGTGAAAATAGTTGCATGCTTCGAGAAATATCCATAATAGGGGTTATAGAGACTGTCTGCAGATACAATGTCAGTTTTTGGACCTTTACTAGAATTAATGGGAGCTCTGAAACCTACCGTCAATGAACTCGCGCGTCAACATTTTCACCTGCCGGGGCCGCTCTCGCCGATTGCGCAGCTCCTTTGCGGTGACGGTTGGGTATTTTTGATATTCCTCATCAATGTTCTTGTTGATGTCCCCTCGTTTTGTCCAGAGCATGCCTCCATCTTGCGGTTTGCGTTTGGCGGCGGGAGTGCGCCGCGTGAGGAATGAACGAGTCTGTCCCCTCGATAATGAGATAGGTGACTGTCGCAAAGATTGGCAAGCCGGGTGCCTGAATAGCTGGCGAAGCAGCTGGTTGAGGACGGGGGAGTCCATGATGCGTGACACCTCGGAGGTTCGTTTTGCGGAGAAAGCACAATCGGATTTGGTGATGCACGAGTGTGGCCTCAGGCACCAAGGCACGTGTTGAAGTAGGAAAGATGATGCTACTTTTCGAGCTGAAGGGAAGGAAGAAAGATTTTTGATTGAATTATTCAACAGAGAGGAATACTTGGATTCTAGAAACCTAGAAGAAAATTGAAACGAGATAGACTTATTTCCATCCTTACATCGATGACCAGCACTAAGCGGCAGAGCACGTGCCGTCATGTGTCCCAAATCCATCCCAAGTTGATTCCTCCTCTTCCAAGCTCTGTTGATCCGCTCGTATGTTCGTGATCGACTGACATTGCTATTGTTTCAATATCCATCTTCCCCAGTCAATTAGCCTCAACTCAGTATACCCACATTGGCCGAGGTGGTCCAAGCGTCATATCACGACATCTTCATCAGGGTAAAACCATCATCAACCTTGAACTGGGTGTAAAGAGGGCAGCAGCCAAAAGACGACAATGCCCGAGCGCTCTGCTGTGTACATAAGCACAGCATTCGTTGCTGGTGTCTGTCTGACTATCATATGCAAAGATATACTAGATTCGCGTCGCCGCGAAAAATCAGCACCCCCCAAAGCACAATCAGATGCTCTCGTTGCACGATCAGGACCCCCTGCTATTGTGGAGGGAATTGAAGGATGTATTGGAAATACACCCCTCTTCCGAATCAAGTCACTATCGGATGCAACGGGATGCGAGATCCTGGCTAAGGCAGAAGTATGCAACCTCCCACGACATAAAGACACTCTCTCTAATTATGCATACAGTTTTTGAATGGTGCCGGTCAAAGCTCAAAGGACCGGGTTGCATTAAGTATGATTGAATTGGTATGTTTCGTTGGTAATCATTTAACATCGCAATACTGACCCAATGACAGGCAGAAGAACAGGGTATTTTAACACCCTATTCAGGCGACACAATCTATGAAGGTACATCAGGATCAACCGGTATCTCATTGGCGTCTCTAGCCCGAGCAAAGGGGTATCTAGCACACATGTAATGGCATCTGATTCTACTCATTTCAGCTCAATTGAACTAACATCAAACCTAGCTGCATGCCCTCAGACCAGGCAATTGAAAAGTCAGACCTTCTGTTGAAGCTCGGTGCAATCGTCGACCGCGTGCCGCCAGCACCAATCGTCGAGAAAGAAAACTTCGTCAACCGTGCCAGAGCACTAGCAACCGCCCATACGGCCTCAACTACGGTGACCGTCCCTGATACAGAGGGCGACCTGGTCGAGCCATCAGATCGCATGGCCCGCGGCCGCGGCTTCTTCGCCGATCAGTTTGAGAACGAAGCGAACTGGCGCGCTCATTATGGCGGCAGTGGACCAGAGATCTATGCCCAGTGCAATGGCAAAATCGATGCCTTTGTGGCAGGCGCTGGCACGGGCGGGACCATCTCTGGCGTGGCGCGGTATCTGAAACCCCTGCTACCCAACATCACTGTTGTACTCGCAGATCCGCAAGGGAGCGGACTGTTCAACCGTGTGCGATATGGAGTGATGTTTGACGTGAAGGAGCGAGAAGGTACCCGTCGCCGACGCCAGGTTGATACCATTGTTGAAGGAATTGGGATTAACCGTGTCACTGCTAATTTCGAGGCTGGTAAGGAGCTTGTCGACGATGCGGTCCGTGTGACTGATGCACAGGCACTGGCAATGGCTAAATGGCTTGTTGAGAAGGATGGGATTTTCATTGGAAGCAGCAGCGCCGTTAACTGCTTCGCAGCCGTGAAGACGGCTCAGAAGCTGGGTCCTGGGCATCGGATTGTGACTATGCTGTCGGACTCTGGGTCACGGCATCTGTCTCGATTCTGGAAGAAAGCTGGTGATGTTGGCGGAGCAGTTGATACCAAGCTTACTGATGTCTTGAACGCACGGGATGAGGATTTCCAATAGATTTAATCGACGGTATGATTGATTAATAGCTAATTATTGGAGCTTTATTTAATGCCAGTCCTGACGACGTCCATATCGCTAGAAGTCGTATTAGATTGTGAACTTCAAATGCTTCACCGGGGACGCTCTCTTCGGTGTCCTAGATCCCTGTCGGCTGGCGGTTGGGCTATCAAGGTGAATGGCAGACAGCTTGGAAGGCGATGATACGTTACTGATGTCGTCGATCAAGCCATCGTCGTCATCAACGAGGTCCTCAAATACCGGTGGATGTTCGTTCTTCACAGAATCTGACTCAGAAGGTGCTGGGGACGATGTCTCCGCAGGAGCCTCGACGTGGTCTTCAAAAGAAGCAACAATTTGCCCTGTTTCATGTACTTGCTCAACCTTACCGACTTCCTTGTTCTGCTCAAATCCACGCTCGGGCGCTCGGCCCACATGGCCATGCCATACATCATCTCCAACCCAAAGCCTGAGCATCTCAAACTCAATTTCCGCTTTGGTACGATGTGGAATTTGATTTGTAATATCCAGCCATGTAAGACCGGATTCATCTTTTAGACGTTCCAAAGTTCTAAGCTCGGAATGGGTCCACGGAGCAGATAGCTGAGGGGGGTTTGCGCGGCGTTCTGTCCAATGAGCTAAATTCCATTGATAAATCTGAGACCTACTCCGATGGGGTAAATGGTCGTGGATTTCATTCCATTTTTTCTTTTGGATGTGCCTCATGCGAACCACCAGCTTGGCGTCGTCGGGCGTGATGCCTCGCTTTGATTTGACAGATTTTTCCGAGGCCATGGTAGAAGAAAAAACGTGGGACTGGGAATGTGCAGGAGAATCGTCTTGTGAATTAGAGGCGTCAAATGCCACATGGTTTTCTGCAGCTTTTTTCGCGTGGTTCTGAAGTTTATTGTCATCTTTAGCTCCCGTAGCCGATTGGTCAGGCCGGGATGGGCAAGGCGGGAGCCGTGCATGGGGAGATGGTAGGCGAGCTGTACGAGTCGAGGCCTGCATGCGTTTCCCGCGTATATTCCTCACCACGCCTTTCGATAGAGAAGGCGAAGGTTGGAATTCTTGAAGCGGATCGTCTGATTCATCTCCATCTGGCGTGGCTGCAAATGACCAGTCGTGCGCCACGGGACTGGAATGATACTTTCGTTTCGCCCGGAGCCGGCTTTCACTCGGGGTTGTTTTGGGTTTGACTTCTGTACGTGGACGGCCACGTCGAGGCACGCTCCATAAAGATCCAGAACCTGGTGGAGATGCTTCCCTTTCGAGATATGGAAGTTTCGGACCCCCTTTCCGCTTTGTTTCGGCTTTGGGCGTGGAGAAGAAAGCGGGCAATTCGGGGGCTTGCCAAACAGGGTCCGTTGGCCGGTCATTTTGGAATTGGTCTGGACCGTTTTGCCGGTCGATAACAGGTTTGTTGTCTATCTCGCCAAGTTGATGATGTTCTGTTGAAGCCCATGAGGAATTGGCGGTCTGATCACCGGCGCCAGACGTGCATGGTACCTCGACGTCCGAGTGGCTTCGCATAGAAGGTTCCTGGCGCTCATCTATGTCATCCTCCTCCGCATCTTCATCTGACAAATCATCCTCATAGAGCCATGCCCGTGCCTGTTCGTCTCGAATGTCGACTTCTTCGCGCATCCCCGATAGGTGACCATTATCGACCACAATCTTTCCGGTTTGTAGATCAATCTCATCACCCACGTCCGTAAAGTCTTTGCCGTATTTAGAGAATATCCCTTCGAAAATCGATTTCAGTCGCAAATCATTCTGGGCGCGTGCGGCCTGGAGGTCCCACTCCTCAGTCACCTCCTCTGCTGGGGAGCCTGGCGGCGAAGAAAGGCACTGTCGCTTTGCGGGGCGCTCCATGATTTCGCTCGTGGATGCAGCTATATTGTTGTCTGATTGTGTATAATCGCTGCGCTGCAGGGGCAGGTTGATTGACGCGGTCGGATTCCATGCGCGAAATCAAGCTTCAAACAACATAGTTTTCGCGTCAACTTAGAAAACTCATCGAGGTCGTTAGGATGTAGTATCAAGAGGCAGTAGGGGATAAAGGATACATTGATAGTCAGGAAATAAGAATGCTGTTAAGCGCGCAACTGCGGAGCGCGAAAGTTCAAAAACAAACGGACAAAAAATGACGTTCCCGCAGCTCCCAACTTGAACCTCCCCACATCCATCTCCCAAGAATGAACTGATCCACACACCATGTATTGCCAGAAGTGCCGGACGTCATTAAAGCTAGATGGTTCACTGGAGACGCTCAACCCAGCGGCGTTTGAGCTACTAGTCAGTAAGCTTTCCCCTCCTGCCGCGGAGCTACATGTTGATTCTAACCAAGCTCCGGACAGACTCCACAGGCAGAACACTATCGGACCATGGCGCTGCATCATCCGCAAATCGAACCTCCTACCCCTCAGAACGACGGGAACTTTACGATCGAACCACAAAGAATGCCACGCAACCAGTTTACAGAAGGTCTATACCCGGCCCGCGGTCGGGGTCTCAGAATAACCCTCCAGGATTGCCTCGCGGTGATAGCGGCAACATGTCATTTGTGATGCTTACGGAGTCGCAATTTGTACCCCCGGCTGTCGAAAATCTACCCACTCGCCCCAAGCGCAAAAGCATTGGACAGACCCAGGACCCTGCCCAGGAGCAAGGGTCATTTTCCAACCAAGTGGAACGAGCAACCCGCCTCTTTGAGATTGTGTCAGCACGCTCGGATATTGACCATCCGATATGTGTAGAGTGTACAGAGATGTTGGTGGAAGGATTACAGAAACGTCTCACCGGGGCTACAAAGGAGCGCGACGCCTACATCTCATTCCTTCGAAGCTTGAACGCCTCGGTCCCGACCGCGGACGAGTTAGCATCCGCCGAGAAATCATTGAAAGAAAGCCTCGAGGCTGAGAAAGCGGCCTTTGCGGAGCTGGAAGAGTTGGAACGGGAAAAAGCTCAACTTGACAAAGAGATTGCGGGTCTCGAGGAGGAGTCACAACAACTCGACGCGGACGAAGAAAGATTCTGGCGGTCACGCAACGCCTTTGCTCTAACCCTGGCAGAGTTTCAAACCGAACGGGATGCGCTCAATATGCGCTACGACCACGACTCGCAGCAGCTAGAGCGACTGCAACGGACAAATGTATACAATGACGCGTTTTGCATCGGTCATGATGGATATTTTGGAACTATTAATGGTCTGCGTCTAGGCCGTCTGGCCAATCCCTCGGTTGAGTGGCCCGAGATCAATGCTGCTTGGGGCCAGACCTGCCTGCTCTTGGCCACGATTGCAGAGCGCCTCGGATTTCAATTCCAGGGCTATCGGCTAAAACCGCTAGGGTCCACCTCTCGGATCGACAAGATTGAGTATCCCGTGCACCCAACCGGGCCACCTGCCACTGATCGAGTTGCGCCCAAGATTACCCAACTAGATCTTTTTTCATCCGGGGATCTTCCTCTCAATCTCCCCTGGCTGCATCGACGCTTTGACGCCGGGATGGTGGCGTTCCTCGAGTGTCTCCGCCAGCTGGGGCAGTTCGTCGAATCGACGCCTGCCGTAGTGACATCCCCTCGTCGTGGACAGACTAATGCCACTGCCCCCGGGCTGCGACTGCCCTATGAAATCCAAAGAGACCGTATCGGCGATGCCAGCATCAAGCTCGGATTCAATCAGAATGACGAGACCTGGACTCGTGCCTGCAAATACACTCTGACGTGCTGCAAGTTCCTGCTAGCGCATGCGAGCAACGTTGCCAGCGCGGGATCGAACAACTCCGCTGTTGCAGCTGCAGCTGTGGCAGCTGCTGAGACTCGACCAACTCCCGCCAAGAGCCGACCCTGAACGAGGCTGGAACTTTAGATTACAGGGATTATGTCGTGAAAAATTTCACGCAGCCTCACTTTTCCCTTTTTTTTTTTTTTTCCACCCCCTTCCTTCTAAGCGACATGTCATGGGAATGCACGATCCCCGATGCCACGAATCCCGGATTCCCCCCTGGGCAGTGGTACTTTTGCTAAACGTGGGTGCGTGCCCTAGTATGGCGTGGACCTCACCAGCCGTTGGAGTCTTATTGGTCTCCCGATCGATCGACAAGGCTGGAATCATCATTGTTCTCTCATCCGTCGGCGTACACAACCGGCCCCCCTCCCCTAGGCCACAAGAGGAAACTCGTGGACCGGGGAGCCGTTCCATTGCTATTTGGCCTGGACTCGACTGGGAAAGGGGCTAAGACCAGCCCTTCCGATACGCGGACTATGGTCTTTTGCGAGAGATTCCCTCGTTTACCCGGTCTACGCGCTACATCCTAGTACCTGCAGGCGATCCGAGCCGGTGAACGGTGGTCCGTGGGGCCTATGGTGATGGGCGCGGTAGAAATCTCCGTCTAGTTCGACGCGCAATGTGGACCCTGCTCCACGCGGGAAATGGTGCCCTTGCCGTTTTCTGGCATCTCAGGAGTCCACCGTTTCACCGGCCGGGGAGAGCTCGCGCGCCCCTCCCCAAAAGAAAAAAAGAAAAAAGGAGAAATAAAAATAAAATCCAAATCCATAATAAATCTCAAAGCCAAAAACACAACAACGCATCCTGATCCACATACACGACGGCGGCCCCGCGGCCCCGCATTTTAGCACCTAGAACGCTCTGATCCATACCCATTCGAGACCTAGTCCCCGGAGCATGCACGCAGTAGGGACGGTGCCCGATTGTGTCTCCCCCTATACATTGGTACTTGTGCTTCATTCTTGCCACCTAAAGTAGAAGGAGTCTCAAAGTACGACGACTGACATGTACCTTTCTCTTTGTAGCTCGGGAACTAGAGCCATCCCCCCGAGCATTGAGCGCGTCGATCACTGCAGCGATGCCTTGCCACCTAACCCATTCGTGCGTTCTAGGCGTCATGATTCGGACTAGTGCAGCGTACTTTGACACTATCGTGAATCCACCCGGAGGATCATTCTCATGTAGCTTGTACGCGCGAGTGTTACAGAATAATCCTTACCTAGCTTAGCTTGGGTAGCTTCAAGGGTCGAGACTGCGAAATTCAAATTAACGACGATAGGCTAGAAATTTATCTTCTCGAATACACCATTCGTTTTCGAAAAACACGACGGTTGTATTTGTATCGTACTCGCAGCTGACAAGAGTTTCGGCCGGAGAGGATAGGGACCAAAGCGCAGAATGTACTGAATACTTCGGGGATCGTATACGGGGACTCGAAAAAGCTCGCCTCTTTTTTTTTTTTTTTTTTTTCCCTTTTTTCTGTCCTTTCATTTATTTTTATTGGACCGATCTACCTGTCGCATGTCTTTGCCCCTTGATTACCTGACATTCTGGGGATGACACTTGTCTCAACGGTCATAGGCATGTTCTAACGGCTTCGCCCCCACCCTTGCGTCCGGCACACGAGGGATAGACACAATGACAATCTGCGCTAGATGGAGGAATAGCAATGGATACGAAATAAAATAAAAAAGAAAAAAATAAACAAAATTCAGAAAAGTGAAAAGTGCACATCCCCATGTCAGCCAAAACCGACTGGGAAGGTGGCTGTTACAGATCCATAGTGCTGGGACGGGGGCAGAGAAGCTGAAAACAAAGAGCTGTCAAGAGAGGTTTCGGGCCGCTCCCGGGTCCATTGATACGTCCACGAGCTTTCAAGGGAAACTTGAGCCATCGAATTCCCGTCGAATAAAACGATGAAATCGATTAAAACGATTATATGATCATTATTGCCTCTGAAAGGATTCTGCGTTATTACGTCGATGCTCCACGGACAAATAGGAAGTGAGCATAGTAAGCCGCAACCCAAATAAAAAGGCAGCGGAAAATGCATCTAATTTGCAGCCAGTGCACTGCATGTAATAGTTCGGCTAGGCTGTACAGTAGCCCCGAGCCAAAAGTACGCGATGTCCAGCTCCACCAGAGACAATTCTTTGTCTGATTCCTTTTGCTTCCCTCTCAGCTATCGATTTATGCGAGTTTGTTTTTTTTTTCTTTACTTTTTTATGAATTCCTTCGCCTACTTTGCAGCCTTATCTTTCCCATTCGTAATGCCCCCGGAGACCATCTCCTTCTAGTATGATTGGCGCGCCCATTGGCCGTTGGCGATCATGTCACTGCACCAGTATGGAGCCCACGCCATAGCTGCAGCGACCAACCTGATTTGGCCGGGGAAGCAGGGGGTCGTGCGTCCGCGCTGCTGCGGCGCGCCGCAAAGAGTAGTCAAGAGATTCCTTGGCCCCGGCCCTGATCTGAGAAGTTGCCTGGTGATCGCATTCTTCTGATATTCTATATTGGTTTTTTTTTTTCTTTTTTTCTTTACATTATTTTTTTTTTATCATATTATATTGACTTTCGATTCCTCCAATCCACTCTGACTTTCTTTCCCCCTCTCCTTCCCTACTTCTCTCACTATACGGAATGAGCACGGAACTCTCGTTATGGACCATTATCCTTCCCCCTCGACGCTGCCCCCCCAATCGCCCCCGGCCGGGCAACCTAACGCGCTCTTCCGGCCCCGCCGATCCGATGACTGGCTGGAGTACCGCGAAACCATCGAACAACTCTACCGCAGTGATCAGCTTAAATTACGAGATGTGAAACGCATCATGGAGAGGGAATATAAATTTGTCGCCTCGTATCGCACCACTTTTTTTTTTTACTCTTCTCTTTTACCCTTGCCAATTTGATTCCATGTACTCTTTCTTTTGTTGTTTATAAACCACGGTCAATATCAGCCCGCCTAACCACCTCGTCGCTGCAGAGAAAAGCAGTACAAAGATCGACTTGCTGCATGGAATGTCCGAAAGAATATTAAAGCGGCCGAAGTACAAGTCATGATTCGCAAAAAGCAAAAGCGTGCCGCCCGAGGCAAGCAAACCGCCTTTCGGAGAGCCGGGCAAGATGTCGACCCTAAAAAGTTCACTCGCTTCGTTCGTCGCTATGGAACGCAGTGGGTGAAGAATCGGGATAAAGATGCCGAATTACAGAGTCCTGAACCGAGTAGGTTGGAACCACGTGCTATATCGAATCAAAGTCATACTTATGCTACTAGCAACAGAAACCCCGTCTGATATGTCATGCTATACCCCCGAACGAGAGGAGGAATCCGCGACTCCCATCTCACCACTAGAAGTGCAATCTCCAACGAGGGAAACCCCTCCTTACCCATTAAACTATGGTAATCATTCAAACCCGCCAGGGTTCGCTCGATATCAAAAAGCATAACCTAATCTCAATCTAGATCCTAACAACTTGGCCACCATGCCCGACCTTGTCATTGCCGGCGATGACGACTCCTACGCAGTGAACATGCATTCGCATTCGCACTCGCACTCCCAGCATTCACACTCACATTCCAACCCCCCTCGCCGGCCATATCACCCGTCAGAACTGGCCCGGCCACAGACCCACCACCCCTCCGTCCACTCCATGCTCCACCCACCATCCGGACGCACTTTGAACCCCATCCATCCCGTCCACACGCCTGTAACAGCTATCCCGCCAATCTCAATCCCGTCATCAACTTCATCCTCTGTCCCTGCTTCTACCGCTACACCCGCACCTGTTCCGGCCATCTTCCCTTCTCAACCTCAGCTTTCGCATCGGGACGACATGGATGCACCGGGCGAGGTCGTTTCTAATTTCCAGGGCTGGACTCCGTTGGATATATTCCAGAGTCGCCTGGAAGGACTGCAGTATGAATTGGATCGATCCATGTCCAAGTGGTCTCGGGAACAGGATCCTAACCATGAGATCTCTGGTCACCACGAGGGCCTGGGACAGTGATCAATATTTCCCAAGATCCATCCTAGAGGTTCTTCTCTCTTATGTTTTCTGGCGATTCTGTTTTCGCTCATGTACATGATTCTTTCATTGTTTTTGTTTCTATCATCTGGAGCGTATCTCGTTTTCGACCTTGGTTTCTTATACTTTTATTTCCTTCTCTTCTCAACCAGTACGCAGCATTTACCAGACAGGAGATCGAGGAAAATATCATAGCATGGGGCGTTTTTTTAGGCTGGAGCCTGGTTCTGATCTTGCTGGTTTACTTTATCTGAATTTGACTGGAATGACTTAGATCAGGGGTTGAGGTTAAGATGTGTTTCTTTTGCAGCCATGCATTGCGTCCGTCCTACCTCCGCTGTTATCTCTGTCTATATTATATACTTATCCACGCTATATTTTTGTTGGGATCATAGTGTTAGTCGTATGATCTTCCCATAGTTTGATGGGATTTCATTCTATACGTAGAGCCAAGGTTCCACAACTTAATATACTGTATTGTGACACGAGAACCCTCAAATATACCCTGATCATCACCTTCAACTCAACCTTTTCCAATCCAAAGTTGCTGAATCATATCTACGTAACGCAGAACATCCCGCAAAGTCAAAATAAGTAGCCAGATCCTCGAATGTATCTCTAAATCACCGGTAAAGTTCACTCCAAATCCTAAATCTGCCCGCAAAAAGGTTCTTCCAGCAGTAGACATGACATCAACCCTTTAGAGTTCGAAGGCCACCTGCACCACAAGATAAGAAACAAGGAAGTTTAAGGCGTGCCAGTGTTTTGAATAGATGGCCATGAATGCAACTCCGTTGGGTGAGATTTGCAAAGTGAAAGCCGCGCATTTGAGTCATATTGAGGTTACAGTATACCGTACAGTCAAGCTCTCCTTATAATGCATAATGGACGTATCACTTTCCACAATGATCGGGGACCATTGAGGTCCGAGGCCGAGCAAACAATCTAGGGTCTAGATTCTTGGACCCGAGCTTCCAGGGGTTGTAGATTATTCCAAGGTGATTGGTTAATAACTGCTACAGTGTCCGTGGTCAAAAGGGACTTAGCAGGAGCAACGAAGGAAGCGAGAAGGATATTAATATTGAGCTATGTAGCTCAAATATATCATTAGAACGGTAATGGGCCAATCCTTGAAGCAGGCACGCCTCCAAGAGTAAGCCAATAGCTTGACCTTAGGTGAAGTACCAAGTACGTGAGCTGTACTGATTTTATAGCAATCGTAATCATTCATCCTAATAGGTGGACCCTGGATGGGATGTACGAGGCTCACAAATCACGCGAGAAGTACCAAGATCGCCACAATACGAATGTTGGGATCAAATCGTGATTTTGCGTTTGTGATGGCGAATCTCGTGATTGGTCGAATATTAAACTCAAGTTGATCTTGGGATACTCTCTCTCCCCCCTGATCGTGTAAGTACCTCTTTATTTTCCTTTTTCCTTCCTTCTCTTTCGTTTCTCAACACTCGTCCATTTTCAAGGCGTTTTAAGGTGTTTCTGATATGATTATCACTCAATTTTCCACCGCTAATCTTACAGGCTGTAAACCTTAAAACATAATCATCGAACTTAAACTCGAACTCAAACTCGTCACTAACAATGATAAATGAGTAAAGAATAAGTAAAGAATATAGGAGATGAGCCATGAGTTGACGTTGAATGAAACATCTGGGACCAACAGTAAAAAAAGCCTGTTGATAACATTTGCCATGTTCGTATTGACTATTGTACCTGTTTTTTTTTTTTTTTTTTTTAAAAAAAAACCCTTCGACACCAGATGTTAAAAATTAAAGTTGTAGAATGGTAATTATGAAAGGTGCTTTCTAAGAAATACCATGATAAATCAGGATCAAGTGTATGATGAAGATGAATTAAAGGTGATGTCTAAGAAATGAGCACGTGCCCCGGGCTTCAAAGGGGGACACGAGTATAATCTCCGAGTTACATGACGTGGCTATCCAGATTGAACGACAATAATTGTCCAAATTTACACTCATTGATTACCTAGTATGATTTTAACTAGCTTGGGAGACAAATAACATTCAAATTGTCCAGATAGCAGAAGTAGATGTGAAACATGGACAACCTCCATAAAATGCATTTCGCCAGTAAGATACATAAAATCCTGGAAAGTACCGTCGCTAAACCAGGCCCATTCCGGAGCACGAAAATAAAAGATAAAGATGAACCATATGGTGGTAGATAAGTAAAAGACCAGAGCGACCCGATAAAAAGCAAGGTGAGGTGAAGATGTGTATGAATATTTACGGTAAAGATGAGACGTCATCAATGAAATGATTGGCTGCTCGGATCCAAATCCAGGCCAAATAGACCCAGAATGCTGCTTAGTTGTGTGTGGGGAATATGTAAATCGTAGGTGTTCGGTTGCTTTTGGCTGGTCCGTAGAAGCAGAAGCATAAAGAGCCGCGGTCGTCACGGTAAAAGCTCTAACAGACCCGGAGTCTCGGGCAAAGTCTATATTTCTCACGAATAGAAGGTGCTCTTCTGGAAGCTCTCCGGCGAGATATCGCCCATCTTGCCCTTGAGCTCGGGTGGCTGATCGCCAGAAGGCTTAGAGAGAGCTGAGAGGCTTTGTGTGCGGCCGGTATTGTTGAGTGTGGCCATTTCGCTACCAGAGGTGATGGCTGCTTGAGAGGGTCGTCGCTGGATAGTCTCCAGATATGGGCCAGGCAGGTAGCCAACACGTCCGTCACGGGCACGGCATCGCCACCATTCCGAGGCATTGCCTGTGGGGTCAGATTTGCTAAGAACAGCGACAATGTCGCCCTTCTTCACGGCCAGATCGATACCGTTGCTCTCTTGGGTCTCGGGGGAGTAGTCGTACAGGACACGGCAGAAATCCAGCTTGGTAGGATCAAGCGAGGCGGACATCGGCTCGCCGTTGGGGCCGACAAGTTGCTGTCGGCGCTTCGCCTCTGCTTCCTGCGACCGGGCAAGAGCCTTGATGAGCTTGCTCATGAGGTAGGGGAGACCGAAAACGGCAACGAGGAACATGAAAAATGGCTTCTTTGATGGCTTGGCAGGGGCTGGTGAGCCATCAGGGAGAGTAGCGGGGGCAGATCGCCCGCCCATAAACGCAGCGAAAGCCGCAGGAGTCAGTGAAGTAGCGTCCGCTGGGGGAGGGCGGCCGGTGAGTTTGGCGATCAATGTGCGGAACCACCGAATGATTGTGAAAATCCCCAACGCCGAGCCGAGGGTGTTTCGCAATGTTCCGAGCTGCTCTGCGACCGATACCATTGCTACAACAAAAGTTAGACCTTACTCTCTTCGTCCACAATGTCATTAATTCAAGAAGGATCTTACCGAAGAATGAACTGTGAGTGGCCATATAAGTGCTTTCCAGCATCTGGGCAAAGCCCCCGAATGCTCCGACAATGCTTTCAATCATCTGGAACGTGGCCTGGGTGCTTTGACTAAACGAGTTGGTCAAACTGTTAGGGTCATTCGGGTCCTGCCCAGGCATGCCACCATACATGCCTCCCATACCACCCATGCCGCCGTACATGCCCCCCATACCGCCATAGCCGCCATAGCCCCCTCCGTACATGGAGCCCATGGTGCCGAAGCGGGAGTATGGTGAGGAGTATGCGCCCATGCCGCCAAGGCCCCCGTAAGGGCTGGCACCTAAGCGAGATGCGCCGTAGGGAGAGTAGTTGGAGGCGTTACTGTTGACGACGGAGTTGAGAGTACTGGGGCGGGAGGGTAAATCGGGAGCGGTGGAGGTAGTTGCGGGGTTGCCCGCAGAGGGGGTGGTAGTAGTCATCGCAGTTGAGGCAACGGGACTACCGGCAGTGGGCACAGATGATAATGCGTTGCCTATACATCATTAATACCGGATCATTAGAGACGTTGCGATGGGGACGCGATCGAGATCGCTTCGATACGCCTCGGTTCACCGCTTTGAGGGCGTTGGTCCGTGTTCTGGGGAAGGACTCACCAGTAGCAGCACCTGCCATTTCCCACGGTTTTGGTGGTGACACCGATGCCATGATGAGCAATCTAGCGCATCGGGTCAAGAAGATGGGGAAATGAAACTGGGGGTGGAGCGCGATGACGGGGAAAGGGAGTGGGAAAAGGCAAAGTTCCAGGTCGCATGTGGCCGGGAGTGGAGAAGCCGAGGATGTCGGCGATTACCGAATACGCCTAGGCTATAAACATGGAATTGCCACACGCTCAGTAGAGAGTACAAGTGAAATTGAGTACAAAATTGGATAATTCATCAATACAAGGTTCCCTTAATACACTAACATTTTCATTGATCAGTGTCACTTCACAAGTCTGGTACTGCGGGGTGGAAATCTCTGTGGTGGCAAATGGACTAAGTACTGGTACTCCTATCATCGTACCCGAAATAGAATGCATTTCCGAGGGAAACTATATGAGCCAAAGCTGAACACATCTGTCTCAAACAAACTTCAAAGGTTGACGTTAGACAGACTTGATCTATAGCCAATATAAAGCAGTGAACCCACTGATGCAAGTATTCATCCCAAACCCCAAATTAAACCGTTCTGAACGCCGAATCCAAAATGGTCGCTATATACAATAGATGCGTATGCTAATACGAAATATATCAAAGCTCTTTATAATCAACAGAATTACGCATAGGATCGTCTGACCCGGGAGCCTTGAGTTTCCACTGGCGAGGAGGAACAGGCAGACCGAGCCAGAAAGCCCAGAGTCGCTCGGACTCGGATTTCAAAATGCCATAACTATTCGCCAAGTCAGCACTCCGGTTATCACTGTAAACGGGGGGAAAATAATACTCACCAGGTACGAGGGATTCCCATCCAGCTCTTCACGACGTACAGAGTTGTGTCGCGGATAACGGTCCACTCAGTCACCAAGTCATCGTAAGGGGTGGCCGTCTCGGGGCGAGCTGGGTACTCCCAGGGCTTACGTCCCTCCATCTTCTGGCCTCCGTGGTACCAATCGCTATCATCGTTCTCCTCATAGTACAGATTACCAGCACCATCGTGGAATACACGTCTGGGTTGGTTCTTGTCCGGCGTCACTTCGGCATTCTTGGGGGCAATAGGAGCGTAGTGGTGGAGGGGGAACGCATGCTCCTGACCCGCCTCGTAGGCTTCGTGGAAGCTACGCGCGGCAGCAAGACTATGAGAGATACGGCCGAGGGTGTTGATCAGAGCGACCAGCTCCGTGCGGCGCAGAGGCGGGTTCTCGCCGTTCTTGGTCTCATCGTACTCGAAGAGAACCTTTAATGCGGTTCCGTATCCATTGACCTGCAGTTTGCCCCAAAGACGGCATTTGTCGCAGCCAACACAGTCCATCAAGCGGCTGACGTTGCGGAACCGGTTCCGGAAATCGTCTTTAAGACCGTGGGCAATGGGATCTTGGAACATCAGCTCCTCATCAAAGATGCGAGGAGGGCGCGCCAGAATTTCCGCAAGCTCGTTGACTCGCTGCTTGGTGTCAAAGTCCTGGACCGGGTCGCTGGTACAGAAAGTGTAGCCTTGCAGGTGCTTGCGCAGCTTGGCCACGGCGCGTGACACCAGAGCATAGTTGAAGTACATGTTAGAGACGCGCTCGGGGTGGTCATGCAACCGTTCCTTATAGCACTGCATGTTAGGTTGCCACTGGCCAGTGGTCTGGTTCAAGTAATCCCAGCAGAGGTGGGTTGAAATAGATGCGTGCATGCCGCTAATAAGACGGTGGAAAACTCGCTTCTCCAGACACTCATTGTCCAATTCTAACTCTCGACCGTCCAGGCGCTGCGACTCCTTCTGTAGCACGTTGCGGAAATCAGACGCTGCCTGAAGTCCGCCAAGAGGCATGTTGTAAGACTGCTCTTCCAGTCCTTCCTCAGTGGACTTCATGAAACAGTTTTCGCGATAAATGGCGTCCCATACTTGGTGCGCACCCGGTCCGGAGTATCCGGTGAATCGTTCAGGGTTGTCCACCAAGCTCACGTAGTCGCCCTTGCCCGCTGAGCCCTCATCCTCGGGGATACAGTAGTCCCGGTCGTCACATTCGTCGTCATATTCCATTACACAACTCTCGCCGACGCCCTCTCCGAGCATACCTTGGAGAGGGCGCTCTTTGGGACGTTCCGCCTGTACCCTGCGTGGCGGATGGTTGGCTTTCGGCCCCTCCAGCTTGCTCAGCTCTTCCGAGCGCCAAGTGAGCGGGATGTCCTCCTCGGACTCGATCGTGTTCACGGAGCAGGCGATGTTGCCACACATGCTATTGGCATCGGACCAGAACGGGCATTCAGTGTTAAACAGGTTCAATCGGTAATATGAGAAGAAATCGGTTTCGGTGGTGAGGGATTGAAGGAGAGAGTAGACGTCGTCGTTGAGTTTATTGATGGTGCCGTATGAAACGCACGCGTCTGTAACCATGGCCGAGGGATCAAACTACAGCAATCATGCAGATGTCAGCCAAATCATTCCACGCCTGTGATTTTTCGCCTCCGTGCCTCCAAGATTCACTTACAGCGCATTTCGCAGTGTCGAGCTCTTTCGAGGCATGACTAGCATCTGCTACAGTCACAAAAGCGAAGACCGCTGTGTAAAACAGCTTTGCCGCAGAACGCATCTTGTGGACCATCAGTGGGAAAGTATGAAGAAAACAGAACGCGGAGAATGCGGCAACACAGTATACGCAATGTGGCGCAAAACGAAAATCTCCACAATGTGCAAAATCGAGTCGCGGGTGCGTCGCACAGGTGGGATGGCAATTACAGACTTTAGTTCATGCGGACGGAATGTTGGCTTATAAAGAAACAAAGCTTAAAAGGGATGTGGACAATCTGGCCTTCGCGCAGTGGCGGATTCCTTTATCGTCGGTCCGATCGACGCCAAGATGTGTGGTCTGATGTACGCTGATTGGCTGCAGCCCGCAACCCCAACTTATATAAATAGTTCAGTCGATCAATGAATGGCTTGATGTCGTACAATCATTCTCGAAAACAGAACCTTGGCAAAGGCAGTAGTTGTCGATATTATCATCAGCTATTGGTCTATTGTTTTCAAGCTGAAGAAACACGCCGCGGACTGTGGTAGCCGGCGAAGGGAATATATGTAGACTCAAACTGATCACTGCTATCTTCCGAATCCTCAATTACATACATTATCCACTATCCGCTGGGAAAGGGGTTATATGCAGTAAATGTATCTCCTGTGCCAACAATTCTTCCTGCGTCGGTGGATTCGGGGCCTCCATGTTGGTCAATTTCTTCGTCGTGTCAATAGAAAACGGAGGATCCGCCCCAAGAATACGCAACACATCTTCTCTCTGCTGTGGCCACCCATCAAGGATAACGCGAAACTCTGGGACCTTCACTTGAAGGAGAGGATTCAGCATCCCAAGAAGTAAGTCATCATTGGGTCCGAGATCCCCTTTTCGCTTCCGCGCCCAACGAATACGTGCAATCCTGACCTCAAGTTTTTGAAGGTCACAGGTACCCATCTCACTGAGAAATTGACACACGTCCATCCAAATTCGATTGGATTCTTTCCACATTGCATTCGTAGAATCAGACTTATGAGCAGTCTTACTTGTTATAAAAGTTTCAAGTCTGATGTTACGGATAGATGTCAGGCGATGAGGTAACATTGCTCTTGGAAGGTTCCCAAGGGCATCGTCCTCTATAGCCAGGGTGTTTTTGGTATAGAGAACATCTACCGATTCTGAGTATCTATATATCACTGTTAGTAATGAATACCATCCTTTCCTGTAGAGTCTTACTGACATTTGACGGCACAAGTACAAGAGGCTAAGACACATTGGTTGCCGGAAACTGTCTTGATCGTGGTCATAGCCCGGAGAAGTGCATTTATGCTGGATCAGTCGTTTCTCTGGGCACGAGGCAAAACACCGGACACTGCCGAGGCGGCCGGAGCGGGTATCTACAACATGTAGAAGTTCCGGTGATGCCAATACATATTCGTATATTTGTCTTCGGATTTCATACGGTAATCGATGTAAAAAGAGCGACTGTGATTGGTTATGTGTCCGTTGTGGTTTGCGACCGCGATAGGAGCTTTCAGGCAAAGGTAGCGTTAGAGCACGCCTACGAGTGCGAGGTACCGGGCGAACGGGTCGATATTCTCTCCAATTTTTATAATTTTCATAAGCGCTGTGCGCAGTTTCAAACGGCCAGTATATGGCCTTGGCGATAAACAGGGGCAGAAACATAAACCACGGTAGAGGAATACTCGAAGTCATGATGGGCTAAGATTATGCAACTCTTTCTTAGATCTTGTTGATAAGACAGGCATGAATGAAGGACGGTGACAGCGAAGAGGAGGATTAAGAGAATTGTCAGAATCGGCAGGGCCCCTCGTATGAGCTGTTTCTTCGGCCCCGGGGGCCACATTCAGTGGCGTTATATGAATTTGAAACCGTGCCATTTAGACCCTTATTATGTAATTCAGCCGCATTGTCTACCAGCCAAAGCCTCATAGGCTGCGACAAAGAAGCGGTGAAGTGGTTTCAAACACATGCAACGCCAAGAGGTGATTATAGGCAACCATGCGACTAAGAGTGTGCCGAAGGTGATCATTTGCGGGGCAACAAGGACAAGTGAGCTGCCGGTGTGGACTGTGCAAGCAGCGACTTTTATACCCAAAGTGATATTACTAGAGACTAGAGTGTGAATAGACCGGGGTATTAAGTCAATGTGGATCGGCATCTATCCATCCTGTTCTTTGGGTTGCGGGGTACATTGATGGTATCGCTCACTTTGGAGATTTCACCCTGGTGCAGGACGGAAACTCGGCAAGTGATTGTAGAGAAAGGAATCTGGCACACATGAATGTAATCATTTGTTGAAGAGTGGCTGAAAACGACATTTAGATGCTATTGTGTTCTAATTGCCCCGGCTAGGGCGAAGGTGGGGGTATTTGGGAACCGGCAGATTCTTGAATATCCATGACACCCTAGAATGAACATGTCCACTGGTCATTAGTTGATTTGCATTCTACTGAAAAGATCACCGCTATTCGCGCTGTTACCATTGTTTCACAAAGAACTGGAATAAGCCTGTCACACGACATTTACCCGCATCACTAGAAAATGACAAGAGATATCCAAGCAAGGTGCTAAGACCAGATTATTGACTACATCACTTACAAACCGGGATACTTGATCAAGCAAGTTAGTGATATCATTATGAAGATGAATTCTCTCCCAGACATACTGCAACGCCACATTGCCCTACATTGGAGCCCCGAAGAAAGTACATAGAATCGCTGGATACAAGCGGATCTGATTAGGGCGACCTTGGAAATTCAATCCGAGAAAAACACAATATTAGTATTCAAGTCACTACTATGAAACTTTGCCCTGTTTTGTACCATTCTGAGGTGACACATAACCAGCTTTGGAGGATTTAACATGGATTGAGTAGGTTGCTCGCTATGAGTAAGGGACATGAAGCCAGCAACGTTTTTTGAGCCACGCAAACATCAAGCTTATCAAGTACGAAGGTTTTGATGGGTTTAGGAGACCTTGATAATATGACGAGTTTGTCGGGGCTAATGCCAATGGTTCCCGGATGGATACGCAGCTCAGGTGCCGTCCGGGCTCTCTAGCAACGATGCAACCCTGAAATTACCTTGGACTTCCAGGAATCCTCGTAGCATCTCTTTTTTATTTGATTGACAGCAATATTGAAACGCTCACTCCAAAGTTTAAGCCAGAGCATACCATCCATTCGTCATCTGACTATGTGTAACAAAGCATATGAACTTTAGGGCTGGATGACCTCACATTTGATGTTGCTACCTGCGAATGGATATGGCCTGCTTGTGTAAATTCTCAGCGGATGAACAGGTGTTTCCAAGTCTCCATTGATTGTAAAAGCCGTTGGGATATTTTACTTGACAGGCGTGCTAAGCCTAATACAGTTAGCGCACGAGCTTGTTTACGGTGGGCCCAAGGGCGGTGGCAGAATGCATCCAATTTATCCAGTCGTGTATGCATCCCGTCAACTCACTTCATGGCGTGGTCTTCGATTTTTTGGTTACTATGAAGAGCGGCTTTGCCCGTAATACTTAGTGATACACATGAGACTCACTGGTTCTTGTAATTAAGAAATATGGGCTAGTCTGACTTGGTACCTTGAAAAGAGCGCCTGAACTTGCAGATGCCAGAATCTTGGACGAAGAAGCTTGAACGCAATATTGCCTAAGCTAACATATACCAGCAGGCAGGGCTTTACATACAAATGAATAGCATCTCGAGCCGATGCAAAATCGCTCTTTCGTCAGATATGATCACATAGCTCACTGTTTGTCACTGATAAATCGATAAAAGCGCAGACAAATGAAACAGTAAAGACAGGACGCGCAAAGAAAAATATTGGCTAAGTCTTGGTATATAGAGAGGAAGGTTTTTTCAACTCAGGTTTTAGTGACCTCCAGCACCCCCAGAGCCACCCTGACCACCAGCACCGCTGGAGCCACCAGAGCCACCAGAGCCACCAGAGCTAGAACCAGATCCAGATCCCGAGCCGGAGCCTGAGCCCGAAGAACTGCTCACAGCCTCGCCACCAGAAGATGTGTACTCAAAGCTATAAGTCGGGGTGTACTCGGCCGTGGTGTCAACCGCAATGGTGATCCAGCCAAAGATACCATCGGAAACATCATCGCCAATGTAGACATATTCGAACACGGGGTCTGAGGTGCTATCCTCAGTCTCATCGGCAAACACACGATCCTCAGCGTTGGTGGTCAACTCAATTGTGTTAGTGCTGTATGGGGAAGTGGCCTCCACGATCGAAATCAAGCTCTGGTCCCAGAACAGCTGGCCGATGTGGGGGACTGTACCACCGGTCAACGTGCCGTTGGAGAGGACAGTAGCATCCAGATGCAGGACCACATGGTGATGATTCGCACGACCGGAATAGTGACCGGGGAAAATAGACTCAAAAGTGGCGACACCATCCGAGTCGGTTTCCTGGATACCGCGAAGGAAGATCTTGTCCAGGTTGCCAGTATCCGCTGTGTTACCATTACCACTGGAAACTACACCAGAGTACACCTACATGACCGGTTAGCACGGGCTGGAAAGCTTCAGGGTTGATTAAACATACTCCAGTCGAGTTGCAGTTCCAAATATCCCAATAAGCGCCCTCGATAGGCTCACAGGTGCTGACATCCAGAAATTGGGCCTCTAGCACCACCGGCACTCCCTCCTCATCGTCGCGCACATCCTCGCGGATCAGCTCGCCCGGCACGTAGAAGGGACCGACCTCACCCTCGGGGTTGAGCACGCATGTCCCGCTGTCGGAGAAAACCACACTGTCATCACTGTCGACAGTGATATCGGTTCCTGTGTACAGGTGGGAGGTATCCAAAACAGTCGTGGTGTCCCTCTTGGATTTGAGTTGGCGACGATACTTTTCTAGAGTGGCCTTGCGGCGAGCTTCCGCACGAGCATTGAGACCGGAAGCCTCGCGTTTTTCTGCGCAATTTGCCAGGTCTCGACGAACTCGTGACTTGAACTGCTGAAGGCCCAAGTCCCGACGTTCGTGCTCGTTGTGGCCGGGGTGGGCGAGGCCTACTGTGGCTAGACCGACAGTAGCCAGGACGATAATGGATTGTAACTGCATGACGAAGAAACAACAGAAAGGAGATCAATAAAAAGGAAGTCTTCGAAGTGGAAGCTGAGAGCCGACCTTGTTGCCCTGAGGGAGAGATATACAGTGCAGGACCATGGCTTTTATATCCCGCATCGTCGCAGTTGACTGGTTTTCACCTTCCTCCTCATTCGTGGCTTTGAACCAATATGGCATTCCGTGCTCAAACAAGCACGTCGATCAGTTCCCCCACAGGAGAAAAAATGGCACAAAAGGCACTGCTAGATATTACGGCGTGATGCCTTCCAACAGCCCTGCCGGAGGCAAATTGCGTATGCTTTCTCTTGGCACTTCCATCCACCGTCTCGTCCTAGCCATTTCTGATCAATTTACAGGGGACGGAGTTTTAATGATACTATGGAGCAATGCAATCCTGCAGAGTAGACACAAGCCACGGACAAAGCCCCGACGATCTCGTGGCAGTCAGGAAGTACGCATGTGCCTAGAATACTCCACCCATCATGGACGCCGTTTTGACAACCGAATTGCATGTATCTTGCTCTCATATTGGAGATGTATAGACTATATTGTATTCCAAACGAGGATGCCGCTGGCTTAGCCTATTTTTTGAACCTTCTGGTTCCCCAGAATTCTCTACATACCTGGCAAGGCACGAATTAGTTGAAGTGGACCGAGCAGAATATTGGGCAAAACGCTTAATTGTGGCGTTTCCATGATCTTCGTCAAAACTTCATTTAGAGGACCCCGCGCGCCAAGAATTTCAAGCTACCTATACCGGGCTATTCATGGCACTTGGACTTGCATTGCTTACACTAAGTCAGGGGTTCGTACTTTATAGTAGAAACGGTAGGTCATGGGATTTGGTTGCATTGCTGTGTATGAAAGCCAAGTCAATTACCGAGAGAGTCGGTACATGGCCAAACAATCAACATGGACCGGGAGTCTAGGAGCATCCAGGACATTTGATACCGGTCCTTGATATTACTTGATATTATTGACATTGCCAAGAATGCCCGGCCAAGTAAGCGAAATTATGCTTCTTCTTGGCCTCGGCAACAAATCCCCACACCTTCAGGCCAATTACCTGCAGAACATTAACAATTCCCAACGCTTTTTGCACCTGTGAAGAAGGGTGCATGGGGACGCGTCAGCCTCCCCCTGGTCTGGAGACGCCAAGAAGATTGAGGGGGCGCCCCATTGACGGCTTCACACCCCGTGCCAAGTATATCAATGTTTCGATGAAGGAATCTTCACACATCATTTGATGTTGATCGTTTCCCCGTTTCGAATGTTATGGTCCGCGCGTTCCTACTCTATTCTCCCCGCCTCCGCCGGGCTCCCCTTCTTGGCACGGGGAGTAGAAAATTGATCTGAAGCGGTTTCTATGCAGGATTGAATCTATGTCTTAAAGTTTGGAAAGTGCTCTGTTAACATGTATCACTCAAGCCTCTTTATTTTATCCACCGGGGATTGAACCTTGGATATGTTTCTTGGAAAGTCTGAAATCTGAAAATGATCGCATCGTATTCGCGTCTTACATGCTAGATGATCATAAGGGAGAGACCAAACCGGAAATAAATACGAGCGCGGAGAGGAACTCTTCGATAACTACTCAGCAAGAACAGCGTCGGTTTGGGGTAGTGGCAAGTGGAAGTCCCGGAGAAAGAAATATAACAGGATTGCACATAGTCTAGCTCTAAAACTTTGGCTTATAGACTTTCAACACGCGTCCTTTCACCCGCTTCCTTAAAATATTCCCGCAAAAAAGTCAGCGTCTCCTATGAAGGAGAATCGTCTTCCACCCGTGTTCTCACACAAGGTCGGTCAGGCTCATAAACAGAAGGGTTCCGTTCATATTTGTTTGATAGATATGCAAATCAAAAGTATCATCGCAATAGACCCGTCGAGCGTTTCGTTCAGCTACCATCGGGAACGGACAAGGGATTGAAACCTCCCCGTAGATACAGAAGGTGATGAACTGCTCAATCTGTCCCTCAGACAAGCTAAATGGCCGGAATCCTAGGCTAGGGTGGTAAAAAACATCTTAGAACAGGATCTAGGTTAGCGATTAACTATCAGTCAGACTGGGAATACATACTTCTTGTTTTGACTTGCTCCGACCGAACAGTACAACGCCACCAAAACCCTATATTCTGCCAAATACGCAACCATGTCAGGCACCCCCATCGGGTATCGCTCATATACGGTGTAATCTGGGTGGTATAGATATGTGGGGACATGACGAGGTAGGGGAGGTTTGTCTTCAGGCTCTGGGGCCCTTGGGACTTTCTAATTGATAAGGGCTTCCTCGGAGTCAAGTATGGACTTAAAATCATCATGCGCTGGACATTGGTATGGAAATTCATGTGTGTGCGCAAGAAGATGGGATGCAATTGTATGTAGAGAAACAGCAACCATCTCAATAAGACGGACGTCAAACTCCGTTGTCCCCTCGTGGTATTTTGATACGCTTGGGCGACCTTTGAGACATACAAATATATGTATGAGCTACGATAGTCGGGAATAACATAGAAAAACATACCTCGGCATCTATACTGAAACTCTCTATCTGAAATTTCGATTTCCATCGCGCGACCTCGTCTAAGGCGTCATCACTCGGGTGTGTACGCCCGAATATTTCTTCATCGTACTGAAATAATAATTCAGTGTCCAAATGTTCTACTGGGATACCATCGACAATCTGTGCAAATGTATCCTCCACAAGCTTTATCGACCAAATGCGCTGAAGAGATAGCTTGAAGGCGGCTAAGTGATCTGGGCCCAAATCATTGATAGCCACTTTACCGGCCATGTCGTCAGGGTCTTGTCTGTTCATAGGGGAAATTCCCAATTGAGTAAGAAGAACCTTCAAGAAGTAGATAGAGTTACCTTGGAGAGCTGAGTCACGAACCGGGAATGGGAAACAACGACCTCAGATGCGGGTAATGTTGAGATGGGGCGTGGAGGCCGTTGATTGGTGTACGTTGTACATATTTCTAGGCTTACCCTTGTTTGAATCGTCCTCACGGTGGCTTTGGTTCCAAGACTCGCAGTTCCATGAGCTCCAATTTTCCTAGCTAAGGGCTAGATGTATATCTCTTAGACTGTGACATTCTCTACCCGAGGACTTTCATTTCGCCCCTCATAATCTTTTAGTCGCTGTTCATAACTGAGGCAAGATGATATGCTCGATGCGCTCTATACATCTCTAGGTTCTCCTTTCAATATTCTGCCTGTACATATTGTGAGCCCCTTGCGCCTTGTACATTGAACCGTATTGATACATGCTATGACGCAACAATGGATCTCTAATTTACTTGCAATACTCCTGCCAAAATCCTTAGCTGACTCTTTGAGGAATTTGCTTCTCCTTGTACACTCCCTTTTGGTAGCGATGCTTAGCAAATGCCATGATCTGATTAGCGCCAACTGGATAGAATGTTTAACAAGAGTCGTTGTGGCAAGAGCACAAGTAGAAAGCATTTGGCATTCAAGTGTAGAGCTTCTCTGCACATCCTCATCCAACTCGATTATTCATTCCCCCTCTGTCTCCCATTCCTCATCCGTTTCCCATACTTTTTCATTACTGCGTGCGTTTTCCATCTCCCACTCTAGCCATAATTCGGAAGTAGATAAAGTATCCGGGTGGTGAGGACCAAGTATCTCTTCTCGCTTGGCTAAACAGTCTCGTAGTAGATTGATGCTTTTGACATCATGACCTAGAGATCTCCAAGTGCAGGCGAGATTAGACATACTGAGCAACGTGTCGGGATGATCCTCGCCGAGCTTCGTTTTGCGAATCTTAACTATCTGTATCTCGAGCTGCTTGGCCTCCTCCCACCGGTCCTGTTGCCATAAAGTGAACGTGAGACTGGCCATACTGGTCAGCGTGCTAGGGTGATCCGCACCGAAATTCGCCTGACTTGTCTCCGTAACCTGTATCTTGAGATGTTCGGACTCTTTCCATAGGCCCTGGTCGTCGTATATTAATGCCAGGTTAGCCATACTGATTAGCGTATCCGGATGGCTGGGGCCGAGCTTTGTCTTGCGGATATCTAATACTAGTATACCGAGCTTCTCGGCCTCCTCCAACCGGCCCTGGTTGTGGTATATCAATTCCAGATTGGCCACACTGCTTAGTGTGTCTGGGTGGTCGTCACTAAGCTTTGATTTGCGAGCCTGAATCACTGGTATTAGAAGCTGCTCGGCCTCTTCCCACCGCCGTTGGTTCAATAATATCGACGCTAGATTATGAATGCTTGCCAGTGTGTCAGGATGGCCTTCACCAAGCTTAGTCTTGCGAGCCCGTATCACTTGTACACAGAGATGCTCAGCTTTTATCAATAGCCCCTGGTAGAAGTACGTTAACACCAGGTCGGCTTTCCCCGATAGTGTTTCTGGATGATCCTCGCCGAGCTTCGCCTTGGTCGTTTCCAGTGCCTCTATCTGGAGCGCCTCGGCCTCCTCGAAGCGGCCCTGATTTTGATATGTTGCCGCTAAGTTAGATATACTTGATAGTGTGTCGGGGTGTTTTTCGCCGAGCACGGCCTTATTCGTTTCCATAATTCGCAGCTGGAGCTCCTCAGCCTTGTTCCATTGACCCTGCTTTCGATACGTGGCCGCCAAATTCGTAGTATTTGATAGCGTGAAGTGATCATCCTCGCCGAACTTTAATTTGCTCGCCTCGATCACCTCCAAGAAAAGTTGTTCAGCCTCTTGCCATCGGCCTTCAACATAGTATGCCGTAGCTAGTATTCCTTTGCTTCGAAGAACTTCTTCATGCTCTTCACCGAGTAACAACGCTCCCTGTTTTCTAGACTCTGATGCGAATTCCCTCATATCTGCGACATCGCCACTTTGCCATGCGTACTGAGCACCTCTGTAAAGTAGAAAAGTCCATTGTTGTTGAGATTCATGCGATGCTGGCCGCTGTGAGATTGCTGATTTGAGATGAGGGAATAATAGTTGGCAAGTCATCCAGTTCTCATACTGAGGGTTGGGAAACTCTTCGCATAAGATGCTAATAAATTTGTCTCTCCACTGGTCAAGCTTTCCATGAGATTTCAACCAGGCGCGTGTAGTCAGTTGCACTAAGCGATGCATTGTGAACATGGTACCGTTTTCGCTAACATTTATGAACGAATAATCCCTTAACATTGCGATATCATCCTCGAACTCAGGGTCTATATCGCTTTCTGATGTTTCTCCGTCATCAGAGTCAGTGATATATCCCAGAGGCTCTGGACTTGATCTGTCGTTGGCTGGTGGTCGATACTGGATAATGTTCTCTGGAATTCCTTGCCGATCGAAACAACTCATAAGGGAAAGCAACTCCGCTGCAGACGGCTTTGTCTGGTGTACATGATCGAATGATATTTGCCATGTCACCAAAATTGAGTTTTTTGCCTCCCAGTCCCGGTATAAAAGGCCTGCCTCGATTTTCAAAAGCTTTATTGCTTCACGGTCACTCCTTCGGAATTGTCGCAGATACTGCGAAACCGAATAACGAGGCGCTCGATTTCTGATGTAGCTTGCTGCTTGCACAATCGCTAGCGGCATAAGCTCCAGCTCTTCTACTAAACGTGAACTCTCTTCGCATTTCTCCGATTGTGAAAGCTTTCTTTGGAGAAGCTCCAGTGCTTCTGACTTTTCCATTGGTTTGACTTCAATAAGGTCCTTGTAATCGACCATGTTCAGTGCGACCTCGCGAGTCCGACTTGTTATAATAACCGATCCATGCAGGCTTTTAGGGATATATTCTAATAGTGGCTTCGTGAAGGTGCTCGTTAGACCATTCTTTGAGTCACCCTGGCTGGTCGCAGGAGATTTGCGAAGGAACTCAGGGTCATCGATATTATCAAGCAAAAGAATCCATCTTCCTCTTCTCCCATCCCGGAGCCAATTTTCGACCGACTCGAATATATTAGCTTGCGGATCCTGGCGCCCCGGAAGTTTCACCTGGTTGGCTATATCTCGAAAACTTTGCTCGAATCGTGCGGCGTTACTCGCGTGGACCCAAAGAACCCACGTCTCTGGCAACGTGGCTCGGACCTGGTATGAATATTCGATGGCAAGCTGCGATTTTCTTTCAGCTGTGAGCAATGTTTCCCCCACGAACCAATCATTCTAAGCTCACCCAACACCGCCAAGGCCGACCAGCGCTATCCTCGACCCTGGGACTAGACTCTTCTCGTGAATTTGTTGAAGTAGCGCGTCCCGACTGACAAAGTCAGGATCACGCGCGAATGGGACAGTTGATAGAGGGCAAGGAGGAGTTTCCGGTCGCTCTAGAGAGGCGATGATCAGCGAATGAATGTCGGCCCGGTCCTGTTCCCCGCTTACCTGGAGGCAGATGGACTGCATTTATCGATCCATAGTTATCTCTTATTTGATATCCATGGTTGTTGTCACCGAATGAGACTGACGCCATAATTAAGAACGGTGCTTCCTTGTTTTCCTAAGAGAAGTCCGTTGTCTGCCTCTCAGCTGGAAGGAGGGCACGTCTTTAGGCTTACTGTCAGGTGACATTTTGCGGCGCTAAGACAGAATAAGAGATTGACGACAGCCCATACGGGGCATTTTGTGTCCTGTTCTGGAGTGAAATCGGGAAAATGAACGAGCTGACGCAGGATGGTGGTCAGGCCAAGCGATCAAGGGTAGCCCATGGCTCCTTTAGATAACATACTGCGAGATATTTTGAATGCACGCGATGATTTGCAGGGTCTGGTGTTTAAAAGCATACAAGTGTAATAGAAACCAAGGTCTATGATTTATTTCACCGCAATGCGGGGTTACTAGTAAGAACTCTCCTTTTTCCACTCTTCAAACGCTACCAGGTCTAAAAAATCTTTAATCTGTCAGTACGCGCTAGTCTACTAAGCTTTTATCTTTCCTTAACAGGAAACGATTTTCTAGGGCCAGAATCGAGACATCAGATCTTAAATACTTCTTTTACCACCTAGGAAGAATATGGACCAACGATATTTGGACCGTGAGCTATATCATGCTGCCGAGGAAGGAAGTCTCGAGAATGCCAAAGTATTTCTAGACAGAGGAGCAAGCCCTAATGCCGAAGGGTTCTCCTGGTACAGCTGCGCACTTCAGGCCGCTGCTCGACGCACGAACGTGGACCTGGTGCAGTTACTTCTAGATCGAGGCGCAAAGATCGATACACCTGGTGGCTATCATGGAGGCGCATTGCTAGGAGCCGCTCAATATGGGAACACTGAGATAGTGATCTTATTTATGAATTCCGGTGCGAACCTGAACTTACGCGAGATACGGCACTGCATTGGTTGTAGCGCGGGATCAACATTTTGACCAAGTGGTAGAAATCCTGGAAAGAGCCGGTGCGACTGAGTGGCGACCGGGTCCAGAGGATATTGATACTTTCCCCTACTGATATCATTGTTTTTCTTGAATGTACTGATCCAAAATGCGCTTTATAACATTATCAAGTAACTATTCCCAGGAGGAGTCAAGTTTAACGTGGGCAGCCCTGAGCTGGACCAAGGCTGACTAGTTTCGAATCACAGCACGGATGTCAAGGAAAGACTTGTATGGAAGAGGTACTCAAGCCACTAAGTTGATGTGAGTATACTGAGCTTTTGTAGGAAAATAGTATGCAGAAATTATCGACAAACTGATATGGTGTGTGGCTATCAAGTGTGTTCTCCATAAACAAGTAATTTAGGAGTAAGTTACATTCAATATATAGGAGTGTTTATGAAGTGATACAGTACGTCCCGAAACTGGTGCAACCGTTTACACTCTTTAGGTGATTATTTAGCCCCACTGCCAAGAAACCTTAATCTATATTGGGACCTATTCCGACAGTTGCGCGGGTATTTCTACGTAAGTAAATTACATGATTTTTCAAACATGTATTAGCTTGTAAATTAAATATATGTGACATCATTATGCCCTCACCCGGAGCAGCTTTCCTCGGGCGCGGAATAACACGAGTCACACAAGGCACTACGTGTTCACGGATAGATCGGTAGGGCCTACTTGGCTTATGTGGAGATCTTTGCATTACATGCCAATGTTAGCGCACCACGCAACCCCGCTCCTGAGATTGCACGGGCCGCTGGTAGCAACGAGAGCACTATTTCAAGAAACTTTTCCAATATAAGAGCGTTTGGCAACGTCAATTATCTACTATTCTTGCATCTTATCTAGTGCTTTGGGGTAGGTTTGGTGGTACAAAAGGGGTCCGCGGCGAGCGATGCGACCGCGTAACCGATGACATGGAACGTCGAAATCGCGCGCCAATGCAGTGATATTGGGCTTATTCTGGCCCCTAGCTGATGCGCAGGCCTCGGAAATACGTTTTTCGATATCGCGCCTCAATTTAGACGTATTGGGTGGAATAGAATTGAAAAATTGTATACAGTACATAGTCATGATGTCAACATACAGATGCGCTTCGACGAGCGCAGCTGAGATTTTCAAGATTCTGCTGTTGATCTTGAGCCCCACCACGCTATGCAGCAGAAATATATATATTTCGATCAGAGAACATGAAAAAAGTGTAATTTTTCTTCCCATCTCCTAAGAAAAAATCGCAAAAAACTCCCCCCAAATTTCAAAATGCCTGTGCAATTCATTAGTGAGTATGTTTCAAACAATTCACATGCCTGCTTGTGTTTTATCCAACTTGAATCTTAGTATTCTAATATGTCTATTCTAGACCTAAACAGGTGGACGACGCCATCCGCGAGAGTGACTCGAAACCTGTCATCATTCATTACTGGAATCCCTCCATGGGAGAAGAATCCCCATTCTTGACTATGTTCCATGAAACAGATGAAGCCTTTGAGCCCCAGGTCTCCCTCTACGTCGTCGACAGTGGTTTCATTAAGCCACCGCATTCAGCCGAAGAATTGCCCTTGACCGTGCTTTATGATAACGGAAAGGAAAAGAAATCTGCTCCTTTCAATGTGGATTTGGTTCAAAGCCTCATCTCCCAAGCGCTGGCTTGAGAGTTTACTTTCAATATTGATTCTCGGAACAACCTCAGACTGGATGATTGCTTTTCACAATATTATATTATGAAACGACAATGAATGAATGATGTAATATTACCCAGTCTTTATATCTTCTAAATAATCGAGAGGTCATTCTTGAATGAGTGAAAATTAGATAGGTTATCTACCTAAGAAGTAAGCTCGTCCTAACGAAACATGCAGTTCGAACAGTTTGTATTGCTGTGGAAAATTGTAGTTCCATTAAATCACCATACAGTTACGAGACATAGCATCGTAGTTAAAGAGTCCGTCATGGTATTGAGACTGATACAGGAATATTAATATTCCGGGGCGTTTCCTAGTATGGGCTAGCGTTCCTTGACGGTGGGACGAAATAATCAGTCGAAGAGTGTAGCTCGTTGCACCGGTTTCGGGAAGCACTGTAGCAGCAATGATCGGAAGTAGCGTACATGCTCGATACCCCGCACGGCTGATTGATTCAGCCTCACTGGCACGGCTGAGGTGGCCATACCATCAACAGACGTAAAGTCCGCTCTCATTGATAGTATCATTCTATCATCGAGTATGCGTATAATTCACGATGGCTAGTCAGAGAACGTCACACGTCTTCCGGGTGACAGGCCTGTCGAGGGAACTGCCTGATGGGGATCTCAAGACCGCATTACAAGAGGCACTAAACGACAACCTCACCGACGACGAGAGATCGCAAATCAAGATTGAGATCACGATCGTGCCTTCCTGCTACGAAACTTACACACAAAGGGGGGCGCTGGTGCAGTTTCGCGGTGGAGTGCCTCAGTCCTCACTGAGTTGACCGCAGACCCTCTGAGGGAATGGCAGGTCGAGATGGGAGACAGCGATGCCAACTTTGACTGCCACTTCTTTGGATTCACCTAGCTCTACACGCCGGACGAAATTGGGCCAGTGGTTGTAGAGTGAGGACTTATGCCGTTATGTACGCTTGGAAGATCAATGCTCACAAAAAATATGATATAGCATCATTGCCATTGCTGGACTAGACGGTCGCGTATGGTTCGTGGCAGGGCAAAGGAAATCTCGGTCGGATGTGGCTCCGAGACTTCCTGTCGAAAGATCTTCCATAGTGCCGCACCATGATCTACGGATACAATCCTAAGGTATCGAGCCACGGAGTCGAGACGATCCTCGATTACGGGCGGGAGCTGATGGAGGAGATTAAGAAAATCCGGAACTCGAAGGAGGTAGGAAACACTATCTGACCTGTCCATTAATAGCAAGATTGGTCTGATTATGTGATCAGCTTCAGCAGAGACCTCTCTTTTTTATTACACACGGTTTTGGAGGGATTATCCTAGCTCATGTAAGATCATCGCTAGATGTCATTAATCTATGCTGATATCAACTTATAGTGCCTGGTCAGGGCCATCTAGGCGATGGAGGAAGACCACCCGGCGATCACATCGCTATATCGAGCCACGTACGGCATGATCCTCTTTGCTATCCCATATAGAGGGTTGGTGATGGACGACATCCAGCAGATGCTAGCAGGGGATGAAAGCCATCCGCGGGAACAACTGCTGCTGCAGATTTCTAGCCAATTAGATATCCTAATTCATCAACTGGCCGATTTTAAGAATCTGATCCGGCACCGGAAGGTGGTCAGCTTGTATCAAACGGAGCAGACGAGGCGGTTGGTATTCGTACGTGCTGGCCTTCGTTTGAAATAGGCTATGAGATATACTAAAGATCGCAAAAGAACTCGGAAAGCGGACGGTGGAGACGCACCGGGGATTATATAACGACGGTTGGCGCAGACTCGGCTCTTCTCCAGCTCCCAGACTTTGTGGAGGATAAGATACCGCTACATGCCGATCACTCGGTGGTGGTCAAATTTGACACACGCAACGCGGCCGGGTATCTAACGGCGCTCGACAAACTACGCCAGTTCTCTCTCTAAAGACGCGCCATCAGTGGTGGCGGCTCGGTTCGGTGAGTTACATCTGACAAAGGACAAGAGCATCTGATTATTAAAGCACCTTAGTCACACGATATTGAGACTAAGAATGGGGTTTCTGCCATTTCTGCCATTTTCTGGAAAATCTAACATTGATTTCGCCAGATATACGCAATATACATTACGAACCCACTATGTCCTCCATATCGTTCAACAGTAACAATCTAGGGAACCAGGTGGGAATCAATTACGGAGTGATCCATCTGCCCCCAGGTGAGGTTTACAACGCATAGCCCCCTATCTAGTCAGCACTAATGGCCGTTCTTTTGTTAAGACCAACAGAAAACCCTACCACCGATGCATTCGAAGCCCTAGCCGTGCTTCATGGTGCCTTACAAGAAGGACCCGATGTTAATGGGCCAAAAAGCTATCATCAGTGCGATTAAGGAAAGACACAAGGCGATCGGCCAGCGTCATGAGCGGGTGGCATTAGTAGGATTAGCGGGCGTTGGGTTAGATGTCCCTATAAGAAAGCCTTTTAAATGAAAATTCATCTCACTACCCATTAGAAGAACCCAGACAGCCATCGAGTATTCCTATCATGTGCGAGAAACTACACAGGACACGTGGGCTTTTTAGATCCACGCCAGCAATGCAGCGCGGTTAGAACAGGGCTACCAGCAGATTGCCACAGTCGCGGAGATTCCGAGGCGACACGATCCGAAGATGAACATCCTCCAGCTTATATATCAGTAATTATGTGTCACACGTAATTGGCACTAGCTAATGGTGCTAGATAATGCGGATGACGATAGGATCTTTTTTAGCGGTAATAAATCCCATAAAAGAGGGCCGCTAGTGAACTTCCTACCCCAGGCCGCGCATAGATCGATCCTAGTTACGTCGCGAAACGGTCTTACAGCACGGAACTTAGTAGGGAGCGACGGTCATATAATCGATGTTCAGCCAATAAACAAGGAAGAGTCCCTCGCCCTTTTACGAGCAAAGATTCCGGCCCCCCACTTTAGAGAGGACATAAAGGCACTGGTCCAGGCACTAGAATTTATTCCGCTAGCAATCACTCAGACGGGATCCTATATCACCAGTCGATCATCTCGGGTCATAGTCTCCCGGTACCTTCGGTTATTCCGTGAGAACGAGTCGAACCAGACACATCTTCTTCAGCATAAGGACGCCCAAGACCTCCGGCGGGACCCCAGTATTCAAAATACGGTCATCACGACATAGCAGCTATCATTTAAGCAAATCCGCCATGATCGGCCGGCGGCGATGGATTTGCTGGCACTAATAAGCATATTTAATCGGCAGGGGATCTCAGAAGTCCTCGTCCGTGGCGATGGGGATGGGCTATAATTTAAAGATGCACTAGCGCCATTGATCAATTACTCTCTTGTTCGGGTTGACACTGAAACAGCTTCATTTAATATGCATCGACTCGTACAGTTATCGGTCCGGACATGGCTAGAGATCCACCTCGAGCTGGCACGGTGGCAACAGAAGTCGCGAGCTATCATGGCACAGATATTTCCTAATGGGAAGTATGAAAGCTGGACTGAATGCCAAAGGCTACTTCCGCATGCGAAAGACGTAATGAAGTCTAATTATGACATAGATGATGAAGATCAATTGAATGCCACCACTCTCTCATCTAATTGTGAGGGGTTTCTGGATTGCCAAGGCGCTTATGAAGAGGCAGAATCGATGCACCAATGGGCGCTAGAAGTACGAGACAAGGTGCTTGGATGCGAGCATCCTGACACGCTCGCTAGTGTCAGTAATCTTGGCTTAGTGCTTAACAGACAAGGGAGATATGAAGAGGCGGAAAGGGTGCATCGACGGGCGTTAGAAGGGTATGAGAAGGTGCTTAGGCGCGATCATCCTGACACGCTCACCAGCGTTAGTAACCTTGGTTTGGTGCTTGACAGGCAAGGGAAATATAAAGAGGCGGAAGCAATGCATTGACGGGCATTAACAGGGTATGAGAAGGTACTTAGGCGCGATCATCCCGACACGCTCACCAGCGTTGGTAACCTTGGTTTGGTGCTTGACAGGCAAGGGAAATATGAAGAGGCGGAAGCAATGCATCGACGGGCATTAGCAGGATATGGAGAGGTTTTTAGACGCGAGCATCCCTTCACGCTTACCAGTTTTGAGCATCTTAGGGCAGCACTCGAAGGCCAAGGGAAGTATATAAGAGGCAGAGGGGATAAACCGACGGGCACTTAGAGTATATAAGAGGTGTTTGGACGTGAACATGCCGAGACAGTGACTAGTCTCGGTAACTTTTAGATGTTCTAGATCAAGACGGCAAATCTGAAGAGGCTTCATAATCTCAAATATGTATCTATAGCGCGTAGTGTAGAGGCAGTATACAGGGAGATATTATATCAAAAGATGAAAATGAACTCCGACTTTGACCCTTTCCCCAATCATGTAGCTCTATTCGATAGCATGCTGCTCGTTCTATTCTCGGTCCATTTTACTCCGCTCCTAAGCGCTTCGAGTCCCATTTTACTTTTTTCCAGGTCAATTTGAAATGGGCTTCAAGTATTTATTTCAAAATTATGGAGAGAAACAGGTGCCGAGCCATGACCAGTAGATTTTCACGATGAAATCTTATTTAAACACAAAAAGGGGTAATAATAGTGCTAATAGACATGAGAGACAACATAACATAATTCCAATAATCCCGAGGCAGGTCCAGTGTCTGATCTTCTTTCTCGCGTCACCCTTCATCAATTAAAGAAATATCAATCACATTAACGAAACTTATACATCCGTGCAATATCCACTCAGCACTGAGTACCACACTGCGAGCAGAACCGCCCATGAGCAGCCACCCCACACTGGCTACAATACTTGTAAGCCGTCGCCGACGCGACACCCTCCTTCGGCGAAGGTGTGCCAGCAGCTTCAGCAAAACCAGGACCGGGCGAAGCGGATGGAGCGTAAGTAGCACCCGGCTGCATAGGGTACATAGGTTGAGGCGCAGCATACTGCTGCTGTGGTGCTTCGGCCGGCGCGTTGTTGATGAATGTGATCTTGTTTTGCTGGATCCGATTGCGCTTCACACACCAAATGATAAAGAGGATCCAAGCGACGAGCTTTAATATACCTCCAATCACGATACAGGCGATGCCACCGTAGAATTCGCCATTGTTCCCGTCGTAGCAGTAACTGCTGCTGTAGTAGGAGTAATAGTAGTCATCGCAGGACGAATAGGACGAGTTGAAGTAGGTGCCAAGGAGGGCAGCGCCGATAACGAAGAAGATGACGGCGGCGATGGCGAAGCCGATCGGCCACCATTTCACAAGGCGAGTTCTTTGTGGATCTTTCGACATAGTAAAGAATGGATTTGAGATGTAGCTTTTGAGGTAAATGAAAGAGTGTATGTGGCGATTGAAACAGGCAGTCCCTGGGTGGTGGGGATTTTAAGCTGTCGGGTACTGCCATAATTAGACCCTGCAAACTATCTGTATACGAAGGGCTGTGAACTTAGAATGTCTAATTTACGTGCTTAGCCTATCAACGATGGCCGCCAAGAGGCTAAATGGACCCTGCGCATCTGGTCAAAGTGTGATGCCTCTCGTATCCCAGGAGCTTGGCGACTTGGCTTACTTTTCCAGGGGCTTGCATCTAGCCCAAGGAAAGTGGGTAAAGGGAACCTGCGTGTCTGCAAGTGACAGCTTCTCGTGTTTGAGTTTTCCTATTCTATCTACATGGTGAGTTGGATTTGTAGTTTCCTTCAATAAATCAGTCTAGCAAAGCGATCAACAGTGATCGGCACGGTCAATCCACCCCAATACGATCTTGATCCACAGCAAACCGTCTTATTTCACATTCACAGCCTTGGGTCGGGTTGGGCCGCTAGTCTAGAATGCCCCGTTTCTCTGCGCAGACAAACTCCGTTCGCGAAGAGCCTCACTCGTATTCGAGCGATCCTAGCGTTGTCTTGGCTATCTGACCCCTTTTACTCATGCGTTGGCGTTTCCCCGGGTAAGGTTTTGGCCCCTTTTACGTGCGCAGGGCGTATTTGCCAGGGTCAATGTGATTAATGTGACCAGTGTAACTTCAGATGTTTGCACGAAAAAGAACAGACTCGCATGAGAGAGAACCTCGGAATTGGGGTGACTTTTTAGCATTATACAAGGTCACACAAATTTTAGACACCACAGTCGATATTTTCGAGCCTCAACACTGAAAGCTGGACAAGTATATCGAAATTCAGTCACTAAAAGATTCCTTGAACTAGCCAAGTATTACAGACCTGGTCACAAATCTGATTTTTCCAATGGACATTCGACGTGCCATGCATTGACATATTGACAGAGAAACAGAAGTTATGAACATATCTTAATATCTAGAGAACTAAAATAACCTCTCCTCATTCTCCAAATCCCGTCCCCGTTCCATCTCCCTCACCCTCTCGTCTCTCCCATGAACCAAATCCCACCCCGCCTGCTCCAAAACTTCCGCATCAACAATCTGCTCCAACCCAAGACACTGCGCCGCAAACGCAAAGATCTTTTGCTCAACCAGCACCGCATTCTTCGTTAGCCCATGGTCATCGCCTGGAAAAAGCCTCATCCGCCTATCACCCACATCCCCATATTGATGATAAAGCGTCTCAGAGCAGGAAGATGCCAGCACCGAGTCGTCTTCTCCGTGTAACAGCAACAGCGGTCGTGGGCTAAGCAACTTGATCCCCTCCGTCCCGGCGACCTGGGATGCCATTGCCACTACGCCTTGAACGCGGCTGGGCTCTTCTGCAGCGACAGTGAAGCAGGGACTTCCGCCGAAAGACCAACCTACGATGAGGAATTTCTGGGCGCCGTATTTCTCGTGTAGATGGTCGAATGCGGCGCGGATGTCGGCTGCGCAGCTTTTTGTCTCGGCTGGGATGCGGTAGTCGAGGCGGATGCAGGGTATTGAAAGCAGGATGGCGATTTTGTCTGCTAGGGAGGGGTATATTCCTGGCATAATGTTAGTTGATAATGATGTTTATGCTGACGCTGGTATCGATGCTGGGTAGATTGGATTGGTGCTGCATACCTCCGGGTCCGGAAACACCTCCGCCAGCGCCAGATACTAGGACTACAGCGCTGGTCCTTTTGTCGGCTTGGTTGTAGCTTTGCGCTTCGTAGATTACCGGGGGCTCGTGGATAATTGCTGGGGCAAAGTGGTCTTGTGGATCGGAGACTTTGATGTTTACTTTGTTGGCTATGCAGAGCTTTGGTGTAGAGGGGTGGACCTGGGGCGGGTGCATTGGTCCGATGTTTTGGAGAGTGTGGGGGTTTTTACCCCGATTGGAGGTCATTTTGAGGACAAATGTTAATTGTAAGTAGTGAATGTAGCTTCCTCCGAGTTTTTATTGGGCCTTGGATGTATGTTGATATCTAAGCAGGTGGTTGTGCTAGAATAGGAACTTCATGTTCTAATGGTAGTTAAATCAGACGATGAGATCAACTTGACGACAGAGGCAAATTCATAGGTTCGGTACATTGATGAGCGCATATAGACTTCAGATCTTTATATTAATCTCAAACAGAACGACCCATCTATCGTTCAACATGTTGAGCCCACTACGGATATGTAGTTCCATTAACAAAAGTAGTCGAGTTCCACTCATCCGTCATCTAAACTTATCAGCAACGATACCACCACAAGACCAGGGTTCAAATACTTACATGCCACGCATCAATCCGCAAAGTCGATACCCCTTCATCACTCTGCGCTACACCCCTCAAAGTCCCAAATGCTAAATCCAGTCAGATAATGCACACATCTAAACCCGAAAGAATACATACCAATAATATTATTCAACCAATAATAATCCTTATCTCCAGTCCCGATATTAATCCTCAGATGCAAATCACCATTAGGCTGTTGCGCCCCCGAAGTCTGCAGAAAGAGATTCGCCCCATCATGCGTCTGCAAGTTATATCTCGTATTCGCGGAGAAGATTCCCGTCTGCGGATCGGTGTACCCCCAGTCTGCGCCCAGATCTAGGATTTTACCCTTGAGTCTGGGTCCGGTGAAATTTCCACCGATGATCGGGATTGCTTTCTGGATTCCGGTTGGGGTTTGCATTTCGTAGATTGAAGGCGAGCAGAGGACATAGGCTGTGTAGAGGAACTGGACAGACGGAGGTTGTGGCTGAGATGCGTGAGCTTGAGTGAGTGGGAGGAGAGCTAGAAGGCTGCTAAGGAGCTTGGTGTAATGCATTTTATTCGTATTTTATCAATTGATTTGAATAGATAGAATGTAAGAGCGATTCTTGATAGTTAATGCTTTATTTATTTGCTAGCTACCGATCACCACATCCCGAAATTAGGACCCGGGTCCACCTTGATCGACATCGATCTTACCTATATCCCAAGACTAGTATGTAGTCATGAAGAAAAGTATCCGATCGACGACAACTCCGCACTGCGGGAAAAATGTCCGTGTTCAGAAGAGTCGTCCTGTTGTGGTTAGTGCACCGAGGTTCAACCGTACCCCACATCTACCCCGCGTGTCTGCTGATGGATTCATGTGCCCAGGCTTCGCTTGGCGAATGCTCGAGGCCGAACATGCCGAGATGGATGCCGTGGAAATTACTAGCGATCTAAATAATTTTCTTTCAACATTGTCAACTGGACTGATGCTTTACGAGAGTTGAGATGTCCTATTGGTGGAGTTTCATGTGTACTCCGGTCCCAGGTACCAGTGTGTACCCTGGGCCTAGTACCTGGTGCTTGAAGTTTATCCCAATCACATGCTCGTTACGAGTCTTAAAGTTCAGGTGTCAGCTCAAAATTGAGAATAAAATTTCCTTCCTTTGGCCAGAATCATCATAAATACAAAACTGCCATATCCGAAACGCCAGTAAAACACCGAAAACCACAAGGACTGGAAAGCCAAAGAACGAAACGGATATCCCAACTCCAACTATTTCATACAGATTTAATGATCCGGTCCTCCATTAGTAAAGTGAAAAAAGCAAAAAAAACTCCAAGTCGTATAGGCAGTAAGCATGGCAAGTCATAAGTCATGGCGACGATAAGGCGTAAGACCCTCGATCAGATCAGGCCATACTGTGACGGTTCTTTCTCCGGCGAAGACTGAGCTTCTTCTTCAATTGTGTAAAGGGATTGGAGATAGGCTGGGTGTAGAAAGGATCGTTCTTAAAGTCCTCATCGGTGAATTTCTGACAGGCAATTAGCGATGGAACCTTTTCGCGCATTTAGAAAAGAAAAGGCACTCACCTTCCCAGGAAGACGCAAAAAGTTCCCATACTCATTCATCATATTCGATCCCTCCTCATACTGATAAGACTGCCCATTCGGATCCGTAGTCCCAGGCGGGAAAAACGCAGTCCCATCCAACGGCCGATGACGCTGGAGCGAATCAACAATCTTGTCCCTCGGCGTCGCCCGCAAGGCCTCCTCATTAGATTCCCTCACAGCCTCAAGCGGACTATGCTGGCTCACACGATTTCGCTCCGGGCGAACCGCATCATAAGGTCCCTCGTGGTGGTAAGAGTAAATAGTGATATCATCCAGCTCATCAATAATGTCCGGGTTCACGAGCGTCGAGTTCCGGGAGTAGCGGCCTGAGCGACTGCGTCGGGGTACGCCGTTTCCACCCTTTGTGTCAATGGAGGATGTGCTGTCGCGGCGGCGCTTCGGCTCGACCGGATGGTGCTCCGGGTACCCGGTCCACCAGACGGATGGCACGGATGAGGTTGAGTACTCTGATGACTGCGAGTGGACGGATGGCGCCGGGGACATGAACCGGGCATAGGGGTTGTTGCTGCTTGCTCTGCTTCTTCCGCTTGCGCTTCCTACACTTGTGGAGCGGGAGAGATGCGAGTTTGAGGCTTGGTTGTAGGGATGGTGGGGATGATGGAGTGAGGCCATCGAAATGCAGTCGACAGCCATTGCGCGGATTTGTTCGACCTTGACAATGCTGGAATTGGTTTGGGTTTGGGGTTTGCAAAGTGTGGAGTGAGTTTAAAAAGAAATGGAGGGATGGGTGATCACGCGGTCTATGTATACAGAATGACCTTGGACCCGTGGGGCTAGAGTATGCACGGTAGATCGCTAGAGAGGGGTTATGTGAGATTAGAAAAGATTTAGCATTGAAAAGTGGCTACAGTAGATTTAAAGGAAAGAGTCAGACCGCGGAAGCATCGAGGCGCGGGTCTGACGTGACGACTTGCGTATGCCAGGATCTACGGGGCCTGTCAGGAGAGTTTAGTTTCCACGCTAGAAATTTCATGGTGCGAACTAAATACAATTCCGCCCCACCTACACCCCGGATAGGTTTAGGCCTGGACCCTCATGTACCAGACCCAAAGATTCAACTGCCATGATATCATTCGGAGGCGAAATGATCTTCAACAAACTGCGATATTATATCATACTGGGCTATCAGGGCAGAGTTCGAACCAAAGTCTCCCAAATCACGGTCTTTATATGTGCCTGGAGGATTGAATAGCCCGATTTTTGCGCCTGAACTGGGACCGACGACCCTTGCACATGCGTCAGACATACACCTGTGCTTAGTCATGGACAGTTGCATCGAACTCCCGAGGCCTCCACACCGATGACGCGGGTTCATTCAAGAATCCCGTCGAGCTCCTGTCCATTCAAGGGCACCTCCGTTTTGCAAGATTGGTCCTGGTTCCTAATGGAGGCGCGATGACCCGTGCACTATCGTTTAAGCTTAAGCACCAGCAACAAGGTCCCGTAAGCCTACGTAGCGCACTTTAATTCCATGACATTCACGATCTAGGCTGGGATTCACGCGGTCTAGATTCCGTTCCACGACAGAAGAGAGAAAAATGAACTATTCGCAGCCCTTGCATGTAGTCGTCGACTCATACAGTAGGTCCATGCTTCCATGGTGACACCAGACTTGAAAGGGGTCTTAAGATTGAGTTCCGCCCTTGAGATGGTGCCTACTCTCGACCTACCAAATAAGCTATACACAGGGACAAGATGTTCCAGGCCTCAGTCTAAGATGGAAAGCTTGATCCCGGAAGTCCGGACTGGCAAGGGATGACTTCGACCGGGATTGCGGGTTCTGACTCAGTCTTTAACGTGATCCATGTGCAGGCCCGGTGGATTTGTAATTCTCCAGAGCTCTTCTTGTACTACATGGTACCTACAGCAGATACGGGTACCTCGCTAGGGTCTGTACCTTCTCCGCGATATCCGTGGTGGAGATGCAAGTGGAGATTATGACGGAATAGCCGGGATTATACAGATGTCTCGCCGATGATACGTACCGAGCTCAAGGAATGTACGGTACAGTAGTTTTTCATTCATTTCATCCAATGGCGTCCTCCACTTGATGCTATTTTGATCCGGTGCCCAAGACACGCGCCTGCGGGAGCTGGGGAGGAATGTGAGGATCTGCATGACTCTTAGGAATCGAATATTGAAGGATAATTGATCTCATACAGAAAAAGAAAAGTTCTAAGAGAAACCAGAAAATTAGTCAAGGGGTTCATGGAGCCATTGCGTTACCCCGATTCATTCTCCTGCAAGGCCCACATCCGATCGGCGACGATCGCCCACGGGCCATCACCTCCGTGCGCCCTCACGCCCATCCTCCCTGCGTTGCACATGACTTGCAGCAAAATCAGATTGTCGCGCTATTTTTACATGCTTACGTGGAAGGCAAAATATCATGGCCTCGTGTGCGACAACGCGACGACCGTAAGGTGCGGGGCGGTGGCGATCCGGGAAACATCGTTGCCTTATAGTAACAAGGGAGAGATGATACTGATTTCCTTGGAGCTATTAATTTAGTGTTTTTTTCTGTTCTAACTGTTACATTGGTTACTTTTTCTTTTTTCTTTCTTTTTTTCTTTTCTTTTTCTTTTCCCCTTGCTTCTTATCTGTGCCAATAGCGATGTGTTAGCACCGAGCGTACATCAGCCATACAGCTATGACGCCAATTCATGTGTTCAACGGAACTGGAAATTGGACCCTTTTCGGGTCATGTGCGTCGACATAAAGTCAACCGCTGACTACTGCAAATAATATTCAAGGCCAATTGTGAAGAGGATGATCTGCATCTGAGTTGCAGTAATTTCGATGCAATGTTTGTATCGTAGCAAATATTATACACAAGTATAGTACACATTAATGCAACACGCAACCGCAAGATGCAAGTATATAAGCAATGCTTTTGTTTCAAACCCATTAAATCAGGAGCAGAGTGCCCATGCAAGTGCCATGCAAGTATTTATGATAACCATAACGCCGTTTTCCCATTATATCACGAACGCAGTTCTCAAGCATTATTTGCGCATGAGAAGCTCGAACTGCTGGGGTTGTCATGGATAGCCTTACCAGACACCCAGAGACCCATACCGCAAAGCGCCCAGGCAATGCCGATGATGATCAGGTTGATGATGGTCATGGTGATCTTCCGCGGGGACGAGAAGTGCACGCCCTTGTTCATGTAGAGCCACATGATAGACGGGAAACCGAAAGAGAACCAGCTGGCGAACAGAGCAGTCTAGATTTATGTTAGCGGTGAAGTCGGTTAAACTTTGATCTGGGGTAAACTCACAATCAAGCTCAGCAAGTTGCTGAAAACTGGGATGGCGGATGCAATGATCCAGGCCAAAACCCACATGACTAGGGCAATGCCAATCCAGGAGCTGATGGCGACCATATCACGCTTGTGCATCCGGTCAGTGCCGCGGAAGATACGGACGTAGATGTATTTGCAGGCGACGTGGCCGTTGATAACACCGGCGATGACGATTGTCGGCAAAGCAATACCGTAGGCGACCTTGGAGACGACGGGCGAGGCCGATCCCAAGGCGGGCGAGGTGACGCCATCTCCAGCGTAGCGGTAGATGACGACGGCGGCAATCAGGTAGAGGGTCACGTCGATACCCTGCAGCAAGCAAAGGGACTTGGTGAAGTCGCGGGGGTTGCGCAGTTCAGCCATCAGACCGAAGAAGGCACCGTGGCTGCAGAATGCGAAGACGATGTTGGTGACAGCAGTAAAACCGTGGTAAAGATTGGTGTTGGCGACAGCAATGACACGGGGGTCGGGCTGCTCAATTCCCAATGCGATCATGGTGATCAGAACGGCCGATAGGATACTGACGAAAGAGACGAGGGACAGCCACGACATCTTCTCCAGAGTGCGAGGGAGAGAGCAAATAAAGGAAACGACCAATCCGACGATTCCAAACACGATAGTGCAGGTACCGTGGTCAGTGATAGTGTTCATGGCGACAGTGAAGGTCAACAAGTGACTGGCCATGATGAAAATGAAGAAGATACCCCAGCAAGCACCGACAAATTCGCGGCCAAACTTGCCTCCAATAACCTCACCGGCGTCAGCCATAGTGGTGATTTGAGGAAACCTTAACTTCATCTGACCCATAATGTATCCAGTGTAGGTGGTGATCACTCCCAAGCCGATGAGCACAATGATCGAGGGCACAAGACCCATAGTCGCAACAGCAGAAGGCAGAGAGAGAACACCCAGAGACACAGTCTCAGCAACCATGAGCAGACCACACTGCCACCACCTCAAAACCTTGTATTTAACCTCCGCAGACTCCTCGTTGCCAAAGGCATCTTGTTCGTATGCTGGCGTAGCTTCCTGCTTCTCAAGGCCGACCTGATCATAGTCTATCTCATTCTTATGACCACCAAGCTCCATCTCCCCTGGTACCACAGGGACGTTCGTTGCACCCATTTCGTATTTTTGTGCAAGGTATATACCAGCAATAAGCTTAAAGTAGCTTTAACGCGTCGAAGTGGTGATAGGGCGAAGATATAAAAGGCGCAAAGCAATATGCAAGGTGCACAAAAAAGCCCAAGCCAAGCACGAAGACTTCCTCAACAAATATGATATGTAGAAAAGGAAAAAAGGAAAATCATAACTGAGTCAAAAGTTCTTCTGCATAAAGTCTCGGGCATCCAGAATCGGAGCGGGCTGCCGAGTGGGTCAAACCGGCCATCGGCCCGGTGGGACGAATCACGGCGCCGAGACGTAATGGAAACCATCGAAAAAAGCTCTACGACCGAGTCAGAAAGGCTTGGAAAAACTGGGGAAACCGAAGGAAAAAAAGTTCTGCGCCGATGCCGGCGTGGCCAAATACTCATGGTTCCTTTGGTAGCAGATCAGAATTCGGATGGAATTTTCCACGTGGCGACTAGCTTATTGCGGCGCCGTTAAGCTTGAAAACCCTGCAGAATGTAAAAACCTTATTATGGAATGCTAGGGATTTGTGCACTGTCGTACTGCCACATTCTGTCGGGATAGCCACTGGATACTATGCAGGAGCATTCCTAGGTCTCTGCATAATACCACATTTCCACTCGGGCTTTCCTGTCTTAGCTGCCGCCACTTTACGAGGGAACCCAGAGTCAGAGTCGTGGCTACTTGTTTATGAACCTTTCAGCCACGCTATGAAATGTTAGACAGAAATTCTACTTTTGGCAAGCTAGCTTAGTTGATCCTTTCGTCCCACGAATTTGTAGCAGATAGCTTCAAATTATGCCCATTCAATACCAGACTTTCAAGCTTCAAGTGCTCCAATACCTGGTCAAAAGCTGCACTATCGACGCTTGAGCCCTCCAATCGAAGGCTGGTCTCCAAGGCTTTGGGTAACATGCTTTGCATGGCGGCAGTGCTAGCAGCAGTAGCTCCAACAGGTCGTTGAGAGGACGCATCATGCCATGACTTTTTAGCATTGACTTCTACAAATCCTACTTCTTTCATACTGGATTCAACTAATTCCGGAAGACTAGCATGATCAGTTTCAAGGCATATGACTCATTCAAAGAATTGCTTCGTACCATTCACTTAGCCCATGAGCTTAATATGCTGTCCGATGATACGTTTGACGCTATCGAAATATAGATGTGGCGGATAAGGCGCGATGTCTCTCCACTCGAGGTCTTCCCACTGCAGGTAGCCGCCCGTCAACGATTCATTAATAATGGTCTTCTAAACCAGGAAAGGATAAACCACACGAAGTAATGCCGCGATATTTGATACTACTGTCTTCACCTCCACTTCCCTCAGTGCTTGCACAACAAGCCTTGCGTTGACAATGTCGAATTGGGGGTGATGACCGGACTGAAAATGTCTGAAGAGATATCCTATTAATGTTCTAGACCATACATAGTGGATGATGTCACTCATAAATAGCTGCCATTGTTTGAAGCTTAGACGTCTAAACTGGCCAATGAACCAATGAATAATTCAAATCATGTTGCAAATCACTAAATTATGGAGACAAATTCACTACTGGCTTCTGAGTGGAAAGGCCGCCGATACCCCGAACCAGCTATGGGGAGATCATAGCTATGGCTAACAACAAGTGACATTCTTACAAACTTACCATATGACTCATTGGACAAGCCCAAGATGCTCAGGAATCATAATACGTTTCCGGTGATGCTTAGTGAGCCGATCAAGCTCCGCTAAAGCAGCCCTATGGATGCTTCTGACCAATGGAATCGCTTCCGCTCCTACCTCCGTGCAATAGCCAATGAGCTGACATTCCGCTGTTGACATCAAGAACAGATATCAGACTGCTTTTCAATGCCACTCGGGATATAAGGATCTGGAAATCTGATCAAATGAAATAAGTCGGATTGTGTCCGTTCACCGTGGCTTACCATAGCCCCATCCCAACCTCGTCCAATCCTTCTCTTCTTTCATCTCTTCCCCTCCTTAAGTCATTGATTGGTAGACAGACCAGCTAGAATCATGTCTCATGTCATTTTGTATATTTTCCACAGCCTGCGAGGAGGCCCCTATCCGAGTTTCTTCGAGTTGGAGTGACGGAAGTTCGAAGGTTGAGGGCATTTTAGATTCCTGAAATCTGCCTGAGTGGCATGATGTATCAAGGTCCAATGAAGCTCGGTTTCTAGGGACAAGATTCCCCCTTATTTTCTTCACAGCTGTTGATCAGGCAATGTGGGAAGAAATGTGGGCTTCATGCTCAAAGTATCAAGTAATAAATTTCGAAACGACTGCTCTCCTTTGCCACTTCATTGGTAGCCAAGATCGGTGTCGATCACCCCATATTAGTGGTTCCCAAAGATCGGAATCTTAACCCCGCCAAGTATCAGCACCATATTTAATCCCGAACTCCATACGACTCAATACTTAACTCCCCATCACCGCCAATTAATTCTCAGACGACGCCATCTCCGCGCACTGAATTGATCGCCCTGACCTGCCAACATGCAAATAATAATTGTGGGTGCCGGAATAGCAGGCCTTTGCCTCGCCATAGCCCTGTCCAAATCAAATCACAAAGTCCTAGTCCTCGAATCAGCACCCCAATTGGCAGAAATAGGTGCTGGAGTTCAAACGACACCACAAGCAATCAAATACCTCTTCTCATGGGGCTTAAAGGATGATTTGCTGGCAGAATGTATCACACCGGAGAAAATCCTTTTCAAAGACTGGAAAGATAGCGCTGCAATCGGTGCTCTGGATATGACCAGCTTTGAAGAAGAATACGGTGCTCCGTATATCGTTATCCACAGGGCTTCGCTGCATAGTATCTTGCATCGACATGCTGTTCAGGCTGGAGCGAAGATTCGGCTTGATGCCACGATCTCAAAATATGACTTTGATAATGGGAGCGTCGAGTTGAAAGATGGCGAGATACTAAAAGCAGATCTCGTCGTTGGCGCTGATGGTAATTCCTTATTTGTGTTTAATTATGTGGACTCTGCTGATGGCAACCTAGGTATCAACTCGTTTGCTCGTTCCCAGCTTCTCGGATCTTCTGATCCAGGCACTCAGCCTACAGGTTGGGCTGCACTAAGAATGATGGCCGAGATATCAAAAATCAAGGCCAATCCCCTCACAGCCGATCTAGTCGATCTAAACACCTACAACTCGAATTTCTGGATTGCTCCGGATACATCCTGCATGACGTATTGGATCAAAGATGCATCGATGCTGAATATCGTTCTTTCTCATCGCGACAACATCGACATGAGACATTTTTCATACGAACAACATAAGCAAGTGGTTGATAACCTCTTTGGACAATATGACCTGCCGTAAGCTATCCCCTTTCACCCATCATGAACGACTATTAATTGCAATCAGTGTCCGGCACCTCCTCGATCTAGCACTTCCCAAAATCACAAACTACCCCGTTTACGCCGTCCCGCCCCTCTCACACTGGATCCATCCTTCTGGACGCTTCACGCTTGTCGGCGACGCAGCGCACGCAATGGCTTTTTACATGTCTATGGGCGTTAGCCTGGCTGTTGAAGATGCCGTGTCTCTCGCGAGTGTCTTAGACCTTACCTGTGAATCAGATACAGGTCCAGCTGGGCTGAAAGACGCACTCGGTGTATTTGAAAAGGTGCGCAAGCGCAGAGCTGAGACTGTTCAGAAGGCTAGTTTACGTGCGGGTGATTCATACCATGTACCCAATGGAAAAGAGCGAGAGGCGATGTATAAGCTCATGTCACGTCCGAATGAGGACGTTGAGTCTGGGATGTCTGAGTCGTCGAAGGTCGAGGATGGGACTGGGTGTAGTATTCACAAGACTGTTGGAGGTCTTGCTAATAAGAGGACCAGGGATTGGTGCTATGGTTATGATGCCGTTGGGGATGTACTGGGTTGTTTCGGTGAGAAGATGTAGGGAATAAGTGGTTGAGTATATCAAATAGGACCATAATTGTAACAAGTCTAGGTACTTGGTTGACTACAATACAATATTTGAACTAGTGAAACCATTCTATTTCCACTGTACAATGTAACAGGTCCCATTCCCAAACCAACGCCTGTGAGACCCAGCCAAATCACACACCATGTCCAACGCCGCAATGCTATCATACAAAGATCATACATAGGCTATTGTGTAAAAAAACAAAGAAACACACCTAAAGCCACTCATGAGCTCACCCATGGCTTCGCCGTTTCAGCAAGCGTCGCTGTCGTCGTGAAGCCTGGATAGCTTCTTCTGTTAGAAGTTCCTCTGGTGGTTGAAATTCCCATTCAGCTAGTTTGGGAATGGGTTGACCGAATGCCAGAATAGGGCTTGTGCGTTCCTCTCGGCCCTCTGTTGTTGCAGAAAGGGCAGCTTCGCGTGCTTCGGGGTCGGAGAAGAAAGAGGTAAAGGGCTTGTCATCGGGTGGAGGAAGGAAGAAAGGGACAGGATCAGTGGGTGGGGAAGAAAAGGTAGGGTCATGGGCTTTTGGTCTCATAGTAGAGTTTTTATCGGTTGGATGTTTTCCATCATCCTCATCTACAGCCCCGGACTTGGGCTTGATCGATTTCCGGCTTTTAGCCGCCGAATCCGAAGCCGAGCGGGCTTCTTGATGTAACTGGCGTGCAGCCCATGCATCCACGTCACTAGGATCAGGAGTACTGGGTGGAATGCCAGGTGAAAGAGAGCTTTCCTCGGCTTCTTCGGCTGGGCGTGATCGCTTCCGTGGACGTCGAGACTCGGCTTCCACATCTGCAGACGGAGCTGGCTTTTCCTTGGCCAGCTTTCGTCGCCTCTCCTCGTCTTTCCAGACTTGAAACTTGTTGAGCAGGGCGACTAGTTCTTGGATGAGGATCTGGCGTTTTGGCTCGTAGAGTTTCTTCTCGCTTTCGTGGACGCCGGGTAGTCCCATTACACGCAGCCAATCTTGGCCGCGTAGTTCCTCAAGTAAACGGTCTACTTGCTGCTTTTCGTGCTGTGCACGATCTCGCTCAATGTTGCGTAATTGTTTCTCCTGGCGTTCAAACCGGCGATGCGCACGGAAATATAATTCTTCGCCGAGGGGATCATCCTCGGATTGTGAGTCGGGAATCGGAAGTTTGATCACCTCACAATTGTAGAGCTTCTGTAAAGGATTCCCAAAAGGCATGGGATCTGGAGTTGAAGGCAAAGGTAATGGTTCGGAGAGGTCATCTATTAATGTAACAATTGTGTTGGCCGCAAGTGTTTCTACTTCGTAGGTGTCAGTCAATGATCGTCTCGGGGGTGAAGAACTAGTCCTACCAGGTTTTGATGGATCGAGACTGATGATCTGTTCATAGTTATAGAAGTATTGAGCGAGTTCGCTCTTGCGAGAACCGGAGTCTGCTGAGCGCAAAGATCGCCTCTCTGATCCTGTCGTCACGGGCACAGGCTCATTCTCCAGAAGGTCAAGATCACTCCTGCGCTTCTGATGCGACCGAGTCTCAATGACCGGGCTTTTTATGGTCGGCTGCGCCCCCGATTCTTGTTCTTCCTTGACTATGTTCGCGGACTCAGTCTTGTTGGGGTTACTGTGTCGGGTGCTGCGAGTGGTCGATGGAGACTTCAGGGACTTTGTCTCAGTTTCGGACGCGTGGGCAGATGCCCTGGACCGCGGTCTGGTAGAAATATTGGTCGGAGCCGGCGAGATGGTATCTAATGGGTCAGGAGACTCGCGGTCATCGCGCAGGTGGTAGATCGCAGAGGGGGGTATTGCGATCGGGAACTCGAGGAGACCCGACAGAGCCATTGCCATTCACATGGGAGCGACCGGGTGTTTTCAATTGACTGTTGGATGGGATGGAGTCCACTGAGGCAGAGGAGTGTCCACGAGCGCGTCTCGTCGCCGTGCGCGGGCGCGTGGCGCTCGAGGGAGGATTTGCGGATCGAACTTTCCCTACCGGGAGAGTCTCCTGCGTTGTGGTGTCGAGACAGTCTGGGGAGCTCCTGCGGCGGCGCAGGCCATATTCCTCCAGGGTTCGCTGTTTCTTCATCGGCGGGGGGCGACCGTCGTTCCCCGAATGGTTGTCGGGGTTCCGTCGCACAGAGCGGAGAGACGGCCGCGACAGGAGGGCCATGACTGAGGGGTGGAAGAGGCCTCAATCCCAAGTCATAGTGTGGGCACCTGTGGATGGTTGGAGGGTCCTCTTGAGGGTCGCTTGGGCCTCTTGGTACAGGGAGTTCGGGAAGATCTTCGGAATGAGGTCGGATCGCGGTGGTTGAGAGCGTGATGCGAGCAAGAGGTTCTTGGCAGCGACCGGTCTCTATACGAGTCGCGACGGGGAAACATGAATTTAGATGTTCATATATGGGGATACCTATATCAATTCCTATGTTCTATACAACAATCGGGTTTTAAATAAAGATTATTTCTCTAAATTGCTTGGAAGTTGCATGTGAATGTCGATGCGTACGTGTCAGTGAGATATATATGTATTGACACTAATCCTTGGATGTCAGGTTCCGGTGCAGACTTCAACTTTTGCACAACGCGTCAGGTCATAGCTTACCTTTACCTACAGTATCACTTGTACTCAAATGATACTTACCTCGGAGGCAAGACGTCTTACTGGCCAATATTGAAATCCATGACCACTTCTCATTGCCCGACCCCCACGTCGTCGCGAAGTGGGGGATCCCCTCAATCGATGCGGAACATGGATACGCGCTTTTTCACGGCAATGATACATTTCCAAGATCCACCCCATGTTCCGTTTACTTTTTATGCAAGTATCACATTCTTGGACGGGAATTCCTCCGAGCCAAACTAAATCGGAGGAATCAAGTCCAATCAACATGACTGAGCTTTAACCCCGCATAAGGCGTGGGGGAAGAATGTCTTTCTCTCCGCAGTTGTGGATGACAAACAGAGCAACATGAACGGCTAATCATATAGTGGGGGACGTGGGGGTTGAAGATCAGGAATCCCCAGACATTATTTAGTTGGTCCATTACCCCGATCAATGCCCCCAGATCATCCTTCTTAAGTGAGTGTCGGATAGCCCTTACCGTGGGTGGAACGCGAATGCTGATTGTTGACTAGATCACCATCATGACAGCCACCAGTACAATCAAGCGAAACCCCCTCGCCAAGGGAGTCTATGTGCCCACAGTGGCATTCTTCAAGCCAGATGAAGAGGTAGACCTGGCGACCACCGAGAAACACGCCGCATACCTAGCCCGCAGTGGCGTTACTGGCTTGGTCACCCAGGGCAGTAATGGCGAAGCAGTGCACTTGGACCGCGAAGAGCGCAAAGCTATTACAGCCGCGACACGTCGCGCTGTGGATGCTGCAGGCTACCCATCGATGCCTGTGATTGCTGGCTGTGGTGCCGCATCCACTCGCGAAACTATCCAACTTTGCAAGGACTCTGGCGAGGCTGGCGCCGACGCGGTGCTGGTCCTTCCTCCCAGTTACTATAAGGCCCTCGTAAGCAACGAGGCCCTTCACGCACATTTCCTGGCGGTCGCCGATGCTTCACCAGTCCCTGTCCTCATTTATAACTTCCCCGGCGCCTCTTCCGGGCTGGACCTCTCCTCGGACGACATTCTTGCGTTGTCCCAGCACCCTAATATCATCGGCTGCAAGCTTACCTGTGGAAACACGGGCAAGCTGGCTCGTGTCGCTGCTTCCTCCAAGCCGGAGTTTTTGACTTTTGGTGGATCGGCTGATTTTACTCTTCAGACTCTGATCGCTGGTGGGGACGGTATCATTGGAGGAGTTGCGAACCTCATCCCTCGGTCAAGTGTGCGCGTGATGGAGCTGTACCGCAGCGGAAAGGTGGAGGAGGCGCAAAAGTTGCAGGCTATTGTTGCGCGGGCTGATTGGGGTGCCATCCATGGGGGATTTGTTGCTGTAAAGAGCGCTTTGCAATCATACCGTGGATATGGCGGACTGCCCCGTCGTCCTTGCGTTGTACCATCCCAGAAGGTCATTGCGGCCATTCACGAGGAGTTCCGAGAGGGAATGGAGACGGAGAAATCGCTAGAGGCTTGAGACTGTGTAATAAGTTCAATCGTGATACCTTTACCCCGCTGTCATCGAGTGCTAGCCTTTGGAGTATACCCCACACCGTAGATAAGGTCAGATGCCCCCCTGAATGTGACTGTGTCATTCCTCATCGCTTAGGCCATCTTTAAACGAATCCAATCTGCCATGAATTTATGATCAGATTGCGGTTGAGGAGCGTTATCATGAATGTAAAATGAACGTTTGGGGTTAAGTGGAGAAACAACCCCAATGTAGTATGTGGAGGTCGCACTTGACTGTTTACCAACAAAACAGGTCTAGCGATGTAACCTTCGATGGAACATTCAAGGGATTGTGGATTCATAGCTTGATATTTCGTTAAGCCCCGGTTATCTTGATTTGTTTTTATGCACGTACATACCAGGGGGTGATCAGCGTCGATCGGCATGCGTCTGGCCGAACATAAATAAACCCCCGTCGCCTACTGGTTCTGTCCTTTCGTTTTTCAACCACTTTGTCACCATGAAGTTCTCCATGGTAGTCGGCGCATTGGGCGCCCTGGTCGCGACCGTGTCGGCCGTGAAGGTGAACCCACTTCCCGCGCCCCGCAACATCACCTGGGGATCGTCCGGTCCAATTTCCGTTCACGAGCTCTCCTTGCGTACCACCGACGCCCATGGCCACACTCACGCCATTGTCAACAAAGCTTGGGAACGCGCATGGGCCGCCATCACCAGCCTCCAATGGGTCCCCGCCGCCACCGAAGCTTCTATCTCCTCCTTTCAGCCTTTCCCGACCGGGGCGGGATTGACCAAGCGCAGTGCCAAACCAATCAAGTCCGTTCAGCTGTCCCTGGTCGATGGTGACGCCGATCTTCAGCATGGCGTCGACGAATCTTACACTTTGGAAGTGACGGAGTCTGCGGGTAGCGTCAAGATCCACGCGCAGACGGTCTGGGGTGCACTGCACGCGTTCACCACGCTGCAGCAGCTCATCATTTCGGACGGCAAAGGTGGTCTGATGATTGAGGAGCCAGTCCGCATCAAGGACGCACCTCTGTATCCCTACCGTGGTATCATGATTGATACAGGCCGCAACTTCATCTCTTTGCCTAAGATTTTGGAGCAGATCGACGGCATGGCTCTGTCCAAGCTCAATGTGCTCCACTGGCACTTGGACGACTCTCAGTCCTGGCCCATGCACATGAAGTCCTACCCGGAGATGACAAAGGACGCATACTCGCCCCGTGAGACATACTCCAGGGGTGATATGCTTAGCGTGATCGCCTATGCTCGCGCCCGTGGTGTGCGCGTCATTCCCGAGGTCGATATGCCTGGACACTCATCTTCTGGCTGGCAGCAGGTTGACCCGAAGATCGTCGCCTGTGCCCATTCATGGTGGTCGAATGACGATTGGACCTACCACACTGCCGTTGAGCCTAACCCTGGTCAACTGGATATCATCTACAACAAGACCTATGAGGTTGTGCGCAACGTGTACAATGAGCTGTCTGGAATCTTTACGGACAACTGGTTCCACACTGGTGCTGACGAGCTCCAGCCCGGTTGCTACAACTTCAGCACCTATATTACCGAGTGGTTCTTGGAGGATTCCTCGCGTACCTACAATGACTTGGCCCAGTACTGGGTGGACCATGCCGTGCCCATCTTCCGGGCTGCTGGTTCTCATCGCCGCATCATGATGTGGGAGGATATTGCTCTGTCCACCGAGGCCGCACACGATGTTCCCAAGGACATTGTGTTGCAAACCTGGAACAACGGCCTGACCAACATCCAAAACCTCACTGCCCGAGGCTACGATATTGTCGTCTCGTCCTCCGACTTCCTCTACTTGGACTGCGGCCACGGTGGCGCCCTAGGCAATGACCCCCGCTACGACGTGATGTCCAACCCAGACGGTAGCGTTAATCTGAACTATGGCGGCAACGGCGGTTCCTGGTGTGCCCCGTACAAGACCTGGCAGCGCATCTACGACTACGATTTCCTCACGAACCTCACCAAAACCCAGGCCAAACACGTCCTGGGCGCCGAAGCTCCCCTTTGGTCCGAGCAGGTTGACGATGTAACCATCTCCAGCCAAATGTGGCCCCGTGCTGCTGCCCTGGCTGAGCTCGTGTGGTCTGGTAACCGTGATGCCAAAGGCAACAAGCGAACTACCCTCCTTACCCAGCGTCTCCTGAACTTCCGGGAGTACCTGGTTGCAAATGGTGTCATGGCTACTGCTTTGATGCCCAAGTACTGTCTCCAGCACCCCCACGCCTGTGATCTTTACAAGAACCAGAGTGTGATTACCTAGTTGGACTCAGATTGGGCAACATGATCATGATCCTGTTACAATTATCCTTGCCTGTACATACTTACATACTTACCTCGATTGAGGCAGATACTCAATAAAACTAGTAATTCTAGCTTTGACTGGACTCACATCTTAGGCTTATCATTATTTTTCCTCTCCACAAACGACTGCAATGTCGACATTGTAATCTGATACCATGACACAGCCAGTAGTTGATTACACCCTCAATCCATTCATCCTCATGCTATCCCATCTAAGTCCAAACTAACTTGGATCTCTTAAACAATGTCCCACAAAAGATCACGAGGCGCAAGCATATCACAGACCCCCCGTGTTTCAGAATCTGTCCGGCCGGTCCAGTCTGTTCATCTTACCGCACACGATGTTGTGCAACGGCCTGAAGCAGATAGACATTACCTTTGCTCGGACTTCGGGCTTCCCGGTTGGCTGTTGTTGTTACCGTGCTACCATGAGGTTCCCAAGTATATACTTGAACTCGAATATATATGTACAAGTCCAAGGCCCAGGTAAGTGCATTCATTCTACTACTTCTCCGGTCGAGGTACAAATTCTCCTTTCTGCGGGGTTGCCAATCATCCCCCTCCCCCTCCCTCCATAACAACCAATGTTTTTGACATGACCAGGAAATGCATTTGCAATCCACCTATTCCGTAACACAAGAGGATTCCAAAACCAACGCATTTTCATCCCAAGATGGTAGGTAGCTGCGACGTTCGATGTCAGTCGCTTTATTCCTTCTATTGGATATACTATGAGTTTTACAGGGTTTAATTGATGTTTATTTCGTCCCTGATCGACAAGCTGCGGGGATGTCAAACATCGAATGTGGCAAATACTTACTAATATTGATTGATGATTTCCCCCATTATGAAAGACTGACGCAGTGTAAGGTTCTTTCCATCTCGGCACCCCCGGTTGTACACATGCAGGGAAATCCATCGGTAATGCTCGGGTACCACTTGAATCTGTTCTCCGGTGGATCGGGATCTCATCTTGCTTGGGAGTGGGACACGAGGTGGCAGGGTTTGTGCAACGTAGCTTTGAGTTTTTGGTGAGTTATTACGCATGCATTTGGACTTTAATTAGTACGCTACCGACTACGTTTGAGATTTATATTTGTACGTGTATTGAGGCGGGCGCTGGAGTAGTATGCGCGGATATAGCGTCCCATTAGGGTATTAACTCAGATATGGCTGATGCGGAGTTTCAAGATTAGTGGCTCGTATGACAGTTGCATTTCAATTAATCAAGAATACGGTCTTCCATGAAGTAGTCATTTTAACCTAGGTTCATTATTCCAGGTTGTTTCGTGTTGCCTCGCCTCGCCTCCAGGTTCCTATTGGGGAAGGCTATGCCCGCTTATTGTACCCGTCCGTGGCTTAGAGAGATGACATGAGCTCTATTTTCCGACGTCTATTTATTTTATGCGCGATTAACCAGGATACTTAATTTATGCTTTCAAACGTTTCTGTCTTGTCGACACTTCGTACTGCGCTTCGTGATGATTATCAACCATGGAACCTGGGGCTTCACCGTGGTTCTGGTTACACAGCACCTACCCCTGGAAGTAAGGCCAATGCGTGTCTGATCCCGGGACTGGCCAGGACTGGAGTCTCCAGGACTGGAGGTCTGATAAGACCACGAGACCTCGAATTGACCTTGTGAATTATTGGAATCGGAGTCAAGTTGGTCGTAGTTTGAAATATATTTGAGATTTAGATTTGAGGATGCTGACAATCAGATTTGAGGTATTGAAGAATAGCATACAACGAGTAAATTGGATTTGGAATATTTTAATTACTAGTATCTCTTAAGGGAAGAAATCAATAATGACACTAAATCTAACTTTCGATTCCCGGGCTCGTTCCGTGGTTCCATCTCTATAGGCCCCGACGCGACCTTGGAAACACCTGAGCAAACACCGACCTTGAAGTACCTGAATCACAATCAGACATACCAGCAGACAGAATATAACAAGACCCCCCTTGCTCTCAAACACGTAATCAATTTCCGAATGACCGTTTCCAAGGCTACATATGTAGAACATGATGCCTATTTAAATCACGAGCGTCTCCAACCTGAGTCCCGAATGGACTCCCGATAAGCACTTAATCAGATTACCAATCGCAAATCAAACATCATTTGACGTAAGATCCAGATCGACGCGAAGCTGGATCTCAAAGTTGATTGACATGATCGCCGACTCCTCCGGATTTCTATCACCCGACAAGGCAAAGATCAGACCCTGCAGAAACTTGAACTGAACTTGAGCCACCTGCAGACCACGCATCCGATCACCAAAACTATAGAACTCAAAGCAGACGGACAGAGCGAGAGCCAGTTAGAATCGACCCAACTTTCAGAATTGACTACGTGTTCCAATCCTGCGGTTGCCATTCGCTCAATACACAACGTCACACCCCAAAACCGCAATTGCATCATTTCCTGGAATTCAATTCCTCGGCGCCCATAGCTCCTCTCTAAGCGAGGAATGGAACACGGCACAGTCCAGTCGTAAATTCAAATCCCAAAACCCAGTGCGTCGGATTGCCCGAGCAAACCCCACCAAGATCCATTCCGAATTCGGAAAAAGCATGCCGTGACACCCACCCGGCTTGAACGCTATGACGTCTGGTCTGTCAAGCCAGGAAGGATTTTTATGTGGATCGTGACACCGCCTCGGTGTGTGGGTCTAGTCGGATCGGGGAGAGGATTTGCGATGCCATCTCGGAGACGGCGATACGGGGTTCCCATAGGTTGCTTAGTGTGTTTGAGATTTCTTTTTGGGGATGTTGGGACTGTGGAATTTGTGGAGACGGAGCTTTGCTCTGTCCTTTATTGTGCCACACCGTGTATTACTGTACGTTGACACTGTGGACACGGGTGGTCAGTGGAGATGACACCCCACATAGTTAACAAAGTTTTTCCTACGATTTCGGATCGGATGCGATGGAGATGGTGGGTCAGTCGCACTTTTGGGATCAATTGATTAGTATGTATTTCTCCTTTGGTCCGTACAGCACGGGGGCGAGAGGAATCTCTCCGAGCCCGTGGGCGGAAATGAAATGCGGAAAGCGATAGATCCAATTGTGAAAAAGTGGATAACGCGAGGTATCAAGTTCCTTTGTCGATCATTTGGCGCTTATGCAATCTGCTTCCCGAGATTCCCGCTGCAGTTTAGTTTATTCATCGCCCATCGCCCAATATGAATGTGATGGATACATTAACCCGCCTTGATTCCCAGTAGCTTGGAATGTGACAGCAGTCAGAGTCGCTAATCGATGTTTTACTGCAAATGTAGATCGTGCCCGTGTCAACTGTGATATTCTTTTTTTTTTTTTTTTTCCTTGTAATTTTTTTTCCCTCTGTCGCTGGGTTGCATGGATGTTCAAGCCACACTCCAGACTCAGTAACTTTGATTGACCCGGAATCAAGCTTGATAGGTATAATTTGACGCTATGACGCCCCCTCGCCTCCCGGGGTCCAGATGTCCAGATGTCAGAAAACCTTCGGGGACCATCGGTAACCACGCCCTTGGATCCACGTCAACATTGTATCCCCCTCGATAGGGTTCAAGAATCTCGAACTCGTGCCACCAGACGACTGTGTAACCCGTCCATGATTTTCCTCTACCGCGGTTACACATTGAGAAGTTATTAGTAGTGGAAAGGGGGAGGGGTAATACATAGTAATCCTAGTGCCTTCGAAGGCGATCACCTTATGTCGATCAACTTTGATGCCTGATGTCATGACAGGGCCAAAATAGATTAACTCTTATCAACAGCAACCCCATCTGGACCTATTACGAAAAGAAGCTAGTATTTCATACATGTATGCAAACCTGCAAGCGAGTCAGGAGTTCGTTTAGGAAGGAGATGGATAGATTGATGTGCCGATTTTCTGCTGATCATTCCTCCTACTTCAGTTCTAGGAAGAGATATGCATCGCTTCCCCTCATTTGCACCTTATCTTGCATCAATAGTGTGCGACACTGTACTCATGATTGGCCATGTCGCTCATGGAGTTAGGGTTCGTTCTGGCACCCGGGTGACTCAGGCACCCGTAACCGCCGATAGAAAAGCAAACATGCGTTCGAGCCTTGAAAGGATCCTGCCAATGCATTAGTAAAAGCCACAAGCACCTAGGTTCAGACGTGCAGGCAGAATACGGGGTAAAAGTAGACAAAAGTCGCCGGAGATTAATACCGTAAATACGTGTAATTATCCATATATCTTGATCTGTACAATACAGCTAGACCGATCTATTCTGGAAACCTTCCCTATCCCCATCCCATGCCTAGACACCTCATTACGAGGTCCAAGGAGGATCTAGGACCCGTACTATTGAGCAGTGCAACCCCATTCCAGGTTTGAGACATACGACCACTCCACCTGGAACCTTGGGTCCGATACACTTTCCGACACATGGTTCCCGTGGACTCAAGGATCGGACCGCGATCCACGGCATCCCGCCAATCATTCATGACTAAACCCCGGTGGACGTGAAATATCCCCAGCGACCACGACGTGTATAATTATGCAGGGGGGGGGAACGATGTGACTAGAATACTGGAGCTCAATGCGGTAGGAGACAGGGGTATCGACTCCGTACAGGATTGGTTTGGGCCTAGGGGAGGACATTGCCCGATCAATAATCAATTAATCCACTTGGGCACAATGTACACGACATGTACACAAAAAGCGCAACGAAACCCGTAGCCGAGTTCGACAATTCCGCCCCTGACAACCTGGCACTAGTCCACGCTAAACTAGTGCAAGACAAATTATCCAGTTATCTTTTTTGTCATACCTGTCATGCGCCCAAGAACAATAACTTCGTCCTTTAAGCAAAAGTGAGACATGGGGGATGGAATTCGCCTATCGCAGACTGAAACGGTTAGTCCGGAAACAAAAGCGACCGTGAAATGCGCCATGGGAGCCGCTTATCGTATATTCGGCGAATCAGTTGCCTCTCCTGGTTTCTAGGGTCTACATTACTGAGTTCCCGTGATTTCTTCCCGTCGCCTTAGCCTTGGCCTGGCCTTTAGGGGAACTTAAAGGGGAATATAATATGTACTGGACCCGCTGATAACGAGTGGAGGTGGGTGTCAGTTGACAATCTAGATCGACCGGAGGAATGTCTAGGTATACGGTGAATGCACGTACCATGAATCAAGTCTAGACTTGGATGATCATGGTCTTTGCTTGTAGATGGCTTGTGCGGAATGTCGTCGGGTATCTCGGATGGGGCCAAGCTGGGAAGGGAGCCTTTGTAAGCTGGATGGTGTGGAGTGTCAATTTGGGATCTAGGGGGGATATGAACACTCATTCTTTGGGGGCTCATTATTGGGTTGGTGAGAAATAAAGTGATTGTTGTTTAATTTGATCCACTTTGTATTTACTTTCGTGGTACGGAGCTGTCAATGGAATGCGAAGTACGAAGGAAAGCTTAGGTACAAAGATACTGAAGTGGAGACGGAGGTGAAGATAGATTAGGCTCGCGTTCTGAAACCGCCACTCTATTATCTTCAATTTGAGTAGGGTATGGTGCCACGCGACTGGGAGGAATCAACCAGGAAGGTTGACGTGCATTAACCAGGAGGCTCTGAGATAGCGTCAATCCTTCTAAAATCTAACCAATTCCATTAATTGATTACTGCTCATCTATTTCGCTGACTATTAATCTACATGCTGACCAAGTACTATCCTCATGCTGCAAGTGCACAAGTTTTCTGTCCCACACCTGTCAAATCTAAAAATCCGAGCCACGAGACACGGCACTGAATTCCTGGGAGCCCTTCGGCCGAAGTAAACTATAATCCCTATCACCAAAGTAAATTGTGCTTACAGGACATGCGACCTCCTTGCATGTATGCACCACATGGCATTATTGAATACTGAAACGGACGCAGGAGATGGTTTCAGAGTCGCATGCGCAGTAATGCATCCCAAAGCAGTCAGATACGCAAAATAAATATAGAAAGGCGAGAATGCTCCAAAACAAGCACTATACAGCCATGCAGGGAAGAGCCCTTCTTGGACGTGCCAAGATTGGATATGTGTTACCATGTAAGGGTTTTCGGCCAATGAGTTTAGGCCGTCGGCTACATCTTTTGGCAATATGAAAATAGCACGCATATCGCGATAAATATTCCCAAACACCTCCCACAAATAGCGCAGCGTTACGCATAGATGAAACGGAAACTGGGATCCCCAGACTAACACGGGGCGATCGCTTACCTCCCGCACGAACGTCCGTTTCTGTTTTTAGAATTCCCATGCCTTGTTTTGGCCCCGCCATGTGGGAGACAGGGAATGCCGTCCAATCAGAATGGACCCGCCGTGCAATAGGGCTTAGAGTATTGTTTAGTCGCGGCTTGGTATTCGGAGGTCGGTCCAAAATGAGTTGTTGAACCCTTTTGCTTTTTGTGAGCGACCGATAAATTTAGGATGATCTACATCGTACTGCCTACTGTTCTGTGACTGCCTAGTGTTCTGTGTAGACGCCGGCCCCAGAGATATTCTTAGGTGCAGGAACTGAGGAATAAGACGAACCATGTGGTGGACCACGTGGAGGATCTGAGATGCACTCGGGCGTGGGCGTGGGCGTGGGCGTTGGCGTTGGCGTTTGGCGCGACCGTGGAATCGTTGGCGTGGGGATATTTTGGCCCTTGCAGAGAAGAAAAGAAAAGTAAAGTAAACAAATCTAAACAGAATATGAAGAAATGAAGAAAATTTAAATTAATACTTATTAGTATGGGCACGGTCATGTAATTCCAAATCAACGGATTGATAGATAATCAAGCTCATCTTCACATGGACCATACTATGGGCCGAGCTTCTCCAGTATAACAAAATTGGTTCCTTGAAAATGTGGCTTCGGGGTCGCCGGTGTAAAGAGTTCAACGTACGATTCTAGCCTCCATAGTCTGACACTGACATTCCCGAGTCCACGGTGACGGCGTGTTATCGGGTAGATGGGCCAAGTCTAACCATCCTTTTTCCAGTCTCATGAGAGAGCCTCTTCGGGACTAGTTTCACAGGTTGGGGGCGGAAGAGGGTTCTGGGGAATGGACTGGATTGGATTGGATCTCTGGAGAGGGTTCCATCACACGTGTATTAGGGGTAACATCCTTGTTCTCAGTGCTGACTGGCTCTTTTATCCTTCAGCCCTGTGTTTCAGGGTGGGACATTTCCAACGCGTTGGCATATACCAATTTTTCAAACGGCCTACGGCCTAACGTAACCTACCGGCTCTGGGCATGACAACCTGGCGATCATCTCTGACATGGCAGTTCGTATTTACCCGAGAGCACGAATGGGAGATTCGCGTTTAGTTAGAGTTACTGCATCTCGTAGGGCGAGACCCCCGACCGTGAGTAACGGTGACGGTGATTTGTCTGGGCATTCTGCATCTCCCCAGAGTTGGGAAAACGTGGGCCAGGATCGATACGAGCTTCCATGATGGTGCTGGAAGGGGGATGATCTCATTTCCCATGTGGTTTGGATGTTAGCGTTGGTGCCGGGATCGCCGACAGAGATGGTCATGCTGCGCCTCACTGGGGAGACGGAAGATGCACTGGCCCACTGGGGAACCCTGCGGTGGTCCGTGATTGGATATGACGGGGAAGACTAGGAGAAGACCGACTGTGGCTCATGACAGGGTTGTGGCGCTAGTTCGTGTTTCTTCGTGTTTTGGTTGCTTTGTTGACGGCCACTCCGTCCCTGCCGCTAGGGCTGCGGTATGGCGTAGTTAAAGTCCCGCGGTTCTGGTCGGCTAAGCTCATCCTGATTGATTGATTGATTACATGGCTTGGCTGAACCTGGCTAATAGTTTGCTGTCAAACCCACCTTTCATGAATTAAGGGCCCAAGTCATTCCAATAGTCTGCGGGAACTCCGGGCTAAATTATTCTTTTTTTTCGCTTCCCCTTATCTGACCCACTGATGCTTTCCAGACCTAAATCGAGCACTTTCCAGCTGTCATCTTTCCATGTTAATTTCGGTGGATCCGATCAAGTCATTTCATGAGGGTGAAAAAAAGAAAAAGAAAAAGAAAAAGAAAAAAAGCTATCACAGGAAAACAGCGAAAAAAAAAAATCCCGGTCAAAATGGACACGACTATTAGGCAAACCTTGCTCTTGGTTCAGGCCAAATCGCAATGAACCATGAGGCTCTTCCACTCAGAAGCCAGCACACCAGAGTAACATTGAACAATGATCGTCGACGACCAAGTCCAAGCCGGCTAGCGTGGCCCCAAGACGAGTCACTTGCAAACCCACCAAGGCCCGCCTGTCTGCCGTCGGAAGCCATCTGTGCCCTCGATTGGGACGAGAGGTTCGGGGACTCATTTCACATCTCATTTGCTGTCATCCAATCAAGCCCCACAACGCGCCATGCACGTCTGCCAAAAGGGCGGTTCCTGTGGGGAAAGATGGGCCCGTCAAAGATCGGCAACCCGAACCTATGGAAAATTACCATTTACATACAGAGCACGATCTCTGTGGGTGGGCCCGGGGATCCACTCTGTTCGGGCTCTCAGTCTCTCTTTCTCTCTCAGTCTCTTCCCCCTTTTTTCGCCTTGTACTTCCCTGCACGGATGGCAGATCCAATCTACCGGGATATATAGGCTAGGCTTGGACAACCCTTTTGGTACGTTACGTGTAACGAGATCTACATAGCAGGGGGTGCTCGAATCACTTTACTCTACAGAGTAATCCGGACATGACAAATCTCGATCCAAGGGCTCGGAACAAAACCCACGGACCTACCGATGCCAATGCCTGGAAATTAGGGAAAATAATATAGGGTAATATGGGGCGCCCTTCCCGTGCAACGATCGACTTGACAGGATATCCATAAGGCTATTGGCAATCTATCCCATGAAAGGATTTCATGTAGCCGATCTTTGGCACCGATTTCTGGTGCCGAATATCTCCATTCTCCATAGTGGCTCCATTGTGATATTGATTCACCGCCAAGGATGATCTATCTCTCCCGGATATCTTTCCCGCACATACTATTGGCATCACTGCAGCACGTCAAGTCGGAGAAGTCCCGCGGGGCCCGTGGGGGACGGAGAGTTGAACCTTGTAGGGCAGAATGGAGATTAGGAATGATGAAGTGGGTAGGGCTGTCATAGAGAAAAGGTACAAGCTACAAAAGACTGGACGCCTGACAGGGAGGCTGAGTACTCCCGTCATGTCGAATTGGGATAAAGAATGACGAATGGATACTCGAGACTCCATGCTTAACTGGATTAATTACGAATTTCCCATGCAGCTCACGAACCAATTTTATCATGGGGTCCCGGGCGCTAAGCATAGCCCCCATGTTCGAGGGTCTGTATGGTATTGTCATTTATGATCTCACTCGATTATTGTTTTTCTTATTTTGGATTTTGTGATTTTAAATCAATTCATTTTTTTTATTTACTTTTTTCTACTTTTTACCTTTTAAACAATTTGAATTTTGATTTTAATTTTTTTCTGGATTTCTTTTTTTTTATAATTTTTTCTTTTCTTTTTTTTTCGAAACTAGACTCTGCAACTATAAACTAATTGTAGCGCGCAACAATGCTCCTATAATACACTCCTCTTCCCCCTTCCTCATACTGCTTCCCATTCGCTTCTCTTCACGGCACCTTGTTGTTTCCGAAGTTTATCTTCCTCTTGATTCCAGATTGTATATAAGATCTTCTCTTTCCCTTTCACACCTTGCGACCTGGATGCGACCATCTTCATCGCTGCAATCCCTTGCATATCGTGCCTCATTACCCGGGTGTCAATTCCGCACGTTGCCTTTTATATCTTTCCGAGGTTCGCACGTTGGGTTGACGGGCCGCAATCCGAACCCTATCCCTTGGTATGTTCGACAACACCGGGGAAGATAGAACGCAGCTGATTAAAAGAATAGTTCTGCGCCTTCAATCGCCTAAATTAAGGCATGTCCTTTGCGGAACACCCGGATTTTGTTCTATTCTCGAACCCTCTCCAGTCCAAGATGCTTGCTCTCGACGCCTCCAGACCTAAACAATACTTCCAACCCATGATGGATCCCAACATGGAATTACTCCCATACTCCATGGACATGCAGCAGTATGCGCAGAACATCGACTTCTCTCGAGTCCCACATTCGTACTTCGAAACCCCAGCTCTCTATACCGAAGCCGAGCTGCAAAAACACGCCAACTTCTCCTCGATGCCCGCCACACCTCCCTCCGTCACAACATCCTACGCTGCAGAACCACAAATTCCCACAGGATCAGCAGCTTCCGGGCCGTCCATTGCCAGCGCATCTTCATCTGCAATTGGATCCCCATACTCTGGACCCGCACAGGTGTTTCAAGAGAACTGGCTCAATACCAACCATGGACTCGGGCTGCCGGCGGCCGTGATGCCTGATATTTTCCCCAGTGACTATATGGGGAATGCAGGTGACATGGATGGGCTATACCGGGAGAAGATTCCGGATAGTACATTCGTTGGTAGGTATCCGAAATCATGCGCCGATCCAAAATGGGTACTAATTCAATTTCAGATCCATCTCTCATTCACCATCAGTCTGTGTCTAGCCACAACCTCATGCCTAGTATCTCATATCCAGAACAAAACACATATTCCACCATCCCCCCTAATTATCTGCCTTACTCCCCGGCCACATCACCCGTCCCATACAGCGACAATGTGGAGCAACATTCGCCGGGTCTCCACCCAATTCCGCAGCCTTCCCCTCTGATGATGAATTCGGGTTTCCACTCCCGCCCCCCGTCCGTCTATGAGCGACGCTCTTCCATTTCCTCCATCCATTCTCGTCGCTCCCAACAGAGCCCCGCTTTGAGCAGTATCGAAGGCGATGACGTCAAGGAAAAGGGCCAATGCCCCTTCGCAGAGTGTGGCCGCGTCTTCAAAGATTTGAAGGCTCACCTGCTTACTCACCAGTCCGAGCGGCCAGAGAAGTGCCCCATTGTGAACTGCGAGTATCACATTAAGGGCTTTGCCCGCAAATATGACAAGAACCGTCATACCTTGACCCATTACAAGGGCACCATGGTCTGCGGTTTCTGCCCCGGATCTGGCTCTTCGGCCGAGAAGAGTTTCAACCGGGCTGACGTCTTCAAGCGTCATTTGACCTCCGTCCACGGCGTGGAGCAGACTCCGCCTAATTGCCGCAAGCGCAGCCCGGGTGCCTCTTCCAAGAAGGGGACCAACTACCCCAGCGATGCTACTGGCAAATGTTCGACTTGCTCGGCTACATTCAGCAACCCCCAGGACTTTTATGAGCATCTGGATGACTGTGTTCTGCGCGTTGTGCAGCAGGAGGAGCCATCCGAGGCAATCAACCAGCAACACCTGGCTGATGTTGCTACCGACGAGGAGGTGAAGAAGACGATGGAGAAGCATCATTTGCAGGACACAGCTGGCTCCATCGAGCAATACGATGATGATGATTCCCACGACGATAACGACTCTTATGACCTTTTGAATTTCCGCACTGGCCGGAATTCCAAATCCAAGGGCTCTCGTGCTATCATCGGTAACGGCAATGCCATTACCAAAAACACTTCCTCCACCGCATCTGGTAAGGGTCCTCGTGCTGTGGTGACTCGTCGCCGCAACAACCGTGGGAATTACCCTCAGTCCTGGGGATGCCCGAATAGCAGCATGAAGACCAAGAAGCGTGTGCTGTGCGTCTTCAGCGGCCAGCGTCGCCTGTGGAAGGATGAGATGATGCTGAACAACGAGTTCGAGGTTCGTGTGCCACTTCCAGGTGGCGCGGGTGACGGTACCAACCGTGATGCCTATGTCACTGATCTGGACGTGGAGACCCTAAAGCGTGCCGAGGGTGTCCTCAGCGCCAGCGAAGAGGAGCGTGGTCCTTGGCTTGATGGCCCATCTACCCATCTGATGGGTCAACCAGCAAGACTTCTCCCTGATCTATTCCAACCGGAGGATGATCTGTCGATCAACGAACTCATGGCTTGAATGTGTGCTAAATATTTTTGATTTTTTTTTGAGCGCTACCATGGACCTTGTTGTTCTTTCTTTTGTCCTGTTTCCGTATTGCAGCGAGCGGCGTCTTACCGTCGGATGGTTACGGATATTGATACCTTGGGCTCGATGTTGGTACGATTTTACTATGTCTCTTTATTTCTAGGAAGCCTTTTGGTCACACCTATACCGATCCTGCTGGCTCGGGTGACTATCGGATGGTGTTTGGCTCGGAAAATATTTGATTTAATGGATATGACAAATGCATGACCATCTCACCACTACATACCGTTCTTTTCGTAAATTTGCGTAATTTGATTCTGAGTGTACATCCGGGGTGCGGTACGTGGACCGCCTTTCCGCGCCGTCTCCCCACGTCGATCCCCACGTCCTGTTCCTGTTCTCTACACACCACCATGCAACTCGGTCTCTCAGAAAGCCTCTCGGCGCTGGTCGCCCGGCGCTTTAAAGCTGCCAAAGAAAGTAACCACCTAGTGTTCTCGCCTACACACGTGTCAATCGTCATGGCTGCAGGGATCCCAGTGAGTAGAGTACTGGACATCGTCATAGGCTGGACCACCCTAACAACTCAATTCCCAGTACCAACTACGCTATTGTCCTGCTCTCGCAAAGAAGCCTTCCAATCTCAAACCAGAATCTGGCCCCAAAGGACCGAAACCTGATCCCTTTGAAAACCCTTCTCCGGAGCTTCTGCTCGCCCATTTCCCGCCCGAGAACCCGTCCCATGCCCTCGTGCTCAACAAATTCCCCGTTATCCCGAACCACTTCATCCTTGCGACGAAGGAATGGAGGGCTCAAACGGACTTGCTGGAGAAGGCGGATCTGGAAGCTACATATGGATGTCTGCGTACATGGGGCTTCGAGAATAGCAGCAGCAGCAACAGCGCAGAGAAACCCCGCCTCTACGCCTTCTTCAACTCCGGCGAGGACAGCGGTGCCAGCCAACCACACCGCCACCTTCAATTCCTTCCTGTCGAAGCAATGCGCCAATCCGGCACAGAGGGATGGCATCCCCTCATCGAACTCTTAGCCGCCCAACAACCCAAAACACAACCCCCTTCGTCGCCAACCTCCACATCCTCAGCATTCCAATACATGCCTCATCTCCCATTCGCCCACTTCGCCCTGCCCCTGCCCCCGAACCCATCCCCAGAAACGCTCCACTCGATCTATATGTCTCTCTACCGCGCCGCCGTAGCTGCAACAGAAGGTCGGGACCCGGCGCAGGCCCAAGTTGACTTACCGTCGGATGGTCCAGCCGCCATAAGCTATAATCTCGCCATGACATTATCAACCATGATGATCGCGCCGAGGAAAGTCGAAACCGCTACCGTCCCTGTTGACCTGGCTGCGGCCAGTGATACCATTGATCCGGGGGTTATTTCGTTAAACGGAACTATCCTTGCGGGTACGCTTATGGTTAAGGCCGAGGCGGAATGGGATTCTCTGAGACATCATCCAGAGAATTTGAACCGTGCTTTGAGGGATGTGGGATTTCCGAGGGTTGATTATTGTGGAGGGTCTGTGTTGTGATTTGGTAAACGAATTGGGCTGACATGAGCATATGCATGTTGTTTATATTTGTCGACTTTTGTATATAGTGGCAAAGACAATGTCAAAACCAGATCATGTTTATACTCCTTGAACGAAATGGTGCCTGCAGTAGCATTAGAGATATATGATGGCTGAGTAGCTGAATCAATTTGTAGCGAGGCAGTATAGCCTTGAAGATATAAAGACCTAGACCAGCTGATAAACATACTAAAATGAAAATACTAAACAAGCAAGTGTAACGAGTTCAACTCAACAAAACCATCATCCATTACACCTAGTATTAGCAATATGACCTTAACATCCATATCCCCTCCATAATCAACACGAACATTCAATCCTAGGTAATATTAAAGCTAAATTCATATCTTAACCCCATAAATCTCACACCACTTCTTCTTGCAAGTTGCATTCCCGAACTGATAACTACCCCCTCTAGCCCAGATAAATTGAGCAACCTTCTTCCACGAGACTTTTGGCGCGTGGGCCTGATTCTGACTGCTGTGCTCCCCATTCTGATTCTGGCTCACCACGCTAACAGGGAGGTCCGAATGCACATCATCACCTTCATCATAGTGATTTCTATCCATGAGCATTGATACCCCTTCGACAAGGAGATGTACCTACAACCATCAGCATCAGCCATTACCGTCATTTTCATGCTGGGGATAGGCGATACTTACATCCCGTTCCAACCACTTTGGCTTTCTGACGCGCTGATCCTTCGACTTTGTCAATGTCCGGAATCGACCGCGGAGCGTAGATTCAGCTTCTTTAAATCCGCCCACGCGTTTGATTTCTTTGTATGAGAGGCCGCGGCGTTTGCAGTCTATTAGAAAGGCGTTTCGCGTATCTGTGTAGTGGAGGGTTGCTTTTAGGGTGTTTGGAGCTTGGGATTGGATTTGAGGTTGGGTTTGAAGTGAGGAGTTGTAGGATACGGATTCTGGGGTGCGTTGGATTTGCTGGACTGCTGTTGGGTTTTGTGGTTGTGGATGGTCGTTTGCTCCTGTGGGGAGTTGAGGATGTGATTGATGGATATTATTTGCTTTGGGATAGGGGGTCGTGTAGTTGAAGCTCGTTCTAGATAATTGGTCTTGAGGAAGAGCCATTGTTGTGGTGTGGGAGTGAGTATATGTGCGGATTTGTGCGGATTCATGGTGTATGATGGGTTGCTCGTCTGGCGTGATAGACATGGTCTGGAGGAGTTTGTAGTCCTGAGCCATGGGTTGATCAAATTGTTGTCGCCAGTCTGTCGAGGATTCGAAGTAGGTGGATGGCTGATCCACATTTTCTGTGTAGGCCTGCATACACATCTCTGTGTTCCACGTGGTAGGGCATTCCTGAAATTGCGATTGGAATTGCGGGTTGGGAGGTTGAAACTCGATGGCCTTGTCATTGGAGATGGGCATGGAGGGGACCTGGGTCTGGTAGGACATATTGTCCCAGGCAGGTGGCTCGTCCTTTGGTAGATCCATGAATTCATAAGAGGACGAGAGTGACGGGTTGTCTTCAGTCTCGGAAATGCAAGACAGATTTCTCGCAGTCCAGTCAAAATCACTTATTGGGACTGTATTAGCCATCCCCGTATATGGCGCCGTCGTGAAAGAAAGATTGGGCTGATTGAAGCACCCATATGCCGACTCGTCATAGACACTCCCGTCACTGGAACAGGTAGTCTCCATGGCAGGAGAGACAACAGCGCTTGACGACAATGTGGACTGATGCGAGGAATGAGGTTTCGATGGATAGCAGAGGAAGCCGTTGGAACGTGCAAGGTTCATTGGCAGACGAATATGAGACATGTTTTCGGAATCAGACGAGGTCCGAAGTCTTTTGAAAGGAGGGCAGTGTGGTTGATAAGTGGAATGTTCGTCTGTGTCCGATGCCCAGTAGTTTGACAGGTGGTCAAGAGAGAGGAATTCCATCGCATTGAGAGAAGAACACTCAGTGATAAACCGTGGGACCTTAGCAGTTTCCTGGGGGCCCGGTGCCCTCGCGACCCCCGGACTAAGCAGTACCTCTACCATAGTGGAATGAATGCGAATGTGAATCCCGTTACTTTGCATTCACCGCAACTGTAATAACTATGATGGTTGTACACGGGTTGTCGCTGTGTGTATATTACCGTAGACTTTGTGTCTTTGCAACGGTTTGACGGGTGACAACTGCATGGCTGATATCAGGCTCTGATGGGAGAGGTTTCACCTTCATTTTGGTCTTCTTACCTTAGTTATATAGCAATTGAGGACTCCAGCGAGATGGCATATACAATCTATATATAGATGAATATACCTGTAGTTGCTACTGCTCTCAGTTGAGACAAGTCTATCTCAATGGCCGGTTGGTGTGATCTAAGATTGCGGATAAACCGTTGAATGCAATGCGGTCTCAGATCTCACGGAAAGCGGAGGATAATAATGAAACTCGGTGAAGTCTGAAGCCTCAAGAAAAGAAACCATTGAGGTCATGAAGCCATATCAAGGTATCTGTCAAACGTCCCCGGCCTTCCAAAGGTTTATATCCACCTAAATGGTGCTCTAATTAAAGCTCTTACGCCCGACACTCCCCGTGACTCTTGACTGCTCAGGAGGGACCCAGGGGGAACTGGACATGGATTGTTCCCGGAATGACTGTTTACCCTAGTCTTGCCTCTAGTCAGACCAAAAACGGGACTTTGAACAACCACGATGATCCACTTGCCGCTCGTTTCAGATCTTTTCTTTGTATGTCTCGCGGAGACTCGATTAGGGCACGAATAATGTGAGACATGATCACCGTTAGGATGGCGTCTTAGGTTTATCTTGGAGAATCGAAATGGAGTATCTGACCGCGTTTACTCCCCTGATCACTTGCGTGGAATGTAACTTTATTCCTATCTCTCGGGTTTGGTTTGTCGACTCGTACATTAATGGCGGTCTATATCTCGTCCAGAACCAAAGCAACCCCAGCCCAACCACACCTAAACGAAAAGGGAAAAAAATAGCCCTGGACCAGATCAACCCAGGGTTTTCCGATCCTCATAAAATCCGATTTTCATATATTCTTATTAAGCTAGAATCTACCCCATCGCCGCTCTTAGCGTAGTCAATATGAACATGTTCCATCCTGGACGGGTAGCTACATAGGGCCAGTGGGGAGTGGCGATTCATTCGCGCCAATCAGAAAAGCGGGTTGGTCCAACAGTTGGTAAAAAGCAAGCATGAACTGTTTAGTGTATTTGCGGTTATTTTGGCCCTTAATTATCCCAGGGGGGTAGATTGATGTATCTACTGGGGATGCGATCTGCCGAGGACATTTGCAGGATTGGTGCCCGATCAACAACAGGGTTGTAGTTAGGGCAAGCGTGGGCGTTAACTAATGCACTTACGATAGCTAGCTACATATTATATTTATTTATAGACTCATCTTCCACGTAGTCTCGAAAATGAGCAAGAAAACAAGGAACGAAGCTATGATGACAAGCTCAGATCTAACACCCCGCCCGCTCCACTTCTCCCCAGCTCAGCACGTCCCGTAGTCCCGTTTCAAAGGAGTATTTCCCACGATGAGATGGGCTAAGGAGGTGTTACGTCGGCAAGATAGTGAACTGGCCCGCAGGAAATGCGAACGAGCAATGGTTATCTGGCTAATAGTGCGCGCTGAAGGCGCACTGCCTCCGATCTTAGATCCACTCGGATACCCTCCCCGTCCCAGGCTTGTTAATTGTACATGGGGCTCTATTGGTGCGATTATTGTTGGTTTCCTAACTTCTGGAGATTGGCTTGGGTTGGGGAATTGGATCGTCGCCGGGCGTGGGACTGCATGTGCATGTCATTTGGAATTTCCCCTTTTCAGAATGGATTATTTTGGCTCCAAGATAGATGCGGGGAAAGCTGGTTAGTATCTATGGATTAATATTTCAGATATGATCAAGGGAATATGGTTGCTTGTTATGAACAAACCATGGATGCTAAGGTTGGAAAGCTTAGCACTGGCGTACTACATACTTCAGGCTGAAATATAATGTCAAGCCTTATAGTTGCGGACAAATCCTCGGAATGTGAACAAAAAACTAGTGGCCCGGAAATAATTTGCGTGATGGGCCTGACATCCCAACGCTCAGACCAAATACCCGTCAATCGAGGCGGATTATGCACCTGATGGCTTGCTGCATATTGAATCATAATGATGTCGACAAGCACATGTAGGTATGCGCTGTCGCGGATATTGTGTTAATTACACATGACAACTTTCTCACTGAGGTCTGGTGTCTCTGATTGTTTCAACATGTACTAGAGGTTTCGGAAGTAGCGGTGTTTAGGGTAACACCTTACGAATGACTACGCGTTTGAGAGGAATATCAGAATGAAAACAAGTACCCAAGTAGAGATAGAGTTTTGAAGCTTAGAAAGATGATCCAAGCGAGAACCTGGGGCTGAAGGGCCGTTAGAAACCTAGTCAATAGGTATCCATGCGGAACAAAATGCACTGCTGCCCGGCTAGACATGTCATGCCTCTCCCCGTTCAAGTTAAAAGAGCCGCATCTGAGAACGATTTACGTAGACTACGGCTCAGGGTCCCCTAGAATGAGCTTCCTCTTCACTGACTGACAATGAAGCATGTCGGTCAGGACCCATAACGGACTCCCGATCTTCCGCGATGCCAGTCAGAATGGACCGCTTTAGTTCTATGGTGTTTTCCCGCTTCCGTCGGCCGGCTGCATCCCTGCGGGATGCTAGACCGTCCAAAAGTCGGTCAATCAGAAGAACTGTTGCCTATTAGGTCTCATAGAGCACGATAGGAGTGAGTACTGACCAGTCAGAAGCGGTAGCGTAAAAGCGTACAGGATGATCGGCGAGGTCATGAAGGAATAGGCCAGCGGAAAGTGGCTGGCAAATGAGACTAGACCCGCCAGAAAGATTGCAAGTAAAGCCCTCACTGCCATGGAAAGACCCAGGTGCAGACGACGCTCGTGCCGACGGCAGAGGCCAGTGAATACGCTGAAAAGGCCCATCGACAAGCTTGCTCCAGCAAAGAAATATATATACACAAATCCCAACAGTTTCATGTACATTTGTAGCAGTTGGTGGCTGTCAAGGAGACCAATGTCCACCTTGACTGGTGGAGTGATGTCCATGCTTGAGAATAGGGCTGCAGTAACATTGCCCATCAGATCATTGAAGATATCCAGGTTGTGGGGAGCACTGATTGTCCCGGACTCGGGACAAAGAGGCTGATTGGAAAGGTCTTCCAACAGACTCGAGATTGCTGCCCATTCTTGCGTTGCACCCCGGCTGAAAGGAATCTCCATGTCTGTGATGGTGCTTCTAATGAGGGCAATCGCCGTTTCTTGGCTCGGGCGATTTTCTTCACACACAAAGAGAAATGTCTGTGCCAAATACTTTAATTTTAACGTCACGTCCAAAGTCAAAGCCAGAATTTGGGAGCCCTCCAACAGTAAAATGAGTGCCACATGGAAGGGGAAATGGAGTTGCGCCCAGATCTGCTGGGCGAGTCTTCCAAGTCGACGTCTTGGGGAGAGATCAAAGTAAACCTGCCATAGAAGATACTGCGAAACATACAGTTAGCATTCCGCAATCAGTGCCAATCACCAACCCGGACCTATGAAATAAGGGGCCATACAACATTGGTAGTCACCCCCAAGATATGGACAAACGACCATTTCGTCCATCCCCCGGGCCGCACCGTCTTATTGACAATCCGAGTGACTGCAATGACTCCCTCGCCAATGATAATCAGCGTAAGAAGGCCCATCCGGACATTAAGGCAGGTGTCCCGAAAGTCAATTTCAGGAAAACCGCAAGAGACCCCCATTGCCGTCCACATTTCAACTCCAAACAAGACGAACCAAACGGTCCAGATTCGAGGCGGAACTTCATGGCCTCGGCTGAACGCGAAAAACATCTAAAATTGTTAGTGGGGATTAGACAAGGGAGCTTGAAAGCCTACTGCGAGGTAGCATATCGTGGTGGCCCAAAACATCATGGCTGTGTATGCAACGCCCTTCGCACTGGCTTTCATGGGTTGGTACATGAATGCAAGAGTGATAGTGTATTGAGTCGCCAACAAGATTCGACTCCCTGCCAGAATTAAGCTCAAGGATTGGAACGCCCAGAGATTTTCGTCCCGAACACGGGTTGTAAAACGAGTTCCGGCGGATGCGAAACCGATCATCACTGCAAGTTGAAGAGCTTTGCAGGTTCTTTCGAAGACCGAATCTTGCGCAAAACGTATGTCGAATAAGGTGACCTGGAGCCATGTAAACCAAATCACTCCGAGGAATCCCACGTAGGATCCCAACGCTGGATAGTCTTAGCAGCTGAATGACTCGGGGCCGGACCAAGGGCATACCATTTAGGTTGTTGATCTCATGTGTTGCTGTGAAAGTAGACAAGTTTGCCACAAAAAACAAGTCAAAGAAGAGTTCGATGGACGTTGTGTCGGAACGGCGGTAGAGATGAGGCTTCGCTCCGATTTTGTTGATCGGATTGACGATCCATGACAAAGGGCTAATATAAGCACTGTGAAGCATCAGACAAGGGTACAAAAAGGCGGCTGAAGGTTCTGCTGACGGATGATATTCAGCAGCTGGCGCTGTTCTACGGGAAAGTCGGCGAAAGATTGAGGACAACTGAGGTATAGGCATGGTAAGATATATTGTAGAAAAGGACCTTGGAAATTGGAACTTGGGTATCAAAAGAATCAACTCCGAATCTAAGCACAAGAAGTATTATGAAGAAATTGGCGTCAAGAAGGGAACTCAAGAAGGGAAGGAATGAATGAGGAAAGCAAGATCATGATTCCTCAGAGCTGGAATCTGAAGCTGGTAGTGGCGCTCCGATACTTTCCAAACCTCGGGACTTCTCCAAGGCGCCTGCCGATGCATCTCCATTCGTGGCTGCGACGCCGGCTTCCTTCTTCAACCGCTCATAATTATCTCCGGCCTCTTTGATCATGCCCTGGATTTCCACCTCGCGAATTGCGATATCGGCTTTTTCTTTTCGCAGATCCTCCATGCGACTGATCATTTGAGTCTTGGCATTTTCCATCGCTGCCAGAGAAGTACGCAGTCTGTCAAAACTGCTAGCCAACCGAGGCAGAGATGTCATCTTGGGTGGTGTACGGGGCCGGTCCATGTCCGACTTCTGTCCAATGGCGGCCTTGGTCTGGGTGGCTTCATAAGCAGCCTTTTCTTCCACGTCAGAATCTTCCTCATCAGAGAGCTTCTCAGCATCATCGATAAGTTCACGCATGGCTTCACGCTGCTTGCGCTTCTGCTCACGCTCTGCTTTCTTTCCTAGTGAAATCTTCCCATCCTCCACATACTCCTCGAAGCCCTCCGCAAAATCCTCATCATCCCGAACAAGTCGTGTATCCTTCTCCTTTTCTGGCGCCTTATCACCCCGTGCTATCGCGTCCCAGTCATCGTCGCTTACGGCACCACCGTCAAGGGACATAAAGTCCTCTTCCGTGGAGTTGGCGGTATGTTCCATGGCCAATCGTGCTCTCCTAGCTTTCTTTTCCCGAATCTCAGCTGCACTTGGAATGGCTGATTGACCAGACACGGTCATAAGCTCGCCGAATTTGGCGGCCACGTCCACTGTTCTGTCTTTCCCATGGTCGGTGGACTTTGGCGTAGAGGGAGTTGAGTCACGGAGTTCTTTGAGATAGTCACTACTGTAGCTCGGCCGGTCTTGATCACGGCCAAAGCGTTCCGAGAGCTTTTCGGCATCGCCTAAAGGAAGCTGGTTGCGCTGAGCAGCACTGCGCTCCACAGCCTTACGGCCTAGACCATGTCGTTTTGGGATAATCACTTCGCTGGGTTCATCCTCTTCATCGGCCATTGAGGTCCCACCAGCGTTAAACGACATGCGCAATTTCGACTTTGGCTTCGACTTTGTTGGCCGTTTGACAACGGGCTCTGTATGCAACTGAATGGTTAGACTGTTTCCAAGGAAAAGAGTGATTAATAAGACGCACCTGGTGTAGAGGCCCCATCTTCCTCCTCATCTTCCCCACCAATCTTCCGTGGCTTCCTCCTGTTCGCAAAACTTGAGCTCATTATGCGCGTGAACGAATAGTTGAGGGAACAGTGCGGCGAGCTCATGAGCTATTCTTCTTATCGCCTATCCGGACCCTGGAACAACCTAAACCCGGACACCGATACCACAGCACCGCGCGATAGGTTCCACTCGATTCTTGCCAAACCAGTAATCCAGTTACCAGCTTGCCCAAGATGCCTCAAGCTCAGCCGGAATTGAAAAAGGTGTGTCCTGATCTCCCATCTATTGTTTATCTCGTGTTTGACCTGCTGACAATTTCTGCGCAGTACATGGAGAAGCGGGTCTTCTGCCAGTTGAACGGCAACCGCAAAGTGATCGGTATCCTCCGCGGCTACGATGTACGTTCGACTCCCTCCTCTTGAAAAGATTGCGCTGGCTCAGATTGCTCGGTCCCTTTGTTGTGCGGTCTTCCAGCTTCGAAGACCAAGGACCAAGAATCTGGCAGACGTCCACCGCCTCAAAAGAACCATCACTCATTCGTTTCTCTAGGTGTTCATGAACATTGTCCTCGACGAGGCCTTCGAGGAGAAGGACGGTGGTGAGAAGGTCGCCATTGGCATGATTGTACGTTATCTAGGTCTACCTCTGCTCAACACTGAACTAACGGCAATAGGTCATCCGCGGTAACTCGGTCGTCATGCTTGAGGCCCTTGAACGGATAAACGACAAATAAGCACACCATGCACAATAAATGACATTTTCTTCGAGGGACACAAGCGCGCGGCTTTGACCGTGGCTGGGGATGATCATAATGGTACAGGGAGTTTATGGGTCGGTTGCTCGTCTGGGGACCATCAAAACCTTGTTTTTCTGTTTCTGCTTCCGCTCGATTGCTGTGGAAGTTTCCTGATAACCTGAATAAATACCACCGTGGGTTTAGCGGAATTTTACAAGATACCACGAATTTATGGTCCGCTCCAGTCTAGGTCTGCGCTGCAGCTACGTACGGTGAGACGTGCGATGGCATAAGAAAAGATATGATATTATGGAAGCAATGCATCGCCGTATTCGCGCCTAGAGTCATGCTTCTTCGCCTAATGATCGCATTTCGTCAAAAGGAACAGGTATTGTAGTAAAGTACATGGTGTTTGAAAGTAGGTATCGTGATTTATTTTGATTTTTGCCCAAATTTGAGCTTTAGCTTCAATGGGCCGCCAGTGGATGGCGTTGATGGCGTGGAAGGGCCAGGGGTCCTGGCTGCTGCAGGAGCGGGGGATGGGTTGGGAATGTGGATTTTTGGAAGGCTCGTGGCTGACGGGGTGCTTGGTGTGGAACTCGTCTTGGCCTGTTTGAATGTGATCCGGGGAGCAGGTGGCGGCATGCCTGGTTCATCACGCTTGCGCTTGATGGCGTCCTTTGAAGGACCCACGTTGGTACGAATTTTGTTGGAACGGAAGAATCGCACCTTGCCGTTGCCCATGTTTTGGACAGCCCAGAAGCGAGGGTAACGGAGGATGGCCTTTTTGGATGTCACAGGTTCAAACATGACGTTGCAGAGATCTGCAATTTCAGACATTTCGTGTAGTCCGATAGACGAGGAATTACACGCAGCCCAGAGGTATTCCTTCAATGACACATCGTGATAGAGTTCCTTTTTAAGAGCGTCAATTGCACCGGGAACAGTTTGACGGCGCGCCAAGTCTGCTTGTCGGACCTCAGTGGAGGATTCTTGTTCGATAATCAAGCCATCATTCTGGGTATTTTCGGGTTGTGGAGCGCGTCCGAATGCAATCATGGCTAAAGCCCGACCAAACAGCCGCTGACAATGATGGCGGACATAGGCAGACGAGTCGCTGGTCATAGTGAAAATAAGCCAGCGAAGGAGGTCTGGGATTTGAGAAATGTCAAGGTCAACAAGACAATCAAATGCTTGCACTCGAAGGAGGTCGAATGTGCCAGCGCGCGTGTAGGGAATGAACCGCATCAGATCTGTATCCTGAATTTTGGCCTGCATCATCTGCATTTGACACCGCAACGCAGCTCGTGCATACAGATTCTGATAAGAACCCGACCACTCATCCATTCTTCGGTACCGATCAAACTCGGCAACAGAATCCTTCTCGATCTGTTCTTCAGCCTGGGCTTCGAGAACACGCTCCATGTCAAAATGTGCCAATTCATCCTCTTGTCGAGACTCATTGCGGCCTTGCAGGGCATGACAAAGAGAGTTCATCAGCGAAGCCACATAATAGTTGTCCGAGTACGCGTTGTTAGAGTTATCGTTGAATTTCAGTTTATCAAAAAGAAAGCGCTTGACCCGCAAAGGGGTCTTACCGCTATTGTCGCGCACCTTCGAAATCGCCGCAGGGATCTCCTTTTGAAGAAGGTAAGCGGCCATGTCAGAGAAGTCATTGGATTTGGTCATGGGAGATCCTGGAAGGCAGAACAACTCCTGAAAAGCTCTCTCAAGATGGAAAAGCCCAATCCAATCCACTTCATCCTTCGCATGTTTGACCAATGCTCGCACGGCGGTTAGTCGGATTCCATGAAAGTAGCGACTATCCATGACGGTACGTGCGAAAATAGTGGAGATCAAAGGATGCTCACGCTGCGCAGCCATGTATTGGAGGGACTCCAATTGAGCAACCACATCTCGATCTTGCTGGAGCTGTGACAGGTACATGTAACCGGGCATTCCCAGGGACAATCTGCAGATCCATTCAAAGTCTGCATCCATACGAATCCATTCGTAGGACTCCTGGCCCATACGTTCCTCATCTTCCTTGGTCCAGTCAGCCAAGCGCCACTCTTGAGTTTCTTCTTCTGTTTGAAGAACGTCTCCGAGACAGTAAAGAAGTACTTCTTCTTGAGCCTCAGGGTCGCCGTTTGCGACAGCGCGTTCTCGTTGCTTCTTGTTTCGCTTAAGTCGCTTGTATTTAGTATTGTATGGAATATCGAACTTCGTGACGCCCTCTTTGATCTCCACGATATGCTCATACGGAGTGCCATCGGCTTCGTGAATCCGTAGCGTCATGGACCCAGTAAATACAGGTTGAAGAGCACCGGCCCAGACGTGACGAACTTCCTCCTTGACATCTCGCAGGAAGGCATTCTTGTCAAGGTCGCGTGCTGCTGGTTGATCACCCTGGACTTGCCTGATCATCATCTCGACTACAAGCTTCTTCTTGTTGAAACGCTGTGTGGCCTGGAAGCGGGGACACCCGGCACCATACACCCACTGCTGGAAGAAAACATCAAGCTTCGCATGACCGAGTCGTTCACATGTCTTTTGGAAGAGTGATGAGGTTACCGCCCCGTTGGGAATGTCACCCATGCGCGAGTTGAGAAACAGTCGAGAGATAATACGAGACATGGTAGCTTTGCCACTGGCCTTGGTCAGTCGGCGATCAAGAATGAAGAGCACCAGGGGTGCCTTCAGGGCAATGAACTGGGATTCGGATGGGTCAATCTTGAGGAAGTTTCCCATGTCGTAGATCGAAGGACGTTCGTAGTCCAACTCGCAGATCCGGTCGGACATTTGCTTGAGGCGAAACCGATATTCATTGTTTCCACAAAGCTTCTTCATGAATGTATCGGTGATGTACCATGCAACCCCAACTGTGACCCATGTATCCGCAGGTTCGTTGGGAATGATATTGATTCCAGTCCATTGGCACGCCAAAGCATGAACCAACGCCCGAGTGGAGTCATACATGGGGTCGATGATCTCTGCCGGGAAAAGAAGGTGACTGCTGCATATGGATAGACAAGCCGTGGGCAATGTGTCCGAGGCAACGTCGTCGACGAAACAGATCTTGTAACTGGAAAATGGATACGAGCCATACGACAAGGAGAAAAAGTCAATAGCCTGCGCCATGGGAAAGCTGGTATTTTGAACCTCGTCACCTCTGCCGGGTAGACAGAACGCGTGAAGGGGGATGGCATTTTGGCCGAGCTGTTCGTCCTGATCACTTTCACGGAAATCGGCCAGGTTGACGTACTCAAATGGGCCGACTGCGAATCCAAGTTGACGAGCGGAAAGAGGAGCGTAACATCCAAATGAGACAGTCTTTCGACTGGGATCCTTTGGGTCGACAATATCATCTGTCAACTCACCAGAGCATACCACAGACATGTCAAGCCCCTCGTCATCTGCTGAGACATGTCGAGTTTGAGCTTTTGAGCGAGAGCCTGAAGCGTCACGGGATTTGCGATCAAAGAGGTCTCCCAGGGTGGAAGGACATGATATCGAAATGTCCCAAGTGCAACGCGCGGCCGAATCATCCACACAGGGGAACAGGGGGCACCCAACACCCGTATCCAGCGAGTTTGTAGTGTAGACATGTGGATAACGACGATCCCCGGTGTCGACTCCAACAAATTGTAATCCATCGCGCACACGGTCGGCCACAAATTCGATAGTCAAAGTTAAAGCTTTGAAACGTGGAAGAATCGCCTCTGCCCCCCGACCACCCACCTGTCCATCCACATCATCACCAGCACCCTGGAGTGCAATTTGTTCCTGCGCTTCTGCCGAATATGGATCCAGCTCCTCAATTCTCACGCCTTTCGGAATGGCTATCTTCAACTCGGGGTCGCGTGGGCTTTTGAGAAGGGAATCAAGTTTCGGCGTTAATCGCTGGTGATATTGCGCTCCATAGAGCTGGATGTGTTCGCAAGGATCGGCATAGTCCCATGTCATAACAGATTTTCCATTCACGTTTATGCGCTTAATCTCGCCCTGGCGAAAGTTCAAATAGATACCCCTCAAGTCCTTCCGCTGCGGGTGAATAGTGATTTCGGTATTTCCCTTCAAGCTTTTGTTGATGAAGTCAATCTCGAGCTCGACCTTTTGGTGTGCGACACTGAATTCCATTCCTGGTGCTGGAGCGCCGCCGGCGTGCATTTCAACGACGCCCGGCATCGCGATATATCCTTAATGATTGAAAGCGCGTCGGGCGCTGTGACAACCATCAACCTTCATGCCCAGTCAAATCTAACAGGAGGGCATCACAAGTAACGAGTGGCAAGTGGTGAATGGATGAAGGTGAAGGTGAAGTTGAAGGGCGAAGTGAAGGACGAAGGACGCAATGAAGCAACGCCAGTTGCGCGTGACCGAAAGGGGCGTGGGCACGTGTCGGTACGAGTTCGGGACAGAGAATGGAAAGGCGATTCGAGGTTGACAAGATCAGCAATTCTTCACGGACTGATGCTGAGACCGAGAGACAACAAAACGCCGAAACAACCTTGCTGAAGTGGAGTGCTCGCGCGTTCCGACGATGCGGAGTGCTGCACGTGATCTCAGGCCGAAAATCCCTGAGTGAGACATTCTTGAGACCCTTATTTCCCTTAGCTATTTTTGGTCTGCCAGCTCCATTTGGTGCTTTAACCAGTACTATTTCTTCTTGTTTTTGACTTTTACTCCTGCAGCCTTGTCTTCCGACCAAAAAAGTGCGTGATATATAGTCCAAATTTTCCCGCTGCCTGAACGTGCACGCGTCGCGGCTCCCTTTCAAGATTCAAGATGGACGTCATTAAGCGAATGGTCCAAGGTTAGTTCAATTATACCGAATTGATCCAGGGGTTGATTATTGACCATGGAAATGTTTTTCTACAGAGACCCAAGATTCCCTCTCTGATGATGCGCTGCTCCCTCTCAAGTCCTACAAGTACTCCAGTGTCGACAAGTCACCTATTTCGAACTACATTCTCAAACACTACGTATGAATTCCCAATATGACACCCGGAACGTGGGATCAGGGGCATATGGCTGATTACTGCTACAGTGGAATGCCTTCGTTGAACTCCTCCCCATGTGGATGGCGCCCAACATGGTTACCCTGCTCGGATTCGTGTGGATTGTGGCCAATGTCTTCTTGATCGTGTTCTTTATGCCTGATCTTCTGGGACCGGTATGTATGGATGGAACTGCGGCGTGTAAGCGGTCACTAAATTGTTGCATAGGCCCCTTCGTGGCTATACTTCAGTTTCGCCCTCGGCATGTGGATGTAAGTATCGGTCACATTAAAGCGGTTGATGTCAACTGACACATAACAGGTACTCTACTCTGGACAACGTGGATGGTAAACAGGCCCGGAGAACGGGAACTTCCAGCGGGCTGGGAGAACTATTTGAGTTCGTACCGTCCCCAACTTAGCCATGGACCGTTGCTGATGAACAATAGCCACGGAATCGACTCCTTGAACTGTACTCTAGCCAGCTTGTTGGAGACTGCTGCTATGGGATTCGGTGCTTCCCAGCTTGGTGCCTACACCGCGCTTGTGCCTTGTCTGGCAATGTACTTCTCCACCTGGGAGACTTTCCACACCCACACCCTGTACCTCGGCTACTTCAATGGTCCGACTGAGGGTCTCCTCATTGCTATTAGCATTATGATTGCTTCCGGTATTTGGGGACCGGGAATCTGGGCGCAGCCGATTACCGATTTTATCAACATCCCGCAGATCTTCGGTCACAACTCCGTGAAGGATCTTTGGGTGCCGATCCTTGTCGGTGGCTTCCTCTTGGGCCACCTCCCAGGCTGTGTTATGAACGTGTATGCCGCACGTAAGAAGCAGGGTCTGCCCTTCACTCCTCTTCTCAAGGAGTGGGTGCCTATGATTCTGTTCACTTTTTGCAACGTCGCCTGGTTGTTCTCGCCATACTCGCACCTTCTGACTGACAACCACCTGGTTCTTTACTGCTGGGTTATCTCCTTCGTCTTTGGTCGCATGACTACCATGATTATCCTGGCCCACCTGCTGCGCCAGCCTTTCCCATTCTGGACCGTTTTGCAAGCCCCTCTCATCGGTGGTGCCGTGCTGGCCAATCTGCCCCGCCTAGGTTTCCCAATGGTTAGCGCATGGGTTGAGGTATGGTACCTGCGACTATACCTGGTGTTTGCCTTTGTGATTTACATGCACTGGGCCGTCCTGGTCATCAACCGCATCACCACTTTCCTCGGCATCAACTGCCTCACCATCCGTAAGGACCGATCCGTCGCTCGGGACAGAGTGTACCGTGATTTTGGTGAGGCTGGTCTGGGCGCCTCCAGAACCACCGAAGATGACGCTTTCAAGAGCCATTGAATTTTGTGAAGAGCTGATGCAATTTTCACGCATTTTCATTTAATGAAACATTAGACTCGGCTCCAGAGGAAGCCTGCCATGCACGTCGCCATGACGACGTCACGCATTGCATTTTGTTTATACGCCTTATATCTGTTGTAATTAGAACACCATACTGCCTTGATGTCTTATAGTGGCATGTCATGACCAATGGTCGCATTCGCAGCGGCTTGCTTGCACATATGTACTTATGCAAATCAAATGTTGTAATTTTATTATTTCAACCTCACTAATCTCACGCTTCGGCGGTCAACTTCTCCCAGCGGGATTCGAGAATCCGTCCATCCTTGATAACACCCATGATGCTTTCTTCAGCCCGATCGAGGACAGTAATATCCTCCAAGGGATTGGCGTTAAGGATCAACATATCAGCGGTAAATCCCTCCTTAATCTGACCCAACCGGTCCTCCTGCATGACCAGACGGGCAGCGTTGATTGTAGCACTGCGCAGGATCTGGATAGGAGTAAGAACCTTGCTGCGAACGGAGAATTCCTTGCTCTGAGCAAAGTGCATCGGACCCAGAAGATCAGTGCCAAAGCAGACAGTGACTCCAACGTCAAAGGCCATTTTCATCGCGCGCAATCCCTTCTCCAGAACCTCGTCGTTCTTTGCGGCACTTTCGGCCGGGAGGAAGTTCATCTGCTTGGACATGACGTGGGCAATGAGAGTGGGTGTCAAGAAGGTGCCCTTCTCTGCCATCAATTTAGCCGTCTCCAGGTCAATCAGGTTACCGTGTTCAATTCCACGGACACCCAGGTTGATCGCCTGTTGGATCGCCTGTGGTGTGTAGCTGTGACTTGTCACGTAGGTCCCAGCATTATTGGCAACAGTAACGATAGCCTTGATCTCCTCATCAGAGAACTGGACATGGTCAATGCGATCCGTAGGGCTTGCCTGTATAGATAAAACGATTAGACTTGCAAACGCATTCGAGGATCAGGTTACTAACCACACCACCACCTCCCATAATCTTGATAAAATCAGCTCCCTGCCGAAGCTCCTCACGCGCATACTTATAGCACTCAGCCGGCCCATCAACGATGCGACTAATGCCAGAAATAGTACCACCACAGCACAACTCCTCTGAATGCGGCCCCCGCATATCTCCGTGTCCACCGGTCTGCGAAAGCGCAAATCCGGCAATGAAAAGACGAGGACCAGGAATAACTCCGTCCTCAACGGCCTCCTTCACGGCCAGGCTGGCACCACCGCAATCACGGATGGAGGTGAATCCACGCTCAATCATGGTCTTCAGGACATGTGGCTGGCGCAAAAGACTGATTCGCTCGGTCATGTCTTTGTAGGCGCGGAGATCTGCCTCGCCGGGCACTACGGCGATGTGGACATGGCAATCAATCAGACCGGGACAGAGATATTTTCCGCTCAGGTCAATAATGTTCTCCTCGGGGATGTCTTCTGTGGCCGTCTCGCTTGTGCTGATTGAAGTGATCTTACCGTCGGCGACTCGGACGGTTGCATTGGGAATCAGGGCACCCTCGACCGGGTCGATGATTGTAGCATTTGTGAACACGAATGCCCTGTGCGGTTGACGCTTCCAGGGCTTGATGATACGGGCGATATCCATCGTGATGATTATAGGTATAGAATTTTTATTGAGAGAAGACAACTCAAAGCAGTCGAAAGATGGTCAGCCGGGTCCGCCACTATTTATTCTAAATCGGTTCCAAATATTCTGAACAGGCCCAATTTTCGACCTCGGCAAATCCAGCGACCGTGCAGTTTATATAACGTCGCCAATTTATGAAAACTGTGCACGAGGAACTGTGCAGCACGAAAGACCGCATGACCCAGCGTTGAGAGGTGGACCCCTTGGAAGATTATAGTCGAAGGAAGGTTCGCCCATACCGCGTTGTGATTGGTTATGTCGGCAAGGGCTGCACTCTGATTGGCTGCATCGGCATCCAGTCTATAGAACATCAATATCTCTCCGCGTTCTTAGCGAAGGGTTGGCAATCTTTCCAGACGAATCTGGCGCGACTAGTGGCGAGGAATTTCCCAGTCAAAGCCCTGATTGGGGAATCATCCACGCGTCTTTTACCCCAACATAGCGTAGCATTTATATCTTGATAAGGAATAGGTACATATACTACGATCTCGACCAAACCTGGAGAAAACAAGTCAACTATTTGACTAATCTTACCATGTCCTCCCCACCTACACGAACAGATACTTATGCCTCTGAAACAACGAAGCAAGATGCCATGACTTCAACAATCTCCATCCAAGACCAAGTTTCAACAACCCTTTTCTCTGAAATCCGCAAATATCCCAAAATTTCCGCCTACGCTCTAGGACTTGCCCTCGCCTTCCTCCTAACAGGCTACGACACCGTTATCCTCGGTACAATCACCGCTGTCCCATACTTCAAACTCGAGTTCGGCGCACTTTATGACGGATCCTACATCATCCCCTCAGCATGGCTATCAGTCTGGAGCGCCATAGCCCCCATCGGCTCAATGGTTGGAGCTGCAGCCGCAGGCTGGTTCCAAGATCGAGTAGGAAGACGTTGGTCACTAGCTGTTAGCTGCGTTATCTGCGCTATCGGTATCGCTATCGCCTTCTGCTCGAACCTTCCTGCTGAGATGGCGTCTAGACGGGGTACATTCCTTGTTGGCAGGGCTATCCAGGGTGTTGGTGTTGGTGGTGCAATGGCTGGTGCTCAGACCTATTTGTCTGAGACGGTCCCTGTTACCCTTCGTGGCTCGGCTATGGCTCTGAGTCCGACTTTCATGCTGCTTGGTGAGCTCATTGGGGCAGCGGTAATCTTTGGTTGCGAGCACATGAAATCTTCTTCTGCTTTTCTCATTCCTTTTGGGACGCAGTGGATTACTACTCTCTTGCCATTTGTGCTGGCTATATTCATTCCCGAGAGTCCCTCTTATTTGCTAAGGAAGGAGCAATATGAGAAGGCTTTGGCCTCGATGAGGTCGTTGCATACGGATCGCATCGACGTGGAGCCGTTGTTGGAACAGATGCGCCTGTCAATCATTCATGAGGAGCAGCTTTCGGCTGAGCTATCCTACCTCGACTGCTTCAAGGGTATCAACCTACGACGGACGATGATTGTTGCGTTTTCATTTACAGTGCCTAGCTTGTTTGGCGTTCCTCTCTTGGCGAGTGCCAGTTACTTCATGCAGGTTGTGGGTATGTCGTCCAGTCTCAGCCTTATCGTTCTTATTGTCGGCATTGTTCTGGGTCTTCTGGCCAATGGTGTTGGCGTTTGGTTGATGAGCCGCTTTGGACGTCGTCTCTTGATGCTTGGTACTTTGGCAGTCTCCACCATCATTTGGCTGAGTATGGGAATCGCAGGCTGCTGGTCTGGAAACATTGTCGTTTGGTAAGTCATTTCTTCGACCAAAGGAAAAATAATCACTAACCATTTTATTCCTAGGTACACTGCTGCATGCATGATGGCCGTAGTCATTGTCTGCGGAGTGGGTGCTTGGCCAGCATCATATGCAGTCTCCGGCGAGGCCTCTTCACTGCGTCTTCGTGCAATGACACAAGGAATCGGTGTCTTGTGCTACATGTTGTCTAACGTCGTCTTCAACCTCGTTCTTCCCTATATATACAACACTGATGAAGGTGATCTGAAGGGCAAGACTGGGTTCGTATATGCTGGGCTGTGCTCTATTGCTTGCGCTGTGACGTGGCTTATTGTGCCGGAGATGAAAGGCCGCTCGGCACTGGAGATTGATGCTATGTTTGAGGCATCTCTACCATGCAGACAGTTTAAACACTGGTCTGAGGGGGAATCTATGGATGGCGATAAGGCATGATAACGGCTCCGCGAAATGTTTACTTTGTTAATTTTCTTAATGTTTATTTGAAGCTTGTATATTTTGATTTAGAAGTTACTTAAATAAATAATATGATTCTATCTAAACAATCGGCCTAAACCCTTCCAATGTAAATCGTGATGATGCCCAGTCTTCCTTTTACAACTGAATCTTCACAATGTATGACCCATGTCCAACAGTGAAATGAGTCTCTCCATCTGCTTCAATGGACGACCCAGCCCGCTCCACATTGTAAGACTTCATAGCACCAGGAAGCCTCACCCGAGCGGTCGTTCCAAAAGGAACGACAACATTCAAAACCACGCTATCTTTCTCCTGCCGGAAATCAATGTCGATCAACCCGTACGGGCAATCAACCGTTCCATTCACATGTCCGAACTCAGCGCCGTAGGGCGGATCAATCTCGAATGACCGGTATCCATCCTCAATCACCTTCAAACCAAGCACGGATGTATAGAACCACTCGTAAATCGTGCCCAGCATATCATGACATTTACTCCGGCACTCATCTTGCCAGAATTCCAGGAGTGTGGTCTCGCCTCGGCGGAGGAAGCGCATGTACGAGGGATGCTCCTCTTGTCGAGCCATTTGTAGTACCAGGTCCGGTCGTTTAGCATCGGATAGCGTGTTGAAGAGATATCGAAGTCCGATTTCACCAGCGCGGATTTTGCCGTCTGAGACATCATCCAGGAATGCGGCCATCACATCCTTTTTATGTTCTTCCGGAACCAAGCCGATCTGAAGAGCCATTGCCTGGGCGATGGCTGTACGATCTCGTTGAGGAAAGTTGTCTAGGGAGGTGTAATATGCATAAGGACGTGATAGATCATCGGTAACAAGCAGGTGTTGGTTGTAAACATCATAGATGCGTTGGGCCCACTGCTTGAACTTTTCTTCCTCGTCAAGCTTTCCAAGCTCGCGAGCCATCATTTCAACGCATTGCAGACATTGGAAGTAGATGGCGGTCTCGATGTTGGCTTGATGGTTTCCAAAGGCAATATCGCGGCCCCAGTCCCCAAGGCCATGCTCGATAAGTCCACCCTTCCGCTCTTTCGTGCGCATATACTCCATGTATTGTACGGCAGCTGGGTATACCTTGGCGATGACATGTGTGGATCCGTAGTATCGTCGTAGAATGTCTGGAAGAAGACACACAGCACAGCCCCAGGTGATGGTATCGTGGAGAGGGCCACACATGTACCGAATCTCAGGAGCCATGGTGGGAACAAGGCCATTTGGCTCTTGCGCATCAAGAATATCATCGAGAATCTTGGTGTAAAGTGATTCCATATCACGGGTGTACTGTGTGGCTGGCGCGAGCAAATGTGTCACCTCCAGCCAACCGAACTTCTCGATCTGCGGACAGTCGGTATGGTAGCTGAAGAGATTGCTGCTGAAACTCCAGTGGAGAGCATTGAGGAGAGCATTGACATCCTCTTTATCTGTCTTCATAGTGCCAAGCTTCCTGGCGGCGGAAGAGATATGACGACCGACAACAGAATGGATGACAGGGAGACCCTCACCTGGGGTGAGAGATACACCTTCAATTTGAATGTACCGAGCGCTTGTAAAGCTGAAGTCTGGCTCCCACATCTCCGGTTCACCTGTGCCCGCTAGGTATATTTTGGAGAAAACACCGGTTTCGAACTCTTTGAAAAGAGGGTCTGGCATTAGGACAGTACCTTCGTCATTCACGGTTTCGGAGTACCGAACAATAATTTCAGACCCAGCGGAGCCTTCGACAATGACTTGGACCATGGTTGAAGCATTTTGCCCCAGGTCATAGCAAATAGTTCCTGGCCGAGGGCTGTATGTCTTGACTGGCTCGAAAGTCTCATGCAGTACAACAGGAGGTTGTGTTTGGTAGAATATGTGGCCTCGAGGCCCGGTAAGAGGTTTAGCCGGACTCCAATCACCGCCATCAAAACCAGGAGAGTCCCAGCCGTTCGGGTAAAGTCGTCGGTCATGATTCTCCGAAGCATAGATATTGGCCAAGGTAGTAGCACTCTTTCGCACAGACCATGTAGGATCAGAGATCAGAGTCTCATGTGTGCCATCTTCGAAGAAAAGATGAAGTTCACAGAAGAAGCAGAGCTCGTTTCCATATCTCACATATGTGTTGTCCTCGTACATTGGCCAAAAGAATCGATCATCACCTCCTTTATCACCAGCATAGAATCCGTTACCAACATGAGCCCCAAGAACGTTTTCTCCTGCCTGGATACGGTCAGTGACATCATAAGAGGTGAATTGAACACGTCGGTGGTAATTGGTCCACCCAGGATCCAAACGATGATTCGAAGTCGGCTGACCGTTCATGGTCATGTTGAAATGGCCCAAACCGGAGGCGAACAAAATCGCACGCGTAGGTGCTCGTGGTAGCTGGAATGGCTTCCGGAGGTAAATAGGCTTATCACCTCCATCACCAATCCAAACAGCCTTCCACCGATTTGCCTCATCCTCAAACCATGTTCGGAAGATGAGACTTGTATGCGGCATGTATGTCTGGTTCATGCTGTAAGGAGGCAAAAGTCGAGAACGTGGATAGCCCGTGAAAAAGTGATGGACGGGACTGTGGTGAGCATCGTTGCTCTGGGTCCACATAGTCACCCGCCAGTAGTAGCTGCAAGTCGAATTGAAGCTATTTTCTGGCTTGCAAATGATGTTCCTCTGCTCGGCGCTTTCCACGCGCCCTGAGTCCCATGCAAGTTGAGACAAATTCAGAGATTCATCTTCAAGAGCTGCAGGGTCCGAGCTCAGCACCACGCGGTAGGCAGTTTGGATGGCGTGGCGATCATCTGTTTCCAGTGTCCAAAAGAAGCGGATCTCATCGCTGTCAATTCCTAGCACCTCATCGAAACCGTGGATTCCACAGCGACCAAATTTCAACATGATGGCTATTGAATCAACAAAAATACAAAGGAAGCAATGAGAAAAAAGTTGACTTTGGACGAACTTTAGACCCTAAGATCGGAAAAGCCGATGTGGGGTAGTTCGGGGTCCTTCAACCCGAACTTGGTCGGCGTCGGCAGCCATTCAAATCAAACCAGAATCCAGCCGATGTCTCATTGTTCAAGGGGAAGAATGTTTCGGGTCATTAGAGAGGGGCCAGTGGCCGTGGATTGACCAATGTGCCGAAAGGTTTGCCGTGATTCCATGAAAAGTTCCCCGCTTTCTCCACATCTGGAGATTTGCGTCAAGAGCTCTGTCAGGTAGATCTATGGAATGCTTGCCATTGTTAAAACGTACCATGCAGCGACCACTGGGACCATTGTGAATAGTATGTATGGTCTATGGGGAAAATGAGATATTAGAGCCAAAAATGTTCACCACTCGTGCATGGCAACAATGGCATTAGTGTTTGCCAAGGGTTTGAGCTGATGGTCAGTACAAGGACTTGCGTTTTGGAATTTAAATATTGAATGAGATGAGCGTGAGCTTTTTATATGGTTTTTTACCATGCCAGCCTTAGGGACGTTTGCTTTGAACACGAGGGGTTGAAATTCTGTCAAAGTACCAGCGTCAACCCAGCACCTCCTCCATTCCTCCCTTGCAAATTTATTATTATCATCTACAACTGCAACGACATCTAATTTAAAGGATGAGATACAAATGCAGAGTCATCTTGATCCCTTGGGATTATGAATCCGCCGCTCACCGGGCAGTCCTCTTGAAGCAGCGAGAAGATTGCGGTTGGCATAATGAAAAGGTCGAGAAGGAATGGAGGGAAGCCCAAGCAAAGGGTGACAAGTGTATCTACTGGATAGTGAGTTAAGGAAGAATGCGAAGCTCTATCTGATGCTATACCGAGATTTTGATCTGCGGACGCGATTGCTAACCATAAACAAGGTGCTTCTCTCTGATGACTCGCACATGACCGAGGAAATGGAGTGTCATCTTCGCTTCAAGGTAAGTTCATTATATTCCAGATTTCTAGGACATAGCGTTAATAAATGCTTTACAGGCGAGCGAGAGACTGCGAGACACGGCTCGATCAATCAATGGCGCTCCCCGGTGGGCATCCCAGCAAGCCTTCATTCCCGTTGGACATATCTCAATTGATCGCTTGAACGCAGAGACAAAGCACGTGAATCTGAATATTCCTTCCATCGGGGTATTCTGGATTAAGACTTTCTACGTTAGTCACTCTGTGCAGGGCCAGGGTATTGGGCGGGCCGCGATGGACGAGGCGGAGAAGATGGTCGTTAGAGAGCCGTTCAATGCTCGGGTCTTGATGCTTGATACCATCCAAAGAGATGATAATCTGCGTGAAGAGTTTGTTAAAGCAGCCTATGGGTCTCTGCCAAAGGTAAGATTTGGTCCTTGGATTCTGGAAGCAGCTAACGTTTCGAAGATCCAGAGCCAGGATTGGTATGCACGACGAGGTTATCGTGTGATTCGAACGGTGCAGAATTTCTACACGATTTTGGACAGAAGTGGCAAGTCCTGGGACACTAAGACGGTTTTCATGAGAAAGGACATTGCTTGAGCGCTGGAATTTGGGGACGCAAAGACCTCTTTATGAAGGGTCATATCCTGACCGCTGGGACCTTTGTTCTGGCAAAATCAATAATCGGAGTAAATAAGAAGCACATTTAAATGGACCATTAAATAAGATTCAAGGGTTATCCCGTCCTTGTGCATAACTTTCATATACACCAAAGAGAATAGAGCTTGACGGACCTTGACACCTGAGGCCAAAGCGGGGGAATATGCGCTCTAACCAGATCGGGTTGACAGCATCCCCAGATCGATAAGAGCTCCAAGATCCTTATCTCTCTTCAGCCTCTCTTCTCACTGCGTATCAGGAAACCTTGCACAAAATGTTTCCAGATAATCATGGCCAAGAAGGAAGAGTCTTACACCTAGCAGCCTAAGGCCAAGGCCATTCCAGCATTGGTTCGCGTTACCCCGCATTCAAGATCCCAGTTCCTGTCCGCCTGACGTCAGTTCAGTATTCACCATCTAGTTATCCCTTCCTCTTCATCATCCCGGAAAGCAACTTCACAATGGCCTCTAGAACAATCTATCTGATCACATCCCGCAATAGCGAAGCTCAAAGATCACACTTCGCCATTTTTGTCCCTTCCGAGCGAGATCGCGAGCATGGAACCCTGATCCAAGCTGTCGGAGCCCCGATGGCGGGCTATATCCTTGAGTTTAAGCGAAATTACTCACCGGCCGATTCGATGGAGAAATACACTCTTTTTCCTATCGGGGATGTTGATCCTGCCAATATTGTTGATCCGGTGCCCGGTCCGAAGTGCAGTGACTGCACGCCGCGTGGTGTTATAGAGATCGCTGCTACGGAAGTACCCACTCCGGGTATTAGTGAGAACTTTCTGGCGCCTGTGAATGATGTGAGTCGAGATCCCCTGTTGAAGAAGCTTAGTGTTAATGCGATGTGATCTTTTAGACTAGTAATAAGCGGTGTCAGGAGTGGACTATGGAATATATTCGTCATCTTGTTGGGAAACGGTTGATTGGGTCGGATGCTATTCGGACCGTGCAGTCTAAACGCGATCCACCTTATCATGGCGTGGGCTTACAATCCACTATACGCCGCTACTGAGCTACTTTTGTGGGGTGGTGATCGGTCGCCAGTGGGTACTTCCAATCATTCTACCCAGATCCTCACATCACACGGTTGAGTTTTGTTTTGCACGAGTAAATATACGCTAGATAGCACTATTTGAGGCTCGGAAGGAGTTGGTCGTTATTGGGTTAATGCCCTGTACAATTTTATTAAATTATGATATCAGCCCTGACGCCTAACTGTTATGTCTCGCGATGCCTGCGTTAACAACGGACGGAACTTCTCAAGGCTTGTCTAGCAACTGCGTATCTACGCCGTATCTGACCATGCGTCTTCAAGAAAAGCCTAGGAAAATATTGTTATAGATTTTGCCACTGCATCCATCCCGTTTTGAACATGATCTTCCAATGCATCTGGATGTATTTTGCCAATTTGTCCCAGCACGCGCCAATTCGGCGCGACGACTAACGAACATGACGCTTCGTAAACCCCATGCAAGTCGCTTTTGTTTAACTAATATCATCCCACATAGTTCGACCGTTGCGGCTAAACAGGGCCGGCAGACTCGGTCCTCGACGCCTTCCGCGGTGGACCGCTGAAAAGGCTAAAGGGAATGGCAGTCAAGCCAGCTTGAAGCCCAAGAACCAGGGTCATAGTCCCCCAACCACCGTTGACACGAATCGGACCAGCCATCATAGGGCCCAGAAGCTGGCCTGCCGCAAAGGACATATTGAACAGTGCGTAGGCCTGGGCAATAGGGCTCTTTTCTCCGAACACCCCTGGGAATTCAGCTTCGTAATCCGTAATTACTTGCGATACCTCCATCATCGCAATGATCTCGATGGTGACAATTGTTAGACCCAAGACGAGCAAAAACACCACCAACAAGGCTATATGGCCGGGTGAATATTCGGTGACGAGTCGCATCAAGATCCAGGCGACGCAGCAGCCCACGAAAGACAAGGTACCTAGGATGCGGACTCCCATTGAGTCGATTAGCTTGCCAATCTGCACTCCGGCAAAACTTGGTACGGTTAAGGCAAGAAATATTAAGCCGGCTCCCTTGGGGGTCCAGCCAAAGGTTTCCATGGTAAATAATGGCAATGACTGAAAAATTGTTAGTTTCGAAAGGGAGAGATGGAGCCATATACGTACAGTCTCTAAGGCCGAGAGTGTGATTGCCATGGACGTTGTCGCCACCAGAGAAAGTGGCAGTCGTGGAGTTCGCAGAAGACTTAGGATAGTCGCATGTTGCTCATTATCTTTCGCAGGGTGCTCAACAGACTGTGAGGAAGGTCCCAACAGAGGAGCATCTTCCCTCTCACGCTCCCGTCGAGATAATCGGCGCGGATGTCGAATGTCATTGGCATTGAAAGTATCATAAAGATTGTCTTGACAATCGGAATCAGAGTCAGAGTGCTGAGCAGGTTCAGGTTGAGGTTCAGGTTTACGATGATCGACCTCTGTGGGGAAAAGTCAGAACCGGCTAGACAAGAAAATCTGGGAGGAATCATACTTGGCAATTCAATCATCGCGAACCGCAACACAACATCCACCACAATCAATATCACTGGGATCGCAAAACATCCATAGTACCCAAACGTGTCATGAATATACCCACTGACCATGGGTCCGAGGAGAAATCCCCACGTCAATCCAATGGTCGTGGTCCCGAGCGCCGCGCCGATCCGCTCTGGGGGCACATTATCAGACACGATAGCAAGACCAACGACCCAGACAGCTGCAGCCGAGAATCCCTGGAGACCGCGCGCAATAACCAGGATCGGGAACGTGCGGGCAAAGGCAAAAAGAGCTGTGGATGTTCCCAAGGCAATAAGTCCGAGGACAAAGGGAAGTTTTCTCGAGGAAGATTTGTCGGCGAAATACCCGAACAGCGCTATATCCTTTAGCTTGGATTCAGATGGATGGAATTGATTGGACTTACGCGATCCAGCGAGAAGTGTACCACCATATACAGCTAACAGTATCGAAACAAGGTATTGTGCTTTGAGCAATTAGCGTGACAGATTATATAGAAGAGACGGGATGAGCTACCATCTTGCGGACGAGCACCTACTCGCTCAACAAGCGCAACCGGAATAATAGGAACGATCTGCAAAATTAGTTACACGACATACAAAGAGCATTTCAACCCCGGAATGGAGGTCTGAAAGCTCAAATGGAATGAAATCAACCTACCACGCCATAAATAAAAGAATCCTGTCAGGGTAAAGCATGTTAGCGACCGCCCGACCCACCAGAGCAATCCCTAGCAAAAAGAGGCAAAAAAGAACCTACAGTGAAAATCGCGATCGACACGGTCAGCACGAGAAAGGTCTCGGACGACCGAAGATTAAACAGCCACGGTTTCTGGTCCGGATTCCCCATCGTGTGCATTGGCGAAGGTTGAAGAAAGTGAAGTTGGGAAGAGGGGCCAGAGCTCGAACCATGGTAGCCGATCAATGATCTGCGATCGGGCACGGGCACTACCCATTCGCAATTGGCAAACAGGGTTTCAGGCTGCAGAACAACGCCATTCGCCCCCGTTGATTCCCTATTGATGACGGTTATTATGCTGTGTGATGTGATCGGTCAAACCGTTCAGTTGAGCCACCCTGGCTTATTCCCTTCGCGGTATGAGTGCTAGGTGGCGTTGACACTCGTGTCATGATCTCGGCTCATGGCTTACACGAATTAGAAACGTAACAGCAACACAAGTACCTGTACCTGGAATAATGCATTTTTAATAATGATGTAGCTTGAATAAATCCCACCCAATGCAATCCCAAAGCTATGAGCAATACCCCCGGATATACCCTGCGCCATGCTGCGGAGTCATGAATCTTGACCCTCCAAATGTACACAATGCGGAATGCAGAATGCAAAAAGCAAAACAAAAGAAAAAACAAAAAAAAAAAAAACAGAACAAAAACAAAAAGCAAGAAAAGCAACCAAACCGGCGAATATGTCCGAAAAGCAAATGCAAATGCAAGTATCAGAGCCAAGTGGCCAATCACGGCGAATATTCGTACCGCCTCCAGTTATCACTAACCCACCACTGCGCAGCCCTTGCAGCCTCGTTAACCCACTGAACAGCATCAGATCCATGTCGCATCGCAACACCAGATTTGAGAGATTCCAGATCAAACGATTTGATGGGTTTCTTCTCATGCGGATCAGACTCGATCTCGGTGAATCGCCACTCCACCTCTGGAACAAGTGGAACAATTAGTCTGTATGGTTCTGAGGCCGAGCGCATGGCGACCATCGAGCCGCCGGTGTTCATAACGGTGAATTGCCAGTTTCGAGTCTGATCGTTTGAGGCGATGATAGGGCGGATTAGGGATTGGCCTTCGTAGAGGGGCAAGAGAGATGTGATGGCCTTGTCACTATTCGAGGAGACGGACTCGGATTGTTGGAGGAGGTCGAGGATTGTGGGGAGGATTTGAATTGAGGTTGTTGAGGAGTTGATTTGGATTGGGGGAAGGTGAGGGTGGGACTGGGGTTGTTAGTATAGAGTAAACCTTGAACTGGTGATGGTGGTGGACTTACAATGACTAGTGGAACGTGGAAGTTGGCGACGTGCGGGTTATCGTAGGGAGTGATGCTGTTATCCTCGAGAAGAGAGAGACCACTAACAAGGTTAGAACGGAGCTTGCAAAAACTGGAAGAAAGTACTTACTGGTCACCTGTCATGATAACGAGGGTCTCGTTGGCAACGCCGGTCTCCTCGAGAATATCGAGCACGGTACCGAACCACTTATCGTTGATACCAATCGTGTTGAGATATTTGTTGATATCTTCATTATTTCCGCCCCAGGAAGAGCTGATCAGCTCTTCATATTTCTTGCCGGGAGTATCCCACGGGTGGTGGGTCAATCCAGTCAAGTGCTCAAGGAAAAGCCGCTCATGATTCTCTTCCGCGTGGGTAATAGCATCCCGGAAATAACTCGCCAGGTCATGATCAGGGTAACCCCAGAAATTGAACTTTTCGCCGTGGAATGACGTATCGTTTAGGTGTTCTTTATCGATAGACTCGACAGTAATAATATTCTCCGACTTGAAACCCAGAGCAGGCGTGAGGCGGTCTTGGTGATCGTACGAATCGGTAATCGACTGCATGAATCGTGGTCGCCATGGCCAGTTGGTGAAGTCAGCACTGGTGCTGTCGTTTGTGCTGGCACTGAGGACGTCAAGGACATGCGGCATGCAGGGTTGGTAAATGTGGTGCTCGTATTCGTGGTTAAAGTCCATGACTAGTGGCGAAAGACCGCAAGTCGTTCCTTCGATACTCTTCAACGTGAAGGTGCCGGCAGTGTATGAGTTGGTAGCATAGATACCACCGTACGGTTTCACCGTTTCGTTCTTGTGGAAGCCGGACTCTACGCCAGTGAGACGCTCAGCAGTGTGAGTAAGATTATTCAAGCGCTTCTGGACATCCTCCGGAATCTCCCTGTCCTTGTATGAGTCCAAAATCCGTTCGTGCATATATGTACCGTTTCGCAGCGGGAAAACGTCAAACCGAGTGCTTTCCATCTTGAAGACTAGAACGTGCTTGATCTTGAAGTCTTTGCTTTTCAGGACCGCGCGAAGAGGCTCGAGCACATCCTCGTCCAAATTGGAGATGTGGATAGGATCTTCAGTCGAATTGTAATGCTTATGTTCAAATGCACCTTCAGAGGAAAGCTTCCAGTCTCTGAAACCGGGCCAATCGCCCTCTGGGAACCAGTCGAACTCCGGTGGCGTAGTCAAAGCAGTCAATTTTCCATGCAACTCATGCTCCTCGGTGATACCCGCCAATTTGGTCTGCGAGTCGACGCCGCTGAATGGGGATAAGAATATAGTCTGGGAAAGAAAGCCATATGATTCATTTGCTGGACGGAAACATCGCAAAATGAGCACGAAGAGGGTGGCCGCGATGACAAGGGCGGTCTTAATCCCGGTCTTGATCACCTTCGCATGGCCCCATTGTTCCATCTTCGTGGGCTGGGCATCCTGTGCTGGTTCTTCGAGTAGCGGGGCCGAGTTTGACATGATTTTATCTTCTTCGTCATAGTCGCTCAATGCAAGTGGCTCATAGATCTTCATATTGGCGAGGAATTGTTTGCCGCGAGCGGTGCGACTTAAAACGCGCTCTACCACCGGCTGGTATCGAATCAACAAAGCGTCGACTGCCGGTTTTGCTGCCTGCGACGTAGGTCTCCACACTGCCACAGCAACACGGCTCCAGATATCCACGATAGCTTCCATGCCATTATATGGATATGGCGACGCGAACATGGACGCAACCAAGAGCAAAGCTTCGACAATCACGAGACCCGTCAGGCCGGTAAGCAGGGTGTTGACAGCGGCGGGATCGGCGTTAAAGGAGCCTGCTTGGCGCCAATGAATTTCCGCTCCAGTAAGAATATAAAAGGATGTGTTTGCGGCCGCCATGACGGAGATGATGAGGCTTCGGAAGTACCCGGTTAGCCATGTACGTCGATCTCTTTATCGATAGACACACTTACCTGGTACATACTACCACCAATCCAGCCAGAATGCGCGTGATCCTCCATTGGAAATTCTGCGTCAATGCGTATCCAGCAAGCAGAAAGAAGAAGTCCTGTAGGAAGAATGTGGAACCCCACAAAATCAACTTTTGGAGTGGTACTGAGTCCCAATGAGCGTATATGTGGAGTAATTTGGCACAGATGACAGTCAAGAAAAGGAATGTAAACCAGAACTTCCGCGCGATGTCCCAATTCAAAGTACCCTGTACAGCGCGGGCAGGAAGTGCACAACAGACAAAGCTGAGGCAATCGGAAGCCCGGCCCGCGAGCATGTTGAAGTTAGGGTGGATATCGGGGTCTCTCAGTCGGAAAGGACGGGAATATCTTTACAGAAGCATTAAAGCATTAGAATATGGCGAACACGGAACCTATTCACAACGGAGTCGCAAAAGCATTTCAAATCAGATCTCGGATCATCCAGCGCGATCCGGCGGACTAAATAGATTTAATGGAATTAATAGAACATGGGGAAAGGGACCAATCGCTATGCTCCGCCCCGTACCAAGTAGAATGGGAATTGCTTGTGGAGCGTCAGACCCAGCGAGGGTTTCATCCAAGCCTTCTAGGTCATGCGGTGTTTTTCCTAAAGGAGAATCAGGGTCCATCGGTAATATCGATTTTTTACCTAAGAGCAATGCACTAAGACTCATTGGCTCTACATAAAATGCTGCACCGGCCTCTATGGCTCGGAAGTGTGCTGTCTCCGTCCCGTTGCTTCTCCACAAGGTCTCACTTTTCCCCTGCGGACCATAACGTGGCGATGGTAGAGTTTTTATGGGGATTGTTTGGGAATCAGAAGGGCTTGGCATTGGAGTGCAACGCTTGAATTAGAGTTCCGTGTCACTATTGTCCTCGGACAACGTACGCAGGATCCAGAGCATAGAGTAGTCTGTAGGTCCATGCGATGGATTCCAAGTGCCAACGCACACCCCTGAAGAGTCATACTCTGTGACCGAAGCTTCCGGCCAGACCCCAAGCCCATTAGTCTAGTACAGGCTCATTTTCCTATCATTGTACAAGTTCAGGGGCAAATGTGACTCCTGCAGCTCTAGTGCAACCTATGATCAATAGTTCGCTTTAAATTCCAGGCACGAGCTCACCTACCACAAAAGGATTGCGGCTCAGATTGACAATGCTTGGCTTTTTCTTCTCTTTTTTTTCTCTCATGTGGGTCACACGACCCTTTGACCTTGGTCGAATCACCGGTCAAGTCCGGTAAGACTCGCAAGGGTTTTTGTGTTTAGGCGGTGGCTTGGCAACTTCCATAAAAATAGCCGAGCGCACCGTTCGGTTCGCTATTCTGTTGCTGTTTGCATAGAGCTCTCGTGAGCTGCTACTGTACTAATCTCACTTGAGTTAAATGACGGAGTTCAGAATTTGCAAATTTCAACTTTGGTTGGAGCAGGATTGGATTTGTGGAGCGAGTGGAGACAGGTCTACTGTAAAAATAACTTCTCAGCATACCCGCACCCGAACTCCGGACGCTACAAAAACACAGTGGGCTTTTCAGGAGTTTCTCGTGCAGTTTCATACTGGAACAATGATCAGGATCAAATGGATTTTATGCCCAAGTGGACGTCAAGAATCTCCAAATGACCCGAATACACGCTGACTTGTCTTGGGGCAATACAGCGCTTTGTTTGCTTCCCCCCGCATCAGCCCCCTTTTCGTCTCCTGAACTTTGATTCCAGGGTCCATTATGCACCAAGACTTCGATAGTTTGCATAATAGGCCTTGAAATGCGGAAATGAGATGCCTCGAGACAGGTCCACCCGCATGTGTAGCTGCCCAATTTGTTTAGATTCAGGGTCCTGGTAAGGCTGAACGTTAGACTTGCTGAGTTGTGCTGTAGACTTTTAGGATTTCGCGTTGGCGATAGTTTGCCTCGGCTGTAACCTTGATGCAGGATAATGGGTGTCTCACCCTGATGATTGCCTCATAATATTATGCGGACTACATTTCAATTCTCTTATACCTCTCACATGAGCTAGGGCAGTATGCTTCTCACTACAAACAGATTAGATACACTTCCAACGCCACGTTTCATGAATATTCTACATCTTTTTCATCATTTAGCGTGATATGAAAGTAGTATCGTTTCACGTGCCCCGCCGTTCAAAGCTTCATCGTGTAAAGCAAAGAACATGAAACAACCCCCACAAGTGACTCAGACCATAGCTAAGATCGTCGCGATCTGCGATCTTTTCGGGATGTACCCGAATCGTTGCAGCCTACCGAGGCGCTAGGGTGAAACTCAAAGATTGGATTCATTGCTGCCTGGTGAAATCTCTAATTGAGCTTGTTAAGCCGTGGCACTGAGGTTGCACCCTGAGTATGTGATTCGGCCTGCATTTTCATTTCACTCATCAACCTTGTTAACTGGCCAAGAGCCATGGAAGATGCAGCCCACGGGTGGGAGATAAGGATAAGCTTTTTTTCTGGGTCAAGGTACAGCTCAAAAGTACACCTGCAGATTTCATGGAATTACTTCCTTACTATTTCTTGGCTTGCATATGCAGTACACAACGTTACTTTTTTCAAAATCAAGGCAATAAACCAAAATTCCTCATGATCCCAAGTTCCTAGTGGGCAAAGACAACCGATTGCCCTTCAATCCTTTCATGTTGAGGACGATAGCTTACTCCATCAACTTTTAGTCCTTCTTCATTCATCAATGTGATGGTATCCCCATGATCCGAAAGAGGACAATCCGGAATATCGAACGAATGACTTGCCAGAGGATCTAAAGATGCATCGGCCGGCAGTGTCTGGAACTGCCCAGTTGAATTCACGATCTTCCAAGAAGACAGGGGCTTCTTGTGGTTCGTCACATTCGTAAGAGTGACTGATCTGCGTCTGGGTTGGCTACCGATAGAATTCACCGACGCCTCATCGATTGTCACAGAGTTCATTAAGTTGACGTGCGTTCCTATATGACTTAGATAGTCACTCCAGACCCCTGATGCTATGGCATGTCCGGAAGAGTTATCTGTGTGGACAGCTTGCGATGCGAATCCGGTGAAGTAAGCCAGCCACCGATCCGAGCTCGGGTAATGAATCAATAGTCCTCCATCCTGGAATACACCGTCATCATGCTTCCATTCCTCAATATTGCCTTGGTTCATGTGCAAATTGTGAATACCCTTGAAATCGATGAACCGTGCGCCGAAGAGGTAAAGATCGGCATGCTCGTTGATGGCTTTTTCAATCTCAGGTTCAATGGCATCAGCGCTATTGTTTTCTGGATCTGGGTCGTCGTGCGCTAGGATTCGACCGGTGTTGATCCTAAACAGGTTGCTCCTGATGTAGTCTGTTCTGAGGCCGATAGGATTCTGCTCTGTGTCGGCGAGAGGATGGAATCCTAATGGGAGGGATGTGAGACTGTTGATGATAGGGTGGTCGTTGAAGTTGTGGTCTATCCAATAGGCGAGTCGAGATTCCTTCTTGTCTCCAGACTTGATGTTGATGTTGGCTCGAACGAGGCCGGGAATTTCCTTGTTCCTTTGGCTGGGCTTATGCGATCTGTGGCGAGAGTGGTAATATGAATGCTTGGATGTGTCGCCTCGATCATCGATGTATAGTAATAAATGTGGATTTACAGACTTATCCTCGCGGTGTTCGATAACGTAGTGCGCTGCATTTGCCTTCCACACACCGTAATCGTTTACAGGCATATTGAAGACAGTAGAATAAAATCCAGGGAATGGGGGATTTTACGTGAATAAGATTAAACAGGTCAGTTCCCAGAATATGCGTGACAACTAACTATTCTGACGGATATCGCGAGGTTGATATGAATTATAGCTGGGGTGACATCGATATGACGTTATCCCCAAACTATATAACTAAACATCACGACCTCTGGATAAAAACAATTTCGGTGTCACAAATTCGTATTGATGTCCTAGCTTCTCTTTGATATGAATATAGACTGTTGAATCTCTATATAGATTGATCATATACTTGATGGTCCGAACATGTCGTACTGCTGATACAGCCAGTGACAAAATTTCATCTTGGAACTCAATGCGGGGAAACTGAAAATAATCGAACAAAAGCTTTTCAATAAGTCAATTTTCAATCTCAACTTCGTAGAACTACATGGCTTCATTTTTGCAGTACACACAGATCCTGATACGCAATAACACAGGGTATTAATTATTTTAGAAGTCTCCGCCAGAGTTGATACTAATTGCCGCTCCACTGATAGGGTCTTCCAGGATGGTCTTTTTCGGCGTGACCTTGAGTCCACCTAGCGCTAACCTCACTTCTTGAAGTAGGTCAGCTCCGAAGGTGGGATACTCCTGGGTTTCCTGCACAAATTTGTAGTTCTTATCTCGAAGATACCCTTCAACCGAGGCTGCCGCGAGGATGCGACGCACCAAATGCCCTGAAGGCAAATAGGTTGCCCAAAGGATATGCTGACGTGTGAGGCAATAGGTATTGGTATCGATGGATCGTACAGGGTCAAGGAAGTTATTGCCCTTGGGATCAGGATTGGCAATAAGTAAATCCTTGATATACTGAGCCATTTGCGATTCCAACCCGGTGATATTGCACATGTCTGCAAGCCTGACGAGCTCTATCGAAGCCGATATTTGGTCTTCTGGGCCTTCGCAATCAAATTGGATTCTGTGCAGGTATAGCCACTGTATGAGTGCTTCGAAACTCGGCACTGAGACCACCCCTTCCATTTCTTTCAGAGTTGCTACCTGCTGCTCTCTCTCTGCAAAATTACCTTCAAACATTCCTGCAAAGTAGGTAGAGTCTTTGCAAAGGAGGTATTTTGATATTTCGTATTCATGATCGCTGGAGCTTATCTTAATCTTGACGGTGGGATGATGATGCAGCGGAAGAAGGCTGAGCGAGAGGGACATTAGAAACCACCATTCCCGGAAATAATCTTGCATGGTACTTACTTTATTGCAAACTCCTTAGCACTTGGTTCAGATTTGTTGGTCATTATTTCGATTCGGGATGGGGTGGATGCAAAGGATTGAAGAGAGAGGGGTAGAAAGCGACAGCATGTTATACGATGACACACTTGATGGCGCCCACCACTACTTTTGATTTTTCAATACCTTGATTGTAATTTAACATGTCTAGCAAGGGTACAAATAGTAAAAGCAGCAAGGTTGGAGCATTTTTCTAGTGTAGACTAGTGCTTTGGGAAACGTTTCGAGAGAGTGCGGCGCGAAAGCTAAATCCGAACATCACGGTCTAATTCATTCTTGATATGGTTTTATGCTTAGGCCAGTGACTTTCATAAAAGCTGTTGTCGGCTTGCCGAAGATTGAGGAGGGAAAGTATACATGTGGTATTTCCGTTACTGTGTAATGGAGACTTGTCTGTAAACTTTTGATTTCCAGGTTTTGTAGGATTTCGGTAAGTACCTAAGACAATTCATATTGAACACATAGGTTACACATGCGATCCTAATGAGATTGCCTGCAAAGTTCCTCAAAGGTGAGCAAAGCGCCAACAAGTGTTTCCATCGGCGACAACATCATTAGACCTGGTCAGGTAACAGTGATTTGAATCCCGAATTAGACTTTCCGCTATCTTTTGTATATGTTTTCCTCAGATGCAGCCGATACCCAATTTGTTATCTTTGATTTTACTTGCGCCAACTTGGCACGTTGTAGATTCAATGTCATCTACAACACATATATATAGCAAATGCCCTCCCCGTTATGTGATCTTCGCAGAAAGCGACCTCGACATGGATCAAGTAATCGACGGCAAGAAGAGCTACGAGCTCAGGGGATATAAGTCGAAGGATGTAGTGAAGAAAATCTGGTTTTATCGAGCCAGCCCACATTCTAGCCTCACTCATGTCTGTAAAACTCTACCAGCACATTTGCGAAACCCCGAAGGTCCACTACTAGTTGATAATAGGCGGGGAATTGTGGAATTGAGTGCCGGGCATAAGGATTGGACGGGCTATGACTCTGGGTACAAGATCATTGGTATATGAACCTCGAAGACCAATAGCATTTGGAGACTTGAAGAACATATAGAAGCTCAAGGCGGCACCCGGAGGATGGATATATCTACCAAAGTCTTTCGGGGCGGCTGTAACTGAAAGGTGTAAGAATTGGAAAGTATGTCCAGGAAATATATAGATGCCATTGAAATTTGATTTTGCTGTAGGTTCTTGACGGAAATCAGCAACGAGATCGCTGAAAAAAAAGGAAGCCGACAAATATCAAAAAAATTCCAGTGTTAAACACGCGTGTACTCTTAGAAATTGTGCACCAAAATATTCAGGTCGTGGAAACTGTGGAGACCATCAACTTAAAAGTGACATCTAAAGTGAGGTAAGCAATATTCGTAAAAGATCAACATACTTTACAGAACAGGTGATTTACACCCCTCAAATGCAATATCAAGTTGTCGCCACCTTCGCACTCCGGAGATAATGTTGATCACCGGTGATAATGACTGCCAAGATGTATTTCACACTGTGATTTGTCCCCGCTCTCCCCCTCTCCCCCTCTCCGGCTATCAGTCCGGCAAACCCGGCGAAATGCTCCAAAATCACCGGCTGGCGATAAGAGCTGCATGATCGAGAAAAGAGATACGGCATATGCTCAAAAAAAAAAAAAATTCTTATGATCGGGTGTTGCAAATCTTCGCCTTTGCATTCTCTTGACCCTGTCAATAACGCCCCTAACCTTCAAAATGGGCGCATCGGAGATCACATCCAAGGTTCCAAAGCCAGAAACGGCTCAAAGTGTGGAGATCCTCAAGGTTCAAAATGAAGATGAATTACGTTTGGCCCAGATGGGTAAGTGTGCACGCATGACCAGTTCAAGCACCGTACCTAATGAAAAAAGGCCATAAACAAGAGTTGAAGCGACATTTCTCGGTGTGGAGTTTGATTGGTCTCGCAGCCAACTGTACCATCTCATGGACGGGTTTGTTCAATTGAGTCTCCTACAAGAGCATTGCCAGCTAACTTTCAATAAAGGTCTTGGTTTGGGTCTGATCACGGCACTGAACTCTGGTGGCCCTGGTGCCCGTAAGCCCATCCCAACGCATACCCCTTGCAAAACGGCTTCAGCGCTGATGACCTTAGTAATCTACGGCTTTATTCTTGTTTTCATCCTCCAATCCTTTGTTGGTGCCTCTCTGGCAGAGTTCGTGTCCGCATATCCGACCGAGGGAGGAATGTACCATTGGATTGCGGCTATCGCCCCGAAAAGATATAATAGTCTGTTGAGCTTTGCGACAGGATGGTGCACAGTTTTTGGATGTGAGTAATGATACTTGGGGCAAGATGGAAATGCTAATAAATGCATAGGGATTTTCACTACAGCGTCAACCAACCTTATCTATGCGTCGACGGTCATGGCTTTAATTGCATTATACCATGACAATTTGGTTGTTAAGCCTTGGATGACCTTCGTTGCATATCAAATCTTGAATATATTCACTTCGGGAATCGTCATGTTTGGCAACCGCTTTATCCCAGCGATTAACAAGTTCTCTTGTAAGTTGAAGTGTTACCCACAAACTTATGTGATTCTCACAGTTGCCAGTGCTTTATCTGCAGTTGGCATGGTTTATTACAATGGTCACCGTAGCTGCAGCTGCACCAGCGCACAACGATAGCAAATTTGTGTTTGCGACTTGGATGAACAAGACAGGATGGGATAACAATGTGATGTGCTTTATAACGGGGTTGGTGAATCCCCTTTACGCGTTGGGTGGGCTAGATGGGATTTCGGTAAGTTGTTGTATTATTATGATATGTCTGATATCTGATACTAACACTTCATCAGCATATCACTGAGGAAATGCCAAATGTGAGTCATCAAAGCAGTACTTTTTGGTTGTCTGATGTATTAAGAATCCGCACAGCCTGGCAGGAATGCCCCTCTGGGCCTTGGTAAGCTTGCTAGTCTTTCAAGAATTGATTTGGATGCTAATTTACAACAGCAATCACCCTCTCGATTGCGTTCGTGACCGGAGTCTCCTACTTGCTCAGCTTGATGTTCTCAGTTCAGAACTATGACAGACTGGCAGATACACGAACAGGCCTACCACTAGCTGAGATTTTCCACCAAGCAACCTCGACAAAAGGAGGAGCGTTCGGCCTGGTCTTCATGGTCTGGGTTGCACTTGGACCGTGTGTGATCGGCTCCCAACTTAGTGAGAACCAGATCAGACAGATTGAATCTCAATTTCTAATGGCCTTCAGGTACTGGACGTGTATTTTGGGCCTTCTCTCGTGATAATGGCCTCCCGCTTTCTCATATGTACGTCCTTAAACTCAACAAGCATTTCACTGGCTAATTATCTCCAGCTGGGCTCGTGTCAATCCTAGACTTGGATCTCCTTTTAACGCCCAACTCTGTGTAGGAGTGATCATTGCTTTGCTGGGCTGTATTTATCTAGGATCCAGTACTGCATTCAATTCGATGATGAGTTCCGCGGTGTATGAATGGCAACGGACGTGATTTTGAAATTTACTGACAATATACTAGGACGATTAACAACCTCGCCTATATTGTTCCAATCCTCACGAATGTATTGCTTCGCCGGCGGACAATGCATCGTGGTCCGTTTTCAATGGGCCAGTTCACTGGAATGACGGTAAATATAATTGCGGTCCTATGGTTGGTCTTTGCGATTATCTTCTTCTCTTTCCCTTTTGAAATGCCTGCAACTGGTAAGTGTTATGAACGGAATCGAAAATAGCCTAACAGGGCTATAGATCCCTTCGTTATGCTGACAGAGGTCTAGTTTCGAACATGAATTATACATGCGTCGTTGTTGGTGGGTTCTTGATTATAGAGCTAGTATGGTGGCTCGTTGCGGGCAGAAAATACTCTCAGACGGTACAGCGGGCTAGAGAGGAGCATGATACAGCGATGGTTGTGGAGGAACAGCATAAAGCGTAGTACTTGAGAAATCTGAGTCCATTGTTTCGACCTCAATCTAGGCCAAAGTAGAAAATACCAGGTAGATAGTATCAATCCTGTGTCAAATTAGCCCAATGATTCAATGAACGGGAGGAAGTAAAGTAATCACCAATGACCACGTTTGAACCCAAGCCTCTTCAGTCTCCCTTGCTCCTCGAATCCTCGCTGAATATACCACCTTCTCAACGCTTCGCCTCCATCTTCGCCTTCAGGATCAACCGCCATAATTGCAACGATATTCCGAACAATATGGAGCTCTACCTCTTTTGACTCATCGCCATTGACACAGGCACTATGGCGATCCTCCTTAACCCTGTAGCTCACTTTGCCCGATCGTACAAGGTCAAGTAGGTTCTTCAGTAAAGTTGATCCCACGGAGCAGGACTGATGATCTGGGTGGACGAATAGACTCAGTTCGACGGTGGGTCCATATGAAAGAAGATGTTCCCTGAATGGCGAAAGGTAGGCATACCCGAGAACAGTTTCAGGTTTTTCACTAGCTCCCTTCGTGTCGGCTTCTCTCACTGCAACAAGGAATGGGAGCTCACAGTCCTTGAGTTCATGCCATTTGGCCTCATATGTTTGCAAGGGAGGCGGGAATTCCATAGATGCAAGAGACGTGTTCAGGATGTAGTATTCACCTATGGCACGGATCTGAGGAAGATCTACTAGCTCGGCTGGACGGTAGGTCGTCATTTTGGTACATAATGTGGTGTCCTGGAATTATTTGTATCACAGTTGGACTTAGGTTGCAGTTCAGGCGTGTCATGGTGAGGATGAGTAAGCCGCGCTCTGCAAACCTTACTGCTACTCAGCCTCAGATTTTCGAGGGAATGCAGAACAGAAATATTGCAAATGACCGTTATGTGAATTTTGATTTTGTTCTCCTTTGGATTCCCTTTTCGAACTTGTATTGGGAAGGAAGACATAGGACTGGTCTTCTCTACAGGCTTACCTGTTATAGAATGATGAAATGCGTTATAATTACCTAACAAAATAAATCAGATGTTCAAAAGAAAGCGTCAGCAGAGAGTACGCTACCTGAAAGGCTGGAAAAGCCGACTTCAGCTTCTGACCGGATAACCGTCCACATGCACGGATTATGGCTGGACGGATAAGCAGCGGATAATGGGCGCATATGTGGCGGGTAAGGATAAGCACAGCGGCGGAATTGTACAGTGGAGATAGGAGTTCAAGCTTCTGTCTCCGCAGCAACACACGCACCCCAGATCACCCAACTGAACCCCGCGAGCCAAGTTGTGGAGAGCTCTGGGGTGTCTTGGCTGTGGGGGAATTCTTGGCCCTCTCCAAACTATCCAACAGTTGACTCTGCCAAGGCTTCCGAGGGAGGGGATATAGCACCGTTGTCCATGACTGGGGGTTTTGGCGGCTTGAAGGGTGCTCGAGCCACTTGAGGACTTGAACCTTCTTGAGATGTCTATATAGAAGCTGCCCGCCGAGACCAATTCATGTTTTCTGGATGTTCCCAGACTCCATTCTCACTCATCTTCCACCAGCAAAATGGTTTCTTTCCATCTTAATCGATCCGATAATGATGATATAGCCGATGAGAAGCAGCAGCATACTGATCATGTTGAAGATACATCGAATGTGACCACTGTTGACGGTATTAGAGTCCTCGGCCTAAGTCCAGATGATGCCACTTTTCTTGACAACTTTTCGCAAGATCAGAGAAAAGCTGTTTTGCGCAAGGTAGATGAAAACTCCATTTGGCTTCAACTTATTGAGTATTATAATGACTGAAATGTTCCATCACAGGTCGATTACCGTCTCGTACCTATGTTGTCAGTGCTGTACTTGGTCTCTCATCTTGATCGAGCCAACATTGGAAATGCGAAAATCGCCGGACTTACCTCGGATCTCGGGCTGAGTGGCATTCAATACAACATTGCCCTTAGTCTCTTCTTCATTCCTTATGTTTTGCTTGGTAAGCTGAGCATGATGATGCAGTGATCGTTCTAACGCTAATCAAAAACAGAGGTGCCAAGTAACATGCTTTTGAAACGCTGCGCACGGCCATCCTTCTATCTCGGCACTCTTATCATTTGCTGGGGAATCATCATGACCTTGACGGGCGTTGTGCAAAACTTTGGTGGTTTGGTCGCAGTTCGTATCTTGCTGGGAATATTTGAGTATGTCTGAGGTTCTCCGTTGATTTGGATCGCTCGTAATAACACTGCACAGAGCTGGATTCTTCCCCGGTGCGGTCTACCTCTGCTCCTTTTGGTACATGCCGAGAGATCTTGCGACGCGAATCTCCATCTTTTATTGTGCAAGCGCCCTGTCAGGTGCTTTTTCAGGTCTCTTGGCAGCAGGTATTGCAAAGATGGACGGCGTGGGCGGTTATGAAGGTTGGCGCTGGATCTTCCTGCTTGAAGGACTAGCTACAGTTATTCTTGGTGTGATGTGCTTCTTTCTTCTTATCGACTCGCCTCGTTTGTCAAGTCGGTGGTTAAATCCGGAGGAAATAAGATTTTTGGAGCTGCAGCACTTTATCAAGGATGGAGGTCAGTTCAAGGAAGAGAGAAGTAGGACTTCGTGGAATGATATCCGAGCTGTGCTTTCGAACTGGAGAATGTATCTGCTGGCCTACATTCTCTTATGTCAATCTGCCTGTTCTTATGGTGAGTGAACCCATTAAGACCGGCGACTTTTCAGTTGTTGACGTTTTCTTAGGAACCAAGTTTACACTTCCCACCATTACAAAGGGAATGGGCTTCAGTGGCACAGCTGCCCAACTTATGACCGTGCCTCCCTACGTCGCAGGCGCGATATCTGCCGTCTTCTTTTCAACCCTGTCCGACCGGTTTTACTGGCGTATGCCATTTGTAGTCGCTCCACTTCTACTAATTATCATCGGGTATTCGATAATCATCGGACTCGGTGGGCATCTGAAGGAGAATCTAGGACCGGGCTTTTTCGCCATTATTCTTACTTGCATGGGTATTTATCCCACCCACCCATCCACAACATCCTGGACGATGAACAATCTCGCACCCTCGAACCGTCGAGCCATTGGAAGTGCGTTCAATATCTGCGTTGGCAATATTGGCGGAATTATTGGAAGCTACATGTACCTCGACCGGGAAGCCCCTACTTATCCTACGGGCTTTGGATTGTCCCTGGCATTTGGTGGTACGGCACTATTAGCGGCATTGGCTCTTGAAGCATCGTTTTGGTGGGGAAATAAGCGGAAGAATGCGCTGAGTGAGGTTGAGATTCGGGAGAAGTATAGCGATGAGCAATTGCTGCAGATGGGGGATAAGTCGCCGCTATTCAGATATACTCTCTAGGCGTCGGCCTTGAATCCATGGTTTTCATCAATTTATTAAGTCCTTCGAATCGCTCAGTCTTTATTGCCTTCCTTTCCATCAGTTCAAAGACCTTGAGAGTGAAAGGGTGCTACAACGGATGTAAGAGGTGCTTCTTATCTCGTCAGCCCTCCTGGTAGATTCTCTTGAACACGAAAGACTCATATCTGTAATTAGAGGCGTTCAGCCATAATCCGGCAGATGGTAGCGTCGCGGCACTGCCTGATCGGGACACATAGTCACTTACGCTCAACATAAAGATAGCCTGTGATCGGATCCATCTCACTCAACCAGCAGACCCATGTACGAGCTCGTGAGTGTACTCCCAATCTTTCTGACTGCCCTCTAATATCGCACAAGAAAAGAACAATAGGAAACCCCGGCGAAGTCAGAACCCTAGCTGAGACATGTATTAACATAGGAGCATGATGAAAGGACATCACAAAGCTTAGTTGAGCACTACACCTACTAGATTTAGTGTAGCACAATTCAGAGAAAATTTGCAAGTGTCACTTTGAGTTCCTTATTTCGAGACATTGAAGAGCTGTCATTGTTATATTAGCTAACAAGCAAGGTGACACTTAATTATAGCCGAAATTCACATTGACGTCCCAATATTCATAGAAACGACCCAACTTAGTATGTATCACTTCTTGATCAATGACGCATTTTCAGGACAGTTTGGTACGAATAAGAATAATTTATTAGGTATCTGTATTATGGTCGAAGATGTTATCACTACTATGAACTACGAATAGTGCGCCTTGCCTTAAACTGTTTATACGAAGTTCAACCAATATTGCCTTATTGTTGACAGAAACTTCCAGAAAATGTTTCTCAATTAAGACATGGGTTGAATAGGGATCGCAGGGGTTTTCATGGATTGTATCAATTAATCCACTGACATGAAGAACCTCTGAGGTGGTGAGAGTTATGAAACCCGAGGCCAGGCGAGAGCTTGAGACTATGATAGATCAATGATAGACTAATTGTATTTGAGCGTAATGCTCATAGTCCTACTCCATGAGGCAAATATTTCTTGCCGGGCTGCTTGAGATTCTAAAGCCGAAATGCTTTGCAAGCGATGTGATATAGTGCCTTTGAAGCAAATTGAAAATTTCTTGATGGCCTCCAAATAAAGCGGCCTTGAAAGCGTTGCCAAGGAAGCCACCTTTCACGTTAACATCCGCTCCCTTATCCAAGAGTAGTTTGACAATATCGTGGTGACCTTCCAATGAGGCAGCCTGTAGAGCGTTGCCAAAGAAACCACCCTTCGCATTAACGTCCGCTCCCTTGTCTAGGAGTAGTTTGACAATATCCTGATAGCCTTCAACTGAAGCAGCCTGTAGAGCGTTGCCGAAGGGCCCGCACTGCGCATTGACATTTGCTCCCCTGTCTAAGAGTAGCTTGACAATATCCAGATGGCCTTCTGCTGAGGCGGCCTGGAGAGCGCTGCCGTAGTGGCCACCTTCCGCGTTGATTTCCGCTCCCTGATCTAAGAGCAGTTTGACAATATCCCGATGGCCTTCTGCTGAGGAAGCCTGAAGAGCGTTATTGTAGTAGCCACCATGCGCGTTGACGTCCGCTCCCTTGCCAATGAGAGCTTTTGCGGACGCTTCTAGTCCAACAAAACAAGCATAATTCAGCCTGGAACTCTCTGGAGAACCAGAACTATTGTCCCAGAATTTATCAGGCTGATATGCATAAGCCCACTGTTGGAATGTCGCTTCAGTTTCTAGGAACTCGACGATCACTTGGACCATGTCTTCGGAATCTTGGGTCAATCGAGCATGATCTGTCCAGAATTCCGCCGCATATCTGGCCATCGGGAATTTCTGCTCGATATTTCTGCCACTAGTGCTGATGTATGTAAGATAAGCCAAGCACGTTTTTGTAATAGAAATGCTGGCAGTCATGATATCAAAATGAGCCTCTCCGAGAAGGTACTCCTTAACGGAAAAATGAGCAAGATGCAACTCTTTATCGTCGGCATGAACGAATGTTGCTAAGCCGGAACAGTAATCCAAAATATCAGTTTCGCAAAACAATCGACGATTAGTGTCAAACCCTTTTGGTTCTTTTTCGATTCGCGTCGCTATGACCTCTTTAGCCTCACTTAACTTTAGAGGTCGCTTGCAGTGCACTAGGAATTGCAGGAGACGTATTGCGTCGCTCGCTATTTCCTTTGGTATGGATATAAGCATCCGCCGGTATGTCTCATTTAGATTTGGCGGCAAAGATTCAAGAGCCTCCTCCATAGCTGCCTGGTGACGACATCGAGCCAGGCTATCTAACTGGCAAAAGGCCCATCTAAACCTAAATAGGGCGTCAGTAGCAGTCTTGCACGTATCAATTGAAATGTCAATATCTCACATCCCATCTGCCCCCTCGCCAACTTCCTTCCTGATCCTCTGGAGAAGATCCTGGGGCAAGGGTTTCTCCGTAAAGTCTGGACGTTGAGAAAGCTGTGCTGTGACCCAGGATTGGATGTCGGAGTTGACAGATTTACTATTGATTAATATGCAGTTTTCTTTCCCAATCAACCGAGGAATATGACGCAAAAACTCGGACTCAGGTCGACTGGTATAGAGCAGCTGAACATGGCCCAGCTCTGGCTTGGACATCATGTGCCTGATCCACAGGCAAATATCATCTCTTGTTTTCGATTCATCCAATGCGTCTATGATAATATAAACTCTGCCCTCAACTTCTAGCATACTGGAGACAGCATTGAAAAGCGTCTTCATCGAAGGTTGGGTGCCGCCATTCTGGTGTGCTTGAAACAAAGCATATAGATGTGCAGGGCTGCTAGCTCCAGCTTGGTAAAGTTGAAAAGCGAGCGACCGCAGCATTCCATCCAAGGTCTGCTTTGTTGTATCGCTAAAGTCAAAAAAGAAGTTGAGAATCAGACAATCCTTCTTTTTCGCAAGATGATCAAGCACAGCTGCACTGAGAATTGTCTTTCCACATCCCGCGAGCCCGTGCAGCCATAAATGTCGATTTGAGCCCGAGTACCACGACTGGAAGACGGGACTCTCTAATAGCCATTTGCCTGTCCCCTCATGATGAAGTGCCATTGCATCATTGGCATTTGTAGACGGGTCCGGTGGACAAAGCCAACGCCTGATCTTATCGGTATGAAGTTCAGACCTGATGGAATCAATCGTAGTTTTCGTTGCAAACGTCGTCTGCTGCACATCGTCAATCTGTTGTTGGACTACTCACAGTCAGAGTGTTTCCCGAATTGAGATACAATACGGTCTCGCACATATGCTAGTCTAGCAAAGGAATCAAAATGGTAACTAACCTAACTGAAGCACTTCTACTGCCCTTTTGGTCTCTTGCACTTCTGCAGCCGGCACATGCTCCAGAAGCTCCTTGGCATATGCAGCGGCGGTCGCCGAGGCGTAGCATTGCCATCGATCATTTATATGAGAGTCGGCATAATGGCAGATCCCTCGGATCACCAGACAGGGAAATAGGTTCATTAAGCCAGCCGCTTCCATCTCAAAGCAAATGCAATCTTTGCCAATTTCAGCAACAATCTGATCGCGCACAGCGGCGTCTTTAATGAGCATGTCGCCGGATGCGATGGTCCCATAGTGGATATCTGGCTCTGTAGTGTCTCGCGGTTCGCGTTGAACCTCACCAGTCGTGTCACAGCCCTGGCAGTCTGAGCCGGGGACGTGGTCACATGAAGATTTAAACAGGCGGTCTTTATCGAATCCCTGATGAAAATAGCCAGGATTTTGATTGGTTCTCTTGCCCATCTTCGGGTTCTTCTCCAGCATTTCCTGAAGGAAGCAGGGAATCTTTGAGTCCTTGCGCTCGTGTTCAGCCTGTATGCTGCTAAGAGCATTGAGCAGCACTAACGGAGGCCGCCCGAGAAAGCCATTGCGCTCACGTATGTCACCAGTCTTTGCTTTTACCGAGTCGTACTGGCAGACGCCCCCTTTCGTCCCATAGGGCTGGCTCACGACAACGTCACCTAGCCGGATATCGTGGTTTTCTTCCGGTCGAGCGATGCCGCCGCCTATGCCCACCAAAAGACCAATACGTATGGATGGCAGAGAAGCAAGCAGACCCGAGGCGGTGGCAGCAGCTGAAGTGATTCCATAGACTCCGGCAGCCAGAGAAGCAATCACAATATTGTGCTCTCCCACGCGACCCCACTTGTAAATGTTCGCGTCGGCTTCATGTCGATTGAAGCCTATTGGAGCCGCATGTTCCTCGTCGAGCATCGCTCCTGCAGCTGCCCGCTCGATCGGTAGAGAAGCTATCCAAGCGATCGTATAGAAGTCGGGGCTGTCGAGGGCGTTGTGAGATGTCATGATGTGCAAAGTAGCGCACGAAAACTAGACTATCAGATAGCCCGCGGAAAGGTAAGAAATACAATATTGTGCAGTTCGCCTTCATCCACGAGAGAGGAGTTGAGTTACTCGCGGAGGGGCGGAGACACAAACCTGGTATATTATTGCATCTGACTGTAGACAGACTAGGGAAGGTGAAAAAAACATGTCAGGCTCAGCCCACGAGATTTTGTTCATGGCATGCGCAATGTGGGGTCAGAAACTGACGGCGCTTAGTGAACGCTTGGTTATAGGCTGCTGAAAATGCCACACCGCGCGCCCCGCGCAAGGTGCAGCGATGTCGATACACGCGATTTTCACCGTGGGTGCCTCCAAAGATCACAAGGAAAGCCCGGGAATCAACGTATTTTGGCGAAAGTGTTTTGAGAGCCCTGAACAACGGTAATGAAAATCCATCGTATCTGCCGGTTTCATGTTGCTGCCATTGATCAAATCATGTCAAATTGCGTGCCTCCGTGCCTCTACATGACGCGTCGGATGTGGTGACATCATTCTATCACACTGATTCCAGTCAAATGTGAGAGTAGATCTTTATGTTCCGGCATTTTATATTGTCGGGGCTTCGACACTGATCCGCGCGAGCCAGTGGACGCACGCCGGCTTAGAGATATTCTTCTCGAAGAGATTATGCTGAGCATTAGTATACTTTATGTGACTGACTGCAGTCTGAAAATTGCCTGTTAAAGGACGACCATGATAATTCGCGCATTCGGCGGGTTGTTGACTATGTCGACTTGTGTGCGGAGGGCCTGGGTAGGATGGGTTTTGGTTTTTCTGTTCCAAATTCTGCAGATGCTTTTCAGCCACCGAATTTCCTGGTGGATGCGAGGGAGTTCTGTAATCCTCAAGGAGAGCGTGGCTTATTCTGTGTACACGCAAAAGGTTCTTAAGACTTGCGCCAAGGCACGGCTGTTACATCATGCATTATGCAACAATTGGAGGGTTTCACAAATTTCCCTCGTTTGACCAGGTGCCCAAGTGGTTAAAAACGGTATCAGGCAAGTATGCGAAGAGGTTAATGACCTCATCAGCAAGAGAAAGTAGAGAGACCCCTGGTGCAACGTGTCTCTGGAGCCTGAAGCGGAACGTGGTCCTAACATATCCGATAGTGCGGGTTCTCAAGGGTTTCGCACTAAATTATATCATAACACATTGTTTACGCGGAAGTGCAATCGCGCTGGCTTATTGAGAGCTTAGAAGGAGGTATTACGGCCCCCTGTAAGCTTGCATACGAGAAATAACAAATGCTCTAATCGCAGTCTCGGGAAGCGTGGTTCTACCCAAATTGAATTTAGCTCGTCAAAGATAGGTCCATGGCTTCAGCTAACGCTACCAGTCAAGTTTAGCATACTCTGGAGGGTCAGATCACCCCCAATCACCCACGAGAATGCAATGCAGTGTATCCGCTCATTTTCCGCCGTGTGGGGGAAAGCGGATAATGGAAACCTTGGGATGAAACCTGGAATCCGGGGGCGACAACTCCACATTATTAGTTCGCTGGCAATATGGCGATATGCGGGGAATTGAGTCCAATTGAACTATATATTCCAAGCTCCTTGGCAGCAGTGCCCAGGGAGCTTATTTTTGTTTATCAAACCTAATCATGGATGTTGATAATTTGAAGGACACTCAAACTGGTCACTTGGAGGTATCTCCTAAGTCCATAGTGGCGGACACTGGATTTGAAGGACTCACAGCTGAAGAGACTAAGCAATTAGAGAAGAAATGTGAGTACCCCTCTATGACATGCATTACGAAGTGAAGTTCACCTAAATATATGGGTACAGTGGTTAGGAAGATTGACTTGCACCTCATTTCATCCTTATGTCTGCTTTTCATCTTCAACATCTTAGATCGGTCCAATATTGCAAATGCCAGGCTAGGTGGTATGCAAAAGGATCTAGGTCTCAGTGACACCCAGTATCAAACTGCCGTTGCCATAATGGTGAGTCCCCCACGTCAGGCCGAGACTTCGATACTAATTCAGATTTCTTAATAGTTTGTTGGTTATCTGCTCGGGCAGGTCCCAAGTAACATTATCCTCACGCGAATCAAGCCGTCACGATATATCCCCACGGCGATCTTTATATGGGGCGGTATATCCATGTCCGCGGCAGCCACACAGAATTTCACTGGAATCATAGTGGTTCGTGTTTTGCTGGGGTTTGCGGAATCTCCCTTTTTCCCTGGTGCTCTGTATGATCTCCACTTCCCCCAGTATTGATTACAGGCTGCTGATGAGGGTTTAGTCTTTTGGTGAGCTCTTGGTATAAGCCGCAGGAGATTGCACCTCGCGTTGCGGTGATGTATTGTGGTAATACCATTGCAAATGGCTTTGGTGGAATGATTGCTGCTGGTATTCTCAGTGGCTTAGATGGTGCGTCAGGTTTAGCAGGATGGAGGTGAGTACGCTACTTTCCTGACTCGATTCACAATACTGACGATCTTGAAGATGGTTATTTATTATTGAGGGAGCAGGAACAATGGTCGCAGGCATTCTAGCTGTCCGACTTCTTCCGGATTTCCCTCGATCTGGTCAGCGAAAATGGCTCTCTGAACAGGAACAGCGATTTGCGGAGTGGCGGCTGGCTCAGGCAGCGAACGATGAGATCGATGAAAATGGTCCGATCAAAGAGGCTCTTGTTGATGCGATTACTGATCCGAAGGCATGGATGCTTATTGCCATTCAGATCTGTCAGCTTACATCTCAAACATGGACCTACTTCTTCCCGGTAAGTCTTCTATACAAGAATCGTGTTGATTCAACTGATCTAATCGATCACGAGCCTAGTCTATCGTGAAAACCCTTGGCTTCAGCAATATCGTCACTCTTTTGATCACGGCGCCCGTGTACGTCTTCGGCTTCTGTACCTCGCTGGGCAATTCATTCATTGCTCAACATACGAATAAGCGCGCCGTCTTGATTATCTGGCCTTTGATCATTGACATTGTTGGAAACATCATGGTTATCTCGACAACCGCTACTGCGCCTCGGTACGTGGGTATGTTTTTGATGTGCGCTGGCTCATACTCGGCCTTCAATGTTGTGCAGGCATGGATTGCGAGTACGGTACCGCGTACCCGAACAAAGCGAGCTATCGTCTACGCTTTGGTTAATCTTTTCGGCAACTCGTCGAATATCTACGGCTCTTACTTTTTCCCTACCTCAACTGCGCCTCAGTATCGCATGGGTGGAATTATCCTGTCATCTTTTGCTGCAGGCGGTGTTATCCTTGCAGCTGTTCTGGGTTTATGGCTGAGAAAGTTGAACCAGAAGGCAACTGAAGAGGGGGATATGGATGGCCAGATACGTTACAAATATTTGTGGTAGATTTTTATTTACTGAGATTGTTAAGTTGGCGTAGCTCAGTAGCTATGAACATCCGTTTGGATGCGACTGGTCTAAGTCCAATGTCTGCAAGCTCTGACACTAAATCAAAGGTCCCAGATATGTAGCCAGCTATATTACATTTGAGACCATTTTGGAAATTAATGAACGAAGACTACCTTCAGTAGGTCAATCACCTGAGGTGCCATGCATAAGGCCTTTTCGGAGAAAGCAAGAAGTACCTATTGCTGCACATCAAATTACCAATGAATGTCTGATCGTGTTAGACGAAAATGACTTCTACACAAGAGATTAACATAGGACGTAGGGGTAGGAAGCCTGGGTGGGGATTAATCTGCTTTATTTCAGACCCGTATATGCATTAAAGGTTTTGATAATTCGTGAGTGCTAGACTGATCAGCATGTGTGTGGGTAGAGTACGAGAAAAGGGTAATTTCTTACAAGTTGGAAGACGATCGAGTTGTGGCCAGAAATCTAAAATTGGTTCCTCCGTGGGTCCCATCATAGGGAACAGATTCTCGATGCCGTAGAGCGCTGCTGATGCTTGAAGATCCGTATCTTCCATAAGTTGCTGAGAACATTGCCAGTCAATTGGTGATTGTTCGGTGATAATTCCATTTCCAGGTGACCCTTCGGCCGATGAGATTGATTGAGATTGCATATTGGACTCTGGGCCCTGGCTAGGCCGAGCGGTTGGTGGATGGCTTTTACCAACATTTGTTAGCCCAAGAATGCGCCTGTGGCATTCGGATTTTAGAGCATCTAGCACAAACGTATAGCGCCAGGCAAGCGAATTTAACTCGGTGGCTTGACCAAGGTAGTACTGCGTCTTTTCTGCCAAATCATATAAAGAGGCTTGAGCCACTGTTTGAGTCGCCAATTCTTCGGTATCGCCTTCTGTTACCCAGTCGGGAGGAATGCGTCCTTTCTTAGAATTGATGAGGTAAATGTAAGCGATTGATAGAGCGTTGAAAGCGATATACTGTGTATACCAGAATGTTGGTAATAATTGGTTTTCTTGGACAAGTTCCAAGACCAATTCAAGTGTTTTTCGTGCGGTGGTGATACATTTTAAAAGACTGCTTTTCAGAGCTGGGTTTTCAGACTCCTCAGAAAAAGCCCAAAGGAGTAGAGGGCGCGTCACGAACATGATAGCGTGATAATGAGCGAGTCTGATGACTGTCAACTGCCTTTGGAATATCGAGATGAGACTGCTGGGACAGACTGAGTCGCCGAGTAGCGGTGGAAGCGCGGATTGCCACTCATTTATTTGGCTCAAGAATACTTCCATGCTGTCTATCTCACGGACTTTTTCACCGGGGTGAATCGAGTATAACTCCTGAGAGGCCTTGGCCAAAATACGTGATAGTTTCGCATGACAAACTGGAGCGTCCATCAAACAGTTCCTGGCTCGGGATGAGCTAGATTGAGTCGAGTCGATGTTCTCGTCGTTTATGAGTGACGGATAGTCCTGGTCAATGTCTTCTTCCCTCAGAAGCCGTGGTCGGCCCAGTATGAGGCTGAGATATTGATCCAGCGTGAAGCAGCACCAAAGCAAGCGTTTGGAGCATTGAAGAGCTACCTCACTTCTAGAAGTATCTGAGCGGGTCTGCTTCCTATGTACTCCAATCGTCATCAATAACTGCACAGTTTGACCAAAGTTGAACCAGGCTTGATTCATCCGTGAGGTGCCAAGAAGATATAATACTGTTAGAAATCTTGCTTGTGCCGATTCTAGGGTAGGCACTCCGGTCTCTTTAGACAGCATCTGTTCTGCTAGTTGGTAATATGCCTCGCATTTTTGCCAGTCCAAGTGGTCCGTTTGCTGCTGTACATTGGTATGACAGGGCGTTGCAGATAGCGATGCAATTGCGCATTGTATCAGAATAATTGCCCTTGATGCCAATGAGACTTCCGCTGTAGCTGGTCCTGATTGGTTTGCTATCTCTTGATCAAACATCAGATTGACCCAATTTTCCACGGTGCCCTGGTGCAATATCCGATAGGTTGGAGATGCAAAGTCGAAGTACCGCCGTACAAGCTGGTCCACAACAGCTCGGGTGGGCCATTGAAGCTGAGCAGGGGGGATTTGTGGAGCTTGGCGGTCACCGAATGAGAATATGGAGGCATGGGCATCTTCAGGCGTTGACGGAAATGGAGCCTGACCATGTTGCTGATGGTCAAACTCTCTCACTGCTCGATCCAGAAAAGAATGGGCCGAGGCAGGGCCGCGATACTGACCTCCCAAATCGATGGGATCACCCCGGCTTGAGTTTGTCAACGCAGGACTGGGCCCAGTGGGTAAAGGTTGGCTTGCAGGTGGGCGGGGTCCCATCGCCGTTTCCGCTTGCCGACTTGACGGTGGCGGGCGTGCGGCGGATCCCCGGTGATATGGAACATTGTAGGTACAATTCGCACCGATCCGCACACAGAACCGGCATGGGATATCTCCGGTGCAGGCTTTCTTTCGTGCTTTACAGGAGTCGCATGCCCGAGTTACCTTGCTTCTTTTCTGCGCCACTCGGGCTAGCACCCTCCGACGGTTCATTCGTTCTTCCTCTGCTGCACCGACCATTTCAAGAGATACCTGAGACTGATTCGTTGTTTGCTTCGGCAGTAATGAAAGAGAAAGTCATCCCGCATGGGATGTTTTCCGCCTGCTCCCACTTTCGGATAAATGCATATTTCCGAAAGCCGGGGTATCCAGATCTTCAAGGTTCTAAGGCCCAATGAAAGACGTTAACAAAATATGCTTCAAGATAAATCAAGTCATAATGGACCCATATTCAAGGGTGCTTTCGTAAAAGCCCGGATGTCTGTCTCATTTGCAGTGGAGAATTTTCCGACCGAAGTTAATCATCCATAGACCTTTTTCCGTCTCGTCCAAGTATACCCACAGAATGTGGGGTCCTTGTGATTTTCCAAGGACTTCAAAGGACGACATGATCCTCGAATTGCTCCAACTTATTCTCAGTCTCCTTGGATTTTTTTGAGCATCACCAATGGCTATCACAACGCACTTTACCCTCAACACTGGCGCCAAAATCCCCGCTGTGGGTTTCGGCACTTGGCAGGCAAAGCCTCTGGAAGTTGAGAATGCAGTCGAAGTCGCACTGAAGCAAGGCTATCGTCACATTGATTGTGCTGCTATTTACCGCAACGAAACGGAGGTTGGGAATGGTATCAAGAAGTCTGGCGTACCACGAGAGGAGATCTTCATCACAGGCAAGCTTTGGAACACGAGTCACGCGCCCGAGGATGTTGAGCCGGCATTGAACAAGACGTTGAAGGACCTTGGGCTCGACTACCTGGATCTTTACTTGATGCATTGGCCTGTGTATGTGATGCCAAGCTTTCTTATCTTCTGGTGCTAATAAACGAACAGTGCCTTCAAATCCGGTGATAAATGGTTCCCATTGAACGAAGATGGGGTCTTCGAACTTGCGGATGTCGACTACATCACAACCTACAAAGAGATGGAAAAGCTGTTGAAGACGGGAAAAGTCAAGGCAATTGGTGTTTCCAACTTCAACATCCGCCGACTGGAGGAGCTACTAGGTCAAGTCTCCGTCGTGCCCGCTGCCAACCAGATTGAAGCCCACCCATACCTCCAGCAGACCGACCTGCTGAAGTTCTGTCAGAGCAAGGGAATCATCGTGGAAGCCTACTCTCCTTTAGGTAACAATCAAACCGGCGAGCCCAGGACAGTTGATGACCCGTTGGTAGCTCAGGTCGCTAAGGAGACAGGAATGGACCCAGGCCCTCTGCTCGCTAGTTGGGGTGTGCAGCGCGGGACTGTTGTTTTATCAAAGAGTGTCACACCTTCTCGTATCGAGGCCAATCTCAAGGTGCAGGCTCTTTCTGATGAAACCTTTGCGCAATTAACCAGTCTGGAGCGACACAAGCGATTCAATTTCCCAGCCATCTGGGGCTATGATATTTTTGAGGAGTTTGGGACGGAAGCGGTGCGCAAGGCTGCTGCTGCTGCGGGTCCTGCTAATAAGCTAAAGTTCACTGTTTAGAGGAATAGTCCAACATAGAAATAGAAAATCTCTTAGATTGCAAGTTCAATTTCAAGGCTAAATGAAAGACCAGTTATGCAGAGACTAGACTTATTTTTACTGGACTACACATCTCCTTATTTCGCGGTTTGGACTAAATTGGTTTTACAGAACACAAAGGCTTCTGGAGGCTCGGCCTCTCTTCATGAGGTCTGAAGCCCTATCATTAGTAAAAATTCAATCTTCAATGTTGTGACATCACCCTTACAAGAAAAACCCCTTTAACAGAGATGCATTCCAGCTCAGATGTGTGTTTGACATTATGTGCACATTTCCGCCGCATCTCCGTGTTATGTGGGGCTAGTTGGCGGAAAAAAACGAAGCGCGGATATGTCTTTTTGATCCATACTCCTTGGCGCACCGTCAACGGTTAAGAGAACACGGAAAATTATCCTATGCGGGGTTGAATGCAGATCTATTAGCTGATGTCAATGCTTTGCTACCAGACATTCATGTCGGATTTGATGCACCACTAGCGGGTCCGGAGCGTTCGTGGATAATGCAGATCCATGAAGCAACAAGACGAGCATTTATTACTATCTCAGGACCTCAAGTAAAAAGGTCAATTCGTAGTCCATCTTGTTGCTTTTACAAAGTTGCAAGCATTCTATTACCATGGCTACCTCGGTCCTCTCCCCGGCCATGTTGCCATTACCAACCACATCGCCTTCACCTATGCCTGGTTCGGCAATCTGCACAACCACAACCGCGCCTGTTCAAACAAATGACATCTATACAATCGATGGTCTTTTGCGTGATAGGGCGGCAGGCGAGACTGCAAATGAGCCCATAGTCGCATATCCTTCATCTGCGACCAACTATATTTATTACACGCCACATGAGGTATGTGTCAATCACAACTACCGTGAATCAAACTAACACTCAGCAGTTAAACCAACTGGTTGAGGCAGCTGCGGTAGATTACTCTAAAGAAATTCCTCAGCGACTTTCATCAAGCGACCCAGTCCAAGTAGTTGGTTTACTAGGTCCGTCTGACTTTGAATACCTGATTACCCTGCTTGCGATCTCGCGCCTGGGACACACTGTTCTTCTTCTTTCAACGCGCATTGCCGAAGATGCCTACGTCAGCCTGGTCGATACCACGAAATCAACCTTCATCATCATATATCCAAGTTTCCAGACCATGGGAGAGAATGTTTCCAGGCGCACAGGCGCTACTCAGGTCCCAGTTATATCTCCCTTGGACCCAGCCACAATCGCAGCCTCTGCTAGCCTACCAGTCGCTAACCTACATGGTCCAACCGAAAACAAGCACATCACCTGGGTTATCCATTCCAGCGGATCGACTGGACTTCCGAAGCCAATCTACCAAACACATGCCGGGGCCTTGAAGAACTATGCCAATAACTTCGGGCTCAAGGGATTCATTACCCTGCCTCTCTTTCATGCTCATGGTATCAGCTGTCTTTTCCGTGCAATTCATTCCCAGAAATTGATCTACATGTATAACGCGAGTCTACCGCTCACTGCCACATCACTTCTTACGACATTGAAGGAGCACCCCGATATTCAGGTTCTCTACGCGGTACCATATGCCCTGAAGCTCTTGTCGGAGTCGGAGGAGGGCTTGAAATGCATGGCACCACTTGAGCTTGTCATGTTCGGTGGTTCGTCCTGCCCGAAGCCAATCGGCGACCTGTTGGTGCAGAATGGTGTCCGTCTTATCTCCCACTATGGAACCACCGAGACTGGCCAACTGATGACTTCTTTCCGTGAGAGGTCCGACCTGGACTGGGATTATGTTCGCCCGGGACCATCTTTACTGCCGTACCTACGATGGGAGGAGCAGGAGGATATGGCTGGAGTCTATGAGCTCTGTGTCTTGGAAGGTTGGCCATCAAAGGTGGCCAGTAACCGGCCGGATAATTCTTATGCGACTAAGGATCTTTTCGAGAAACACCCAACGACGCCTAATGCTTGGCGGTACTATGCCCGCTTGGATGATACCTTGGTTCTTGAGAATGGCGAAAAGGCCAATCCGTTGACGATCGAAGGTGTTGCTCGAAAGAACCACAATGTTGCCGAAGCAATCGCGTTTGGGAGTGCTAAGCCTCGCCTGGGTCTGTTCATCATTCCATCTGAGAAGACTGCCTTCACGACAAATGCTGAATTGATTGATGCTATTTTCCCGGAGATCGAAAAATGCAATGCGGAGTCTCCTGCGTATGCATACATTTCTCGAGATATGATTCATGTTCTCCCGAGAGACACTGAGTATCGCAAAACGGACAAAGGGACTGTCATTCGATCTGCATTTTACCAGCAGTTTGCGGAAAAAATCAATGAAACCTACTATGCCCCAGATATGGAGGGTAGCTTAATTTTGGAAGGTCAAGAGCTTATCAGCTTCCTCCGAAACACACTTCTAGACATCGCCCCATCGATTGCTACTTCCACCTTGGAGGAGGCCACTGATGTTTTCAGTCTGGGTGTGGACAGTCTTCAGTCTATCCGACTCCGAGGTGCCATCTTGAAAAACCTTGATCTTGGCGGTCATAAGTTGGGACAGAACTTTGTCTTCGAGAACCCGTCGATACGGGCGATGTCTGAAGCAATCCAAAATTTGCGTTTGGGTCAAGAACGAAAAGAGCAAGTGCCCGTGGAAAGCAGAATGCGAGCTTTGATTGATAAATACAGCTCCAACTTTAAGATTCACACACCTGTTCCGCGTGATATTGACGGGGAGTATATCGTGCTCACCGGAGCTACTGGATCACTGGGTGCACATATTGCAGCCCAGCTGGCCCAATCCCAGAGTGTCCGCAAGGTATACTGTCTAGTTCGTGCCAAATCTTCTGTCGCTGCTCGGAAGCGCGTGTCCCAAAGTCTACGCACTCGTGGATTGTCATTCAGTCTGCCCCCTACTGCTGAGAGAAAGATTATTGCTTTGCCCGCAGACCTATCCAACTCGGACAATTTCGGTCTTGAGGGGGAAACATATTCCCAGATCAAGCGATCAGTGACAGTGGTTATTCACTGTGCTTGGTCTGTCAATTTCAATTGGGCTTTGGAGAGCTTTGAACAAAGCTGTATTGCAGCTACTCGCAACCTTCTGGATCTGTGCCTGAATGCCGAAGGACCCCGGCCTGCCTCTTTTGCATTCTGTTCGTCCGTCAGTACTATCGCTCGTACTCCAGGTAATTGGGCTCCAGAAGCGCTACCTGAATCCTTGAGCTATGCTCAAGGTATGGGATATGCCCAGTCGAAGCTTGTCACGGAGCATATCGTCACCAGAGCTGCGGCACAGACTGGCATGACAGCACGTGTCCTGCGCGCAGGCCAGATTGTCGCCGATACAGTGCACGGTATCTGGAATACTACTGAAGCCATCCCAATGATTCTCCAGACGGCAAAAACCATCAAGGCGCTACCGAAGCTAGATGATGTGCTATCTTGGACACCGGTCGATACCATGGCTTCCAGCATCATCGATCTCAGCCTAAGCCCCGATGCAGCAAACGTTCTCAACGTTACCAATCCCAACCTGAGCCACTGGTCTACACAGCTTCTGCCATTACTCCGAGAGGCAGGACTAGAATTCGAAGAGCTCCCACCCAAGAAATGGCTGCAGCGTCTCCGGGAATCGAACCAAGACCCAGAATACAACCCACCTATCCGGCTCCTCGAATTCTTCGCCTCGAAGTACGACACCAATGCACCAAATCGTGTTCTGCTATACGATACCAAGAACGCACAATCATCATCCCCATCTTTGTCTACCGCAAGTAGTCTGAACAAGACCCTCGTCTCTCGTTTCCTCCAATACTTCATTCAAGCATGGGCTTTCGCTTCTCCAGTCGAGCCACGGGATATAATCTTCCTAATTGGCCCAGCGGGTTGCGGCAAGACAACCGCTGCGACAGCCCTGTCACAGAAACTCCTCATTCCATCCATCGAAGGTGATACCCTCCACTCGCCTCTAGCCCGCCTGAAAATGGACAGGGATATCCCGCTGGAAGATTCTGATCGCTGGGATTGGTTGGCGCATATACGGGGCGCGGTTATGGATCGTTTGCTCGGTACATCTGCACCTGCGATTGTAGTGACTTGCTCGGCTTTACGCACTGTTTACAGGGATGAGTTGAGGCGGTTGTCGCAGTTGTTGGATTTCCCTGTTACGATTACCTTTGTGATGCTCCATGTTGGGGATAGGTCTGTGCTTAAGGATCGCGTGCTTGTGCGTGAGGTGGAGGGGCATTATATGAAATCTGCTATGGTTGATTCGCAGGTTGAGTTGTTGGAGATGCCTTGTGATGAAGGGGATGTGCTTGTACTTGATTCTGGTGTGGGTAGGGAGAAGATGGTGGAGAGTGTGGTGCGGACCGTGCAGGATGTCCTGGAATCATGAAGTTTTCTTATCGCCTTCTACTTAGATATACTTGAAATTGTTATTATCATCGATCCAGCTTCCGAGGACCAATCCGCTCATGCTACGATTTCTTGAGTGAGGGATTTAATGGGTGCTGGATGGCACAAGACCAAGTATGAATGCAACTCGGTTTATAATGGCCCTTGCATTCTACAGGTAGAATAATTGGACAATCGCATCAGTGAGTTGCCTAATGTTTACATCGGCCTTAACAGTCACGGGATCCCTGTCTCCGGTTCCACAAGCTCGGCGCTCATAACCCAAATTGATCGGGCCCGGACTTTATCGCCGAGATCAAGTATCTCATCTCCGAGGCAGGGATGTATATATGGGTCGAGAATCAAGATCAACCCAACATTATCAGTTCCAACAGTTGTCTACCAGCTTTGAAACTCAATTCATTACCAACTCAACATGGCCTCCATTGAGCCCCGTCCCCGTATTGAAGTAAGTAGCCGACACTAACTATGACAACATCCTAATCCTAGATAGACAGGCCGCGAGCCCGACCTCCTCACCTACATCTGGGCTCTCCCCAACTTCCACGAACTCGCAAACAATCCCTCCAAAGTACTAGATGCAATTGACAAGTTCAACACCGAAGAGAATCGCCTCATCAATGTTGGTCCAAAGAAGGGGGCTGTCATTGACAAGGTAATTGAAGAAAGAAGACCATCTACCATGATCGAAATGGGTGGGTATGTGGGTTACTCTGCCATCAAATTCGGCGACACACTTCGTCGGGCAGGAGGCAAGAAATACTATTCGCTAGAAATCAACCCTATCAATGCGTCTGTCGCGAAGATGCTTATCGAGCTTGCTGGGCTGCAGGATATCGTTACTGTGATCGTGGCGCCTAGTCACGAAGCACTTGCACAGCTTGTCCAAGAGGGTGCTATTGAGAAGATTGAGCTTTTATTCTTTGATCATTGGGAAGATCGGTACCGGTATGATCTGTGGTTTGTTGAGAGACTGGGTCTACTGAATAGGGCGTCTTTGCTTGTTGCGGATAATATTTCGCCTGAAGCTGGACGGGGAGTTGATTATGTTGATTGGCTCAAGGCTACTGCTGCCGCAAAAGAGGAGATCTTGAAGGCACATGAGCTCTCGGATGACTTCGAGTCGTTGAATTTGGCTATGCTGATCAAGGAGAAGGGGGTCAAGGGTATGGGCGTTGATTTGGGGAATGTGGAGGGCGTTCCGACTTACATTTATGAGACGAAGATTCACCCGTTTGAGGGTCATAGTGGACGGATGGTATGTTAGACTGTGCTTTGGGCTGATACAATGCTGATTGCTTGAACAGGATGGTGTCGCGATTACAAAGGTGCTTAGCAACTAGGAAGTGCATCTTCTTCGATACTCGGTGATGCTATGATAGTTTTTTGGCTGTCTTTACTTTCAATGACGGTAGAGCTTGGCCCCACCTTTATGCGAATGTTTCAAAGATCTATGAAATGAGAGACTGGTGCTGATTGGTCTAAATAGCAACAACTAGTCGAAAATCTGAGACTTTATGCTTTTCTCCAAGTAGCGTAATTCATAACACTGTAGTCCTATTTTTGGAATAGCGCCATTCAAATGTGTATAAAATATTCATTATTTGCATTAAGCACAATTATTTTCATCAAATAACGTACATCATCTGACATCATATAAACAAATTATCTACTCATATTTTCATCTAGTCATCTCTCCCACATGAAGTATACTGCCTAGCTTAGACAGCATCGGCAAAGGTGTGGGGGTTGGCCAGAGTGGCCGGAGCAGAGGAACGAGCCTTGGGACCAATCAAGTGGTCAAAGGCAGGCGAGTGAGCAACACGAGGAGTGAAATCCTCAAGATCCCACAGGTATCCAAGAGTCTTCAGGACGGAGGTAGCACTGTAAGACTCAGACTTGCCAGTAACGGGGTTGGTACCGTAGTTCTCAACGTGGCCCTTGGGAGCGTAGGGAGAGATCAACCAGGTGGGCATACGTCCACCAAGGCGGTCGAAGTTGAGGGTGTAGCTCTCGCCATTGGCGGCAGTCTCGGTGTAAGTCTTGTTGTCGGGGCGAACAGCAAGAGGGGGAGCGACGTGGTCGAAGAATCCACCCGTCTCGTCAAAGGTGAGCAGGATGAGGGTCTTGTCCCACTGGGGACCGGTGCGGACGGCATCGTAAATCTGCTTAACCAGAACCTGACCGAACGAGACGTTGCCGGAGGGGTGCATGGAGTTGGTGTTCAGGCCACAGCAGGAGGGGTTGATGTAAGAGAGCTGGGGAAGCAGACCCAGGTAAGCATCCTGGTAGAAGTTCTCCAGGGGCACGACGTTGCTCTCGGCGTGCTTGGCGGTCCAGTTGAAGAACATGGAGTCGGGCAGGAAGGCACCGTTGGTGCCGTCGTAGTTGCGCCACGAGATACCCTTGTCGGTGGCCACCTCGAAGATGCTGCTGGTATCAACACCAGAGACAAGGAAGCTGTCGTCGTTCTTACCATGACCATCGGCGGTACCGGAAACGGCACAGAGACGGTTGGGGTTGGTGGGCTGAACGGCCGGTCAGTATTCACGAAATTGAGCGAGGCTTTGGAAAGAACTTACACCGGGCACACACGAGTGCCAGTAGTTGAAGGTGGTGAACTCATCAACCAGGTCCACAAGGGTGGGGACCTCACTCTCGGAGTAGTATCCCATGACCTCCTCAGTGGCGCGCAGAGCGGAGATAGCCGGGTACTCAGCCATCTGACGCTCGACGAAGCCCTTCAGGTTAGGCTTCAAGGTGCCATTGGCAATGGCCTCGTTGTCGGGAGTGAAGGTGCCGTACATCTCGAAGTTGACACCAGTCACGGAGTGGTCAGGATCGTGGGCAACGGAGTCGTAGTCCTTGTACTGGCTGTACCACTTCTTGCTGTTGGTCTCATTGACCAGCTGGGGATTCCAGAAAGGACCGTTGTTGACAACGTTGTCCAGGCCATTCTTGTGGATACCACCGAGGATGTTGTCGAATCCGCGGTTCTCCAGCAGGATCCAAACAACATTCTCAATCTTGTCTTTCAAGTTGGCAATGGACTCCTTGGAGCCGGACTTGTATCCCCAGGGCTCCTGGGCGCTCCGAGGGGTGACAGCAGCACCAAGGGCAGCACCCGAAAGGCTGAGAAGAGGGACGACAGTGTTAGCCTTCATGATAAGATGGACCTGCAAGGTAGCGAAGGAACTGGACTGAAGTACGAGAATCATTTCCTTTGTTGACGAATCGATCGCATTTTATACCTTTGTGCCGGGCAAAGCCCGCATGGCACCAGTCGCGTTTATCCGGGCGACCAGTCGAGATCTCGTTAGCTCGTGCATTTCCCAAGGCAAATGACAGATGGAGAATGTCTTCACATGTCTCAGCGATCGACGATTATAGGTTGTGGAAAGTACTTCAGCCCCGCTAAGAAAAACCGGGCAGTGGGGAATGCTCGGTCGCTTATGGCATCCGGGATGCGGCACGACTTTATGAAGTGTTGAATTAGCAATGCGCAGATTCGTCGGTTGAAGATGGCGGAGCTTAGTATGAATGTCCCTGGCGGTTTGTGGAGCCCAACTGTAGAATCGGCCAATCACGGTTGCCACGGCTTCTCAACGCGGGCTTGGCCCGAAGCTTAATCAGCCAATCAGTGTGGTGGTTGTGCCCATGCTTCTACCGCGTGCTGACTTCTAATCTACGTTGCTGATTATTTCCTCATCGAGTCTCCTAGATAACCGATGCAGGTACGTCGCCTTCCAAAATTCCGGATCTCGGTGCTTAGTGCCGTAGCTAAATGTGAGGCACCTTCCAAGGTGGGAATCGCGCTCTTCTAGACAGTCTCCGGTCGCGAAATGTGCGGAGTCACTAATCGCATTGGGGTATTGTATTAAGTATTATGAACAAGGACGTTCCAAAGGTTCTAAGTTTGTTCTTCTTGCTCTTCATTGGCGAATGCGAATTCAACTCCTCTGGCCTATCAAATTATTCCCTAAAGAAACAGCAAGTGAGGTCGATTTGCGAGTCAAGGTGGACATAGATACTGGATATACTCGACTTATGTGCTGGAGGTCCTGCTTTAACGTGTAGACTTCAATGAGTCGAGATTGCGCAATATAGAGAACAAATGAAACACATGGATATGAGGTGTCTGAAATGCAACGTTCATGGGTAGTTTCTAAAGCTGCGACTTATACGTATAGAAAGAACAGAAAGTGCATTTACGCCTAACCACCCAGGATTTCCAACAACTCCAACAACAACTACCACCACCACCACCATGGATGGACTATTTCTTATATGTGGCCTCAGTTTCGTCGTTTGGGTGATTTGTCGCTACTGGGATGTTGACCCTGAGAAATTACTGATTAATCCATTCTGGGGTTGGTCTGCGCCGTCATTCTCGTATTTCTGAGATAGGCCTGGCTGCAAGACATCCACAGAAGCATCGCTGATCTGTCAGTTATTTGCAACATTCCGATGGATCATCTACCAACTTGTTATGGGCATTCCGGATTACACCCCGCTAATACCACGTCTGTCCAGCCCGACACCTTGGCCACCCAGGATCTGCGGAGGGCTGCTGAATGTATGAGCAAAGCCGCAGAAAATCTGAAAGGCTCTGAGAATATGTGAACTCCAACTGTGACACCTTGCTGCTGTTCCGAGGCTAACCGTACCAAAGGTCGACCCTAAGAGATTATCTCGCCTGCCACCTAGTCCCGTACCCGGGCAAGAAATTGCAAATGTGAAGCGATGATTGTGATAGGAACGGGTATGAGAAATATGGTGGTTGAGGTGACACAAGTATGCTTCAAGCTCTTGCCCATGGGATTATACATTGTTAACCATGTATCTGACTAATCCCCATCAATACGCCCCATGCCAGTGCTGGATGATCCTTACATTGCGCGTTCGGATTTGGCTGTTGTGACAAAGCACAAGCATTCTCTCGAAGTGAGTTTGAAGAGAGCATATAAATTCCCAGTATCTGTTCTTCCAAGATGAGAACAATATCTATAAAAAGAACCTGAATTTAGGTTCGCAAATCATGACTAGGAGCCCGTTCGAACTAGAGTGGCTAGGCGTGCTGCGGACTTGCTATTGGAAGACCCACTTGAATGTCACGAATTGCTAGTGATAGGCAGCCATTTAGATACATGATGCCCAAGCTTCATTGCCTCGGGTATGTAAAATCAATACCAGTAGTCCATCTGGTCAAAGACTACATTAGTTCATGTCGCGGTAAGGCTAGCATAGATGAGCATTTCAATACTGCGTGCAACTCGGCGTATGCTTAAGGTAGAATATCTTAACGGGCATGGTCGTTCGTGTCAACCATCGTAAGAGCAGCTCAGGAACATAACCAGGTGGACCTCGGAGTCCGAGGAACCCGATCATATACGACGGATACAATTTACTAGGCAGCAACAAAAAGTCAAGATCGTCTTCCCGTGTACCCGTCACTAGTGTAAGGATCGGACCATCCGAGGCCACGGCGGATATCACCGGTCAGCCACAGCGCTATAATTGACTGCAGAGCTCTTGACCGCGGAAGGTCGGACCCCTGAAAAGTGCCAAGGCCCCCACTTTGATGCTTGACCTAAACGTTAATCACAATCTAGGCGTACCGGTGCCGTCAGTTTTGCCTCGCCTATCTCAGGCACCAGCATTTTGGTTGGTGTTGTACCGATCGCCCTTGTATTACATGAGGTATCATTTTGTAATGGGGGCATGCGGGATATTTCACTCGGGCCCTGCTTTCTGCAAGAATGCTAGCTGCCTTCGCCTTGTTTCCTTGGCCCCACTTCAGCCCTGTGGTCAGGGTTTTCTGTAGAGTCAATTTCTCTACACGTACCGTGAATGGGTGGTTCGTTTATTTCGCCGAAGCTTCATTGGGTCCGGCGGATGGTTACAAGAGAAATTAGAATACCGTAAGCAGATCGTAGGTCTGCCTAACTCCATGGAACCCAAGTGACGGGGTTTGGGTCTAAAAAGCCCGTACTGTAGGACAGGCAAACGTATGGAAATTTCGAGGTGTCATGCCGTGTCAATCTCCCAGGTTGTGCTTGCCAACTTTACGTCTTCGTGCTTTGCCTTATGCAATTCTAATTTTTTTTCCCTTCGATCAAGTCTGTCCCTTTTTTCCTCTTCCCCTTCACTATCGCATCCTTGTCATTGATATGATGCTTTCACATTCTTCATTCCCTGACAGGCCTGTATCCCCCATCATTATCACCACGCCTGATTCCATGCAATCCGCTGCTCCCATATCCTCAATCCCCGCGAAAAAGAAACGAACGAAACGCGTTCGCAAAACCAAGAGCCTGGATAGTGGTACAAAGGCCAAGAAATCGGTCCTTCTTGATGAGCTGGGTGACGCATTGGTCGGCCAGTTCTATATCCCCAACCTCGACGATCCTTTGGAGGCCCCCAATGTATCGGTTGTCGACCATTTGCGCACCAGCCTCCATGCAGCACCAATTTCTGACGCCAGTTCTGTCAGCAGCAGCCGCGCATTGACGGCAGTCGAAAGCCACGTCCAAAGTACACCTCCAACAAGTCTGGACGAACGTGATACGCATGATCATGCTTCTGATATCTCACCTTCTGCATGTTCTGCTGTGATCGGACATTCTGAATCAGACCACGACTTGCCCCTCGCCAGCAAGAGTCGCGAACAAGGCGATGTATTCTGCTTAGAAGACTTTTCCACGATCACTGCCATCCAGCGGCTGACAGCACAATACGGTCGGGTTGCACACATGGGTATGCTGGATCACAGCTACCGGTTCTTCGTGAACAAAGCGCGGACAGCAGCATTGTCATTCAAGGTTCAAAACCGGGTGGTGATTATCGGTGGAGACCCTCTTTGCGACCCAGACCCAGTCGTCATTCGGGATCTGTTGAACGAGTTCGCAGAGTATCGAGCCCGCCGTCGTTGGGGAATAGCTTTCATGGGAGCAAGTGAATCTTTCGTTCGAGATTATGTCGAAACCCAACCAGAAAAATGGACCACCATCCGCTTCGGCACTGAGCGTGTATTGAATCCTCAGACCAATGATGTACTTCTCGAAAGAAGTGGGAAACGGATAGCGGTACAGAATCGACAGTTGCTCAACTCGCAAAAAGCGGGCGTGACGCTGGGCCTGTATGTTCCAGCGATCCATGGCACAGATGCCCAGCTCCAATCAGATCTTGTCGCCATCTATGATGCGTGGCGCGCTGAGCGCAACGACTCCACCGGCCCGCAGGCTTTCATCACGGTATACGACCCATTTGCGCTGCCTAATCTTATGACATTCGTATATAGCCGCGGCTCGGATGGCCGGGTTAACGGGTTTGCGGCCCTGCGACGTCTGGGCTGCAGTGGCTACCATATCGACCCGTGCATTGCTGCTCCTAGCAGTCCGAAAGGAATCAGTGATTTGCTCATCATGGCCGCTATGGCTCTTCTTAATCGCGCCGATGTTTCTTATCTGGGCTTTGGCTTTGAGCCTGCTCGGACCTTGGTACCTGACGATGTACGGGGCATGCGAAGCCCACTTGCTAGTCTGACCCGTGACTTGTACAGCCACACGTTTATGCGTCTTCCAATCCATGGCAAGAAGGCGTATCATGACAAGTTTCGACCTGATCCCACGCAGGATTCGGCGTTGTATCTCGTTTTCCCGGATGGTGTGCCAGGGCCAAGACATCTGCTCGCAATGATGCACATGGCTAATATTAGTATGCGGAAGATGATTTGGACTGATCTGCGGACCATGTTCGCTGATCGCAAATCAAAATCAAAAAAGCCATCGTCTTCCTCGGAGGTTCCGGCTGATGCCGTTGATCAGCAGCCTTCTGTAGCTATGAATGGGTGACCCTGTCCCGTTCAACATATAAGCCACTGTCTGTCAAAGTTATCTCGGAAGTTTTCCCGAGTCACAGAGCCCCCTCCTGTGGCTCTACTATTGCTGTATCATATTGGTTAATGAATTGTTGTATAATATCGCGGATGTCATTGTTTTGTGGGATTGGGTCCAAGGTTTCAGGCGTCCAGACCCAGCGTTCATTATCTCTTATTTTTCTTTTGCCAGATCGCATTTTCACACTCCAACTAATCAAGCTTCTCTTGTCTCTTCAGTCCGACTCGCAAGGCCAAAACAATTATGTCTTGATGTTTGCCATATCAACCTCCCTGGCATGTTCCATCTACTTAAGCTAGAACTTGGAGAAAGCGGGATTGAAAATTTTCATATTTAAACTCGCAATGCTCCTATGCAAAGAGTCTCTAGCTCCAAACTCCAATGTAAAGACAGTGCGCTCTAAATCATGATATACTACACGCAGATTTGCTCGTGGCCCGAAAGATTAAGGAACTAAGAAAGTCGACCAAAGAGAAAATCTTTGACGACAGGTGAGCTCGAGAACTCGGGATTCAAAAGTACACAACTAGAAGGTGTTAGTGAGGATTAAGACAAAGGAATGCTTGCAGGGCTTACTTGAGAAAATATTCAAGGCCAACTCGCCGTTGTTCTAGAAACTTAGGCCGAAATTTGTCTGCCATCGTTAGCAAAAATCCCCTAGGGGGACCATTCATTAGACATACAGAATACACTCTTCGGAGGAAGAGCAGGAAGAGCATTCTTAGCATGCGGGAAAGAAGAAACAAGTCGTTGTCGCAGATCATCAAACTCAGAATACCTCATACGAACAACCATTGGACCTCCCTGTCAGAATTAATCAGTACTGATCACGCGCCTCCATTCGTCTAACTCACATCCAATGTCTGTATCCTACAATTCCACACCACATACGCCCCTACCCCCGTCTTCCCCTCTACAACAACATGATCCTCAATCAAGACACTCTGCGCCCATAGACCCCTACTAGTCTCAGACTCCGGATCAGCCGTATGATCCTCCAACGTGATCATCGCCGACTGAGCCAGTGAGCTCTGTGAAGCGCGGGAGGCATTGCGCTCGTGCCGTTGCCAGTATGGAGGGACTATACTGGACACAGGTCTTGAGTGTCCTGATGTCTGCGACAGAGACCTCGTGTCATCTGGTTGACCATCTGTCGCTTCCTTTGCCGTGGGGTTGGAATTGGAGATATGTTCTTCCGCGGTATCGGGCGTGATATCATCGACGTGCGGAGAAGGGCGGGAGTGCGCCAGGCCGGCCTCCTCAGGAGCTAACTCCATCCATTAGATGTCCGCGCGCCGCGTGGTAGGTATGCTGCTACATTCCAGTGTTTTGTCAGTGAAATTGTATGTTTACGTTTGGTCTCATTGTAGCACGTGTGGGGTGTAGATAGCGGTCGGACCCCCCCATGCGGGGAGAGTAAGGGGGTAAACGCTAAAGGGTTATCGGGGTTCAGGGTGTGATGGGTTTAGGTAAGGTGGGCGAGATCAAGCGGTGGTGGGTTATGGCGGGTAGGTACGAGATGCACTGACCTTGGAACGGGCCGAGTCCAAACGGGCAGGAGTGTTTGCGTTTCTCCGGGTGAAAGTCTATCGAGGAGGTTGGCGTTGAGGTCTGCGGGGAGGTTATGTAAGCTACATTCCGGATCAAGTTTTGGGGAATGTATGTGTTGTCATCATATGATAGCTAGCTAGTTACAGAGTTGATATAGATGGCGTTTAACTTCAAAAATCGCTAATATTTTCATAACTATATGGTCTTTGAGGGTATTTTGCTCAAGCTTAGCTACCAAGATTGAGCAGCTTTCAGCCAGCTTATCACCCCAATCCTGACGCTCTTAATCGAGAGCGCAGAGGATTGCGACTGTGTAATCCTCGTAAGTCAAATCATAGTGCACAAGTCTTGGTTCCATTGTCATTGGGGCGACAATTCTGCTCTCCTCCGCTTCTGCCTTAATTTAAGCCCTGTTCACATGAGCCTATCACAAAACCCCCACCAGGCGCTAACCTCTACTCAAGTCTGATTTGACTGAGTATTCAAAGATTGCAGCATCGGGAAAGATAATGGATACGAGGAAAGCAAGTACACAATCGAAAGCGGTCCTGTAGGAGATCTGATGAAGGTAGAAATGGAGAAAGATATAGGCATAGAGTTGTAACCATTTTGCCGAAACACGTGCTCTTTTTACAGGGAACTCGGGGCACATTCAAACAGTAGAAACAACGGTAGCAGGAAATTAGGTTCAGAGCACAACTTAATTTATGTACATATAATCAGCTGCCTTATGCGCAAGGAACGTGGTGCGGCAATGGGAAAAAGGGGAGAATAGAGAACCGAGGAGGGGGTTCATGAGCAGTTGCACAAGAATAGGCTCCCTTAAAGACTTCATACTCTGGCGTTTTCGTGTATAGATTAAACCAATTTAGCTATTGCGCTATCATGACCAGACGACTCCATAACGAGCCGGTCGTCCAAGACTCACGTTTGCTCACTCTGTGTCGAATCTTCTAGTCAAAATTTATCCATGGACGTGTGTCTTGAAGTATCTGGATATGTAAAATCGTCGGTAGAAAGGGTTGTCTCAATGTAATTCATATCAAATTTGGCGATTCATCCAGGGTGAGAAGTAGGCATTCATGCGATATACAATGGCAAGTTCATTAGATGCCTTATAAGGAACCAACATCTTCTTTCAATTAAAAGATTACATGAAGTCTCAAGAAGAGGATTTGAACTAAGAACATTGATATTGTTCTCGTTCATAAAAAAAAAAAAAAAAAAAAAAAAACCAAGTACAAAGTTCGGGCTCTCTATGAGTCAATAATTTCATTGCGTCCTTACTAAAACGTAGTTGAGGCCAAAAAAGAAAAGGTACTTCAAATTACATCATAGCTAAACAAAGGAGATCAGCACGGATGGAAAAACATTCTTCAGCACTGCTAGATGTGCAGGACGGCTTTAGGGGCTTTGGACCACTCATGAAGTATTGAAGTTTCGCAAGTTATTAATGGTAATCTCCCTGCCTATGAAGGGGAATGAAGAAAAAGCAGAGAAGACACACATGGCCGCTATTGTTTGCTAAGGTCCAAAATCTCTGTAAACTCACCATCAAAGGTAGTAGGCTGTGGTGATACCAGTTTCAGAGGTACTGTAGCTACGCATAGAGGCTAGTAGGCACTGATTTTTATAAAGGCAAAGGACAAAGATCCCTTCTGTCTGCATTCATTGATAAACAGTACAGGAAACCCGTGATTGAAGACGGACCGGCTGTGGGTAAATAACCTATACGTTCGTAGTATAGTTTCCCTGCTCTATTTGGGGAGACCCTCGCCAGCACCACCGGAATAGCCGGCGCTCCCGCTATATGGATGCCAGGGATAGCGCTCGTCGATGGGCTCGCCAGTACCGCTGGAAGAGCGGGCATTACCAATATAAGTGGGGGGAAGCATTTTGACGTATGATTATTTGAATTGTAACTAGCTAGCGTAGTTAGTAAGTCATTCATTAAGCGGAGCGAAGAGGGCTTGGGGACCCTGTACGAAAATGATACCTTTTGTGGAGGTTTGAATGATGGGTGCGAAAAGAAAAGCCTGGGGTGGGATGAACGGTCTTACTTAACAACTTCATGGTAGGGCTCGTTGCTCTTGTTGTCCAGAAAGTGAGCGGTCAACGATTCGCGGATTTTGTGCGTGAGAGAATTCTCGAACCGCTTTCCATGAGTAGGACAGTGAAGAGCAGATCGGAAATCGAGAAACATGACAATGTGGCGGTGCCTTGCAGGAATCTGAGTGACGGTTGCTTTGCCGAGGCAGACAACAGGGAGTATCCATGTGAGCATTATACACCCCTTCTCGCCGCTACAGGAATGCGAAGCAGTCTCAACGATATTCTCAATTGGTGCATCGCTATTCTTGATGCAGAGCGAAAAGAAGACGAAAGCGCAAATATTAATGGACAAGACCATATCCAAAAGACAAAAAGTCCTTTGAAACAGGTGAAGCGAGTCCGGTGAGGCTACTGGACACGACCTGTTGATGATCCTGAGTTCAGCAAGCCAGCCACATATGGGATGAGATGGGTACAAAGGCAGCTTCCATCTTCCATGCTTGGCGCTTTTAGTGGGAACTCTTTATCTCGGGACAAGGACCATGGAAAAACCCATCTCCAATACAACCTAGGCAAATCTGCCGAATCTTTTCAGATGATCGGACATACCGGTGGCATGGACGGGTCAGTTTTCACTGTATTCACGTTTCCAGAGACTCAGAGCGCGGTGGTCACAATGACGAATGGGCGTGACTTTGGCGACGCGAGTGATTTCACGGCGCAGATTTTGACTCAGGCACTATTTGACCTCAAACCCTCCATCGACCTTATTCCTTGGGCGAAGAGGGAAGCGGAGCTGCGACCAAGTCATCATGAAATTAGGCTCGGCCGACCCTGGACAGAAAATAGGTGTCCCTCTGCTCCTCAGCGAGATATTGCGTTGTATGTGGGACAATACCGTGGATTCGGTGATCGCTTCACACTGACTATTAACACCGAGTGTGCAACCTGTCACGAGGTATTCAATGTGGATACCAAGATTTCTGTGGTTTCCAATGATCGGAAGAAGTCGAAATGCCCGTTGATCTTTTACAAAGAAGATGTGTATAGCTTTTTCGATCCAGACGAGAAAGTCTGGAAAACGAGGCAAATTCCAGCACATGACTACAACCAGACTTTGCTGAAGTTCCAGGTCGAAGAGGGAGCTCACAAGGCATGTGGTCTCTGGTGGCAGTGGGATACCGACAGAGCCAGCTTGGTTAGATCAGATTGCATAGAGCGACTGCATAGAGCATGCAAAAGCATGCTCTTGTACCGGTCTTGCAGATTGCGATTTTTCAGTGGTTTTAAAAATTCTCTGCGCGTTAATATGTCTTTGGCACAAGCATAGTAGATACAAGCCGACTAAGAAGATATGAAGAATGTGTGCATGTTGCATGACATTGAAATGCAAACTCATAACCCGTAAATTCAGTAGCCTCAGCCGACTCGATGAAAAGAGTCATGAAAAATAATTACGATTGTCGCAGAACCCGACCGTGACCAGTAGAAGATATAGCCAATCTCCATAAGTCATCAAACAGAAGCCACAGATGACCACGTATCTCTAATTGCTGACTCGCAAAGAAAAGAGAGACATAGGGATCTTTGGGAAGAGGGCGCAACGACAGAAATAAAGCAAGAGCCCATGAAGACAGGGTTACTTTCATCCCTGTCACAGCCTTGTGGGACGCTACAGATAAACAAGCCGATGCGGCGATCATTTGGGCTACGTGACTAAGACATCATCCCTTGTACTCCATACCTAGTTATTTTCGCGATCGTTGCAGTAAGACCAGCGTCTGATACCAACAGCAAATGGACTTATCAGTTCTTTGGTATCAGTCACATAGATAGATGATCCTACCCTCGTGACACATGCTGTGGCCGCATATACAGATCTCCGGACCGACATCTTCCCCAATCGATCTTCATATTCGAGCTTCCTTCACAGGCCAGGACTACGAAGACAGATGTCTCGGGTGGGTACAGGCCTCGGGAATACGTCTTTAAATATAGGTCTAAGAGGCACATCCTATCTCTGGTGCCGATCATCCGCAGCTGACGAGAAAATGCAGTATCACCTTTGTCTCCAGCCTAGGGGGATATCCTTGAAGTACACACCTGCAGGCTACTTGGACTCCTAGATATGCATTAGATGGCCTTTCTATCAAGGGCGCGTGATTTGAGGGGTTGATTGTTTTACCCTGTCTTCATGGGCTCTTGCTTTATTTCTGTCGTTGCGCCCTCTTCCCAAAGATCCCTGTCTCTCTTTTCTTTGCGAGTCAGCGATTTCTGTACACCATAAAGTCCATCTCTCTGCCATCTGACTCTTTCCTTCACCTATTCTTAGCCGGACAAACCCTCGAGCTGATTCAATGATTTGCTAATGTGAGTTCTAGAACGTCGTGGGCAATTCACCCTTCATTCCATCCCCCCACACGGCTTATTTTACGTTTTCGGGATCTGCTGTTGACCGAGAGCGCAAAATCGCTGTTGATAATTTTCTGCTAACTTTCAGTCTCTGTTCAACTTCTCCGTCAAAGCTTTCACTCACATCCTTCCACAATGTTGTTAACTCTTGTGGTAGTCCTAGCCTCGGCTGCCACTATGGCGCGTGGCCAATATACACCCACGATTAATCCGGACTCAGTAATCTTGTCCGAGCGTGGTGAGTGGCAGCTTAAAGAGACAGAGATTGTGACGCTACAGATATTCTAACATACAAATATCATAGAAACCTGGTGTAATGCCCAAGTATCATCATGTCCTATCCTCTGTCTGCAAATGCCCAACACATCCGGGGCTCGAGTCAACAGCTGCTCTCCTGTGGGTTCAATACCTTGCAAGCTCGATTCCGCGAGCAAGCTATGTTTCTAACCGTTCGACCATCTAGAATACCCTCTCCTATGTGTGTGAATGTAGCAACGGCCTCTCCCCGAATTCCTCGCAGTACTCCCAGACTATGCCATACTTTATCTGTACCGAAGCCAATAATCAGTGTGTTGCCAAGTGTGCCGACGCTATGTGTCAGAGCGCTTGTCGCTCTGATCACCCCTGTGGTGCTCAGGACCCTGTGCGAGTCAATATTACTGCCATACCTTCAGCTACCTCTTCTGGGAAGGTTGCGGCAAATACTACTACTCCGGCGGTACTTGGATCCTTCACTGCGACTGGTGATGCGAATGGACCGCTGTCTGGGGATATGAGGCATGTGTATGGGCTTTGTGTGTTGGTTGGGGGTTTCGTTGTGGGTTTTGCTGCTTTGATGTAAGCAAAATCTATGCAAGTTGACCGGGTGATATGGTTAATTGGGTGTGGAGTTTTGATAACTTTATTTCATGTCTTGGCCAAATTGATCACTTGGCTGTAATCGCTGCGCTTATTTCTTCGATTTGCCTTTGCATTGAGCGTTTGTTTTGAAGGTTTCTTCATATTGAATATTTGCATTGATTTGAGAAAGCTCTCGATTTGCATTCATGAATAGCATTTGGTCCAATTGAACTTTCAATCTACATCTTTGCTCGTAATTTGGTGCTATCCATTCTTTGCCCTTCGTCATCCTGCTCCGCGACCTCCAAGACTGGGAACTCAGCTGGCATGATTCGACGTGGTGTAGAGCCTGGTATAACCGAGTATTTTGAAAAGTCAGTGACTCCGCACTTCCGAAGGAAATCCTCATCGGTATCCAGAAGCCCGTTCACAGTAGTGACTGGGGCACGGAGCATCTCCAAGATAGCATCAGAGAAAATGGCCTATAACTGATCAGTCATTTTTCTTTATAATTGTTTGGCTAACGTACTGGCTTTCTGAGATCTTTCTTGTAAGATGTGTTAGCACCTTTGTTATGCTCAGTAGCAGCTGATTCGATCGACTGTATACGCCACTTAGAGCCAATTTCAATACTACAGTCCAAAATCTCAACATACCGAAGCTGGCCAGATGCTTGTAATAGCCATCTCTGTCCGGTCCTGCCGGACAAAGTCCATAGCCAGGCCTTTCACCAAGACGCTCATCCCAACCTTGCCTGGTATGAGCTTTAGCTAAACGCTATTCATGCACAAGAGTCATCCAACTTACCCATTGCATAAGCAGTCTTGCCCCGGAAGAATCTGGAGTAAATCGGAGGCGAAACCACCACAATCCGACCCTTCCAGCCATTCTTCTCGAAATGCGGCAAAGTAGCTTGCACAGTGGCATACAGACCTTCTGGGTTGATCTGCTGCATCAGCCGGAATCGCTTGAGTGGTGTGTTTTCCACAGAAGACCACCAGATTGCCCCAGAGTTATACACCAAGACATCCAATTTTCCAAACAATCGAACGGTCTCATCAACTGCATGCTGGATTTGTGCCGCATCACGCACATCCACTGCAATAGCTCCGGCGCGGCCTCCTGCTTCCAAGATCTCGCGCTCTACCGTGCTGATAGTTGACTGCGGAGAGTTGGGATCTGGCGGAAAGGGTGTAGTCTTGGCAGCATCTGAGGTTGTTTTGGCTGCTAGCATCACTAGGTTTTATTGTTAGTGTCAGGGTTCAGCTGGTGGTTAGATTATGGTCGCACCTGCATAGCCATTTTTTGATAAGTCAATGGCTACCTGGCGGCCAATTCCACGGGATGCGCCCATAATGAGAGCAACTGGTTGTTGGGTGGACATCTTGCTTTAGTGGTAATGACAGGATTGAAAGATGTTTGCAGGAATCCGGGGTAGATGTGGGGTTTATATATAGGTTTTTCGGATTGATGTTCTCCTAGGCCGAGTTTTCGTAATCAGATAATTCGAAAGTTCCAAGGCTGTCGGTTTTCGGCTCAGAGGATTTAAATAAGGTCGTAGGACTGTCTTCCAAGGAATCAAAGCTAACTCCGATGATTTCGTGATTACTCACGGTCCCGAGGCTCTGCGGACTCCCGAGGTTGAAGTGTCCACCTTTGGTACTGGCATGGCAAAGAAGAGATGACACAATCTTTGGAGCATAACATTATGATGCTTAAGATTTTCAAAATTACTGAATTTTCTGAATTTTCCTCTCTTACAACAATTGAAACTAGACCGACATATAGAATGACGTTGGCAACTAGGAGCCCCTTAGACGGTGTGTCGGGCGGTGGTGTACTGCCGTGCAGAAACCGGTCAACAGCTCACACCTTCATCTGGACATGATCAAGCTGAGCCTCTTCGATCAACACCTACAGCAACCTTCTTTATCCCTTCGGTCTCCTGAAGAAGCTCCATATCATCCTGTTTCAGCTCTGATTGTGATCCTTTGACCCCCCACCTCGTATTCCAAAACCGTCAATAACTCGCGTGGGCCTGTGGGTGTCTCAGTGACACCACGACCATTATGGACACTACACTGCCTGATGCCTTTGCCCCGGCACCTATGAACTCCTCAGCTGGATATGACACAAATATCACCACAAATAGTGCTGCAGGTGGAGAAACAACTGCGTCTCGGATCAGAGTTGATGGTACGTGGAGCTTGCCGCGGGGCAGACCGCAATGCCTGATAAGAGCTCCGTGTGATTACTGACAGCTGGATTCTTACAGAGCCTCCTAAATTGGATCTCGAACCATACATTGACAATTACACTGGTCAGCATACTATATGAAAGGTGTTAATACAGACACTAAATTTCGAACAGGACGAACTCGCTTCCACCGTCTATATCTCATCGGCACTACTTCCACCGTACTCGCGGTCGATGCACTAAAACAGGCGGTTGCTGAAGCTAAGTCTGGCAAGGATGTGGCGCTGTATGAAAAAGCAGTTCGCGCTCTGGCTGAGGTCGCTCCAGATGAAGAGGGTGCTTCTCTGGACTCCGCGTGGGTACAAGAGATTCAAAAAAGTGTGAGATCACAGACGGATCGGTTGGAGCATGAGCTTCGTGGTTACAAGAATAATTTGATCAAAGAGAGCATTCGGGTATTTACAGACTGTTCACGCTGGGTGAATCGCTAACTAACCGTGATAGATGGGCAATGAGGATTTAGGCAACCACTACTATGAGACCGGCGACTTAATTGCAGCGTCTAAGGCATACTCTCGCATGCGTGACTTCTGCACAACTCCTAATCACGTTGGCTCTATGCTTTTCAAGCTCATCGGCGTCTCGATTGAACGAGGCGACTGGCTTAGTGTGCAGTCTTACGTGCACCGACTACGCAATGCTCAATCCAAACCTGAAGATCTAGCCCAGAACCAGCCCAAAATGTCGGTCGCACTGGGTTTGGCTCAGATGAGCCAAGGGTCATATCTTGAAGCTGCAAACTCCTTCCTGACAGTGGCCGCCACCCTAGGTGATACGTACCAGGACGTGATCAGCCCCAACGATGTTGCTGTTTATGGCGGTCTCTGTGCTCTGGCCTCCATGGATCGCACCGAATTGCAACATCGCGTGCTGGACAACACCTCCTTCCGCCCTTTCCTGGAACTTGAACCACACATTCGCCGTGCCATCACTTTCTTCTGCAACTCCAAGTTCCGTCCATGCATTGATATTTTAGAGGCCTATCGCCCTGACTACCTTCTTGATATTCATCTCCAGCCCCACGTCTCCGCCATCTACACTCAGATCCGCATTAAGTCTATCCATCAGTACCTTGTCCCTTTCAGCAAGGCCACCCTCGACTCTATGGCGACCATATTTGCTCCCAATGAAGTGGGTCAGCGCATCGGAATTGAGTCTCCCTTTTTGCAGGAGCTCATCCGGCTCATCCAGGACGATGTTCTCGATGTCCGTATTGACCTTGAGCTTGGCTTACTGGTCCGAAACCAGCACGACCTGCGAGCCGAGATGCAGACTGAGGCATTGCAAAACATGATGGCCTTCAACGAGGAGCTTCATTGGCGCATGCTGGCGGCAGGTGTCGTTAATGCTGGACTACAAGTTCCGGCGCCCCCTCCTGCTGACCGGGGTTGGCGGCCCGACTCGGAGGATCCGCGATTCCCTCACCCTGGCTCCGGTTAAATGCAATAGCTCAAGATAAGGTCATACCTCTGTGAAGACTAGCAGCGCTCATAGGAGGTTGTCACGTAAATGAGAAACGAGATAATACCCACAACATCGAGAATTGTACCGAATAGATCAATAGTTCGTCTAAGGACCTCTCGGTCCAGCAGTACAATGCAATGGCTCAATGATTTATTCTCTTTCGATCCAATTAGTTTAAGCACTTCGTTTGGAAAAATAATTCCGTTGGTTCTCTGTTTATTTGCAGGGATTGCAAGATCCAGCAGAGTGGATTGGTCGAGGCTGGAAACAAAGAAATCCAACACCGCCACTATCTTTCACCTTATGCACCCATGCTACACCCCTGTCTGTCTCGTCATTTCTAGGAGCCCATTCTTTATTCACATTGAAGTCTATGGAGGCAAACCGGTAGGGTATCTGTAGTTTGATCAATGCGGGCACGATCGCCAGGACGAACTGGATTAGGGCCAACGGCGGATCGATGCAGGCTGGCAAACCCCAGTCCAGATGATTTCATTTCTCTCGGATCAACCACTCTCTCGGTTCTCGTGAAGTCAAATTGGCGGATCGCTACCAACGTAATGGGATACAAGGTCGGGGCTTTTGTCAATTCTGTCCTACATTTCCGACCATTCCCCCGATCCGCATTATCCGGATTACTGTCTACCCAGACTGCCAGGCTCATTGAAGCCTATTCTGTCCTAGAAAGACTTGCTCGCTGGACTGAATTACCTCGCGTTGTACGGCACCAGGCTCGTTCGCTACCTGATTATTTAACAAGAGGAACATTACTGTAAGACAGGATGACTCGGTTTGCTGTCCGTGAATATGCTCGCACGTCGGCTTTTTCGGTATCTTTCGAGCCTATGGTATCTGAAGATCGCATCAACTTCTCTGATACTTCCCTCGACACCGATTTTGATATGGCGCTGTCTTCTTCTCCCTTTCCTGAGTCTCCAGTGAGTCTGACATCTGCCGAAAATGACTTTCTGGAGTCAGCTCGGCAGCTCGCAGACCTGGACCCTCAGCCTAGCAAGCCAGTTCCTGAGTCTGAGGAACTGCTCGCATCCCCGTCGCCGTTAGAGCTTCAGCCGCTGTCACCACCAGAGTTGGAGTGTGTCAGTGGTACGGAGGCTTCAACGTTACAGCCGTCTCTTGATTCCATTTCGACATTCCAGACACACGTATGCCATGAGGCTGGTATCACAGCGGTCCCTTGGTCTCCTGATCCAGAATCTGGCTTCTGTGCGATTAGCGAAGATACATCAGGTCATATACTGGCGATGTCGCCTCAGCTTGCATCTATACCTGAAGAGAGTGTTGAGAACAGTGGATCTGAAGCAAAGCTACCTCCTCCGAACCTCCAGTCAACTTCTTCTATAGCCGCAAATTCCCTGCTGTCAGATGCCAATCATGCTGCAGATGAATCCGCCATAATATCAGTACCCACGGAGCAAGTTTCTGCCCCTTCTCCTTTTACCCTGGACACAGCGAGTGACTCCTATATAACACCTCCGCCACCATATGCGTCTACTGTATTACAAGCAGAGACCGAGGACCCAGGAGATATCTCTGATGGAGAATCCACAAATGACGAGACAAACTCTGTGTTCGATGATGAATATCACTCCGAGACATCCAGCTATACTGCTTCGCTACTTTCGGACGTGAAAGACTATACATATGAGAATGGCCGACGATACCACTCCTACCGCGAAGGACACTATGTTCTACCAAACGACGATCAAGAACAAGACCGCCAGGATCTCCTTCACCACGTTCGCAACCTTGTTCTAAATGGGGCTCTTTTCCGTGCTCCCTTGGGCAATAGCCTTCAGCGCGCTCTCGACATAGGAACCGGTACAGGCATTTGGGCCATCGATTTCGCCGACAGCCACCCCAGCGCCGAGGTTATGGGCACCGATCTCAGCCCGATCCAACCATCCTGGGTCCCACCCAATCTCCAATTCCTAGTCGATGACGCCGAGTCCCCGTGGCTGTTCAGTACCAGCCGGCCTTTCGACTTCATCCACGCCCGAGACCTAGGCGGTGCTATCGCCGACTGGCCTCGGCTGCTGCGACAAGCCTACACCCATTTACGCCCAGGTGGCTGGGTTGAGCTGCAGGAGTTTGAGGTTACGCTGAGGTCGGATGATGACTCCTTGCGGCTGGCGCCGACGTTGTGCGAATTCCTCGGTCGTCTGCATGAGGCTAGTGAGGCGTTCCACCGGCCCATGAACATCGCCGAGGGACACCGGCAGCGGTTGGTGGAGGCCGGTTTTAAAGATGTCCGAGATGAGGTGTACAAGGTACGACCCTTTCTCATATGTGGATTCTTTGTCTCATTCCTGGTGTCGTTCGTGTTTCGGGCCTTGGCGTATACCGCCTTCCGATTTCCGTATGCAATATCTGACTGCAGTATGGCATACTGATGCGTTTATTTATAGGTCCCTTCTAGTATGTGGCCCAAAGATCCCATACAGAAGCAAATTGGCCGGTACAATCTGTGTTCCCTCTTAATGGCAGTGGAATCCTACTCGTTGGCTTTGTTTACCCGCGTTCTGGGATGGTCGAATATACAAACCCAAGTCTTCCTGGCAGGTGTGCGTCGAGATTTGAACAATCCCGAGGTTCACACTTATTGCAATCTACACGTTGTCTACGGTCGCAAGCCGAAACATGACTATCATAGCGCTGATTAGCTGGGTCAAGAATTGGGCTGACAGGGAGCTTATTCGGAAACGTAGATTAATTATAGTCACTTTTTGAAACATCCAGGTGCCTATGTTTTGTCTCCATCTCTCTTCTACAGTTCGACTCCCATTCTCCCATCACACTAGATATCACGATAGGCAGAAATGATCATGAAGCTAAGCAGATACGGGCAAAAATGGCGACGTATCACATCCTAGTGCCTTCCCTATCTCTTTGTTCGGGGACCCGTTCCCCTCTTTCTTTCATAACGTTTCTGATTCTGGTGCAACTTCGACAGACTTGAATCAACCATTTGACAGGGAAATCCCAACCTCTGTAATAACTCCCAGGTGATTGAACGTCACCCGAAAAGAGTAAATAACATGGACTTGGGAATGAAGACTTTGAGGTCTATCCGCTTACCTCAATCGCTGTCCACCATGCTCTCGATCTGGGCAACATCCAGTATCCTATTCTGGATCCTGTCTGCCGCATGCCTAGTAAGTTGCATGTCACACCCTCAAATTATCTGCAGGACCATACAGAATAGTCCGTTTGATCCTGTTATCACCTTGATTTCATTCTATACTAAACTATTACTGCTCCCTTGAACGTCCCAGTCCCTCGGAGCTCAGCTGACATGATACTGACGGCTGGCCCCGTTTACTAGATTCTTCTCTGGCTTACCAAGTCTATCCTCTATGAGCTTTACTTCTCGCCGCTGCGCCGCTTCCCAGGCCCACGGTCCTGGGCCATTTCCCGCATTCCACTGCAGATCTCCGTTCTGCGGGGACATAATCACATCGATATCACCGCTCTACATGACCGTTATGGTCCCGTTGTGCGCATCAGCCCTGACGAGCTGGCTTTCAATACTCCACAAGCTTTTCGAGATATCTACGGTTCTCGACCAGGTGGATGCTTTCCGAAGGATCGGAGCCGCTACATCCCGCCGGCGAATGGGGTCGACCATCTCGTATGCGCGATAGATCATGGCGTACATGCTCGTCAACGACGACTACTGGCTCATGCGTTCTCGGAGCGCGCTCTCAGAGACCAAGAGGGCTTGATTACGGGGTATGTGGATACTTTGATTTGCAAGTTGCAAGAGGCAGTCAAGGCCAAGAATGTCCCAGTTGATATCAAGAACTGGATGAACTTTACTACTTTTGATATCACCGGTGACCTGATGTTTGGTGAATCTTTCGATTGTCTCAAGGATAGTCAGCTGCACCCGTGGATCCAGTTGATTTTTAGCTCTATCAAGGCTCTCGCCTTTATTGGAGCAGCGCAGCAGTTTCCTATTCTGAAGGTGATGCTTGCTGCCCTGATTCCGAGCGAGGTCACACGCAAGGGCAAAGAGCATTTTGAACTGGGTTCGAAGAAGGTGGATCGTCGCTTGCAGTCGGATATCTCTCGCCCAGATTTTATGTCAGCCATTCTGCAGAATGGACTCAGTGAAGTTAAGGGACAGTATCTGAATGGTGAGAAGATTATGAGTAGGGCTGAGATTCATTCGAATGCTTTCATGTACGTCGCACTCCCATCGGTTTCTGATGATACTGTATGTTCTAGCCTGACGCAATATCCAGTCTCATCATCGCTGGCAGCGAGACTTCGGCGACCCTGCTTTCCGGGTGCATTTTCTACTTATGTACACATCCACTCGCCATGCGCCAACTCGTCGCGGAGATTCGATCGACTTTCGACAAGGACACGGATATCAGCTTCCGCGGCGCTGCAAGTCTGACATACTTAGCCGCCGTCATCGAGGAATCTCTACGGATGTACCCGCCTTTTGTGACAAGTCTTGCTCGCATTGTTCCAGTAGGAGGATCTACAATCGACGGCCAGTATGTTCCTGGAGGGGTACGTTTCACTCACACCAAAGCCTATTATTCCAATCTAACATTCAAAAGACAACTGTTGCATGCCACCACTATGCATCATACCACTCTGCGTCAAACTTTACCTTTCCCCACGATTTCCTCCCAGAGCGTTGGCTCGGCCAGAACGCGCGCTTCGATCAAGATAAGAGGGACGTTCTTCAGCCTTTTAGCCTTGGACCACGGAATTGTCTTGGGAAAAAGTAAGTACACTCTTACACTCTTCCACGATCTGGTACCATTTGCTCGAAGGTGGATGCTGATCTTCTACAGTCTGGCATACTGCGAGATCCGCCTCATCCTTTGCAAACTGCTGTACCACTTTGATATCACGCTGTGTCCCGAAAGCGCCAATTGGACTGATCAGAAGGTTTTCTTTCTGTGGGATAAGCCTAGGCTTATGGTAACACTGCAGCATCGATTCTCGGAAGAGGGCGAAGGTAAGGATGAGTAGCTTGGGCTGAATTTATCTGTGCCGTCAGATTATCCCTGGCTTGATCAAATCGTATTACTTGGGTACCATGTCGTACTTGGACGGTCTTTTGTTATCCATTGTTTATGTTTTTCTTTTATCCGGCAAAATTGGCGGTCCATATTGATTTGGCGTTGGGTTCGTTATTCTTTATCTGGACTGTCAGGTCTAATTTTATTTTCACTTCAAAAATATCTCTTGCTGGTTTTCCTCGGCATTGAATGTTTACTCAAAGTTTGGAAACTAATCCACATGATACATTCGCTTGATACTCTGCATAGTTCATGCTGCTATTTATTGAATGATATCTGGAACATGTCGTTTCAAAGTTATACGAAACGAAACAGTTTGCCAGGTAGAGTGGAGAGTGGGTCTCAGTTGAGACGTTCATGTCTCAAAAAGAAGTCCGTGTGAAGTGTGTGGGGAATACTCTAAATGTCTCATGTATGTGGAGGACCTGCTCGCCTGGAGATGTACGCAAAGTCGTCCTTTTCAACCCAATCAAAGAAGTATATTAGGACCGAAAGCCAAGTATAAATAGTGCAATATCCAGTAAATTGTAAATACAATCGAAAGACCGAAATAATTGCATCGTAGAAAAAGGTATCAATCATTATAAAAAAGAATTAGATGTACATATAAGTATGTATGTCCACAGGTACATGATTCCATCCATTAGAAGCAACGTTACCAACCCCGAAGATTATTCACAAGGCTCAAGTTCAGTGTCCAAGAGCCAGAACTGGAACTCAATCCAATCTTAAGCAAGAGCCAGAGAAAAGAAGATAAAAAAAGTTTATCTCGCTTACACGAGAGCGTAGGCAAGTGCCAGGGCACCACCAAGGACCCATCCGTTACGGGCAACGGAGGCAGCGCCACCGGTAACGGGGGTAGTGGATGGGGCCGGGGTACCAGAAGCAGCAGGGGCAGTAACAGCCGGAGCGGTGGGGGCACCACTGATGAGGGGGGTAGAGCTGGAAGCAATACGAGTAGAAGACTTGGTAGGCGACTTCTTGGGGGTGGAGACGGGAGTCCAGGTCGAAGACGGAGTCTGGGTTGAAGTCGAGGAGTGGGTGGGGGTTGGGGTCGAAGTAGGAGTGGGAGTGGGAGTTGGTGTGGGGGTACTGGTGTAGCAGTCTCCGGTCACAGTCACGGCCATCCAGTTGATGTTGCTAGAGGCGAGGGTTTGCTGGACGGTCACGGTGCCTTCTTGCGCGTAGCAGGAGGCGTAGGTAGAGCCGGCGACATTGCAGGAGAGGGAAGCGGTGCTGGTGATGTTAGAGTGGTTTATATGTTTCGGCTTTGTTGTGGTGCTTACTTTGCGCCGTTGGTGTTGATCAATTGGGCCGAGCTGGGGGCCGAGATGGCGGTCATGCCTTTGCCGGGGATACCGCAGACGGAGGCGGCCACGCTGGTAGGGCAGGTTATCAGGTAGGTGGTCGCATCGCCGTCCTGGTTAGATGTTAGTTTGGATGGTTTGTTGATAGATGTTGTTGTGTTGTGTTGTGTTTTGTATTGTTTGTTGTTGCGCCCGACCCATCTATAGCGCAATCGCAAACACAAGACATTCCAACTTCAACTTATAGATTGCGATTGCGATTCCGATTCCTTACCTCGCCCATAATACCAGCCTGCAGGTCATGGCCCTGGAAACCAGGCAGCAAAAGGTTTGCGGTGTTACCCGCGGCAGCAGCGGTAGCGCCAGTCAAGAGAGCAATAGTGTAGAAACGCATTTTGAAAGAATGACTTGTAAAAGAATGTGTACACAGCTCGAGAATTAAAGAGTGATTAACGAGAGACTGTGGAGATAACGAATGGCAGGGTCAGACCCAGGATGAAGTGGAAGTGGAAGATGCAGAAGATGCAGAAGACGCAGCGGAGCCCGGGGCGATACGCTCATAAAGAGACTAAAAGGGACCTAACGGAACTAAACCTGCAGGGGCGCATACGGGGGCGCACATGGGGCCAGAAAAACAGAAATGCGACCTGATAGGCTGCCAAGGACTACACCAGAGAAACTAGAGCTAGTTTGGTTCAGGAACCCGTGTCAGGAACCGGTCTTAGGCCAGGGGTTCGAATGGGAAAATAGGGTACATTGGAGGTTCGTGCTCCATTTATCAACGCCACTAAACTATAGTGGGATTAGACGCAGAATTGGTAGTTGGTCCGAGTTGATCATTCGCTTCATCAGGAAGGTTGTTGGTTGCTCCTAATTTATACCCAATGATCGAATTTTGCATCATTGATGATCATATGCATAGATTCTGATTTATTCATTGAAAAGTACACAATAGTGATCATCATCACAGTTCTATCCTTTCACATTCCTTTCTCTCTCAGACCCTGAGACCCCTTTTCTCTGTGGGGGAAAACGCCTCGAGCGGGTCGCGTACATTAGTGCCGCCTTTTGAGATCATCGCAATTTACGCGCCCACGTTCCCGTTACTGATGGAGTCATGCGATCGTCTCCATAGGATGAAATTTTTAAATTACAATTCATAACTCTAAGTTCTAGACCCAGATTCATCGCCATTCAGTAATTTAAGAGATCGGGCACAGTGGATACAGCAAAGTTGAATTGAGGTTCGGAATAAAACGGTTCGTGATCTATACCGACACCTCCATGACCGGTGCAACTTGATTGAGGATCCCAGCGAGGATTCCAATCATCAGCAAGACCCCATTGAACGCTGCCATGATGTAGAATGGGGCGCCTGGTGATATCTGGTCGAATAATTTCCCTCCCAATTTGGTGAGGAGCAGGATTCCGGCCCCACCATACAGCGAATACACTCCCGCGATGGAGCCTTTGAGGTGCGATAGATGCTCCAGACGCTGATTGATTGACCCCGCGAGAAGGGGTCGGCCCTCGCCCGATTCAAACTGATCGTCATCGGCCTCCGTCTCGGTCTGATCGTCATAGATTTTGCGCATCGTGTCCTCGTCCAAACTGACACGCAGAATCCCATTGCTGAGCACCGCAAGACTACACACAATAGCTCCAATCTGACTCAGGCCGATAAGTGCCATTACGAGGAAGATCACCGGATTGCCATCGGGGCCCTGGAATTGCGGGCTTGGCATCTGCGCAAACCAAATGTACCCAATAAAACCGAGGAAGGCCGCCACCAAGAGTGGGACATTGTATCGTCGCGATTTGTCGGTCAAGAATCCAAAGGCAGGTGCCGCACATAGCGCGACCAGCTGAGAGACACCCGTCAGGATCGATGCAAGGATATATGCGCGAGGGCACGCGCGTTTGATCTCTCCCAACCCGGACCCGTGTACGGGATCGTGCTCGTTGCAGAGACCCGACACACGGAAATAGTGGTTCACCGCCAGAGGAATAAACAGAGAGATGCCCACGGAGGATGCCCGAGCGACAAAACCACCCACGTAGCCTAGTCCAATGCTACGATTTCGGAACCCCAGAAGCATCGCGGTGGTCAATTGCTTCCAGTACGGAAGGGCGGCGGGTTGACCATCGCGCCGTGAATGGCAGTTGCGTAGGGCGGACCATCCTTTGCTTTCTTCTCCGGGAAGTTGACGAAGGCCAATAAAACTGACCACGCTGATGATCAGAGCTACGACAGCTACAAGGTAATAGCTGCGCTGAATAGCTTCGGTTGGGGACAACCCAACCTTTTCAAATCGCGCTGGGAGAGGAAGGAAGACTCCAAGGGAGACAAGAGCTCCACAGCCCGCGAAGAGCCCAACAAAGCCTGATAGTCGAGCCGAGGGCGAAGCCCGGGCATTTGGTTCAGAGTTGCTATTTTGAAGACCACGCAGCCGATCAGGTGTGATGGTTAAGTCTGACGAGACCGAAGCACGGTAAGCCTCGTTGCGGAAGGCCTTGCCAGTGACGGTGGGCAAGACTGCAGTGACCATGGTTGATACGGCCGAGCCACCGAGGCTGAAAAGCAGCCGACCGAGAAGAAGCTGTGGATAAACGTTCGTGGCCTGTACGAAGAGAACCAATGCCAAGGCAATGATGGCGTAGCCAATAGTGCAAACCTGCTATAATCAGCAATCTGGGTTTCCAGGAGCCAAGATCTCTATAGAGATGAGAGGATAACACTTACATGACGTACGCCAATCCGATCCGAGAGTACTCCCCAAAGAGGACAAGCAGCCAATGCAAGCAACTCATCGGCGAATCCCAAAGTTCCTACTGCATCGCCTTCTCCACTATGGAGTCCGATCAGATCCGTTACCACGAAGGAAACAGAGGAATTGATGAATACTAAGAATGCGATAGAGAAGGGGCAAACCGCGAGCAGGTATGTGAGGGTCTGCCCCCTTGAGGCTGTGAACAATGCCGGACCTGAAGCCATCACCGGTCACAGCGCATTGCTTTGAGGGGAATCTGGAGAAGGAAGATCAAGAATGATCGGCGATTATTCTCAGCTTGTGTCGCCTGGGGGTGGGGTGTCACGTGCGATCAGATAAACAGGATACGGGGATCACGATGAAGTAGATGATATGAATGACGAGTTATACTTTCAATTGCTCAAGTTGGCAAGCCAGAAAAAAGGCAAATTGAGACTTGTATATTTTCAGTACTTTCCTCTCTGCACAAATCTTGTAGGCTCTTTAGTAGAGCTATGACTCCATGAGTGCCACTCGGGATGCTTCTGCTCCGGCCCCACCTATAACGGTAACTTATCACGCCGTGAAGGACTACATCATGATCGTAACAACAAGTCTTCACTTTAGGTAAGACTATTGTACTCGAATGAATCTGCGCTCGACCGGACTACAAATGAATTCTGCTCTCAAACAAAAGGCAGTCTCTCCGACGTATTGAATAAGAACTTGCTACTCCGGTAAAGTATTGAAGCTTGAAACTCGAAAATAATCAAGCGAAACCACTCGTGGGCATAGGTTACCTACTCAATTATCACTTGCAAAAGTAATTTAATACTGGGGACATACTGAGCCTTCAATTTGAACTTCACCATTGTTCCTTGATGTGTAGATGGTGCATTACATTCAGGATGCTATTGCAGGATAATGAAGCAGCGAAGGACAATTCACCAGCTACTAGGAATAAACTCATGGCCTCTCCTACTCCCTTAGACACAATACTATTAGAATGATCGGATCAATAACCTCATACTGTGGTCGCTGCTCATTCCATGTCATGGCACGTGCGGGATAGCTCGGCTGACGTAAGATGCGGAGGCGTGCCGTATTCTGGAAAGCTGTCCAGATCCCAGTATACTCCTGTGTCGATACCCCAATTTCCTCCCCCACTTGATTCTCTGATGACCATTAACCCGAGTCTTAGTTGTTCGTCATGAGACTGGCCGCCTATGCTGGGGTATGTGATGACCCTGTCATTCTTAGTGGCTCGCGCTGACTCCTCTAGGCCTCGGTGGTCCTAGCCACCGGTGTGTTCTTGAAAGCTCTACATCAGAGATCGAACTTCTACGCGGCTTGCGTCTATCTTTCACAAAGTAGCGCCAATCTCATGGTAAGTCTGAATGTCCGCTCAGTCACCGGGTGTCGGCTGGACTCACGAGACCTGTCCGCTTTCCCCGCGTCTTGAAGCCAGACTAACCATGCGCTGGGCGCGGTCTTCTACAGATCCTTACGAATCTATGCCTTATAATTACCGCCTTTATTCTCTTTTGGCTACAGCGACTCCTTTACGGTCCTTTGCGTCCTATTGAAACCGAACAACTATACGAACGGGCGTGGTTTGCCATCACGGAAACATGTCTGGCCATGACCATCTTCCGGGGTGAGCTCGGCGGCTGGTTCTTGGTCATGTTCGTTTCCCTATTAGTCGGAAAGGTCTGGGGCTGGATTGGTGAAGGCCGAGTGGAATATTTGGAGCAGCAACCCCCCGCGAACCCCCGACTGTTCCATATCCGATTGGCGTTCTCCTTGGTATTGTCGGTTCTCTTCAATGCCTTCATGCTCAGATACTGCATCGATACCGTATACCACCAAGCTCGGCCAGACATGATGGTCATGTTCGGTTTCGAATTCGCGATTTTGACCATTCTGTCCACTTCGACCACCGCTCGGTATGGCATTGCGTTGACGGAGATCTACATTACTCAGCAACAGTTGAAAGCAAAGATGGAGGAACGTCGAGCGGAGATTCGGGAGGCTCGCCTAGAGGCTATTCGCGCCAATGCACGGGCTGGAGAGTCATCTCCTCCTACTGACCTGCCTGATGAGAACGATGTAAATGAGCTGGAGATTGATGTCCCCGGCTGGGAAGAAAAAGGCCGCTGGGTTTTCTACCTCGATCTCTTGACCGACTTTGTGAAGCTTTTGGTCTATCTGGTTTTCTTCGCAATCCTTCTCACGTTCTACGGCTTGCCAATTCACATTTTGCGAGACGTTGTTGTTACCATCCGTTCTTTTGGTCGTCGAATCATGGACTTCCTTCGATACCGCAATGCCACCAGAGACATGAATGAGAGATACCCGGATGCTACTGCAGAGGAGGTTGGAAGAGAAGAAGTCTGCATCATTTGTCGAGAGGACATGGTTCCTGCGCACCCTGCCCCGGCTGGTGGTAACGCCCCGCCTGCGGCCAACGCACGGCCTGTGCCTGATCGCTTGCGCCCCAAGAAGTTGCCTTGTGGTCATATTCTACACTTTGCCTGTCTCCGGAGCTGGTTGGAGCGTCAACAGAATTGCCCAACTTGCCGGCGCCCAGTAGTTGGAGCGGCTGCACAAGGTGCAGGTGGCAATGCTGGCAATGGTGCCGGTGGTCAACAGAATGGTGCTGGCAACCAAGCGCCTGGTCAGCCGGGCCAGGGAGACGGGTTGCCCAGAGCTCGTGTCTTCCAGTTTGGTCCCTTCCGAATTGGATTTGGCGCTGTGCGAGGCGACCTTTTACATAATCTGCATAATCAGATTAATCAAGGCAACGCGCGTCCACAACCTGCTGCTAATGCCAACCCACAAGGCGCGCACCAAGCCGGACTTGCCTTTGGGTTCGGTCGAGGACCTGCACCGGCCCCTCCAGGAGTTGCTCAAGACCAACCCGCTGCAAGCCCTTCAACTTTGACCAATATAAATTCTCAATTGCAGCAGATCGAACAGCAAATTGCCCAGGAGGTCTTTGCTTTGCGTGCTGCGACAGATCAACTCCGCCATGTGCGCTCCCTTCAAATGGAGCTGGACCGTCTTCGCCTCAACCAAACCACTACTTCTACCAGTGCCACATCGCCACTTCCGGGTACTTCCAGTATCACAACTCGGCAACAGTTTGCCTCAAGCCCAGGCACAGTGCCATTGAGTGCTGGAGATCCCCGTCTACCAGAAGGGTTGAACCTTCCAGCCGGCTGGACTCTGGTTCCGCTTCAGCCCACCAATCCTAACATCCCGGGCCCCTTCCGAGCTAGTTCAATGCCCAGAGCCCCGCCTTTTCCACCGGGAGTCCATGTACCGCACATGGCCGATCCTTCTTTACGAGATCATCCACTCTTTAGTAGAACATTCCCATCCCCAACCCCAACGGTCCCTGTGGCCAACAACGATGGTCAGAATTCCAATAATGAGCGAACTGCTGCGAACCCAGCCGAGCACAATACTGTGGCTGCTGAAACAAGCCCGTCGCTGCCTAGTTGGGGCACGTCAAGTCTCTCGGCGGAGAACCACCCAGCCGACTCACTATCTCAAGAGTGGACCGATGTGCAACGAGACCATATAACCGACGCAACTTCCTCTACAGCAGCTACGTGTGGCAGTAATACAGAGACGGAGACACCAGAGAAGACATCAGTGAAGGAAACAACCACTGAATCTGAATCCGAATCTGCATCCAAAGGCAAATCTCGGGCCGCCACGGTTGAGGAAGCAGAGGGCGACGACGCGTCGTGAAAATAGAAAATTACGAAAATATTCCACTATTGACAACCCAACCCAACCTCTGTACTTTTCTGATCTTTCTTCCATGTCTTCGGCTCTCCCTTGTTTTCACTCCTGATCGCACTCTCCTACTCAGATCAGCGTTGCATGGCGTTTTTGAGCAAGATATCATACCCAGCTCTTAGTTTTTCTTTCCATCATGATGAGTTCATTCGGATTTCTCTGGTGATACTTGATCATTTCCTTGAATGAACCACTGTTAGACTTGTTTCCAGGATGAATCAGCTACTAGGTATTGCACAAATTGAATTATTCTAGCCCCTTTCACCTTATTGATGCCTACGCAGTTAGGTACTCAGTGGCATATATCCAATATTCAATATATTTTTGATAATGACAAGCCATTTCATATAGTACAAGTCCCAAGACTAGGAGATTCTATTCACAATCCCAAAAAGATCCCCCAACGCCCAGTAGAATACATGCAGATTAAAATCACGGGCTGCCCCGTCTAGCAAGTGTAGCAGAAACCAGGGATGATGTTATACAGTGTGGCGCTTAGCGACCACAAACACGAATTCATATCATGTTTTATGAGGTGCCCACGAATCTCAGGACAAATTCGTAGACTCCGAGCGTGATAATGGCGGAGGGGATCGAGCGCACCATGTGCGGCATCAAACCACCGTAAAGACCGGCCATTCCTTCTTCCTTGGCAATTAATCCGAAGCACTGCACTAGGCCGGTGTACTTGGGGACGCCGTTCTCGAGCGGTGCCTGACGGAGTCGTGTTCGGATGACCTAGGGGAATCGTTAGCGAATAAACAGGACCATATTTGTTGGGACATGCTCATACCTCATGCGGGTATGCAATCAACGCAGCGGCAAACTTGGCCGAGCCCGCAGCTCCGGTCGTACTAATCCAGCTAGTGATTTCCTTCTGCGCGGCCGTGTCCTTTCCATCTGGTGACCCGAGCGACTGGGCCATCATGGTCTTCAGGCGCTCGTAAAGAACCAAGTGCAATGCCGTCTCAACGGAGCCCAGGTAACTGGCGCTCAGTCCCTTGTACAGACCGCGGATGCCTTCCTGACGAAGAACCTGCTGCACGCAGTCGAGACTGTTGCGGTACCGGCGGGCTCCGGTGGCTGTCTGGGCTCGATCAAGTTGCAATCGAGTCTTAACTAGCCAAATGGGGTTGGTGGCAGTTGCAGTAGCGATACCGGCGGAGATGGCGGCTTGAGCGTGAATAAGGGTAGAATCTTCGCCTAGGCCGAGAACCTGAGCGCCGATGCGCTTGCAGTTTCCGTAGACATAGAATTTGATAGCGGTAGCGGGGACCACACCTGCTAGACTAGGTCCCAGGCCGCGGAAGAATGCGCGCCATCCTTCAGCTTTGTAGATGTTGCCGATGATGCGGAGGGTTTTGTGGCTTGTTTTTGGAGGAATGGCGGTAGAGCCGGGGGTTTGGGAGATGGGTTGGTAGAAGTCGGATTGGAGACGTGTTCGGAGGACATCGAGGGGGGATGTGACGATTGCGGTCGCGAAACCTCCGCTCCTGTGATAATTTGTTAGGGGGCGACTTGCGGACAGATCTCGGGCAACTTACGCGCCGGCTATGAGATGTGTCCAGGGATCATGGGACTTTTTGGGGGCTGTCTGGGAGGTCCGCAGGGGGACGCTCTCCTCAGCAGTGTGACCGTGAATCTTGGGGCTTTGCTGCATCGTAACAGCACATTCTTGGCTGGATTGAAAAAGTTGAAGATTGGCAAATAATTTGCAGGATGCGTCGGGTCCGCAAGTTTTCAGTCACGTGAGATAACAAATGGTCGGTTCCTGATAGGCGTCGCCACTAGAGGACTAGACCCGCTCGTATAGAGAATATACTCTTGAATAACCTTGGGATGTGATATATTCGGGTCATTTAGGCTAGCTGTTCCGATTGCAAGGCAGTTCGAAGAATTTGGGTATGCTTCAAGTTGAAGAAGAGATAATTGTCTCAACCTGAGTGCACTCACATGCACAACATTTAGAGAAGAGGTCTTCGAAAAATATATATCCGTTGCATAAAATTTCATAAAATCCCACTTTATCCATGGATTTCTCGAACCATAAAATCATCGATATCCTTGCAACTTCAATCCCTACTTTTTCATGTAGCGAGAGTCATTATCTAATTCCCAAGGACTCCATTGGCAACTACTAGGTACTATATAGCTATTTCAGCATGTGGTTTCCCTAGTAGCACCCGGCAGTACTAAAAGCCCTGGAGACTCGTAGTAGGTAGCAAAGTATTCAAGGACTATGACGTTTTCGCCAAATCAATCTTTGAACATAACGCTGATTCAAAGAGTCTCGTTCTCAGGTATCATGTACTAATACCTGCGAGCATAGGAAGAACAAAACGAAGCAATTCCATTCCATGCTCTGAGGAGAGCAGAGCTCCAGTTCCAGGCGACAACCGCACTGCAGACTCGATCTCCAACAAAGCCTCATTTGCTTTACCTTGACCCTTGAGCACAAACAGTAGCTGGATCGCATTTTCACCGTGTATCTCAATCTTCCCCTGGGTTCCGATCTTGATCATATCTGCCTTCGTCTGCCTCTCGGTGAAGATGCCGAGTGTTCGTGTAAAGGCATTGCTTGTCGTACTCAGTGGGACCCATGAGTAGTTGTCTGGCTTTGAAACAATCACGGAGTGATATCTTGCCGCAGGATACACAAGCGGGCGACCTGAATAGCTCTGCCAAAGAGCCTCATACCCATCTATTGGTTCCCCTCCCTCTGCGGGGTGATATTGGCCTTTTTCAAATCGGCCACTCTCTTTCAACTTTTCCTGACCTTCTGTGATCTGTGCAAAGCTGAGGTATCCTTGGCCACTGGCTCCACCAAACTGTAGTACTAACACATCGCGCTCGCCCCCTTCATCGAGCTGTGGCCCGTACGAAACACCCTCTGGATGATAGCACAGCTCTCCTTCACGGAGAAGAATATCTGGTGCAATCGAAACGTCGCCACGGTATGCGTACCGGAACTGATCGAAGGTATGCTTGTGAATGGGCGAGGAGAAGGAGCCTTGGCGCCCGATGGTGAAGAGATAGTTCTCGGGAGTATTCTCCTCGCCGAGGAAGAGATCTTTGAATGCGAGGCCGCTACCTCGGTGCTTGAGTCCAAGTTCCTTAAAGTGCAGATCTTTGCCGTGCACTATGTCCATAGTGGGCGGTTCGTGTAGTGTTTGGATTGATGTTGCTTGGCAAGGAGACTTGGCAGATAGACAAAATACTTTAGAGCAAGAAAAGGGCCATTGTCATTTGTTCAGTTTTCGCCCCCTCATTCTCTTGCTTATTGTGGGGAAAGACATACAGTACTTGCTTGCGACCACCAATTAGCTACGCGTCTTTGGGCAGCTGCGAACAGAGCGCGCTCCAACAACATGCACAGCCTTTACGTATAGTCGATCAACCAATCACTAAATGATAAGTCACCTGGAACTCCACATAAATTTACACTAGAGCCTCGTGTATATATGAAGGAGTATCAGTGAGTTCCAAGGAGTGTCACATCATTCTATTTAGATGAGGGCCTCAATGGCCCCATATTTTGGCCCCAAGGCCGCGCACATGTCTTTGCACTTAAACCCCTCGGTCTACGTCCTCCAGGGCCATCCTCTACTTCGTCTGAACTCTTACCATAGGCTTATTCTCCGTGTCGCATAAGTGTTAAGTCAAACTTGGTTCGCGCTCAAAGCTACTGGTTTATGGAATTCCTAAGGGCGGCTTGATCTATTAGCGCTATAACTGCTTCGAACCTTCTTTACCATGGCAAGCCAAGCCCCTATTGCAGTTTTGATTGTTCACGGGGCGTATTTTCTCCCCGCGGGCTGGGAAGACTTTGGTCAGCGTCTGACCCAGGCAGGGTTCATCGTGCGCTGTCCCCGTTTACCTTCCTGTGGCGATACAAGACCGCCCACTGCTTTCCTCGAGCAGGATGTGATAGCTGTACGAGCAGCTGCCCAAGAGCTCATCAGCTCTGGCCACGCCGTCATAGTTCTGGCTCATTCATATGGTGGCATCGTTGCATCGGAAGCAATCACGCAGGATCTCTACGCGCGCGATAGGGGCAAAGGGGTTGCATACCTTATCTACTTGAGTGCATGGCTAGTTCAACAAGGAAACTCACTGTCAGATGTGATCGCCAAGTATGGCTTCCAGTCCAAGGTGGAGATCGGCTTCAACGAAGATGGCACCATCATTGCAAGAAATGCCCCCGAAGCCTTCTATAACGATGTCGATGTCGGAAGGGCAAAAGAGCTGACCAGTACCTGGAATGTAACCCATAATAGGCTTGCCGCTAGAGGTCAAGTAAAAGGTGCCCCTTGGAAAGACCTGCCCACGACATATATCTATTGCTCTCAGGACCTGGCGATTATGTTGCCACTGCAGGAGAGCATGGTGCAAGATGCATTCAACGCAAAAGGCACCTCTGAGATCGTCACGGAGACAATAGATGCTGGTCACTGTCCTTTCTTGAGCAAGCCCGAGGAGGTACTTCAAATTGTGCATCGAGTGGCAGCGGCTATTGGTTGAGACATGCTTCCAAGGTTCATTCAAAGGGTATATATCTACAGGATTTCAGGTTGACAGCTCGCAACAATATTTATCAGCTTAGATAAATACATTATACAGGTGAAACAGAGATGGGTTGAGTGAATGATTTTACCTGACTTACCAAGACTTCCACTAGAGTATTCGAGGTCTCCAAGGTCCCGCCTCGCCCATTTATCCACGATACAGACCTCACTTACCGATGTAGAATTCTCGGGCCCAAGTTAAAAATTTTGAATCTCAGAGCCGATATTTGCAATCCTTAACATTCAAGTTGATGGTACACCTCCGCTAATTGAGGTCTGGTCTCCCACAGTGTCTTTGTCATACAATGTTTAGCTAGGTCGTTACGTGTACTAGTCCTGAAAGGAGTAAGGCCCTGTCAAAAAGAGACTCGACCTAGACTATTAAAAAGCATCATCTGTTGGGGAAGAGAATACGGATGCTGTGCTAAACGACAAGACCTTTCCAAGCCCACCCGAAAGCTGGCAGTGGGCTACTGTGCCTCTAATTCCTTATGTTGCGAGCGGGCGAGAGACTTCATGAAATCCAGCAGGAAAGGGGCCAGCATCCAATCAATGAAAAGGTGTTGGGGTATTAAAGAGTAATATGTAGAACATGACATAGAAAATTAATCTAGCTACTGGATGTATATCCGTGACTCAATGGTGAGGTTCCTTCATTCCCGACATTCCTCCTTGATATATCATTCTCGCATTTTCGACCATCGTAAGCAAAACTCTACAAAGCAAGACTTATTTTTCACAGTCCATGTACTTGCTGTATCGATGCACTTCGATACCTTGAGTACCCTCCTCAGTCACGTGGGACGCCAAGGCAGGCTTGGAAATGCTATTGGTCGAGCTAGTCGTATTTGTGGTGGCCGAGTTAAGATGGGCCTTGCTAGAGGCACGAGAAGATCGGAGCTGGGTCCAGAATCCGCTACCGATCTTGAACAGTGGCCGGAAATTAGGTAGACAGGCTCCGACGATAGCAACGGCCGCCTCGAGACAGGTCCACATGGCGGTTGGGGCTTGGTAGTCTGCAGACACGTAAGGGGTTTGTCGGGTACAAAAGTCAACGGTTGTGAACACTTACAGGTAATGTCAGGGCCAGACTTGGTTAGTTCAATCATGACCCACAGCCGGACAATGTCGAAAATTAGAGTTCTGAGGCTTTGTTAGAGTACTCCACCAAAGGATTGTGGATGAAACTTACAAGCCACCAACGAGGAAGACTCCGGACAATAGGATCTTTTGAGTTTTCGGAATCGGCAGTCCGATCACGACCTTGATGGGCATGACGAGGATAATGAAGTCCGAGACGATGTTGGGAATCTGCATGCCGTAGTTGAAGTGGGCGGTGTTGATGCATCTTCCGTCAATTGATCTATCCCAGAAACTGTTGATAGGAATGCAGTTCAGTGTCGCTGCAACCATAATACTAACAGCCCACAGTACAACGACCGACGCCATTACATTGACCGCAATGATCATGGGCTTGACCGTAAATAACCGCTTGTAGAGCGCCAGGATAGACAACTTGATGAAGGCAACGCATGTTGTGTATAGGAAGGGATTCGACCATCCGATCTGACTATAATTAGCTCTTGCATTCGTATAGTGGATGTGTAAGGGGAGCATACCTTAAAGTAGACGATGAGGTTTTCTTGCGGGACCATGGACATGTGGGATCCCAAACCGTTGTACAGAACTATATTCTCCGTTAGCACAATTCCAAAACACGGGTAATTCCAAATCACTCACGCATTGTGACTCCAATGGAGCATCCATATTTGAAAAGCTAGTGACATTTGATTAGCTCGCCGCTTATGTATAACGGTCCCGCCGTTAGGTACATACTAGCGCAACCAGAATCAAGTAATCATCCAGAAACAGTCTACAGCCACTCAATTTTCTAGCCCAGATACGCAAGCCAACCGCAATTGTGGGCATAAAGAAAGAGAACACGAGTGAGATCTTGACGGATCGTTGCAAAGCCTCGTTGGGGTGGTCAAAATCACCCTCCACCCACGAAGAGGTCTGGTTGGAAGACATCTTGCTGACGGCCGTGTAGGTTCGTGAGGCTTGAAGGAAGCGACGGAAGGAACAGAGAGAAACTTTGATAATTTGGAATCATAGCGTGGCAATGGCCGTTATTATAGCAAAGTGGATTTTGGTGGATTTTGGTGGATTCTGATCAAGGGTAGGGCTGCCCGCACCCCCTCCACTTCGATCCACCGAGATATGTCATATCAATCACACTTTACTGCGTATAGGCATATCACCGAAGTGTCAGAGCGGGCTCGCCACCAATCATGCAGCGGCTTATGCATGGGGGTTAAGGCGTATCTCTTGCCAAGACGATGTTTTGACGTCAATAGAAGCTGTGATAATTGATAGTGCTGTGTTTGATCTCAAGGGGTGGATCAACATTGTCGATCAACTGCTTGTCATGTCCCAGGAATCATGGTTTGGAGTGCATTGACAGCATTTAGCTGTCTCACAATCGGTGATTGAAGAGGCTTTCCCGATATATCAATCCTTGTGGTTGGACATATCAGATTGCCTCGATGCATCAGAATCGAACATGTCGCTACGCCTCTCTTGGACTCAATGGATTAAAGTGTATGGCTTCGCCTTAATGATCCTTGCAGAATCTCTTTACAATCATGATAAGAAAAAAGCAATTCCAATATGTTCCACGCCCAAGGAGATGAGAAATGAAAGGGGAGAAAGTGTACATGGAAACACAACCTCAACGTTCGATAGTACCAAGTAAGGGATTTCTCGGGGGATTTCCTCGACTGCGATGCGGCCGATGCGGGGTGTTCCCGGGAGCGACAGATGTTGATATATCACAATCTGCCAACTTTTAGATTTAGACATTCCTGACAATTGCCCCTTCGGGTCGTAGTGGACTCTGTGGGGCCAGTCAAAAGTGATCTGTATAACCCACACTCGAACCAGATATTCATCTCGAAGAATCTTGTCGCCAGGGTTCGCTTTCAAGACTGCAACAGGGACAAACTTCTGATATGATGTTCGCTACCTGCAGTATCTTTTTTTCTTGTCGATCACTTTGCTGTACGCTCTATGCAAGTTTTCTCCAGTGGCGAGCTGAGTTGCAGTTATGACTAGTCTATATTGAATATTGACCCCTAGACGCAATGAACTCCGCAGTGCGCGATTTCTTCACCTACCTGACTGATCAATGGGTTTGTGCGTTGCGGAAGGCTTGTGCCGTCCCCGGGCTTTGTTTCCATGCCTCCAAGTCGTATATCGCCTTGCATGGTTTTCTGGATGTAGATATGCCAAAGTCAATGGAATGCTGTACGATCTAAATTTCTGCAGATCTTTTCCAGGGATCTAGCATTGTTGCTTTTGATCCCCAAACCCATGCTCCACAGTTACACCGAAATCGCGCAGTGTGACTCTCGCTTTCTAGAACAGCCTGTCATTGATCAATTCGTCCGTATTCTTTTCCCAATTTGCTTACCCAAGCTGTCTGTCTTGTTGCACAGGGTATCCTCAAAGACCCCTGATGCAGGTTGATTGCGATCCTGGGATATATCTGCGGCACCCCCGATACTTCAATAAATCTCATTGCCACACGATATTGCTTCTTTGTTAGTCCCGTAATACCCACTAGAGTATTTCTTTTTCTGTTTCTGAAACACAGGGCCATGTGGTGGAGCTGGATCCGAGGATGAATAACTGTAGACAATATTGCTAGCACTAGCGTTCACTGTAGAAAGCAAGATGCTGCAAAGGCCTGAGTGAAATCCAGCATGACTTTGAGCTCCTGAACTCGGCCTGAGAGAAGTCAAAGGCCAATTCACAAAATGAAGTTCCGCGTAGCCGGATTCACGCTCAACGGCTGCAGCGGTGGGTGCTTACCTAAGCACAGGAACCCACTGCAGGGTTTGCACTGTCTGTCGTTTCTTCAAACCACGCAAACACCCTTGGTCGTGCTCTTATCAAGTAAAGCTTCATAGCTCCAAAAACGGACTGTTACTAGGCACCATTGCCTCGACCAACCTTCCACGCACTTCTCACCCCTACCTGGGGTGCAGCAGTGGTGAGGAAGCCTCCTGGCCCTTCGCTGTGAGATCCGCGAACTTTTGAAGTCGCGACCGAGCTTGTCCGATAAAGCTACTGTCCGCGGCTCCACCATATCAAACTTGCTCTTCTGCCAATTAAGAGCACCTTGACAGAAAAGGCAAATACTCTGACCACGCGCTTGAATCGGAAGTTCCAGAAATCGAAAACCACGCGCTCTCGGATCCGCCGGGGTTGCTCCCCAAGTGACCACTAACTCAACTACATAATCTCACCTCTTTGCGCCATAGCCCAACATGTCCTCGAACTCCAACCAACACCCTTCTTCGCTAGGCGACCAAAACCCTCAATCAAACTCGAATACCCACCTTGACCCAAACAACGGTTACTCGGCAAGTGATAATCAGCTTGCAGGCTTGGTGGAAGCTGCTACTGCCGCGGCAGATCAAGACCCGGATCTATCGCACTGGGCTGCGGCTGCTGCCACCGCTGTCAGCCACCAACAATTGGACAGCTATGGCACAGACATGCACCTTGCTGAAGATGGATTTGGCGATGCAAACTTCGGTACTACCATGGGAAGCGGGAGACATCTGAGAGTTCCGAATGACCATTCCCAGAGCCCGGGTCTCTCTCGTACAGTGTCGAAGAAACGAAAGCGAAATGATGATAATCTCGACCCTGCGCTGGCTGGAGCTGGTCTTTCCGGGGCTCAGCAGCATGCGCAAGCATCACAGCAAGGCTCACATGGGTACGCTGGTGACAACATGGATATTCGGTCTGTGCCGCCGCAGTCTTTGAATGAAGCTCGTGCGGTGGGTGTTCACTCTGCTGCCGCGCTATTTCGTCAACCATCTAGTAACAAAAAGTACACTCGTCCGCCAATGTCGAAGTTGTTCGCGTCGCTGGAGTTGTCGCCAGAAAACTTCCTTCATCTCCAAGCGGCGGCGAAGGGATACATGCTCAATGATGAACACCCAGAGCGACGCGACTGTGTAGGCCAGCGAGGTAAAGGAGACACCGAAATGGTTAAACTGCGCTTGTGGAACTGTGTTCGACACTTCCTCGAGGCTGAGGGCAATGGTGATCGATTCTTCGGAGAGAACGTTGTTAACGAGGGCATGGGTCCGCGAACCTACATCTGGCCTCGTGATCAGCAAAAAATCATCTCCCTTGTCATTCCTCTGTTGCGACGAATGGTGACCAACGAACGGCAGCGACAATATGCAATTGAAACCCGCAAAGGTGGGGGTGCAGACGATCGTCGTCGTCGTCAAACAAACGAAAGTTTCCAAGACATGAACGGTCCACGTTTCTCTCCTGAGCAATCACTTCAGTTGCAACATCAGGATCATCGCCCCGGCGACATGGAACAAACGATGCCAACTGCCCCTCCTGTCCAGATTCACCACGACTCCCTCGATTCCTCCAACGTCATGGATCTTGGTCTGACTGATCTTTTCTTGGACGGATACACGTTTGACTACCACGACTTTGCCAAATCATACGATATGTACAACCAACAATTCGAGCTGGATAACCTCTTCTCCCTGTCCGGTCTTCAGCAGCCTGAATTTCGTGGCCTTGTGGCAGCTGTTGACAGTCACTACCGTGTCATCCACGATGGTGAACCGTGCCCAAGCCCTTGCGAAGATGCCAACGTGCATCGCATCATCCACTCAGACTCTGTGGCAAATCTGAATTGGCGCATCGGAGGAGGACGAAATACCACCGCACGCGATGACTTGTATGTTTCCCTCCGCCTGTAATATGATGAGTTACTAACCGTCTCAATAGTGCCAGTAGTATCACCCGTGACGTCTCGCGGATCATCGGCGAGAAGGTCTCCAGACAGACCCCTTCAGCAGCTCACAGCCATGCCCCAATGGCAGATACCAAGTTCCACCCGCAGCCACCTGCTCCCATTCAAAATGCAACCAATGTCACTCCCTCTAATCCCAACAATCAAACTTATCTCTGCATCAACGTCATCCAGCAGGGCAAACGTATTCTCCCCCGAATTGATCTCCCCGCTGATCAGCTCCCCACCGTGGACTCTGCTAAACAGGCTATCCTGCGCCGCTACTTGGGCCAAATCCCCGGGCTACCTTTCTTGCAGGGCCAAGATAATGACGACTCTGTTGACCAGCAAGCCCGAAACGCCGCACTCGCAGCCTGGAAGGTCAAGGTCTGGCTTCCGGATGGTCTCATCCCAGTTGATAACGACAAAGATTGGACCTTTGCTCTTCTATCTGCCGACACCGTCGACTGGATGGATGGCAACTTGAAGGTTCTGGTGGATATCGATGGAAACAATGCCCACTAGTTACAGGCACAGTCTTTTTGCTGCCTCGATATTCGTCCTCTCTTGTTTCATGGTCTCCTATTATCCGGGCTGATGATTTATTCTTAGATTGTCTGGGATTGTCTTATGACTGTATCTGAGCGGATCTTTTTTCATGTTTGCTTTCTCATACCCATTTGTGTTATTGTTATGTCATTATCTGTGCCAAATATCGGCCAATGGAACTAAAATATTTTAATTTTTCTGCGTAAATTGACTATACACGACTTGATAGCGAGCAGGTTGCGTGGATTACCTTGGAACGTTCGACCAAATAGCAGCTTACTAAGTAGTAGCTGGTCAATGGCTAATGCTATTCTTTGAGGGCTGATCATAGTACGCCGTATAGACAGTTGATCCTCTGCCAGCTCAATTTCCTGCAGATAAGAGTTACTACAGATCTGCAAGAGCAAGAGAAATGCGGCCCAAATGTTGGACACCCAACTTCTGACCCACCATAAACGCTAGTTGCCTCCACGTCCCACCTAAGAGAGCGAGAGCGAGCCTGGGCGACTATCACCTGAAAGCTCCACTTAGAGTGGCTAGCCTTATTATTTATCTTAACTTCTATTTGAAAGATGTTTCGACGGGGGCATTCAATCCCTCAGAGAAAGAAGCATTGACCCTAAGTTTCAACATTTCAAAACGCGCTGACTTCAAATGACCAATTCGCATTTGCCTTGTATCGTACATTCTATTAAACTAAAAAATATGAACTGATTAAAAAAGGAAGACCATATAGCTGACCCCATCAATTGCCTTGACTGGACTGTCGGTGTATTCTGCGCATGACAAGCCGCGTATTTCTGCTAGTAAATGCAATATTCCTCGACCGTTTTAAGACTGGGAATGCTCCCATGGAGCGATCAGTCTTGATCATGATCGAATTATCCCCATCGCTAGAAGATCGACTCGACGTAGCAGCAACAGGCGGAAACTGAGATGCAGCAGGTTCTGCGTAACAATTCCTCAAGGCAAATCGCGCAAGGATTCCACACTGGCGCGGTTTAGAGGTGTATAGTGATATCCATAATAACGCACAAGCTCATAGGAGCAGAAGCTATGGGCATATTCCAAGGTAAGAAGCTGCGAGAGGAGTTCTCCATTGCACCGCCTATCATCGCCAAAGCGGCGTGTGCTCTGTTCAATTTGCATACTATGGGCTGTGAGAAGGCCGTTTTTGCCAGTGTTGAGTCGGGTCGCTCGTGGCCTTTCACAGATGCCGAGAATGAGCCTAGCTCCAATCCGTTGACTATTGATGGTCCCACAATGAACGAGACCATTAATCGTATCCGGGTTGTTCCTGGCGAGACGGTGCGTCAGTTCTTGGACCGTCTACAGGAGGACCAGCTTTTGATTGAAATGTATTCGCACGCACCTGTGGCATCTATTATTGAACGTCTCGCCGTGTCGGATATCATCGTGGATGGCGAAGGAAAAGGCCAGCTCAGCGATGGTTCAGCCGATGCTAAGACTTTCTCCGATTGTCTTCCACGTCAGATCTTTGACTGGCTTCCTCCCGTGCGGCCAATTGAACAGGAAGGAAGCTTCGAGCCCCGCATGCGAGCGCTCGAGATTCTTAGTCGTACTGACCTTGGGATTGTGTGGTTTCCCTCTTTGATTGATGACAAGGTCCTGCTACTTGACGCAACCTGGGACGATGCCCAACTTCGATCTAGTGAGGTTCATGAAGCGATGTCGAAATTCATATACGCTATTGTGTGGTTGTCAGAGCCATCGAACCTGGACCGGCCTGTTATGGAGTGCGAGTTTGATATTTCTGGATATGAAATTACTGATCTTGGACCATGGGAGAATTATCATCGATAGTTGAAAGATACATCCAAATATAAGCATTTATTCTCTGATCAAAGATACCTGCCTTGATTCAGAAAGACACATATTTTGTGACGAGGGAATCCTTCAGAAATGAACAGCCAATCAACCGCTGCTCCAGGTATTCCTGTCTCTCCCCGTCGGCTGAACTTTTGCCCCGAAACATCAATATTGTCCCGGTCCGAGTATATCCCTAGTATAAAGATTTTGAGTATATAAAGCAATAAATCATCACGTACAAATTATTCTTCAGAGCCGAGCCATTAAGTCTACAGTGCCTTGCCAATTCATCTACTTCCAAGTTTTGAGGCTGACTTCTGTCTATCAGAGTGGACTATAGCCGACAATGGCATCAACATTAGCCCGCATTTACACGGCCTTCAGTCCACCAGTAGTGGAGAAAAAGACCGATGCAATTCGGATTGGTATCCTGGGAGCTGCGAAAATTGCGTACGAGTCCCAACCCACAAGCAAGCATTGTATTAACCAAGTACAGACCACTGGCCCTGATCACCCCGGCTCAATCCCATCCGGAGGTCATTGTGCAAGCCATCTCAGCTAGAGATCGAGCTCGCGCCGAAGATTTCGCGAAGAAGCATGGTATTCCCGAAGTTAAGGACTCATACCAAGATATCTTAGACGACCCGAATATCGACGCGATCTTCATCCCTCTGCCGAATAGTCTCCATTTCGAATGGGCCGTGAAATCCATCCGTGCTGGAAAGCATGTCCTTCTTGAGAAACCGTCAACATCCAACTCAACAGAAGCCAGTATCCTCTTCAGCCTTCCGGAGCTATCGGTGCCCAATGCACCAGTTCTACTCGAAGCGTTCCACAACCGCTTTCATCCAGCCGTGCAGCTTTTCCGGTCATTAATTGATCCAGCCGCCGTCGTGCATGTTCATACGGACTCGATGGTTCCGGCGCTAATCACCGATAAAGAAGGGATTGAATTTAACTACAATCTTGCTGGTGGCAGTATGATGATGTTGGGAACATACAACTTCGGCATCCTGCGGATGATCTTCGGTGCAGAGCCGACGGAGTGTCTGGAATGTCAGACGAGTATTTTTGGTGACGGTGTCCACGATCGATGTGATTATCAATTCTCGGCCAAGTTCGCTTTTCCGAACGGTGGTGTTGGTGAGGCGATGACTACCATGCGAGGATCGATCTTGTGGAAACCCTCTGAGGCAAGGGTCAGTATGAAAGAGGTTGCGGTGGTGGATAAGACGATCCCTGAGACGCAGGAGAAGATACGCACCCGCAAGGTTACGCTGCATGGGTTTGTTCATGCTGTTATTTGGCATCGGATTGATGTGGAGGATTCTTATGTTATTCGTGAAAAGGTTGGCGGGGTGGTAGTGAAGGCGTGGGTTGAGTCGGAGTCGCACAAGGCGTATAGCTATCTAGATGCTGGCAAGGAGTTTGTGGGTTTGCCTGGTGAGGCTTGGTGGATGTCTTACCGGTATCAGCTTGAGGAGTTTGTGAATCGCATCAAGGGTCGGAAAACGCAGTATTGGGTTTCTGGTGCTGACTCGTTGAATCAGATGAAGATGATTGATATGGCTTATGAGAAGTGTGGATTGGGCTCCAGGCCGACTAGTTCGTTTGTTTGAGCATTCTGACTTAAGTTGCTTCTTGTTACCGGGTTTTCAATCTACGCTCGTCTCTATCTAGCCTTTGTCTACACAGTACCAAGGGTACTGTAGTCCTATGTGGTAAAAATGGGTTGTCAATATGTAGCATTTCAGAATTTATCGCTCTCCATATACGCAAAAAAGTATAGGTCCATGTCTCATGATACAGGATAATTTAAGATGAGAGGCACCTGGCAGGAACGCACAACATCTTATCAAATTGAAACAAAACTCCATTCTATGCGCCGTTCGCTATCCAAACCAGTTGGATAATAATGAAAATAAGAATGCTCGGAATGATTGGCATAATCTTCGGGGCGATACCCGCGATCAGCCATTAGCCAATCGCCGTGGTGCATCGCTGGAAGCTCATTTGTTATGAAGAAGCAGGTTTCGCAATGAGTCCCAATGGTCTGAGTCCTCATAACTGTAAGGCCAGATAGATTAGCACCGTACTTAGTTGACAAACAGTGAGAAATCAAGAGGGCGAAGGGGGCGACATACATATAGACCATGCTACTTCGCAAGCTAGACGCCAAGGTCTCAGGGTACCATCGGAAAATATACATAACAAGAGCCCAGCTGCAGCTGGCGAATGCGGGCCAGGCGTGATCATAAATCTTGGCCCGGGCTTCCGGGGTGAAGAGAGGGGAGAGGGGGTGCATGTTGGGCTCGACGGCTAGTTTACCGAGGGCCAGCATCACGCGAGCGAAAATGTAGATGACGATCTTGAGAGGCGTTAGCTTCCAATATCGATGACTTATTTACCCTGATACTCAGTGCCTCGTATTCATACCTGCTGGCTGACACTTCCGGGCTGTCGTCCGAAGACCGCATATCCTCCTAACAAGCCCGCAAAGAAGCTATCGTACCGACCCTCCTTTCCTCGCTCAGAGGGATTGATGTTTCGAAGAACGATCATCGACAGTTTATATATCATCGCAAAGGTGGCAAGGTTTCGCGCATGTAGTCTTGTTGCTTTCAGGACAAGCTTGACCTTTTCTCGGAATCTATAGGTTCCTTCCGTTAGCCGACGGGAATCTTGAAGCGTCAGAGAACAACGAGGGAAGCGGCTGTACTTACGTTCCTGATCGGAATAAAAATATCATGCTGAGCGAAGATCCGAAGGTCAGTTTTGGATTGTTTCCCCCAAAGTATCTGCTCGGTCCAAGAGCTCCGGGGTCACATACACCAGGGCATGCGGAAACCGCACTTTTGACCCGTAGACGATACCATTGCGGGCACCTTTTATTAGTGATAAGAATGGCGCAAGCTCGGGCTTGAGGACGAGGGCGTCCAGTTGGGTCTTGCAGTATCATCTGTTAGTATTGTACATCTGCATGTGCTTCAGGCGGGACAGGTACTCACTAAGAGTGTATCCATGGCGTCGCGGGGCCTGGACCTCGGAAGGTCAAACGTAGACGAGGGAGACTACTGGGCGATTTCACCACTGCGACAAGTCCGGAAGTTGTTAAAGGTCATTAGGGGAAGAATAAAGGAGGGTATGGAGGGGAAGAGATAGACGGCACTTGCGTCGGACCAGCGCGAGGAAAAGGGCCTCGGCATGTGAGACTATGCCGAGAGGCCGACGTCATGGTCACGTGGACCGCACGTTTACCCAAGCTTCACATGGATTATGTTTAAAACTCTAAAGATTGGTGATATATTTTAATCCTAGAATAAATGGTTGGCTGTATTGGTGGTCACAGTCAAATATAGAACATACTTTTCCATGACGGTACATGATATCCTGCAGATTTGCAGTCGAAAAAGCACAAACCCTAAACCGGCCCAAAGAGAACGCCTTGACAAGAAGTTACAACATGCAAGTAGATCAGGTCTAGTCTGTACGAGCCCGCTTGTGGCTCTCCTCCTCATCCAAAATATCATCCACATCCATCATTTCCAACTCCTCGTCGTCGTCCTCGTCCGACTCCATACCGGCCCGGCGCTTGAGACCCTTCATCTTACGAGTCTGGAGGCCGCCCAGATCTTGCTTGGCCAAGTGCACACGACCAATCTTGTCACCAACTGCATCTGTGACAATGTTCTTCTTGGTTCTCGCCTCCTCGTTCGGTCGCTTGCCTTGCTTCATGGCCTCCTTCATGACATCGGCAGCGGCAGGACGCATCCGTCCAATCTTGAAATCGAACTTGGGACCAATCTCCTCCAGTTCAACACGGGGCAGCTTGTGACCACTGCGCTTGGTAATTACCTTGTACCACCGCAGGTGCACAACCGGGGACAGACCGTCGCGGGGCTCCTCGGCGGCAACCATCAGAACGTACTGCAGACCCTCAACGTCGATACGGTCGGTCTCCTCGCCCTTGAACATATCCAAGAAGAAGCTCTTGAGCATAACGTGAGATGTCGAAGTCGGGTCTTCCCAGGGGCTTCCTGCGAAGAGCATCATTGGGCGCAATCCTGCGCCGACGTGCATGACCAGCTCATTGATCGGGGGGATATCACCAGCCTCGGCGGCCGGCAGCAGAATCAGCTCACACATATCCAATAGTTGTGAGCTATAAATTCGGGCAAGTGTAAGACAGTTGGGGCGCTTCTTGTTGCTGCTTCCGTAGACTACCAATCCGCACTCGTTCTTGTTTGCCATGAACTCAAGGCTCTCGGTGTTCTCAAAGGGGTGAACATTGGCATTCTTTTTGTGGAAAAGCACGGAATTAGGCTTGGTCAGGGAGTTGAATGTCTTCAAGACGGTATCAAGTGCCTGAGGACATTTGGTGCCGTGCAGCAGTAGGGTCTTTTTCGGGTTCTCGATGAGTTGAGGCTCGCGCGCCTTGAGGATACGCGCAGTGCGCGGGTTCTTTGCTTTACTGAAAGGGCTGTGTTAGCGAAAATACTGTGATTGGATGACTTTCACAAACGTACATTTCACGCAGCGACATGATGGTGGGCTGTGGTTTTCTTGAAGAGGACTCGGAGTAAAAAACGCAGAAAAGTTTTGGGGGAAAGGCTTGGCATTCTTATCGATAAGGATACACCACAAGAATTGATATCAAGGAACACTGCTATTATTATTTACGCAATAGAAATAACTGTGCTAATCAAGATAATGGAATAATAGAAATGGATATTCATTCATGTGTTATACTTTTTACTCTATTGACCAATTAAGCAGTTTACTCAAGACGGAGCTTCTCAAACTCCTTGATCTGCTCCTCCAAGTGAGCAGCCTCGCTCTCTGCGTCACGGAGTCGCTTCTCCTCCTGCTCGCGAACTTCAACCTTGACCTTGTCCTTCCAGGTGGGAGCACTCATAATGGTCTGGGAGCGGCGCACGGTCTCACGGGCTCTCTCGAGAGCAGCCTTGGCCTTCTCCTCCTGCTCCAGAGCAACCTCCTTGGACACGCGCAAGTAGACAGCAGCCTCAGCGCCAACGGCAGCCACGACACACCCAGCCGGTGGGGTCTTGTTCTCGGGGCCGAGGTGGGACAGCTCACCCAGGGTCTTGCCACCCAGTGATTTGATGGTGGTGATCTGCTCCGAGACGGTCTGCTGGCTCGTGGCGTCGTAGGTCTGGATGATGACATCGCCCTTGGTCTTGACGTCGTACTGGGCCAGGATCGAGCGAATGGCCTTGGAGCTGTTCAAAATGAGCTCATAGGCAGCCTCGGCAGCCGGATCCTCAAACTCAGCCTGGTACTCGGGGTACTTGGCCCGCATGATGGAGATAGTCTTGTCCTCGGGACGGCGGGGCAGACGCTGCCACAAGTGCTCGGTCACGAAGGGCATGATCGGGTGGATCAAGGTCAGAGCACCCTCAAGCGCGGTGTAGAGGGTCTGCTTAGCCGACTCCCGGGTCTCGGGCGAAGCATCGTCGGCCAACAGGTACTTCGAATTCTCGATGAACACATCGCAGAGCTGGCTGTACCAATACTGGTAGATGATGTTGGCAGCGCTGGAGAACTCACGGTTTTCCAAGACCTCGTTCACTTCCTTAGCAGCCATGTTGAACTTGTGCAGAATCCAGCGCTCGGACAGGGACTCGTGACCAGTCTTGGTGACCTTAGCCTGGGGCTTGAAGTCGTCGCCCAGCTTACCAAGGACGAACTTAGTAGCTTGGTAAATCTTGTTACAGAAGCGACGGTATCCGTGAATAACCTGGACATCGAAAGCAATGTCGCCACCTAGACAAAATATGTTAGTAAATGAACATGAAAGTTAGAGGTCAAAGTATCACGTACCACCAGTGGTGTAGGAGACAAGGGCAAAGCGCAGGGCATCAGCACCACACTCAGGGATACCCTTGGGGAAAGCCTTCTTCTGGTACTTGGTAGCAGTGACAATCTCCTTGTCGGGCATGTTACCGAGCAACAGCTTGTCGTGAAGAGTCTGCAGCTCAATACCCTCCATGACATCCAGGGGATCAATGACGTTACCCAGAGACTTAGACATCTTGCGGCCCTCGGAGTCACGGATCAAAGAGTGACAGTAGACCTCCTTGAAGGGAATCTGGCCAGTCATCTTGATACCAAGCATGATCATACGTGCGACCCAGAAGAACAGAATATCCCAGCCGGTTTCCAGAACCGAAGTGGGGTACAATTGCTCAAAGTCGTGAGTCTTGCGAGGCCATCCCAGTGTGGAGAAAGGCCACAGGCCAGACGAGAACCAGGTATCCAGGACATCGGGATCACGCACCAGCTCGAACTTCTTTCCAGGGAACTTGGCCTCGGCCTTCTTGCGCGCATCCTCCTCAGTGCGACCAGTCACCCAGAGGTTACCATCACTGTCATCACCCTGCTCGCCTTCAATCTTGACGAAGTAGGCGGGGGCCTGGTGACCCCACCAAAGCTGGCGGGACAGACACCAGTCATTCAAGTTGCGCATCCAGCGGAAGTAGCTCTTCTCCGCGCTCTCGGGGCGGATAATAATGTCGCCATTCTCCACAGCCTTGATAGCAGGCCCGGCGAGACTCTCCATCGCCATCCACCATTGCGGCTTAAGGATGGGCTCGATGACATCGTTCGACTTGGCACAACGAGGCACCTTCATGGGGTTGTGTTCCCACTTCACATACAAGCCCTTCTCCTTCAGGGCATTGATGACAGCGTAACGAGCATCGAAACGCTTCATGCCAGCGAAAGGTCCACCGTTCTTGTTGAAGGTACCGTCGTCATTCATGACGGAGATGAATTCAAGGTTGTGCTGCTTGCCACGGTTGAAATCGTTGAAGTCATGAGCGGGGGTGATCTTCACGGCACCAGTACCGAATTCGGGGTCAACGCCCTCATCGGCAACAATAGGCATGAGACGGTCAATGAAGGGGTGGCGGGCGTTCTTGCCGATCAAGTGCCCGTAGCGCTTGTCGGTGGGGTGGACAGCGATACCAGTATCACCGACCATAGTCTCCGGACGAGTAGTAGCGATTTCGATGCGCTCTGTGCTGCCATCGATCTCATAGCAGAAGTGAGTCAGAACACCAAACTCGACCTTCTTATCATAACCAGGCACGTCCAAGAGAGTTCGGCCCTCAAGATCCTTGTTCTCCACCTCAAGGTTAGAAAGAGAGGTGTTCAAGGCCACACACCAATTGACCAGACGGTTAGCACGGTAGATAATACCCTCCTCGTGGAGGCGAACGAAAGTCTCAGTCACGGCGGCGGACAGATTGGGGTCCATGGTGAAAGCCTCACGAGACCAATCAAAGGAACCACCAACTCTGCGCAAGGCATTCTTAATGTTGGCGTGGTATTGATCCTTCCAGTCCCAAATCAACTTGGTCATAGCCTCACGTCCCAAGTCATGACGGGTCTTCTTCTCCTTCTTCCAGAGCATCTTCTCGACAACGCTCTGAGTAGAGATACCAGCGTGGTCCATTCCAGGAAGCCACAAGGTGGTCTTACCCTTCATGCGCTGCCAGCGGATCATGGTGTCTTGCAGGGCGTTGGTCAGAGCGTGACCCATGTGCAGGGAGCCGGTAACGTTCGGGGGAGGAATGGGAATGACGAAGGAACCCTCGGGCTTGACATTGCCATCGGGACCCCATTCGGGCTTGAAGAGGTCTTGCTCTTCCCACCAGTCGAGGCGGCCAGTCTCAATAACTTTGGGGTCGTAGGCGTCTGCGGTCTTCTCCTTCTCAACCTTGGCGACCTTCTTGTCAGCCTTGGGAGCAGCGGCGGGCTTGCTAGCGGCCTTAGCCTGCTTCTCAGCAAACTTCTTCGCCTTTTCGGCCTTCTTGCGCTCGCGCTCGACTAAAGAAGCATCACAATGTCAGCCGGTCGTCTTGTATCGTCATAGTATATGGGTTTATCGGAGGGTAATGTAAATCGATCGAAGGGTCGGCGGGGTTGACATACGTTCCTTCTCGGTCTTCACCTTAGGAGCAGCGGAGGCATCCTGTGCGCCTTCAGCCTGGGTTTGCTGGACGGCGGGGGCATTAGACTCCCCAGCTATCAACGAAAGTGTTAGTGATGCAACCGCAAACAGGATGAGTCACGTCTTTTGAGTGGTGGGAGGACGTACTGGGGATTTGGGCAGAGTTCTGAGCCATCCTAGAAAATGATCGATATTGCGGAGTGAATCTCCAAGGCGCCGATCGCGCCACGAATCGCCTGATAAGTATCTTGAGGGAGTTGCGGACAAGAAGGAGGGGTGGTTGTGCGAAATGCGGGCAAATTAAATTTCCCACGCAGAGGCAACGAATGAGAAGGCGGGGCTCAACTGAGGATCGGTGGAGACCCCGAGACGTGCAGGACTATGACTCAATGAGTATGGAAGAAACATATACATCCAACATTGATTTAATTAGTTGGAGAATTTCCTTGGTGTCGTATAACCCTATCAACTAAATCGCGTTCTTGTTATCTTTTGAAGTTTGAAAATAGGAGCGCGGTCTCACGTGATGGCGCTGGTGCCAACGGGCGATCTGATCTATACAGCTGAGGCTACTACAGCTGGGGTGGTGTATGCTTGTTATGTTTGGCGCTTTTGGTTCCCATATTCAAACGTTTCCTACGTAGGATGCTCGTGGTTTCGAAAGTTGGAATGCATTTATCTCTTCAAATCCCTCGTGAACGCGGTCAGCAACATAAATACCTCCCAACCCCATCACTCCAAGAGAAACTGTGCATCAAGGCAGGAAATGAATTGCTGGTGTAAAATCAAAGGAAAAATACGAGGATGGAACAACATGAATAAAACCAAAACACCGGACCAACGGCGAGGGAAAGAAGAGAAATCGCGACAAGGAAAGGCGCTATACAATTAGGCAGTATGGAAGAGAAGCCATTCCCGCTCTAAGACGTCAACTGATTTATTGCGCTCACTAATACGCCAGTAGAACCGAGGCTATGTAGGCTTGATGGGCCCAAGAAGATTAGGGGTCATGTCTTGTCATCAATGTCGTCTCCATTCGAGAGTCTGGTCACCCATTGCAGCCACTCTTCATTTGGAGGAGGGAAAGGCCTAGCGAAGACATGGCCAGGTGGCTGCGTCAAAGCGTTCTCCTTCCGTTTCTCGATCGTGCACCGACGTAGCAGTATGGTTCAAACTCAGATAAAAGGAGAGGGTCCATATGGTCAAGGTGCTTATTCTGATGGCAGCGTAAGGGCGATATGGAGTGAGGTAAATAGGAAAACAGGAGGAAGTGCAGAGGTAAGCCATCATAATAGCACCGAAAGATTTCAGGATTGGGATGCATTGTTGCGGGCAGCAGCGCGGACGGGCTCGAAGTATGGGTGTGCCATCGCCTCTTGGGCAGTCAGGCGTTCCTAGTAGCGAGGGTTAGCAGGTGATATACAGATTGGAATTTGGCATAACATACGGCATGATCATAGCGCAGGAGCTTATCGAGGAAATCGATTGCCTCGTCGCTGACGAAGCGCTGGTTTTCAGCGGTGACAAACGAGTGCCAGGGCTTCCGGGGAAAACGGGAGAGGATCTCGTCGTACTGTGGGTCAAGCTCGATGTCGTACTTGTCCAGGTACTCAAAGAGCTCCTCGGTTCCAAGGACCTTGGCGATTTTCACCAATTGGTCTGAGTTGCTGTTGCCGTGGAAGAAAGGCTCTTTGCGGAAGATCATCGAGGCAAACATCGCACCGAGCGACCACATGTCCAGAGAGTAGTCATACTCTTGGAAGTCGACCAACAGCTCAGGGCCCTTGAAATACCGAGAGGCCACACGGACGTTGTACTCGGTGCCCTTGTGGTAGAACTCCGCCAAACCCCAATCGATCAAACGCAGCTAGAGAAAGGTCAGAATAGAAAGATATTGCCTGATATTATATAATGGGACGAACCTTGCGCTTCTCGTGATCAATCATAACGTTGTGAGGCTTCACGTCTCGGTGCATGATACCCTTGCTGTGACAGAAATCAAGTGCTTTGAGCAGCTCATTAACGTAGAAGCGCACGTCATAATCCGTAAAGCGGGGGTAGAGTGTCCGGAAATCGGTATTGTTGACGGCTTCAAAGACAAGACTAGGAGTCTTGCTTTGGTTATCGCGCACTACATCCAGCAATGCGACAACGTTAGGGCCTCCAGCGAGGTTCTGGAGAATCTTGATCTCTCGCTTGATCTTCTTCTTCTTGACAGGCTTGAGAACCTTGATGACACATTTTTGATAGTTGACGACATTGATGCCCTCAAACACCTCAGAATATTTTCCTCGGCCTAAAATAGAAGGGGTCAGCTGGAAGTCGATCAGAGGAACCCCACATGTCCGGCATGGGCGCAGGTGATGCCACCATTCTCCGGGGTCGGGATGGCTCCAATCAGATTCATCGTACCTATCTTGCGAACAATCTCGTAGTTCTCCAGCACGCCCCAGGAAATATTGACACTGTCATAGTCCCAGTAGGACCGAGGCATGTGCTCGTTGACATCGGCATAAACGCGCGCCATGATAACCGCAGATGGCTTCCGAGTCCGCCCACAATCGAAATCTGATACGGCGGGGTTTTGGGTGGGGGTCGCGACCGGACGACTAGGGAGAGAAGGGTCGCGATGTGAGGAAAATCAGAAAATAGAGAAATGGAAGGCCCAGCAACTGACCAGCTCGAACGTAGCCGTTCGATCGATCCGTCCTGGAAGCAATGAGATATGGAGGGGGAGATATTATTATGAGAGCGAGATCTCCTGTTCCGCCTTGTCACGGGATTGCTATGTGGAGAGCAGTCTGAAAGCAGTTAGGCTGTGGGCTGCGGAGAAAGGTTCCTCCGGGCTAATTTTGGGTTGCCTGTTTCGGACAATTTCGTGACCTGGATTTCTTTACTGCAAGATCTCCAGCTTGAAGTCTGGCTACCGCTGCCTATTTATTTTGCAAGGGCCCGAGACATCATGTTTTATGATCTCAACGTCCCATATAGCCCGGATGACCCAGAGGTGCCCCACACCTTAAATTTCCTGGCTGAACGTAAGTCATTCTGCAAGCCCTAATCTCACATGGATATCTCTAGACCACATGAGGTACTGACCTGACTCTCAAGTTGGTTACACTACCATCGCTTTATCTCAAACAATCACTGGGAAGCTTCCCCCCAGCCTCACACCGCCACCTCTTCCTTCGAACCCGCCTAAATCCCTCCAGTTATTGACCCGCCTGAACTTGACCCTCTCAGACCCCGCCCAGAACCAACGTCTGAACAATTTGACTCAGGCATACGATTTGGTCGCGCTTCGACCTACAAATGAAAAGGCTCTCCTCAATGCCTGTACCAACTTGGAATGCGATGTGATCTCACTTGATCTGTCGGTGCGCCTTCCATACCACTTCAAATTTAAGATGTTGTCCGCCGCGGTGTCACGTGGTGTTCGTCTGGAGATATCCTATGGTCCAGGGGTCACGGGCAGTGGTGTGGATGCTCGCCGAAATCTTATTGGGAATGCTATGGCCTTGATTCGAGCGACACGCGGTCGCGGTATTATCGTGTCAAGTGAGGCTCGGAGGGCGTTGAACCTGCGAGCTCCGTGGGATGTGATCAATTTAACATGCGTCTGGGGTCTGTCACAAGAACGCGGCAAGGAGGCGATCTGCGAAGAGGCGCGGAAGGTTACTGCGCTAGCTAAGCTGAAACGAAGCAGCTGGCGCGGTATCGTTGACATTGTTCACGGCGGGGAAAAAGCCAATCCAGAGAACACCGCATCGAACCAAAAAAGCACAGAGAAGTCCCAGCAGGATAAAGGCACTGATAATTTGAAGAGAAAGGCATCTATCGGCTCCGAGGCTGTTGCCGAAGAAGCTGAAAAGCCCATTTCGAAACGAGAAATGAAACGACGAGCGAAAAAGGTTCGTCTGGAGTCACGGGGACCAGATGCAAGCTGATCATCATAACATGCCTTTTCTGTTTATTGACATGAACCGTTGTGGACGGAATTCGCGCACTGGTTCCTTTCCCGAGCAGCGATGGGTCCTGCGATTACATTGCTAGCGTTTTGCCAGCAGCGCGAAGCTCTGCTGTCTACCTCAACATGAGCTTAATATGCAAAATTCTTGACCGACGCTAGCCGCCGAGGCTAGGTGATCGTTGGCCGAATTGAAGAGGGGGTCCACGCTCTAACCACAAGATGCATTTTCTCTGCCATTCGCCCAGAAAGTTTGAGAGGCTCGAATGAAATTGGGTGATAATCTTGATATGGAAGTTTGCGGGTATATGCTGCAAACAATCTTCGTGGCAGGAGCTTCTTAGAGATCCTCCGGGGATCATCTGGTTAATACCCTTGGACAACAATAATCAGCACCATTGCGACGTTGTACATTAACTATTTGTTCTATATCCAATGCCTTGAGCGAAATACATATCTTTGTTTCGCTTCTCAATCCATACCTAGCCTAGGATATATAGCACCTGAGGACGTACAATTGATAGTACATACAGTACCACGAAACAACATTGGTAGCCATTCATATTTTCCGCTGTAGGACTTATTCAACAAATTTCATTCATTCAAATGTCATGGAGCTGGATGGAGCCTCAGAAGTATACACAAACGCCCTCGAGTAATGTACAAGCCAATTTACAAATGAGGTCAACTTTAAATTGGGAGTATCGAAGACAGTTCGAAAGGAAAAGAGAGTTTTTGAAATGCGTTAGATCTTGTTTGAACTCCATTTACCCCTGCAAAAGAGATAAGTCTCAATTAGACCGGGGTGGATGGATCTCATTTCTCAACTCCTGGCGTACACTTGTCGCCAATTCAATTGTCTCGCGAGGGAGGCCAGCCAGCTGGGCAACCTTTAATGCGTGTGACTCGCGGTTGACGCCTTTGCGAAGACGATGAACAAAGGAGAAGGAACCAGAGCTTGTCTCTTTCACATCGGTACAGTATCTCTCCAGGTGTTCAAACTTCTCTGTCATGTCTGCTAAGCCGTGAAAGTGTGTAGCAAAGAGTGTACGGGACTGATTATGGTAGTGCAAGTGGTGAAGACAAGCAAAGCTGACAGCCGTTCCGTCCTCGGGAGTGGTGCCCCGGCCCACTTCGTCCATGATCACAAAGGACCGTGGGGTAGCCTGCTTCAAAATAGTAGCAGTCTCGAGCATTTCTACCATGAATGTCGACTGATCACGGAAGAGGTCATCCGCTGCTCCGATGCGACTAAAGATCTGGTCCACGATACCTATCTCGGCGTATGCTGCAGGGACATATGAACCCACCTGCGCGAGGATGGTAATCAAAGCATTCTGGCGCAGAAATGTGCTTTTACCTGCCATGTTTGGACCAGTTATGAGCCAGATCCGTTCCTGATCACCGAGGAAGCAGTCGTTGCTCACGAAGGATCTGCCCTTCTCCTCCAAGCCGAGTTTCACTGTCGGATGTCTTCCTCCCACGATCTTGTGAGTGGTCCCGTCGTTGAGAATAGGCCGAACCATTTGCTGTTCCTGAGCAAGCGTGGCAAAGGAACAGGCAACATCCAGCTCATCCATGACAGCTGCATTGCGGCGGATTTTAACAAGGTTCAGAATCACTTCACGACGTAGACGTTCAAAGATTGCCTGTTCTTCTTGGCGAATGCGGACTGTGACACGGTCCAATTTATTTCCTAGTTCTGTCCATGCCGGGAGATAAAAGGAGCGGGTTGATTTGGTTGACGAGACATTTCGAGTCACTCCTAACTCTTCAAGAGACGCCTGTGAAATTTTGGCTCCCTTAACGTGGCAAATGTGACCCAAACCAGGAGTCCACTTCAAATTCAAGGCTGGAGATCCTACATATTCGCGAAGCCGTTTGATCAATGCGACTTTGTCATCCAACAACCCTTCTAGCTCCGTATGAAGAGCGTTCAGCCCTTCACTCGCATTACGTCTCATGATCCATGTCTCGATCAACCCAGCTTCCGGCTCGGCTGCCGTCTTGTCACCCTTCTTGGCTTTGACTTTCTTGGGCAATGACTCCAAATCAGTCGAAGTGCCTTCATTTATGGTAACCTCCTGTGCCAAGCTGGCTGCTTCAGCAGCGGTGCTATCCTGAATACGCTGCTGCTGAAGAAGGCCCTCTTCATCAATGGCGGCCAGAATTTTGTCGGCAAGGGCAGTGGGTCCTTCAAGATAAAGGCGTGAAATCATTGATGTGAGACTGATTTTGGCATCCGATGCATTTTCAGGCAGCAGTCGTGCATAGTCAGAAAGGACTTGTTTCACACCCTTAGAGGCTTCGATGGCTCGTGAAAGGCAGATCAAATCATCCGGGTCTCCCTTACCCATCGCAAATTTCTGTACTAATCGTTGGGAGTCATAGCTGCGTTTTAGCAATTGCATTACGCTGTATCGTAGGTCCTCGCTTTCGATAAAAATTGAGACAAGGTCAAGCCGCTCATTAATGGCCGTAAGTGACGTGGATGGAGAAGCTTCGCAAGACAAGTCAGCAGTGGAAAAGTTAGATAGGCTTTCAAAAACCCACTGAGTCGATCGCGCAGAAGACGGGCACCACTCTTGGTAGAAGTCCTGCGCACCGCGTGAAGCAAACTTCCCTTCCCAAACCCATCTCGTGCGGTTTCTAACATCTCAAGTCCTCTCAAGCTATTGCGGTCAATACTCATTGACTCATCCAGATGTCTCCGACGGGGCGGCTGGAGTTTGAGATTCGATCCTTGCAGTTGCACTCGAATATATTCCAATAGGCTATACCCCGCGGCTACTTCTTCTGGAGTAAAGGTTGCATGCGTATCTTCTGGGATTGGAGATTCGAGCATTGAACTCCATTCTGACATTGGTGCAAATGTTTCAGGATATCGAAAGAAGGTAACAAGACGATGCTCATGTCCAACGAGCTGCTGCAACTCTTGCCCGATAAGATCTTGGACATTCTGGTCAACAAGGATTTCACGAGCTCCGATCCTGGCAATGGCAGATGGAAGCGTCTGTGCTGTTGTCAGTTGAGTAAAGAAGTCTCCTGTTGACAGGTCCAACCAAGACAACCCTACACGCTGCGGCACGGAGGACAATACATGTTGAGAGGACTCAGGGTCAACATGTTGGTTTAATTGGACTTTCAAATCAGGAATATCTAGATATATGGCCAACAAAAAATTGTTTTCGGAAGGGTCAATGAACTTTTCATCGATCAAGGTGCCTGGGGTGACGATCCTGGCCACTTTTCGATCGAATAGTAAGCCTCCTGATCGAGCTTTGTCTTCCGCCTCGTGAGCAAACTCCTCACTGATAGCGACGTATTTGTTAAGGTCCTGAACAAGGATTTTGAGGAAACGATCTAATTGGAAAAAGGGAAATCCAGCCATGGGAACTGGTCCGGCGCTGGTTCTTTTAGTCGCGAGTTTCAAACTAAGCAACGGCGCAAACTCTTCGGCTTGTTCAAAGTAAAGCTATATAAGATTATTAGCAAACTTTGTCTATCTGTATTTAGACTGAAAATACCTCGTAGAAGCCCCCGACTCTAGTCAGGATCACACAGTTCTTGAATTTCTGCATATTATTGCGGTGTCCTTGGACTACAGTCGGGTAGCGGGGAGCATCATCAACCCCATCATCATAAGTGTCCAACTTGATCACACCCTGCGGGAGGTCTTGTAACTTCACAGTGGCCTGAGTTTTGGCACCCTTCCGAATTCGAGATTGCGTCGCGCTGATAGATACGCGTGGGTGTAGTATAGCGCGACGCGCATGGTGACATATGGTTCGATGAAAATGGCATTTGTAGGCTGATACACGACAAATGTGTGCTGCTCCTACTAGCTGGCGTGAAAAAGGCGTCAATTGAGTTAACCGTAAGATTGGAGGCCCAACTATGCGCATTGTTACGGCGCATGTAGAGAGGTCATCGTCTGGAGAGCGGCAGAACTAAGAAGCTCCCCTCTCTTCCGCCTTCGCCACCGAAATCTTCCCGAGCTGCTTCTCCTTGGCTTGAACCCAACACGAAACCTTGGCCTTCATTTCTCCCTCCTATTCAAGTCCTCTCACTTGCGGCCGGAGGATGAGCCAGGTTTGTGAGACCCTTTGAATTTTCTCAATTCCTCCTTTTTGACGTGCGGCGTGGACGTCTTTTAGATCGGCGCAATCAAGCCGTTTTGAGTCGCGCGACTTACTCATTTTCTCTTTTCTTCTCTAATCTTCTTAACGACACACCTCCTACACCACCAAGATGGCGGACCAAAATATCTCTCAGTATAAGTATTCGGCGATGTCCAACCTGGTTCTCCAGGCGGACCGTCGTTTCATCAGCCGAACCAACGATGAGGCTACCGGAGACCCCGAGTCTCTCGCAGGCCGTATTGGAATCCGAGAGATGGGCTCCCGCATAGCACGCGACGATGCACCAAAGTCGAAAAAGAAGGCCGGTCCGACCGAAATCGAACGGGGTGCGATCCACGAAGGCGAAGACGTGTTGTCCCGGGAGCAGAAAAAGCGCGGACGCGGCCAACCAGCACAATTACGAGGCCAAGGTATTCTCTCAGCTGCCGATGCTCTCATCGAAGGCTTGAAATACCGCCCACGAACACCTGCGACTCGAGCAACTTACGACCTTATTCTCACAATCACCGGAAGCCACCTTGGCGACGTGCCCCACGAGGTCGTGCGAAGTGCCGCCGATGCCGTTTTGGAATACCTCAAGGATGAAAATCTGAAGGATTTTGACAAGAAGAAGGAAATTGACGATCTTATGGGTAGTTCTATGAATCCGAAAGAGTTCAACGAGCTTGTGAACCTTGGTAAGAAAATTACAGACTACGAGGCACAAGATGAGGACGAGGATATGGATGGCGGCTTCGACGATGCAGATGCGGAACTCGATGAACGCCAAGGTGTTGCCGTTGTCTTTGACGAAGAAGACGAAGACGAAGAGCGTATAGGCACCGTTGACGAAATCCGAGACGAGGACAGCGACGAGGACGAAGCCGACGACCAAGAACAAGCCGACATCGATCAATCAGCCCAAGACCTGGATGACGGTGACGAAATGATTATTGATGGGGGTCTCGATCGTGATAATAAGGCTGGTGACAAAGCTGGGCTACATGTTTCTGCTCGCGAGATCGACGCCTACTGGCTACAACGGCAAATCGGTGCGTTGTATTCAGATGCCCATGTCCAACAAGAGAAGACCCAACAAGCGCTGGAGGTTCTTGGCGGTCAGGCAGAGGATGGATCTGAACGAGCTCTTCGTGATGTTGAAAACGACCTGATGGAGCTTTTCGACTATGAGCATGCGGAGGTTGTCGCCAAGTTGGTGACAAACCGCGACAAAGTCGTCTGGGCTACTCGCTGGAGACAAGTTGCCGAAGATGCTGATGCGCGCAATCTTGTCGAAAGTCAAATGGTCGAGGCTGGTCACCGCAGTATTCTGGATGAAATCCGCGGAAAGTCAGCACGTGATGATCTCGCTGATCGCCCAGAGAAGAAGATGAAGCTGGATCTGATGGATGTTGATGTTCCATCAGCGCCAACACAAGAGGAGAAGCCAGCTACTGACGGTGGTTTGGTCGGCGGTCTGCAGCCCAAGAAGCTTATCAACCTTGAGAATTTGGTTTTCCACCAGGGCAATCACCTCATGACCAATCCTAATGTTAAGCTTCCTCAGGGATCAACAAAGCGCACTTTCAAGGGTTACGAGGAGATTCATGTTCCGCCGCCCAAGGCCAAGCGGGATGCTGGGGAGAAGAATATACCGACCACCGAGTTGCCTGACTGGGCTCGCGTTGGATTTGGAAGCTCCAAGGAGCTGAACCGTGTACAGACAAAGTGTTACCCTTCAGCCTTCCACGATGACGGCAATCTTCTCGTCTGTGCCCCCACGGGTTCTGGAAAAACCAACGTTGCTATGCTAACTATCCTGCGGGAAATTGGCAAACATCGCAATGCGGAAACTGGAGAGATCATGCTGGATGATTTCAAGATCATCTATATCTCCCCTCTCAAAGCTCTGGTCCAAGAGCAAGTTGGAAACCTTGGTAAACGTCTCGAGCCATACGGTATCCGGGTGTCCGAGCTCACTGGTGATCGTCAGCTCACCAAGCAGCAAATCGCTGACACTCAGGTCATTGTCACCACTCCCGAAAAGTACGACGTTATCACCAGAAAGGCATCCGAAACCAGCTACACTAATCTGGTCCGTCTTATTGTCATTGACGAGATTCACCTTCTACACGATGATCGTGGTCCTGTCCTTGAGAGCATTGTCAGTCGCACGATTCGCCGTGTGGAGCAAACTGGTGATCCTGTCCGAATTGTTGGTCTCAGTGCTACCCTTCCCAACTACCGCGATGTTGGAAACTTTCTGCGCGCGGATCCTGAAAAGGGAGTCTTTCATTTTGATGGCTCATACCGTCCTTGCCCCTTGAAGCAGGAGTTCATCGGTGTTACAGACAAAAAGGCAATTAAGCAGCTCAAGACAATGAACGACATTTGCTACAACAAGGTTCTGGAGCAAGTTGGTCAACGTCGCAACCAGATGCTTATCTTCGTCCACTCAAGAAAGGAAACCGCGAAGACAGCCAAATATATCAGGGACAAGGCCATTGAAATGGAAACAATTGGACAAATCCTTCGCAGTGATGCTGCTAGCCGTGCCATTCTTTCGGAGGAGGCCGAGTCTGTTGATGATGCCTCCCTTAAGGATCTTATGCCTTATGGTCTGGGTATTCATCACGCTGGTTTGAGTCTTGCGGATCGTGATTCTGTCCAGGCACTTTTTGCCGACGGTAGCATTCAGGTCCTTGTGTGTACTGCCACTCTGGCTTGGGGTGTCAACCTCCCTGCGCACACTGTCATTATCAAGGGAACACAAGTCTACTCTCCTGAGAAGGGTAGCTGGGTTGAGCTGAGTCCACAGGATGTTCTGCAGATGCTCGGACGTGCTGGTCGACCTCAATACGACACTTTTGGAGAGGGTATTATCATCACTTCTCAATCCGAGATCCAATACTACCTTTCCCTCATGAACATGCAGTTGCCAATTGAATCTCAACTCATGAGCAAGCTTGCAGACAACCTCAACGCTGAAATCGTTTTGGGCAACGTTCGTACTCGAGATGAAGGTGTAGAATGGTTAGGCTACACATACCTCTATGTTCGGATGCTTCGTTCGCCTGGCTTGTACAGCGTGGGCACGGACTACGAGAATGATGATGCTTTGGAACAGAAACGGGTTGATCTTATTCACTCCGCTGCTGCTGTCCTTGAGAAAGCTGGACTGGTCAAGTACGAGAAGAAGACAGGGCGGCTCCAGGCAACTGAGCTGGGTCGGATTTCTTCGCACTACTACATTGGCCACAACTCCATGCTCACTTACTCCCAGCACCTTCAGCCATCAATTACGACCATCGAGCTGTTCCGAATTTTTGCCCTAAGTGACGAATTTAAGTACATCCCTGTTCGCCAAGACGAGAAATTGGAGTTGGGCAAGCTTTTGGGTCGAGTACCGGTCCCTGTCAAGGAGACAATTGATGAGCCTCACGCGAAGATCAACGTTCTGCTCCAGGCCTATATTTCTCGACTGAAGCTGGATGGATTGGCCCTAATGGCCGACATGGTTTACGTCACACAATCCGCTGGTCGTATCATCCGAGCTATTTTCGAAATCTGCTTGAAAAAGGGATGGACATCTGTGGCCAAGACTGCGCTTGACCTCTGTAAGATGGCTGAGAAGCGAATGTGGCCTACAATGTCCCCTCTGCGCCAATTCCCTACCTGCCCTAGGGACATTCTGCAGAAAGCCGAACGGATCGACGTGCCTTGGTCCAGTTACTTTGACTTGGATCCGCCTCGCATGGGTGAGCTTCTTGGTATGCCCAAGGCTGGACGCGTTGTTTGTGATCTTGTCTCCAAGTTCCCGCGACTTGAAGTTCAGGCTCAGGTTCAGCCAATCACCCGCTCCCTGCTTCGTGTCGAGTTAACTCTCACTCCTAACTTTGTCTGGGATGATGCCATTCACGGCAATGCTCAAGATTTCTGGATCTTGGTGGAAGACTGCGATGGCGAGGAGATCTTGTTCCATGATCGTTTCCTCCTGCGCCGTGAATTTGCCCAGGCCGAGATGAACGAGCACCTTGTTGAATTTACTGTTCCCATCTCGGAGCCAATGCCCCCCAACTACTTCATCTCATTGGTCTCCGATCGCTGGATGCACTCCGAGACAAAGATCGCTGTGTCTTTCCAAAAGCTGGTTCTTCCGGAACGATTCCCTCCTCACACTCCCTTGTTGGATATGCAGCGTGCACCTGTCAAGGCCTTGAAGCGCGAGGAGTACCAGAAGCTCTATCCCGACTGGGAGCACTTCAATAAGATTCAAACACAGGTCTTCAAATCTGTCTTTGATTCGGATGACAATGTCTTTATTGGTGCACCAACAGGCAGTGGTAAGACGGTCTGCGCTGAGTTGGCTCTCCTTCGCCACTGGTCAACTGGAAACACCGGCCGCGCAGTCTACATTGCTCCCTTCCAAGAGCTTGTCGATTCGCGCCTCGCCGATTGGCAGAAGCGTTTGAGCGGCCTTGGTGGTGGAAAAACTCTTGTCAAGCTTACTGGGGAGACCACCGCTGACTTGAAGCTTCTTGAAAGAGCCGACCTTGTTCTCGCCACACCCGTCCAATGGGACGTGCTATCTCGACAATGGCAGAGACGTAAGAACGTGCAAACAGTGCAGTTGTTTATTGCTGATGAGCTTCACATGCTGGGAGGTTACGGCGGTTATGTCTACGAGGTCGTCGTTTCCCGTATGCACTACGTTGCTCTCCAGACCGAGAATGCCATGCGTATTGTCGGACTAAGTGTGCCACTTGCCAATGCTCGTGACATTGGAGAGTGGATTGGTGCTAATAAGCACACCATCTTCAACTTCAGTCCCAACGCTCGACCAATTCCCCTGGAACTTCACATCCAATCCTTCACCATTCCTCACTTTCCCTCTTTGATGCTTGCGATGTCCCGACCAGCTTATCAATCAATTTTATCACTGTCGCCCGACAAGCCCGCTTTGATTTTCGTGCCCAGCCGAAAACAGACCCGGTCCACGGCCGTGGATCTTTTGGCTGCTTGTGGTATGGATGATGATGAAGACCGATTCCTGAATGCGGATGTCGAGGAGCTGGCGCCTCTTCTCAGCCGAATCCAAGAGCAGACGCTTGCCGCCTCGCTGTCTCATGGAATTGGATATTACCACGAGGCATTGAGCACTACTGACAAGCGTATTGTTTCTCACCTGTTCAGCATTGGTGCCATCCAGGTGCTTCTAGCTTCGCGCGATTGCTGCTGGGAACTGGAAGTGACTGCTCATCTGGTGATCGTCATGAACACTCAGTTCTTTGATGGTCGCGAACATCGTTACATTGATTACCCCATTAGCGAGATTCTTCAGATGTTTGGTAAGGCTTCTCGGCCGGGTCAAGACAAGATTGGCCGTGGTGTTCTGATGGTGCCTGCTGTTAAGCGTGAGTACTATAAGAAGTTCTTAAGCGAGGCCCTGCCGGTAGAGAGTCACTTGCAAATGTATCTTCACGATGCCTTTGTCACCGAGGCTAGTACCAAGACCATCGCTTCTACTCAGGATGCGGTGGATTGGATGACCTACACATATTTCTACCGCCGTCTGCTGGCCAATCCCAGCTTTTACGGTCTCGGGGATGTGAGTCATGAGGGACTCAGTACGTTCCTGTCTGAGCTTGTTGAGAACACATTGAAGGAGTTGTCTGAGGCCAAGATCATTGACCTGGACGAGGATGATGACAGTGTCTCTCCTCTCAACGCAGCCATGATCAGTGCTTACTACAATATTTCCTTCATCACCATGCAAACCTTCTTGTTGTCCCTCTCGGCTCGCACAAAGCTTAAGGGTATTCTGGAGATTGTCACTTCCGCCACCGAATTCGAGTCCATTCAAATGCGTCGTCATGAGGAGCATATCCTCCGCCGAGTCTACGACCGTTGCCCAGTCAAGATGTCGGAGGCTGCTTTTGACTCTCCCCACTTCAAGGCATTTGTATTGCTTCAGGCTCACTTCTCCCGCATGCAATTGCCAATTGATCTCGCCAAGGATCAGGAGGATATCATTCGCAAAGTCCTCAACCTACTCAGTGCCTGTGTGGATGTGCTTTCCTCCGAAGGCCATCTCAACGCCATGAACGCCATGGAGTTGTCGCAGATGCTAGTCCAGGCCATGTGGGACCGGGATAGCCCCCTTAAGCAGATTCCCCACTTCTCCCCTGAAGTTATTGAAGCTGCCAAGGAATTCAAGTACGTCCACGTCTTCCCTACATTTGTTTCCCCAACAGCTACTAATATTGATTTTGTACACAGTATCAATGATATCTTTGAGTTTATGGATGCCATGGATCCCTCGGAGAACAAGGACTATGCAGCTCTGGTCAAGCGTCTGGGTTTGAACAACAAGCAATTAGCGCAAGCGGCAGCTTTTACCAACGAGAAGTACCCCAACATCGAGCTGGACTTTGAGGTTGAAGATCCCGAGAACATCACATCCGGCGACCCTGCCTACCTCAAGGTCAAGATTGAACGGGAGGTGGAAGAGGACGAGGAGCCTGATACCGTCGTCCACGCCCCCTTCTATCCCAGTCAGAAGATGGAGAACTGGTGGCTTGTGGTCGGTGATGAGAAAACTAAGAACTTGCTGGCCATCAAGCGTGTCACGATTGGTCGCAAGTTAGAATTGCGCCTGGAATATGTGGTGCCCACGCCTGGTGAACACGAGCTCACTCTCTACCTCATGAGTGACAGTTACGTCGGCGTGGATCAGGCCCCCACATTCACCGTCACAGCAGCTGAGGGAATGGACGAAGATGAGAGCGAAGAGGAAGAAGAGTAAATGGTCTGTTATTTTTGTTGTTTGTAATAATAGTTTCTCACTATTTGTTCTGGGAGCTTTATCGGAAATAAAAGGTGTTATTTTCTTCAGTTAAGATCCACAAGTACTAGATCCATCAACTAAATCGCAAATCCCGTAGATCAGTGGCGTGACCCCGCAAATAGTCACGTTGCAACCCCAACCCCTTTGCTCTCCTCACCTTTCCCTTTTATCTCACCGTAACTCAATCTCTCTCCATAATAACATTTCTAACTTTCCTGCACCTTCTTGCTCTTTCACATAGAATCCTTGAAATTGAAACCCTCTCTAATTACCATTCTGAGTGAACTTGGGAAGCTCCAGTCCATTGAAAAGCTCCCTTGATAGCCACGATCTACCTATCTTATCGCAGCTCATCATACCCAGGTGATGGCTATCCGCTCCATGAAATTCACACCCGAGTGAGTCATTCTTGAATGCCAAACCATCTTTGTGGTATCATGCCCAAGGATCGTATCAGAATAGCTGCTCTCTCTTGGGGAAAATATAATTAACCACCCTCAGGGTCCTCCTTGGCGCGCCGAGGCGATCCTCGGCTGTTCCTAACGCGGCCGGCACCCTCGCCGTCTACACCCAGACATCTTACTCCTTCGAGTCACATTCCAAGACCAACGAGATCCGAGTCATTGAAATTCAAAGTGGTCGATCTGCCCTCATTACAAATGACCCCGGCGCCAGCAATCCCCAGTGGCTGGGTACTGATGATCAGCTGGTTTGGCTGAAGACTAAGACCAACGGCAATACTAGCTTCATTGTCGGCGATGTGCGTGAAGCTGATAAGACATACACTGCGGGTACTGTTCCGGGTCCGGTCTCAGATCTGAAGGTCACCGTCATTGAGCCCGGCAAGATCGGCTTTGCTGTTAGCGGCAAGGCCAACCAGGACGGTTCCCTGTATAACCCCCACGATGCAAAGAAATCCTACACAACGGGTCGCCTTTATACTTCTCTTTTCGTTCGACATTGGGATTCCTATGTTGAGCCCCAGAAGAATTCGATTTTCTATGGAATCCTGGAGCAAACTCCCTTGTCGCCTGCCCGTAGACTGGCAGGGAAATACTCGGTGTCTGGTCTCACGAACCTAATCTCAGTGTCTGGACTGACAGGCGTTGAGTCTCCGATCCCACCATTCGGGGGTACCAGTGACTTTGATATCAGCCCATCTGCCATTGTTTTCATTGCCAAAGACCCCGGTCTTAACCCAGCAACACACACCGCCTGTTCCTGCTACTATGCGCCCATGTTTTCCTGGACTAGCATGAGCATTCCTGATATCAAGACTTGCAAAGTAACTGGTTTGCGAGGAGCAATGTCCTCGCCCGTTCTGTCCTCCGACGGGAGTTCCATTGCTTTGCTGGCCATGCAACAAGATGGGTACGAATCTGACAAGAATCGAATTTTGTACGTTCCTAACCCATGGAATGGCGAAATGATCGAAGTGTTCGAGTCCGGTGATGGCAAGGGGCTTTGGGACCTGAGTCCCTCTGCTATCTCGTTTGCCCATGATGACAAATCGCTGCTCATCCAGGCTGAGGAAATTGGACGTGGAGTCCTCTATCAACTTCCTTTGCAGAACATCCGGCAGGCCAAGCCTGATTCTTTACAGAGACTCACCCGGTCTGGATACGTGAATGATGTGGTTCCTGCGGCTGCGGGTTCCTCCAGCCTATTCATCTCTAGCAACAGCCTGGTGGACAACAGCGTATGGTCTATCATCGACCCGGCAAGCCCTGACGTAGTTCAAGTCGTATCGTCGAGTGGCCGAGGAGGGTCTGCCTTTGGCCTTTCGCCAACCCAGGTAGATGAGATTTGGTTCCAAGGAGCGGAGAATCACCCAGTTCATGCTTGGGTTGTGAAGCCGTCTGATTTCAAGCCGGGTGAGAAGTACCCTTTAGCCTATCTTATCCACGGTGGCCCCCAGGGAGCATGGAATGACCAATGGAGTACCCGCTGGAATCCTGCCGTCTTCGCGGAGCAAGGGTATGTTGTTATTACACCCAATCCAACGGGTAGCACTGGATACGGTCAGCCGTTTACAGATGGGATCACTGGCCAATGGGGAGGCCGACCTTATGAAGATCTGGTCAAGGGCTTCGAATACATCGAACAGAACCTCACATATGTTGACACTACTCGAGCTGTTGCCCTGGGTGCCTCATATGGTGGATACATGATGAACTGGATACAAGGCCATCCTCTTGGGCGCAAGTTCAAAGCACTGGTCACTCATGATGGTGTTTTCAGCATGACATCCCAACTGGCTAGCGAAGAGCAATATTTCCCTCTACATGACCTTCAGGGACCGATCTGGAAACGGCCCGAGAATTGGGCCAAGTGGGATCCATCGCGCTTCACCGCGAACTGGCAAACACCACACCTTATTATTCACAACGAGCTTGATTACCGACTGACGATCGCTGAAGGCCTGGCTGCATTCAACGTGTTGCAGATGCGCGGTATCGAAAGTGCCTTCTTGACCTTCCCTGATGAGAATCATTGGGTCCTGAATCCTGAAAATTCTCTCATGTGGCACAAAACTGTGTTGAACTGGATCAACAAGCACGCTGGTTTGCCTGCAGTTTCAGATGAACCAGATCTGTCAGCCATGAACACTCTGGCTCTCTAATCACTTCGCGTACTGGCCACGCGCTAACTTGGTGTGTATGAAACACGCTGACGAAGGCCTGTGATAATCTTGTGGCGCTAGCTCCATTGTGGTTTGGTCAGATTTAGAACAAAGGGTGGGATCGGCTTCTTTGAGGCTTTCTCGTTGAATGGCTACAAAGCGCTATTCCGGGGCGTTTCATCTCTTTGTTCATATAATTGCCATTATCACGAACGGATGCCGCAAACTACAAAAGAGTGGCTTCGGTTAGCTTGAAAGTTCGGGTTTTCTCTCATTAGCACTTCGGTAATCTAGCGAATCTATTCTATCTCATTCATATATCATCATCTTTTCCTTGAAGTTTTTCTCGTTGTAATATGATCATGCCTGCAACCCCGAGTTCTCCTCGCCAAAACAGCCGGCCTGTCACTGGTTTCAGGTTCACCGGAAAAACACAAATTTCAACTCCGCGGCCTTTATCTCATCCTGACTTTGCTCCTGTCCTCGAATACCTCGGGCAGAAATTGCATCCTCTTGTCAGCTGCACCACTGCCCAAATCTCTCTAGATTTCCCTCCGACTATGCTTTCTTACCATCTACTCACAAACACTCAGCTCGATGACCTCGCACAGTATTTCCACCAGACTTCACCTCCTGTACCAGAAACCTACATGTACCCATCTCCAATCCAGAACCCATGGGTTGGTATTGAGGCCCAGAGGGATGTCGATCTCGAGACCAAGCGTCGCCGCTTTGGACACTTTATCGGGCTGCGAGGCTGTGATCCTCCAGTGGCGGAGCAGACCTCATCCTTAGAGCCATGCCAGATAGATCTTGGAACAATGGCACCGATCACGGTTGATGAGTCTATATCAAATCTCATTGCTCCGAGTATGGAGGGTCAGAGTGTATGGGAGATGCTGTTATTTATGGAAAGAGAGTGGTATGCGGCTCTGGCACAAGCGCAAGCTGAGCAGTATCACTCGTTTGGGTGGAAATAAGTCTGGGGATCAGGTAGCTTTGGCTCTTTGTTCGTGTCTTTTACAGGCTGGGGTCGGTCTTTTAGCGACTGGTGTTTGTCTTTGGAATATTGTCGACGCTTGGCTTCGGGGTAAAGAGGAATTGGTGCCAGTATTTATCCTTATCCTTTATCCCCTCTTAACCTAGTCCCTAATTCATACTAATAGAAGAACGTCTGCTTTGAGGTTTGATCCAAAATTGCCTTAAGACGGGACTTTCCCCGCGAGTGTTTAGCCGCGACGGCTAAAAGCAGTAGCAATGTGGCTATATAACATCAACCTCAAGCCTCGTATTCGAATCCTAAATTCAGATAAATCTTTCCACTTCCAAGAGATCTATTCTCAAAATGTCTCCGAAGCCCCTCGTCACACACCTCTATACCGCAGACCCTTCCGCCCATGTCTTCAACAACAAACTCTACATCTATCCCTCCCATGACCGGGAAACAGATATCCAATTCAACGACAATGGAGATCAATACGACATGAACGACTACCACGTCTTCTCCATGGACTCACCAACAGGCCCGGTAACAGACCATGGCATCGTTCTCTCGGCCAACGACGTCAAATGGGTATCAAAGCAGATGTGGGCACCAGACGCCGCGACAAAGAACGGCAAATATTATTTATATTTCCCTGCACGCGACAAGGAAGGGATCTTTCGCATTGGCGTCGCTGTTTCGTCTAGGCCTGAAGGTCCTTTTGAGCCGGAGGATAGCTTCATCTCTGGAAGTTACAGTATTGATCCTGCTTCTTTTGTGGATGAGGATGGAGAGGGATATTTGTATTTTGGCGGGTTGTGGGGTGGTCAGTTGCAATGCTGGAGCAAAAATGATGCTGGTGGTGAGAATGAGATGAACGGGTTGGTCTTTGACGCCTCGAAATCTGGCCCTCAGGAACCTTCTGGTGAAGGGGTTGTGGCTCTTTGTCCGCGTGTTGCGCAGCTGTCGGATGATATGCTTTCGTTCGCGGGACCACCGCGCGAGCTGCAGATCTTGGCTCCGGAGACTGGGGAGTTGATTCAGGCGGATGATCATGATCGACGCTTCTTTGAGGCTGCGTGGATGCATAAGTATAACGGGACTTATTATTTCTCTTATTCGACTGGGGACTCGCATTATCTGGTTTATGCGACGGGGTCTTCGCCTTTGGGACCATTTACGTATCAAGGCCGGATCTTGGAGCCGGTGCTTGGGTGGACGACGCACCATTCTATTGTTGAGTTTCAAGGAAAGTGGTATTTGTTTTACCATGATTGTGAGTTGTCGAAGGGGGTGGATCACTTGAGATCCGTTAAGATGAGGGAGATTGTTTATGATGAAGAGGGGAAGATCCATCTGGCTGAGAGTGTATAATCATTATGCTATATAGTACCCGGAAGATCGCGATAAATAGTTTATCTAATCATTTGGATGTTCTTCAGTGTCCCATTCCCTTGTCGAAGTTTTCCTGTACGATCTTCCAGTATCGCTCACGACTGCGGATCCGGCATGACTTTCCATACTTGATCATCACCAGGAATACGGCTGCGCAGGCCATGCCAACAAAGGCAGCAGACACAAAGCAGTTCTGGTACCCAAGGTTATCAATCCAGGGCGTGATACTATCATATGTAAGCTACTGTTTTTACTAGCACTGCCAGACCTTGACTTACCCATAACCAATGGCAAAGGACATGGTGTTTCGCACCAAGATGATAGTAGCCATAGCCACTCCACTTAATTCGCGGTAACTGTCAACCATGTAGTTCACACTAAGTGTGATACCACAGGTGTTGGTAAAAGCAAGCATGCACATAGCCACGATAAGACCAAACCAGTGTACTTCGTGAGCGGCACCAACTCCCCAGAGCAAGAGAGACCCTGGTACGAGGAGTAGGCACGCAATAAAAGGCCACAGACGATGTTCTGCTTCCATAACTCCATTATTGCGACGGGCAAGTTTGATGGTCAGCCAATCGCTGAATCTTCCGGTGAAGATTGATCTAGGGATTGTTAGTTATACGGCCCTTGAGATAATTTGATAAGGAACTCACCCGATTGCTACGCCAAGACAGCAGGCCAAGTAGCTCAGACCGACCATAGAGGAGCTGACTCGTTAGCTAGCTTTCGTAAATCGTTCAGAACAGACCTACCCAAAATTATATGGAGTTCCACCCAAGATGATAGATGCGGTGCCGTTGAGAATATTGAACAGAACCAGATACGATCCGTACGAGAATCTAGTATAGTATTAGCATCAGATCTTCCTCATGTCCACGAATACCCAACATACCCGGCGTAGAAAATAACCGGCCAGGACAGGAAGTACAGACTCTGCCAGAGTCGTCGGAACATGGTATTGTGCTTCTGTTTAGGACCCAAAAGAGACAATTGTTGCCAGTATGTCTTCTTGGAATATACTACACCAGTTTCCGTCTCCGTAGCGGGAACAGGTTGGTCAGACACTGGAGCCTTCTCGGGATCCTCGCTGTGGGAGCTGTGTGAAGAGCCCACCCGCACATTGGCGACAGTGGCATCTTGAATGCTATCTTCACGAACATAGTTTGTTTCCTCCATGAAGAAAAAGAGAAAGATCATAGCGCATCCACAGAAGATGCTAGGCCAATAGAAAACCCATTGCCAACCCTGGTACTGGGCAATGAAACCGCAGATCACGGGGGCGAAATAGTTGCTACCAGCCAGGAAGAAGGCATATAAGCCCATATATGTTCCACGCTCGTGGGTAAAGTACTATCACTGATTAGAGACGGTTGACTTGCCCAAAATTTCAAGCGTCTTACCACATCGGTGACTGTAATTTCTGGAAGAGCCTCAATGGGGGCAGTGAAAAAGCCTTGAAGAACGCAGCGCGCGATCCACTGGCCATATGTTTTGGCATAGGGCCTAGATCAGATAAGTCAATATACCATCTCAAGTGGGAGGACTCAGTGTGGAGAAATCCTACCCCCACATCGTTGTACCCTGCAGCTTATCAGTACGTCAACTTTGGTATCCACCCGATGTGACTTACCAAAATCCCCGCCAATGACAGAAGATATGTCAACCGCTTTCCATACTGCATTGCAAAAGGCTGCCAGAACAGCAAGCCCCATCCTGCTAATAGGAACAAATATCCCGTGCCTTCATTCAGGGTGTCGACTGATAATCCGGTCTCTTCGGACAGCTGCGTGAGGACTGAATAAACGACCGAGCAAGCGATACCGGAGAACAATGTGTAGCTGAACAAAGATTGGTCAGTGAGGTATCTGGCTTATTGTTTCCCTTCTACTTACACGCTCACGGAGACCGTCGACATCAACTTCCTCCGTGGGCTCCAGTTCAGTGGGTCATCTGGATGAGCAGAGGGGGTGGGGATCAGCACAATGTCCCTGTCTCCACTCTCTAAATGCTGTGTATGTAGCACATGCTGCACATCGACTAGTGTCACCGTGCCTGGGATGGCCGTGTTGTCTATTACCGGTGCCATGATGTATATGTTCTAACAAGGGATGCAAGAGGGAAGAATGGGCGATCAAAGCACTATTTGAGCCCACAGCATGATAAGAAGCCGGCGGGGTTGCCGATGCGAGGGGAATCGGCAAAGGTCAGATAAAGTAACTGTATGACAAGGTAGATGCAGGTCGGAAGGGTTCCGCTTGGAAGATAGATATGTCTGGCGATAAGCTGCGCCGTCAGAATTGGAGCCGGTTCAACCTTCCCCGCACTTTTGGGTGTAGTTCAGCGGATCTTTGCCGCTTTGGTGGAATATCACAAAGACAGCCTGGGCGGAGAGTAGGTTACTTACTCCAAAGGGAAACTTATCTCGGAGGAGGTGGATCACAGTGATAGAGAAGAAGGATTGAAGCAATGAACCTTGATCTATGCTTGCAATGCTTATCTCTGAGATAAGATAACACCTTGGCCAATTAGACTTATTTCCAACTATATCTGCTATTCACAGGGAGCTTTGGGATGAGTATATAACATGTACCCTCAGCCATTGAGTTTGGTGTCAGGTTGCTTGATGGCAGATAAAGGCTATGTAACCCGTATTTTCATACCGTTACAGCCTCTGGGTCCTTCATGCATACTTATATTACTTCCAAGCTTAGCGTGCTACCATATAGTCTGTCAATAGCTTAGTTTTAAAAGCAGTAAATAGAGATAGTGCCACTGCTAGAAGCTCTCCTCAGTGTACATTGGTATCCAATTTATGAAATCCATAATCCAGACTATAGCCATTTCCCCCGCTCTAGCGGGAAATAGTCCGCCAGTAGCTCGTATTAAATCAGCCTATAAGCACTCAACCCCCAATTTACGTAAAAGGGGAGAACCGCCATAGATCAGCCGCCATTTGTCGTATCCCGGTTGTTTAGGGGGAATTCCGAGGTCTTCCATTGATCTAGGTGCCTACAGATTGAGCTATAGAATTATGCCAATGTCAAGCTAGAATTGATATGAATGCATATTTACTACCTATGGAATATGCAAACCTAAACACATGTTTCACCAAATTAACTCTATGCCAGAGATACACCCAAAGCCCAGCTATACTGTACAAATCGCCAAAAGAAGATACAGATCGCGCACAAGATGTCCAGCGGAGCCTGCCGAGTACTGAGAATGGGGGAATTGAACGGAAGAAGACAGAAATCCAAGCATCCGATTTAATGGGATGCACCTGCACCGTCATCATCCGGCAATTCATTGATGACATTCTTGATGAGTTCAATCAATTCGTCAATGTCAGGACGTTCCGAGGCTTCCACTTCAAGACACCTGCGAACAATGTCCTTTACAGGAGCACTAATCGTGCTGTTTCCGCTACTTTTGGATGAGTCGTCACCGTCACCCCCGGCCTTTCCTTTGCCCTTGGTGGCATTGGACTTCTCGTCGGGGAAGCGCCAGTCGCCACCGAGAACACACATGCTCAGACTACCACCGGTTTCCTCACTGCGAGCTTCGAAAGGACTCTTTCCGACAAGGCATGCATACAGAGTGCAGCCTAGAGACCAGATATCGACCTTGGTGTCAATGATCGACCCGGTCTTGACGTCAAATAGCTCGGGGGCGCGATATGGCATGGTGCTATGTTCGGCAGCCGTGTCTTGCACCGCCAAGGCCAGAGATCGGGATGTGATAGCAATCGGGCTGGGTGCCAAAGAACCAAGATCCATCAAAATAGGTGACTGGCCATCGTCATCAATCATGATGTTACCTATAGAAAGATTAGCAGGGTGGAAATCACTTGTAACCGCATAAAACGAGACCCACCGGGCTTAATATCGCGATGCGCATACGGACGCAGAGCGCCATCCTGGACACCTTCCTGACTGCGCGTCACCTCGTCATCCATCAACGGCTCGTTCTCCTCATCTTGCTCTTCTTGCTGCACGCGATGGCTCGCTCGCCTTTGTGGCTTCATCTTCATGGTCCTGTCTGCATCCGCCTCCTCGCCTTCGCTTCGAACAGCCTTTGCCTTGCGCGTAGATGTCGCACCACTCTGGACACGGTACTGGTGCATCGATCGCATCGCATTGGCAACTCCAAGCATCAACACCATTAACCGCTTCTCCGGGAAGCGGGTATGGTTGACTAGATTGGCGTTGATGGCATCCTGGAGGTTACCGCGTTGGTAGTATGGTAGTAGAATGTAGACAGTCTTGGAACCCGCATCACCGCCATCCGATCGGAATTTGGAGCCAGATTCTGTGGATACGGAGTGATCGATGGCGTGGATGATGTTGTTGTCCGAGGTGAACAGGTTGTATGCTTCGACTTCCTTCAGGGCTTGCGACACGGATTCTTGGCCAAAGGGACAGCGGATTTTCTTAAGAGCGAATAATTCGGAGGTAGCTTTATCTTGGACGAGATATACATAGGAGAAACCGCCCTGTTTGGTTGGAGGTGGATCAGTTAGCTTTCGGGCCACGTTCACTTCTTCGCGTCACCGGGGGGCTTTGCGAAGGTGCCTTGGCTGTTTATCATACCTCACCCAAGAGTCGCAGGAGCTTGAAGCTTCGGTTATTGATCTTCAATTGCGGCGAGCTGGGGAAACAGCACATGCAATCTGTGAAGTTGTAGAGGAGGTCGAAGAAGTACTGCGCCATGACTGCTAGTACCTCCGCTTCGGGAGATCGGGACCGGTAGCGCGCGGGGATTGCAGGATAACTGGAGATAGAGATGATCACGAGTATGTTTCCGGGATCTACCGAATGTTGAAAAATACAAATCAAGGCAACCAAAAAGGAGAAGGTGCAGCTTGTGGAGGTAAGGGAGTGATAGAAGGAAGAGGTTGAGAGATCGGGGAATGGATTGGATTACGCCGAGTGGAGCACAGGCGCATCCATGGTTTTATTTGTTGACCCTCCCTCCTCCCCCTTTCTCATAACTCTATGTATATGATTCGGTTTCTTTCTGTACATATACGAGTTTCTTTTTGTCCCCTACTCACCGGGACTTGCATATATTTGGTTGGGTCTCAAGTATGATCAAGATTGGGCTTTAAACCTGTGGTTTCTCCTGACAAAACAAACAACTTCTTCTCTACCTACCCCTCGACATAACAACAACTTTCGACAACTCTTTACAAGTCGCGTTTTACCATGGCGATCCACGACGATGTCCAAATCGGTGACGTCGTCAACGTGCCTGGGGGCATGTTTGGTACAGTGAAATACCTGGGGTCCGTGGCGGGCAAGCCGGGTCGATTTGCGGGCATCGAGTTGAGCAATGAGCATGCGGCTCGCGGGAAGAACAGTGGAGATGTGGAAGGACGAAAATACTTTGCGACCTCAGTTCCTGGCTCAGGGATCTTTGTGCCCATGAACAACAGCAAGTACGTCACTCGACGAGCCACGTCAAACAACTTCGCCGTGCCTACAACTCCGGGGCGTGCCCCGCCTGTCAACTTCAGCAAGTCAGTTGGCCCGAGTCTCTCTACGCCTCGTCCTCGGATTCGTCGTCCCTCACTCCCTCGACCCGAGTCACCACGCGTTCCTCCCCCGAAGCTGAGCTTGGGCGGCCTACGCACTCCATCCGCCGTCTCGAGAACATCAGCCTCCAATGGATACCAACGGAGCCCTACCAAGGCTCCGTCACGGCTCTCGGATCGGCCACCATCCAGAGTTAGTGTCGACGACGATGCCTCGTCATATGGTAGACCATCCGACTTTCAGCGTCCATCCTCGGCAGAGACTCAAGATTTGAAGGATCAGGTTAAAAGTTTGGAAAAACAACTATCGGATCGGGACAAGCAATTGGATGAGCAGACAAAGATCCTCGGCGATTTCCAAAGGACCATGGAGGAACTGGAGGGCTCGGACGCTATGTCGATCCGTGCTCAGCTTCGGGAAAGGAATGATCGGATTAACCAATTGACCGCTGAGTTCGATGGCCACCGAGCTGATTTCCGTAGCACCCTTGACACATTGGAGATAGCCGCCTCCGAGACTGAGCGTGTCTACGAGCAGCGTCTGGATGAACTGCTGCAACAGAACAAGGAGCTCCAAGATCGCGGGGAAGATGTGGAGATTGTGGCTCAGCAACTGAAGCAGCTGGAAGAGCTCGTCTCAGAGCTGGAAGAGGGCCTGGAAGACGCCAGACGAGGTGAGGCTGAAGCAAGAGCTGAAGTCGAGTTCCTCCGTGGCGAGGTCGAGAGGACCAAGTTGGAGTTGAAGAAGGAGCGCGATCATTCGGCGGCAGCGCTGAAGGATGCGCATGCCGCGGCCGATGGGCCTCGGCACTCAAATGAAATTGAGCAAAAAGATGACGAGATTCGAGGTCTGAAGGCTATCATTCACTCCTTGAGCCGTGGAAATCCCAATGGCAATCACAAGGATGGCGCAGATGCTCAGAATGAACAAAATGAGCGCATTGCCCAGCTGGAGCAACGGCTCCAAGAAACCGAGGGCAACACTGAACGTAAAGACACCCGCATCGAAGAGCTAGAACGCCAACTGCAGGAGCTCCAGGTGAGTTCCCACGAGGGAGGTCGCAACCGCAGCTCCACTGTGACCCTCTCTCCGCCCAAGCAGCACAAGCCATCTGGCTCCCAGGGTAACATTGCCGTGAACAACATCAATCATGATCACCGTCTCTCTGATCGTACTGTTGTCCCTACCGACTGGCATGATGCCCCATCAGAGCCTCGCCAGCATAACCGCGGCATGTCCAATTCGTCGCAACGGCTCGAGCCTATGCCCGAGTCGGAACGCTCTTCTGATGACGATACGTTGTGGTGTGAGATCTGCGAAACGGGTGGCCATGACATTTTGAACTGTACTAGCATGTTTGGGGCGGGCAACAATGCCAAGGCTAAGGCCGAGGTCCCGAACGACCACGCTGGAAAGCCCGATGACCACCACGATTTGAACCAAACCGATGACAGTGAAATCCACGATAAGACTCCATCTCCCAAGACGGGTCGAGATGTCGTCCTTGAGGGACTGAAGGGTATTGGTGGTCTAGGCAATTCCATGGCGCCCGTCGCTGGCAAGTCCTCCGGAGTCATTGACGAGTCCAAGTGGTGTGCTCTCTGTGAGCGTGATGGACATGAGAGCATTGACTGTCCTTTTGATGAATAATGTCCTGGTGATGCAAAAGTATGAGTTGTTGTGTTGGAGGTTTTATGGGCACCGACAATTCGGTGGTTCTCGGTTGCATCTTGACTTTTTCTTCTAGTACATGTTTACCCCCTTCTATAACTAGCCCTTTTACATTCTTTTCTGCTTTGCATCACACGATATCCGGTCTGCCGTGGTTGAGGTCTGTGAATGCCTTTTTCTTTCATTTCAGGCTGTGTATTATTCCTATCGTTGAACATCTTGGCCACTGTTGTGGTACTTGTTGATATACCTACCTCTTTTGTCTGACCCTTTGTTGGAGTTTCCTTCGTTTCCCCATTCTTTTTCACATCGTCATTACTCACCCTGGTGTCCATGGCTATCAAACTTGTTGATGTAGGCTCAGCGTTCGGGTCTTTGCAGTCATACTCTAGACTTGAGCTGGAGGCTAATATAAAATCTAATCCATCATACCACAACCACTTTGTTTTTCTCGTATTTTTCGAGCAAGGGCGCTTCTTGCATATGCACCTGGCCTAGAGTATAAGACACCCAAATACAATTATATTCACAGACTTAGGAACATTGTATTCATCACTCATAATACAGTTTTACTTGACTTCTATACTGGATACCCGAACCACTCCTTACTCCACGTAGACAGGGATTCAATCCCCCTTATTCAAGGCTCGTCCCTTATTCAGGGTTCGTAGGAGGCTGTACCACCTCTCCTTCCTGATATCTCACCGCCGCCATCTCTCCACAACCCTTGCACCGTCTCTTTTCCTCATCTGCCCCAAATTCTTCCACCACAGCCTTGACCTGCGTCCCTAGATCCGTGCATACAAATTTCTTCTCCCACACAACCCCACTACACTTCCGACAATACCACCGCATAATATCTTCTGCTCCATCTGGTCGTGGCTGCTCCATCACTACACCGACCGTATCCTTAAATCGGACCGGACTGTGCGGTGTGTTCGCCGGTAGCAGGAAGATCGATCCCTCGTGAATCGGGATATCCTGGAACGTGGGTGGGTTGGTCGACGGGTCGACTGTCTTTAGGAGCATGGATCCTCGGTATTGGTAGAAGAATTCGGGGGTTTTGTTGATGTGGTAGTCTGTTCGCGCGTTGGGTCCGCCAACGATCATCACGGTGTAGCCGGCTGTTGCCGGGGTTGAGGGGTGGTAAACACAGTAATTGTTAACTGGTGGTTGTAGAAGATGAGAGTTTTCTTCGAGCCTGTTGGTAGAATGTTAGTTGCGCTGTACACCTGGTTGCGAGGTGGGAGTGTAGCTTGAATTCTTGTAGAGATTCGTAGCACCCCGCTATGATTCATCGGGATTGTGAGGGGAGCTGAAAGAAATGGGCTCTTACCATTTGGGGATGTTGAGAGCTGGGGGTAACATCGTGATAATTATGTCGACGGGAATGAATTGACGATGGAAACCGTGCGATATAAGAAAGTATGAAGCTGACCAAAAGGAGTCGCGTGTCAGGGTCTGATGTTCATTAGATCATTATCTGATCGGTGATAACAACTCGGACATAAGCCGATGCGCCGGGCCGGATTAACGTGGCCTCCGCCAAATTTTTCTTTTTTCGTTTGAAGCTTCAATGGGTCTCGACGCTTAGGTTACGACAGCACATCATGGCGACCCAACAACCTCCATTGAAGTTTACTTCACACCATAATCTCATCTACCGCCTCGTTCTTTCCACACTCACCGGCCGCACGGTTCATATCTCACAAATCCGTTCCAACTCGCCAACCAACCCCGGTCTCGCTCCCCATGAGATTTCTTTCCTGCGCCTCCTGGAGGCTGTCACCAATGGCTCCCAAATGGAAATCTCGTACACCGGTACGATTATTGTGTACAAGCCCGGTCTGATTACCGGTACTGCGCCGGGTAGCGGTGCCAGTGGAGGCATGATCAGACATGAGTTGCCTTCGAACTGCAACCGCGGTCTCAGCTACTACCTGATTCCTCTCTGCCTGTTGGCTCCCTTCTCCAAAGCGCCCATGAAGGTTCTTTTCACTGGCCCCGGTGTCATCACTTCTTCCACCCCTACCGGCGATATGTCTGTCGACAGCGTCCGCACAGCCATCCTCCCGCTCTACAATCAGTTCGGCATGTTCAACAACGTGGAACTTCGCATCTTAAAACGCTCGAACCCCGGCCCCAATGGTCGCGGTGGCGGTGGTGAGGTGCAATTCGTGTTCGGTCATCAGATCCGTCTCCCGAAGACCCTGCACCTGATGAACCCAGGTCGCATTAAGCGCATCCGCGGTGTTGTATACTCCGTCGGCGTGTCAGGCTCCAATAACGCTCGCATGATTGAAACTGCCCGTGGAATCCTCAACCCTCTTAGTCCCGATACCTACATCTTCTCCGACGTTTCATCTGCGCCTCTAATCCCTGCTCCGGACAGGAGCAACCCTAACGCAAAGAAGAAGATTGGTCTTGGATTCGGTTTGTCGCTGGTGGCAGAGTCTTCTACCGGCTGTCTCTACTCGGCGGATGTAGCCTCGCCACCTTCCGGTGGTCAGCCTCCAGAGGATATCGGTAAGCAGTGCGCATACCAGCTGCTAGAGACCATTTCCAAGGGTGGTTGCGTTGCCCCGGCCGCGGCACCGACCATGTTGACCCTCATGACCATGGGCTCAGAGGACGTGGGTCGTTTGCAGGTGGGCCGGGAGGTGATCGCTGATCCCAACCTGATCCAGCTCGCGCGGGACTTGACCAAGTTCGGTGCTCCTGGCTGGGGTATCCGTGATGCTTCGGATGAGAATGACTCTGGGGATGTGATTATCAGCGTGGTTGGTCGTGGTATCGGCAATGTCGGCAGAAAGGTTGCTTAGATGATGAGCGATTTTCCCCATTCCCCGTTTGCTAGTCTGGTTGCACCCGACGCACCATAGACTCTCTCGCCAGTCCCTGCCGGAAGGACACATCTGCAGATGACTGCTCACACTTGATGATTTCGGGGTCATTTCATATCACATGGCCCCGACATGGCTTGGAACGCGCCGTTCGGTGCCCGCATAGATGATGATCCGGCTTTTGAACAACAAGCTGGGAAAGCCCCAGAAAGGGTGATCTGCCACCGTCGTGCTGTCCCATTGTCTATGCTCTTTTTGAACCGGAATATCATGATACCCGATGTCTCTTATTATTCTCCAAAAGTCAACCTCCTATTTTGTTTGCATCGCATATTGGCGCTCCTGTTGGATTGGAGTTTGTGTATATACTGTACCAGAACGTACCAGAAAAAAAGAAGATTCCTACCAATACTTTCCGCGACATTAAGCACAAAGATCCAAATAGTTCAAAGCTACGAGTAGAAAATGGTTTTTGACATGAAGTGCTGAACTAATCCATATCAGATTCAATCTGGCCTGTTTCCAGCCCAAAGTAATGGTCTGGGACTTGAGGACCTTGTTCCGGTGATCCCCCGAAGGCGTGAAGGAGAGGGTATTACGATGCGAGTGTTCTTCAAGAGCGTATCTGGAATCAGATGTCAACAGCATAGGTCTGAATATAATTATAACAGAGACAAGGGGTTCGTTGATGGTGAGGAAGAGAACCCTTGGGAAGATTTAAATAGGAGAAATCAACATCAAAGAAGAATAGAGAAAGTAGGGAGGAAAGTTGAGAAAAGCAGGATATTTTATGCGCAGATTTGTCACAAATGTGATTTGGCGACTGAGTGGACTTGGGTAGAAAGGACAAATTGCAATCTTGCGTCTATCAGTGTAATCAAGTATATCTAGTATGTTCTTCGCAAAAAATGATCCAAAATCCCATAGATGCACCAACAAACGCCAGACATGCAAAAAAAAACCAAAACCATATATGTAAGTCGCTGAAACTATTCCGAAACATCTTCGTCCTTCCCAGGATACATGATATCCTGTCGAATCACCGCTAGTACATGGTTGACAAAAACGAACAACCACATAGAAATAACACAGATCGATAACGCTGACCCAACGCCCTTGATGGCTGCACTTTCAAACGAGGTACCCAAGGTAATGGTAGCAATAGTAAACCCCGTGTTTGGGAACACCATAGCCCACCAACTAAGATGGAATGCAGTGGGTGGGGACCGAAGTACCGCAATTAATGCAATGCAAAAGAACCAGAGGCTGAGAGCCCATAAGAAAGCACCAGCAGCCAAGGCCAGAATTTCGATCATCCGGCCATCTGCAGCAGTATCCTCACTGCCCATCACGCTAAAAGTCTCCGGGAGGCCACGGGCCATGCCGATGAGTGCCAGCGCAGTGAAGGCCGGTGGGCCGACACAGATAAACATACCCGGTCGGTGCTCGCGATTCGGGAGACCAGACTCCATCAGTCGTCCAATATAGTGGGAGTACATCATGAAGCTGATGCAAAATCCAAGACCTTGGAACGTCATGCCTGCTGTGACCACGGGAATGGAGGAGCGGGCGGGCTGTCGCTCTGCGATAACGGATGCAATGGTACCGCTGAGCATGATTGGGAAGGCCGGTAGGATCCACGAGGGCATCATAGTTTGCAGACGGTATGTGACCGAGGAGAAGAGGTAGGAATATTGGAAGACGGCCACGGCAAAGGTGCAGACGCAGTACATCCAGAACAGGACTTCGAGGGTAGTCGAGAAGGCTTGGGCGGGATCATCGCCAAAATACTTCTCTAGACCACAAATCATTGTAGCGATAGAGAGCCAGAAGGTTGGGAAGAATAGTCCTTCGCGGTCGTGTGTGATGGATTGAACTAGTCCGCCGTGGATGATGAATCGTGCTGCCATGAATGAGCAGACGAAAGCGAACATGAGCAAGTTGATAATGTAGACGGCCAGGCCGATCTCATCTAGGCCTTTGAAACGGTTGGGTTGGCTTGCTATCAACAGAGCCAGACCACCCGTGCTCATGGTTAATGTGTACCAGGCCCATGTGAAATGACGGAGTCGTTGACGGTATGATAATTGAATTTGCTTGTCAGACTTTTCGGCATTGAGGATAGGGGTGTCGGAGTGGGAGGAATGAGGAGGAAGTTCATAGGACTCTGCCCCTAAGAAGCCGGAGTGGGACATAGTGGAAGAGAAATTGAAACAAGGCGTATAGTTGTGTTAAGATAAGATGTATGATATAACAGATGAAATCCAAGGGCCAATGCTCGCTGTATATGAAATTGAAGTTGATATAGATCTATAGAAAGCGCGGGGAAGTCGGTGATTTAAATCAAAGCCTCTGGAGTCCGGGGGCAAACAACGGGGGGGGAAGATGAGTATCATTCCATGCCCAAAGCTCGCATCTTGAAGTAACAGGCCAAGAAAACACCAAGAACATTGCACAGCCTAACATGTATAGCACAGGGGTCCCCTCTTGAAGATTGACCTACCAGCGTCAACGTCCTTATCTGGGCCCATCAAGGCCGTAACAAACCAAGAAGTCGAGAATAGATCGACGGTCTCTGATCTTGGCATATTTCATCATAAACATTTATGCCTGCGGAGTATTAGTAGGGGGTAAGGGGGGGATAAACGATCCACCGCGGGCTGGGCATTAGGGTTACAGCTATTGTATAAAGAAATTGCGATGCCTAGGAAAAAGCAGTCAAAAACTCTGATCATAAGGTTTGCTTCGTAATTCTATTCTGAGCCCCTGAACCGCCACGACCAATTGAACATCGGCCGTTGCACTGTATAACCTCTCATGCCAAGTTTCTGAGGTTACCTAGATGATGAATATGAAATCATCGGGCCGATTTTTGAGAACCCGAATCTGTCCGATAGACTGGGCGGTCTTGGTATGCTCCGTCTTGCAGCATGGCCAAGAGCCAAGTGCCAAGGGCCAAGATGACGATGATCGACGGTGCATCGTTAGACGGTCCGCTGCCAAGCTTTGTTGTGGCAGTGAAGAGTAGACGAACGCCAAAAATCCAATGGCAAAGCCAACCTAGTGGGAGAGGAGGCTCGAGCGGGGGTACGTTGTAACAAAGTGGATCCCGTGACTGATCCAGACCTAGGTTGCCCCCTGAGCATCTTCCTTATCGTCACAGCCTCCGCCAACTAGCACTATTGATTCCAGTAGTTTGCCAAGACTTTCTCTACGTGGGCGCAGTACGGATTACTACTGGTCTTCATGCTGATGACTGGACTTACTGTACAATTGGCGGCCTCATTGCGCCAAGAATGCCTAGAGTTGTTGCATGTAGATCGTTTGAGCTCTCCAATCTACAGCGGAGCATTATTCGGAACATTATGATTATGCAATTGCTTTTGGAAACAAATTCCAATTCCAGGCAGTTTCTTATCACTTGGCGGGTTGAATTCTCGTACCCATTGCATTGAATAAACTCCCAGTCGTAATTGCGAAACAAATGCGCCTCTTCATTGCCGACGTGAAACATGATGCGGGTCTTTCAAAGGAAAGTGTCAATGAAGAAACAAAAAGAAAAACAGCCAAGTCTACATCATCTCGAGCTACCTTCTCGGTGTTGTAAGAGAAGCTCATGATTTGAGGTCCATATAATCCCGTATTTTTTGCTGCTGTTTTGATCATTCCTTCGGAAACTGAGAAGCTATCTCTCTGGTGTCTCAACTGGGCCAATCTTGCTAAAGGTTTAGTTTTCTGAGACCTTAACGAAAGATATGCCAGCTCATCTAAAAAGGGCTACAAATGATAGACACCAATGTCTCGAAGGACCTGTTACAGTTCGTTGGTGATAGCTTACAATCGAACATTTGATGTTGAATTACCCAGACATGCCGAAACCAAGCTCGTTCAAGCAACTTCACGCATATTTACTGTTTTCCCGGGTATTTGTACCTTTTTTGGAGCAAGATAGCGGATGATCTCACGGGCTTTGTCACTATTTTCCATTGCTTCTCCAAGCCACACAAGGGCGCGTTCAGCTTGTGCAGAAATTGACCGCATGAGAGGATTTGCCCATTTTTCTCATGTGTCCTGTTCTGGTCAATGCTTATTGCATCGACCCGTAGTTTCCTTTCAAGATGGCGGTTTCGGAGGTATAGCAGTGTGGCATGAAGGTTCTTTGTAACATGGAGAGTACAGCCGTTTAGTGTGATTGACTGAGACTTAATCATTCTCCTACACTTAGGAAAGCCCCTCCTAAAAATGCTCCCCACCGCCTGTTTCAGATAAGTTGTAGTCGAAGACCTCGCATTGGATCGGGGTACCTTTATCCTCATGCGGCAAAGGGTGGATCATGCGAGTGGTATCAGGCTTTGGTGAAAGTGGCGGATAAGTGAATCATTCAGTCGGAGAGACACGTTCATAGTTATAATCTCTTAGATCATTATGCAGGCGGCAATTAGTATTTCAACACTCTGTACTGACAAAACGTATGGTCCTCTGGTGTTTTGATCTGAATTGCAAGATCTAGAAATTGAGTTCGGCTGGAATGGCGGGGCAATCGCGACTGTACCCCAAATTACAACTGTATTGTAAATTCCACTACAGAATACTTTTCTTGCGAAAGTTGCGAAATTTTCAAATGATTAATTGGAATTGTGGGCTTCTATAGTAATTTCCCAATCAAGATTGCTCAACGTTGATCATCTGCACCTTCAAAATTCAGTCTAGAAGAAACCCCCTCCAATCACACATTCAAATTGACATCATCCGATAAACAACATCAGAGGCCAGCTCCGGCGTCGTATCCAGCAACACCCGAAGATTCCTTGGTGGTGCATTCTCGCCTCGTTCAACCTTAGCATCCATCTGACGAACAGCCGGTGTAGCAGCCTCACTATCACCAGGCGAATGGTACCTAGCCAATGCCTTCAACTTACAGGCCGCATAATGAACGACCAAGCGCCGCAGCTCATTCTCCCGAATCTGCGTCGCTACCGTTTCGGATATCGGCTCTAACCGATCCGTGTGGTTGTATGCGTACCGGAGCAGATCGAGGACCATTGGCGCTTGGAGCGTGGCCAAGTCGCCAAGTGCTTGGGAATCAGGGATGGGAGTCATGGCATCTGCATCTTCGAGGGCTAGACTGAGGAGGTCGCGGTGGAGCTTGCGGAGACAGAGCTGCGCTAAGGAGGGGATGAGGAATCGAGTGGCGAAGACGTATACCTTGGCGTGGAAGGTTAGGTAGGGGACTTCGGTTCCGGATATGGTGGGGGTTTGGGTTGCGGTTCGTTGCTCGTCGTTGTATTGGAGGGCGGCAAATTCATCCCAGAGACTGAGGCCTGGTGTGCGGGTTGATGAGTCGGCTAGGGATTGTTTGGCAAAGGACATGTCGATGGATGGCTTGCTAGGGGCTTGAGGTTGGTCTTCCACAGCACCCTCCCATTGGTCTTGGGGGGTGCTTTCCTCGGGAGCATACTGTTCTGCTTGTTCCCACTCTTCTGCCGGTTGTTCTGTTTCGACTATTGGCTCCTGCTCGGGCTCCGGCTTGGGCTCGGACTCGGGCTCGGCAGGGGCAGGGGAAGGAGCGTCATACGCTGGCTCCGGCTCTGCTGCTGCTGTGGACTCTCCATAGCAGTCAACCGGGTTTGCTTCGGTGGGCTGCTCGGGCACATCCAATGGTGCTTCATTCACATCTGCTGGGAGTTCAGGAGGCGGCGTCGATGGCGGCGTGAAGTTGACAGGTGCCTCCTCAGTGAACTCGGATTGATTCTTCTTCTTCCCCTTCTTCCCCTTCTTGGCCTTTTTACTTTTAGCATCTTTCGGGGAATCCCAAAGGTCGATCTCGGCTGCTGGTGCTGCTTCGGGCTCAATCTCGGGCTCAACTTCGGGCTCAACCTGAGGCTGAGTCTCAGCTTCTACCGGCTCGACTGCCACATATGAGCCATCCTCTGGCGTTGCAGATGCATCTTCCGCCAATGGCTCTTCTTCGGTAATTGACTTGGCTTCGGGCTGAGGCTCGGGTTGGGGTTCGGGTACAGGCTCGGACACAGGCTCGGATATAGGCTCAGGCTGGAGCTGGGGTTGGGGTTGGGATTGAAGCTGGGGCTGAGGTTCAACCTGTCGCCTTACTGACCGACTTGCAGATGAGACAGATCCTGGTGGTGATGGAGCGGGTGGCGGCACACCGGAGGACATTGACTCCGAGCGATATATGCCTCGCCATGTCCCTGTCGGACTGAGGATACTCTCTCGTCTCGTCTTTTCCTCTCGAGGGACCGGGGGCTTGGGCACTTTGTAGTCGCCTCGGTATGTATATGCCCAGAAGGCAGCAAAGGTTTCAGCATCGAATTCCTCCAATGTTACCACGGAACCGGATCCGAGCTTTGAATCCTTCACGACAGACTTTTCCTTCACGAATTTATCCAGTTCTGGCGATACATGACGAGCTAGATCAGAATGGATCGTCTGCTTGACGCGTGCCGGGCCAAGGAAGAAGGTCCAGACGGAAGACTCGCTGGTGCTATATTTGTTGATCGCGCTCAGCCAAGTCCTTCCATCTTAGGGTCATGCAATGACTCACCTTTGGTCGTCCGGGAAGTCCATGAGGAGCTGATGCTTTATGATTGGCTCTAAAAGAAAAAGAGCTCTGGTGCAGGGTCTACAAGCTTGGGAATCACTACTGAGTTAAATATGCATTCCAAGCCTTAGGCCAAATCACAGGGCAGCTCACGCGCCCCAAGAGACCCAGTGCAATTCCCTTAGTCTGCTACGTGGACGACCCTGATGGGTGTGGGGGGTCCCAAGGTCCAAAATTGTCGACGCCAACATGCCAGCAGACCGACTTTGATTATGAAGCTAAGAGTGGATTAGGTACCTGTTGCCTTGAAAGCGACAATGGAGCTCGGAAAACTACTGAACTCGGCGTAGTATGCTCCTCATCCATGCAGGAAAACTACATGGAGGTTTGTGAATCCCCATGCCTGCATCTTTCTCAATGCATACTGCAGCCATGCTGCATTTTTCTTCTGTGTTAGGACAGGCTCTCATGAATTGGAGGCAGTGATTTGTCCAGAGTGGATGCATTAGGATGAGCGACGTTGGACGTTCGTGCCCAATCCCAGCCTTCAGAGGAACCCAACTGCGGGTCTGCAATGTTGATTTGTCCATCGGGCTTTGGTCTGCTTGCTCGTAGCTTCACTTTCTTTTAATTCGCCTTGCTTGTCTGCTAGTTTTGTTGTGGCGGTCTGGGGGGCTGGTAAGTGGGTGGTCGGGTTTCTGAGAGATGCCATGATATGAATTGTAACTCCGCCGATTTCCATTGGCAGAGATTTCGTACTTTTGATGGATTTCTGGTCTCTTTTCCATCCTATCAAAACGAAAAAATCGTTGTGAGATAACGCATCGTTCAACTCAGTCATGTGGTATTCGTCATTGCGGAGGCGGATGGTCAATCAACTTAGATCCAACGGGGTAAGCTTGACATGAGCTAAAATGCACCTTGCATCGCATCTGCGTACCTCATGTAGGATTCAAGCAACACATCTTTATGTCAAACTGTGCTTTATGGAATACTTTATCTTGTCGACAATACTCAACCGGTGATATGCGACTGGATTGACTAAATCCCATTTGATCAGCAACCACAGATGACGTACTAACACCGTTTCTATTAATAGAGCTGGTTTCAAGCTCAATTCTCATCTCTCATGAGAGGCGATATAACGGCAAATTAGATGACATCGCTCGTCTCTCTTTGATGCCGATCTCCACGAGACCGCGGTCGATGCTCAGCTGAACACGTGGCACCGAGAATGAGTAAGACCAGATGATCACCAGTTGCGCTACCGACTACGCCCATCTCTCTACAATATCTCTACCCAAAAGACTGAGTGATTTCCTTGATTCTCGCCATGTTGGATGTTCTCTACTCGTCCTGCATCATGGTTTTCTCAATTGAGATTGACGCTGCGGCACACAGCCTGAATACATACTGAATAACTGCATGGCGCAAGGCTGAATGACACGGACATCTCTGCTCAGTTACACGGACCCTGCCAAGTCAACGGCGCGCAAATAGTTACCTCATTCCGCTGCAGCTCCCAACTGGACTGACTATAATTGGCGCAGAGCCCCTCTTTCTGGACAAGACGATACCTTTGCGCTCAGCTGCATATCGGAAGTTTCTCATTTGATTGACCTTCATTGGGTGGTTAGCCGATGGAACAAAGTTTCTAGTGCTTATTTCAGGGAATTGGGGCTGAACTGTATGGTCAAGCCTCTGGTCTGAAGGTTGACATATTTGCCACATACGAGGATTCATCGCAGATAAATAGACAGTCTCCCTAGTTTCAAATGACAGCGAATCTCTCATCTATTCATCCGTATAACCTTCAACATGTCTCGAGAAATAGATCGACTGCCAATGCCCACGGAGAGGCGCAAAGTGAAGGTCGTCGTCGCTAGTCCAAGTCGGTACGATACAAGCCCTACCTCTTCGTAGAATGTCACTCAATCAGTACAGATCCGGAACTCTTGGCCTGTACTGGGCAATGCAGATTCTAGGCTTCAAAACATATCATTTGTATGAGTGTATCAACGCCGGTGGTCTAGCTCATATCAAGATCTTCAAAGAAGCCATCACCGCTTACTACAACCAACTCTCGGGAATCAAACGATACGATCGAGCTGATTGTGAAAAATGGCTGGCAGACTATGACGTGAGTGAGCTTGATCTCAATGCTGGTGCTGCCTAACCAGTTGAAGTGTCTCATTGAGATACCTAGTTACGTGGGAATGGACGTGCTCGAGGCCTACGCTCAAGACCCAGAAGTGAAGTTCATTTTGACGGAGCGAAGTCCTGAGAAATGGGCGAAATCGGTCAACAATTCTGCTGGACAAGTTGCGAACATGGCAACTACCTTTCCGTTCGTCGTTCTCAAGTACTTTGACTCGACATTATACCACTTTCTCAATATGAATCGTTTGGTCTATAATGCGCTTGCCGCTGGGACGAAGATCGGGGACGACGATAATGAAAAGCTGTTGTGCAGATACTATAGCGATTAGTAAGTCAAGCCTGGTGCGGTGAAAGCGCTTCGTACTCATGTGTCCTTTGACAGCATCAAACGGGCAAAGGCGACGATTCCTGCTGATCGCCTGTGTCTGATCAATATCGAGGAAGACAACCTTGACTGGGAGGCTATTTGTCCTTTCCTTGAGCTGCCTATTCCCAAGGAACCATATCCTGGTCGCAATGATCCGGCGAAGTTTCAAGCTCTGGTGCAGGGGTTTATGGAGCCTCTGGTGAAAGCTGCTGCGCTGCGATGTGGGGTCACGGCTTTGATGACGCTGGGGGTTCTGGGTTGGGCATCCATGAAGTATGGACCGACTGTTCTTGCATCCATGAACAGATACTTCTAAATAGAAGGACCTTTAGGATCCTACGATTAATGTACTCAGTTCAATAATATAGGATTATCAGAATGGAATTGATATCTCAAGTCTATAGATACATATGTCCAGGACAGCCAACGGGGTATGATACAATATGTCGAAGATCAGTTGCCATGCACAAGCCGAATCTCTGTCGTGCCAGGCTCCCACTCCCGCAGTCCCTCACCCACGCTGTACCAGAATCGCAACCGAACGCACTCCTTTCTCGCAGTTTCAATCTCGTTCCGGTCAATGGCATCACCCAGCGACTTGACGCAGGCCTCAATACGCTGATCATTCTCCTTCTTCAACGCATCAATCTCCGCCTCAGCCTCCGGTGACGCGCCCACTTCTTCAATCGTCTCTTGCACCTCCATAACCTCCATCAATGTCTCGGGATCGAGTGCGTGCTTCGACGCTCCGTCCTCGGCCAGAACGTCGATACCATGCCACTCGCGTAGAAGATATTGTGCCCGTTGAAGTGGGTCTACAAGAGTGCGGTAGGCTTCGTTGATGCGGGCCGATATCGCTTCGGCGTGTTGCTTGACTTCGCCGGATGGGTATTTGTCGGGGTGGACTGCGTTCTGTAATTGAAGGAACTCACGGCGAAGATCGCCTACGGGAATATCGAAGGATGAGGCCGGTGGTGGGCCAGCGGAAAGTGTGCGAGGGAAGATGGTGTAGTAATTGGTGATATCGGGTGCGCCCGTGACGCCTGTTTCACCGGTCCCGTATTGTTGTGTAGAAGACTTGGTGGATGCATAGCGGCGGGTCAATACAAGTGATCCGGTCAACGCGGACTGTGTTTGAATAGATGCGCGAGTTTGAGCGGGCTGGCGAACTGTGCAGGTGTCGCGGAGGCTCCTGCTGTTCAAGCCCGTCCGTGTCGAGTTTGTGATAGACTGAGCTGTTGCTGGACGGCATATATGCCTGGCCAGACTTGTCGACCGCATCGCCATTTTGAATTTTATGTTAGGACGCCAGTCGCGAGTCAAAAAGTTCGGAGAAGATGGCGGGAAAATAGGCCTTACGTCATCCCCGCATTCCACACGTGATATTAACTATACATTGGATTTTAGTTTGTCATAATTTTGGAATTAGAGCAGCATAGTACATCGCAGATATACCATATGCAGATAGAAGCTGGATATATCACATGGTGGGTGCCAACAAAGCTCATCTTCCAGAACCAGGTCCACCTCATTCAGTACCCCAGAGCTTCACTGTGCGGTCATGACCACAGCTGGCAATCCATTTAGCGTCATTGCTGATATCTGTGCTGAGAACGTTGCCAGCATGTCCACTCAATGTCTTGACCAGTGACCAGTCATCGGCGCTGAAGACATTCACATTCTTATCGAATCCACTGGACACAAAGAATGTGCCAGCCTTCTTAGGTTGGATCTCTTTTGATGAAGCTCCGTCGACCTCCATTTGGCCATTCAAATGATCCGTGGGCTCGGTTCCCTTATACCATCGGAGATCCGATACAACACTCTTGTGTGCACCAATTCCACCCGTACTGCGTACTTGTCGCAGATCCCAGCATTTGACCCATCCATCTGCAGCCCCTGACAACACGCGATATCCATCCACACCCCAGTCCAAGCCGTAGATCTCCCGGATGTGACCTTCAAGAATCATGACTGTCTGTCCTAGTCGAACATCCCAAATGCGACCAATACTATCCAATCCACCGCTGGCGAGTAGAGATCCATCGCTGTTAAATGCCACAGTGTAGACTTCTCGGGAATGACCTTCTTGCAAAAGAAGCTCTGTTGTAGTCTCCACATCCCATAAGCGCCAGGTCGTATCGAAGGATGCCGACGCTGCATATCGCCCTGATGGATGGAATTCTGTTCGGCAGACACGGCCAGAATGACCCGACAATGTTGCCAAGGGTTTCTCTTGGTCGAGTGACCACAAGTTAATGTCTCCTTCGCCTCCGCCGGAGACCAAGTTCACTGAAGACGGTGAAACATTGGATTCGGGTAAAGTAGCACCGGGGAACCACGACAGTCCACCAACTCGGTCAGTATGTCCCTTGAGATTTGCCTTTTCCTCCAGGTTGGGGACTGTGAGCAGCTTGATTCCTCCGCTCCAGTTTCCGGCCGCAACAGTCTGGCCATCTGGCGCAAAGCGACAGATACTGATAGGTCGGTCACCCGCGATCTGAGACCCGTACAGGTCAAACTTTTTCAATTCTTCTTTGACCTCTTTGCGATACTTCACGTGCGTTCGGAGTGGAATGTTCGATTCGTCCTTGAGCCGCGCTACACGGGCCTTTGCTCTTGGCAAAGAAAACCGGGCGATATTCTTGCGGGCCTCCAGGAGCTCGTTTGTGCCCTCGGTATAGAATTCTTCTTGTTGTTCTCCCTCCTCCTCGGGTTCTTCCATTTCAATGTCACCCATTCCACCTTGTTGTTCCGACAAATCGGTTAACAGTTCACGTAATCGGTCTCTCCGGTCCGCAGGTCCTTCGCCGAAAAGTGTAATAGGTTCACCGAGCTCTCGTAAGCGTGCGCGTACGCGAGTGTCGTCCGTCGGTACAGCCATCGCGGCTGCTCTTCGTTTGCGCTCAAATTGGGAGTATATAGCGGAGGCCCTCTCGGCGGGAATGCCCGCGCCAGTAGCGGGGATATCATAGTCTTGATCGGTGGCTATGTGCGCGGTTAGCAGATGTCATGGAAGAGAATTGCGGATCATCACTCACGAATGTTGGCGAGATCGATTCCCATATCCGTGTCCTAGAGGTGTCATTACAGGTCAGCTTAATTTCCAAAGCAGGCCGGAACAGATGCGCCATGGTGAATTCTCCAAATCCTGAGGTTCGGGCAAAACTCGTGGAGGGCACAGGAGCTTGAACAGCTTGAATAGCAACGGGGAAGCTTGCTTACCTCTGCCTCCTCCACGTAGGCTTGCCGAGATGGGTGTATCATCTTGGCGACACAGAAGCTTTTGCTTCTCGGACAGAGTAAAGAGGAGAGACGCGAGAATGCAGGGCGTCAATTGGAGAGCGAGAGGTGAAGTTGCGGGTGGCAGAACTGATAAGCCGATAGAGATTTATCCGCGCACTCGTCTCCGCCAAACACTTAACTATGGACATTCCTACTATGAATCCCATACTGATTGGATTCTATGTCCATTGAGCTGCAGTCTCTATTGGAAATACTGAACTCCTTAAAACTTGTCTTCAGTCATTTGTCTGATCGATATAATATTTTCGCCTTTATATAGCATTCAAATCTAAATATATGTCCGTTCACTGCTACAGAAGAGCGGTGGAATACAAGCTGAGTATGAAAGGCCACCTGGGCACCATGGATATCCAGATCTCAAGGGAACGTAGAATGGCTGAAGTCGATGAGGTGTATAAGACGTCAATTGAAGACACAAGCATGGCATGAAATCCAGTCCTGACATAAGTACCGAAATCCAGTATACGATATCTGATCTTTAGGCGGTCACGATAAGATCAAAGCGGGTTCGGTCTTATCCGCCATGATTTTTAATAATCCCCATTCTCCTTTGCGCCTCTGTTAAATGTGCCTGTGATTCCAAAGTTGAATCCGTGGGCGGCTGATTTCCTGTGATGGTCTCGCCAAGTCTTTCGTGTCGAGTCTGCAGTTCCACCTGCAGCCTCCAAACCCTTGTGCGTGACGGGCTTAGCTCAATCTCCGCCCAGTCCAACACTCCCTCCTTCTTTTCTTTGCGAACGCGACCTACCTGGTCGGCCCTCTCATATCATGCATTGAACCGAGAATCTCGAAAACCTTTCCATTCGACTCCTAACCGCCGTTCCGGTCCTCCGCCCCGAATCTCCTACCGGATTGCCGTATCGTCGACCGGCAAAGGACGCCGCTTCCACCCTCTCAAAAATGCCTATAATTTCGATCCCAGCCTGTCTGATGCGATAGGAGTGTCTACAGATAAGAACCCGACCACCCGGCGACGAAGCCGTCCGGATAGCGGGGAGGATGCTTTCTTTGTGAGCCGCATCGGCAGCCGACAAAGTCAATCCGCGGATGGGGCGGAGGCCGTAGCCTTTGCTGTCGCTGATGGTGTCGGTGGCTGGACTGAGTCGCGGGTAGACCCTGCGGATTTCTCCCATGGGATCTGTGGTTATATGGCCGACACAGCACTGTCTTGGGACCAGACTGCTGATAAGTTGCGACCTAAGCAACTTCTGCAATCGGGATATGACCAAGTGGTCGCTGACCCAGCCATCAAAGCGGGAGGTAGTACTGCCTCCGTAGGTGTTGCACTCCCCGATGGCCGTGTCGAACTGGCAAATCTGGGTGATTCAGGTTCGGTCTTGCTTCGTCTCGCTGCCGTACACCATTATTCGGTACCCCAAACACACGGCTTCAACACACCCTACCAACTCAGCCTTATTCCACCGAAAATGCGTGCGCAGGCGTCAATATTCGGCGGGGCCTATCTTGAAGATTTCCCCCGCGATGCCTCTGTCACCAATGTCCAAGTACAGCATGGTGATGTGCTGATTCTCGCTACTGACGGCGTCTTCGACAACCTCAACAACCAGGATATCCTCAAGCTTGTATCGAGCCGTATGATTCTGACGGGGGCTTGGACGGCCACGGCGGATTATGGGGTCACGGTCTCGGATCATCTTCGTGAGCTTACAGTACCGGGTGGTCTTGCCTCTGCATTCCGTCCTCCAAAACCGTCGAAATCTCAACATGGCTCTCAGGAGGAGAAGGAACCGTCACCTCGCCCGGAATCCACTCTCACACTTCAGTCACTTCTGGCAGCCTCCATCGCTAATGAGGCTAAGGTTGCCAGCGTCGACTTCCGGCGCGATGGTCCTTTCGCCAAGGAGGCTCAACGCTATTACCCTGGCGACTATTACCGTGGCGGCAAGGTCGATGATATCTGTGTCCTTGTTCTTATCGCTATTGATGAGAGCATCGTCGGTAAGGGTTCTGCGTGAAATCCTATCTTCCCTGTTGTTCCTTCATGGGTGCTTCAACGATAGGTTATAATACTTCTGCGGTTTATCAGTACATACTTCCATCTTTCTGCATTCCGGGGCGCCTTGGGGTTGATATATTAGGTGGCTATATGTGCTACGTACATACTGTTTTTCTTCTTCTTCTTTGTTGGTATTGGGGTCTTTAACTTAACTTATAATCGTTAGACTTGACCCGCAAATGGCTCTCGGATATAGAATTGACAACCATGAACTTTATCCTAGCCTTTCTACTGCATCCCCTATAACCCTCTTCATCTCATCACTGCCCATACCGTTCGCATAGTCAACAGCACTACCAAACGCCCCTTTTAGTCTCACATCCGCCCCATGCTCCAAAAGCCATTTTACCCGTCCCACAGCTCCAGCCATAACCGCAATCACAAGAGGATAACCCGGAACCATATGTCTGGTTTCAAGCTTCTGATTTACATTCGCTCCCCGCTCCACAAGGAGCTCCATCACTGCAATCCGATCTTCATCGAAATCAGTACTGGGACTGACAGTCCCCATGTACGGATTCTCTCCTGGTGGACACACACCCGCTGCATAGTACAACGGGCCCCCATTGTCCATATGGGCACCGGCATCGAGTAACATTCGCACTGCTTCCACGGTTCCAGTCTCCGCAGCGGCTTCGACGGCTTTGCAGAAGGTGGGATGCTCCTGCGAACCTAGATTGGGGTTTGCTCCGTGGTCTAGGAACCATTTAAGCAGGTGAATGTTTTTCACTACTCGAGGGAGTAAGGGAGCGCCATTTCGATCTGGCGTATTGGGATCCCAGCCATGGTGCGCTAGGAGATCGAAGAGGGGAACTTGTCGATCCATTGGGGCGAAGAGAATGTTCTCGGCCGTTCTAGGTGTAATCAGTGTGCCAAGTTGGAGGAGACATCTTGTAGCTCCTACATGGCCGGCGCGCAGAGTAGCTACCAGACCATTGTGGAGCGTAATTGGAGTGAGTTCTTGGGAGGTGGTGACGGATTGAATGGTAGATACTGATCCAGTGCGACAGGCGGATTCGAAGGAGATGATGTATGCTGGCTTTCCGCCTATCCAGCCCAGATCGCTTGGCTCTACAATTGGAAGGTAGTCATAAGCCGTGGCCATTGATCGACCCATTGGCTGTCCCGTTGTTTGGGATTGAGCCTGCTGCTGCCTCCTCGCTGCTAGAAACTGGAAGTTTCGCTGGCGAGCTTGTAGCGCCATCTGAGATTGCTGTTGTTGTGATGTCATGCTTGAGTATAGATGTGATGTGTATTGGGTTATAAAGGATGTAGTGTACTATATTTATTAGTTAATTAGGATACAGGTGCTAGTGCTTATGTCACTGGGCCCCGGAGCAGATCAACTTGTGACTACAAGGTTGATGCGTTTTGAAACATTAAGCTTGACAGTAACAACGGCTACTTGAGAACTAAACAACTCAATACTTAGCAGCACCTTCCATTCCACTAAAAACATCTCAAAAATCTTGACGCAAATCAAAAGATCAGATCCCAAGTCCCAAGCAAAGTGAGCTATAACTCCCATGCGTATGACCGAATCTGCATGTACAAAGAAAGTAGGAAAAGATAAAGTCAAATAAGCACATTTTAGGTTCCTTGACTGATAAGAAATAAAGAAAAACAGTCCTAGAATAAACCCCCACATCTGAATGCTACATGGCGAACGGGTGGATTATCAGGGGAAAACACAGTAAAGAAACCGTAAAAACAGAAGCACCCAAACCTGTCCATGGAGAAATGACAAAATAATGAAATTAACACAATGATCGGGAGCACGTTTATTCCGTTTTCTCCTCGGGCTTCTCTTCGGATTTCTCCTCGGTCTCCTCCTTGGAGGCTTCCGGCTGAGCCTCCGGCTTGTCGGACTCAGCATCTGGCATGGGGGTATCTTCGGCTTTCTCTTCCTTCTCCTCTTCGGCGGGGGTCTCAAGAGCCTCGTCATCTTTGGAGGCGCCATTCGAAGCGGGCTTGTCCTCTTTATCCTCTTTGTCTGTCGAAGCCGGGAGATCACTATCCAGCACGTTCTTCCAGCTGGACAGAAGGCTCATGGCACGTGAGCGGAAGTTAAACTCTTCGTCGCGGGGAATAGTGTTGAGCTTGACAATCATCTTGAGAACCTTGTTGATCTTAGTCGAGCGAATGATTGCAACTTCCAGGTCGGCATGCTTCTCCAGTTTATCGAAGTAAGTGGCCATGGCGTCCATCTCGTTCTCCTGGGGCGGGCTATCGCGAGAAATAAATCCCTTTTGAAGCTTGTGGCGCAGGAACAGGACTAGAAAGTAAAATCAGTATGGAGTGATACGCAGTTGAGAGTATCAGCAAAGGGGCAAGACATACCCTCCTTCTCCTTCTTCTTCTTGAGCTCCTCGGGATCAATCTGCTTCTCTGGCTCCTTGGCCTCAGCGGGCTCCTCGTCGCTGGCAGCTGCCTTGCCCTTCTTCGGGGCGGCCTTCTTGGTTTTGGGAGCGGGGGCCTTCTTCTTCTCCTCAGCGGGAGTCTTGGGGGCCTTCGGGGTGCTCAACTTGAGCTTGGTTGCAGTCTTAGGGGTCTTGGCCGGCTGTAAACTTTAGGCATTAGCTAACCACATATCACCCATCGCAAGCGCATCCTGGAGAAACGCACCTTGTCTTCCTCAGCATCAGCCTCATCCTTCTTGCGCTTCTTGGTGGCCTTCGATGGCTTCGCCTCGTCTGCGTCTTCCATCTCCACATCAGTTTCAGCGCCCTTGCTCTTGCGCTTGTTCTTCTTAGCGGCCTTCTCAGCCTTGGCCTTGGCTTTCTCTTCCTCCTCGCGCTCCTCCTCCTCGATTTCCTGCTGCACGGCAGCCTGGTGATCCGAGAGGAGGTCCTTGAAGTGCTTCAGGTCGTGGCCCTCCGCAGCAACCTTGTAGGCGCCAATCAACGTCTTAGCCTTGTTCTTCTCAGAGATTTCTTTGCATTCGGCCGGGTCGAGGGGCTTCAAGTTAGTGTTTGGAATCCAGGCACTATCAATCGTAGTCAGCAATCATTCTTGCAGCGTAGAAGAGTGAGCCCGGTAGGCCCGACGCGATAGCTTACAATTCATTGGTCTCGAAGAACATGACGGGGAAAGAGCGCTCATGGGCACGTCGGCCACCATCAGCATAGTCGGCGCGGTAGGTTCCATCTGCCTGCTTAGCAGTGATGGGGCGGCTGTCCAGGAGAGATTGGGGGAGCATCTCCTCGTCACAAACAATGGCGGGCCATGGCGCATAGCTGCGAAGGCGCGCCAGGTAGTAGTCGCCGGGCTTCGCATCGAGGTGAGTGATACGGCTCTGGGACTTCTTGCGGTTCAGCTTCTTCTCGCCAACACCGCTGGAGCGGCGCCGGTCCGTGGAAGATTTCTTGGTAGACGCGGGAGTTCCGTTGGTCTTTGGAGCAGACTCCGCATCGGCCGCTGCCTCGGCCTCCTCCTGGGGCTTGGGCGCATCGTCAGAGGTATCGGCCTTGTCGGTTTGGCCTTCAGGCGCCTTCTCGTCGGAGGCATTCGCATTCTCTGAGGGATAAGAACGGATCAGCGGACCTTGGTCGCACAAACACAGAAACCCCCCAAATCACTCCGACCAGCAACAGTTCCTCGCAGGAGCTCTGTAGATAATTGGAGCACAGGAGCGCGATTCAAACTTACCAGTGGGCTTGGGATCCGAGGTAGTGGCATTCTCCGACTCCTTGTCGGTGGGCTTGTCGGCGGGAGAGCGCTCAGGCTGCTCAGCTTCGGGCTGAGTAACGGGATTCTCTTCGTCCATAATCGCAGGAAGCAAGTGGCTGATCAAGAATCCAAGGGTTAGAGATGATGGGGTGGGGAGGGAATGGCTCGAAGAGAGGAGGTGGGAGATGTGGAGAAGGAACAATCGCGCAGGGAGCGCGGGAAGAGAGACGCGTTGGGGTCGAACGGGAGAAATCCGCCAATGACGCCACAACTCCCAGCTTCACCACAACACACCGAATCGACCCAGGTCTGTGGGATGATCAGGGTGGTTATGAAAGTTGTTGATGGATTTCAGGCATAACTAAGTTGGTTTTATGTGGTCCAGAAGTTCACGTCGACTGTGCAACGAGAGCCCTTGCACTCAGGGAAATCACAACCTCCATTTGACATCTATTTGTGAGCGTGGTCGCGTGATACTTTTCGATGATAAGTCTTCAATAAGGAGGTGTAATAATAAATCCAATGCTGAACATCGGCACGCAAGGGCGTCGATTGCTTCTGCTTGCATAGATATAGTCTGGACCTCGCAACTTGCCCACCATATCCCTAGACAAATTGTTAGCTATATAGATTATATATATTAGACCTTAACATCAGTTATTATACCACTGTCACGTCATTTCTGAACGATATATAATATAAAGCCTGAGTGAGTGGGTCGATCACCGGAGTCGTGTGAGGTCCTTTTGCCTGGGAAATTAACTGTAGAGACGTCGCCAAAGGAAAGAATAGTTGGTTTCATTGATGCTGAGGCACCTTTGCAAAGTTCGATTGGCTTGGGAGAAGAACTCTGGTCTCAATGCACCGAGTCAGTTCCCGTTGAATGAGAGATGTGCACCCTCTCTTAGTATTAAAGACGATGGTATGTCCGGTTTACCCATTAACTCTTACCGAGACTTCATATCAAACTAATGTACTGGATATTCGACAATGAGGTATGGTTAAGCTTCGGGCTGAAATAGAGTTCGCCACAATGATGGAACAAATACATTCAAGGATCAAAGAAACGATTCTTGCTGGGTCATGAGTCATTATATTCACCGAAGTCATACTAAACCAAACCATTCACAGGACATTCTGGGTTGAAAAAGCAAAGTCACTTGGTGATAATTAGGAAAATAATAGAGAATAGTGCCCATGCCATATACATAAAAAATCCAAAATCACAAGTACTGAGAACCTAAGGGGCTCAGGGCTATTAGACAATTTAGGGTAAGGGGGGTATCATTGCCCAATCTAGTCAGGCTCAAACTGCGCTGTTCATGAAGAGGACACTGCATGTCTCGATTCACCCTCATCGCTGGACCAATCATTCAAGCTATCAATCGCCTTCATCTCCGAGGGCTCGGGCTTATCAATCCGTACAAGCCAGAGGAAGTAGTCTTCCAAGGGCAGCAGATTCAACAACCCGCCGTTGAACCGCCATCCCAGACCGCAGACCAGAGCACCGGCAACGGCATCCAGAATGAAATGATTGGCAGTGGCTATGATAGCCACAAGAATGGTAAAAGGGTACAAGAAGCCAAGCACTAGGCAGACAATACGTTGCCAGGAAGGGAACTGTAGTCCAATGCCCCGGGTGAAACGAAGAGGAAGGGTCCGTTGATAATGCGAGGGAAGGGGGATGGTCATAATGGTGAGTCCAATCATAAGGGAATATCCAAAATGCAAAGATGGCATGGCCGCTACTTCGAAGTTAGAAAATGACGCTCATCCTCAGGGTCCAGAGGCCGAACTCACCATATTGATTGCAAAAGCGGTTCTCGGTCCATACACTTCCCGCCCCTTCGGCACCATGAACAGTATCCACAAAACCATAGGTACGGCCCAGGTCTGCATCCTTGCCCTCCGCAGTCGGGTCACTGAGCAACCGCGGCGGCATACATGGCCACAGGGTAAAAATGACAAAGGCCAACAAATTGCATACTGCCATTGTCCGTCGTCGGGCCTGGTAAAGAAGGGGACCCGCTGGTGATCCACTCACTGTGCCCCGAGGCTTGCCTGGTTGGGACTCATCGACGCGGTTCCGAGTGATGGTGTAGTAGTAGAGCACTACCAGGAAGGCAATGGTACCAGGAATATGAATGAACGAATATATCCAGTTGATATACGTCATGGCCAAAGGGTGACGGAGGAAGTATTGCTGGATTCCAAGTTCCCAGAAGATGCCTAGTTTCTTCTCTAACCGCACCAGCTGCAAGGCATGATGGCGGGCAACATCGACGGTGCCTTCTTGAAGAGTGACGGCGGTGAAGGCTCGCCCGAGTTGGTATGTCTAGTCTTTGGTGTTAGTGGAATCATTTGGTTTCCCCACCACGATCGTATGTATGATAGGGTTCGGATGATCAGCTCCACTCACCCAGTATACCAGCGCCCAATACCAACACTCCGCCAGGAATGGTAGTTTTTGAAGTAATCGACTGAGTAGTCGATCATGGAAGACAGCAGTGTTTGGGGATGTCACACGACATGAGAAACGAAAGATGCCGATCTGTCGTGTCCGCCATCGGCTGTCGGATAGTTGCAGGGATGGGGAATCCGAGCGCGGGCTCAAGAGCCCATCCTTGGGCGTTGGGCTGACATATCCGGCCTCAAGGGAATCGGGGGAGTCGGGTCGTACATAGTCGGATGATCTGCGGCGGGTGTGACGGCCAGAGATGGCGAGATTTGTCCGTCGATTGATCCAGGTGCCTCCAAAGAGTAAGACGATGACCACCAGCGGTTCTAAGACAGCGCTGGCGCCCATAGTGTAAGTTGGAAAACAGAGAGGGGGGTATCGTATAGAAGTATATAAAGCGAATGACGGAAAGGGGGCAGTGTTCAGGGAATATAAGAAACCTTAAGAATGAAAGACTTGAGGACGGAATGCATTTGGGCCGAATCGACGTGGATTTCGCCGATGTTTACCTATCGAATGTGCATAATCTAAAACAGTATAAAAAAAAGCAGGAACGGATCCTCGGAGTTGTCGGATGCCGAGCCAACCAAGTTTCCGTCGACAGGATTGAAACCCTGATCACCATCTGGGTCAAGTGTCGCGTGCCTCGTTTTCGTATTGGTCGTATGCAGCGGAAGTACTGCAGCCCTTCAGTCCTTCCATGTACTCAGCTTTGACTCTCGGAGTTCGCGCTGAAGAAAATGATTGAAAGATCAGAGTCCAAAGAAGATCCATCCCAAATAGCGTTGGCCAAGCCATCACTAGAAGCTCCCGTGGTCCAAACATAGGAACACCCTCAGCCCTGTGCCCAATCCCGCCGATTTAGCCCTAGTGCGAGCTAGCGGTGAACTTAGTGGGGTTGGTGCCAAGCTTCCCCCCTCCGACGCATCCGAAATCCGCTCGTGTTTTTTTTTTTCTTTTTTCTTGTAAATTTGATTTGTACTTGGGTCCATAGTGGGTTCGCACTCTTGATCTTCGTTATTCAGCGGAAGGATCGACAAGGCCGATCCGGGGTGAATCATGGATTTTATATTGAAGGTGTTGATTCTCATTTGACTCGTCTGCATACGATAGGGGGACCTTCTCGCCGGAACGGGCCACCTACGTCAGCTTGAAATCGCACGATGTGCAATTACGCCGAGGTAAATCCCTGAATTGGAGTTAGTCATAGGTGGATCCAATCTACAAGGCAATCAATCGGTCAAAAGCCGACGGGCGGCCCAGACAAACCCTTCTTTTTGACCGAGGCATGGGGACGAGAAACAACTTAGGGCTTCCAGGATTTCAAAATCATATCAGATGATAACGTTATATCGATCAATTTGATGTCATTCTGATCCAGCCGGCTGCAACCTTGGAATGTCCTGCAAAGTGAAGTACATTTGACGTCAACCCTCACCCATTGCAATAGCTTGTCAGCCCTGTGTATCATAAGCTCTTTCCTCCAAGCTACAACATTCTTATGCTCCTAATACATTTACCACTAAGGCTTCATATTGAAAACTTTTAGATTCTGATCTTAAATTTACCCTGTAATGACAAGTATGCTAGGAACCACCAAGGCTACTTCCAGAAAGCTGCTGGGTTATCCACATCAGATCGCAAAATGGACCACTACTCCGTCCAAATGCCTATCGACCACGCCATCGGTATATGGGGCGACTCTTTTACAGGATAAGCAAAATGGGTTTGGCTTCGCAAGATCCAATCCCAGACCTGCTAAGCCTAGATCAAAAGGAGTAACGGAGATTCGTGGCCCATACTACTCGGTAGAAAAAATTCATCGGCTGCTTTTTGTACGGTGCTGACTTTGGGTATAGGCTATGGGGAAGCGCTACTTGGCGGACGTCTTGGAAACGTAAATTTCATCTTTTTCCACCGATCCCCATTGCTCTGTCATGCTAATTAAGCAATAGCATGGGCAATCACGTTGATGGATTGAAGTTTGCTGGAGGTCAGCCCCCTGGTTTCCTTGAATATATCATTCACGGGAGATGCTAAGGTCGTCTCAGGATCTTTTTCGCTATTCGAGGAGAAGCATTTACGCGAATTGATTGACATGGCCCATGATCATGGTGTCTATGTCTCAACGGTATGTTTCAGAACATGACACACCAATGGATCTGACATGGATCGATATCCAAACAGGGCGGCTGGGCTGAACACCTCCTCACGCACCCCGATGCGAACACGGTATTCGATCGATATCTCAAGAAATGCAAGGACGTTGGGTACGTGTCGGAGAATCAAGTAGATGACCATCGAACTGATAGGCACATAGTTTCGATGTCGTCGAGCTGTCTGCTGGCTTCCTATCCATCCCAGGAGATGACTGGCTTCGTCTCGTCGATAAAGTCCACTCATACAAACTGAAACCCAAACCCGAGCTCGGCATCCAGTTTGGAGCTGGAGGTGATACTGCCGGATTTAACGTGGCAACCTCTGATCCCGGTAAGCTTGTGGACATGGGCCACAGGTTTCTCCAGGCTGGAGTGGAGCGGTTGATGATTGAATCAGAAGGTATCACGGAGAATGTGGAGACATGGCGGACTGATGTAGTCTCACAGATCATGAAGTCCTTACCGCCCGAGCGGGTGATGTTTGAAGCTGCTGACCCGAAAGTGTTCAATTGGTATATTCGAGAGTTTGGCATTGATGTTAACCTCTTTGTCGATCACAGTCAAATTGTGCAGCTAGAATGTCTGCGGGCTGGTATTTGGGGAACTGCGGACACTTGGGGCAAGGTGGTATCTTTCCGTCCAGAGTGATAAAATAGTGGTAAAATCTGTCTTGACTACCTCCATATCTCATAGGAGCGAAAGCTCTTTCTGGCCGAGTTACTGATCCGTTGCAAGGACCGTAGTTCAGTGTAAAGAGCTCTCCCACTTCCCACACATATTCTGCGATAATCACTGTCACAAGTATCAATTCTGAGCCAACTACCTCATAAACCGTGTCAGTTTCCCGTAATATGGCCTTTCTAGTCCGTTGATCCGATGTTCCAGATATCACGGTGTGTATATAATTCCAAGCTTTCAAGCTTAGCGGCTTAGTAATGCCATCAGAGTCCGGGGAAAGTGAATCAACCGCAACTTCGACGGACTGTGCCTCGAGAGATCGTCCACCATGCGATGAACATACGACCTTTTATCTAAGAAACGGCGAACTCAGATCTCCATAACGACTGCGCTTCAATGACCACGACCACCGACCACTGTCAAACAACGCACTAGCCGGACAAGCCGCGAAGGTGTGACCGGGATGCCTCGCGCAAGCACAACGCCTGGGGCCCGGCTACGGTGTCGCCGAGCATGCGACAGCTGTAAGCGGCGAAAGCAGAAATGCAACGGCGAGCAACCCTGCACAATCTGTGTGCAACGGCACAAGCAGTCCGAATGCCACTTTTCGGATCGCCCCGCGCGTCTCCTCAAGCCCGACCCCAAAGATTCGACCATGCTACTCAGCGAACGAATAATCCCATCGCCACAGCGGGAAACCGCGATGGATCGCCTCTTGAATTCCTTAGAGGACAGAGGCATGAGTTTGGAGCAACAGGTCCGAGACGAAAAAGAGGGGACGGCGCCCGTTCCCAAGGTGGCGCGTCTGCTTCGCGATGGGCAGGGAAAGTTCATGTATATTGGAGACTCGGCAAGTCTGTCATTCTTACAAAGTGTTCGCCGAGTGGTATCCTCGTCCATTGGCCGATGCGAATTTACCGAGGACAATTCGCGACACTCGATGCTGGAAGCCTTTCAGAACAACCCAAGTGCCCATCCGGGCCCGCTCGTCCCCCCACCCAGCAATGAGGAAGCTCACAGACTTGCCCGCCAATACGTTCTTGCGACAAGTCCATTATTGGATTTGGTTGATCTCGAAGAGTTCCACCCCCGACTGGCCAGTTGGGTAGAGAATCCCTCGGGCGACGAAGACACCGTCAGCTCCATCTTCTACCTCGTGCTTGCTATTGGAGCTCAGGTTTCAGATACCAACCAGACCCTGGCAGAGCAGTACTTTAGCAGTGGCCGTCAATTGGCGTTTTCGGCGTTCCAAGAGACGCCTAGTATTCATACCATTCAGTCCTATATCCTGGTGTCGATGTACATGCTGGGCGCATGCAGGCGAAATGGTGCCTTCATGAACCTGGGAATCGCTTTACGAGCCGCTTATGCGGTTGGAATTCATCGAAGGGATGCCAATGCGCTCTTTTGTGGGCGCGAGCGACGAGCGAGAGAGCGGGTGTGGAAAAGTCTCCGTATGATGGATTTGTTCCTCAGTGCCTCGTTAGGGCGCCCCCCTGCAACGTCGGATTATGATTACGATATCCGAGAAGACGCTCTTGCATCCGGAGAGCAACAAGGCAATCTGACTCCGGATAAGCAGCTTTCACTTGCGGTGACCTCGCTATGTCGCATTTTCGAACGAATTCTCACGGACGTCTATATGAAACAAGTCATCTCGATCAACGTTGCGGAATCTATCTCGAATCAACACCGTGCTTGGGTCCGAACACTGCCAAAGTTTTTGAAAGATCAGACAGAACGGCTCGATAATAAAACCATGCAGGACAGTTTGGCAGCGGCCCACGTATTTGGGTCATATTATTGGTCCATCATCCTCCTCACACGACCATTCCTCGTCTACCGCGTGGCCCAGTATGTTAAGAACAAAGCCGATCCGTCTGCATCGGATGGAAGAACTGGTAGCTCTCGCATTGCCTTATTTGCGGATGCATGCGTCTACTCTGCGCTTCGAGGCTTAGATGTGGTCGATGACTTGGGCCGATTTACATCGCTGCCACGCCGCCTCCCATTCTTAATCAATTCTGTCTTCAATTCAGCCGTTGTTCTCGGCGCCGCATTCTTTGCTGACTACGACAATCTATTGCCCCTTGAAGAGGGGATGATCAAAGCAGAACGTTTCCTTGGACTCTTTGTTCCGCATGACCCCCATGCGTGCCGCTTTAGCCACATTATAAAGTACCTTCGCGCTGCTGTGGGTGAGTATATCCAGCGACGTAACCGGCAATGGATGGACCACAGAAGCAGGCAAGTCGATCAACTATTCGGTCAGGTTGGCGGTGCCAATTCCCCATCTCTCACATCCGGGTCCGCTCACGATGTTCCACTGAATCACCCTGAGAGCCAGCAATCTCCGGTTGTGCCTTCTCCAATCTCACCTAGCAAACTCGCTGGTAGAACACCATCATCTTTCCTCACCTCACAGCCACCATCTGGGCCCACTTCCCAACAGCTTGGTGGCGACGTTTGGGATTCCCTTTACAACGGCCCAGATGGAGCAGCCGCTCTCTCATACGACGCTGCTATATCTGCTCTGACCACCTCGGGCATTCCCGTCGGTTGCTCTCCGGGTGGCACCATTCCAACCGCACAACCACCAGCATCTGGTGGCCCATCACCACTATCTGACGTTATCTTTCCTGAGAATGGTCTGTTGTATATGGCCGAAGACCTTCCCGTGTTTGGGCTCTGGGAGGAGTCTTGATTTCTTTTTTCCCTTTTTACTTTCTTCTGTCGACCTTGTGATTAGCAACAGGTCTATTGGCGCCTAGGCTGTGTTTTGCAGCGATGACACATGATCCCCATGACTCTCTTACTTTCTTTCAGGACATTTCAGGACAAGTAATTATATCCGTCTACCAGACTCGGTTGATCTGTCTAGTATCATATACCCAAATTCAACTACATTCCAAGACTTCTATCTCTACGGGTTATTTTAATGCTTGACTCAATACCATGCTAACGGTCATTGTTCTTTGCTCATTTGGACTTGAAGAAATCCATGAGTTGCTTATATCCATACGATATTTGGCATAGCATCCTATGTACCATTCATGATCCATCGTTATCGAAGCTAAGAAAGGGAAACCGTTAAAGATGCTGCTAAACACATTGATTCTTTGCGTAAGACAGCAGGTCAGAGAGAAAGGAACACCGCAAAGGCCGGAGCAACAAAAGGAAATGAAAAGGGAATGGAGACGTTAAAAGACAATACGCATTACCATCAATCGGCGAAATTATATGAAGAGAGGAAAGAGGGAAGCATGAGATATGACAATGCCAAAGTGCTTGAGAAAGGGGAACATGAGAATCAACAATAGCTCGCTAAGCGCGTGAGTTTGCGATAGAACCAAGCTTCACGGCATCTCGATACACACAACATTAGACCGGACGGGAAAGCCATGATATGTACGCTTAATCAATGTCAAAAATACACTTTCGAGATTGAAAAGCTGAGGTATGTAAAGCTCCGGCTCCAGCAAATCTAGCAGACATGAAGACTTCTGCAACAGACCATAGAAGGGGTGCCAATTGCCACAATAGACGATGTTATATATGCCAGCCAAGAGTGCCCGGACTTTTGGACAAAAATTAAAAACCGAAGGGGTTGTGGGGCGCTGATGTGGTTATGCAGGTTAGTATTTCGAACAAGCCACCAGAAATACTAAATACACTTACTAGCTTGGGAAAGGTTCGCCCGGAGCCCCGTTGGCTGAGGCGTAAGTTTCTTAGGGGCATCCGGTTTGACGCCGAACCTGACAGAAGGCGGAGGTCCAGTCTTTTGAGGGGACAGTGGAGTGGCAGTAGGTTGCTGAGGGATTGGCGGAACGGGAGGAGGAGGCTGGTTGTAAGAGGCATTGCCGTAACCGTTCATACCGGTTTGCTGAGGCTGCAATGCCGGAGGAAGCATAGAATTGACGCCAGTTTGCATCGGCTGCTGGGGCTGTGCATATCCACCAAAGCCAGTAGCCTGGGGAACCATTCCCTGGAATCCTGGCTGGTTTGGTACTGGCTGGCCATTCATCTGTTGCTGTTGCTGGATACCAAATTGCGACTGGGGAGTGAAGCCGGTCGGTTGGGGCATCATAATACCATTTTGGTACTGGTTCTCTCCCATGAACCCTGTAGCTTGCGGCTGCATCTGAGGCTGGAAGCGCTGTTGGTTCAATTCTGCCAGGCTCTGACCAGGAGGTGCAACTGGAGGACCAGCCAAAGGAACTCCGGTCAATTGTGGCTGCAGCGGAGGAGGTCCAAAAGAGCCTTGCTGCTGCGAGAAGTTCTGCGGCGCGGAGAGCGGGCGCTGCGGAGGAGGGGGAAGAAGTGAATTTTGGTTCAAGTTCTGAGGAGGCTGGGGGCGCTGCCTGGCCTGCTGTCCCATTTGTGCTATTTGGTTGAAAAATCCAGGTGTGGCACCTGTATGCTGGGGTTGCTGCACAGGAGCTGACTGCACAGCTGTTTGCTGTGGCTGCAAAGCAGGAATGCTTGATACTGGCGCAGGTGCGGGCTGCGCTGGAGTAGGTTGTAGAGGAGTCTGGAGCAGGGTCAAGTCCGCCATAGCTCCTGTGACCTGCTTCTGAACAGGAGGCTGAGGAGCTACAGGTGATGTGCTAGGAGGTGGGCTTGACGTAGCGGCGGAGCCAGTACGCTGTTTCGGCTGCTTGACCTCCCAGGCATCATCGTCAAATCCACGTGCAGCAGACTTCTCTTCTTCAGGCGCCGGGGGAGTCGCAGTTCGCTCTTCCTTCGGCTTTGAACCATCCGCTTGCTCGAATGCTTTGGGATCTACAACATCTCCAGCCTGAACTGATGGCGTCGGTCTTCCCTTACGGGTGTTGTTGCGCAATGTACCACCTGGCCCAGCAAAGAGCCCACCTTGGCCGTCTTCGCCGTTGCCGATAACTTCCTCACCTCCGAAGCTCACATTCCGAGCCTTGGATTTGCTACCGGTGCGACCGAGTGTGGTGTCTAGATGACGCATGACTCGCAGGATATCACCTTCTTTCAGCCCCAAAGAGCGGAGAGTCTCGGGTGAAATGTCGGGGAGGATAGATTCATCCATCGAGTCTTTGATGAAGTTCTGCGCATATCGTTCACATTGGTGAGGTCCAACGCCAGACTTCAGGAAAAAGTCGAACCAATCGTACTCAGGACGCTGCACAGAAGCACCCGCATTGCCGGCCTTCTTGGCGTCGGAAGAAGCACGATTTCGAATACTGGAAAGTGGCTTGTCTTCATCCAGAGAGACATTGGCTGCTGCTTCCACGTACTCTAAATCCTCTACGGACATTTTCGCAACGGGCACCGCTATCTTAATGCCGTTGACCTTGTGAAGATGGATCTTGCCATCCTGTAGCCCGATGAATTGCGCGTCAACCGTGAAGGCCTTTGTGCGATCCGTCCACCTTCTCACCTTGCTAGGATCGGGTTTGGATTTGGATTTGCTGTCACGCTTGGAGGAATCCATTGAATCTTTCCTGGACTTCCCAACAGAGGCTTTGGCCAACCGAGACTCCTCCAATCGATTCTTTTCCACCGTTGACAAGCCTGGCTCGGCTCCGCCTGGAATGATCGGCATGAAGCCAGTAATTTCAACATAGCTGCTGGGAACCACCCCCTCCTTACCATTAGCGAGCCGCCTTACCATCCACCACTCCTCGGACTTGGTATCATCGAGGACGATGACTTCATCATCCACTTCTACCGTCACTTCGTCAGAGCCTTGCGCCTTGAAATCATACAGGATGTGACCCGTCTTCTGACCACCGCCGCCCTTTCCAGCAGCGAGCACCTCTCGTAACCCTTCGGCGCGATAAGCTCCCGCAATCTCACCAAGTGCAGCAACAATCTCCTGGGCAGTATCCTTGGCCCCGGCATGGAAGTCGACGCTCTTGCTGGGCCGCACAAGATCAACGAATACATGCTTGCCTTCAATTGAATAGTGTGTGAGCTTTTCAGCAGTCCACTCCTGCTGGCGGTCATCCCCCTCGGGAGAAATAAAGATAATTCCTGTAACCATATTGATACCTAACGTCGTGGGCATCTTCTTCCGCTTGCCCAGGACCTCCACCATCTCGTTGATGTTGTAGATGTGGTAGCCGGAAGGCGATCTCGGCGTCAACTCACCAGCCCGGTTGTAAGGAGGCGACTCTTTAATGTGAGTTTTACCCATTGGGGGAGCTGTGGCCTTGGGGCGTGGAGGAGCTGGAGACGCTGGAGACGGTTCGGGTGAATACGAGTTCATTGGTGGGGTAATCTGTTCTGATGGAGGTCGCCGGGGCAAAGTAGGTGGCGGTGATTCATCTTCGTCTACATCCTGATCGTGTGTAGGCCGAGATGGTAGCTGGGGTGGCGGGGGCGACACCTCTCGTGAAGGCTCTGAGTGTGCGCTGACAGGGGCATGTTGTTTATGTATAATGTCCGCAATTGCCGCCGCAGCCGGGTTTTGTACTGTGTCGATAGGAGAAGGAGAAGGCGACGCTTCTTCATAATCTTCTTGCGCAGGCTGTGTCGGCCTTCGGGGAAGGGACGGCGCTTCAGGCTCGGCTTCAGGCGGAGGCGGAGGTGGAACAGCAGCAGTGGTCGCACCGATATCTTCGACAATTTCAATGTAGTTTGCTGGCGCGAATCCAAAATCTCCGTTGACTCCTACCAATGTCCAATCCGGATCTGAGATGTCATACACCACTAGTTCTGCATCCTCCGAGAAAGATACCTCTTCGTCCGTTTGCCGGGTGTAGTCAAAGAGGCCCTTGGCGTGGTGTACTGGTTGCGCCTATTCATTGCACAGATGTAAGCATCATCAACTAATGTTTCCTCCGCTAGAGGTGGAGCGCCCTCAATCGCGCTAGCCACACCCCACGAACAGGTTCGCCGTAACTTGCGATTGACACGGGTACTTACCTCTTCCACATAGTTGTTTGGGACTAGACCCTCCGGCTCATCCTCGTCCTCTTGCTCAGCTTTCTTCTTTGCCTTCCACCAGCCGTCATCTGAGTTCTTGTCCAGAAGGTAGAGCAGGTCGCCCTCTTGAATCTGGAGTTCGCCCTCTCCTTGGGGATGGTAATCATACACAGCCGTGTAGACGCCGAGGAAACCCATGTTGGCGAGAGGTTTGCAACTCGGCCAGACAGGATTCAATAGTGACGGGACGTCCAGGTGCCACAGGCGGCAGTATGTAGAGAGCAGTACCGGCTTGAATTGTGGCTTCGGGTGGTGTGGTGTTGTCGGTGGATTCGGGGAGGTCGGGCGATGACGCTGGCCGTTTCTAGGTCAGCCTTGGCAGGAGTCCCAGTGCGCGCGGGCAAGGAGGTCAATTCGGCCAGATGTAGATATCCGACAAAGCCACGCGGTAAAATAATGGGGTCACGGGGAAGCGTGAGGAGGGTTGAGAGGTTGGATCAGGGAGGGAGGGAAAGGTGGGCCTAGACGATCGCTAGGAGTTCACAGTCACGTTCCTTACGTAGGTCAACGTCCAACCACTTGCCCCTCTCTATTTATACATTCAGTGCGAAACTTACTTTATTGAATGGTCCTACCCATGAATATCTTGGTTGTCTATTTCAATTGCTTTGTATCTACAATCCCTTCACCCAGGCTCTCTAGCCCGAGGCCTCCTTAATGAAGACCCCCACTCGGGACCCGGCATATGGGGCGTCTGACGTCTTTGGGCATGAAACTAACCGGCTGTTCCTGATGCAATGTTTTTTTTTTTCTTTGACTAAATCAGTCGATGACACCACTGAAGGTGATGCTGATGGTGCATTTTGTAGAAATCGGTTATCGACCGCTAATGATATTGCAATGTTAAAACGCCGAGATAAATCCAACGACACAAACTACTCATAGTTCATCTTTGAATGTTTCCTCGCTGCCTTCTGAATTCTCGTCCGAATCCGGTTTGTTCGGATGGTCATGTTCAGTTTCATCCTCAGATGTCAAATCCTGCGTGGGCTTATTGGAAGTGGCATCCTTGGGCGGCGGGGATTTATCTTTGGCCTTTCTGCTCTGCTGCTGTTCAGGCACCGAGTCTGACTCGGCCTCTTCGTCTTTTCCTTCCAGTCGACCCTTAAAAGTGATAGCACCATTGACCTCCACGGCCTCGAGAATCCAATCATTGCCTTCGGAGAGCTCCTCAAGCTGTTGTTTGATGTCATCGAGTTTCTCCAGGTCGAGGTCGTATTTCTTCAACGCTTGCTTAGAAATTTGCTTCACCTCGCCGTTCTCTCGCTTTGCTACCACCTCGACGTGCTCCTCACCAGCCGAAGCCACGCGACCCTTTTCAAGCTGCTTTCCGTCCATGCCAACAAGCTGACGACCACCAACTACTATCCCACCCACAATCTGGACTTCTGGCTGAGCCGTGGCTTCTTCGACCAATCTTTGGGCCAGATACCATTTTTTCGCATCTTCCCACTCAGGAACATCCTCGGGCATGAGGATCTCACGACATTCAATGTTGTGGACTTCGTCCTGTTGTGGGGACATGAAGGCAACGTCGTCGCAAAGACGAGGAGTGTAGATAACCATTAGATATGAGCAGGTAGTGAGCTCCTTGATCCAGCCAATTTGGTCTGTTGACTGCGGATGGCAGTGAAATTGCACCTCCACTCGGCGCTCACGGCCCGTAAGGTCGCACTTGGTGCCACCCTGAAGGTGTTGCACGAGGTATCGAGAACCACCCTTAGTATGTAGCTCTGCGATATCAGTTTTGGGCGCCGGTTGTTGCTCTGATGTTTCTTGTTCTTTGTCTCTCTTGTCGGCAGGGAATTGCCCCAAAATAAAGGAAAGCGAATGAGGGTCCTCCGCTGGTGGGTACGAAGGAGCCCCCCGACTGGCAGGCAGTGCATGGAATTGCTTGATCTGCTGTTGATAACAAAAAGAGTATGACCACCAGCCAGAGAAATAATACATGCATTTGCCTTCCATCTCCCGTAAAAGCTCAAGGCCCCGGTCTGTTGCGCGTGCCAGCTCCTTTTGCTCGTCTGCCTCACTTGGTTTGTGACCGGCCGTAGAATTCACCTGATCTTTCTCCACTTGTGGAATTTGGCAGAGTAGTCGTCGGTCATCCATAACCATTTCTTCGTAGGTAAAAGTTGGTGCTTTCGGCTTCTCGTCGTCTCGGGTGGCGTCATGGCCCACATGATCCTTGCCTGTGTAGATTTGAGGATCTTTCTGGACATGATGTGATTCATCATCTCCTGATTCGAGTTGTATCCGAAGTAGCTCTTCGGCTTGGGAGTGGAGGATGTATTCTTCGGGGTATTGCACTTGGAACTATGGGGAAGCATCAGGTTAGCTTCAAGGAATGGGTAGCGATATATTTAGCCTCGGCGCACCTGTGGATAGGCCAAGATATCATCATATATGTTGAATGCCCGCTTGCGCGCCCATGCGGTTGATGCAGCACAGGCCAACACAAGGCATGGGGCCAAGCTCAAACTTGAATGTCGCATGTTTCTATGAATCTGGGGTGGTGGTGGAAAAGAGCAAGTCGGCTGCGTTCGCCCCTGCTAGGATAGATCGGGCTTTTCCGTCAGTATATTCAAGAGATTTAAGCCATGCGAAATTGAGAGGGGATGTCAAGATCGCTGGTACTCAAAGAGGGATGTGCATGCAGGCGCGTTGGGAGAGTAGCGGAGGGCGGGAGCTGCTCCGTGGCCTTATCTGATAGAGACGGCCCGGGTTCCCACTTTGATATGCAACACTAATAGCTGCAATACTCCGTACACCTGAGGTATACATATTTTACCATCCTGTCAAATCGTATGGGCGTCATGATAGTTATGATAATAAAAGTGACTCCATGGTTTTTTTCACCATTCCCCCGAATAATATTCCAATGCGTTACCAACACTTCTATTTGATATTGGTCATTGAATTGGGGACTTTCAAGCCCCTTGAATCAAATGCCGGTCTACATGTGAATATGTCCATAGTGATGAACTGGATACAGTGCAGGTTGAACCTGAACCCCAGATCAATAGCTGGAGTTGACTTAACCACGTGAGCTGACGCGATTTCATGCCTTATAGCTTTGGTGTCGATACTATTCCTGATCAGGCTGGCTATCTAACTCAAAATGGCTAGCGCATGCTGACGGGTGTCTTAGTAATGGGCATCGCGGGACAGGATCCGTGGGCTGTCAAATCGCTGACTGATGTCTTGCAAAGCATCCGTTGGTTAACTATAAGCATTTATGAACCATTGACTAACGCTGACCCTAACATTTATAGTTCTGCCCTGCCCTCTGCTCGAAACTTCGATTACCACACATATTAAAAGCATCCATCATACCCATGAGAGTAATTCTTTCTCTTCTAATTTGCATCACAGCAGCTTTCTTTGCATACCGTCCCTCAATTCAGGACTCTGTTCTCGCATACCTGAATCAAAAGGCACCAGCAAAATTGTCCCACTTCTTTGCGAAAACTAGCAGCACCAAATCCCCATTTAATCTAGAATCCTCCACTCCCATCGTTCTGCCAGTTACCGACATGTCTACTGCTCGTGCAATCCGTCAAGTTTTTCTTGCCATTGAGCAAGCAGAGGGCGCAGGTGCGCGCGTCCGCCGCTCAATCGGCACCCCCAAACTGCGAAACTTCAGCCCTTTCCTCATGCTCGACCATTTCACCATTGGCAAGGGCGCCGGCTTCCCAGACCACCCCCACCGCGGCCAAGAAACTATCACCTATCTGCTCTCTGGCGGTGTTGACCACGAAGACTTTGCCGGAAATAAGGGCACCATCGGTCCCGGCGATCTGCAGTTCATGACCGCCGGCCGGGGCATCATGCACGCCGAAATGCCTCACGAGAACCCTGACGGAAGCCCCAACGTAGGCATGCAACTATGGGTCGACTTGCCCCAGAAATTGAAGATGTGTGAGCCTCGCTACCGCGACCTGCGTTCCACCGAGATCCCCATCGCCAGCGCCGATGACGGCCGCGTTACGATCAAGGTCATCTCGGGCCAATCTCATGGTGTTGATTCTGTCCGTGATCTGGCCTACACCCCGGTCTGGATCTTGGATGTTACTATCCGTCCTGGTGGCCGTGTCTCTCAGACCCTACCTCAGGGCTGGAACACCTTTGTTTACACGCTGTCTGGCAATACCAACTTTGGCTCCAATGATTCTACCCAGATGGTGAAGGAGTTCCACAATGTGGTATTTGAGCAGGCTGGCGACTTCATTGAAGCTTCAGTCCCTGACAATGCTGACGGGGAAGCTCGCTTCATGATTGTCTCCGGTCAGCCATTGGATCAGAAGGTGGTTCAGTATGGTCCGTTCGTGCTCAACACCCAAGAAGACGTTCGCCAGGCTATGATTGATTACCAAACTGCGTCCAATGGGTTTGAGAAGTCACGTGGCTGGGAGAGTGAGATCGGCAAGCGGATGGCCTATTAAAACGTGGAAGTAGGGTTGTTGACCGTTATATAATGTATCATGAGACTTTGGCGTTTTATATAGGGTGTGATTATGTGGGCTTCCACGATTGATGATTCAATTAAGTTGAAACTACTATAAAATACTGTAAGAAAAGTAATGTTAAGGCATTATTTTTTGATCCTTTAGTAATCCATCTTCGTGCGGTACTTTCCATCTTAGGTTAATTTGCCACAGTTTATTCCAAGGCCCCTGATGAGATAACAGACTGAGTGATATCCTGGGACAAAATAACTTCTCGAAAAATTAGACAATCTCTTTCTGGGCAATTCCATCGACAGTCAGCTTTGCACCTAACGTGCCGATAACAGCCACGCCCTTGGGCACCCGTACGTCTCGAATCTTAAGGCAACCAAAGACGACTATTTTCGTGAGAGCTGGGCAGCATCGGAAAATGCACTGCATAATATAGTCATCCACAGGGGCATTGAAGGCGATATCAAGAGATTTAAGCGCGGGGTATCGTTTGTTTTCGGCGAAAACTTCCTCGTATGCAGCGTGCGAGATATGGCGACATGATGTAATTTTCAAGTTTTCAAGCTTCGATCCCGAATGCTCCATCAAGGCGACGAATCCATCGGAGGCAAGACCAACAGGCTCAGGAGGGCCAGCGGGGTTAGACATATCCACGTCTCGAAGACCGCTGAAGTCCACAAACTTCAAAGCTGGATTAGGCCAGCCACGGAAAAGCTCGGCCATGGCCTTGTCAGTAATAACGGCATTATCGGAGATGCGAAGTTTAAACAGTTCTCGGCAGTTGTCATGAATGTGTTGGACAAGCCTGTCATCCGCAAGCTGGAAGTTTTCCAGGGAAAGCGAGTATAGATTAGGCCCTAATTGGGAAATCACCTGAAGAAGAGGCTCGGGATTGGTTTCCTGTGTGAGATGCAGCGAGAGGTGATGTATAGTCTTCATGGTCGATATTGCTTCAACTGTCTTGTCACCGATCTTATCGAGATATTTCAACTTCAAACGCTGAAGAAGGGTACAATTCTTGCTCATCACTTCAGCTGTTTCGTCATCAAAGGCAGAATCGAGGTTCCACAGCTTGAGGCTTTGTAGCTGAGGGCCGATTGTAGTGAATAACTGGCGCCAGCAACCGTCGCTTACGAGATTTGGCGAATTCAGATGTAGATCTTGAATCTTCATCTCACGAGCAATCATGTATTCGAACACTTGGTCTTTCATGGCGGTAACGAATCGAAGATTCAGTCGAGTCAAAGTCGGCATAGTAGCTAGGATCTTATGGAAGTCATCGGTTTGTAACTCTGCGCCAAGGTTGGATCGTCAGGTCATGCAAGCAGATTTTTCGTGCAGCGATGCACAAATGGAGCACTCACTAGCGCAGTCATAGATATTCAACTCTCTGTGCTCAGGCCGCAAGAAAAGATCTAAAGTCTTTGGCGTCACAGCACGATTCCGGGATAAAATCTGGCTAAGCCGATGCATCACGGGTGGAGGGAGGTCTCCAAATTCGTCCACGTCATCAATATTGTCAGCAACTTTCTGCAGAAGTGTGTCAGTGATCTGAAGCCCTGTCATAAACCGTTCTCTCGAAGCCTACTTTGATGCACGTCTCTAGCAAGCTTCGAGCACCCGGAATAGCAAATCCATCCAGAAGCTTGCTTTGGTTTTGACGCCGACCGAGTCCTGAGTTTCGTTTCTTCGCTGGTCCTTTCTTGCCCCCATCGGTCTGCTTTTTAGAGCAATCGGCGCACAGAAGGCCACCATCCGGGCCCGTTTTGCTGTAGGGCGTGACGGTGAAACGCTTCCCACAGACCTCACAATTTGCTAACTGACCTGGGTTCGGTCGTTGCCTCTCATTCATCATCTCATCGGCCAAAACATCGTCGTCATCGTCGGGCTCCCCAGTTCGTCGAGCTTTCCGACGGGCAAATTCCTTGCTTTTTTTAATTTTCTCGATGGCTTGTTGTCGTTTGCGCTTTCGGGACTTCTCTTCGGGAGACTCCGGTTGTGGTTCTGGCGGGGCTTCATCCTGGTAATCTGCGTCTGCCGCTTGTTCTTCTTCCTCGGCAGCCTGACGCGCAGCCTCTGCGGCCCGGCGGTCATAATCATCCCGGATTTGCGCGGCGGAGATATTATTTGACTATGTCGTATGGATCTGTCAGTGGCAAGTTTCAATGCAAAACCAATATTCGGCAGAAGGTTGAGGTAATAACACATACAGCAAGGAAGTCTGTCAGAGCGGATTGTCTACAAAGTGGTGTCAGTAATGCAACACGCCAGACTTGGATATGAAATCATACGGGCCCCGAATACCGGCATTGCCTCTTTGCCGTCTACCAGTCCTGCACTGGCGTCAGTAACTTTAAAATGGCGAGGTTAAAGATCGGAGAACGTACATATCGAAGGTGGTAAATCCAAACAGTGGGGTGGCAAATGGGAGAGGATCGCAGATGCAAGTCACAGGGTTCGCGGCAATTTCGCGTTGCACTTAACGCGACCTTATCGACGATAAGTATACGAGGGTCACGAAGCCACGAAGTCACGGAAGCACGAAAAAGACAGACAAGTTTGATGAATTAAATGATGAGTCAAACGAGTTCCAGATTCAACTTCGGATGGGAAGTTTGGAAATGGCAAAAAAAAAAGGTCCAGCGATCCGACCAAATGAAAAGTTTTCCTGGTTCAGGCACGATCGATCAATTCCGATCTCTCTCTCTCTCTCTCTCTCTCTCTCTCTCTCTCTCGCCTTTCCCCCTCCCCCTTTCTCTCTCCACACATCTCTTTCCCTTGGATTTAGCTCTGAAGTGCTCTTCTTGATAGCCTACTCAGAGGCTTGATTCTCTCACTTGGTGAAGCCACTTATTCCGCCACGCGCGACTCCGCGGAGTTTCATCTGGTGGTACGTTCCAGGCCTCCAACTCAAGTACGTACTCAGTTATACTAAATCACCCATCTAGTCATACATTTACTAATAATTTCTGCCCAGCTGGTATTATTCGAGCACAAATAGCTCTTCGGCATCGGTTTCACTCCGTCCACTCGACACCCTACACGCACGCCTACATAATTCATCCTGCGCAATGAGAACCCGCAGAAGCATCATTCCGGACTCTGAGGACGGATTCCTGAGCGCTACGTCATTGAAAAGTTCCTCGCCGGTGCGTCAACTGGACCACATACCAGTAGGCGGGTCCTCTCGTTCCAAGTCAGCGACCGCTAGCGTCATCAAAGATTCCGAAGTTGAAGGCTCCGACACCCTTGATTTACCCGATCCAGCGAAGAACCAGTATGCATCAGGACGCGTGAAAGTGGTCATTCCTGCCCAAAAGGATGAATCCCCAGTGGATTCGTCCCGAAGCTCTCTGGGGGTCCTGTCAGCCGACGGGGTGACTGGCTTCAACACGCCCGCCACCAGCGTGAGCGCTGCGGCAGAAACAGATTCCAATAAGCCCCGAGCACGGGTCAATGCGTCAGCTCGCGCACAGCAACTGCGCACGAGTAGAATGTCCCGAGCAACTCAAGGAGGAGTCAAAAGATCGGTCGACGAGACGTCGCTCGAAGCTATGGATCGCTCGGCCTTGGACGCGGCGGTGGCTCTCGCCCTTCAAATGGGGGAGTACGACCAGCCGCGGCCGAAAAGACGGAAGATCGCTACAAGGTCTACTCGTGCAAACATCAGCGCTAAAGGTATCAACTTGGATGAGTATTCAGATCTGGAAAGTCTGTCGGGTGACTCAGATTTGTCTGAATCTCCCCTCGATCGCTTGTCTGATCCTGAGGATCTAACAAACTGGTGTCAATCAGTTGACAGTGACACGGATGAAGATGAGGATGAGGATTTTGCTTTTCCCACGGAAAATACTTCGGCAAGACGGGCTCCAAATCGAGTTCCACCCACTCCTGTCTACGCAGAATATGATGAGGATGGTGAGGAGCTTCCGCCGACTTGGGAGGAGGAGCGGAAACTTCGCCGCGTAAGCCAAAACATCCAAATTAGTTGAAGGATATTTTGATTGACCTTTATTTAGAAACAAGCAGATCGGAAGAAGTTGGAGAAGCAGCATCCTACCATCAGTACCATGTGGGATGACCTGAAGGCTCAGCCCATAATTGCTCCGAAGCAAGCGAAGCAACCAGAGTCTATCACTCGCAAATTGAAACCATTCCAGCTTGAGGGCTTGAGATGGATGATGGAACAAGAGAAGACTGCGTACCATGGAGGTCTCTTGGGTGATGAGATGGGGATGGGAAAGACCATCCAGGCCGTTTCTTTGATCATGTCGGATTACCCTCAACCTGATCCGACCCTTGTCCTTGTGCCCCCGGTCGCTTTGATGCAGTGGGTATCTGAAATCAAGGTTTGCATAGATGTGCCCAATATGTCTCGTTCTCTGGCTCATCACGCTTGTTAGGAATACACCGATGGTAAATTGAAAGTCCTCGTTTACCATGGCTCTGACTCGAAGGTCAGAAAGCTCACCCCTACTGATATTCGGAAATATGACGTGATCATGATATCCTGTAAGCTCATCTCTCATGTTGTGCTGTCACTTTATGCTTTTGCTGATGCACTATCAAGACTCGAGTCTGGAATCCATGTTCCGAAAACAAGAGAAGGGCTGGGCTCGTACTGGTGGAGTTGTGAAAGAAGACAGTAAGTCTCCAATGGTATTTTTTATGGTACGTAGCTGCTCACAGTAGAAGGTGTCATCCATTCCATTCACTATCATCGGCTTGTTCTCGACGAAGCTCATAGCATCAAGGTAAGCATCCCTCGTCGCCTTCCCTTGCTATATGTGTCCAGCCTAACACTGGTATGTAGCAACGTACGACTGGAGTTGCCAAGGCCTGCTTTGCCCTGCAAGCTACTTACAAATGGTGTCTATCTGGCACTCCGGTACAGAATCGAATCGGCGAGTTTTTCTCTCTGCTTCGATTCCTTCAAGTCCGCCCGTTTGCATGCTATTTCTGTAAGCAGTGCAATTGCCAGCAGCTTCAGTGGACTGCAAACAAACAGGGCCGTTGTACGGAATGCAATCACACGTATGTACTCAACAAGAGAGCCAATAAATATTTCAATACTGACGAGCATCTTCAGTGGTTTCAATCATATCTCGATTTTCAACAAGGAAATCCTCAATCCAAGTAAGCTCACACCCTTTGCCCATCCTCCCTACTATCACATGCTGATTCAGACATCTAGTCACGGAAGGGAGAACCCAGGAAGAGCGAAAATCAGGATTGACGAAGCTTCGTCTCATCACGGACCACATTATGCTGCGCCGGATGAAGCAGGAGCATACGTCGTCAATGGAACTCCCACCGAAGCGGTAAGTGACAAGCCATCCTCGAACTTTTGGTTTACGAAGCTAAACAAGCGTAGTATCATCATACGTAATGAATTTTTCGGTGAGATCGAACATGATTTCTCACGCAGCATTATGACCAATTCGACTCGAAAGTTTGACACCTATGTCAGTCAAGGTGTCATGCTGAACAATTACGCGAATATCTTTGGTTTGATTATGCAAATGCGGCAAGTGGCAAATCACCCCGATCTTATTCTAAAGAAGCATGTTCAGCCGGGATTCAACGTCCTTGTTTGTCGAGTTTGTGATGAGCCTGCTGAAGACGCTATTCGATCTCGCTGTCGACACGAGTTCTGTCGTAAGTGCGTCAAGGATTATATCCAGTCCTTTGACGAGATCACGACGGTGGATTGCCCGCAATGTCATATTGCACTTTCAATCGACCTCGAGCAACCTACCATCGAACAGGCTGAAGAGTCCGTTAAGAAGAACTCTATCATCAATCGTATTCATATGGAAGATTGGACCTCTTCGACCAAGATTGAAACCCTGGTCTACGAACTTTACCAACAGCGGAACAAGAGTCATACCCCGAAGTCGATTATCTTTTCGCAATTTACCTCGATGCTACAGCTTGTGGAGTGGCGTCTACGTCATGCAGGGTTCAACACAGTCATGCTGGATGGAACGATGACCCCCGCACAGAGACAGAAGTCAATCGAGCACTTCATGAAAAACGCTGACGTGGAAGTGTTTCTTGTTTCTCTGAAAGCCGGTGGTGTGGCCCTGAACCTGACCGAGGCGTCCCGAGTGTTCATTGTCGATCCGTAAGTTTCCCTGGTCCATTGTCTTTTTGGAGAGGGTTTAGATGTAGATCTTTTGCTCACATTCTGTACAGATGGTGGAACCCTGCAGCCGAATGGCAAAGTGCCGATCGCAGTCATCGCATTGGTCAGCAACGGCCCTGTGTGATCACTCGGCTCAGCATCGAAGACTCGGTCGAGTCCCGAATTGTTCAATTACAGGAGAAAAAGGCCAACCTCATTCGAGGCACGATCAATAAGGATCAAGATCAGGCCCTTGAGAAACTTACCCCTGAAGACATGCAATTTCTCTTTCGGGGTACGTAAATGGTGTGTTGTGTCTCCACGCCACCGTCAAAAGGAGATTGGCCCGACGTCACCGAAGGAGTCAACTCGTCCCCACCTCACGATATGACCTCACGAACCGATTGCTTTTTTTCTACACTCTCCGTTTATGCATGTCTACGATACATTTTCATCTGTTCCTTTTTTTCTTATGCTTCCATTTTTTCGTCTGTTAGTCAAATGTATACTAGAGGAAAATACTGTAACAGCATACTGCCATGGCCAAATCCAGGGACTATGAATATATTAGAAAGAGACTTTTATGTTTGATTTTCTGTAGATAACTACGAAACACTATGAGATCATCCTAGATCGGTATCGTCCACTATATATAGTTTGGCTGTTGCCTGGTAAGGCTGAACCTTGGCTCTTGGCTTTTTTTCTCTGCCGGTCTCCACCGAACTTCCTTGGATTCAATCAACGTGGTTGTTCCCCCCCCCACTACCCCGTTCCTATCCTTATTGCTCTATCATATCTTTAGATGATCCCTATCAGATGATGACACTCCTGTGTTTCACTTTGGATTAAAATCATTTAGCTTTCTCCGCAGCCATGGCCTCACATCCGGTTGACAAATACGCTCCCAAGCTGGTCGAAAAGGCCGACAAGCTGCAGTCTCGGCTCACTATGGACGACCACTCTAAACCCGCTGGAGGCTACGATGCGACTCCGATTCCGCATGCGCCGCCAGGCTACACCGTCAAGTTCACCTTTCACCGCGGGCATGACCTCCCCATCGCGGATTTCGGCAGTTTCTCCTCCGATCCGTATGTCTATGCGCAACTACAGGTAGATCTACCTCGGCGTCATAAACAGGATCCCATCATGAGCTTCCGAACGCCGACCGTGCGCAAGAACATGAACCCCATCTGGAACAGTGAATGGATTGTCGCAAATATGCCGGCCTCGGGTGGTTCGCTCAAGGCCTATCTGATGGACGAGGATCCGGCGGACCATGATGATAAATTGGGAATCGCGTTCATTGAGGTGCCCGCGCTGGAAGGTTGGAATGGATACAAAGAGCATCCATTCAAGGTTAAGAAGCGCTTCGGCAGCAAGCGAGTTTATGTGTATACCAATGTCTCCGCGTTTGCCACTGGTCACCATAAGGAGTCATACTTGATCATGAGCATTGAGTGTCTGGGCCGAACACCGGGGACCGACGGTGGCCAGATGTATACCCTTGGGCCAAATTATTGGTTCAAACACTTCTCACCTCTCATCGGAAGACTGACAGGGACAAAGGATCAAGTCAAGGCTCTTGATGGGGATGGCAAGCCCATCAGTCGATACAAGTATGTCACTCATCAAACATTTCCCACCGTGGTTGACCCAATGTTAATAATTTTTCAATAGCTTCCAAGCCATTCAAATGCAGCTTCGCGGTCCGGTCCCCGCGGAACTGTATCATCGCTATGTTGAATTTAGGCCGTTTGTGGCAGGCATGTTTCAAGCGCAAAGCCTACGGGGCCGAATCCTACACAAAGCTCTCCATCATCAGCACCAGAGGATTTACAATTTCGACCGCAGCACTCTCAATGGAACGTTTGCCGAACCGTGCCGCGAATTTACGCAGAAATTCCTGGAATTCACCAGCTGGGGTCAGAGCGGGCGGATCTTCACCTACGTGATCACTTTGGACGGGAAATTTCGTTTCACGGAGACCGGCAAAGAATTTGGAATCGACCTACTAAGCAAACATACGATGCATAGTGATATTTCGATATACATTGCTTACTCGGGAGAATTCTTTGTGCGACGGATCATTCATCGTCATCGATGTCAGTCCCCTTCGTCGCGCACAGAGACGGCCGACAATGACTTTCCAGTAGAGGAGAATGAAATCCCCCAGGAGTTGCTGCAGGAGTCAACAGACCCGTCGGACTACGAGCTCTTTATCGACAATGACAGTGGAACCTACCGCCCCAATTCCGAGAAGTTACCCCTCTTGAAGGAGTTCATTATGTCCAATTTTCCAGGTCTGAATGTCAGCACTCTTGACTGTCAAGGGGACGCCGAGCGAATGGGTCAAATGAAGAGTGAGCAACGGGAAGTTAAAAAGTCCCAAGGTCAACTCGTTACATACCTCCAACAGAGCAGTGTTTCGGACCTCTCTATCTCTAGTTCTGATGAGGAGGAGCTGAATGAACGCAGCGGCGAAGCCTCTCGAAGAGGGGGTATGCACCGAAAGGTGCATGAGATGCGTGATGTCAAAGGCCAAATGATGAAATGGGTCGAAGCCGATGGGCATGCTGATCGTTCCAAGCACCGTTACTCCAGTCGTGAGCGGGCTGCGTCGACTGGTGAGACGTGCTCCGCTACCGCCCCATTCAAAGCCAACGCGGTTGCCTGAGATATGCCTCTGATTTCTAGTCTTGCCTTCGTCCTGCCTCTCTTGGTGTTCGATTGCTCTTAAGTTTTCCCCTCTTTTTTGGCTCCATTTTTACTCGTCTCGGGCCGGAACCGAGCGTAATGATGTTCACGATTGGATGATGCGCGCAGTGATGTACATTAATTCACGACTATCTTATTCTCGTAATGCAGTGTCTTTAATTTGAAATTAATTTCATCTGATGATCAAGTCCATATTACCTGCCTAGGTGGGCGGGTAGATCCATATGTACAGATTAGGCACATGCACATGCCTGGCTAGGGCTGTGTATGCCCGTGATCTATATATCATGGGTTCTGACATGTTGCCTAGAGCGTTTAGCACTTAAATCTCGGATTAATGGGTAGTCTTGCCGTTTGAACCAAGAATCCTCTTTGGAGAGAGCTTATGTGTATATATACTGTAGATGGAAACTTCCTTCAATCTTGATAGTCAAAACACGAAGTAGCCTTGTTATGTGCTAAATTTCTCAATGGGCCAGTCGGCGAATATGATAGACAGAAAGTCAGAACTGAATCAATAGAGATATATACTTCGACCACTCAAGTGCTTTTAATAGCACTTATGTTGGGGCTGAAACCATGGCCATGGCCCCCTCTTTCTGTCCCGTGCTTCTTACATATCCAGGGGCGAAGAGTATCCACCAAATGAAAGAGGCAAAAAAGAAAAGATCATAAAACACTTACTACAAGCCTCCAACTTCTTAGATCCGAAATACAAAGGGCCACAAAAGAGGTAAGAAGGCAGCCACGAAAACTCCGAAAGGACAGTGTTTGGTTCGATTTCCCCGATATCCACCCCCTCCTTCATCGAACGCGATCAGCCCAAGCTTCGACTCCACCGCCCCCCCCCCCTCTTCTTCTCAAACCACCTTTTTATGAACTGAATGACGGATTTCTCGTTCCATTTGATTACTTCCTTCCACGGGTCATCCGACTGCAGCGCACCCTGTCGATGGCCGATTGGCTCGGTGCTTGCCCAGATCCCTTCTCGCGCCGTGACCTGATTTCTGTGGTGCCTGCGCCATCATGGGCAATGTCGCCAGCCGTCTCGACGAGGCGGGGAATTTATTCTTCAAGGACCAAAATCGATGTACGAAAGCCCTGCTCCTCGTCTAGACATGACTCTGGAGATCGCGATGCTGACAGACTCTTTGTTTTAGTCTCGATCGCCTCGATCACAATAAGCAACTCCAGGCGCCGCCTGTTGACCCTATCCCCCAACGCATTCCCGGCAGTGAGATATGTAGCCAAGCGGGATGCAGGCGATGATACTCCGATCGAATATATACAGGTACGGTCACATGGGCTCCGACCAGACATGCGCTGAGAAAGCAGACTAACGTTTCGTCAAAATACAGGATCCCGACGCCCCCCCAACTGCTCCCACTCCTACTTTCTTGTTGCGCCTCGCAAACGACGATGAACTCATCTTCAACTTCACCTTTATTCTCCGTCAAACAACAACGGGCAACGTTGCCGGATCCACCGTCAACGGCGTCTCGACCTCGCTCCCCGAAGTGAGCGACACCATCCTAAATGGGTTGACGTTTGCCCATGCGTCAAACTCGAAAGAACTCGACAACCTCATCACGCGGGAATTTCACGCAAATCCCAACCTACAGAACAACTCCAACGTACAGCTCATCGGAGACTTTTCTACGGACGGCACCCCATCTGTGTCGTTTGAGTGGTCGTGGACATGGAGGCCTCCAAAGGGAACAGAAGACAAAGGGGGCGGCTGGCGAAATAGCTGTAGCTTGCTGGATTACGACCAGAGGACTAATCGCCTGAATACCCTTGCTCACTTTTCTTTCTGGGTGCACAATTCGGTACGGCTGCTCCCAAGTCCGATGATATCGTCGCCCAACCTTGAGCTACCAGTCCCTCCTCGCAGCCGAGTCCCCTCTACCCAGTCCACCACTTCTCATTTCAGTGATTCGGAGACCACCCATCAAAATATTCCTTCCATCACTCCGCCCGAGACTGCAGATGTGGCACCCCCTGCCCCGACACAGCCCCCACCTCCACCTCCCGTGAAAGTTGATCTGCCACATTCTCGACCCGGAGATGACATGAGTGTTGTGGAAGATGGACCATTATTCCGAGCGACCATGAAAGCGTTGGAGCAGAAGACGGGTAACATGCGCGCGAAAACAAAGAAGGTGCTTAAAAAGGCCGAGGCGGCCCAGCAGGCTCAGGCATCTTGCAATGATGCTATGGAAGCTTTCTTGGGCTCTTTGGGGGAGACATCAACTTCCAACGGCAACGTCATTCAGCCTGCATTAGATCATTATTTCGAGAGAATCGCCCGTCAGATTCTGACGTACGAACAGCTGAACACGCTTCAGCTACAGAAGCTTGTCATTGAACCCCTTATAAAGGTCTATCATAATGATATCAAACAAGCAGAGTCGAAGAAAAAGGACTTTGACGAGGAAAGTCGTGACTATTATGCTTATGTCAGCCGATATCTGGGCCAGCGACAAGACTCACTCAAAGAGAAGAAGCGAGCCGAAAGTGACTCGAAATACCAGGCCAAGCGGCGAAACTTTGAGCTGAAACGCTTTGATTATTCCTCTTTCATGCAGGATCTTCACGGTGGCCGCAAGGAGCAAGAGGTGCTCTCGCATCTCACCAAGTACGCGGACTTCCAAGCCAAGAATTTCTTGGCTGCGGCTAAGAGGATCGAGGAAATGGTCCCTCAATTGGACGCACTTATCTACGAAGTGAACCAGGCCGACAAAGAGTTCCAGTTTAAGCGAACTGAGCGGGAAGAGAAGCGCAGGGCCCTTGAAAAGAACAGTAACCCGTATCTTGAACCTGATGCCACGGCCGGTGGCACGAGTGTCTCGAATATCTCCTCTGGGGCTGCCAACGGGACCGCTTCTACGGAGACTGAATTGGGTCGGGCCGATAGCACAAGCTCCCAACTCCGTGGCGTCATCAGCAACAGCTCGTCCGTCTCATCCCAAGCCAACGCAGGGTCAGTCAGCTCAACCGCTGGTGGTGGCTCTGCACCCACAACTAGCGCTGGTCCCACTGGTGCATCAGGCCAAAATCGTTTCAAGGGCATCCGGGATCTCGAAGAGCGAGACTGCCTCGGAACTGATCGTGCTGCTGGTCAGCAACGAAAAGAAGGATTGCTGTGGGCTCTTTCCCGTCCTGGGTCACATATGGACCCAAAGGGTATTAACAAGCAGGCCTGGCATAAGTAAGTCATACATCTTGTGAACGGGCGATAATCCGTATCTATGCTAATGTTTATCCCAACTTAGATTCTGGATTGTGTTAGACCAAGGCAAACTTTCAGAATACAGCAACTGGAAGCAAAAATTAGACCTTCACATGGAGCCTATTGATCTTCGAATGGCATCTGTTCGCGAAGCTCGAAACGCCGAGCGACGGTTCTGTTTTGAAGTCATAACACCACAGTTCAAACGAGTCTATCAGGCTACTTCAGAGGATGACATGGCGAATTGGATTCGCTCTATAAACAATGCACTGCAGAGTGCAGTGGAGGGCAGAGGAATGCCGCAGGCACCGCTCGTTTCATCTAAGAACGAGTCATCCACTGGTCGTGATATTGGGTCTGTGTTAACGGGAAAAAGCTCATCCGTTTCTGGTCATCACTCCTATTCGAGCAGTTCTGCCGCTGGTGTGACGCGTCGTACAACAGTTGGAGCACGCCCCAGCTATGTTCGCAATGACAGCAACAACTACGAGGAGAACCCCTCACGGCTACTACAGGCCGTGCGCGATGCAGATGAGGGGAACAATTGGTGCGCCGATTGTGGATCCTCTTCCAAGGTCGAATGGGTGTCAATTAACCTCGGAATTGTGTTGTGCATCGAGTGCAGTGGTATCCACCGATCTCTGGGGACCCACATCTCCAAGATCCGATCCTTAACCCTCGATGTGCATTCCTTCTCAAACGACATTGTTGAGATTCTCCTTCAGGTCGGCAACCGGGTCAGCAATATGATCTGGGAGGCAACGCTGGACCAGTCGCTCAAACCGAGTCAAAACTCCACGCGGGAGCAGCGTCTCAAGTTCATCACGGCTAAATATGTCGATCGAGTTTATGTTGAGCAATTGCCATCTTCTCGATCCCGGTTTGCAACCCCTAACGAAACGCTTCTTGCCTCCATTAAGACGAATGATATTCAAGGTGTCCTGTATGGGATGGCACTACGTGCCAATGTGAATGTTCCAGACCGGTCCCGCAACACACACGCTGTCTTCCTGGCCCTTGCCGCCGCTGACCCTGCTTCCCCTGGATCCACACCTACTAGCCTGACCGCTCGGTCCAATGCCAAGGCAATCCCTTTCCCTGTCGCTGAACTGCTGGTCCAGAACGGCGCGGAGATCCCCCCACAACCTCCCTCTATCCCCCTTTCCCCCGCTGCACAGCTGTACCTCAGTCAGCGCACTGCGCGGAATTCTGCATTCAGCGCCCCCAGTCCTGCCCCAAAGGCTACCGCCAGTGACACTCTTGGGTCCTTGCCCACCATCCGGGGCTCAAGTAGGGATAGTTCTGCTTCCTCCGGGTCCCAGGTGCCTAACTCCGTCGACACGAAGGAGAAAGACAAGTTGTCCAAGCGAGGAAGCGCCGGCGCACGATTCGCAGGGAAGGTAGCATCCCTTGGGATTGACCGATAATGTCCTCGGCATCCCCAGTCCCGCTTCCAATAATTCCTAATTATATTCATCGTAATGAGACTCGCATGAACAATTTTCCTCTGATGACTCTTTTCTGTGTATGACTTGGGTATTTTTTTTTTGTTTTTGATTTTTGTTTTTCTGTTTTTTTTTCCCCCGTCTTTGAAATCTTCGGTGGCCACCCTTCTATCCCTTCTGCTCTGAACAGCCTGGAAGTTCTTTGATTCATCTTCGGTTCTGCTGTCAGCAACTGTCTTCACCATCAAGAGTTCAGCTTTTTGGATCCCCTCCTCGAAGGGTTGTGATATGTTTTGCAGCTTCACATCATCCTCTTTACTTTGAGGGGACAAGGACTTCCGATCATGAGGGGGTTCTTCATTATGTATTAATACCCCAGCGATGCCTTCTCGACCTCAAATATCTTTTCAACTGGCGTCTTGGTGCCAATCCAAGTGTAATCTGACGACTGGCTTGGTGGATTTGTTACGGGTTTATTTTGTCTTACGGCTGTACATATCTGGGGAGTGATTCTCTTTTTACTGAATGAACAATAGTCCTTCGCTCCTTGAACACAATGATATCGATCAATATCCCAATGGATTACCTCACCAATTGATGAGCTACATAGTCATGTGTAACGTCTTTATGCTTGCCTCTTACAAGGCTTCCAGATATCGGATAATTTGTAGGTCTTGTACATATAGGATTGGTTTTGACGCATATAATTGGTGGGCTACAGTATGCTTAGGAAACACTAGGCTTGTTCGTCCAATCTCCGATTGAATGAGAGTAACAGTTATGCGATTCATATTCGGTAGAATAGCTTCTTTCATCGTATGTATTCTTGTCGTAGTCACCATATTAGAAGCAAGCTTTTTAATGAAAATAGTAGTATTAAATCCTATCTATAGCTCTACTACCTGTTACTAATTAATTAGTATACAACAGGAATTTGCACTTGAGGAAGCTCTTTTCCTACTGTATATCTCCATGGTCTCGGCGTTACCCGTTCAACATTGTCTACATAGAGTAGGACGAATATCTCGCTGCCTGGAAGTGGCAATTAGTTCATTTTGACTCATTCCATCTGCTCCATCAGCCCCAACAGCTGACAATGCTTTGCCTTCATCGAGTAAAGCCGTGGGTCAGTGGCGTTTGAAAAACGGCCGAGACATGCAGTGAGAATGGACCTTCGTACTGTATGTACTGTAAAACAAGATCCTCGGAAATTCCAAATCAAGTGGACAAGTTTGAGTAATGACTTCGGGAGTAACGGTTCTCACGGCTGTGCAGGACAATGCGATAAGGGCCTTTTGCATGCATCGAGCAGGTTTTCTCTCATCAGCCCTTGCAGATCCCACCGAACAAGCAGCTCATTCCTCTTTTAGGAATGAAGCTAGTCCACCTGCTGTTCACTGCCACTCTGCCAAAACGCCATGCGTGATAGATCAACCATTGAGCTTGTGTCAGACCCGTTGATTTCAGCCCAATGGACCTGTCCTTTTGTCTTGCCCTTCCCTCTTGCAGCAACGAGGCCGCAGATCTCTGTCACAAGGATGTGAGACCATCGCCTCCGCCTCAATGTTGCGCCAGCCCCAGGCTGATCCCCTTCAGATCACCAAATTCTGATTGGAATCTCCTCTTTGTCCCCAAAATTAAGTGGATATTCATCTGTGGAAAGGACGTGCGTTCCATGCTTGAAACCGTTGATATTCTCGGAGCACTATCGTCCACGGGGAGCTACTGGTACACTGCCTTGTTCTTTGCGCCCTCGGATGGAATATCTTCGATCGGAATATTTAAATACATCAGCGGCGTTCAATGGGTCGGAAGCGGACCCACCAAGTCATTCTTCATTTGGAGATCATATTCTTCGAGCCATTCGAGATTATGATGAGTCATGATTTTGAGAGTGCTGATTGGACACTGTGGTCTAGGAACGTGGAGAAACAAAGGTGATGTACATAAGCCTGTGACGTCACACACACCATGTGGTAATCCCTCTTGGGGCGTGATCGTTGAACTGAGCCACTCGCCATGGGCTGATCCCTCAATCCACTTCGGTATATGTACGCTTAAGAGGACTTCTTTTCCGATATTATCCACTGGGGATTTACCTGAATAGTACATAGGGAGCGTATGTGGGAAGGTTTCAAAAAGGGGGCCCTCTTACCACTCTCCAATGCTCAGATGCCTTCTCACTTCCTCAGTGTACAGTATGCCGAGTTGATGATCGCTGGTATGCGCCAGGAATCCCAACTGCCTTGATCTGAAAATCAAATGTGTACTATAATGTACCTTTCATGGCAAACTTGCCGTCCACACCGACGTATTCCTTCTCAGTACCCATATACTGATGTGGCGAGACTTCCAGGTTTGATGATGGTTTTGAGTAAGTGGCTTGTGTGGTTTGCGTTTATACATCAAAGATCACCTGACTGTCGAAAGGGCAAACAAGACGATTATGTCGTTACATCTCCCTTGGTGTAAAATGATAAGCTTTCGGGGACCAGCCGCTGCCACAATATAAATATTTATGTTCTTCAAATGAGTAAATAAAATTCATTAAAATAAAGACAAAATACCTTGAGTGTTTAATCTTGCTGTGTTCTATGCATGTACAATCTATAAGGTTGTATCCATATAAACTTCGACCCCGGGCAGTCCGAAAGGAATCTATGTATGAATCATTGAGAATTTTTACATGGGCGACCTCTGTAATATAACCGTAATTGCCATAGAATAGTCATAGACATAACCTTCTAAACTGTAGTCATGTAACAGTCAAAGTTGAACCTTGGATGCGGTGTGGTCGGCTACGCTTGATCATGATTGGCTGGCATCTCATGCCGATCAATGTCAAGCAAGTGGATCCTCTCACTTCTCAACTTCCAACTTCTCCCCTCACTACGAGGTGGTACTGGTACGTTCTAAATCCATTTTCTAGTAATTGGATTCACCTCCATTTTTCATTCCAAGACTTGCGATGGTCTCCATTGATGGAACCCTTTACTTGTTTTTTCACTTCTTTCCTTTTATGTTCCCCGAAACCTGCTTGAGTGGGGAAATGCTTGACCCACCCCGTCCCCCAAGACCCTCTCACAAACCTGCCATCAAGTTCCAGGTCAAGATACACCATTGCAGCGGGTTTCCCGTTACCGGCAGAGTGGTCTGATCGACCTGGTGCCCTGGCTCACTTGCGGGAGCCCAAACGTTGCACTCATGCATGGCAACAAACCCTCTTAAGCCACCACGTACAGAGACAATCTAGCCTGGGCCTCTGTGTCGAATAGAGGAGTCTGGCCTGGTACACGTCTCCTGTTACCCAAACCGGTGTGATCCGTGTGAGCGCCACATTTCTAGACCTTTCACGGGATTTGCCTGGTTCCATCCCTTCTCCACGATTGGTGGGATCATGATCGAGCCTAGTGGGAGCGTACCAAGTTCGCACTCCATTCCATCCACGCTTTCCCCTTACGGCCTCGGCGCCGCCCGTCGGGATACACAGTCCGTTCTTCCTGTGGTGCATGATGGGCCGAGTACCTGCTGGGTCTGTGTACGCGGTCCTTTGTAATTTTTCCAGAAGGTGGAATGTTCATGCCCATCGACCTCTTAGCCAGGTAATCCAGCCTGTATTTTTTCTTTTTTGTTCTTTTGTTTTTTTTTCGTTTCCAACAGTTCGCTCTCGCTGCTCCCTCCCCACCTTTTTTTGTCCCCTTTCCCCCCCCCCCTTCAACCCACATTAACCCACCCCTGGCAGTGGCAATCAAACCCGCGACACGGCCACAGTATGCGGCTACACAGTATAATCTTGTAAATCCGCCGACAATACATCTTTCCTGCTGCAACGTCCAATGACATACAGTCTCGGAATCTAGCCCAATGGCGTAAAATACGTTCCGTCTTGTCCGGTTTAGCACGATCTCTTAGGAAGAAGCCACACTGACAAATTCGTGTACGCCATGTGGGCTTGATGACCCGACGGCATTGCCAATGTCTTGAGATCCCGTGGACCCTCAAACCTCAGGTTCTCTTCTTTTCCTCGAGGCTTTGTACATTAGCCCTTTTCGGGATCCACTGGATGACAAGCATTTGTCACTGCAGGGGCATCTGAGACGCAAAAGATCGTCGTCTGGGCGGCAGCGTGCCCCATCCTGAAAAGAAATCCAGCCCAATCCCAAGACTTGACTCGGTATGCTTGACAGAGGGGCCGCCACAGAAATCCTCACAACAGGGCCCACCGGACCAGGTATACCCCTCGACCCGCTCGAGCTTCCCTGCTCCGATCATTCCCAATCGGTAGAAATCTGGGATGAAGAATCCTTGTAACCTTCTGTGCTTGACGCAACATCTCCTGATCCCGTCAGCCACAGCCAAGAAGTGTATTGGGGCGTTCAAGCCTCTTTCCACTTTCCCATCCGCCACTGTTTTGCATCCACAAGAACCCTCGAAGGCGTTGGGCGTTCGTCAGCCGGACGTTATCTTTTTTTTTTTTTTTTTCGCCTTTTTTCTTTTCCCTTAAAGAAAAAAAAAACGTCTCTGCCTTTTGCCGTCTCCACAAGATATCTGGTATATCTGGGTTATTTGCCAGACCCGTGCGTCCTTTGTCAGATCCTATTTTAGTGTGCGAGAGTCTACTTCACTGAAGCCACATTTGATCCCCCTCATCTCGGCTTTCCTGCATTGGGCATCCTAGTTCGCTTCGGGATAAATTCGTGACGCCTATTGTCCGTACAGACGTCTTCACACGGGCTCTCCCGTTGCTGTCTTCTGTGGATCAAAGTTTTTTTTTCCCCTCGGAGTCCACGGACTTAATCCCACAAGGTACGTTCTCATGTCAATCCCCCCCTAAGCCTCAATTCCGTGCGAAATGTCTCCCCCAGCCCTATAAGTACGAGCGAATCATGCTATTGGCGGAGTTAGTTTCCCAATTCCTTTGTGTCCATCTCGGTCTAGCCCTATGTCCCTCTACAATACCTTCCTTTCTTCCAAGGCCTTTGGAAAGGATATTGATAGAGTGCTTTTCTATCCTCTCGCGCTTGAAGGAGGCGGCGGGGAGGGGGGGATTGACATCTGGACCTTGTCCCCACTCAAATCATTCTCTTTGCCCCCTTTGCTCCCATATGATTCGATATACTCCCGTACTTCCTTGTTTATATCCTTCTTCCCAAATTTTTTTTTTTTTCGTTTGTGAAAGATGAGCCACACAGCCCAATGGCTTTCCGGACGGCGCTGTCTAGCCCTGCTTAAGCGCGGGCAATACATTCAGCCTGCACAATGCTTCCCCCCTCATCTCATCATCATACCCAATCTTTGTTTTCTATTTCCACCTTTATTGATTCCTTCTTCTTTATTTTGACGTTTCAACCTTGAGCATTGTTGTCCTCGCACCAGTGCTGCTGGCTTTTATTTATATCCACCCCCTTCCTTTTTGGTCATAGTCATTGATTATTAACCCCTACGCGCATATTGAGCAGAATTATCGACTGCTTTGATCATTGCTGTGCGGTTTCAGATACTATACTATTCTAGTGTTGTACCGGTCTCCGTAGACCCAAGTGGTCTCACTTGGGGAACTCTGGGCATCTGAGAGGTTAGTTGGATAAGATGTTGGATTCAATTCTCCCTGGCTTAATATATTCTTTTCTAGAGAGTCTTTTTTCTTTTTTTTTTACCCTTTTTTTACCCATTCCATTCGACTTAGCTCACTACCTGGCCCCATGGGCGATGTTCCTTCAGGCAAGGTCAACTCATCTCGGGGGGCAGAAGGGACCACTCTGGCACCAGAGCCGGATGCCTCGAAGCCTACCCCAGGATCAGGTGAGTCCTCCCTCAACCGATCCTGTGCAAATTTCTTCGAATAGAAGCGCTGACAATATCCGATCTTATAGCTACCGAGAATGCTGGTCATCCTACGAGACCGGCGCAGGCCAACCAATATTCCAACCCTAGCTATATGGGACATGGGCGATATGAGCCCTCGTCCATGATCATGAACCATATGGCTTTTCCACTGCCAAATCCTCAGTCGCAACCGTCGTCATTTGAACCACATCTTGCGAATCAATTCGCTCCTGCCCCTACCCAAGGCATTATTTATCCAATGCAGTCAATGAGCCCTTATCCCGGACAGACCCCTGGAGGGGTACCATATGGCATTCCCTACAATCCGGCTTACCCGCCATATAGCCTAGCGCAACACCCAGGAACAGCACCACATGGTGGTGGTCACTACCCGTCATACGTCGCAACGCCATCCTTGCAACCCATGAGCACCGGACAGGCCCCTATATACGGGAGTGGTTATTACGCTCACCCTTTTGCAGCTCCATATGGACATGGTACACCTCCCTTGACCGGCCCAATCCAGCCACGACCCCAAGCGCGCCAGGGTTCACGGGGACCATTGCCTGCGAACACCCCAAAAGAAGACAGACGACTCTCAGAATTGGATTATGATGTTTCGAAGACTATAGTGGATGGTTCGAATCCTTCGAGACTGGCACAAGGTCCATTACTTGCCGGTATGTTCACCCGCTGAACATTGGCAGCGGACCTCGAATTGCTGATGTGTTGTGTGCTTCGCAGACCCAGTTTCTCCCCCCACCCCGTGTCGACCTCTAGCACCCCACGAGGACCACCCCGCAAACCCAAACAGTCCGGTAATGCTCTTTGGGTCGGAAATCTCCCGCCGGGAGCCAATGTGATAGATCTCAAGGATCACTTCTCCCAGGATGCGACCAATGATATCGAGAGTGTGTTTCTTATCTCCAAGAGCAACTGTGCATTCGTAAATTACAAATCAGCAATCGCGTGTGCGGCTGCACTGGGAAGATTCCACGACTCTCGGTTTCAAGGCGTCCGTCTGGTCTGTCGACTTCGCAAAGGTTTTACAGTTCCCGGGTCAGGGTCTGCGGGCCAGGCCCCTCGGCGTTCCGAGGAAAATACCGACATCCCAGACGAGGAGCCCTTGGGCGCCACCGATTTCAAGCCCGTTCAACCCTTGGAAGATGGGACTCGTTCATCGGATCGGTATTTTATTGTGAAGAGTTTGACTGTGGAGGATCTCGAATTGAGTAAACAGAGTGGGATCTGGGCCACTCAGAGTCACAATGAAACTAATTTAAATGAAGCGTTCAAGGTGAGTGTTCCTGTCTGACCCTACAATCTTAAGTGTCCCGTCCATATCTGATCTCCGGTTGTACATTTTGCAGACCACTGAGCATGTGTATTTGATTTTCTCGGCCAACAAATCTGGTGAGTACTTTGGATATGCTCGCATGCTCTCTCCAATCAGCGACGATGAAGAACTGGCGTTGGAGATGCCGGCTCGACCGGAACCTGTCCCAGGCAATACGGAGGAGTTGGAAGTGACACCGACCTTGGCCACCTCGACGGCTCCCAAGGGTCGGATCATTGATGACTCGGCCCGTGGCACGATTTTTTGGGAAGTGGAATCGTTGGAGGATGAACATAATGACGCCCGTAGTGAGAAAAGCGAGGCCCCGGTGGAGGAGGCCGAGACAGATGGCCAGACCTTTGGCAAACCATTCCGCATTCAATGGCTCTCAACTGGACGAGTGCCCTTCCACCGTACTCGTGGGCTCCGCAATCCGTGGAATGCCAACCGCGAGGTGAAGATTGCCCGTGATGGGACCGAAATCGAGCCGACGGTCGGCCGAAAGCTGCTTCAGTTGTTCCATCAAACCTGAGGTGCTTAATATGCCCTGGGTTCCAACGATGAGATTTTGGCTTTATGATTTGATGGCGAGAGGATGGAGTCTGAAGTAGGGGGCCCACGGAGTCCAGGGAATGCTCCCCTGGTAGTGTTCCCCCTCCATCCTCTCCCAGTATACATCTACTCGTGAATATATATGTATATTTGTGGAAATGAGAGATTGTGTACTGGAAAAACAATCTATGGGAAACGAGTAATACACGATGCATGTCTTTTTTTCTTCAACTTTCTTTCCTTTCTTCCTTTCTTCCTTTCTTATCTTGTCTTATCAAGACATTCCAGTGTCTCCATTCTTTTTCAACCGAGGTACACTGATCCTCGCCTATTTCTTTGGACCTTGAATCTGGTCGACGCTGTATATTTATGGATGAGGCGTGTCTCTTAAAAGAACTATATTCTGGACGGTTTCGGTGTGGGGGGAGGGGGGAGATGGCCTGATCGGTTCTAAATTAACATAATTTCAGATCTACCTACCCGTATTGAGATGGCAAGTGGAGGCCCCTTGCCCTAATTCACCAATCACACATCCCAAACAGGAACTAAGCTTAGCCCGAAACGGCCCACGGTCAGATCCACAGCGAATCAGCGATCCGATGAGGAAATGTTCGACATCATCAGCCGAATCCGCTCCACTCGGAATACGACCATAGGTGGCGCTACCCCAGATAATTACAAGGTGATGAGTCTATTAGCTTAGCTGATTATCTTTCCCCCCTCTTTGTCATTCTTCATGTGGTGCCACACACAACATCCCCTCTTTTTTGGATTTCCATCCACATTCTCTCTTCCTCATTCCATTCCACTGAACCCCCCCGCCCCCCCAAAAATCATCTCGTCTTTTCTCTTTGAAACTCTTCCCCATCTTCACCGCTGCTTGGGCTAAAATCCCCTTTAAGCAGTTTCGACTTCCTTAATCCCCAGCTCACTAATGAGAAGGGCGGCCAGTCCGTCCAGATTCTACCCTTCTCATCCCTGAACGCCTTTGCAATCATGGCCAACGATCGTTCCACGTCTCCTATCAACGTCCCAGAGTCTGACTCGCGCCCCAGACGGGGGTCCATCGCGTCCGGCCTACCCTTCACCGACCTTTTCTCGAAGAACAATCAACCTACCAAGGAGAGCACCGCACAGACGAGCCAGAGCCAGCGACGGCTATCAATCACCACGCTGGGTTTGTCTGGCTCGCCGACCCAAACCTCTGCTTTCGGAAACATGTCCCTCCGTCGTGGTAGCCTGTCCAGCTCCTGGGGCTCTGCTCCTAACGAGGATGCTGTGGCAGAGGATACAGAGGGGGGCTCCCCCAGCTCCCCATTTGCCCGGCGGGTCTCCTTTGGAGCACAGGCTCTGCGGGATGCCCGGTCCGGCAGTATAGGCAATGGTAGAACTCCCCCTTCATTACCGACAGCGCGGCCTACTGCCCGCTCTCCTGCAAGTACCGCCACTTCTCCCCAGGATGAGAGATCTAACGTGTCTCGCCGAGTAGGCGAAGGCTTTAACTGGTCCGAGGCCCTCCGCTCCCGTGCCGAGCGAGCCCCTTCCCTCAGTGGCCCCGTCTCCCCCCAGTCGGCCCGTCAGTCGCACCATCAGCGTGCGGCCTCCATTGCCTCCATGGAGCAGCCCATCCGGGAAATCCCTAAGCAGCCTAAACAGAAGAAGCCCGATTTCTTCCAGGAGAAGATCTTGCGGGGTGACTTCATGGACTAGGCTGATGTCTACATTACAATCTTTCCCATCGCATTTCCTTATGACGAATCTGTTTAGTTGTACCATTCTCATTTGTGTTTTTAGCTTTGTCGCATGGTATTGATATCAAAAACTCATGTTTCTCCTGGTGCTGGATAGCGGAAGGCTAGGGGGTTTTTTTCTTCATTATTCTTTTTTATTTCCTTTCAGATGGACACCAAGATTATATTTTTCCTTCTTCGTGGATACGTTTGGGGAGGGCGCATTCGAAGTTCGATTTTCCTTTTCGTGTTATAACCTCAAGCTGGTACTGAGGATGACATATGCGGCCCAAATTGATATATGATGGAATGCAGAATTTATAAGCCACAATCAATGAATATATATTCTAGATTGTATAGCTATCTATTCGTAGCTTCATGCCTCGGGGGGTCGAATTTGTATATACCAGAAGCACCCAGGGACATGACTAATGTCTTTGCCATCTACCCCCTTGTCCTTCCTACAATTACCTTTCCTCATTTTCTCACCCTGTCCAGATTTATCCGTATTCCTTGTAAGTCAATGCCATTCGCATCAAGTTAAGCCGCAGAGGGACCGGCTCCGCCAGGATCTGCATCAGCAGGGTTCTCTGCATGCAGATGGCCCGGGGTCTCAGCTTGCTTCTTGTTGGCCTCGGCGTCTTCCTCAAGACCATACTGTTCCGCCACTCGTCGGTCCATGAGCTGATTCGTCGTGATCTGATACTCTGGTGCCGGGGGAGTCCACTTGCTGCTTTTCCAAGGTGGCACCCGCATCACGTACATCATGTCCATCTCCTCAAGGGTTTTATCCTTGCCCTCAAGAACGAAGAAGTACACAACTAGCACCGCGAAGAAAAGGCACCCAGCAAACACATATCCATAGGCAAAGTCGATGTCTCCCGTAATGAAGGGAGTGAAAAATCCAATTAAGAAATTCCACATCCAGTTCGAAGCTGTGGCCAGTGCCATCGCCTTGGCTCGATACCGCGATGGGTACAGCTCCGCCACAATAGCCCACACCATCGGGCCCCACGTCATGGCAAATCCGGTGATGAACAGACACGCAAACACCACCATCGCCTTGCCGGCACCCGGGGTGTTTTCTGGGGTCTGCACGTCAAGGGAGAAGTGTCCCACTGATGCAAATACCATGAAACAAACAAACATCCAGATGCCACCGGTGATCAGCGACTTGCGCCGACCGAAGTGCTCGATGACATACAGACCTCCGAACGTGGTACCGAAATTGACACCACCCAAGATCATCTGCGTGACATAGGTGTTGCTAATGCCAGCTCCGTTGAAGATTACCGTTCCCTAGATGAAAATGATCAGCCTTCCACCGCCTAGCTTCGCTTCGGAAGAACCACGCTTACATAGTAGAAGAAGTAATTGGCACCAGTCAGCTGCTGCAAGGCCTGAAGTACCATACCGAGAGCGATCCGATACGGCATCCTTGGGGCCTGCATCATCTCAATCCAATCATAGATCCCACCTCTAGTCCCCTTCTCGGTCTCCAGCTGACCCTGGATTTCAAGAATTTCATGGACGATGACTCGATGATTTTCTGGCACGCCGTATAGCTTGGACATGGTGGTCTTTGCAACAGCCACACGTCCGTGCCGGTAATCATATCGTGGACTCTCGGGGAACAGGAGTATCCCAAGTCCCAAAAGCAGACCCCAGAGGAAGGTGATGCCCAGGGGAATTCGCCAAGACGCTGTGCTATCCATGCTTTCAGTGCCATAATTAATGCAGTATGCAACGAAGATACCCAACGTGACAAACAACTGGTACGAACTAGAATTGCGGTTAGTTGCAAGAGCCCCCCGCCCCCTCCCCAGCAGCAAGACTTGGAAGGTTCTCACTTACCAGACCATAGCACCTCGAATATGTCTTGGTGCAATCTCGCCCTGATACATGGGGACTAGCAACGATAACGATCCTACACCGAAGCCAGTGACGAAGCGTCCCATCATCATCTGATACCATTTGCCGTAGGGTGCAGAGATCTGGATGATGAGACCGACGTGCAAGATAATACACCATGAGAAGATCGACCATTTACGGCCAATTCGGTCAGCCAGAGGGCCGGCCATAAGAGCTCCAAAGAGAGTTCCAATTGACAACTATGGATTTTAGAGGCATATATGGTTAGATAATGGCTGACCCCGGGGGAAAAAGGATCTGGATGCAAGAATTCCACTCACCAGGGACACGATCAGCCCAGACCGGACGTTGCTGAAGTAAAAAGTTCCATCGCTCTGCTGTTGACCATAGCGATGTTTGTAGTCATTCATCTCCAAAAACCCAGAAATCTGACCAGTGTCATATCCAAAAATGACACCGCCGATGGAGACGAATGCTCCCAAGGTCAATGATCGCCATGTCACCCATGGCACAGGGGACTCGTCAAACGAGCTACTTCTCCGTTTCTCGTGATCGGCCTCCCCGGCTATACCTGTTGGAGGCGGGGAAGGCTGCCCTTCCCCCTGCTTATTGAAGAACGGAAGCTTCATTGGAAGAATACAAGGTGGGGTTGAAGTTGGATTGTAATTGGGAACATGAAACGGAACCGATGTTGAGTTTGCAGAAAAGCAGCCCTGGATGACTGGGTATATGGAACTATTTAAAGCTCCATGTTTGGGCGGAGGTGGCTCTTATGATTCTTAGTTGCCACGATCCTTGAAGAGCCCGTCATGGGTGGAGCCCACGATCATATAGTCAATACCTGAAGGCTTTGGAGAGCGTGTTTGCCCAAACTGGTCTCTATACATCTGAGATACCCTCTTCATCATTATGATAAATACCACCCACAACTGCATATACTCTTCGAATTTCCCCAGCGATTGTGATTTCCATTTAGCCCTTGTGCCACCCGAAGCCCATTTCGTCATGTCCCCTTAAGAACACGGAACATGTGGTGCAGCGCTGGTGGCGGGCACGAAGTCGTGACGTCAATCAACCAAACACAATATTCATGTTCCGTAGATGCATTACTCATTCTAGAAGCGGCGAAGAAGGGAGTTAGAAAGCCTAAATAGGTCCAATGTTGAATTTCCGAGGTTGAAGAGAAACAAAATAATATTATAATCGAACATGATCAAGAAATGAGATTAAATTCAAAAGCCAAGAATGAAGAAACCACCCCCACCAAGATTGCACGTCACACAGCTGAAGTACGATCAGTATGGAATACCATTGGTCATCAGTTGGAACTGATCGTATCCCTTGGTAGATCGACTCATGTATGACTTCCTCACCAAGTCCCGCATGTACTCGGCGGCGTCCCTCTCACTCTTATCCAGAACAAATCGATCACGGAAGTTCTTGAGGGTCTCGGGCTTGAAGCACGGCAGACCGCTATCCAGCATCAAGGACACAATGTGCGAAAGCTTGGTGCAATATGGGCGCGAGGCTAGGAAGGCCTTGACCACCATCGACTCAAACCAGCGGTAAGGTTGAGTGGCAGTGGGATTGAATGAATGGGTTCCGGGCAGACCGAGTCCGGGGTTGCCGCTAGGATGATGGGCTGGATCGTGAGTTCCGCTGATCACCGCAACCATTTCGGAAGTCAACTTGAACGGTGCTCGCTCGAAACGCACACCACCGGGGGCAATGTCAAAGCAGAAACCAAAATCGATGTGGATGATATGTCCAGCGTCATCGATCATGATGTTGCCGTTATGTCGGTCCTTGAACTGAAGTAGATAGGAGATAACAGAGTAAGCAGCCATGCTCTTGACGAAGTTGGTGCGTGCCTCCTGGAACCTGATAGAGTCTTCGCCTCCATATTTGGAAACAAAGTAGTCGTACAGTCCATTTACGGCTTCACGTCCAAGCATATCCCGAGAAATCGAGTTGGGCAACACATCGATCACACCACAACCAGGAGCCGTTGAGGTGACCCGGTATGGGAAGACCCAGACATCGAGCCCAACACTGGAGAAGATGCTTCGGAAGGCTGCAATCATTTGCAGAGCAAGCATGTCCTGACGACAGTCATCGCCGACTTTGAAAATTGCCGACTGCCAAACCTCATAAGTCTCCTGTTCAGCGTATGAAGTTCGCTTGGCCACGTGACGAGACTCGCTGCCCTGGGGGCGAGCTCCCTTACTAGCCTCAAGGCGCGGCCGGGTCTTTTGAATTCGGAAGGTTGCCATGTAGGGCGCTTTTGCGTGGCTCTGTAAAGGCTTGCCAGATTTCCGGTCAATGCCCACCACCACACCGTCAGGGTTACTGGGGAGATACACTCCCACTTCCACCTTGATCTTACGGAGCTCCTCCTCGATCTTCTCCTTCTTCTCGGGTTTACTCTTCTTTATATAAGGCCGAAGCGTTCCAGAGATACCCGTGATCTCATTGAAGAAGGAGAACTCTCGTTCATAGAAAATGCGCTCTTCATCGGAGAAGCTTGAGATCAACGACTCAATGAACCGATCCAGCGTCGGCTTCAAGGGATCCGGCTATGAGATCACGGAGTCAGTATAATGATCAAAACTCGAGTTGCAATAGGCTTTGCACTTACCACCTGCGAATCTTCATCCTTGTAAGAATTGGCTTTCATGTTCCAAATCACCTGGTGAGCAAACAACTGTGACAATTTGGCCGTCTCGAGAATGTAGCGCTCGACATAACCCAAGGCATCGTATCGCAGAGCTTGGACCAGCTGCGGTACAAAGTAAAAGCGCACATCAATTGAATGACTCTCCAGCGCCCGCATTGCGTACTGCAAGATGAAGGGATGGTTGCCGTAAGCGGGCAAGAAGTAAGTCAATGCCTCTGTGGGATTGACCGGCGCCCAGAATAGCAGGTACTGCAATACGATTAGCCATCGGGCATGAATAGGGCGAATATGAACACTTACTTTTAGCTGGAAGGTGACATCAGATGGCAGAGACGACTCGAACATGATCTCTAAAGCACTTGCCTCTGGAATGGCTTTCTCGGGGAAGTTCAAGATCAACCACCGGACATCACTTTGCATTTTCGCCGATGGGAACCGGGTAGCAAGCTGAATGGCCAGGCCCGGGCTCTCCGCCCAAGCAAGTCGAAGGAAAGATGTAATACCCTGTTATGTGGCTATTAGTATCGGATCAGAGCGATCGCATGATTGATAGGAAACTCCAGAACATACATCTGTAGTGTGCTTGCCGCCAAGAGATGGCATGTGATGTTTCCGCTCAGGCTCCAAGGGAAACAGCCAAACGCGAAGACGCGATCTTTCATTCTCGATGAGAATTTGAGTCAACTCTTGCTTGGCCTGAAGAGACTTGTATGCTCCGTTGGACTGGCTAGCTATGTCTGCAGTGCTCTGCAGGGTGGAGAGGACATCGCCAAGAATTTTGTCCTCGGCTTTGATCTGTAGTCGATTACCGCCAAAGGACCACCTGGGTGGGTATCTAAACCAGCTGAGCGCGGCAGACAGGATTTGATCTTTGAGCTTCCAAGATGCTGCCGGGTTCCGCGGGCTGAAGTGTTTCAAGACGTTCAGGCCAAAGAGAACAATGCGGAAATGGATTTCTCGAGCCAGGGGATGACACTGGGTTTTTGAGAGACCAACGACCGTACTGCTTATCAAGCGACCAAACAACTGCTGGTCTTGTAGATTACCGAGGCGGATGGCACTAAAATGGCTTTCAAAAAACTGCAGAACACGCAGATGGGGCGAGAGTATGTTCTGTGTGGTTTCTTGCTTCTGGAGCATCATTGCTTTGTCCGTTGGCAGCAGCTCTATCTGGGTATGCAGTGGATCGGGATACTCAAAGGATGTATCGAACAACCCCTTTCGGCGATGAATGCTCCTTTCCCAGGCTTCCACCACCTCGGCTAGGATACGTGGCTCGATATTAGGGTTCTCGTGGATGACACCAAGCCACAGAGACACTCCCAGTTTGATGATTTCCTTGGTGAAGATCTGGAATGGCAAGGCTACCAGGTAGTGGACGACTGAAAGGCGAGGTTTGCTGCTACTGCAAATGAAACCAGCTGCTTGCCGCAAAACATCTCTAACCTCAACCAAAGGAATGTCCTCTCCATCCATGCTGCGTTCAAAGAGGGCAGATAGGGAGCGGTCGATATCAACGGCGGACTCAAATTCAGTAACGGCTTCAAGCTTCGGACTAACGCCAAGATGGAATCCATTGTCTGAAACAATCGAGGAAGATACCTCGGGGCGACGGTACTTCTGACGAGTTGTGTAAAGAGCCATGAAGTCCGAGGCGATGTTGACATCACGTGCATTGTAACCCTCAATTGATCCTAGTCGCGGGTCACTTTGCGGTATCAAGGAGCCCATTTCGAGAGCGAAGGAGCGGCCCAGTGCAATATGCCCATAGCCGCCATCATCATCGAACTCCGAAAGGTATGTCTGAAGTAAACCCTTGATATCCAGTGGCGCAATATTCAAGACCGCGGTCACCCATGTTCGTGCTCGGACAAGAAATCGGTCCAATGTCACTTTTCTCAGCGCATAGTTATCAGGCAACTCAACCTTGACAATTCCCATAGGTGAGACCAGAGTTGGCTTCCATTCAAACTCATCTAGTTCTCCTTGTAGACAAGATGTCCACATCACGGTCAGGATCTCAAGCAAGGCGAAAAGAGAATGTTTCTCGCAGAGCGCAGAGGGACATTGACTGATAATTTTGTCGGTACAGATCGTTGCAATACTTTGCACACGTTCGATGCGGTGGCAGCAGGCTACCAGGTAAGCGGCCAACTGCTTTGAAAGGTACGGCGCCGAAAAATCGTCATATTTCTCGGACAAGGTGCGTGAAAGATAGCAAGTCACGGTTTTCTCGGCGACAGCATTCATGCAGACAACCATTTCGGGCGTGGCTAGAGAAGGATCGCGGAAGTACCGGAGGATCTTGGTGCAATCCCCTGAGGATGCGCGGAGACTTTCGATTAACAGGACGGCGTTTAGAAAGACGGCTCGCGGGTAATCCAACCGTTTGACATCAGCTTCGCGACCAGCCAGCTCTGCAATCAAAGTTCGCTTTTGCTCCACTACTCGCTGGGGGCCCGTGCCTCTTCTGAGCACGGTATTGAGTTCGACGTCGCTCTCGAGCAACTCCATCCGATCCTCCGCCACAAGAGGTGGAGAATGACTTGCCAGCAAACGGAGTTCCCTAGAATGTTCGTGGAAGACACTGGAGTTGAGCGTGATACCATGAATGGCAATGTTGAACCAGGCATCACGGAACAACGATAAGGTGGCATCATCATAGTCTAGCACGGGATCCGGAGTCTCCGAAGAGCGTTTGACGGACGAAACGAGCAGAGCCAGAGGTTTCAATAGAGGGGTGATATCACTGGGAGCGAAAACAACCTCTGCGTGACGTTCGGCGTCGAGATCAGGGACATCTCCTTTGTTGACAATACTCTCCAATAAATGGGTCAGATAAATTGCGTGGAGTGCGGAATGCCGATCCAAAGAAACAGAGAGGTATGCCATCGCACACTGAACCGCATCAGAGATTATCTGCAGCCCCTTATGGGCACCATCGAGGTAGATACGGGCGTAAAATTTCAGCAAAAGCTGGAACTCGGCCTTGCCGCTGCTCAAAGCAAGAACAGCCGTCTCTTGAATGATATAGGCGTCCACCGCAACATTTATCTTGCCAACTTTCTGTAGGAGCATGGATTGCGCCAATGCACTGATTTTGTCATCATCACAACTGGTGGCGATAACCACGATAGCGTGAACAACATTTCGATAGACCAAGGCTTCATTTTCGCCAACAGTGGATATCGATGCTTGGCTCCCGCTGCTTGGCTGGGCGTATGATGCCAGGTTATTTGCAGTACCGGTGACATCCCCAGTAAACTGCTCCTGTGCCGACTGGTCGGCATTAGGGCTTGGGCTCAGTGCATTTCCTAGTGAGTAGAGGGTAGTGATGACGGCATCTTCGGAGAGAATACTGAGAACCTGGGCGAGACAGCGAGCAGCCACGGCGACCACAGAGCCAATAGAAGCACCACCCTGGGTTAAAAACCTCAACAGGCACCTCCTTGCAATTGAGGCACCATTCGGTGACATTCTAGCGAGAATCGCCATGCACTTCAAAGATGTCATAGCCAGTTCCGCACATGCCATTTGCTGGGCGTCGGTCAAAGATTCTTCAAGCCAGGATAACAGAACGTCGTTATTAGCAGCGTCCTCGCCGAGCACAACGCAGTTAAGAAAGCCGACTAGAGCATCCCCTTTGACAGAAAAGGCTAGCTTTTGTTGAGACGGAGAGCCGACTTGCAAGTAATCAGAGCCATCCTCCAGAAGGTGAATTTCCTCGCTGATGAGGTCCGTAATGCGTTCGATCAAAGCAATATCAGACTCATCATGGCTCTTAGCAATGCCAACGCCAGCCATATACTCATCCAGGAGTTGATTATCGGACAAGTTCTGCGACCCGATAAGGGATGCCGCACATGATTTCACAAAGCGCATGAATCCCTCCTGGAGCAACATGGCGCCCAGAGGCCGCCCGTGCGCCGCGTATCGTCTGGCATACTTTCTCCAATCCTTAAAAGCGCTATCGGTCCAATTGGCATTGCGAATAGTAGAGGAGGCTGTCTCCACTGCAATTAGAAACGACTCGGAGAGCATGGCTCTCAGATGATCGATAATCTGAAGCTTCTCTCTCGCGGTCCAAAACACGGCGTGCTTTGCTGAGGCCTCTAGAAACCCTACGAGTGATACCGCAATGGACAAAATGGCGATCGATTCATGCACTACCCCTCGTCCACCGGCTTCGGATGTAGAGTAATGAAACGGCGTCACTGAACTAATGACCTCCGCACAGTTGTTGAGGTACCCCGTGAGACCCGTCACTGCTTCCTTGCGCAATGTCGGAAACTTCAAGCCCATGGACAATAGCGCCGATGTCAGGTTGTGTGAGAGCGTTTCCCATGGCGACGGCTTGATGCTCTGGAGAAACGGCGACGGCCGAAACAGCTGACTGGAGGACTCGGGCAGATATTGGGATAATTGAGTGACTAATCGCTGAGCGTGGTCAAGCTCATTGACAGACAAGGCAGCTTTACAAAGGGCTAGCAGGACATCGAGTTCACGAATTCCCTGCCGAGGTTAGTCTACGTCACCCCCGAGGGCTCCAAGGAGGGGAGAGTCAAGCTCTTACCATGGGAACTCGAGACGTGGGAGCCTGATTCTTGAGTATACCATTGAGAGTCCCATCAGTCGGACGAGCTGGTCGTGACTGCTGAGCGAGGCGGTCAAGACCCGATGCATCCTGAGCTGGCGACTTGACAGCCAAAGCCGCAAGCTTCTCGAACGCCGAGCGTCTGACGCCGACCGACAGGCTAACGGTACATCAGCAGCTGCACCAGATCAAATTGGAACGTAACTTACCCGTCCATAATTGATTTCTTTTTAAGTCCCTAGAATATTTGTGGGCTGAAGGGAGTGTAATATGGGTTGGGGAACAGGTGACATTTGTATGGGGATTCAGGGAGAAAGGGCACGTGTTTGGACGCGAACCTTGGTTAAACGTAAGAATGTATGAATGTCCCTGATCCAAAACAGTGTACAGTATATTTTTGTCTGCTAGATACATATGAATTACCCAATATGCATACTATTTTATAATAACCATTACTGTTCAATAATCCTATGCCATTCAATTCTAGCGGTTCTGATGTTTTTCTCGTTTCCTAATTTTGACGGGGGCGGAGCGGAGGCTCTGGGGCAAAGAGCCTCTGGACCCCCGACTCCAAAGCTAACTTGTGACCAAAGAGCTCTCTCCCTCCTCAACTGTCCTCCCAGCTTCGCTCCTTTCTCCCATTGATTGGTCTACTCAATTTGTTTTCGATTGTGGACGGCGACAAGGAAGAGACAAAAAGAGACGAGAAAAGAGAGAACGGGGAAATAAAACCGCAGCCGCTCGGGGCTGCTCCATTACATTCCCGACGGTGCTCCTACCTTTCATGTGGCAGTAAGCCTGTCCAACCAACACACCTCATTGGTCTGTGGATAGAGTGTCGGAGGTGCGGTGTATCAAAACCAGCACTATGGCACCGAGAGAGAAAAGTGCGCTTAAGCGGGGCAGAGTGAGTGTTGGGCTTCCCTCTTCGGAGTGTGGTGACTTGCTGACGGTCTTGGGGCATTGCTAGCTCAGTGTGGATGCTGATTCACAAGACCTGAAAAAGCCGCGTCGGTCTCAACGTATATCAAGCCAGCAGCAACTTCAGGAGACACCAGTGGATCACGACTATCTGCCAACTCCGCTAACCCATGGCTATTCAACCGCCACGGACATCCGCAACGAAGTGACGGCCACTCCGCCGGAAAGCCCAAGCCGGACCCGTCCACCCTCGTCGCCCAATCCAGACTTCTCTCAGGCGCTGTCATCACCACCAGGGGACACACAGGCCCTCTCGCAGTTTGTCTATCCCCCAAGAGCATTTGCAGATGAAGTGGAGGATGAAGATGCCGAGGGAGTTTGGGGGTACCTGATCCCCTTAGATGACAAAGTTAGCGGTTCCTTTGTCTTGAAGAGGCGAGATGGTTGTGAACTCCGAGATGAGGCCGCCAAGGAAAAGTCTGGGAAAAAGTATCAGGTCGGTAAGCAAGGCAATGGTCGGGCACCTGGCGGCTACCTAATTGGCCGTCACCCGGAGTGTGGTAGGTGAACTCTTCCTTTTCAGGGCATAATGCCATCTACTAACTCCATTGTCAGACCTGAAGATCGATAGCCCTACGATATCAAACCGGCACTTCCTCCTATTTGAGGAGAAAAGGAAAGGCGATGTAGTAGCCATCTTGGAGGACCTTTCCAGCAACGGAACCTTTGTGAATGATGCTATTGTTGGACGAAATAAGCATCGTGAGCTTGAAGACGGGGATGAGGTTTCTATTTTGAATGAGGCCCGCTTTGTTTTCCGCTATCCGCGCACTAGGGACACAAATCGCTTCCGCCAACAGTATCAGATTCACCGGCAGCTTGGTAAAGGCCACTTTGCGACAGTCTATCTGTGTGTGGAAGGCTCGACAGGGAAACAGTTTGCAGCCAAGGTCTTTGAAAAGCGGCCCGGTGATTCACAGAAGTCTCAGACAGATGCTCTACAGCAGGAGGTTGCACTCTTGAAGAGCGTCAACCATCCCAACCTCCTCTGCTTAAAGGACACCTTTGACGAGAATGACGGAGCTTATCTGATTCTGGAGCTGGCCCCCGAGGGTGAACTGTTTAATTTGATCGTGAGCAAGCAAAAGCTTAGCGAATCAGAAACTCGTCATTTGTTCCGGCAGCTCTTTGAAGGGCTGAAGTACCTGGTAAATCAACTCCGCTACGCACCGCAGACTCATAAAAGCTAACCCGAAGGGTTTTTTTCCAGCATGAACGAGGAATTGTGCATCGGGACATCAAGCCCGAGAATATTCTGCTGGCTGACAAGAAGATGACGGTGAAACTAGGTGACTTTGGACTTGCAAAGATCATTGGAGAAGATTCCTTTACCACCACATTGTAAGTACAGGGCAAGTGCTAGCCTTACCAGTTGTAGGTGCTAATTTTCTATCTTTCAACAGGTGTGGTACGCCCAGTTGTAAGTCCATGGAAACCAACCCACCAACATAGATGAGATGGGCTTGATACTGATTATTTTTTTTTTTTTTCCTTTTCTGTTGCAGATGTTGCCCCAGAAATTTTGCAGGATACTCGTCGGCGGCGGTATACGAAGGCTGTGGACGTCTGGTCCCTGGGAGTGGTTCTTTACATTTGCCTTTGTGGCTTTCCCCCTTCTCGGATGAATTATACACACGAGAGAACCCTCTTACACTGGCGCAGCAGATCAAGATGGGCAAATTTGACTATCCCTCGCCCTACTGGGACTCGGTGGGCGATCCTGCCTTGGATCTGATTGACCGGATGCTTGTTGTGGACGTGGAGAAGCGAATCACAGTGGACGAGTGTCTGGAGCACCCCTGGATGACTGAGAAATATCCTAGCGTCACTGACAGCACTGATGGGCTGACAGGCGCCTTGGGCAACTTGGATTTCTCTAAGCGCAAGATCAAACGGGAGCGGACTCTGCTGAGCAGTGTCAACGACGTCCGGTTCAGCGAGCACGTGGAAGGCAGTGAAACTCCAGTTAAAGTCTTCCACAAAAACAATGCTGATCAGCGTGTCCATAACCGACCAGCCAATGCCAATGCCCGAGAACCGTCCCCCGGCAATCAAGGCAGTCCCAAAGGATTTGTGAATCTGGGTGAGCGTGGTGATCCAACATTGTACGACGAACCAAGGAGTTGATACAAATCAGAGGGTGTCCCTGTGGGTCTCTATTCCTATCTATTACTCATGGGGTTATTGCGTCTCTTGAGGTTTTTGAGGGGCGTTGTGTGCATTTCTTTTGTACTGGATCGATTGGGAAATTGGGCGTGGCTTCGGGTTGAACACAACAGATATGAACTTAATGTATAGTCTACATAGTAAATCCGATCCGGAGTTAGAAGTCCCACAAAGTACTCTGCCAAGGGTAGCGCATATTCTCTACAACGTAGTATATCATGCAATCGTCAGGTACGGATGTTGCCTACACCGACGTGGCGTGATGAGAACCGCCTAGGGCTTCACCCTATCCAGAATGATAGCGTGGTTTTAGATCTCTCTCTCTCCTGTATCAGTATATTGATCAATGTAAGTTTCCTAAAAAACATAACTTCCACGAATCAAAAGAAGTAATGAAACGTGAATTAAGAAAATACGTGCATTAGAAAACAGGGGCAAAAAGCGGGTCCCCTGGCGTGGCCTCATCGAATGATAGCGGAGATTATTATTTTGCTTCCTTTCCCCCTTCTCATCCAACCTTCCCACTTATTGATTCAGAAGGGATTGTTCACTCTTCTGGTCAACTCCTGCCGTCATGGGTCTCTTTGCCAGTTTCCTCGATTCGTTCTGCGAGCACTGTTCCAGCCAGTCCATTTACACCCTGGCTGTGGTCGGTGGCTTGTCCTTTATCGCACTGTCCGTCGTGGTCAATGTCTTGCGCCAGTTATTTTTCAAAAACCCCCATGAGCCCCCAGTGGTCTTCCACTGGTTTCCTTTCGTTGGAAGCACTATCAGCTATGGAATGGAGCCATACAAGTTCTTCAACACCAATCGCGCAAAGGTGCGTCCTCACCCCCCAGTTCGAGACGACGGACCATTTCTAACCAGAAGCCATTGGGCTCGTCTCATAACAGTACGGTGACATTTTCACGTTCGTTCTTCTCGGCAAGAAGACTACCGTGTATCTGGGCACAAAGGGCAATGAGTTCATCATGAATGGCAAGCTGCGCGATGTTTGCGCCGAAGAGGTTTATTCGCCACTGACGACCCCTGTCTTTGGCCGCAATGTTGTCTACGACTGCCCTAACTCTAAGCTCATGGAGCAGAAGAAGGTAAGAAGAAACTTCCGCGACGAGTCTGACCAAACCAATTGCAGACCTGGAAACTGACCATGCCCAAATCAAAGTTTGTGAAATTTGGCCTGACCTCCGAAGCGCTTCGGTCCTACGTTCCTCTGATCACTAAAGAAGTCGATATGTTTGTCGAGAAATGTCCTGCATTCAAAGAATCTAAGGGTTCTTTTGACGTCTCCAAGATCATTTCTGAGATTACTATCTACACCGCATCGCGATCCCTCCAGGGCAAGGAAGTGCGTGACCGCTTTGACTCGACTTTTGCCGACATGTACCATGATCTTGACATGGGTTTTGCACCGATCAACTTTATGCTGCCCTGGGCTCCGCTTCCCCACAACCGCAAACGTGACGCAGCTCAGAAGAAGATGACCGAAACCTACATGGAAATTATCCGTGAGCGTCGTGAGGCTGGTGGCGAGAAGAAGGAGGAGGATATGGTCTGGAACCTCATGTCATGTGTTTACAAGAACGGTGTCCCGGTCCCTGACGAAGAGGTCGCACACATGATGATCGCACTCTTGATGGCTGGACAACACTCCTCATCTTCCACCGCTGCCTGGATCGTTCTGCGTATGGCTACTTGCCCCGAGATCATGGATGAGCTTTACCAGGAACAAATCCAAGTCCTTGGCGAGGATTTGCCTCCTCTCACCTACGAGAGCCTCCAGAAATTGGATCTTCACTCCAAGGTCATCAAGGAAACTCTTCGCATTCACGCCCCTATCCACTCTATTATCCGTGCTGTTAAGAACCCTATGCCCGTGGAGGGCACACCCTATGTGATCCCCACCACCCACAACGTCCTCTCCTCCCCTGGTGTCACCGCGCGGTCGGAGGAGTGCTTCCCGCAGCCTCTCCACTGGAATCCCCACCGTTGGGATGAGGACTCCGCTCCCAAGGACGAGGACGAAGAGCAGATTGATTACGGCTATGGTATGGTCAGCAAGGGTACAAACAGCCCGTACCTCCCATTCGGCGCTGGCCGGCATCGCTGCATTGGTGAACAATTTGCCTACGTGCAATTGGGCGCCATTTTGGCCGCACTGGTACGCCAGTTCAAATTCTCCAACCCGGCTGACCGTGTCGGCATCCCGGATACCGATTACTCGGTAAGTTACTACATCACCTGCTCATCTAAATCTGTGCTAACTCGGTCCCTAGTCTCTGTTCTCGAAGCCCTTGGGCAAGTCATATGTGCAGTTTGAGAAGCGCGGAAGCAAAGAATAGATCGCGCTGGGGCCAGCAGATCCTTCCGAAATAAGAAAAGAAAGAAGCCCAAGATAAAAGAGCAGCATGGACCTGAACCCCGATTACATACTTACATCTAATGACCTAACTTGATGTCGCAGAGGTTAGGGTGACCATGGCCGTCATTACAGATGCACGGATCTTCGCCTTGCCTCGACGTCTTTCAATGAATCTTGCCATTGTACATTACTCTTTTTCTTATCCAATGTTCCTGCTCGTGGCTTGACTTACCCCTGCCGTTTTGTGTTGACACTGTTATTATGTATATCTATTTAATCAAACATCAATTCAAGAGCAAGAATGCCTGTGATGTGCGCTTTTGACAGACTAATGCGATCCAAGCATGCTATAATTTCCCACGCAACCAACGTCACGCCTAGAATAGAGACAAATGGGGGTCAAAGGCTCTTGGGTGATATATATAGTATAGTACAGATAGAGACACTAGAAACACAGGACTATCAAGGCTCAAGAGATATGCAATAAACGCCTTTCTACCACTGGTTTATGCTTTTCTTCGTTCCTCGAGTCGCCTCTTTGCCCGCACCTCCACGCGGCGTCGCTCACCACCATCGACCTTTTGGCCCCGCTTGTCCTCCCACATGCCCTCCTGGACTGTGATGGTCGCAGCAGTTCCGTGGCTTCCCTTGACCGGTTGAAGGAAAGGGCCCATGATCTTAGAGCCTCTGTGAATTTTCATGTGGGCGAACTTCGTAAGTTGGGCGGTTGAGCTGTGCTTGTACTCGGTGGTACCGGGCAACATGTTCACGATGGCCTTCCTCATGCCAGGTGTCAAGGTAGCAGAGGATGATACCCGTTGGGCAGCTTCGGGGTCTGCCGAGGGCTGTTTGGTTTCGTCAGGGATCTCCACCACTCGTAATTGGGCAACGCCGTTCACAACTTGTTTCAGGTCGCCTCCCGGTCCATAAACTCCATTGCGGAACTTCTCACGCTTCCGAATCAGGTATCGTCGCTGGCGGGCGGGCTCAATGCCGAGTTCTCGCAGTTGGTTGGAGTTGAAGGTGAAAAGTTGGTCCCAGGAGGGAATCTTGCTTGCATGCTTCGACATTTCCCGGCCGATTAAGGTGAGGAAAGTCTGGACATCAGGGACAAATGGGGTCGGTGAAGGCACAGTCCGGGGTGCTTTTCCATGGAATGGTCGAAAACATTGCTTCGAGAGACTGACTGTCTGGAAGAGCCGCGAGGGAAAGTTGCGGAGTTGTTGGGTGCGCAGTGCCATGGTCTTCGAGAAGGGGGGCCAGACCTGTGGCCACAAAGCTAGACGATGGTTCCCAGAATTGACAAGAAAGAAAGGGAGGGTTGGAGTTTACAGGTAGACCGGTGGACCAATTGAATTGCGGATGTGACTTGATCTATCTGCTCCTGAGCTTGGAATTTTCGGACGGCCACGGGATCAACGATACTCCGAGAGCATTCATGAAAGTGCACCTCACCCTTGTAACTCCATTGTTTGATGTTTTGAATAATCCGTGACTGAAAATGAATACGTGACCTGTGAATCATACAGCTTAATCGCTGTAAAACTTTCTCCCTCCTTTTCTCCTCATATTCACTCTACGGACACCGCTGTCCATCTCAACCATGGCGGCCTCACCATTCGCCTCTCGCTCCCCCTCCGTGGCCGTCGCATCACCCAATACGCTTAGGCTGAGAGCAACTGCAGTTCAAGACTCATCAGAAGGCGCTCTTGCCTCTAACTCCGTATCCAACACCGACCAAGAACTCACAGAGCAGCTCAATGACGATGTGCGGCATAAATACATCAAAGGTAGATTGAGCAATTATACCTGGAGGTTTCACCGGGCAGTTGATACGATACTAACGAAACCCAAAACAGATAAGAAGCTTGGAGAAGGTACATATGCCGTTGTATTCCTGGGGCATCTCCGAGACGACCCATCGTCCTTCGTTGCCATCAAAAAGATCAAGGTCAATGCCGAATATAAAGATGGGTTGACTATGGATGCGATTCGAGAAGTCAAATACCTGCAGGAGTTGTCTCACCCCAACATTATCGCCCTTCATGATGTGTTCTCTTCCAAAGACCAAAATCTTAGCTTGGTGCTGGAGTTTCTTCCCCGCGGGGACCTGGAGATGCTCATTAGGGATGGAGACATTCAGTACGGAGTAGCCGACATCAAGGCCTGGATGGGCATGTTAGCCCGAGGCGTGTGGTTCTGCCACGAAAACTTTGTGCTTCATCGAGACATCAAGCCCAACAATCTGTTGATCGCATCAGACGGCGAGGTAAAGCTGGCTGACTTCGGTCTCGCCCGATCCTTTGCCGACCCTTATCTCAACATGACTCACCAGGTCATCACTCGCTGGTATCGGCCGCCGGAGTTGCTCTACGGAGCCCGGCAATACTCGGGGGCAGTGGACGTGTGGTCCATGGGCATGGTCTTTGCGGAACTGTTGCTGCGGGTTCCCTTTGTGGCCGGCAATACTGATTTGGACCAACTCTCCAAGATCTGCGAAGCATTTGGAACTCCCACCGAAGAGAATTGGCCGGGGGTCACCCAATTGCCCAACTATATCCCCACGGACCGGGCGCAGCAAGTGCCTGTGCAAGGCCGAGACTTCTTCCTTCGCCAGTTCCCTACGGCTGGACCGGTGGGAGCCGACCTGTTGATGTCCATGTGTGCACTGGATCCTCACAAACGCCATACCGCTCTCCAGGTGCTGCGCCACAACTGGTGGATGACTGATCCCCAGCCAACGCGGAATGAAGATCTGCCACGCAAGTCCGGGGCGAAGAAGATGGGCGACGATTTGGGTCGGCGCGGCGGCGAGATTGACGACGGGCCCTTTAAAAATGCCGCGCGACAACTGGATTTCGGGGCTCAGAAATAAAATAGTCTAAACTAATGACGACATGTGCAATGAACCCGTTTGAGTGTGTGCAGCTGAACTAAATGGATCTCAGGGGAGTCATCCCGAGCATCCCCATACTCCCTATGTTATGTCAGGACTTCTGTTGTCTCTTTTCTCTGAATGTAGGTGTTCAAGGGACCACAGTGGGTCCTCCCAGGAACAAGGTCAACGTGTAAAAACGAAGGGTTCATACTAACCTAATTATCGAGGACGAGATTTGGGGGCTTTGATTTGCCCCCCTTTTTCTCCAACTAATCTTCGTCGGGTATCGTTTGGTCCACTATCTGATCCATCATTGGCCTAAGCTTCCACAGAGGGGCGTACGCCTTGACTCCTGTAACTCCCCCCCTTTTTTTTCCTCACGTCCAGACCATTGATAATCTAGGTTCTAGGCGTATGAACACGAGCAGTAGATCTTCAAGGAGAAGCAAGTAGGGGAAAATCACTGGGTATCACCCTTTAACTGTAGCAATTACAAAGGGTGCAGCAGAACTCATACAAGTACAATGCCTTTATTGTTTCCTGCGGGGGATGAGAGAGACTATTTTCTTATTTTCCTATGAGCTAAAACCGCGGGATCTCTCTTCTCTATCTCTATCTCTTTCCACCCTTCCACTTTGTGCTCTTCTATCTTCACTCTGCGGCTGGACTGCGTCCGTTGCGATCGCAACACATGGTTGTTTGACTCTGTAAGTATCCGAGACTCATGCTCTCCCCCTCCCCCATCTCTATCTCCCATATACACAAAAATCCATGACGGATCTCCATTTCGTCGTTCAACCGTTTTTCCTTCTTCATGATCATGGCGTGGTACTTAGGTGCTGACTGAAGCGTCAGACGCGACTGCTGATCTCAGGATTTCAACCTCTACCTGTCACGACCCATTCACTCCGCATGGCAGTAGGATCCTCATTAGCCCACGGACAAAATTGACCAGAGAGGGATAAGAAAGATGGCGTCAACGTCCGCCCTCCCCCAACCGTCACGGCCAGCCGCCAACCCGCCGACCGTGGCCTTGCCCCCTCTTCCCAATCCTAAACCGAGAAAGAGCATCCCAGCCGGCGATACATCACGATCGGCCTCACCATATCAACAACTCTCCAAATTGCGCACGCCGTCGAGCCCCAAACCTTCCGCAGCCCGATCCCCGCTATCCAATTCGAATTCCACCTCAAATCTCAGCGCCATTCGATCAGCATCCAACGGACGCGCGCCAAGTAGTCCGGACAAACCCTTGCGCCGGACAATCAGCATCGCCTCATTTCCACAGCCGCCCAAGGCCGGAGGAAGTCGCCCCTCAACAGCCTCATCCTTGTCGGGGATCCCCGCAAACCCGGCCGGCAGTGCCAAGCCTAAAAGAAGCTCACGACTCAGCACGGGAACCACCAGCAGCTACCGGAGCTCTAAAACTCCGTCACTGTTGAATGGAAGCGGAGATGGGAAATCCATCCTGGCAGACGCGCGAGATCCAGAGGGGTCTCCGGGCCATAGCAGAAGCTCGTCCGCGCAAGGTTCCTGTTCAACCAGTGCGACAACCTTTGAAGATGCGGAGGATGCCGGTGGCAAGTTGACCTCCAAACCCAAGGAGACCAAGGGCAACGTCATTGTCAGCGTGCGTGTTCGACCCGATAATAACCAGGGAGGCGAGACCCCAAGAAACCATGGCGAGTGGTCAGTGGATGGACGACAGAGTTTGATCTCACATCGAGGGAAAGATGGAGGAGACTACTATTATGGTATGTGCGATTAGATTTTCGCGGGTTTCGTACATGCTGACAGCCAGACAGATAATGTTTTCGCGGCTCATGACAACAATGCCAAGGTGTACGACTCCGGGGCCAAACGCCTTGTCCGACGGGTCATGGAGGGGTACCATGGAACGGTGTTTGCCTACGGTATGACAGGAACCGGTAAAACCTTCTCCATGCAAGGTACTGCCACCTCTCCAGGTGTGATCCCCCTCGCCATCACAGATATCTTCTCCTTCATTCGCGAAACCCCCCATCGAGAATTCCTCCTTCGAGTCAGCTATCTGGAAATCTATAACGAAAAGATCCATGACCTTCTCTCCGCTTCGACCACCAATGGTCCGGCCGCGCCTCAAGAAGAGATCAAACTCCGCGAGGATAGCAAACGCGGCGTATATGCCACCCCGCTCAAGGAAGAAATCGTGCAGAGTCCAACACAACTTCTCCGAGTAATTGCAAGAGGAGATCATGCTAGAAGGACGAGCAGTACGCAGTTCAACGCGCGGAGTTCTCGCAGTCACGCGGTCGTTCAGATTGTGGTGGAGAGTCGCGAGCGAGTGCCAGCGGGCAATTCGCAGGACAAACGCTCTGGGATCGCTCCTGGTGGCGTCCGGGTGTCGACACTGAGCTTGATTGATCTTGCTGGCTCCGAGCGCGCCGCCGATGACAAGGAACGCCGAACCGAGGGAGCCCATATCAACAAGAGTTTACTCACGCTCGGTAACATCATCTCCAAGCTTTCTGATGCCAAGGATAAGCAAGGAAACCCAATGGACAAGGAAGGCCGCCATCTGCCCTACCGGGACAGCAAGTTGACACGGCTCCTTCAACCAGCTTTGTCGGGCAATTCCCTAGTGAGCATTCTCTGTACGATTCAGCTGGTCTCCGGTGTGAATGCGCATTCTGGGGAAACTCTCAATACGTTGAAATTCGCCGCGCGAGCGAAGAATAATATCGTCAGCCACGCACAAAAGGCAGAGGAGGCTTACGGGGCCGGTGGGGCCGACTCTGGCAGTCGAGTTTTACTAGAGCGATATCGCGTGGAAATTCAAGCCCTCCGTGGCCAACTCGATATCCAGGCCAAGGCCCAAGCGGAGAAAGAGCTGAAGTGGGATGAGCAGCAATTTGAGAAGGAGGCTCAGGCGCGCCATGAGGAACAGGTCTTGGAGATGCAGTTGGCCCGGACGGCTCTAAAGGAGCGCATTGAACATCTTAATCGGCTGATCCTGAGCTCCAAGTCCACTGGGGTCAACAATCATGGCAGCCTAACTTCTGCATTTGGTCGTCTGTCACGTATGTCCGCTGCGGAATCGGGCACCCGCTCACTGCGGTCGTCCGCCAGTCAATCTACGCTGGGTGCCGGTCATTCATCCATCAGACCAATGTCTTTCATGTCAGTCAACAGCAGTGATCCTACGGGGCTCATGCCATTCCCAGGTGCATCATTTGGAAATGAAGATGAAGACGACATGGGCGAATTTGGCGACGGTAAAGCGAGTCTGCAACGGCAGGTTATCGCATTGCAGGCCGACCTGGGTGACAAGAATCGATATATCTCCACTCTGGAGCGCCGGCTGCTGCAGGCGCGACGTTCTAGTCATTCTAGGATGTCAGTTGGGGTCAAATCCACCAACTCGACAATTGCAGAGCATCCGGACCTGATGGCCTTGCTCCGCGAGAGGGACATGGAGATCAACGAACTACGCATTCAGCTTGATGATAAGGATCGAATGCTGGCTGCCCTTCGGTCTGCCGCCCGACACCGTGACCTGGCTGCCGTGACGAACGACGCACCGTCGCCCGAACTGAAAGGCAAAGAAGAGTTGGCCGCCTCCGGTGGCAACAGCCCATTGGGGACCAACGGCGTTGTCGATAAGCTCGCCAGCCCACCGTGTCCCGTTCTTCCTGGGAGAAATGAAAAGGACGATGATCGGAGGAAAAACATGGACGAAGTATCCAGAATGCTGGATGAAATGATTCAGGGCCGGGTTGAAAGTGGCCATGGTCATCTTGAGAAAAGCCCCATGGGACATCTCAAAAGGGCCTCCAATGATAGTCGCCGAGTATCGATGTCGGCTGAAGTGCCCGGCTTGAACCCTACGGGGCCTGCTCCAAAGGACGGGAACCCCAGTTCTCCCCCAAGTTAAAATCACCAAGTGATGATACGCCTTATTCTTGTACTTTTTGCTGATTGCTTCCTGTTGATCTGATACCCCCCCCCCCTTCATCTGTACAAATTTGTTATGTTCATTTCATGTGGTTTTTGTTGTACTTTGTGTTCTAGGATTGGAAACTGTCTTCTCGTACGTCGATAGCGCCATGATATTTATATTCGAACCTTTCTTCTTTTCGTCTCTTTCCTTGTTTTCTGTAGGGTTGAGATGATCAATTCGATAAACGTATCAGGTGGGCATCTGCTTATGTCGCCAAGGGGTGTTTAATGTGGCAATGTAGTAATACAAAAAGTAAGATGATGGAAATAATGATGAGAACACGGAATATGCGACACTTCATAATAGATCTCGGAGATCGCATCCAACCACCCCCCACCCCGAGCCGCAATCACGCGGTGATTTCCAGTTCACCTGCTCTGTCCTTAGCATAGATATCTTTCCACTCGTCCCATAATCGCTGCAGTTCCTGCACGTATTTGGAATGAAGCTCATCGATATACGTGTCATCAATTTTATCTCGATTCTTCTGCTGCATCACAGGAATCGGCCGTCCCACCACGATATTTAACGGACGGCGGTAGGGCATTAACCCAACGTCATAATTAAACACTCCACGGGCGTGGAATAGAGGAATGGTAAAACCCATGGTACGCTTGATAAGCATCTGAAGTTTGTGGATGAGTGGATGCTGATCCGAATTGACCTGTTCGTATAGGTCGTTTTCCCCAAAGGCTAGGACGGGTACCAGGTCGGCTCCCGTGCGAATGGCTAGCTTGACAAACCCTTTGCGACGTTTTAGCACCAGACGTAGACTATGAGGCTGCGCATTAAGAGATTCTCGCGCTCCACCGACGACAATGGTGATCGCTCTTCCCATTCCCTCGTTATTTGCACCGCCTCTGTTCAGAAGATTCTCACAGGATTCTCGGGACACACTAGCCAGTCCCATTGCGAGCGCATACTCTCGGTAGAAGGGAATTCGGAAGTTTGAGTCCAAAGTCAGCAAGGTGTTGGTAATGCCGGGAAAAAGTTTCGAGAACCCTAGGGCCTCGGTCCCGAAGGCGGCGAAGGCACCATGCGAAATGATTCCATGGGGATGATAGCCAAATATGTACTTCTTGGTCGGTGGTAAAGGTTCCTCGCGGTGAAGACGGGCAGGGAAATAAGATGCATAGACCGACCAGATAGGAAGTGATCGTAAAAATGAACTTCGGCCTTTCAGTTCGCCAGAGGTCGGTGCGGTGGAGAACAAAGAGATATAGACCAGATAGGGTAAGAGAAGGGGCCAGAATAGAGGAATAGCACAGATGAAGAAAAAACTCGTCACAAAAATGGCAATTGTGAGAGTATGACATAAGACGACAAAGGTTTGCAATCGTCGTTCGAGGCCGATATTCAATGGGGCCCAATGAATTCTACTGAGTCGTTAGCGGCGTTCGTCGGGAGGATAGAAGCCAGATATACCGTTTCCTCTCCCGATTCGCAGTTCGACCCGGAGGGTGCGATCTGCGACCAGACTGAGTGGCCCCATTCATTGTTGAAAATGATGCGAAGGAAGGAAGAGGATCTCCCCGCGTTTGGACCAAGAACCAGGGCAGATGACGTTGATCTATCGATTAGGTAATTTTCACGTGAATCCGGTAGATCGCCTGACCATCCATGGGACATTATCATCCATACTACAGTGATATAAGTATAGAGCGCCAAAATTATATCTCTTATGGTATTGGAAAGTAGAAGAATTCAATGTTAGATGCAATGCATCTCCATGTTGCACCCTCGAAACGCCAGTCCCCATGTGTCTCTATGTACAATGCAAGAAAGTTTCCTCGCTCAAAGAATCGCTCATGCTTTTGCTTTCACCATGAAAATCTGATATGAATCAGCACTGGAACGAAATCAGGAATAATTGCTGATCTGCGTAAACTTACCTCATTTAGAGATTTATCATCCATGAGCGCCCTTTTCTTCTGTGCGATATGTCGGCTTCGGAATGCCTGTCGACCCATTGGCCGCCGCTCCCGTGAGACTGTTGTCTTTTCTAGAGTGGATTTGGAAGGCTCAGACTCTTGTTGAGATGGTGCATCCGCCTGTTCGGTGGAGGTGGTCTCAGCCGCATCTGCCTTTCTCTTCTTGGATTTCTTTTTCTTCTTCGAATCGGAAATCGAGGCGGAATTCTCATCGTCGTCAGTGCTTGAGCGGGACTTCTTCGAAGATTTTGACTTGGATTTGGATTTGGATTTGGATTTGGACTTCGATTTCGACTTCCGGACCGCGGTCGACGAGTCGCTGGATGAAGCATCCTCTTCGTCGGATTGTTGATTATCTCCGTTCGATTCAGAATTCTTCTGACTCTCCTGAGGCTTTGAAGCGGGTAGGTGTTCCACTTTCTCTTGAGCCAGGAGTCCACCGTGGACGAAGCGAACCTCCTGGAATTTCAGAGCGACATATCGGGCCAGTTTCACATCGTCTCTCTTGCGCTGTTCCTGCTTCAACTCCCCATCTGATTTGCCATTCAATCGACCAAGCAAACCCTTGAAAGCATCCAAACCGGTCGGTTCCGTCTCCCGCCCGACACGGGCGCCCAGTCCCAGGGTATCATCCTTGATCGTCACTTTGATATGGGAGTGGCTAGCGGCCGTTAACAGATCAGCATGCGCGGCATCCCGAGCCCCTAAGCGACCACCTGGGGTCCAGCCCTGGGAACTCATAATTCGATGGCCGAAGCCGGTTGTCGACCGGGCCCATTGCGTGTTATTGGGATCATTGGAGATCTTGGTTTTCCTAGAAATGGATTAGACTGGTTGCGCAAGGACTTTATGACCACAAGCATACTTTCGGGGAGCAGCCAAGCCCATGACGACTGATGGGGGGCAGGTGTATAGATTTGAACGTTGGTTGACAAAAAATCCAGGATGGAAAAAGAGAAAAAGTTTGAATTTCGGGATCGACCGATAACGCTGAGTCAGCAGACCGATAAGATCCCCCACCCATGAACCACATCTTCAGAAGACTAGCAGTACGTACTTTCTTACACCATTTGACGACCTCCTTGGCCCATCTTAATTCCACCCGAGATAGCAGAGGAAAAGGAAGGAGTAGCCGTTGGATTATTCTACAGAATCAGGTTCCCCCTAAAAAGACAATCAAAGGAGGTTATCAAATTCTCGGTTTCGATCTCGGGCTTGTTTCCGGGAACCATATCATCCCACTTCAGGGCAATTCTCTCTCTCCACGCATGGAATAGACCCAGCAAAGTCACAATTCTGTGCTTGGGGAGTGGGATTTTCGTTCGTGTTGAAAAAGGCGTGGGACTCTGATTCTCATTTCTCTTTCGGGCTATGTTCAATCTCCGCGTTCTCTGTCGCGATCAGCCTCAGCGAACAATTGCGCTGGTGACGGCGGATCATGTCTTAATCTTCCACTACAGTGCGAGCGATGCCGGATCTGCGACTACACCACGCTGCCAGGTGGAATTTGTGGACGTTGCATCTGCGGATCTCGGGGCTTATCGGCCTTTGGGTGCCGGTCATGGCACTTTGGGCTTGGTTACGCTCAATGAAGACCTGTTCGTTTGTGTTGTCACCACATCATCTCAAGCTGCTACTGTAAGGCCTGGGGAATCAGTGTCTAGAATCGATTCTGTAGATTTCTGTGCGTATTCTGAAAATCTTCAATCTCTACGTCTCCTGTTGTCTATATCTGACACCTACAGACTGCCTCAACCGTTCCGAATATGAAAACGGCCTCGACTATGAATCTGGGGCTCAGTTCGCCGCCGAGGGACGGAACGGCCAGGATGGCCGGGATGTGGTGACCGAGCACCCTTTCCAGGCCCTGAAAAAGCTTCTCGGGGATGGGAGTTTTTACTACAGTCTTGACTTCAACCTCACTGATCGTTTACAAAATCGGTAAGTCCTTTCTCGGATTAAGCAGATCATCGTCTAAACCCAGGATCAGCTCGGATAAGTCGGCGGCATTTGATATTGATTCCCTGGATGAAGACATGCTTTGGAACTCATACATGATCAATCCACTTCTCCTGTTCCGGAGTCATTTGCCACCCGCGGACAAAGCCAAGCTAGATTCCTCTCAGCTGCTAACATGCGTCATCCGGGGATACGCAAGCACGCTGAAGATCCCTGCCACGGTCTCGATTCTGCCCCAAGTGCGGACAAACTTCCCATCCCTCCTGACCATCGTCTCGCGGCAATCCTCTCGGCGTGCAGGCACGAGATTCAACTCGCGAGGAATTGACGATGATGGCAACGTGGCCAATTTTGTTGAGACAGAGTTGGTTCTATGGGTCTCGCCAGGCATTGCCTTCTCGTACGTCCAAGTTCGAGGCTCGGTACCGATCTTCTGGGAGCAAACGCCGGGTTTGATTCCGGGACAGCAGAAGATCGAGGTCACCCGGTCAAGTGAGGCAACACAACATGCATTCAATCAGCATTTTGAAACCCTTGAACTGGAGTATGGAGCCACGCATGTAGTGAATCTCCTAAGTGAGCTTAGATCTGGCGAAGCAGAACTATCGGCCAAATATCGGCAACACATTGCCCGCAGTTCCCTGAGAAAGAAGGAAGACTTTGAACACCATAGCCTTCTACGGCTGACAGAATACGACTTTCTGGCCGAGACTCGTGGTCCAGCTGGCTATGAAGCTAGCAATCAAATTAAGCATGAGCTGGCTGAGTCCTTAGACGGGTTTGCCTATTTTCTGTCCGAGGACTCTACGCGATCTGCTACTTCTCTTTTCGAAAGGGATGACGTTCCCGGTGCCTCCTCGGTCATCCTGCAACAGGAGGGGGTTTTTCGAACCAACTGCCTGGACTGCCTGGACCGAACGAACCTTGTTCAGACAATTATCAGTTCGATGGCATTGGAGTCATTTCTAGCACACCAGGGGGGGAGGTTTGGCTCAGATATGCAAATGCGTCATTCAACCCTTTGGGCTGACAATGGCGATGCCCTCTCTAAGATCTATGCCGGTACTGGAGCTTTAAAGTCGTCTTTCACCCGTCATGGAAAAATGTCGCTTGCGGGGGCTTTGGCTGATGCCCGAAAAAGTGCCACTCGACTCTACGTCAACAACTTCACCGACAAGGCTAAACAGAGAACGATTGACCTTCTGTTGGGTCGATTGGCCAATCAAATGCCGGTTCACCTTTATGACCCTATGAATGATTTGGTCACTGAAGAACTCAATCGCCGTGCTTCTGAATACTCTTCCACCAAGCACATCCGTCTTTGGGTTGGTACATTCAACGTGAACGGTCGTGATGAAGGCCCCGGAACCGACCTTACGCCATGGCTTTTTCCTGAAGCCGATCCATCGAATGAAGATCCCGTCATCTTTGCCGTTGCATTCCAGGAGATTGTTGATCTAAGCCCCCAACAGATCATGTCCACTGATCCAAGTACCCGCAAGGTTTGGCAGAGAGCCGTGCAAGATTGTCTAAACAGACACACAAAGGCAAAGGGCACGGTCAAATATGTGCTGTTAAGGACGGGGCAGCTCGTGGGCGCTGCGCTAATGATCTACGTGAAATCAGATGCTCTAAAGGAAATCAAGAATGTCGAAGGTGCCGTCAAAAAGGCAAGTGAATATACATACATAATGTATTTCGGTTGCTAGTTCTTTTTGATAGAGTTAACATTTGAAACAGACGGGACTTTCGGGGATTGCTGGTAATAAAGGCGGCTGCGCCATTCGGTTTGAATTCTCCAATACCAGCATCTGCTTGGTAACCGCACATCTGGCAGCCGGCTTTGCAAACTACGACGAGCGAAACCGAGACTATGAAACAATCGATCGAGGCTTGCGGTTCCAAAAGAACCGAACAATCGCAGATCATGATGCAGTGATCTGGCTTGGAGATTTTAATTACCGTATTGGGCTAGGCAATCAGATCGTGAGAGATCTTCTAACGCAGCGTGATTATCAGAAGCTCTATGAAAATGACCAGGTGCCGTTCATGTTCCCTCGGCGATATCTGTTGAACTCTCCGCTGACCAGGTCGATAGTTAAATCTCCAAATGACTGCCGGGAGAGCCTTCCAGTTCTATTCCGAGGGCCCCATCGGGTTTGCCCCAACGTATAAATATGATATCGGGACTGACAACTACGACACCTCGTAAGTTTTCGTCAGACTCATCCCTCAAGGAGCTCGTTAACTCTCCCTACAGTGACAAGGCCCGTATACCCGCATGGTGTGATCGAGTGCTATGGCGAGGACGCAACCTGCGTCAAACCCAATACCAAGTAGCTGATCTTCGCGTATCGGATCATCGCCCCGTGTGGGCCACTTTTGATGGAGTAATTGACGTTGTTGATCATGCCCTCAAGGATAATCTGCGGCGTATGCTGTATGAAGACAAACAGCACGATGCTCTGTCCGAATCTATTCATCTTATGGATCTAGATGATGATGATGATGATGATGATGATGATGATGATAATTTACCACAGGGATCCATCGCACCTGGGCTACCACCTGCCAGTTCTGATCGAAGCAGGTGGTGGTTGGACAATGGTAACGTTGCCCAGCAACTTTTTTTATTATTATTATTCGGATACAGATCACAGCTAACCCGGACAAACAGGTGCACCGGGCAAAGCGACAATTCAACCACCGAGGGAAGGACTTGTTGCCAACATGCAGCGCAGATCCAACCCTTTCTCCACGGACTCCGAACCTGACTGGGTGCCAGCTGAAGGACTGACGAAGAAGACCGGCATTGACAGGAAGCCTGCACCGCCTCCCCGACGTGGTAGAACCCTGAACGGGCAGGAATCCCCAACACCTATAGATGCAAAGCCACCACTCACGGACAAAGCGCCCCCAGCGGTCCCCCGGAAGCCCATGTCACTCAGCTCACAACCATCCCCACGCACGCCAATGTCTGATGGATCATCCCACTCCATGTTCCCAAGTAATCCCGAGCAAGACCCTTTATCTCGCACGGTCAGGGGTGGGGTAGGTGCCCCCGATATCCTTGGCGATCCTATGGATGAACAAATTGCGTGGAAACCGCTTCTTCCCCAATGATTTAGGCGTATAACCTCATCGGCCAGTTTGGGATGCATTATCTCCATCTCTGTACAACTTCTGTCTGGTTTAGATGAGCCTTGAACAATTAAAAGGAGCGTTATTATGTATCTATCTATTGAGCCGCGTTATAGACCTGGGTCAGAGGGCCAAATACCTAGATCACGGGGCTCCACATGTACAGTTGAGGCTCATGTTTTTAATATGTTGCCTAAGACTACGATCTCGTAGGATTCTGACGGGCCATATAGTCCAATGAGCGCGTCTTGAACAACTCATTCGGCTTGAATCTTGGGCCGCGTGGGCATGGTTCCAGGCTCGCCGATCCCTACATTGGACTAGGATCTGGTGGATACGAATATGTATTGCCATGCCCATTTCCACTTATCGACCCAACTTCATGAGTCAACTTGACATCCGGCAGGCCATATCCAAGTAGGATTTCCATGTCCACTGAGATTGAACTCCATGGTAAATATAATCGTATTCCGTACGGGACACGTCGAGTTCCAGGATTTCTTGCTTTTTTTTTTTTTTTTTTTTCTCTCTCTTTTAATTCTTTGAAAAGCTCGCCATAATTGACATAAAACACCATACTAGACATCAACGTATGAAGATAGAGACAATCAACCTCTAAACTGCTCCTACCAGAACCAACGTGTAATAATTAGAATCTCCACGGCAAATCAACGAAAAACAAGAGTACCAAGCCGCACTAGATCAGTGTAGCTTGTGCTAAACAACTCCCCAGGACGTTAGTGGATATGTTTGGCTCAACCCAATATTCACAAATGTGTCATTAGATTTAAATAACGTGTCTTGTGACTAATCGACAAGAAATGCCCTATTTTCCGGGCAAGAAGGAGGCGGTATCCGGGCTCTCAGGAAGCAGCTGGACTAGCTAGAGATGGAAACCAGCTATGACCCCTTGAGCTCCTGGCATATATTATCCGTCCGAGACGAGGAGAATTGGAGGTCAAAGATGTAGGTTTGCCAGGGACTGCCCCATAGAATGATGCCTGGCCTACACAGTCGCTTTCCATCTAGCCCTCAAGGATCTTCTGGGGGTGCTAGGAGAAGGGCAGGCCGAGGGGGGTATTCAACTCCCCCCCCCCCCACGCAAGGTGAATAGGGTGTGGGATATCAGAAACAAGAGGGGGCCATGACTTAAAACCGTTTCCTCATGCTTCTCGTCTTTGCTCTGATCACTGGGGTGCTGGTTCATCCTTTTTTTCTGCCTTTGGGGCCTTTTTGGCTCGGGGAGGAGGACGACGGCCCATCATCCATGTCGCAAATGCAGGAGGGTCACCGGGTTTGCGCGGGGGCTTCTTGTTCCCTACAGATCAATAGGTCAATTCGGGGTTCATGGTGCGACGATTGCCTGGGCAAAGCCCACATACCTTCTTTCTTCTTCTCTGCAGGCTTGGGAGGTTCAGCTGGTGGTGGGTCGGCGGCTGGGGGTGGATCGGGCTCCTTGGGCTTTTCAGGAATTGGCCACATGTGCATCGTAATCGTCCAATCTGGCTCAACCACTGTTTCCCACACTTGTGGCAGGATAATGTCACCATTTGGTCCCACTAGATCGTAGTGCCCTTCGGCCACATGAGGCCCAATAACCTCGATATGGAGAAATGCCTGCTTAATCAGGTCCTCCATTCCCTATAAGTGAATATTGTCAGACAAACTGACACGGAGAGCAAGGAAATCCAGAGCAGACGATTGTCTTACCTGCCAGGTGCTACATAGCTCAAAGGGAAAGCTGAATTTCCTCCCAACAGCATCCTTGAATTTAATAGGCTTCTTCTTCTCCGGCGGAGGCACTTTGTTTTTGTTTTCTTCCTCCTCTTTGGCCTTGGCGGCTGCAGCGGCAGCGGCTGCGTTCGCTGCTTCCACAGCTTCCAGTGCCTTAGTGGCTGCATCTTGGGCCGCCTGCGCCGAGTCCTCTTTGGCTTTCGCCGCAGCTTCTGCGGCTGCTTTCTCTGCCTCCTCCTTTGCCTTGGCCGCCTCGGTCGCTGCGCGCTGCTCAGCGTCTGCGCGCGCCAACGCTGCTGCTTCTGAAGCTGCCACCTGTGCGATCGCTTGGTCATGAGCAAGCTGCTTTTCTCGCGCAATTCTTTCCGCCTCCTCGGCCGCGATAGCTGCTAGACGAGCCGCTTCCCTGTTCTCACGCTCCGTGCGATCATCCAGAATCAATTTCTCTAGTCGTGCAATGGCCTCATCTTTTGCAGCATCCTTGGCGGCCTCTTGAGCTGCTGCTCCTTTGGCTGCGTCATCCGCAGGGGGAGGAGCAGTAGGCGTTTTCGACTCTGGTTGGATTGGGGATGGTACTTGTGGCGGGTACGGAAAATAGGACGGGGGCATCATTCCTTGAAACATTGCATAAGGGTCCCGGAAGTTGTTGTAAAAGCCATTATGGGGGTAGGGCATTATCTCGTGGTGGAATGGAGCCGCACCGAAGGGCGACGGCATACCATGGGGAGCCATATGAGGGGGTAATGGTTGATGGGTGTGAGGGTCGATGCGGGATTGGGGTGGCTGTTGAGGATGTCTTGCATGTGCTTGGTCCGGGAAGTAGGGATGCAGTGGGGGAGCACCATGGGGTGGGCCGTATGGGTAGGCCGAACCGTATGGCTGGCCATTTGGATTACCATGACCAAGTCGGATGAGCTGGTCCGACAAAGGCGGAGGGTTCTGGTGGGGGAAGGGACCATGGCCCTGGGGATATTGGTGGTTATAGGAAGGGCCCGAGGAAACACTTTGTGGATAGCCCGAGGCTTGTTGCCCGGCCCATCGCCGCTCATGAGGGTTGCGCGGGTAATGACCGGCAAGTTCCTCCGAGTCTGCACTACCCGGCGACTCTGGAGAGGGTTGGCGACGGGCCCGTGAGCCATAATCACGATCGCGATCGGGAATCATTTGAGGGTGTGGTTGGCGACGGCCCGAAGCCGAGCGCGAACCGTGGAGCGAGCGGTTGCGATTCGAGGTCCTTGGTCGAGAGGCTGAATCAGACGGTTTCAATTCGGATGGATATGGCAGATGCGCCCACTCATCATAATCCGGATATTCATGACTCCCATCAGAGAGGAGAGAGAATTGTCCACCTGAGGAGCCCTCGTCCTCCGACAGAGAGTGATCCGAGTCGTGCGGATCAGCGGGGTCAATATGAATGCTGACCCTAGATCGGGGTGGAAATGGTCAGTCCAAACATTAGAGACATAGATTTTAGGATCTTTAGTTTTATGTTGTTCTTTCTGTCAAGAACAGGTGGAGGGGTTGTAAGGGGAGGTGGGATGAGAAGGGAGAAGAATGGGGGGGGGGAAGGTAGGAAAGAGGAAAAGCAGCAAGGGAAAAGGAATCAAAACATACGTCATAGAGACTTGAGCCTCTTGGGGCGGGAAGAGAAAAGTATATATGTGAAGGACGAGAGTCAAGGTCAGGGGAGGAGTGAAGGGGGGGGGGGGAGGGTGTAGAGAGGAAGAGAGTTAAAGAAATAAAGAATAGTATCAAATTCCCCCAAAACGTAGGTATTTTTGGTTTTGGTTTTGGGTTTTCAATTGGGTTCCCCCTCCCTTGCGCCAGACCGTACAAAGTCTATATAGATTCGTCAACATCCCCAAACTATCCATTAGTTGCCTAATGACACTTCTAATTGGGGGAATCATGGTTGGGCACTCTGGAACTGACATTGAGAAGTACTATGATTTGACTCCATGCAAAGCGCTGCCCGAAAATGCCCAATCATGACCCACCTTGAAAATTTCATGGATCGAACGCTCCAGAAATGCATGGGGAGACGAGTCATACCAAGCCTGCAGATGTGGATCCAAGATCAGCAGGGGGGGGGGGTGTTAGAATGCAGAATATAAAGTATACGAGATCAAAATCAAAACAATGCCAGGGTCATCTCGGTCCTACGTTTTACATACACGTACGGGGATCGTGACGATAGTCACATTCATTATAGAGGAGAAAAACCAAATTGAGAAAAAAAAAAAAAAAAAAAAAAAAAAAAACCAAGAAAACAGGGGTATATCCAACTCAGGCGGAACAACATTACACCCAGGTAATTATCAAGTTGACTGAAAGCGATTCAATAAGGCTTTGGCGGCAATGAGCTCACTGCGGCTGGATGCCCAATGTTGATCATCAACCGACCGGGACTGAACAATTTCCTGGAGTCGCTGAAGAGCAAAGCGCCGCAGTCGGTCGATGGTCGTCTTCGGTACTACCACCGAATGTTCCAAGTCGTTCTCCAGCATGCGAGAGGAGGCCTGGAACTTGGTCAGATGGGTCATCAATAAAGAGGGATGAGAAAGGAAAAACATCGCCACCGGTAGCACGATCACAAACATACCAAAGCCAATCCATAAAATCCGCGTAGGTAATCATCACAGAGCTCGATGCTTCGACAGAAATGCTGGATCGACTTGCTGGCTAGCTGGCCCCCATCGGGTGAGGATGTATTGATATAGAGTACTTCGCCCAACCGGGCATGGATCTACATGAGGGTTAGCCGCGTCCAAAAGGGAAGTAGGAGGGTGAAGGCGTACATTCCATGCATTAGGAGCGATAAGAAGAGCCTCCTCGAGGCTGAAGATGGCTTGTGCACCCAGCCCCTGAGACTGGTAGAGGTCGGCGAGTTCGCACCAAGCTTCCGCATCAGTGGGAATGGCATCGAGGAGCTGAATGAGAGCCGTGATTGCATCGGCAGGCCGGTGGAGCGAGCGTAGCAAAGCGACTCGGCGCTTTAGGATGGGCTAAGACAGTCAACGCTGATATTCAGCAGCCGCCGGGGGGGGGAGTTCAGCAGAGCATACCACATTGACCGCATTGTCCCCAAGAATTGTTTCGTATTCATTCAGGCATTTTTCCAGGGCAGAGGTATCTTTAGCAGTCGCCTCCTGGTAAAGGCCACGGAGCCCCATGACCCTCTCATTGGAAGCACCAAACCGGGAGCTTAACCGATCGAGACAGGCCTGGGCAGATAAATCATCACCCGTCCGTAGACAGGCAAGGAAGAGCTGTTCGACCCGCCCATATTCTTCTGCAGTATCTGCGTAGGACGAAGTGGTAGACGTGGTTTTAGAGGGATCGTGACCGAGAATTGCTGGTGCTTGCTGGGAAAGATGAAGAGCAGAGATTAGATCGGATCCATTGATGTCCCGGGAATCAATAGAAGCCCCCATGGTGTTTCAAGGGCGAGATAGACCAGATGTAGAAAAGAGAGACTGGTTTCGGGTTCACAGCGTGAAGGTAATGGTCGTCTGGAGAGGTGTGGAGACCTGGCAGCGCGCGGAGCCTGGAACACGATCCCGTGATGCTTATCCCCCACGTCTGTTCATCAATTAACAACGGATTCCAGCTCGAACCTTCATCCAGCTCCCAGGGGCGATTCAAAAGGGTCATGCTACCGGGAGATAGTGGACTGTGTATTGAATTTTTTTTCCCTTATTTCCTGATTTCTTCTTCCTCACCGTGAGAGCGAGAGGTCAACGCGATGTCGGTGGTGCCCATGACGAAACCAGCTAGACGGCGGAACTGACCCGCGCATGCTAGGTTTGAAAAATCGCTCTATGACCTGATCAAAGGTCTTCGAAACCACAAAGGGGGAGAGGATGAGTACGTTCAAGCCTGTCTACGCGAATGCAAGGCGGAAATCAAGTTACAGGACATCGGTAGGTCTCTGCATTGACATCACGATGAGGGATGAGGGATGAGATGTTGACTCTGGGCAGACAAGAAGGCAACGGCACTTCTGAAGCTTATCTACCTGGAGATGTTTGGCTATGATATGTCATGGGCATCATTCCATGTTCTGGAGGTCATGTCCTCCACGAAGTACCTACAGAAACGAGTGGGATATCTTGGGGCCGTTCAAAGTTTCCGGCCAGATACCGAAGTTCTAATGCTGGCGACCAACATGTTGAAGAAGGTCTGTTACCCAGCTAGCGCAGCACATGCCATATTTCTCTATCTGCGAACTTGATCATAAGGATTCTAATATCCCCGGTCCCAGGACATTGTATCCCCTAATATCCTCACCCTGTCACTCCCGCTGGCTACTCTACCACATATCATGACACCAGCTCTTGCTATGTCCTTACTTCCTGACATTTTGTCTCGCCTCTCCCATTCGAGCGCCGTTGTCCGGAAGAAGTCCATTGTGTGTCTCTACCGGCTGGCTCTAGTTTATCCGGATGCCCTGAGGCTAGCGTGGCCGAAGATTCAGGACCATCTCATGGATGGACAGGAAGATAGCAGCGTGACTACTGCAGCTATTAACGTCGTCTGTGAGCTTGGTTGGAGACGGCCGCACGATTTTCTTCCTTTGGCTCCCAGGTTCTTTGAGCTCCTCGTGGACAGTGGCAATAACTGGATGGCCATAAAAATCATCAAGCTGGTTTGTGAGCCTTTATGCCAGTCTATAAAAAAATCCGAACTAATCCAAGGCAGTTTGCCACTCTAACCCCTCTAGAACCGCGACTCACACGCAAGCTTCTTCGGCCATTGACAAATATCATTCAGACCACAACGGCAATGTCCTTGCTCTACGAGTGCATCAATGGTATCATTCAAGGGGGCATTCTAGATGGCGAGGACAATATCCATGAAAGGGACGAAGTTGCGGCTCTGTGCATCGGAAAGCTGAGGGGAATGATTGTCATGGATTCGGATCCTAATCGTGAGTGGGCCTTCCACCTCTTGTCTCTGGGAACTTGACGAATACCTAACCTCTTTGGAAAAAAGTGAAATACGTGGCTCTTCTGGCATTGAATCGCATTGTGACAACTCATTCTACATTGGTTTCCATGCAACAGGATGTCATCATGGACTGTCTGGACGATCTAGACGTTTCCATTCGACTCCAAGCCTTAGAACTTGCTGCTGGTATGGTCACCAGTGAAAATCTTCAGGAAGTCGTGAATCGTCTTTTTAGCCAGCTTCAATTGGCCTCTTCACAAGATAATCCCGGTCCTGGGGAAGCGTCTGTTCCGTATGAGGATGAACACGAAAATTGGAAAGGCTCACATGGCGTCATGGAGGCCCTCAACATGCCAAATAACTATCGGTCCGAGGTTATTCATCGCATTTTAGATATCTGTTCCCAGAACAACTATTCCGACGTCGTCGACTTCGAATGGTATGTTGGCATTTTGGTTCAGCTGATTAGGCTTCTTCCGCCATCAGAAGTGCACGACTACGGACCCGACCACCCCTCAATGGGAGGTCAAGAGGGCTGGAGGGCTTCTGTCGCGTCTCGGATCGGATCCGAAATTCGCAGTGTTGCTGTTCGTGTGAAGGGGGGTTCGCCTGGAAGCTACCCGGGCGGCGGAGTCTCTGCTGCTTATCGATAACAGATCGATGCTATTCCCCGCCTCTTCAAATGTTGGGGACGACGTTTTAGGACCTGTTGCATGGGTAGTTGGAGAATATGCGGGTCATCTCCAGTCACCGAGCCGAACTCTTCAATCTTTGATTGATTCGTCTACCCTCTCCTTGCCTCCCAGTACACTCCAGCTGTTCTTACAGGCCACCCCCAAGGTCTTGATACAAGTGAATCAGTCCTGTGGGACAAAGGAGGCATGGAGAAGTGAGATTTCTCTTCTCTTAGCGCGGGTTGTGGATTTCCTCGATGCACTAGCCGCTCACCCGGACTTGGACGTGCAGGAACGAGCCATTGAGTTTCTTGAAGTCCTTCGTTTAGGGGCCGAGTCGCTACAATCTGAAACGGAAGGAGTTCCATTCCTTCTAGCTTCTGTTATCCCCGACTTATTCGCCGGTTTGGAACTCAACCCTGTTGCAGCCAGCGCCCAAAAACGGGTAGTGTTTCCCCCTGATCTTCACCTGGATGAAGCATTCAACGATGATCTGCCAGGCCTGTTTCAGGAATTGGGGGGCTCGCTAGCGGAAACCACCCAGCATCATCTCATTCAACAATTTTACCACGTCGCCGATATCAGTCCACCCTCCCATAAGCCGCCTCATGAACAAATGACAGCGGCAGAAATCCAACTTGATGCGTCCTACCAGAGCAGCCTCGGCATCGCGTTGGATCACCCAGACACTATAGAAAGGAGAAAGGGATACCGGAAAGAGCGCTATCGGGACGATCCCTTTTACATTGCTCCGTTGGACCCATCATGGGGTACGTCCACCCCGCACCATGATGCCCCACATGTTTCCAGTGGCGACGCATTGGACATCGATTCAATCCCCATCGTTGATTTGAAGCTGGATGACGAGTCGATCAGGCGAGGTAAACGTGATACCTTTGGAAACCGCCGGGTGCATACTACCGCCAAAATGGAAGTTGCAGCGGACGAAACTTTTGGGTCTGAAGGGCCTGTGCCCCTTGGTCACTCCGCTAAGGCCGTTGTGGGCCCAGCTGTAAAACGCTCGCTACTACAGGTTGACTCCAGTGGGCTCGGGCATTCTGCATCGGGGGCGAATGATGGTCCAAGCCCTAGCTTGACCGGGGGTGAGGAGGAGACCGAAATGAGGAAAGCGATGCAAAATGTGGAGCAGATGCGCCTGCGCATGCAACGGGCATCCGAGCGAATCGAGTTAGAGGGAACACCTGCCGAGGGCACTCTTGTGAAGAAGAAGAAAAAGAAGGGGAAGAAGGGCGCTGATCCGTCCGGAGAAACGAAAAGGAAGAAGAGGAAAGAAGCATATGAATGAATCACATCTCATTCATGTTTGCTTTCGATAGAAATGCAAGATAGTTTAAGTAATTGCGATATAACACAGGACCCCAACTTTCCCAAGGTAGGGCAGTAGCATCCATCTATCTGGTGCCCTCGTAGGCGATCCTAACCACGGGTATCACTTGTTGGGCGGTCTTCTGTGGCAAGGGCACCAACGTCAAGGCTATGGGGCGACGTAGACTTAACACCAGTCTCAACATTCGGGGTATTTTAAAGTATTCGGGAGGTTAGCGTAGCTAACCAGTGACGCGAGATATGGTTGAGGCCACGATTGACCAGATCTCGGGGACAACCTTGAGGAGCTCCAAGATAAGTCCACCACAGACGACAAAGGCCAGAATCACTAGGCTTCTTAGCTCGTAGATCGAGGAGAGGGGTGGCAGAGGTTACATACCTAACCAGCTCGCCGAGATGGGGGTCTTTGTGGTTTGTTTGGGTTTTGTGGTTACCGGCCCTTTCCCTCGTTTGGCGGCCTCGTGCTTTGCGAACCGGTCGTTCGCACGTCGCTGTTGAGGTGTCTGTGCCTGTGCACGGTATTTTGGATTAGCAAGTTCTCGGAAAGATATCAGGATTGAGGTAGAGCTAGAGATACTCACCATGATTATTGATACGGAGTGTTGGAAGGAGTTAAGGGGAGGGCGAGGTTATCGCCGTAGATAAACTTCCCCAGGTTAAGGCCACGTTGTATTTTGGTACGTCTCGTCCTTGGCCTTGACCACGTCCATTTAATCTATTTTTACATATAGGCTTTCAGGCCCCTTAATTTAATGTAATTTAATGAAGGGGTCTACCTAAAATTTATATAACCAAAGGAAATTCGGAGTATCTGGTAATATTCCTGATCGACCAGTCTTGGTATTAGTACGAAGTATCACGTAGATTCATTACCGGGGATATGAACCCGTGATCCAAAATCCATATCTTCCTCATTCTCCCTTTCTGTGGCAAAACATCTTCCTAGATGTCATGTCTTTCATAAGATCATGGAGCACCTTCGATATGCAACAGGAGATGATCTGCGGTAATTATCAGAATCAGTATGTGACGTTTCATTCTGCAATATAAATCACTAATCGAAACGATCTAGAGACGAAATAAAATTATCCTCGAATTGATGCCCTTGGTGCATGCTCTAGTCTATTTAGTACTTAGTCGTGCCATGAGTTCGAGGTTATTACTTCAAATATCACAAGTGGTGAATTTTTAAGAATTTTGCCTTCTCTTTATGTTTTAATTATGAATGTTAGATCATATCATCAATCTATTGTAGATTTAAGTAGTACTTGTAATTGACTTTTTGAAAAGGTTACAAGATACTCATTACAATATTAATAATTGATTAAATTTAAGCGATTTTATTATTGATTTCCAATATCATTTACAAATGACAGATATAGTATATAATATAAGTTTATTAACGTAGTGTAATAAATTGTTATATAATAATAAATGATGAATAAGGATTTTAAATTTCTTATTCGCAAGTGTATATAATAAAATGAATACTGATTAATTCAATTTACAAGCAGCTAAAATTATAGGAAGAGGCATGGCTACAACCGGATGAATAGGAGCAGGTATAGGTAACGTAACCGGTAACGTAATTCACCCCCAAGCGAGCCACCCCCCCATCCGAGCCACCCCATCAACTTTCGATAATTCAAATTAACGTAATTCAACCAAAACAACGTAATATTAAATATATAAGCTATTTAGCTAAATTTGGACAATATGTTATCTTATGCCCCTGAATACCGCATTTAGAGCATTTTAGTGGCGCCCTAGATCATCGTCCTTATGCTCCTGGTTGACCGGTCGGCTCACTATTTTAAGGTTTAAATCGAGCTTTTCTAGCAATTTTTGCTAGCTCTTTAAGCTTAGCGACGGATACACCCTCTAGATAAGCTATCTAGAGCTTAGACGTTGCTTTTTTTTGCTTAATTTTCTCGTTTCTAGCACGTAAAAGCTCGTTTTCTCGAGCAAGAAAAGCGGTTAATTACATCGTGATTTAATAAGCTTTTAGCACCTAATCTATAGCGGAATTTAATAGACTTAGAGGGCTCCTAGAGCGTTAATTTAAGAGCTTTTTAATTAAGGAAGCTTACTTCTAGAGCTACTTATAATTTAATAGTGTCTTAGGCTCCTATACGCTACTTTCGCTTCCTCGAGATAGTAGTAGGGTAGGCGTATAAAGTTAAATATTAAGCTTTAAAATCACTCGATTTAGATTATATAGGACTAATCTAGTTACTAAGAAGCTATTTCTAATCGTTTCTACTTTAAAAGCCTCGTTTCGAGCGATTAGAAAAGCATTAAGAAAGTCTAATTTATTAATATGATTTTAACCTATCTATATAACGTTTTTAACGCATTTCCTATACACACGCTTTAAGATAGTAAAATAACCTACATTAAGAGGTTATAAAAGATATAAAGAGTGCGCTAGCATATAAATTAGAATCACGTCGTTTTAATAGTAAATTTCGTCGAATTTTAGAGTTAAATAGCTTCTATAACTATCGAGAACTAGAAGTCGATATTTCCCCTTTATCCTTAAGAAAGTTAATAGAAGAAAGATCTTTTAAAGCTAACGAAGTCTAATCTTATCTAAGGTCTATCTATTTAGACTAACCTTAAATTACTAGTTATCTAGAAGGCCTATAGTCTAACCTTCGTTAAAGAGTTTAGCTTTAAATATCACCATTAGAGGAAGGCTATATCTAGACGCGCCTATATACTTAATTAAGGTTACCTATTCACGATTCCCGGGCTATAAACGAGCTCGCCGACTATAATATTTAGCTCTCGTTATAACCTTTATAGTCGCGGTTAAGCCTATTATAAAGCCTATCTTATTAAAGTTATATATATCATCTTCGTGGATCCTATACTTAGATATTATCTATTGAACTAGGTTAAACTATTCTTTAATGATTTCTAGGTCCTCGTACTTAGCGCGCTTATAATTATAGCGTCTTAAGAACCTAGTCACGAGCTCTAGGTAATGTTTAATAAATTTTATAACCTAATTTTTACTAACTATTTAAATCGGGGTCATTCCACGTGTCGCTAGTAAGAGATTAGCTATTTCTTATACCATAGAAGGTTATAGGGCCGCTCTATATATATCTATAGAGATTATCTATTTATTAAGCGAATTCTCCTCGATTTTAGTTAATTTAAACGTTTTAACGCGTGATTTAACGTGATTTTAACGTCCATTAAGACGGAATTAGAGCGTTATGCGAGGGATATCATATATAAGCGCTACTTAACGAATTATCAATTTTTCCTACTTTTTAATAGCCTAGATAGCAAGCAGAATCCGACCCTCTTTTTAAGTCAAATTTTGACGATTTTAAGAGCGAATTAGGGGCATGGTGGTTAGTTAAAGAAGGGTAAGACTAATTAATTAACGCGTTTTGGTCAGGGTGGCTTAGATAGGGGGTGGCTCGCTTAGGGGTGAATTACGTTAAGCGAGCTACGCATGTAAGCCAGCTACGCAGCTAGAACACCATAGTAAATGCGAAAAATTACAACTCAGTATCTCGATAATGAATATATGAAATAACTTTTCCTTAAGATACAATAATTTTCATGCCATGTTAAGCTAATAAAGGGTATTTGTATTTAAGAATTATTATACCTTATTTAGGTGGTAAATACCAAAGATGTATAGATTGAGGATTATAATTAACGTAATTTTTGAAATCATGATAATGGAGCTTTTGAATTTCCTTAAAATCAATACATTATGTCGAGTAGTCTTATTGAAGACAGCCTATACATAATCAAATAAAAAAGGCTCGTGGGTGATGAGATATGAAGTTGTAATTTATCGCATTTACTATGGTGTTCCAGCTGCGCAGCTGGCTTACATGCGCAGCTCGCTTACCGGTTACGTTATTGGTGTTATACTCGGAGCAGTTATACTAGGTGTAGCTAGAAATTCCTCATTAAGAGGACAATTGTTTTCGTATGCTATCTTAGGATTTGGGACACCAACGAAAAGGACGTATAGAATCTACCTACCCCGGGCCTACCACTTTTCGATAATAACAATCTAGTGGTAGAGGTTCTTTGAAGGAGACGATTAACTAACTTAATATCTATTATCTTCTAGACACTTAGATAGAAAACGTTAGGAATTATAGGATAAGTAAGCGACTGTAGAGTTACTACCTTTATAGAGTAGATAGCGGTTAGAAGATAGGATTATAGAAAAATATTAGAATGCTAAGCTATAATAATAAAGATTCATATAGTTCAACTTATCTATAGATCTTAGAGTATATTAAGATTTCTATCTATCTTATATTAATATAAATTTAATATATAATAAGAGACTAAAGATATACACCCTAGGCTTAAAACTAAGATATAATTTATTAATTAGTTATATAGACTCTATAATAATTAGATAGTTATAGATATATAAATTAAATTGTTTAATTAGATGACTTTAGTTAATAGTAAATATTTTAGCTCCTTCTAAGTTACCCTGGAGTCTATAGTATTAAAATATTACCTAACCCTTATTATAAGAGAACTACGAGAGTCTTAATCTTTAGATAATAGTATATAGTAGCCTGCCTTAGAATAATCTATTTAAGTCCTCCTTAGCGGGGTATAGATTTAAGTATAAGTTATCTATAGCCCTTTCTTATTTTATATAATATATTATCTATATCTAGTCCTAGTTCTTTGATATAGATTTTACTTAGTAGGACAATCTCCTATATATAAGGGTCTAGGAAGTCCTTACTATAAAAATAAGATCCTTAATCCTAATATATAAGAATCCTTATATAGGTATTATCTATTTACTATCACTTTTATTAATCTTTTTTTTTAAATCCTATATACTATATAAAGCTTACTAGGTCTTAAACTCAGTATATCAGAATTATTTTAATTATATATTGATAAATTCTTTTTTACTTTTCCTTAGTAATTTGAACTTTATAACCTAAGCCAAGAAAGTTTTTAAGGATTTTATAAATTTTAAATTATAATAGAAGATTAATTTTATAGATTAAATAAGATAATAGCGCTAAAGAAGATATAAAGAAGCTATAACTTATAAGATAGGAAATTCTATATAAGCTATATTATAATCTATAATCTAAATCTATAAATCTTATAGGTAGGCTAATCTAATCTACAACTTAATATATAAACTATAAGTAGGGTTATAAGTTATCTACACTAACTTATCTTTATATAAAACTTTAAAAAAAACTATTCTTAAATAGGGTAAATTTACTTATTTATTGATATTCTAGTGTTATACATAGATTTCTAATTATTCTATTATGATTCTTCTAGATTTTAATGAAGATATCTTATATATTATATATAAGTATAGTAATAGTAATTTACTAGATATAAGATATATCTTAAGTAGATTACATTTATATCTAAGGGTTACTATATAGAAAATAGATATTAATTAAGCAAATATAATTTAAATATATAATTAATAAAGTATATTTTCGAAAGGCTATATAAATCTCTCTATTATATTATACCTAAATATATTTTATTATTTTGATGTTTTAAATCAAATTATAAATACAATACTCTTCTAGATCTAGCCTTATTATTATATCTTTTTATCTTTCTATACTAATTAAATATCTTAAATTTTATAGCTTTATTAAAATAGCCTTAAGTATCTTAATATATCCTAAGATTCTTATATAAAAGATAATTTAGCGCTCACTATATATCATAATAAAAGGGAGATAAGAAGATATATTTAAGAAATTACTTATTAGATCTAAAATATTAATAATACTAAATTTTTTAGGAATCCCTATTCTTGTAGTTATTTATAATGATTAATAGGTATTTAATAAATAAGAATTAACAATATTATAAATATTATAAGATCATTCTTAGATTTAAATTACTTTATATGATATACTTTAAGTATAGTTCCCTTTAATAATATAAAATAGAGAATTAAGTTCTTATAATAATTATTAATAATATAATGTGATTGGATATCAATCAAAACTATCTAATTATCTAATATAGATAATATTACTTTAATATAGACTCTTTATAATATTATTATTATTTTACTTAGTCTAAATAAACTTTTTACATCTATAAAAGCCAATCTTATAAATTATTAAGTCTTTAAAATTTATAATAAATTATTTATTATCTTTCATTATCAATAACTTAACTCTAAAATAGAAAACTACCTAAAAAAGAAGATATTAGAAGCATTTTAGACTATTTAATAATAGCTTTATGAGTTAAATGTTACTATATCCCTAATCCTTACTTAAGTAATCTCTTTAGGCCTATTAGATATAATTTTATACAACTTTTTATTTATCACATTCTATATTACCTTCCTGAAAAGAATTTAGCTATAATATATTAGATACTTAGTAATCTAGCTCCCTTACTTATTTAGTTGATTTTAATACTATTATAAGGCTCATAGTTATAAGATTTTAACTATTATGATTATATTTATTTATTTAATATCTTATATTAAGCTGTATTTATTATCTATCTTATCTTATAAAGCTCTTGAATATTCATTAATTATCTTATTTATATACTACTTAGCTTCTTAGAGCTATATAATTATTTATATTAATTAACTTTATTAAGACTAATCTATATATATTTATATAGCCTCTTATAGACTTATTTTGTCTTTAATTTATCTTATCTTTAGGTCATTACTCTTAATTAGAAAATTAGATGAATTAACATGATTAATGAGTTATTCCTTAATATTATTATAGTAATCTATATATGATACTATTAGATAAATATATAAAGTAAAGCTAAATATTTTTTTAAGACTTAAATTATTAATCTTATTAGTAATAAAGTCCTTTTTTTTCAGTAAATTTAATCTTCTCTTAATAATAAGTAAATTAAGAACAAAGATATAGTTCTAAAGAGACTATATATAATCTTAAGTAATAAGTATAAATAAAGATAAAGAAGTAATAAGATTATATTTTCTATATAATTTCTTAAAATAAGTTTAATCAATAATAGAACTATTTGTTTAATAAATATATTAATCTAATATTTATATTATTAATTATCTACTTAAAAAAAATAGAGTAGCTTAGTCGCTATCTTAAGAATTTTCTTTAATTTTATATACAACGTTATCTTTATCTTAGAGAAATAGCTATATTAAAGACTAAAGATATCATATTAGTTACTTAAGTAAGATCTTTATATCTCTATTAACAATCTTCAAATTATATATCGAAACTTTAAGAATATAATTAAAAATTAATATTATTAAATTTAAAGGTCTTTAGTATTTTAAGAATTTAGAAACCTATAGATGTTAAAGGTCTATAATTATATCTGATTAAGGCAATTTAATATATATAGAAGCTTTATTAAGCTTGTCTTAGGATTATAGATAAGTCACTTATCTTAATAATATATATATATTGTCAGAGAATGGAGTCCTTACGTGTTCTCTGAGTTCGCACTTTTTTACCGGAATTCTCCGCTATTTCATTTATGTCATATCATGTGATATTTTACTTGATTTGTTTGTTCTGTTTGATTTCTTCTCTAAATCTCAGGTATTTAGTTTGAATCTCATGCCAATTTCTTCTCCACTTTCTATCCTGAGAATTTCCTGAGAAGACCCTAAATTAGCTCAGCTTGACCACATTGCCTTGTTCATCTGATCTAATTCCCTGAGATTGGTAACCAGTTGCCCTGCCAATCTCAGACATATATATAATTTTAAGTAGATCTTTAACTACCCTTATATTTATATTAGTAAGAAATATTAAGACTAAGATAGAATATATAGATTTACTTAGACCTCTATAAATGGGCCTAGCGAGCCTAACTTTAGGCTCGTGGCCTAGCTCGCTAAGGCTCGCAAGCTTTTTTAGGGTACCTAGCTTAGCCCGTCTAGTAAATATAGATATCTACAGATATTCACGGGGTTTTCCTTAGTAGTATAACTTTTTAACCTATTTTAGTATATATAAGCCTAATAATTAATCTTAATATTATATATCTATTTACTGTATTCTAACTGTCTACTAGAATACCTACTTATTTAATAATTATATTCCTACCAGAATCCTTAGAGATACACTAAGTAATTACTATTATTTAAATTAATAAAGAAGAAACTCATACTATAAAAAATATAAGATATCACACTAAATTTCTATACTATAAAGACTATAAGAAAACCTTAAGGATACCCTATACTGATATAAAACCGCTACAAATACTAAAGAAACCGCTAAAATTATACATGTTAATAATATTAGAAATAATACCTATTTCTAGTAATAAATAAAAGTTTAGATATCTATAAGCTTAAGACTAGGCTTATAAGCCTAGCTTATAAAAGCTCGCGAGCCTAAAATTAAGGCTTAAGCCCGACTCTTGGCATGAATATCTATGTATATCTATATGGATAAGTGCTGTTTGTAGAGGTCTATAATGTACCCTAGTTTTTAGTACTTAAATTATAGCTTTATCTATTTATTATTAGACCTTAGTAAAGCCTATATAATTCCTACTATAGGACTAATTATACAATATTTATAGTTATAAAGACTAGTCCTATAAGAGTAGTGTATAATAGTTAAATTTTTAGTCCTATCCTTTAGGTAGGACTAGAAGGGTATAGTCTTATCTAACCTACCTAAAGATACAGAGTACCTATATAATTATAAATAGAATAAATTTCATATAAAGTTACCCATTGTAGATATATATTAATTATCTAGATTCTCCTATTTTCTTTTATAATAATCTCTTTCTTTTCAGAAATTTTGTTTTTTTTTTTTTTTTGAAAGAGAATGAAAAGTCTCTTATTAAAAGTATAAAAATTATAGAGAAAATATTATATTATAAATAGCTCCAAAAATTACCTAAGTAATAAGTTTTAGTAGATAAGTAGAAGATATAGTCCCTATAATATAGTATATTAGAAAGATAGTCTAATAGTCTTTACCCCACCCCTTATTTTTAAGTTTCTAAGTTTAATTCTAGACCTATATTTCAGACTAAAATAGCTTAATTTACTAATATTTTAATATACTTATATTGATAAATCATATAGATTTTTCATCTAAATATAAGTAATTTTATAATCCCTATAAGGATATATAGATATATCTAAGCTAGGAGATAGTTAAATAAATCGCTATAGGAGTAGGGTATAGTAGTTAAAACCCTTAAGTTATATCTTATTTAATTAAGCTCCTATAAATTTAGGACTAGATTTTAGTAACTCCTATAGATTTTATCTAGGTTTATGTAGGTTAAGTTATTATTATAGTTCTAAGAGATATATTAAGTATGAATATAGCCTAGAATTAGTGTTCATAGGCCTATTTAGAACTAAAGCTAAAATTAGGACTTTTTTAATAAAGAGTCTAAATTGTATCCTTTAGCTTACTAAGATTACAATATAAGTAACAATACTTTTATTATATTATTATAATAAAGGAAGATAATAAAATAGACTTCTAACTTTTAGTATAATCTTGATATAATCATCTATTAAATAATTATTAGATTATAAAATATAGATATCTTATACCAAGTCTTATATAAATAGAGGGCTAGTTAAGATATATGATCTTTATTTTTAAATCTTGATTTTTAGCTTTATTATAAGTAAACCTTTTTAATAAGCTTTTATATTTATTCAATATAAGTATAAAGCATTAGATTAGTATACTATAAATAATAATTTTACAAAATAGGGTTAAAATCTATATTATCTAACTAAATAGGCTTATTTATTTTATATAGGAGTAAAGAAGGTTTCTATCTATATTAGAATTAATTAATATTAATACATCGCCAGATAGTAATACTTAAAAAAAATAAAAATATATATTTCTTATTAATATAGTAGAGGTTTTCTTCTTACCTTACTTTTGAATAGCTACTTGGCTCTATCTATAATCATTTCTATCTCTACTTACCTTATTTTAGTATATTATATTCATCTTTACTATATTGAACTAGTCCTTTAAGAGCTTAACCCTATTTATATTTAATGATATAATTTTATAATAATTAATAACTAAATTATTAAGAGCTATATACTAAATAGATAATAAGATTAAAGTAAAATTCATAAAATAAGAGAAAGGCCTTTCTCTTTCCTTCTTCAAGAATTAGTCTTAGAATATTCTACCTAATACTATTATTCTCCTCTTCTTGCCTAGCTATTATACTTAATATAATCTATCTTATTATTATTGGTTAGCTATCACTATATTTCTAGAAGACCTTAGCGCTATAAGATTTTAATTATCTATCTACTTAGGTAATATAAAACTATAGTTTGAATATTGAACTGTAATACCTATCCTTTGGCCTATAGAATTGAATTAAGATTCGAAACTAGATTTTTAGATTATAGGACTCTTAGTTAGTAGAATATTGTAGGAATATTACATAGTTAATTATAAAGATAAAGTTAGATCTTAGTTTTGAATATTAATAAATCAATAGTATATCGTAGATTAAACTAATTTTAGGCTAAAATTACTATCAATTTATCAATCAATTATTATAAATAGTATTATAAGATTAAAATCTAAATATTTTAAAATATTATATATAAATAGCCTATTTCTTATTGTAATATTAGATAAACTTATAAACTCTTTTAACATCAAAATTAAGCTAAAATATACAGCTCTTAATAAGATAATATCGAATAAAGATATTTATTACATCTCTAAAATAAGACTACATCTTTCAATAATATCCTATCCTTTAATAAATAACTAAATAAAGGAAATTACTTAAATATTGGGGTATTACTTTTTTATCTTGCTTCCTATAGAAATAATTGATTAATATTAAATATAGTTACTAAAATAGCCTGTTTTTATTTCTTATAAGATATCCTTTTTACTAGAAATATATTACTTAAAGTATTAATTAAAAATTAAAAAGCTTATTTCTTATTTTATTAGAGATAATTATAGTACGATGGTATAACTAAATCTATAGTATCTTTTATATATTTTTATTTAAATATTAATAACTAAATGATTTTAATAAATTTCCCTATTAAAAAAGATAATAATTAATAAATTAAAGAAATTAAAGAAAAAAAGGGGAAACTAAATTAGAAATAATTTTAACTACTTCTTAGTATTATCTTAGTTAGCTATACTAAATTATTACTTTCTATATAGATTAAACTACTTAATTACTAAATTAAGTCTAAAATACCTTTTAATATCGAAATCTAATAGTAATATATTCTAGCTATATTTTTATACTTAGAATATTCTAATATAAAAAGAGATAATATAGTTTATTAATCTCTGATATTTAGATCTACTTTTTAAGTTCTATGACTAAAGAAAATATAATATTAAAATACTTAGTTAATAAAAGCTAAATTTAGTCTAGGATAAGATACTTACTAAATATTATAAAGTAAATAATAATTTATATATATTTATATAGTATAAGATAATAAGTATTATAAAAACTTAGTTTTAGTATATTTTAAGTAACCCCTATTATATATTAAAGATATAAGTAGGTTAATTCCTTAATAAGCTTACTATATTGTTATTAAAAAGCTCTTTCAAGATTATATAAGCTTATTAATAGCTAAAAAATAATAAAGAATTAAAGTTTAGCTATTAGTTTCTTTATTTATAGATACTAAATATCAAAATTTAATTTATTTAGAAGCGTAAGGATATAAAGAAGTAATGGGAGACTCATAAGATTCTATAGATAGCTAATGAAAATGAACTATAATCTTATAAAAATCTTAGTAATTAATAATGAAATTAAAATATAGAGAGAGAATTGAATAAAAGAATATCTAAAAGTACTTAATATAATAAATATAGAAGGTATAACACTTGAAAAGCTTAAAAAGTATAAGAAGTAATAATTCAGTATAGCTAACTAATATAAGAAGCTTATTTAGTATACTACTAGCAGTAGAAGTGTATAATATATGATTTATAAATTAAAAGATTTAATAATGATACACCTATCTTAATTAAGAAGGTTTTAGAAAACTAAGTACTCTTAGTTCTTACCTCTTTAACATTAATGTTTTTTTATAAAGTTAAGGATAACTTAATAAAGTATATTTATTAGACTTCTTTTGTTTATATTTTTATAAGATTATCTATCTATATTATGATTTTTAAATTTTTAAATTACATTACTATCTTAAATAACTTTAATAGTTAATATTCACTCTTCTTATAATATATATGTTATTATTATCTAAGTATTATGTTATAATAATTTTAATTAGAACTTTAAATACTCTTAAAGTATTCATCTTAATCATAGATAATATACTTAAATTAAATAAGTAACTTACTTATCTTTATTTTAATAAAAGGTAATTTATAATGTTACAGTTATATATAAGTTCTATTACTAAATATAATATTAGATTAAAATTGAAAATATATCTTATTAATTTAGTAGGAGCTTAATTTATCTATCCTCTTTAATTCTAAATAATATTACTAAAGTATCAAAGTTATATCTTAGTATTTATAAAATATTGTAATTAATTTATTAGGATTATAAAAGCCTCTATCTTAATTATAATATGCTTAAAGATATTAGAAAAGGTTAGTGTTTATATCTATCTATGAAAGTATTATATATACTAGGGATACTATATAAGAATAGCCTATAACTACTAGATTATAGATATAATAATATAAACAAAATATTAGACTAAAATAAAATAAAAATAGATAAGAAAAAGAAGCTAATTCAGAAAACTTAGGCTTTCCTAAATTCTAATATACTTATAAAGATAAAGATAAGTTTGATATATATTAAATTATACCATCATTACGTTTTTTATATGACTAGTTTTATATGTTTCTATCTATTTTAATCATTATTTCGTAGTCTATAACTTATAGGTTAAGGACGATCCTAGAAAAGAAGAAGATAGTTATTTTAGAGAAGTTGAATAGATTTTATTCAGATATAGAGCTAGGTATCTACATATAGCGACTTTATCTCTCTTAATTCATATTCAAACTGCCTATTTTTTTGGTTAAAAAGAAAGAGAGGGTAGACTCTCTCTCCTCTTCTCTTTTTCAAGAATTAGTCCTATAATATCTTATCTAATACTACTATTTTCCTCTTCTTAAAGATCTAATAGAAGATTACTTACCTAAGTATAGTTTAAGGATTACTTTCTATACTATTTTAGGATATAATCTAGATTATCTCTAATATACCTCTTTCTTCTTACCTAGTCTAACCTAGACATCGCCAAAACCTGAAAATGGGCCCAGAGTCGGGCCCAAAGCCCAACTTTGCATAAAATTAGTCTTAGCGCTCATAAATCTGCTGACCAATACAGAAAATGCACAAAAAGACTATATATTTTGCTTTTTTACTAAAATTAGTAAATGTTTGTCTTGTTTATACACTAATGGGCCCCCAATAATGGGCCGAGCATCGGGCCCAAAACCCAACCCATGAATGGGTTGGGTTGGGTTGGGCTTTGGGCTTTGTGGGTTTTGGCGATGTCTAGTCTAACCTAACCTTTATATTAAAATCTCTTGTTAATTAGATCTTAGCTAACTAAGTCTAGTTCATTATTAGTATATCTTAAAAGACTAGAGAGATATTAATATTAAGACTATTATTATGTTTAAAATTGATATTTAAGAATATATTAAGGCTAATTATCTCAGAATATAAACAATATCTAAAGTGGTTTTATATTTCTCTGCATCCTTATATATAAGTTCTTTGGTATTTCATAAGGAAATTCCTTTTAAATTTTCTTATGAAATTTGTATTTAGATTAAAATCAAAAGAATTATATAAAATAATTTCTAGAAGTCTAATATTAGATAGTAAAGTTATAATATATATTATTAAAATATCTTTATTCTGTTATTAGATTCTAATCTTCTTTTATTGATTATTAAAAGAGAAACTAATTACTAGGAAAGGATTGAAAGACTATTATATAACTGATAAATGATTTAGCTAGCCAGCCTATATTATAGTAAATATAATTTTGTATCTTAATAATAATGTAATTAAACTTTATCAGATTCTTACATCTGTCTCTTTATAATTTGAATTAAAAATCTAATCAAGTTTAATTTAAGGCTTTATACTATTACAAACAGGGTATACTATAAGGTATAAGGCTCTAATTTATCATATTAACTATATATTTAAGGTAGCTAGCTAATTTATATAGCTAACTTAGTAGGTATATCATATCAAAAATACTATTAGAATACTTAAATAAAAGGAATTAAAGATGTTTACATATAAAAATAGGTAGCCGTACCTAAACCTCACATGCCCAGTGCCCACTATAGATAGGCGATAATATAGTAATATAGTATATATATTCTAGTCATTTGGTTTAATAATTAAAGGATATATATTAAAAATAATTAGTATCTTGAAAGGAGGTCTTATTAGATAATACCTATTAAAGTAGATATATAAGATAGTTAATTTACTATAGAGATATCTTTAGATTCTATATCAAATTATTTCATATTATCACTTCATATTATCAATTAAGAAATCATAAATTTTTGTTCTTTATTTTTGATAGAATAAAATATTATAAGTCTATCTTTGTCATTATTTCTTAGAACTACTTTTATATAAGGATTAAGTTTAGTAAAGTATAAGTTAATAAAGGACTTAGAAAAGGTAATAAATATGTTTTTATAACAAAATTAAGAGTGGCTATATTTACCTTAAGTTCTAGTTAGTAATCTATAAAGAAGACAATAAAGCTTAATTCAATCTATTAATTAACCTTTTTAGATTACAATTTACTAATAAGATATTCTTAGGCTATAGATACTTAAGATAAACTTTTTTTAAGTATAAATATATATTATTATGCTCTTTATATATTTAGTTGATTAATAGACTATTATCTAGGATATTTAAGAAGAACTTATTATAAAACTTTGATAACATATCTAATTATAGTAACTTATTATATAGCTTTACTAAGCTAGCTATACTTTTATCTAGTTATAAGATATCTATAATCCTTAGTACTAAATATATAATAAGGTCTTAAATATATAATAGATAATTTAAGCCTTTTCAAAGGGCCGTTATAAGATAGTAACTAGACTTTTTAAAATATAACATATCTAGAGGATAATACCCTCTTTATTCTCCTTAGAGTACATAAATTAAGTATTTCTTTAACTAGTAATTATTGACATATACTCTAGATAGATTATATCTATAAAACTAACTAATATAAGATTTTTTTGCTATTTGATATTATAGATATCTCTACTGCTGAAAAAACCTTTATAGTTAGATTAGTAAATACCTTTTTAATAATCTCTATATCTCTCTATATATATATTCCTTCTAAATAGATTATAGACTCTAGGCTATAATCTTTATATCACTATATATAGAGTAATATCTTTGCTTTAATTGAATTTTCATTTTAAGGAATAAAGGCCTTTATCTTATACTTTTCACAACTTTTGATAAATTCTTTAGTCTTAATTTCCTTAAGATATATAAAGTAAATATTTTATAGCTTTTTTTTTATTTAGATAAATATCATTTAGCTTATATAAAGCTATTTAGAGTAAAGTTTTCAATAAATAAGTATATTAATTCATAGGGGTCCTCCTTCTAGTATAACATATTACTATAAAGATAATATTATATATTATCGATAAGATAATAAAGATGTTTTGTAAATATCTTCTTTTTTATCTTGTTAATAATATATAATAATATCTTTATAGTTAATTCATTATTTATATATATATATATATATATACATTATATATATTTATGAATTAGAAGAATAATATCTCTAAGTTATAAATTTCTATCTCTATTAGAGATTAGTTAACTTATTTAATCTTACTCTATTTGGCCCCTAGCTCTAGATAAATAATCCCTTAGTTATTACTTATAGATAAGGTCAGTTATTAGTAATCTTAGTATAATTAAATAACGCTATTCATTATATATTATTATTATTTAAGATTATCTAAGTATAATAAGAGGTACTTTAGAGAGGGGGTTTAGTTAGTGATAAAATATACTATATAATAAGGAATAAAACTAGCTATAAGTAAAGTAAGAGTAAAAATAAGATAAGATTATTATAAAATATATCTTTATATAACCTATAAATTAGCGAGGTATAAGATATTAGTAAGATATAAGGAGAGATTATAGGGTAATTAGGCGTTAAGCTAGATAATATATAACATAATTCACCCCTAAGCTAGCTATCCTAGTTAGCCTAGCTACCTTATTAACTTTAAATTAATTTAAAATAGTATAATTTACCTAAAATAACGTAATATTAAATATCTAGGCTATTTAATTAAATTTAGATAATATATTCTCTTATAAACCTAAATACTATACTCTAAGTATCTTAGTAGCGCCCTAGGTTATCATTCTTATATTTCTAGTTAGCTAGTTAGATAGAGCTTTAATTTAACTATTTCTATTATTTTAAGCTAGTTCTTAAAGCTCAGCGATAGATAGGCCCCCTAGAGCTAATATCTAGAGCTTAGAACGTGCTTTTTTAACTCTATCTTCTCCGCTCTAGCGCGTAGAAGCTTAATATCTTAAGTTAGAAGAGCGTGATTATATATATATAGATTTAATATGATCTAAGTACCTAACCTATATAAGAAAGTAGAGGGCTTAGTAGGCTCTTAGAACGCCTTTTTAAGAGCTTTTTAATTAAAATTTTATACTTCTAGAGCTATTTATAATTTGATAGTATCTAATATATACTACTTTAGCTTACTTAAGATAGTAATAGTATAGATATCTAGAGCTAAATATTAAGCTTTAAAATAACCTAATTTAGGTTATATAGGACTAGGCTAGTTATAGAGAAGCTATTTTTAATTATTCCTACTTTAAAAGCTTTAGTTTAAATATCTAGAAAGGTGTCTAAAAAGTCTAACTTATTAATATAGTTCTAACTTTACTATATAATATTCTTAATATACTTCCTATATATATACTTTAAGATAGTAAAATAACCTATATTAAGAGGTTATAAAAGATATAATAAGTATAGTAGTATATAGATTAGAATTATATAATTCTAAGAGTAAATTTTATTAAATTTTAATATTAGATAGCTTCTATAACTATTTAGAACTAGAAGTTAATATATCCCCTTTAATCTTAAGGAAGTTAATAGAATAAAGATCTTTTTAAGTTAGTAAAATCTAATTTTATTTAAGGTCTATCTATTTAGACTATTCTAGAATTACTAGTTATCTAGAAGCTTTATCTCTTTAGCTTAGCCTTTTATATATAATTTTACCTTAAAGATAACTATTAAAGGAAGGCTATATCTAGACGCGTCTATATACTTAATTATAGGAACCTATTTATAATTTCTAGGCTATAAAAGAGAGTAATAACTATAATATTCTACTCTTATAATAACTTTTATAGTTACTATTAAGCTTATCGCGAACCCTATCTTATTAAAGTTATAGATATTATCTTTATAGATCCTATATCTTAAGATTATCTTTTAAATAAGATTAAACTATTCTATAATAATTTTTAGGTCCTTATACTTTACCTATTTATAATTATAGTATCTTCAGAATCTTTTTGTAAGTTTAAGATATTATTTAATATATTTTATAACCTTATTTTTACTAATAGTTTAAATTAGGGTTATTCTATATATTATAAATAAGAGATTAGCTATTTCTTAGACTATAAAAGGATATAGTACTACTCTATATATTTCTATAGACTTTACCTATTCTTTAAGTAAATTCTCCACGATTTTCATATCTATTAAGCTAGTCTTAGAGCGTTAATCTAGAGATATTATATATATATGCTACTTTATAGATTAATAATTTCGCCTACTTTTCTATTACCTAGATAGTAAGTAAGATATGACCTTCTTAAAGTGTTAATTTTTAACGATTTTAAGAGCGAATTAGTGGTATGGTGGTTAGTTAAAGAAATATAGTATAATTAATTAACGCTTTTTGGTTAGGGTAGCTAGGCTAACTAGGATGGCTAGCTTAGGGGTGAATTACGTTAGATATTCTTAATAAATTCATAGATATTATAAAACTCTAGAATAACTTATTTTAAACTAATTTAAATCTATAATCTATTCTATAAATTAGAGGATTTTGAATTATATAATGATTAGATTACTATTATATTATTTATTATAAAATTAGGTCTTTTATTCTATTAATATAATTTAATATAAACTTGATTCTTTGTTTTAATAGATTATATAACCATAGTATCTCTTAATTCTCTAAGTAAATAGTAACTACTCTAAATTATAATCTATTTATTAGTATTATAATTTAGATTATATTATACTATATCTTATGTAATATCATTAGTAAGAGTCTAACTATTATTTTAGATTATATTCCTAAGCTAAATACTAATTATTGTATTTATATAATCTTAGTTTTAAAATATTTAAAGCAAAGTCTAAGGCTAAAGAGGTTTTTATAGATATAAACTAATAAAGATAGGTTTCTTTAATTTAAACTATATATTATAAGTTTAGATTTAATACTAAAATTTTAAGGAATTTGTTTTCTATATAAATAGCTAGAGGCTTCTATATTATATAAAATTAGATATTATTCATAAACGTCTTATATCTTTTATCCTAATAATATCTTATTTAAGGAATGCCTTTTCAAAGTTCTAGTTATAAAGTAATAAAGATAAATAGAAAAAAGTTCAATAGATATAGAATTATATTTATTTTAAAGACTCTTTTAATTTAATTTTATATTATAATAATAGAGATTAGGATACTTTATGAAATTTCAAAAAATATAATAAGAGAGTAATTATAAGAGTTAATAGGGTTTTTATAATTATAATAAGTAATACTTTTAACTTTAAAATATATTAAAGAGTTTTTAGAAAGTGTATATTATATACTTTAACTATTAATAATATACTAACTAAGCCTCCTATTTTAGTTAGCTATACTAAATTATTACTTTCTATATAGATTAAACTACTTAGTTACTAAATTACCTTTTAAATATCTTTCAATATCGAAATCTAATATTAATATATTCTAGCTATATTATTTTACTTAAATATCCTATGATAAAGTAGATAGTATAGTTTATTTATTTACCTCTTGATCTACTATAAATAGTATACTATAGGGCTTCTATATATATATAATTAAGTATATACCCCTTAGAATATTACTAATTCTTTTCTACTAATATAATTTTATTATCTATATTCTCTTTATATTATCTCCCCTACCTATAATATGATATATATCTAATAATCTAGTCATACTATAATCTTAATTACTTAGTGTTTATATAAAGGTATATGATTATATAAATTTATCAAAAATAGAGCTTCTATCGCTTAATATAGTATATAGTCTATAAGATATAACCTTAATTAATTAAGTATATTATATATAAATAAATTAATATATTGATACTCTATCTTATATAAGAATTATATTCAAATTAAATTTATAAAAAACCTAGAAGATAAAATATTAGATTAAGGGGATAATCTATCTTATAAATTAGGCGAATTAGTCTTCCAAGAATCCCTATCCTAGACTAAGTAATTATATTTTTTTATTATTACTAAATTACCCCTAAAATCTAAAGCTATTATAACATTATTATTCATACTATTAATAAAGAATAAGAGTTTTACAATATATCTTGTCTTAAAATTAATAGATAGGTAGATAATAATACTATCTAGTTTAGATATATAATTTATCGATAAAGATAAACTCTTTCTAATCCTTAGACGTCTAACCTCAACTTGAGGTGCATAGAGCCTTTATTATTAATAGTACTCTAAATTATATAGTAGCTTTTAAATCGCTTAATATAACTTTCTACCTCTATAAAAGAATATCTTCTAAGCGTTTTACTATATATATCTAGATAAAGCTCATATATAATTCTATTATACTCCTTTTATTAATTTATGAAATATTAATTATTAGATCTATTTAAGTTAATAAATAAGCTTATAATCTTAACCTTAATCTTTTAATAAGGTACCTTTATATAAATTACTTTAGTAACTTAACATTTTTAGAAATTAAATAATTCTATAATATTCTAAATTAGTTATCTATTACTATAGAGTGTCTAAATTTAGAGACGTTAGTTTTATATTATTACGCGGTACTAACTAGTTATAGTAAGTATCGCTTATAGTAGTGCTATATATACGTTAAGGCTTATCCTTAAGTCTTAGTTATAATTATACTATTACTAGTTAGCCTTATATAGACTTAGATCTATAAAGTAGACTCTTATTAGGCTATAATAGATAGTAGCGCCTAGTTAAGCTATACTTAGGGTCTATATTAAGTAATAAGAAACTAAGTAATGTAATTCACCCCTAAGCGAGCTACCCCCCTATCTAAGCTACCCTAACCAAAACGCGTTAATTAATTAGTCTTACCCTTCTTTAACTAACCACTATGCCCCTAATTCGCTCTTAAAATCGTTAAAATTTGACTTAAAAAGAGGGTTGGATTCTACTTACTATCTAGGCTATTAAAAAGTAGGAAAAATTTAATAATTCATTAAGTAGCGCTTATATATAATATCCCTTATATAACACTCTAATTCTATCTTAATAGACGTTAAAATCACGTTAAATCACGTGTTAAAATATTTAAATTAACTAAAATCGAGGAGAATTCACTTAAGAAATAGATAATCTCTATAGATATATATAGAGCGGCCTCACGACCTTTCTATAGTATAAGAAATAGCTAATCTCCTATTAGCGATATATAGAACGACCCCGATTTAAATAGTTAGTAAAAATTAGGTTATAAAATTCGTTAAACGTTATCTAGAGCTTATTACTAGGTTCTTAAGACGCTATAATTATAAGCGCGCTAGGTATAAGGACCTAGAAAATCATTAAAGAATAGTTTAAACTAGTTTAAAAGATAATATCTAAGTATAGGATTCACGAAGATAATATATAACTTTAATAAGATAGGCTTTATAATAGGCTTAATTATAACTATAAAGGTTATAATAAGAGCTAAATATTATAGTTAGTGAGCTTATTTATAGCCTAGAAATTATAAATAGGTAACCTTAATTAAGTATATAGGCGCGTCTAGATATAGCCTTTCTCTAATAGTGATCTTTAAAGCTAAACTCTTTAATAAAGGTTAGACTATAGGTATTATAGATCATTCCTAGGTTATATAATTATACCACTTAGCTAAAAAGGCTATTATATTAACCTTAAGGTTAATATACCTAGGACTAATATATATAGTAGTATATATAGTTTATTACTCCTTAATAATAGGCCTTCTAGATAACTAGTAATTTAAGGTTAGTCTAAATAGATAGACCTTAGATAAAATTAGACTTTATTAGCTTTAAAAGATCTTTCTTCTATTAACTTTCTTAAGGATAAAGGGGAAATATTAATTTCTAGTTCTTAATAGTTATAGAAGCTATTTAACTCTAAAATTTAATAAAATTTACTATTAAAATAACGTGATTCTAATTTATATATTAGCACACTCTTTATATCTTTTATAACCTCTTAATATAGGTTATTTTACTATCTTAAAGTATATATATAGGAAATACATTAAAAACGTTATATAGATAGCTTAAAGTTATATTAATAAATTAGACTTTCTTAACGCTTTTCTAATCGCTTAAATTAAGGCTTTTAAAGTAGAAACGATTAGAAATAGCTTCTTAGTAACTAGATTAGTTCTATATAATCTAGATTAAGTAATCTTAAAGCTTAATGTAATTTATCACCAAGCGGATTATCCTGGTTAGCTAGATCACCCTAACTAAAACGCGTTAATTAATTAGACTATCTTTCTTCTACTAACCACCATACCACTAATTCGCTCCTAAAATCGTCAAAAATTAATATAATAAGAAGGTAATATCTTACTTACTATCTAGGCTATTAAAAAGTAGGAAAATTTGTCAATTCGCAAAGTAGCATATATATATAATATCCTATATATAACGTTATACGCGCGTCTTTATAGACGTCAAAACCGCGTTAAATTACGCGTAAATTCGTTTAAATTAACTAAAATTAAGGAGAATTCGCTTAAGAATTAGGTGATTTTTATAGATATACATAGAGTAGCACCATAACCTTCTATAGTGTAAGAAATAGCTAATCTCTTACTCGCGATATATAGAATAACCCCGATCTAAACCGTCAGTAAAAATTAGGTTATAAAATATATTAAACGATACCTAGAACTCGATATAAGGTTCTCTAGACGCTATAATTATAAGCGGGTAAAGTATAAGGACCTAAGAATCATTATAGAATAGTTCGACTTAGTTTAAAAGACGATCCTTAAGTATGGTATTTAGTAAGATGATATCTATAACTTTAATAAGATAGGCTTCGCGATAGGCTTAACCGCGACTATAAAAGTCGTTATAAGAGTAGAATATTATAGTCGACGCTCTCTTTTATAGCCTAGAAATCGTGAATAAGTAACCTTGATTAAGTATATAGGCGCGTCTAGATATAGCCTTCTTCTAATAGTTATCTTTAAGGGTAAAATACTTATTAGAGGCTAGGCTAAAAATTTAATGCTTCTAGACGACTAGTAATTCTAGGTTAGTCTAAATAGATAGACCTTAGACGAAATTAGACTTTACTAGCTTAAAAAGGTCTTTCTTCTATTAACTTTCTTAAGGTTAAAGGGGATATATTAACTTCTAGTTCTAGATAGTTATAGAAGCCATCTAACTCTAAAATTCGACGAAATTTACTCTTATAATTATATGGTTCTAATCTATATACTAGCGTACTTATCATATCTTTTATAACCGCTTAACGTGGGTTATTTTACGGTCTTAAAGCGCGCGTATAGGAAGTGCGTTAAGGATATGATACGGCGTGGTTAGAACCATATTAATAAGATAGACTTTCTTGACGCTTTTCCAACCGCTTAAATCGAAGCTTTTAAAGTAGAAACGATCAAGAATAGCTTCTCGGTAACTGGTTTAGTTCTATATAACCTAGATCGAGTTATTTTAAAGCTTAATATCTAGCTCTAGACACCTACACCACTACTATCTTAAGGAAGCTAAAGTAGTAGTGCGTGGGAGCCTAAGACGCCATCGAATTATAAGTAGCTCTAGAAGTAAGCTTCTTCAATTAAAAAGCTCTTAAAACAGCGCTCTAAGAGCCCACTAAGCCTAGTGAATTCCGCTATAGACTAGGTGCTTAAAGCGTGCTAAATCACGATGTAATTAACGGCTTTTCTAGCTCGAGAAAACGAGCTCTTACGCGCTAGTCACGAGAAAATCAAGCAAAAAAAGGCACTTTCTAAGCTTAGCGATAGAGAGGCCTTCTAGAGCTACTATCTAGAGCTTAGAAAATTAGCTTAAAATAATAGAAATACTCGATTTTAAGCTCCATTCGACTAGCCAACCGGTTAACTAGAAGCATAAGAACGACGATCTAGGGCGCCACTAAAATGCTCGAATTGTGGTATCTAGGGTCATAAGAGAACGCATTGTCCAAATTTGATTAAATAGCTTAGATACTTAATATTACGTTGTTTTGGTTAAATTATACTGGTTTAATTATCATAATTTGGTTGGGGTGATCCGGCCGACCGGGATGATCCGCTCGGTGGTGAATTACGTTAATATTTAACTTTATACGCCTACCCTACTACTATCTTAAGGAAGCGAAAGTAGCGTATAGGAGCCTAAGATACTATTAAATTATAAGTAGCTCTAGAAGTAAGCTTCCTTAATTAAAAAGCTCTTGAATTAACGCTCTAGGAGCCCTCTAAGTCTATTAAATTCCGCTATAGATTAGGTACTAAAAGCTTATTAAATCACGATATAATTAACCGCTTTTCTTACTTAAGAAAACGAGCTTTTATATACTAGAAACTAGAAAATTAAGTAAAAAAAAGTAAGGTCTAAGCTCTAGATAGCTTATTTAGAGGGCGTATCTATCGCTAAGCTTAAAGAGCTAACTAAAATTACTAGAAAAGCTCGATTTAAACCTTAAAATAGTAAGCTAACTAGTTAACTAGGAGCATAAGAACGACGATCTAGGGCGCCACTAAAATACTCTAAATACGGTATTTAGGGGCATAAGATAATATATTATCTAAATTTAGCTAAATAGCTTATATATTTAATATTATGTTATTTTAGTTAAATTATATTAATTTAAATTATCGAAAGTTAATGGGGTGGCTTAGATAGGGGGGTGGCTCGCTTAGGGGTGAATTACGTTATATCTCTTCTAGTAAGGTAATTATCTTATTATAAAGGGTAGGGTAGACTAGGTAAGAACTAAGAGGTACTATGGAATATATATAGATTATATCCTAAAATAATATAGAAACTAATCCTTAAGGAACTATAAACTCTTCCTTAAGAATCCTAGGTATATATAGATAAGGGCTAGAACCTTACTTAAGTAAATAGACCTATTTCCTAAATCCTAGTCTTATTCTATAGTTATTATATAGTAGATTAGGAAAGTCTTAATAAGAAGAAGATATAGGGGGGATTCTCCTATAATACTTATATATAAAATAAGTATAAAGCTAGAACTATAGGTTCTAAGCAATAATATATAATTAAACGTAAAGAGCTAAATATATATATAATTGTCTGAGATTGGCAGGGTAACTGGTTACCAATCTCAGGGAATTAGATCAGATGAACAAGGCAATGTGGTCAAGCTGAGCTAATTCAGGGTCTTCTCAGGAAATTCTCAGGATAGAAAGTGGAGAAGAAATTGGCGTGAGATTCAAACTATTCTGCCGAAAATGCGAGAACTAAATACCTGAGATTTAGAGAAGAAATCAAATAGAATAAACAAATCAAGTAAAATATCACATGATATGACATAAATGAAATAGCGGAGAATTCCGGTAAAAAAGTGCGAACTCAGAGAACACGTAAGGACTCCATTCTCTGACATACCCCCCTAGATTTAATAGCATGTTAAATCTGCATATTTAGTAAGCAAATCCCATAAAATTTGTCAAATTCTGGAATATAACCAAGGAAATATAACGGGTTAAACCGTCAAAATTGACTAGACTGGTTAGATATGAGGTGCTGCACGTTGACCATACTAAGCTGTTCTACGAAGCGTTGTTGTTGTTGGGATGAAAGATGCTTAGTTAGTCCATCGGCAGGCATCTCTGAGGTTGGAACCCACTTAATTAGTAAGTTTCCATTCTGGACTTCTTGACGTAGCTAGTTCTGTTGAATATCTACATGTTTTAGCTTGGTCTTAAATATCGAGTCCTGCTTGATAAGGAGATCGACCGTTTGCTGGTTGTCGCATTGTAGGACAAAGGGCTCTTTAAGATCGAACTTAATTGATCGAAATAACCGTTTAATCTAATATAACTGTTTAGCGGCTGCTGTTATGGATAGAAGCTCGGCTTCGGTTGTTGACGTGGTAACAGTGCGCTGCTTACGCGATTTCCAGTCAATAGCTCCACCATATAACGAGAAAATATACCCTTCTGAGCTCTTTCGATCAGGATTATCCGCAAAGCTGGCGTCTGAGGTAGCCTGGAATAGCTGAGTAGCTGGCTTGCGCCCATTAAATTTAATGGTAAGGTGTTTCGTCCCATATAGATATTTGATGACGTGATCTGCTGTAGCAACATGTGACGCACGTGCCTTGGTTAAGAACGTGGATAGAGCTTGTGATGAGAAGCATGCGTCTGGTCGTGTGGATATGACGTTAAAAAGAAGGCTTCTAACACGCTGTTGATATCCGTTTAGAGCGGCATGTGATAGAGGTGGTTCAGTCTTAAATTCCGTTAGTCTTTTAGACGGCAATGGGGTCTTAGGTGCGGTATATCTAGTGAGGTTAAAACGGTGAGCAATTTTGTCAATATATGCGTCCTGTAGGATCCATAATCGACGAGTTGCATGTTCTCGGATAATTCGCATCCCGATAAAATGAGACAATTCTCCACAATCTTTTATCTCAAAGCGGTCATAAAGGAATGACCTGATTTTCTGCGCTGATTTAGTGTGTTTCCGATGATATATTATTAGTATATCATCCATAAAGACCATAATGATCACATTCTGTCCTATATATAGATATGGGTCTTCCGAAATTGGGTTAAGACCACATGCTCTTAATGCTTCGCGGAGTTCTTGTTGCCATAGAAATGGGGCAATTCGGAGACTATATAGGGCTTGAAGAAGCTTTAAAACGTGTCCTTTCCGTCTAAATCCTGGTGGATAATGATAGAAAACGTCGTCTGTTAGCCGACTATTTAAGAACGCGTTGATAGCGTCTAATTGCATGGTTTTAAGGTCGAATGCGGCTATAATAGCCAATAGAATACGCAATGTGGTGGCGGCGAGCGTGGTGGCGCGCGTATCACGATCCTCTATGATCTGCTGGTCTCCACGTGCATATAAGCGCGCTTTGTGCCTTATAACGTACCTATTTGGGTCCGTTTTATAGGCGAATACCCACCTGATAGGTAGGATTTGGTGTGTTAGACACGATTTCTGTGGAATGGGTCCACACTTGATATGAGCCTGAGAAATGAGGTCTTTCTTGACTGGAATCTATGCTTTTATTTGTTCTAGCTTCTTGAATTCTACCTCTATTGCTTCTCTGAATTGGACTCGAAATTCGTGTGTTTTAAGGTTATGATAACCTTCTGGAGGTGGTGGAATATCCTTAATATGAGCCTTCTTTGGCTGGCTCATCAGCGCGGCAGAGAACGCCTGGATAAATGGAAATAGGGTAAGATTCGACTTGAAACGTTTGGTGTTATAATCCTCAAAATCCACATTATATGTGCTATCAGAGGCACGTTTTAGGCGGTTATTCACCACGTCTTCTATGGACTTTGAGTCGTCTGAATCATGGGCAGGATTGTCGTTGAATATTGGATATTCTGACACGTTAAATCGTGAATTGTTAACTAGGATCATAGGTCTCATTGCCGATATAGCGGGTCTATCCGCCTGGTTTATTTCGGCCGAAAAAGACGGTTCTAGGAGCTGGTTGATTTCGGCCGAAGAAGACGGCTCTGGGGACTAGTCAGGTGATCCCTTTATGGTCTCTGGTGTACGTGGAATATCGCCCAAGACCTCATCCTCCCCCTCAGAACGCATATCCTGCGTTTCTGCTCGTTCTGACGTCATATTTTCCATGCTTTCCACTCTCTGCTCGTCCTGCTCGTCATCTAGCATATCGAGATCTGTGATTAGAGAGTCAAATTCTGCCTCATCAAGGCAGTTGATTATAGATCCTGAATCGTCAAAAACCTCATGTTTCTGGCGCTCAATCTGGTTAGTTGGCTTGAAAAAACTGGTCTCGTCGAAAATACAGTCTCTTGCACGAATAACCTTGTTGCGGGATGGGATCCAAATTCTCCAGATATTTGAAGCCACATATCCAACTAGATAGCCAATTTGGGCTCTTGGACTAACTTTCTGTGATCGTATAGTCGATGGAATGCGCACATATGCCTTACACCCATAGACTCGGAGATTGGAAAGAGACGGCTTTGGGTCCATATATCCAGGTGGATTAATCCCAGTCTCCATAAGCGCGTCATATAGAGCTTGGTGGGGCGTTGCCTAATTCAGTCGTCTCATGGGGGTCCGATTTAGTAAATAGACCGTAGAATTCGCTGCTTCAGGCCACAGCGAGCTTGGAAGACCTGCTTTAATCAACATGGAGCGGTATAATTCAGCAATTCGTGCTCCAGCACGCTCAGAATATCCATTCTGCTCCGGCTAACCAGGTGGCGTATAATGGTGTTGAATTCCGAGTTGTATGTAGTTAATTTGGGTAAATTGTGATAAATTCGTGTCACCATCTGTATGGAGCACCTTGACCTGAATTCTAAATTGACGCTTTAGAAAGGCAATCTTGGCTCTTAAGTCGTCTGTAATATCCATTTTGCTTGATAAATTTGTCGAAATATGATAACTAGTCACGGGATAATATGCGTGACTGATATATTGCACCTGATTGTGAGTGCGCTGTATATGGGTGAGATCCTAGTGGATAGCCTTAAATGGGGACGTTCCGGTCGTTATGGGACGCCTTGATATCTGACGTTTTGCCTTGCTGAGCTGACACGTCTCGCAAATATGTGGAAATATCGACGTCTTGTCGATCTCGATGCTAGTTGTCGAATCCTGGACGTGCTGCACCACTTCCTTGCTTATATGACCTAGACGCTTATGGACGAGCTCCATGGTTGCCTTGGTTATATGGGGACTAGACGACGTCCCATAGGTAACTGGTCGAATTGGCAAGACGTTTGATTGTGCATGTGTGGTAGTTATATCAGGCTTATGGAGGCTGTCAATATGGCAGTTTGATGTGAGAAATGCGTTCTGAAACACGTTCTCTTTGTCCCATTTGACCAGCAATATGCCAGTTTGATAATCCACCTTGCATAACCAGTTGCCATTTTTGCCTTCAAGGCAGCCAGTCCGGTCGTTGAGATACACACCTGCTGCACGTGCACGCGAGGCGGAAATGAGGTTGACGTGGAATGATAGGGAATATGCAACGTCATGGAGGTCGAAGCGGCTATTTCCCTCGGTTGGCTGGAACGAGACTGATCCAACACCTAGAACCGGCGTTCTAGTATCTCCGACTTTGACGTATGTGCTCCGTTCTACGAAATTAGAGAATAGCGATCTGTCGTTGCACACATGTGTGTTTGACCCTGTATCAAAGGCCCAATCTGGATAATTCTGCGGTGTTGAAACGTGGTATGACGTCCGAATTGGGGTCTCTTGCGGTTGATTCAACCCGATCTGGTTGAATATAGTCAGCATGCTGACCGCGTTAGCACCCTGGATGACCCAATCCTCAATTTTCTGACCCTGAGATGGGCCCTGGATCGTCTTCCTCCACCGTTTTTCGACTGTTCTCCGGTGCAAGACGTCTCGCTGATTATATAGGAGATATAATGCTCGCAGCATCTCAAATCCAGTTGTTTTGTTAATCAAAAACTCCTTCATCGACCTATTGATCGTAGATTGTAGGGCAATTTCCACTTTTCGAATTCTCTCTGACACGTCTTTAACCTCTAGACGACGTTTGACTTGTCTATTATATAATGCATCGTCCACGTTGATATCCGTGATATCTGGTACCCTAGGTAACGTTGCTTGAGGTGCATTCTGTTCTGGATTGATATAATCCCATACAGTTTGCTGCTTAGCAAGACGCTTAATTTGGGTATACCAGAGTTGCCATGTGGTAGGACCCGTTAGGATCACATCTGTGGATGTAGACATGGTGGAAGTAAGGTCAAAATGAGGTCAAAGTGAGAGATATGTGAGAGATAAGTGAGGCTTGAAGGATAGGACGTGATTTTTGGGAGATTCGTATGGAGGATTCTGAGGATTCTGGACGTTCTGGAACGTTCGAGGATATGCAAATTGTCGAATTCTGAGCTTGACGAGCTCAATTTTGGCGAATATGGAGATGAGGTAGAAGAATATGATAGACAATATTGTGGGGTAGGCCCACAAGATCAGTCCGAGCTCCACCCGAGCTCCACCAGGTGGAATATCAGAATTCAACGTTGAATTCTCCACGGAATATGAAATAGAAAATATATGAAGAAGGAAGAATTCTCCACACGAAAATGGGGTATATATAGCAGGATATTGCCGGAATTTTCCAGCAAACTTGCAGAATTTTCACCCATAAATAACAAACATAAACAACAAATAGACAATTTATGTGTTTGTATAACATAAACACATAAACACACAAACACACACAAACACACAAACAACAAACAACAAACACATAAACACGTATAGATACGTGTAGGTAACACACACGTCACACGTGTGGACAGAGAACACAAATTCTGACTTAGAATTGCGTCAAAAATGGTGAAATGTGAAAATATCACAATTCAGAGGTAATTCTATGAGGCTCTAGCTGACTAGCAGGCTCAACAGAATAGAATATGAGATATCTCTAGACCAGAGACTATCTCGGAATAACCCACACGTATAGCTACGTGTGGTCAAAACGACCTAAATCGTGTCTGTCTGAGGTTGGCAGGGCAATTGGTTACCAATCTCAGGAAAAAACAACACGAATAGCGTCAAAATATGAGGATATTGTAGTGCTTAGAGAGGGCACACCGGGCTCATAACTGTCTGAGATTGGCAGGGCAACTGGTTACCAATCTCAGGGAATTAGATCAGATGAACAAGGCAATGTGGTCAAGCTGAGCTAATTCAGGGTCTTCTCAGGAAATTCTCAGGATAGAAAGTGGAGAAGAAATTGGCGTGAGATTCAAACTATTCTGCCGAAAATGCGAGAACTAAATACCTGAGATTTAGAGAAGAAATCAAACAGAACAAACAAATCAAGTAAAATATCACATGATATGACATAAATGAAATAGCGGAGAATTCCGGTAAAAAAGTGCGAACTCAGAGAACACGTAAGGACTCCATTCTCTGACAATAATAATTATTATTCTTATGTCTAATCCTTCTATTCCTATTAATAGAATATATCCTATTATACTATTAGGTCTATTTTATTTAAATAGATAAGTTAGTACTTAATTACTAGAGGTTAGACCTTATATAATCCTATTCCTTATAATACCTTATTATTAAGGCGTAGTTTTAGCCTATTACTAACTATCCTATAGTATAATAGAGTATTCCTTATATTAGTAAGTAGTAGGCTAGAAATAACCTTAGGTAGTGAGCCTCGGGATCCTATTTATATAGGTATATATATAGGATTTCTACTAGCTCTACTATTTGAGGTCATTCTACCGCCAAGCGCTTACCCTTTAATCACAAAGTACCTAGTGTTTACGTGATCGTCGTGCTTATCTCTTTCCTAGGTACTAGTTAGCTCTCTATTTCCTAACTATGTTATAGGCTTGGTAGGTACATGATATATATAATCTATTTTTAATAATATTTTTATACTAGGCTTTATTATGTAATTTTATAAGCTTTTTTGTATATATATACTAACGCTTACGCTTAATCTAATATTGAAAGTACGTTATATAACTTTTAATCAGGTATTTAATACTGAATATAGTAGATAGTAAGGTATTAAAGCGAGGTAGAGTATAAGGAGCCTCTATACTAGTAAAATTATATTAAATTAGGTTAATTAGATTGAACTAGTTATATCTAGGTATATTATAGAATTCTATAAATATAATATAGTTATGATATATTAGTTAATTTTATAAAATATAGACTAGTATAATATATTAAGACGGTGGTATATTATTTTTTTCTTAACGCTTAAAGGGGGTATATAGTTAATGATATCGAACCCCTATATGTTAGTATTCCTAATTTAGGTTAGCTATACTAATTTGAATGATTATATTATTTTGACCAATTTTTAACTAATTATTTAATTAATTAATTCTAATTACCTTATTAAGTATATATTGTAATCAAGAGATTTACCTTCAATAAGCTCTTACTAATATTTTAGTATTAGTATACTAATTCAATTTTCCTTATTTAACGTTATTATATTGCAATCTATAATCATAGAAAATAAAAATAATTTATTTTAGTAACCGAGCACTATAATAAGCTTTTTTAAATCTAATATATCTAGTAGCTTAATAAACTATACACTTCTTATGAATTTTCAGGAATTTAGTATTATATAGACTTAATTATAATATATATAGGTTAAGATCTAATAGATAGGATATAGGTAGATTAGGTTATTGAATATCTTCTAGAAGGCTTCTTCTAGATCAAATTAAAGTCAATAGATAAGAAGTATATTCAGTCTAAGGATATAGCCTATCCTATTATTTAATTTAATATACTTAGTTAATACATTAAGGAGTAATAAACTACATGCGCTACTATATATATTGGTCCTAGGCATATCAACCTTGAGGGTTGATATAGTGGTCTTTTTGGCCAAGCGGTACGATCATGTGACCTAGGAATGATCCGTAACACAATTTAACTAGTTCTTTAATATCAACCCCTTATAATTTTATGAGTAACCCCTTAAGGTGGATTAGCGCTTCCTTCTCTCCCTTCTTTCTTCTTCTCCTACCACTAATCCCCCTTATAATATAACGTCCTGATTCGTCTATCTTATACTTTCGACGTACTTATACGCTTCTTTCTTCTTATCTCCTCTAACCGCTTTAACTAGCACGTGACGTGCTAATAGCTTATAAGCCCTTATTTATGAGACTATTAAGCCTTATATTCTAGTAACCCCTAGTAACTAGACCCCTATCTTCTTAGAGGAGACTATTTTTCTTAATCTTAATGGAAAATCCCTCTAATACCCCTTATTTTAACACTAATAATATATATTAATCCCTTTCTCTTAATATAATACTATATTAATTATAAAATAGCCTAAGCTATCTATTTTATCTAATATACTAGTCTTAGAGACTTACTAATAAGATTAGACCTGGACATGACCCGCGGGTAATATTAAATTTTAGTCCCATACCCGGGGGTATTTTCTGAAGTCTAGTCCCATTACCCACGGGACTAAAAATTACCCGTTTATCCAGGTCTAAATAAGGTCAGATTATATTAATGATATATACTTAACTAAATTTATTAATACTTAGCTCTAAGATTATACTAAGTTTATAGTATTCGTTTTAATTTTAATTATTAATATAAAGGATTAGAAGAAAAGGAATCTACTTTTATAAAAATATCTAATAATATATACTATCAATAGTTATAAAGGAGGAGATAGATTAATATTTAATAGTAGAAATATCTATTATAATTATTAAAGATTTTATATAATTAATAACTACTCTTTACGAATCTAATATTTATACTAGAAGATAGAAACTAAAGCCTAATATTTCAATATATAAACATGGGAAATCAAAGAAGGCTAATATAATATTATAATAGCTATAATAACATACTTACTATCCTTTATGATAGATAATCTCTATATGAATGGTAATATTATCATAGGCTTTATTAATATAGTAATACTATTATCTAGTAATATAGATATAGATAACTTTTTAATTAATAATCTAGACCCTGAAATAGTCAATATTAGATATAGACCTTAATCTTTTAGCTAAAATACTCTATAATATATATTAATAGCTATTTAAATATATCATCCATTTATTTATATTCTAATAACCTTACTAAGTAATAATAGCTATAGTAATTATATATATTTAAATATAACACTTTTTAACAAGTAATATATTAAGAACTGAAGATTAAGATAAAGATTAAGAAAAGGTTAATATTATATAAATTTAGGCTAATAGAATCTTAATAGATATTATTAATCTTTATATCTATTCTTTATATATAAAGCTAAGCAAGAGCTTAGCTATGTATATTATAATATTTTAGAAGCTATCTTTAACTATAATTCTAGATCTAGTTGGTTATACTATTATAATTAGATACGTATTCTTCTACAGGAGTATACTATTTATGAGATATATAATATATATTATCATAATTATTAATCTTATAATAATTTCTATATCTCTGAAGATTATCTATAGATAACTAGCCTATATTAGAAAGCTAAAGTAATATATAACTTAATCTAATCTTAACATTGATAAAAATAAAAACCCTAAATTTAATCATGAAATATATAAGATTAATAAATGTAAGAAATATATATCTTAAGATCCATAGATCTAAGTAATTAAAATAATGTAATTCCTATATACTAAGTTATAAAAGATAAATTTAGTTAAGTAATATAAGATGTTCACTAATTATAATTAATAATTATTTTTATTATTAATCTATTAGCTATTTCTATATTGAGGATCTAGTCTTTAAGGAACTTACTTAGCTATATAAGTAGATTAAAAGGTTATTAGACTCTTATATATAAGAATAGTATATTAACAAAGATAAAGAGTTTCTAAAATCTAATATATAGGTAATCTTATTAAGTTAATAGATATAAGTCTTAGATATTTTATATATATCAGTAAACTAGACTAAGTAAGAATAATGGTAAATATTTAGTTTAAATCTCTAGAACTATAATTCTTAATACTAAAATACTAGGATAAATAAATCCTAAAGCTATAAGTATAATATATTAACAACTATTCAAAATTATATAAAGATACTTAATCATTTATGAAGTTATGATATATTATTATAAATAGATATCATTGACTAATATTATTATTATATTTATAACTTCTAATATTTAGAGGTATATATTAATATTATACTAAAATAAATTTTAAACTTTTAAAATAGAACTATACCTCTAGATTAATAACGGAATAAAATATAAAGATATAAATAATCATCTATACCAAATTTATAGTCTAAAGTTATTGAAAATAAGTATGAGTAAATATCTTATATCCTAGGAAGAGAAGAGGCTATAAACCTTAATACCTATTTTACAAAAAGATCTTATTTTTAGCTAAAAACTAGAGACTTATCTAAACTAATATCATTAAAGCTATAGATCTTGAAATTAATCTCTAGGCCTAAGCCCATCTCTATAAGCCTCTTGATTATTTCTTTTATATATTATATTCTTATTATTATTACTATAGATAGTATAATAGAGTTAGAATATATATTTAAGAAATAAAATAAAAGGATAACTATCTAGGATAGGAGATGAAGAGATATACTTATAAATTAAGAATAGACTATTAAGGAACCATAGACGAGAAGAGTAGTCATTTAGCTACTCTAATTACTTAATCTTTATATAGGAGGTACTTACTGAAGATAACTTTTACTTTCTAGAAGTAATAATAAGACTATATATTAAGAAGACCTTAGAGAATATTACATTATTATAATCTTAGTCCTTATAAATTAAAAAACTAAGTAATTCATAACCGGTTACTCTAAAAATACTAAGATAATCTAAATAGAGGGATAGGGGTTAATATAAGAAATACTTTAATAAAAAATAGTAAGAAATTATACAAATAATAGATAAAGTTTTCATCTTTATATATTATATACTTCTAATATCTCCCTAAATATACTAGATATTAGATAAAGAATATTTAGCTTAATTAATAAAGTAGCTTCTTAATCCTTATCCGTACTATCAAACACTATACTATTGAAGAACAGCATCCTTATATATTCTCTAATTTATTATTATCCTTTAATATTCTTCTTCTATGAATTTTACTTAAATTCTCCTCTAAATCCTATATATCTAGTTCTTACATTTTAGTAGTAATTGTCACACGCTTTGACCACTAGTGGTGTGCTGACCAAGCCTCCCGTCTTGGTCAGCCACACTAAAGTGTCATTTTTTACCCTTTTTGAGCTTTTCCAGCGTCACACCTTCTGTATCTATTGTATAAAGTGGTTTTCCATCATCTCCAATGACCCAGCTATCAGAATCCTCAATTTCTCCGTTTTCGTCCGATCTTTGTGGAATTGGGACCAATTCTTTTGCAGCGGCTCGGAGCATGCGCATATGGTCCAACCTTTTCTCCTCCTCGTCACGTCTCCAAATTCGCCGGTTGGCATCTAGAGGTGTTAAAGCAGTAAGGCTTGATAGCTGCTTTCTAGACCTTTTGGTCTGAATTGGACGTTGACGAGCTTGAATTGAGAGGAATTTCCTCTCAAGCTCATTGGTATACTCTGTGTTGATAACTTGGCCTATCTGGTAGTGCTTGAAATCGCGTTTTAACCGATTAAGCTCTTCGGTCTGATCTTTCATTTCGTCCGATATTTTTCCAATACGCTTTTCAAGCTTATTTCCCACATAATTCAGCCTTTCAATTGTTCGAGGTGGTGAATTAATAGGCGAAGAGTGTGGTTCTGGTGTGTGGCCTAAGAGCTCGAGAATTGGGTCATTTTTATGCCTTTCATCCCATCTTTTTTGTATTGGTCCGATCATAATATTAGGATTAAAAGGCCAAATTCCAGTATCTCGAAACGCGCTCTTAATAATTCGTGGTTGGAATGATTTCTGTCGGATTGAAGTGATATTTTGAAGGAATACCCGCTTTGCTGAATCGGGCTGGAACCACGCGTTTGTAAGCGTATTTTCCTTCCGAAAATATTGTTTTAAACTCAAAAATGGCTTTTGGTCTAAAGGTTGAGCAAAATGAGAGGTATGGGGTCGAAAGCTGATTGGGATAATTCGGTGATTTTCGTAAAAATCGAGGAATTCAAACGTAAGGTGGGATCTATGCCCGTCGAAGAAAAGCACGCGTTTTCCATTAGTCCCAACGCGATTTTTCGTGTTTTTATGGAATAGATGAAGCTATTCTAGGGCAATTAGATCAGACGACCAGCTGTTTAGAGAGACTTGGATTTTATAGTGCTAATTAAGCGCTAGATTGTCATGGAACCAGTCCTCCATATGCGTCCAACCTTAGAAGATCAAATATGGGACCATAACCTAACCATCCACGGCAATACACTCAATTAAGGTAATAATTTGACCCCGATCGGTCGAAGAGAGCCTATCTAAGCTATATTAATAGCGCGTCACGACCTTTTAAGCTCGTCCTTAACCTAATTGGAACCCTATCTCGTCGAAATTGTAGATATTTTTGGGACTAATACCTTTAATCCAATCTCCAACATAGTTAAACCAGGTTATAAGACGTGAAATATCCTCTGATTCTAGCCTATTTTTATCTATAGGCTTCTGTTTAATCCAAAAGAAGCCTTCTGGAAGACGTCGGACGAATCGGCTAGACCACATCTTGCTAACCAGAGGCTGGTTAGAACGTGCTAAAATTGAATTTACGCAACGTTCAATCTCTTGGAGCGTACAAGGCGCCCATAGATCATCAAGCTGCTTAATATATCGGATTAAAGCAGCTTCTTGCATCATATTCAGCGCTCGTTATGGTGATATTTTCGTCTTAACTTTTCCGCGTGCGTGGAACCGACGGAGTAGCGACCGATATGGAAGGCTAAACGACCGGGCTAATTCCGTTATATTAGGCTCATTTTGGTCGGATATGGTAGCTAGGGCTTGCTGGTAATGTATTTCGAGTTCAGATGGCATATTTAACGTATTTTGGTAGAGAAATGGGATTAAAAGGGTAAAAAATGACACTTTAGTGTGGTTTGACACTTTAGTGTGGCTGACCAAGACGGGAGGCTTGGTCAGCACACCACTAGTGGTCAAAGCGTGTGACAATTATAGTTCTCATTCAACAACTATTTCTTCTATATTTTCTATATCCTAAATCATATTACCTTAATTATGTAATCTAATTCCCTAAGATTAGTACTTGATCGCCTTACTAAGTTTAGATATATATTTTAGCGTCTATGCCTTATAATATATTTTAAAAGCTATAAGATTATAGGCTATATCTCAGATACAGTTTTACTACTGCTAATTAAGGTTTAAAACTTTAAGTAATGAAGTATTCATCTTTTTATAAACCTGTTTATTTTTCTAATTTTATCGGAACTTATTTATCAGTATTAGCTATTTCTCCCTAATATCAAATTTTAATATATATAGTAGTATTATTAAATCTTAGATAGTTATATTATATAGTAGATCTTTAATAATAGTAATAGATATTAGGTATAAAGCTAATGAGTTCCTTTATATATATATTAATTATAAAGATAGAGAGGATATTATATATTATTATGAAAAGAATTAGATATTTATATTGATGTTCATTTTAGATTATCTATAAAGAAATCTTAATAATGTCTAATAAAAAAGTTAATGAATAAATAATTAATAATATAAATTTAACTTATTACTCTTAAGGTATTATATAAACCTATTATATCAACTTAATTATCAATATTTTCATTCTTTAAATATAATCTAGAGGCTATCTATTGTTATAAACTATATAGATAATTAAGCTTCAGATAATATCTATATATATATACATAAGATACTATCTATATAATCTAAAAGTATCTTAAAAGCTTTTATAATATCTTTATTCTAAGATTATCTTATTAATCCTAGAGATTTAGTTTTTATAATTAGAATCCTAAAGCTAATGTTTTAAAATAAAGATTATATTGATTATAAATAGATTATTATGAATTTTATGAGTTTTATTATAATATTTAGTAAGGTTATATCTTATAAAAATTAAGTACTTCAAGTATTTCTTTCTTTTAAAAACTGTCTTTTATTGAAATTAGTACAGTGGCGTTGGTTTAGTCTAAGACAACCTATCTTTACCGCTTTTACCACCGCTTTCTATATTGAGTTAGCCTACCTGAGCACGCGTCTCAACACGCTAATATAAACATATATCATACGTTCAGACACGCCTTTCAACCCCTATATTATATGATTTAATATGATATGCCTCTAATTCGCCGTGATCATATAGCCGCACGTCATCATAGATACGAACTTGCTCCATATAAACGTACTAAGCTTATCGAGCTTAAGTTAATTAGATAGTCATATAAATAGATACACAATCGATATCCCTTAATTCCAATCTCCACAATTAAGTCCACATGGCTTAGAGCTCATCAGAATGGGCCCTCGCAAGAGGCTTTGCCTTATTCTAGCCAACTAAAGAAGCTTAATAAGGAGGATAAGGAGAATATCCATTAAGCAATTAACGACAATCTATAGGTTAAATATGATGATCTTCTTACAATAGTTAACCATAAAGTTTATCGACAAATAATTTAGTCTTCTTCGCGAAGAGAATCTACGTAAATAGCTCCGTCTTTAACGCCTAAAGCTTACCAAAGAGTAAGCTCAAAAGCGGTTTAAATAGGCTCAACGAGTCCAGGATTATAGCTCTAAGAAGTGGATAAGAATCTTCGAGTCTAACGAATCAATAATTAAAAGAGGTAAAGGTGCTCGCCGGGAGTATACCTTTAACCGACCCTCGACTCAAATCGCACTCCAAGATATCGACGCAGTTGATTGTCATAAGGGTAAATCGCAAATATTTTGGGCTGCTTTATCAGGAAGTAGTCGACGGACAGGCCTCTCCCCCTTTTTAGAGACCCGGATTCACCTCATAGAGGGCTTACTCAATGGGTAATCCTCGAGCTTTACCAACGAGTCCTTCCAACTTTATTAAATAGAGTTGATGGCGCTATTTTCTAACAAGATAACGCTTCTATGCATACCGCACACGTTATACGTGATTGGTTAGCGGACTAAGGCTTTGAAATAATGGCCTGGCCCCCTTATTCACCTGATTTAAACCCAATTGAAAACGTTTGGTCGCTCTTGAAGGCAAAAATCTATGAATTACACCCTGAAATCAGAGGCATGCCAGACAACGACGAGACCATTGAATACGTTATTTCTGTGGCTCAAGAAGCTTGGTAGTACATGGATATAGATATGCTTGGAAACCTTACTATAACCATGCCTCATAGGGTGCAACAGGTGCTTAAATATGAGGGCTGGTATACTAGCTATTAGATATGTAGGAATTTAGGGGTTTTTGACTGGCAGAAAACACGGTCGAATATAAGGCGGTAAAAATGGGTTGTCTCAGACTAAACCAACGCCACTATAAGATAACTATTTTAGATATTTAAGAAGGTTATTATAGATCTTAAAGATAACATAGCTTGAGTTATCTTTACTTTTATATAATACAGTAATAAAATTAGAAAATAGATGGATAATTTAGAGAAAATATTTAATTTAGCGCTATTTATCTTTACTAAAAGAGCGATTTCTCAACTTAATTTATAAAAAATTTATTAAGTATAGTTTATAGTGATTTTACTTAATAAGATATAGAAAGAATTAGATTTAAGAATGAATATTTATAATCTAGGTAAGAATAAGCCTTAATATTAATACCTAAAGAATAAGATATATTTTATAATTTCATAATCTTATATTATATAACTAATAAGGGTTTAAATCTAAATAATTATAATAATAAGTCCTTATAATAAAAGAAAGATTATATGTTATTAAAAGTATCTATAATCTCTTATTTATTTTATTATATATTTCTGAAAACTAATTATAACTTATTACCTAACTACTTATAGTAATTTTATTTTTAGATTAAATTCTATCTTATTAAAGAGCTATTTTAGACTTAACTAGACTATACAGATTATTTATAAAACTTAAATAATTATTTTATCATCTTAAAGATTAACTAATTATACTAAATCCTAGATATAAAAACTATACTATATTATTACTAATTATTACTAGGATTTAATTTATAATATAATAGGGTTTATAAGTATTTCCCTAGTGTGGGTCTAGTTAGTTTACCCTAATAACTACTATATTTTTTTTCCTCTTATAGTGCCCTTATTAATTTAATAGAGATTAGATCTATAAGAAAAGAAAAGAAGACTAAAAGCTAAGTTAACCCTTAATTAATATACTATCATTTTATATATATATATATAAAAATAGCGTATCCTAGATATAATTAGCTAAGGATTTTAGCTATAAAATGATTTATAATATATTAAAATACTTTAAAGAAAAATAATATATTATTTCCAAGCCTTAATCAAGAAGACTAAAGATCTTTATTACTAGATCTTATAGCTTAGTCTATATAAAGATTTATATAAACCTATTAGATAACTTTCTATATATATATTTAATTACTTATTTTACTTAATAATTTAATAACTTTTAAAGATATTTAGTCTCTTAAAGTAGTTGTTAAAATAGAAATGGAAGTTTCTAATCTTAAGATCTCTTATAGAAAAATAACACTATTATACTTAGAAATAGCTTTAGGTTTAAGGAGAAACTATAGTTTAAAATTAGATCTTTTTAGATAAGTATTTAGTTTAGTAAATTATAAATATTAAACTAATATAGTACTAGAGGTTTATATCTAAAAGATATTGTTAAAACTTAGTAAACATTAAAGTCTATATTAAGGATATTTTATAAATAGTTTAGGGCATAATTTAGCTTAGAGGATATTTAGAATTAATTATTATAGAATAAGATATAAGAGAGGGTTCTTAGGAAGGATATATAGTAAATTTATACCTAGATATATTTAAGGAAAATCCCCCTTTAGTCTATAAGCTTAGAAGAGTCTTTTAGTAAGATAATATAAGGATCTATATTAAATATATAATAAGAGACTAATTTAAAGAGTATAGGATTTATATTAAAGATTAGCCTATATACTTATCTAATTTAAATCTTATTAACCCTATCTAGGGGTAGTTAAAATTAAAGCTTTTTTTTAGCTCTATCTAGAGCTTATCTAAATAGGAAGGTCTAAGAGTAATTAGACTTATTCTAAAGTATATATTAAGGAGATATAATAGGCTCTAGATTAGAGTATAATAGATAGTCTAATTCTAAGTATAGGGAGATATCTTAGAGTAGTAAGAGATATATATAGATATATCTAAGATTAGTAGGGTAACTAGTTACTAATCTTAGGGAATTAGATTAGATAAATAAGGTAATATAGTTAAGCTAAACTAATTTAGGGTCTTCTTAGGAAATTCTTAGAATAGAAAGTAGAGAAAAAATTAGCATAAGATTTAAATTATTCTACTAAAATACAAGAACTAAATACCTAAGATTTAGAGAAGAAATTCAATAGAATAAATAAATTAAGGAAAATATTATATAATATAATATAAATAAAATAGCGGAGAATTCTAGTAAATAAGTATAAACTTAGAGAATATATAAGGACTCTATTCTCTAATATACCCCCCTAGATTTTAATAGTACATTAAATCTATATATTTAGTAAGTAAACCTTACTAAATTTATTAAATTTTAGAATATAACTAAAGAAATATAATAGGTTAAACTATTAAAATTAACTAGACTAGTTAGATATAAGATACTATATATTAACTATACTAAGCTATCCTATAAAGCGTTATTATTATTAAGATAAAAGATACTTAGTTAGTCTATTAGTAGATATCTCTAAGGTTAGAACCTACTTAATTAATAAGTTCTTATTCTAGACTTCTTAATATAACTTATTCTACTAAATATCTATATATTTTAGCTTAGTCTTATATATTAAGTCCTATTTAATAAGGAGATTAACTATTTACTAGTTATTATATTATAGGATAAAGGGCTCTTTAAGGTTAAACTTAATTAATTAAAATAGTTATTTAATCTAGTATAACTATTTAGTAGCTATTATTATAGATAGAAGCTTAGCTTTAGTTATTAATATAGTAATAGTATATTACTTATATAATTTCTAGTTAATAGCTCCTCTATATAGCGAGAAAATATACCCTTCTAAGCTCTTCTAATTAAGATTATCTATAAAGCTAGTATCTAAGGTAGCCTAGAATAGCTAAGTAGCTAGCTTATATCTATTAAATTTAATAGTAAGGTATTTTATCCTATATAAGTATTTAATAATATAATATATATACCTTAGTTAAGAATATAGATAGAGCTTATAATAAGAAATATATATCTAGCTATATAGATATAATATTAAAAAGAAGACTTCTAATATACTATTAATATCTATTTAGAGTAGTAAGTAATAGAGGTAGTTTAGTCCTAAATTCTATTAGTTTTTTAGATAGTAATAGGGTCTTAGATATAGTATATCTAGTAAGGCTAAAATAGTAAGTAATTTTATTAATATATATATCCTATAAGATCTATAATTAATAAGTTATATATTCTTAGATAATTTATATCCTAATAAAATAAGATAATTCTCTATAATCTTTTATCTTAAAGTAGTTATAAAGGAATAATCTAATTTTCTATATTAATTTAGTATATTTTTAATAATATATTATTAATATATTATCTATAAAGACTATAATAATTATATTCTATCCTATATATAGATATAGATCTTCTAAAATTAGGTTAAGACTATATACTCTTAATACTATATAGAGTTCTTATTATTATAGAAATAGGGTAATCTAGAGACTATATAGAGCTTAAAGAAGCTTTAATATATATCCTTTCTATCTAAATCCTAGTAGATAATAATAGAAAATATTATCTATTAGTTAGCTATTTAAGAATATATTAATAATATCTAATTATATAGTTTTAAGGTTAAATATAGCTATAATAGCTAATAGAATATATAATATAGTAGTAGTAAGTATAATAGTATATATATTATAATCCTTTATAATCTATTGGTCTCTCTATATATATAAGCGCGCTTTATACCTTATAATATACCTATTTTAGTCTATTTTATAGGTAAATACTTACCTAATAGATAGGATTTAGTATATTAGATATAATTTCTATAAAATAGGTCTATACTTAATATAAGCCTAAGAAATAAGGTCTTTCTTAACTAGAACCTATACTTTTATCTATTCTAGCTTCCTAAATTCTACCTCTATTACTTCTTTAAATTAAACTTATAATTTATATATTTTAAGATTATAATAACCTTCTAGAGATAGTAGAATATCCTTAATATAAGCCTTCTTTAGCTAGCTTATTAATATAGCTAAGAACGCCTAGATAAATAGAAATAGGGTAAGATTTAACTTAAAATATTTAGTATTATAATCCTTAAAATCTATATTATATATACTATTAAAGGCACATTTTAGGTAGTTATTTACTATATCTTTTATAGACTCTAAGTTATCTAAATTATAGATAGGATTATTATTAAATATTAGATATTCTAACATATTAAATCATAAATTATTAATTAGGATTATAGGTCTTATTACTAATATTATAGATCTATCTACTTAGTTTATTTTAGCTAAAAAAGATAGCTCTAGAGGCTAGTTAATTTTAGCTAAAGAAGATAGCTTTAGGGACTAGTTATTTATATAATCCCTTTATAATCTCTAGTATATATAGAATATCGTCTAAGATCTTATCCTTATCCCTCTTAGAATATATATCCTATATTTCTACTTATTCTAATATTATATTTTCTATACTTTCTATACTCTACTTATCTTACTTATTATCTAGTATATTAAGATCTATAATTAGAGAGTTAAATTCTACCTTATTAAGGTAGCTTATGATAGACCCTAAATTATTAAAAATATTATATTTCTAGCGCTTAATCTAGTCTATTAACTTAAAGAAACTAGTCTTATTAAAAATATAGTCTCTTATATAAATAATCTTATTATAGGATAGGATCTAAATTCTCTAGATATTTAAAGCTATATATCTAACTAAATAGCCTATTTAGGCTCTTAGACCTACTTTCTATAACTATATAGTTAATAGAATATATATATATACCTTATACTTATAGACTTAGAGATTAGAAAGAGATAGTTTTAGGTCTATATATCTAGGTAGATTAATCCTAGTCTCTATAAGTATATTATATAGAGCTTAGTAGGGCGTTACCTAATTTATTTATCTTATAGGGGTCTAATTTAGTAAATAGACTATAGAATTTACTACTTTAGGCTATAGTGAGGTAACAGGACGACCTGTTACCGCCCGGCAGAATCCGGCCGGATTCTGCTAAGCCACACCGCCTCCGGCCGGACCCTTGAGAAGAGAATCATTAGGATTCTCTTTAGAAAACATGCAATCCTACTCGAATCACAATAGTAAGCTTAGAAGACCTACTTTAATTAATATAGAGTAGTATAATTTAGTAATTTATACTCTAGTATATTTAAAATATCTATTTTACTCTAGCTAACTAGATAGTATATAATAGTATTAAATTCTAAGTTATATATAGTTAATCTAGGTAAATTATAATAAATTTATATCACTATCTATATAGAGTACCTTAACCTAAATTCTAAATTAATACTTTAGAAAGGTAATCTTAGCTCTTAAGTTATCTATAATATCTATCTTATTTAATAAATTAGTTAAAATATAATAACTAGTTATAGGATAATATATATAACTAATATATTATACCTAATTATAAGTATACTATATATAGGTAAGATCCTAGTAGATAGTCTTAAATAGGGACTTCCTAGTTATTATAGGATACCTTAATATCTAATATTTTACCTTACTAAGCTAGTATATCTTATAAATATATAGAAATATTAATATCTTATTAATCTTAATACTAGTTATTAAATCCTAGATATACTATACTACTTCCTTACTTATATAACCTAGACGCTTATAGATAAGCTCTATAGCTATCTTAGTTATATAGGGACTAGATAATATCCTATAGGTAATATTATAGATCATTCCTAGGTTATATGATCGTACCGCTTAGCTAAAAAGACTACTATATTAACCCTTAAGGTTAATATGCCTAGGACTAATATATATAGTAGCGCATATAGTTTATTACTCCTTAATAACTATTCTCCCTCTCTCTTAGGGCATGACCCTATGCCTATAGCCCTATATAGAAGCATATAGCATATAGTATGACTTATCATAATAAGTTAGAGGTGGTAGGGCTCGGCGGCCTTAACGTGGCTATATATTTAAGGATCATAATTTAGCTATATATAATATAGGCCCCTAAGCGTAAACTAGGGAACAGGGGATGATATAATCTCATATGGCCGTCCTTTGAATTTCTTATAAGCTCTAGCCTAGATTTAAACGCGCGACCACGTAGAATCTAGGCGGTGAACCGTTAAGGGTTAATATAATTGTTACGGATCATTCCTAGGTCACATGATCGTACCGCTTAGCCAAAAGACCACTATATCAACCCTTAAGGTTAATATGCCTAGGACTAATATATATAGTAGCGCATATAGTTTATTACTCCTTAATAGGTAACTAGTTAAATTAGTAAAACGTTTAGTTATATATATATAAGGTAGAAATAAGGGTAATATAGAATAATAGGGAATATATAATATTATAGATATTAAAGTAGCTATTTCCCTTAGTTAGCTAGAATAAGACTAATCTAATACCTAGAACTAGTATTCTAGTATCTTTAACTTTAATATATATACTCTATTCTACAAAATTAGAGAATAGCGATCTATTATTATATATATATATATATTTAACCCTATATTAAAGGCCTAATCTAGATAATTCTATAGCGCTAAAATATAGTATAATATCTAAATTAGGGTCTCTTATAGTTAATTTAACTAAATCTAGTTAAATATAGTTAGTATACTAACTATATTAGTACCTATATTATCCTTTTTAAATTTATCTAAAGCTATCTTAAATAGTAAGCTCTTACTAGCTACTCTCTTAAATTATAAATCTATATCTTTATCCTATATATAATTTATTAGTCTCTTTAATAAATTAAGGTAGGTATAGTCCTAGAATTAGTAATTTCTATTATTTAGTATATTCTAATAGGGGTAGTAAGATATCTATTTAGTTAATTTACTTAATTTAGACTATTCTATCTAGTCTAGAATATCCTAGAATATAATATATAACTAATAGAATAAGGTTATCTTAGGTTTTTTAATCTTAAGATTCTAGCTAAAACTTAGATAAAGTTTATTAAAATCTACTTAAATATTATTCTTAATCTTTAATATAACCTTATTATAGGTTTAGTTATACTATAATAGGGTAATATTATATATAGTATCTATAAAGTCTAGAGATATATAATCTATTATCTATATAATAGTAATTCTATCTATAATACCTTTATAATATATTATCTATACCTAGATAACATAATCCTTAATTTTCTAACCCTAAGATAGGCCCTAGATTATCTTCCTCTACTATTTTTTAACTATTCTCTAGTATAAGATATCTCGCTAATTATATAGAAGATATAATACTTATAGTATCTTAAATCTAGTTATTTTATTAATTAAAAACTCCTATATTAACTTATTAATTATAGATTATAGGATAATTTCTACTTTCTAAATTCTCTCTAATATATCTTTAACCTCTAGGCGACGTTTAACTTATCTATTATATATTATATTATCTATATTAATATCTATAATATCTAGTACCCTAGATAAAGCTACTTAAGGTATATTCTATTCTAGATTAATATAATCCTATATAGTCTACTACGTAGTAAGGCGCTTAATTTAGGTATACTAGAGCTACTAGATAGTAGGACCTATTAAGATTATATCTATAGATATAGATATAGTAGAAGTAAGGTTAAAATAAGGTTAAATTAAGAGGTATATAAGAGATACGTAAGGCCTAAAGGATAGGATATAGTTTTAGTGGCTTAGAGAGTTATATAGAGGATTTCTAAGGATTCTAGATATTCTAGAATATTTAAGGATAGGTAAATTATTAAATTCTAAGCTTAATAAGCTTAATTTTAGCGAATATAGAGATAAGGTAGAAGAATATAATAGATAATATTATAGGGTAGACCTACACAGTTAACCTAAGCTCTACCTAAGCTCTATAAGATAGAAAATTAGAATTTAACGTTAAATTCTCTATAGAATATAGAATAGAAAATATATAAAGAATGAAGAATTCTCTATATAAAAAATAGGGTATATATAGTAGGATATTACTAGAATTTTCTAGTAAACTTATAGAATTTTTACCTATATATAATAAATATAAATAATAAATATAAATAATAAATATAAATAATAAATATATAATTTATATATTTATATAACATAAATACATAAATATATAAATAATAAATATATAAATATATATAGATATATATAGGTAATATATATAAAATATATATAAATAGAGAATATATATTCTAACTTAGAATTACGTTAAAAAATAGTGAAATATAAAAATATCATAACTTAGAGGTAATTCTATAATACTCTAGCTAACTAGTAGGCTTAATAGAATAGAATATAAGATATCTCTAGACTAGAGACTATCTTAGAATAACCCACACATGTAGCTATATATAGTCAAAACGACCTAAATCGTGTCTATCTAAGGTTAGTAGGATAATTAGTTACTAATCTTAAGAAAAAACGACACGAATTATATTAAAATATAAGGATATTATTATGCTTAGAGAGGGCACACCAGGCTCATAACTATCTAAGATTAGCAGGGTAACTAGTTACCAATCTTAGGGAATTAGATCCGATGAACAAGGTAATATAGTTAAGCTAAGCTAATTTAGGGTCTTCTTAGGAAATTCTTAGGATAGAAAGTGGAGAAGAAATTGGCATGAGATTCAAACTATTCTACCGAAATACGAGAACTAAATACCTGAGATTTAGAGAAGAAATTGAACAGAATAAATAAATCAAGGAAAATATCACATGATATGACATAAATGAAATAGCGGAGAATTCCGGTAAATAAGTGCGAACTCAGAGAATACGTAAGGACTCCATTCTCTGACAAAATATTATATAAAATATAAGCGATTTTTATATATAGAATATATTTCCTAATAAATATATTAAATTATATATAATTTAAATAAAGTATAGTAGTTTAGCATATTAGGATATAGATATATATATATTTAATAGGGTAGGGCGTAAAATTAGATTAAGGAATTACTTTTAACTAGTTAGTATATTATATCATTAAACTAAATCTATAGATACGATACTTAAGTAAATAATAAGATAGATTTAATATAATAGCTTAAAATTAAGAAGAGTATTATAATAATTTTGATTTACATTAATAAAGTACTTAATAACAGCTATAAATACTTATCTATATTAGAAATTATTAAAATACTCAAAAAAGGCTAGGTCTATAAATATTAAAATAAATAGAAATTTAATAGCGTAAATTATACAAGTAGGGCGTGAATAGTCTATATATAATATAAGTTTATCTTAATAAAAGGATTTTATTAAACTAGTTATCTTATTATATAGAAAAGCTTATTAGTATATAGTCTAAATATATGAATTTATATCATTATATTAATATTAATTCTAAATATAGACAAATTTTCTTTAAGTTTATTAAAGAAATATATAGATAGCTTTAGTTAAATGATATAGAATTAGAACTTATATTTAATAATATAATATTTTATAGCTTAATTATTAAATTAAAATCCTATTTAAGATAATTATATAATAACTAGGCTAAAGTAGATAGCCTAAATTAGCCCTATATAAACACTATAAATAGGTATAATAGTAAATACGTATCTAATTATCTAGCAGATATAGATAGATAGGCTATATTAAGATCTGATCTCATATTAAGGACTTATATAAAAGGTAATAAAGTAAGAGATTACCTATATATCTATAAAGACATTAATTAAGCTATTCTCTAAATTACCTTATTCTACTTTTACTAACTGGCCTATTAGATTTATAATTTTATTATTTTTTTCAAAGTTAATATTTAATAATATAATATATTTCTTAGTCTTTAAAGATTCTAATCTAAGACTTATTCTAATTTAGGATATAAAGTCTTATTAAAACTCTATTTTTTATATTTTAATACATGAGATACCTCTTATTAATATCGAATTAACACTATAAACTAAATATATACTCTAAAGTTAAGCTTAATATAGAAGAGTAGTAATAGATTAACTCTAATTTAAAGTATATATCTCTTATATAGTTTATAACTTAAGCTTTTATATATAAAAGATAATATAGTCTATAACACTTTAAGGTCAGAAATAGGCTTTCTAACTACCTTAATATGATAATAAAGCAGTTAAATAAAAAGAAAGTTTTTAATAAATAAGTAAGACTTTACTCTCTTAAAATAAATTAAGATAAGTTAGAATTCTATTATACAAAGACTAAGGAAATCTATGATAATCTTTATATAATTAGAATAATTCTTATTCTTTAATATGAACTATAGTTCTATACATTAAAAGTATAGTAATAATTCTTATATATCTTATTAGATTTAAAGAACTATAGTAAAGTTTTAAAGAATTGCTAATTATACCTCGATTCTGCTAATTATACGCCCTTATAAATAGGCCATCTAGTTTCTAACCATAGCTATCTATAAAATAATCATATCCTTAGTCTTCCCTCCACCAACATTCCCACTCCGCCCCTCTAGCCCTATAAGGATTATATCTTATTGAGAGTTAATAATCTTAAACCGCGATAACTCACGATCAGTTAATACTTCGAGAGCGTCTTATAATATAATAAATACTTCCTATAAAGCTTTAATCAGCTATACTTACCAAAGCAAAATAGTATATATATTAAGTATTAGATAGTAAGGTAAGAAGAAATTAAAATAAAAGCCACAGGGCTAGAGGGGGGGGGAGGGAATAGGAAAATCAGTGGAGAGAAGACTAAGGACATAATTATTTTACAGATGGCTATGGTCAGAAACTAAATAGCTATTTTATAGGTAAGTATAATTAGCAAAATCGAGGTATACTTAGTAATGCTTAATTTTTATTTCTAAGATATAATATTTATAGAATTTAGTATAGTTAAAAAGACATAATATAAAAAATATTTTCAATAGGATTACCTCTATTTTTATTAGATAAATATAAAGAATAAACTTATTAAATATCTAAGTATAAATAAGTAATACTTCTAAATTTAAAGCTTAACTTAGTTATTACTTTAATCTCTTAATTTAAGATTAAAAGAAAGTTTTATCCTTAATATTCTAGAAACACTAGAGACTTAAATTTTTAATATTTATATTAGTTATTTAAGATATTTTCTTAACGCTAGTAAGTAAGATAAATATTGAATACCTCTTAAACTTAATATTATATATCTATCATTATTATTATAGATCTCTAAGTACTATTATAATCTAGGATATTATAATATTTAGGTAAATCTTAATTCTTAACTTTAAGGATGAAATATTTATTAATTTAAATAATTTACTTATTATTTTTAGTAAAGGGTAATGAATAAAAAAGTGCTAAGAAGTTAATCTTCCTTAGCTAAGTCTAGACTATAAAGCTTACTATTATTAATACTTTAAAAGAATGAAATTATCAAGATTTAAGTACTATTAAATAAATATACACTTAGAAAAAGATAATAGTATACTATAGATATATTAAATATATCTATAAGAGGAAAGTAGGATTAAGGATAATAATAATACTTTTTTTTAGTAAAAAATAGTATTTAGGTCTAGATATCAAGTAAATAAAAGCGTCTAAGAAGAGATGATAATAATAAGAGTTTTAATTCCTTTTTTTTAGATAAGAGGCTTGATCTACCCTCCTCTTGAAAATATAACTTCCTTATTATAATCTCTATTCCTTCTTTTAGTATAGTAATATTAAAGATGTAAATATAGATTTCTGAATAATAAATCTAATCTTCTATTATTAGCTTAATACTAAATAAATAGTTAAGTACTATATAAGTTATACTAGTTATATATCTATTTCTACTCCTATAAAAGGACTAGGACTTCTATAAGAGTTAAAGAGATATAAGTAAGGCTATAATATAAATATAATATAACTATGTAATATATAGACTATAAGATAAATTTAGACTAGCATACGTACCTAAGAAAATTATTTAAGGCTTATACTTTAATAAAGGTATAGGGTAGAACTTAAGTGTTCTCTAGTAATTATATTATAATTAACCTAGATATGTAGTATTATATATTATCCTTATACTATATTTATATTATTCCTCTTATATAAATTATCCTATAGAATAGTACTCCTATCCTAATAATAAAGCCTATATTAAGCGCTTAAGGAATTTTTGTAAACTTAAAATAACTTTAGAAATATATAATTTCTACCTTAATTAAGTAAAGAATATTAGTGTAACCTAAAAGAGTACTTTTTAACTAAAGATAATTCATAAGATATTTAAATTACCTGGAATTTAACTCTTTAATATCAATATTATGCTTTAGTCTTTTTATAAAAAAAAGGATAAAAGATTTGAAGATTATTATTATTTTAGTTAAATCAAAGATCTTTATCTAAATAGAAAGATTTTTATGATTTCTTAGGATTCTTATTAGTCTTAGTCATATCTTTTTATAGTATTTTTGTTAAATATTTAAATAATTTCAAAAGGATCTTATTTTTATTTTTCTCTACAATTATTTAATAACATATGATAATTATATAGTAAATCTAGGATTCTATTGTAGATATATTAAATCTAAACTACCTAAACTACCTTATTCGAATTAATCATATTATCGCTTATTTAGAAAAAAAGAAAAATCATATATTAAAATTAATAATTCATAATAGAAACATAATGAGCTATATCAAGAGCTAAGAGATAAATATACTATTAAAGAATAGAAAAGGAATAAGGTAAAATTAGAAAATAACTAAAGTTATTTTATGCTTTTTTATTATATTTTCGTTCATAAAAAATTATTCTTACTTCTAGCTAATTAATTTATTTATCTTTAAGGCGTTCTTTATTATTCTTCTTCATTTAAATAATTATATATATTATTTACTTTTATCCTAATATCTAGGTTTTTTTGAAATAAGCCTAAAAATCAAATATCAAGATCATCTTAGAAAAGAAAGAAGAACGATTATTATAATGATAGAATCTTATATATATAACCTTATAAGACATACTTAATTAATCATATATTAATTATATAGTAAGGCTTTAGTATTAGATTACAAATTTAAGTAAATTTAACCCTTAATAAGATAATTATAATTATATAATATCATTATTATTATAATAGTTATAATATAGATAAACGTAATCAATATCAACATTACTAATATCTATACTACTCTTCTTAAATTTTTAAGCTCATTAAAATGATATACTCTTACTGATTACTTTTCAAATATAAATCTATATATTTTTAAAAAAGAATGTACTAAATTAGATAAATATATCCTATTACTACTGCTATTACTACCATTACTACTTTATTTATTTTATACATAATTAGTTTTCTTAATAAATCGATATAAATCTAATCATTAAATTATTTAACTAACTTTTTTAATTTGATCTAGAGTATCTTGAAATATAATATATACAACATTGTTAAAAAGAGGTAATATCTAGCTTTTTAATATTAAGATTCTAAATAAAATTATCATAATATTAAAAGATTTATTAAAATCAATCAATGGTTTTACCGTAACTCTTATAGGTAATAAGCTTATCATAAACTTGCTTATGTTTAATGGAGCTAGTATAATATATAGTATTCATAAAGTACAATAATATATAATTATTAATTTATATATTGATAATTTCTTTTTGAATATCTTCATAAAAGTAGACGAAGTTATTTAAAGTTTAATAATCTGGTTTCAAAATAAATCTTTATTAGGAATTGTCTTATAGTCTTATTAATTATTAATTGTATAATAACCCCCTTTGATATATCTTTACTCTCGAGATATTATTTCATCTACCTATTATATATTATAGAGACTATAATTATATCTAAAATATCTAATATCTATAAAATAAAATTCGCCTTAATTACGATATATATATATATAGCCTCTTCTTATTGTCTTCTTTTTTAGAAGCTAACTTTTATAATTAATAAATGAAGCTCTTTAAGGTTAATACCTAAAAGTCTTTAAAAGATCCTATTAAGAACTAATTCACTAAAGAGAAAAGAGAAGTATCTTATTATAGATTATATACTCACATTTTATTAGATCTTCTGTTATCTTAAAATACAGGATAAATTATTTATCTAAACTTATAATATTTAGGCTTATCTTCCTCTATATTTGATTTATTCAAAATGCTAATATAGTTATCTATATAAGTTTCTTTAACTATGACACTCTTTATCTCGTACCTAAGTAGTCTAATAATAATAACCTTAGTGAATTATACTTAGAATTATCCTAAAATCCTATAATACCTTATACCTCTAATACCTCCTCTTATAGTATATATTATAATAGGCCTTTATCTTAATCTAGCTATATAGAAAGTAACATTAGAAATTAGCTTAAACTAGGATTTAAATAACTTTATAATAATATATATATATATATATCTTTATTAGAGAATTAAGTCCTTATGTATTCTCTAAGTTTATACTTTATCCTTTCTAAAGAGTTACTATTTATACCTCGATTTTACTAATCATACCTTAACTTTACTAAACATATCTCGATTTTACTAATTATACCCCCTTATAAAATAGCCATCTAGTTTCTAATTATAGCTATCTACGAAACTATTATGGCCTGAGTCTTCCCTCTATTAATATTCCTACTCTACCCCTCTAGCTATACACTTTTATTTTAAATATAGCTAATATATGACTTTTATTAGTATTCTCATAATATATATAAGAATAATACATCTAATCTATTTTTAAGTTTGATTTCTATCCCTCTTTCTCCTACGCCAACTCTAAATTCTTAGATTCTATTATTATAATCCCCTAAGGATTATATCTTATTATAAGTTAATAATCTTAAACTATAATAATTTATAACTAGTTAATACCTCTATGTATCTTATAATTTAATTAGTACTTACTCTATAAGGCTCTACTTAGTTATCCTATTTATCTCTTCTTTTAACTACTTTAATATTTATTTTTATAGAGTAAAGACCCTTTAATTAATTAAAAATTTATATAAGATATATAGGAATAAAAGCTTCTTACTTTTCTTATTATTATATAGCTTCTATTTTAACTAGTTAAGTACCCTAAATTCTATAGCCTTATTAAAATAGCCTAAACTATCTTAATATACCTTAAGATCCCCTTATAAAAAGCTATTTAACACTAGCTATATATTATAGTAAAGAAGAGATAATATATACTCTAGAACTTACTTATTAGATCTAAGATATTAATTATACTTAATTATTAGATATCTCTATTCTTATAGATATATTAATAGCTATTCTATTAATAAGGACTAGTAACTATATTAGATATAGAATATAGTCTTTTACTTATCTCCCTTTTTAATTTTAATAGAGTAGTAGGTATCCTATATATTAAGCTTAGAGAAGTACTAGGCGCCTAAGATCTAGTTAAGAATCTCTAAAATAAGAGATAATAGATACTAATTCTTTACTATAATATAATTTAGTCCTTAGTAGTTAATATATAAATAAAGGCCTCTATCTTTCTTTAGTATAAAAAGGATAGAAGCTCTAGCGGGGCTCTTTAAAGCTTAAATTTATCTATTCTTAATATTCTTATTAATATATTCTTATAGAATATATAGCTTATTCTAGGATAATAGGTAGATTAGTCTATAGGGTACTTTAGTACCCTCTATAAGATTAATTATATAGTTAGTTAACTTCTAGGGTAATAGAATTTTAGACTTATAGGTAGAGAAGATATCCTAGAACCCCTTAAATTTAGGTAGGATTTATTCCTCTTCTATTACTATCTTATTATCTCTAGGTAATAGGATAGCCTCTAGTAATTATATAATTATAAAGATATAGGCTTTATTCCTATAGGCCTTAGTAAACTTCTAAGGGCTATAAATATTAAAATTTATTAATATAAACTACTATTCTTTCTTCTATAGGATAAGATATATTTAATAGTCTATTAAGGTAGTTATAAATAAGAGAATAGGGCTCTTAATTAGGGTAGGATCTTAATCTATAGCGATATATAGGTATATAAATAAGCGAGTAGCCTCTTAGGAGTCTTAAAGTATTATAGATATATAAAAGATACTATAGCTAGGAATATTAAGGTTTCTAGCTACTTTTAGGGTAGGAATTATAAGTTTTTCTTATTTAAAATAATAGAGTTTAATAAATTTAAAGCTAATATAATTAACTTTAGCTCTACTATTAAAGTCTACTTAGACCTAGATAAAGTCCTTAATTCTAGTATAGATATAGAGTTATATTATAATCCCTATTACTAGATAGGGAGTTAGATTAATAGATTTTAGTCTAATTCCTTAACTTTTATTAATTTACTAGTAGATAAGGCCTAGATTAATTATAGAAGATTAAGATATTTATTTATAAAGTAATTAGTACTTTTATAGATATTATAAAGTATAGTTTTCCTATCCCTTTTAATAGGGTTTTAGTATATTTTTAATTAGTTATTAGTATTTTAATTATAATATAAAGTATTCCTTAGAGATTAATTCTTAGTATTATTACTCTATTAATATCTTATATAGTTAGATTAATTAGGTTAGTCTTAGTTTTCCTAAGATTTACTATTAGCTCTAAATTACTTAGTATCTTAATCTTATTCTTTCTAGGATTTACTATTAGAATACCCTTATTTCTAGGCTAGAGTAGGCTTAATTAGGTTCTAGTAATATACTATAACTTTAACTATTTCTTTATATTAATTTAGTAAAGATTAAATATAATAATAGATCTTATCTTTTAGAATTAGTTATAGTTTAGTAAAGAAGTTTAAGATATAATTTTCCTCTAACTTATATTTAAGATATTATTCTAGTAAGTAGAGGTAGATATAGAAATCTTAGGGATCTTAGGTAACTAACTAATATACTCTTTCTAGCTAATCCTAGATATTTATATAAATATTAGTAGCGTTCTAAATTAGGGATAGGTTTTAGTCTTTAAAAAAGCTCTAGGTTTTAGTAGCTTTTTAGTAGTCTTCCCCTTACTTTTTAGATATATATTTAAACTATTTTATTTAGTAAGATAACTCTATAAAGCTTAGAGCTTCTAGAATCTTAGTTTTATTATTATAGTAGTAGTATAGAGTAGCTTAGAAGATAAACTTAAGATTAATTAGCTATTTATAGCGCTTCTATATAGAGAATCTTATATTAAAGGATAGAATATTATTAATTTTAATATTAATATTCTTTAGTACTAAATTTATAGTAAATTAGGGGTAATTAGATACTAGACCTAGGGGTTTAAGCTAATAGAGACCTATCTTAAGTTTAGTAATCTTTTTATAGGCGGCTTTAATCTACTTAAGCTACTAGATATAGAGGTTTATTACCTTAAGGATTACTATAAGGTCTTCTTCTAGGGTTATTACTCTTACTTAGGTTAGGGTCTCTATAGCGGGGGTGCTAGTGGCTCTCGCGGAGTAGGTTCAGCGGGTATTCGCTATCTTTCCTTAGGTAGTTAGGGGGTTAGAAGGATTAGAATTATTAAGGTAAGGTAATTAACTAGGTAAGGTTTAAGATATCATATATAATTTAACTATAGAATAGACAGAGACTAATTCTTAAGGAATCAACTAATTCCTTAAGTATACTAGATATATACATGATAGGGCAGAACCCTAAGTAAGTGAGTCATGCAGGTGCTTTTCGGGGGGAGATCGGGCATGATTAGGTAGCGTCTCGGCCTATCCTGATATCATGCCCTAATAACGAGGTTACACCGTAATAAAAACTTTAGTGAGTTTTTTATTATTTTTTTATTTTATATAAAATCTGTTATAGATTAAATGTATTCCATTTATAATTTATTATAATCTTAATATAGACTAGACTATGATTTTATTTCATTTTTAAATATATAATTATTACTTTACTTATAAGTTCTTATTATACTAAATTATTTCTTTACTACTATATATCCATCTATTATATCTATAAGCAGCAGCTATCATTACATGCGACCTACCTAAATAAGAGCACAGCCCTAACATTAGTTTCATAGCTTAAATCAAAGCTCCACAGGAGGTAAGACGAAGCGTACTCGACAATCGTAGGCGAGGATTAGATAGGCTACTAATTTACAGGAAGAAACGCGCTAGCGGGAGAGCCCTAGGAAGAGCGGACTCGAAGGTGGATGATACAAAAAGCAATAGAAAAAGACCTTAGATGTCCCTACCTAAAGATATGAATGCCATTCACCTCAGGATAGATCCCCCATAATATCCTCCTCCATTTCCAAGCCAGCACCCCTACCTAGAGATGGGTTTATAACTGTAGCACTAGGCCATGCTTGTTGGCCTTTCACCACATTATCAATGAATTCATCACTTAGACCTAGGCCAGTACTATTTTCTTCCACACCACCAAAGAGGGACTTAAGTAACTGCTCCTCCCTTTCGAGCTGTGTTTGCATCCTGGTCTCACGAGAGACCTCTGGAAGAGAGGACAAATCTGCGAAACGTAACATTGTATCCTTAGAATGAAGGTCAGACTGTACCAATGTCACATCTATAGCATCAGACGCAATAAGTGACGCTAGGTTGGCTTCATCAACCCCATTAACATCCATAGGTGATGGTGATATGTGCGACCGAAGCTCTGTCATAGTTAAGGCTGCAAATACCTTCTTGGCCTTGATCAATGAATGTGTTGAGTATGCATTGACTACCTGCCAAACAAGGCCCGTGTTATTGTCCTTATCAAAGGCGATTAGTTTTAAGAGCACACTAAATAGTAAATCGTGAAGTATAAAAACGATTGCACTCACCAGACGCCAAATATCTCGACCAGCATCTACTTCCGCCTCTAGCATCTTCATATCCCCACGCTCAAAAGCTTGAGCGACGTTGACGTAAGGTTTGGCCAGGGATTGGAATGTTTTGACCACATGAGGTGCAGTTATACTCGGAGGTGGACACAGCTAATGGAGGCAAGAATCAGCTAGGTCGAGATTTAACCATACACAGAAGATGGAATACGGTCACTCACCTTGCCCTTCTCGAGTAGTCCTACCAGTATCCATTTTTTATAGGCCTCGACCATTATCATGCTCACAGAGCCCATGGTAGGCATAGAGATCACAGTGCCCAAGAAATGTGATGCCTTGCGCCACTCTTTTAGCGCCAAATAGATCATTCCGCCATAGAGAAAGTACCGCAGGTAGTCTCTGTATGATATCTTAGACGAAAGACCCGTGGTCTCATTCATGAACAACAGACTTGATCTGTGCTCTGCACAGAGCATCGAAAGAGAGTTGGACGAAGCACGGCTCGGGAGCGCAGGAATATGGCGTATGTGCTCGTCCAACACTGGCAAAGCACAGGTATACGCCTTGGCCGCAAGACAAAGCTGGGCTAGAAGTACGTGGGTTGATGTCAAGACAGCACAGGATGGATCAAGTCGTAATAATGCACTTTGGATCAGTGGTGCAGCCAAGAATGGCTATTTAAAGTCAGTCGACCTGATAACCATCAGATGAGTCGAAAAAGCCTTTACCTTTGAAGCAGCTTGCGCAGCTTGTCCCATTGATTCGACCAATTGAAGCCATTCGTGACCGACATACCTGACTTGGATAGGTTCAAATTCTTCTAGATAATGCGCCGACTTTGACCATAGTGTTCCGAACGGGAGTAATTCTTTTGGTAGGGTCCCACCAGACGTTTCCCGTAGGGTGTGGATCTGGAGATGCAGAAGAAATAGGTAGGTTATAGAGTCCTTCCGGGGATCAAAATGCTAGATAAAATAAAGTCAGTTGACCAGCCTTAAAGTGCTATGAGAAGAGGCAAAGTGGAGATCGTGTTGACTCGCATTTAAGAGTGCCTGATCGTAAGCAATGGAGCCCAGATCTTTCTTCGACATCAATTGCCGGACATATGCAATATGGTCACGTAGCCGGCGGTCGTAGTCCTCATTTGAAAGGCTAGTTGGATCATGGAGGGCTGCCGATGCCGCGACAAGGTCGGTGACGATAGACATGCTGGCGCAGAGCCCGATGCCACGTACTGTGAGTGGGGCTGATTCGTCTTGGATGGAGATTAATGGCTAATGTGGTCTTGAGAATCGGTGAGAATTCCTATCTTAAAGAAAGGGAACAGTGGCAGGAAATGATCGTGTGTTCGAGGATCCATTTACCGATTAAGCCTGAGCAAGGAGCAGCTCGGGAGAAGCTATGGAAGTGGAGATGGGAAACTATAGTGGCGTTCCATGAGTTTGAAACGAGTCCCCCACTTATTACATAATATTCTGCCACCTTTTCTTTGAACCAAAACCTCACACTCTGTAATAGCACTAAGAAGTTTGAAGCACCCTGAGACCCCGCCTCTTCTGCTACCTTATATACATAATTCCCCGCTTTTTGAACGCCCTTTTACACACTAAGTGTGTAGTAGGAGTTGAATAACCTAAAGGCTAGTGAATATTATGTAAAGTCTTATACAGAAGGTGGCTGATAATAATAGGCAGTGAAATAGCTGCTGATTATATTAACAGCTTGAAGACCCAGTCAGATATATTGCTAAATATATTAAGTACCTACTATGCCATCTATCATTGCTACCAAAAACATGATTCAGAATATTATTGTTAGCCTGACACAAACAATAGACGGTCTAAAATAGTGGTTTCAAACTCATGCAACACTATTATATGTTCCCCACACCGCTCCGATTGTGCCCCTCGTCTTGACTCATGGATTAGTACCATCTTTTTTTTCCCTTCCGCCCCAAATTCTGTGTCTTCTTTCTCGTCAGTAATTTTCTCCCTGAAACATTGATCACCATAAGCAGGACAATGTCATTGACCGAGTCTGCCGCGGTGGATGTGGCTCGTAGCGCGTCCCTCGCGTCTCGCAAACTCGCAATCCTCCCCGATGCGGCCCGGAACGAAGCCCTGACGGCACTTCACAAAGCCTTGGATGAGAACCGGGCGACAATTCTTGCAGCCAATGCAAGGGATGTGGAGGCTGCTACTCTTGCCGCCGACAGCGGCGACCTGAACCACAGCGTTTTGAAACGATTGGATCTGTCTCGGCCCGGCAAATATGACGATATGTTAGAGGGGATTTTGAGTGTCCGGGATTTGGAAGATCCTGGTGAGCTTATTTCGCACTATTCTCTCATGACCCCGCTCTCCCCTCAGAAGGGAAGGAGGTCTTTCTAATACCAGAATGCAACTAACCGCGCGAGAGGTATACAGTTGGCAAAATCACAATGCGGACTCTGCTTGATGAGGGTCTGACTCTGGAAAGAGTCAGCTGTCCTATCGGTGTCCTCCTGATCATCTTTGAGGCTCGTCCGGAGGTTATTGCAAACATCGCTGCCCTGGCCATTAAGTCAGGCAATGCTGCAATCTTGAAAGGTAATCCCTTCTGCCCACTTGAAGGAGTGAGGCAGCCATTATTGACACACTCGAAATAGGTGGAAAGGAATCCCTTGAATCATTTGTGGCTATTGCAAATGTTGTGTCTGATGCCATTGCTGGCTCCCCAGTGCCAGTAGCGTCAATCCAACTTGTTAAGACCCGGGATGCGGTTTCGTCTCTCCTGGCCCAAGATTCGCTCATTGATCTTGTGATCCCCCGAGGCTCCAATGAACTAGTACGGTTTGTGAAGGACAATACCAAGATCCCCGTTCTTGGACACGCCGACGGCCTCTGCTCCGCCTACATTCATTCGGATGCCAACATCCATACGGCAGTCAAAGTGATCGTGGATTCCAAAACGGATTACCCGGCTGCTTGCAATGCGTTGGAAACATTACTTGTGCATGAAGATATCTTAGACTCCATCTTCCCCGTCGTTGCAACCGCTCTTCTTGACAAGGGAGTCTCTCTTCGATGCGATGAGGCATCTAAAGCGGCCTTGTTGAAGGCTTTGCCGGCGGAGAAAAGTACTGGGGTGCTACTAGCTACGGAGGCAGATTATAACACCGAATTCCTGGACTTGGTGTTGGCTGTCAAGACCGTCCCTTCTATGGTACCTCCAACCTCAGCTGTCGAGGCCGCCATCGAACACATCAACCTACATTCGTCCAAGCACACCGAAATCATCCTGACCGAGTCCCGAGAGCTGGCGAACTTGTTCATGAGTGGCATCGACAGCGCTGGGGTTTACTGGAATGCATCCTCCCGCTTTGCCGATGGAATGCGCTATGGGTTTGGGACAGAAGTGGGCATTAGTACCAACAAGATCCACTCTCGGGGCCCCGTCGGGCTCGAAGGCTTGACCATTTATAAATACTTGATCCGGGGCAATGGTCATGCAGCTGGAGACTACCACGATGGGCCCGGCGGACGGAAATACGTCCATTCCAAACTACCCTTTTAGTGTCAGGTTAAAGCTCTAGTCCTACATAGATTCTACCAAAAAGCCAATGAATACAACGAATTTTTTTTTCCTTTTTGAAACATTTCGCAGTCGTAGAAAAGATGAGGACTAAGCCGGATGCATTTTTCTTTTGCGCCCCCTTCCATTCGTAAATTTCTGATCTCGCCACCCAATTAAAGACATGTTGCCTCTTTAGGTACATCGACTTGGCTCTCCAGCCAGACATAGCGAGATAACCAGACACTCCATGATTCCGTGCGATTGGAGATTCGCCGGAAGACAAACGCACAGCAAAATCAGTGCCTGTACCACTATCTCCCGAAAGCCCTTTAGACCTTGAAACCCTTGGAGCGTCTGCGACCACGGGCCCGCTCGAACTTCCGGCCCTTGCTGGCAACGTAAGGCTTCTGTAGAGATGGCAGATAGGTTAGCATGTCAGATTCGACTTTGATAGAACAATTGAGCGATAGAATACTCGACGCACCTTGTGGGAGTGGGGGCCGAAACCGAAGTGCTTAACAGCCTCGCGGGCGTTCTTAGGGCCGCGCAGGAGCAGGGTGTTGGCACCGGTAGGGGCACGGAGGGCGAGCTGGTCCAGAGTCAGGACCTCACCACCGGCCTTCTCGATACGGGCACGGGCGGTAGCGGTGAAGCGCAGAGCAGCGATGGACAGCTTGGGGACGGACAGAAGGCGGTTATCATCGGTAACGGTACCAATAACGACGACGGTCTTGCCCTTCTGAGTCTCGTTGATGTTAGAGGCGACACGCGAGATCGACACGGGGGGACGGTTAATGCGCGACATGAAGAGACGACGGAGAACCGCCTTGTTGAAGTTGGACTCAGTGCGGCCTATCAGAGATCCCAGATCAGTATCGGTTCGAACACACAAATTGCCTCCACACGTGCGGTGTTGCAGATTGGCAGAGTTGGAAGATTTCGATGGGGATTCATACGAGCAAGGAAGCGGTAAAGCTTCACGAGCACCTGCAAGTAAACGTTCTCGCTCTTAGGAGCCTTGCGGTGGCTGCTGCGCACATGGTGCCGGTCCAAGTCGATACCTAAAATTTTCCAATATCCGTCAGTCCTGGAGGGATTTCAAAAGGAACAACGACATCATTATATTCAACGATGGCTGCATTCACAGCGACGAGTCTGAGGGATCTGGAATGGTAGCACATACCCATGGCTGCTGGTATGAATTGAACACCTGGAGTTAGCTTGCTGTCGCACCCGTATGGAAACTGCAGGAGGTTTTTGGTCTTGGACTTTCGGCTGCGCGGGTGTGTGTGGGTTGAGCCCTACACTAACCCAGATTTGGCAAGAAACGAGTCACGTGTAGCTATGTATTATGTAATCGGACTGAGATTTGTAGTCACCTGATTGCGTCCGATTGATCCAAGTGGCAATTTCTCCGCTTAACGGTGTCCACCCACATTCTACTGCACTGTACAGTAGTCTATGTTGTGGAGTCCATATGTACATCACACAAGGTGGTGATAATATAATCATATGCACTTTGGATTGAGCAAGATTTTGTAGCAAGAGACTCAATTCAAAACGATCCACAAGTATTTGAGATTGCTCAACCCGAAGACGGAAATTGTATTCTACCTCGTCTAGATGTACTTGACGCTGGAATTATAACAGGGCTGAAATAGGCAGGAAAGGAAAACTTTATATACAGATCCCCCTCTCCCCCAGATGTGACATGGAAGGGAAGGAAAAGAGAGGGGATAGGAAGAGGGTATATATGCCAAATGGTCCCCGAAAAGAGATGAGAACAACGCTCATCTAGGTATCTTGCACTAATCCTTATCCTTATCCCCGAGACTGACAAGGAAATCCCGCGTCAATTCAAAGCTGAGCCAGCTGCTGGCCATGCTGGGTGCGACTTTCAGGAGATTTGGCCCAATCCCTTTGAAGAGTCCCCGCAAGCCCTCCTGTGCCACAATCACTCGTATGGCATCCCAGATCGATTTATACTGATACCCCATTCCGGACATGGTGTTGATTTGGAAGCGTCGTCGCAGAACGTCACTAGTTCAGAGATTAGTCTTCACCTTGTATAAAACACAGATAGAGGAGACAGAAAACGAAACATACAAGGGATATGTGCATGTTTGGGCCACTGCCCCGGAGATTGCACCGGCCAGCAGCTTCCGCCACGGGCTTGGGTTCTTTTCTCCATCTGGTGTCAAATATGTTCGCACCGATTCGTAGGTCATGAAGTTCAGCCCCACCTGCGACTATTAGCAATGACGTCCAAGGAAAACCCGGTGGAAGATAGTGAAGATGCTCACGTAAGGCGCTACTCCAACAACGGTAGGCGCAATGCCACGATAGAGGGCGATTGTGCCACCCTCATTCTTGTAAATTGACACCATGGTGGTGAACATGCCTGGCAGTTTCTGGGCGGGGTCTCGGTTTCCAAGGTCGGCAAACGAAGCAGACTGGATGGAAAGTCGCGTGCGAACAATGTCCAAAGGGTAGGTAGAAGTCACGGACGTTATGCCAGCAGCAGCACCGCATAGGAGGCGGCGAGCCGGTGACATATCACCATCAGGAGACTCAGCGAACTGCGACGGCATCAGTCATCAATTCAGATGTCTACCGCAGGGGCGGCACTTACTTTCTTGTAGAAATTATAGCTTCCAAATTGGACCGCAGAGTAGGGGATGATACGAATACAATTCGTTCCATTACCGCGCATGAACCCTCGCCAGCCTTCCTCTCGGCCCATTTTCCCTAGGGCCTTCCATATGGAGAGTTTGTATTCTTCACGTCCCACGCTTTGGATTTGCAGGAGGATTTTCAAGCGCTCCAGTGGTGATACAATGGTCCGGGAGACTGCGCCAGCCACTCCACCGGCCATGAATGCGGCAACAACCGGCTCGGCAACCTTGTTTCTCGCTTGACCCAGCATTGATGGCGGCCGAGGAATAGACTCCTAGGTGAAGACAAGTAATCAGCCTAAAGGACGTTTTAAATTGGGCTTGAACGCCAACATACCATGGCCGCATTTTGGGGTAATTGTAAGCCCTGCAACGCAGGTTTCGCCGCATCATCCACACCACCGGATTGTGTACCATTTTGACGATTAAGGCTCATTTTGGCAGCATATGCTTTGAAGATAGCGGGTTCGCAGCTTTGAAAATAAAAGATACGCTACCAGCGATATATCGAGCTCCTTTCACTCTCGTGCACCCGAGTTCCTCAAATCCAGTCCTTGTATGCGGGGAAGGGCGCGAATGAAGTTTCGAATGACTGGTCGTCAGGTAGGAATTCAATGTTCCCCCACAAGAAGATTAGCGCCTGTTCTAGATTCAATGTGATTAATGCTGGCCATGAAGCTTGTCTGTGATTGTCACTGGCGAATGCTTTATAGGTCCATGCTTCCGTGGATTAACAATAATGTCTTTTTTGGAGGAATCCACTGGCTCGATTGAAGTACTGGAAAGTGTGGGTAATCTCAAAAGGTGCCAAAAAGACCGCGGTGAGGGTGGGTTGCGTCTCCGAAGACAAAGGGGGTGTGAGAGCTGAATTTCTGCCCCGAAAGGTTCAAATTGATCGATCTGTCGATTTGGTCCAGAGCAGGGAAGGGTGACTTTGTCTGATAGAAGAAAGATTGGAAGCCTCGCCTTGTAGGGGGTTTCCAGGACAGATGGATTTTTCAGAGAGGGTGCGTGAACTGAGCTTCAAAGTGGAAGAGAGTTGAAGGGTGAAATACAGAACATCATGCCGACTGCCGACATCTACGGTACCTCCCGATGGTGCCACACCTAAGATGGGAATATCAATTGTTATAGAGTATGAAAAAAAACATTCAGATAATTCAATAATATGTCTATGTTGATTAACTGATACACATATGTATATATATAACTCAATCATGTACAGACTCAATATCAATGCACATCATATCGTCATCATTCGATGAGCAACGACTTGTTTCGCTTTCATCATCGAAACATTCCTGCATACTTGGTCTCTATAGTCCGCCTGTCCACCGCCCAACCTCAAAGATCTCACTCTCTTCCGCTTCATCACCTTTTTTACTCTGGACTCTCATCCTCGTGTTGCTCTTTGCACCATGTCTCGATCAGGAACCACCCTTTATGTCACCGGCTTCGGCCACGGTACCCGAGCCCGCGACCTTGCCTACGAATTCGAACGGTACGTGACGCCCACATCCGCCGCCATGAACCCACGATCTTCGATATCCCTTTCTTCCCCTATACCCCCTTCAACACCATTCCCGACGCTACGATGAACTCCCTGTAAATCATGGAATGAAATTGCTTTGATGTTGGTAATTGGCTGTGTGTTTACTCTTGGGAAGTTACTTGGCAAACCTGTGAAAAGAAAAAGAAGACGCCCTTGGCCATCGGTCGGTCATGTGTCATGGCTGCACTCTCGTCTTGATATTTCAAGTTTTGTGCTGATACTTTCATTAGATATGGTCGCCTGGTTCGCTGCGATATCCCGGCCCCTCGTACTCCCTCGAGTCGACTGTAAGCTATAATCCCTGCCAATGTTGGATACATTCTAGGTTTCTAACCTGAGTCCTAGGTTCGCCTTTGTTGAATATGAGAGCCGTCGGGATGCAGATGATGCCTACCACGAAATGCACAATAAGCGCATTGGCCGTGATGACCTACTGAAAATCGAGGTAAGGTCAATTGTTCCATAATAGGGAGTTTGTAGCTTACATTTCCACTAGTGGGCGCGCACTCCGCCCTCTGCGTCGTGGCGGTTCGATTCTGGTCGCGACCCTGCCCGCGACCCTGCCCGTGATTCTGGTCGTGAGCGTCGCCGTGACCGTACCCCTCCTCGCCGTGGCCGCTCTCCATCGCCTCGCCGCAGCCGTGGTGGCGACTATTCTCCCCGACGTGACGACCGTTATGATCGTGACTACGATCGTCATGACCGGGATACCGATCGCCGTGACCGTGATGTTGACCGTCGAGACCGGGATGGTGACCGCCGCGATCGTGATCGCGAACGTTCTCGTGACCGTTCTCGTAGTCCCGACGACCGGGACCGCGATGCTAAGGATGACCGGGAACGACGCGATGATGATCGGGAACGCCGCGATGACGAGCGTGAGAACGTCCCGAATGGTGAAGACAGGAAAGGTGTGTGGAGCTCTCACCCTCAACGTAAAGGTTGTAACTCATAATCAACAGTACCCCTGGACCCCGTGCCTGCTGCTCATGATGAGCTTGATACTGCTGAGTAGATCAACTCAGTGCCTGTTTTGTTGAGTCGCACCCCTCTTCCCAGGAATTCGTGCCGATCGTCTCGCATCTCTACATTGGTGCCAGTAGTCGTTGATCAAACGAAGAGGGGTGTCACCAGAAAATTTGGCTCTGGCTCCTCCTGTCGCACATGTCGAGTCATTTCTTCCTTGATTCCCCTATTCCGCCAAAGTTTGATCGTGCGGTTCTTTCTGGCTAGGGTTTTCGTGACGGCCCTTAACCCCGTGTTTGATTTCTTTTTGTGGTTGTTGGTATTTATCCTGGTCAGCAGCTCGGATTCCATCGAAACGAACGACGAGCGATCGTGCTTTAAGTCCTCGCCCGTCTCTATATCTCTCCCTCTCTACTATCGTCCTAGCGTTTCCCTCGATGAATACCGACCGGCCCCCCGTCTTATTCGCAGATTTTAATTCCACACCGGTTCTCCATATTCCACGCCCCGCCCTGTTCGACCGGTCGGAGTCTGTCAAGGCAGTTTGTTCATTGCCTCGGATTTTGTAGATTTATTGTATGCATTCAATCCACTTGTAATGAACCAAAGACATCAGTCTCCAGCTTCATGACCTCTTTCCCATGTTGCAATAGTGGAGGGTTTTGAACTACATCTTCTTGCTCCCAGTACATTATCAGTGCGAAAGGAGAATCCCCCTGCGTTTCTATTGCAGCCAATTTGCTCCTCGGCCACCAGGGAGAATCGCTGAAGCTCACTGATGCGATTCGGCCTAGAGAGCCGTGGTTGCATTTTAAGATCGTTTGAGACTCGGAAATTGAAACACTGGGTTTGCAGTGGCTTTCAATGCCCCTATAGTCTACATTCTCGTATTATCACAATTCTAATTACACTTCTACTAGTAGCTAGACGAATAGTTATAGCCATGACGCAATTGTGACTAAGCTACAGAATAGCTATATATCTAATTTGCGGGGGATACCTTATCTCTTCCTGTTGGACTTCTTATCAACCCATCACCATGGAAAGGGCAGAGAACAAAGGCATTAGCATTGCTATCGATGTATGTGTCTTATGATATCATTTATATCCCCTTCCGGTTCCCCATTCCTCTGATATTCAGCTGACCTAACCTCTAGCGCGGTGGCACCTTCACTGATTGTGTGGGAAATCCGGGAACGGGTCGTTTAGAAGATGATATTGTGATCAAACTGCTCTCCGAAGATCCAAACAACTATCAAGATGCTCCTATCGAAGGCATCCGGCGGATTTTATCCAGGTTCACTGGCAACGAAATCCCGCGAGGGAAACCGATTGATACCTCTCTAATCCAGAGCATTCGAATGGGCACAACCGTTGCCACCAATGCATTACTAGAGCGCAAAGGAGAAAGAATCGCGCTAGTAGTGAGTAAGGGATTTCGAGATTGCCTTCAAATTGGTAACCAGTCACGCCCTCGGATCTTCGACCTCAATATCAAACGTCCGGAGGTGCTCTATGAAGAAGTGGTGGAAATAGATGAGCGTGTTACCCTGGAGGATTATGCAGAGGATCCTCAACGTCATATCACAACCACAAACCCACGAGGCAGCACTTCGTCTGATACCGAGATCGTCCGAGGCCTATCTTCTGAGGCAGTTCGCATCCTTAAGCGCCCCTCTGAAATCGTAGTCAAATCGCAATTACAAGAGGTATATGATCGAGGTATTCGCAGTATCGCAGTGTGCTTGATGCATGGATATACGTTTCCAGACCATGAGGCACTGGTGGGGCGTCTCGCAGGAGAGATCGGCTTCCATCATGTCAGCTTGAGTCATGAGCTTATGCCCATGATCAAGCTCATCCCGCGGGCCACTTCGGCTTGTGCAGATGCATATTTGACTCCAACGATCAAGAGATATATCTCGGGATTTCAGGCTGGTTTCGAAGGGGGACTTGGCAGGGAAAGTGTCAAGAAGCAGGAAGGTGCCTGGGGGGCCCGCTGCGAATTCATGCAGTCGGATGGCGGACTGGTCGATGTTGACCAGTTCTCCGGCCTACGGGCCATTCTATCTGGCCCAGCAGGCGGAGTGGTGGGCTATGCATTGACGTCATATGACCATGAGACGAAAATCCCCGTCATCGGGTTTGATATGGGTGGAACTAGTACTGATGTCAGCCGATATGGAGCGGGTCGTTACGAACATGTGTTCGAGACTACTACGGCCGGAGTGACCGTTCAATCACCTCAACTGGATATCAATACCGTTGCGGCAGGTGGTGGCTCTAGGCTCTTCTACCGCAATGGACTTTTTGTTGTCGGCCCAGAATCCGCAGGAGCGCACCCAGGCCCAGCATGCTACCGCAAGAATGGTCCATTAACAGTGACCGATGCTAATCTCGTCCTGGGTAGACTGGTTCCAGACTTTTTCCCCAAAATCTTTGGCACCAGTGAGGATCAGGGGTTAGATGAACAAAAAAGCCGAGAATTGTTTGAACAATTGGCCCAGAAAATCAATGAAGAAATGGCCCAGGGAGGACAAGGGAAAAAAATGACTCCAGACGAAGTTGCATTTGGCTTTATCAAGGTTGCTAACGAGACAATGACTCGACCTATTCGATCGTTAACTGAAGCCAAAGGGCACGATACTTCTAAACATAGACTGGCCACCTTTGGCGGTGCAGGAGGGCAGCATGCCGTGGCGATTGCAGAAAGTCTTGGAATCCGGCAAATACTGATCCATCGATATTCTTCAGTCCTGTCTGCGTATGGGATGGCCCTGGCTGACGTAGTTGATGAGAATCAGGAGCCAGAATCCAAGACTTGGAGCAATGATCAAGGTGTCCGACAGGATCTCATGGAGAAGATGGATCAACTGAAGATAAAATCATCCCGCAAGCTACGAGAGCAAGGCTTTGAAGAAGAATCGATTGTCTTTGAAGAATATCTCAATATGCGGTATCGAGGCACGGAATCCGCTCTGATGATCTTGAAGCCCAGCAAAGAAGAGTCCAATCTTCTATTTGGCGGAGAAGACTGGGCTTTTGGCGCGGCCTTTGTCCATCAACATGGGGAAGAATTTGGATTCACTTTACCGGACCGGGATATCATTATTGACGATGTACGGGTGAGAGGCATTGGGAAGAGTTTCCAGACGTCTGAGGAAACGGTGGATTCACAACTTCGAGAGTCCAAGCCCCAGGATGTGGTGGAGGGCCGGGAATACCGGAACTCCTCGGTGTATTTTGAGGGTGGTCGACAAGAAACACCCATCTATAAACTGGGTGATTTACAAATCAATGATCGAGTCAAAGGACCAGCGATTCTGGCCGATGAGACTCAGACTATCGTGGTGCCCCCTGGAGCCTCCGCCCTTCTCATCAAAACCCACGTTGTTATCCATATTGGTGAATCTGGCGCCAGCCTACCTCATATCAGCACCGAGACGGTAGATCCGATTCTCCTCAGTGTCTTCTCCCATCGATTCATGGCCATTGCGGAGCAGATGGGACGCGCTCTACAGAAAACCAGTGTCAGCACTAATGTCAAGGAGAGGCTCGATTACTCATGTGCCTTGTTCGACGCTGATGGTGGATTGGTTGCGAATGCCCCACATCTCCCCGTTCATCTTGGAAGTATGTCCACCTGCGTTCGTATGCAAGCTCGACTCTGGCATGGAAAATTAAACCCAGGCGACGTCATTGTAACCAATCATCCCGAGTTTGGCGGCACGCACCTTCCTGACATCACGGTCCTTCAACCCGCTTTTAGTGATGGAAATATCATTTTCTACGTCGCTTCGAGGGCGCACCATGGTAAGATACACTATCTACTCTACCTTGAATCACTTTTGGTAAGACTGACCTTGTATCATCCCAGCTGACATAGGTGGAATTCTACCTGGGTCTATGCCCCCTCACTCCAAAGAGCTCTATCAGGAGGGAGCTATGATCAAGAGCGAGAAACTGGTCTCCGCGGGCATCTTCAATGAGGAGCGTATCACGGAGCTGTTATACAGCGAACCGGCCCAATATTCCGATTGTAGTGGGACCCGGTGTCTGGCGGACAATTTGAATGACCTCAAGGCTCAAATCGCTGCAAACAAGAAAGGAATCAATTTGATTAGCACCCTCATTGAAGAATATGGGGAAGAAGTGGTTTTGTTCTACATGCGCCAGATACAAGACAACGCAGAACTCAGCGTACGGAATCTACTCAAGGAAGTCAGCCACAAATTCGCCGGGTGTGATCTCAGAGCAATTGACTTTATGGACGATGGAACACCTATACAATTGCAAGTATCCATCGACGCGGAAAAGGGTGAAGCAATATTTGACTTTGATGGAACGGGTCCAGAGGTGTACGGTGAGTTGAGGAAGATCTTCATACACTGCTTTCTTGGGCTAATCATACGATGGTAAGCCAACATCAATGCCCCGGAAGCTGTCACCTACTCTGCAATTATCTATTGCCTGCGATGTCTCATTTCCGACGATATCCCGCTGAATCAGGGTTGTTTAAAACCGATTGACGTTCGCATCCCCCCGAAGAGCCTCTTGTCTCCATCAGAATCTGCTGCAGTTGTTGGAGGGAATGTTTTAACGGTAAGGGGAAAATAGATCAGAAATCATTGCGCTGTTTGTGTATTAACATTGTCTATAGAGTCAGCGAGTGACCGATGTGATCCTGAGATGCTTCCAAGCCTGCGCCGCCTCGCAGGGAGATACCAACAACTTGACCTTTGGATTTGGCGGCAATCGAGCCGGTGAAGCGGAAACCAAGGGATTTGGGTATTACGAAACCATCGCGGGTGGAAGTGGAGCGGGACCCCATTGGGAGGGCACGTCCGGGGTGCACACCCATATGACCAATACGCGTATCACTGATGCCGAAGTTTTTGAAAGACGATACCCCGTTCTGCTACGGGAGTTCAGTCTACGAGCCAACTCTGGTGGAGAGGGACAACATCGCGGAGGAGACGGGGTCGTCCGAGATATCGAGTTTCGCATTCCCGTCCAGGTTTCCATCCTGTCCGAACGCAGAGTCTTTCATCCGTACGGCTTGGAGGGGGGGTGAAGACGCCAAGTGCGGCCAAAATTTCTGGGTGCGTAGCGTTCAACGACCTAATGACGAGAGGGAGGAACGACTTATCAACCTGGGTGGTAAGAATACTGTCCAGATGCAACCGGGAGAACGTATCATCATCCAGACCCCAGGAGGTGGAGGATGGGGCCGAGTCGGCGACCAGCATCAGCTTCGTCATGAAAAAGATGCACGTCACGCCTGGCGAGGAGGTTCAATTGCCAACCGAGAAGCCACTCAGGGAGCAAGTATGTGAAGACGGATAGGAGAGTAGATGTGGAAGCAGCCGCAATCATCAATTTAGATCGAATTTGTTGACTGCGTTGATATCTCCTTGGTTCACCTCCGGGCCAAGATCATCCTAGAGCATCCCATAATTGATGATAAAAGATACTTTCATCGATTCCTCTCTCCACCTGTTGGAGCAAATTGACCGTAAAATTTGAGTTTGTCATTGCCTATTTCTACAAACCAGTCACGAGTTTATCACGGTTTGCCAAAGGCGAATCATGCATCACTCTCCTCCTCGCTAGTAGCCTCAATATTCTGCTTGGAAGGACTGGCATCTTTGCTTCTCTTGTCTTGATCCTCGTCAGGTTGAACCCCACCTCCCGAGTACAGTGGTCTGGGCAATGTCTCGCCCTGTCCCTTGAGAGCTTCCTCGATATTGGGGAGAATCTTGACTAGAGTGGCAAATTGGGCAATGGGCATAGAGATCCCCTGAGTCCATATCAGTCTTCGAATATACTGGAGCATTCACCTCAAACCCACTTCTCTGAACAGGAGAAAAACACAGGAATCACTCACCTTCTTGCCCGGAAGCTCCTGCCCATCCTTCTCGTAGTACTCACGCACACTGATCATGGGCTTTCCACGGAACGAGGAGACGGTTACTCGTCGCATTTTGGAGATTTCCCAGTACTTATCGCCATTCATATCCACTTTCGAGGTGCCTGTCTCCTCCGTGCCAACTTTAGCCTTCTTAGACTGGACACTGGTTTCACCTCCTAGATCCTGCACATCTGAGGAGCGCTTGCGAGAAGTCATGATGATGCGAGAGTGGATGAGAAAGAAGAAGAGGCAGAGAGTGAAGGCGCGTTAACACGCGTCGGGTCACATGGTGATAAGACGCTCAATCTGGTAAATTGAAATGATAAGAAAGAGTATCTCACGTATTTGAAATTAACGGACTTGTTTAAGTGTATAACATGTACAAAGTATATGCCCAGTTCGCCTTGGAATACAATAGACTACGAAATCTCAACATTCGAAGCTGAGAAAACTTGGTAAACCACAGGACATCTGCAGCATGCCAATCTCAAGAGATTTTTCACGTTCGTCACTTAAATTTACATGGACATGGTCATCGTCACAGCGTCAAAACACGTAAGCCTTGCAAAAGAACCGAGAAGACAAACCCCTGCGCCACACTTTCAACCTGAAGACTGTCAAAGATCTTCTCCAGGGCTTCTCGGCTAGCAGCAGCACCCATGACACTAGTGAGTGCCTGTGGGATTCCTCGCTGGACAAATAGCCGACGAGCTTTTTCCCGGACTTGCTCTTTCTCTTCCTCGGTGGGTGGTGGGGGCCAGGCTTTGAATTCTTCTTCTGTCGGGAGAGCATTCTCACGAAGTTTCTTCAAGTACTCGCCAATCGCATCATCAGATGTGTGGCTTTCAATCATGGAATCCTGCAACAGGGTACGAATCGTTTCAAGGGTTGGGCTACCTGGCCGTAGGATATAAGACTTGGCCGCGTTTAACAGGGTGCGTCGAATATTCCATGCTGAGGACAGAGTGTACAGCTCATTGATAACCGCAAAGATCAGCTCTACTGCAATCTGAGTCTCATCTTCGGTGATAGGCTTTTGCTGTCGACATGTCCTTTGCGAGATGTGTTCTGATTCACTGCTCGTCCTCATGTCATTGGGGAGCGGTGATGGAATCGGAACAGGGACCTCTTTACTCTGCGACCCCTCGACGTGACTACTTGACTCGGAAGGTGCAAGCGTCGACTCCACGGCCCACGCGTCCTGTCCACCTGTAGCGGAGCTGAAATCATGGTGGGAGTCACTGGAAGACAACCGAAGACTCTCCTCTTCAACAAATGCCGACGAGGGTTCTGGCGAGGCCATCAGTGAGGGAGCTTCTTCTACGTCACTGGTTCTCAAGGCAGAGTGGTCATTTGCAGCATCCGCGGGAACGGTAGGTCCATGATCAGCCCCAGTGGCATTTTTGTGGGGTAGAGGTTGTCGGTCAGAAGTGTTGGTTGGCTTTCTGCTATGGCCAGTCACCCCAAAGACTCCTGTCACACCATCAAGAACTGCTTTACCACTCCCAGCCACCCCTTTCGGAGCGTTGGTTAACACCCCCAATACACCCTTACCCATATTTTCGAACGTAGATTGACTTGGGAAGGAGTATCCAGCTTTGGTCACTCCTTTTTCGTTGGTGCCACTTTCCTTCTCCAGAAATCGGCGCATTCGTTCGGTTTCGGTGAGAGACTCATGTTTCGTAGCTTCCTGCAGATATCGCTCCAAATCCCGAGACAGGACGTGCCTAGTCTTACCTTTCCAAGTGGGTAGAGTAGAAAACTGCTCGGAAAAGCCCTGTATTCCGTTCAATCGAGCCACAGTCTCCAGCATTTCATGCAAAGACTGGAAGTCACTGTATTTCCGGAACACCATCCATCCGGTCGAGCGAGTGGAAGTTGGCTCAACCTGAACCAAGTAATCCCATGTTGGCCTCGATTTAATGACTCCCTTCTCTCTCTCGGCCGCATCATCGTCTACCATTACCTGAGCTCCATGGAGATTCACAGGCGGGGCTGGAGCTTCCTCTCGGGGTGGAGAAATTGGGTCTACTTGACCACCATTCCCATGGTTGTTAATTGCGGAATGTGGCAACGAGCTGACAGGATCATTCACACTGAACAGTGGTGTACCTTCGTCATGGTCGCTTTGAACCAGGGGTTTTGAAGTAGTGCCCTGCATATCCTGTGAAGCAATCATGGCGCTCAAACGTTTAGCCTCTTGCATGGCTTTCTCTGTTGCCATATCTACCTGATCTGGTAGACTTTCAGCCTGGGACAGAGCTTTGTTTTTAGATGGCTCGGAGAGTGCACCCTTCGCGTCTTCTGAGATCCTGGAGGAATCCACACTCTGGTTCCGTGCACCCGCGACGCCAGCATCGATTGCATGCATGATTTCAGATTCACCATCCTGAAGCAGGTAGATGATCCAATCATTTATAAATTCCGGACGAGAAAGACTGATAACCGTTGACTCCAATACAACTCTGGCGAAAACCTCCCGAAGAAAATCTCTGACGGGAGAGCACCTGTATGCTTTAGGGTCAAGGTAGTTCGACAGAATGTCGTCCGCTATCATGTTGAGCTTTTTTCGCTGTTGTTCCTTGGACAACACGTTGGCCAGGCTGCTGTCCGGAGCATTCTCCAGATATTGCTCTACGATCTTCTGGGCGTCCTTTGGCGAGGACCCAGCCGCCGAGAATGCAGCGGAAAGTTCGTTCAGGAAAACAATTATTATCGAGGATGAATTTGTGAGGAATTGTAGGAACGTATCTTCGGTTCGTTTACGGGACAAGTGGGACGAAATGGTCGTCACGAAATGGGTCAAGGTTCGTCGACAGGATCCGGGGAACACTGCTTCTCCTGGGAGAATTGGCTCATACCAGTATCTTCCTCTTTAGTTAGCCAAAGAGACCAGCTACCAAAAGGGTTCTGGGCCGTACTTCACGTAGTCCTTCACGACAGCATCAGTGAGCACTCTTAACGAGGCAGCAGTTGCTGGTCGGAAAGCTCCATATTCAAGGTCTGAGGTGGACAGATCTTCTGGCGCCGCGACAATATTGCTATCGGTACCCTCATCACCAGTAGCAGTAACCGTGCGGAGGGACCAGTCTAGTAGTCTTTGGGAAACCTCCAGGGCCAGTTCGTGCCGCTTCTTCGGCGTTGATAGTATACCGTTGTTGCAATGAGCTGGGCCTTCCCATGATGCATGTAAAATAGCTCCGAGCGCTGCACCGATCAACAAAAGCCCAAGTCGTCCCAAGATGATATAGGTTCCGATGACAAGTATCCCGAATACACCGAGGAGCCTTTCGTTGCTCGAGGTTGATAAAAATTCCAGGGTTAAACCAAGACATTCCTTCAGTAGGCCTGAATGAAAGGGACGTTCCGGCGAGCCTTGTAATGTGTGTTCAGGAGAAGCCGTCAACTCCGGTGGGATGGGTTTGGACGCGGCTACATCATCGCTGGAGGGACCCATGGTGATTCTAAGACGCGTGTTAGATTCGTGCTGTTGAAGCGAGTTTAAATGTGGTTCACACCTCCATTTCCCTCCCTTTGGACATTCATGGGAAGAAAGGGAGAGACCGATGCAGTGGATGGTTCCAGGAGATCGCCGCATAGAGGAACGGTGGTCAGTGCGGAGGTTTACTGGGCTGCAATTGGGCGTTTCCCCCCATAGGTCAAGAGATATTTATAGAACCAGATAGACGATTTATTAAGTATATAGTGTTTCGATCTCAGGTATGTATCCATTCATAATTGCCTCAAAGTCATCAAGACAAGTCAGGCATCTAAAGCTAAACAGAATGGAACTTACTCTCCGCTATCCGAGTGAATCTGGACATTCAAAGTGCATGAGAATCATGCCAGACGTAAAGAGATTGCGGGATGTGTTCTATCTCTATCTATGTTCTATTAAGAAAGGTGATCAATGGTAACGACATCATGTCCAGAGATCTCCCTATCTGGCTCGCACATATTTGGTGTGCGAACCCTGAGCCACAATCGCAAGACCTTCCTCGGTCCTTTTGGAAATTGTCACGGTTGTGAAAGCAAGAGTTTTGCCGACTTTGTTGGCCCGACTTTCAATTTCAAGCCAATCACCATCGGTGGCGGTGGAGAGGTAATTAACATGAATATCTGTGCTGACCCCGGTAGAGTCCAATCCGTGAGAAGCAATAGCCATTCCACCGGCCCAGTCAGTCACACAGGCCGAGAAAGCACCATGGAGGGTGCGCTTAGAATTGAGCTGGCGAGGACCAACTTGAAGTCGAGCTCGGACAAGGCCCTTTTCAGCCTCATAGATTTCAATCTCACTTAAAAGAAATTCATATATGGGGCTTATTGGGCGAGTACGCTCCCACACTTTTTGGACCTGTTGGAGTTCAGTGCTCATGGTTTGGAAAAAAGAAAGAAGGATGAAAGATGAAAGATGAAGAGAGAGAAGAGAAAGGGGAGAGAGAGAAAAGGAATTTTCAGGTTCGGGTCCGGAGAAAGTAACAGCCGAGTGGAGTCTCTACGTGCGCTTTCTCCGATGCCGGGATTGTCTCGACAACATCTGGGATAAGATGAAGTGATTGACGTCTTCATCTCCCCAATAAGTGAGGTGGCTGGCAATACTCGCAATTAAGGAGATGTCAAATGCCCCTCTATAAATTTAGTTAAAAAAAAACAATCCTACGTCAGATCGTTCATCAATGGCAACAAAAGGACAGGGGAAGTCACTTACTCTTGCACACTATAATCAATGCGACCATTGGAGTTCAGTGATCGCACTTTGGCATCTTCAAATTTCATCTTTCGCTCTTGTTCATCAGGGTTGATATCATCAATTTCGCCTGCACGCGTCGAGTCTTTCTGCGTATTGCGCCTCTTTTGAAACCCATCGTACAAAGTCTCGAGGTCAGGGTCGATCAAAGTCTGGAACTGGTCTTCGGGGTCCTGTGGGGTTCCAGACTGGGTGTGCTTGTGCCCCGGTTGACTGCCAGGTGATTTACCGGCAGCGGGGACTTCATCGGCATTCAACCCCAAATGGCGGTTCAACAAGCTGCTTGCAACACCGGACGTGAAATTGCTCCAGAGAGATCCCACACTTTGACCCATGCGATCTTTGAGAATTGAAAGGCTTTGGCCTGATGCAGTCCACAGACTTTTCTTTACTGACGGCAGGGGTTGGGGCTTGAGACTTGCCATCGCTGGGGAGACCAGCGGCTCGATACGATAACTCACGGGATCCGATGGGTGAAAAATGTTGTAAAGATCGCGACATTTGGGGGCAGAATCGATCGCGGAGCTGTCAGTCTGATCATCAACGCGTGAGTCGCGTTTAGAGCCCTTGATCGACCCAAAGGCGTTGGATCCAAGTTCCACATCCAATGCACTTTTCCGATTTCCTGCACCCAAGGGGGAATATCCAGCAATGGTCTTTCCTTTCAACATTTGAAAGAGAGCTATGGGAGACCCGAGGCAAAAGAACTCCTCACATTCAAAATCCAAGGCGCTAGATCCTCCGCCTCGTCCATCAGGGGCATCTTCGCTCTCCTTTGCCCGACCATTGTTCTCTTGGTTGCCGCTAACATCACTTGGTTGGCGGCATAAAATATCGAATAGGATGGCACTTCCAAGAGAATGACCGCAAAGGCTGATCGATCCCTTAAAAGAGGGATTACGCTTCTTATAGAGATGAATAATGCGATTGCATTCTTGTTTCACAATGTTGGAAATGTGTTCACAGTATCCGCTCTGATAAAGGAGAACATCCATTGCCAGATCTGAGATAAGATTTCGCACCGCAGGCACACTTTCCAATGTGATATCCGCCAGGCTAGGGTACGCATCATCCTCGAGCGTGTCGGCATCTGTAAGATCAAGTTCCTTCCGATTCTGTCGAACCCCACGATAAGGAAAATCTAGGAGATGGCGCCAGCATCTAGACAGCAATTAGTATGAGGGATTGGAAGTGACCCATAGAGAGATGGCAGTGCCTTGACTTACACGGGAAGCACTTGAACGCGGCAATTGCCATTACTATCTCCAAACGCCGAGTTTAGTGCTTGAAGGTCAGGCGAAGCTTTGTAAACCCCCTTCAGCGTCTTCCGAAGAACATTCACGTCATGAATGAAGTTAATGCTTTCCAGCCGCAATCCAAGTCGCTGGCCGATACCATGAGTTACCAAGACCAAATGGTCCACCTCCCTCTCTCTATCTTCACCGTCGATCTCTCTCAGGTCTTCCATCTCCTGTTCTTCCTGTCGGCGGGCTTGTTCCTCGAGTTCCGCTGGGTTTTGCGGTTCCCCTGCAAGAGATGACATCTGTCGTTCCAGTGTAGACTTGGGCCGCCTCTCAAAGGGATCGGCTTCGACCACATTTCTCGCAGATTGCGTCTCTGCCGGATCCTGCCCTATGTCCTGAACAATTTTCATGGCTGAGGGCGCAGAACTGGTGCTACTAGTCGGTTTTTCGGTGGGCTTTCGTTCTTGGCCCTGAGAGTCTACTTTATCTCTTACCCGTTTAGGTTCCACCAAGCCACGCACGACTCTTGTGCCGGGAACACCGCCTAGCTTTTGGTACACGGTCGTGCTGACGCGTGACATAAAGTCGTCGGTGTTGATCCAGGCTGTAGAAGCGTCTTGGTAGACAACAATCCTATTCATGTAGGCTCCAAAAAGGCGGTACTGCTGGGAATCAGAGGTAGGTCCGGATGAGGGTTCATTTCCAGTGGTCTGAGGGACTGGCTTGGTTGGTTCTTGGCTGCCGAAATCAGGGTGGGAATCATGAGGGTTTATTTCCCCCTCCGATCGAGCCTGTCCATCTTTGGTGGCCAGCTCGGATGATTTGGCCTCCACTTCTGTCCGCCACGGACGTAATTTCAGGTAGCCTTCTTCGAGTTGGGTTGCAAGATTCTCTTCACAGGGTTTCAAGTTGGAGCCATCTTGAAAAAACCACGTTCCACGACGAACCTCGTAGATGGGGCCGATCCAATAAGCCGGCCCTAGTTCTCGTTCTTCCACGTCCACGTCAAACAAGTAATCCTCATTCACGGGTACTTTCTTTGAGACTGGATTTGAGGAGTTGGCTTGAGCTTGGGCGCTTCCCTTGGAGTCTTCAATTTCCGACAATTGGATATACGTATTCTCAATAGACTGCGAGTCTTTCAATGAGAAGGGTATGAACTTCTTAGGTGGGGGTGGTAGTTTCTGATCGGGTTTTTTGGGGTCGAGAAGGGCAGGCTTGCGTTTTGGCGAATCCACTGCATAGAACCATCTCACTTTAAGCGGCGGGCAATCGGAGGGGTAATGACGCAGACTCAGCCTGTGTCGATGAGTGACGGTGTGGTCTTCCCCCTGCGAGCGCTGCAGGGCATCTGCTCCTGGTCGATCTAAATGAGGGGTGGAGCTTTTCGGGGTACTCCAAGGAGAAAAGGACCCCAGGAATGATTTCTGGTCGGCACCCGCCATGGCCGTCGGCCGCGCCCGGTACAAGGGCTTGAAACGGATCAACGTGAAGGCTTGAGCCAAGGGGTATACTGTATCGGGATATGAAACTCCAGCAAATTCCGTTTGTCGGGAACCTCAATCAAGAAGAGAGGGTAGGATCCCAAAGGTGGGAGTTGTTTTGGATGTTCAACTTCCGCATGATGTAATCTTCGGTGATCATCCGATGACAGCGACCACATAAATACGTTCAAACTTTGGAAATTTTCGACCTTTGGGCTTGAATACTCTTTTAAATCAAATGGCGAACCGATGTTGGGTTACGAATAAATGGATGAGTACATATAACAACACGAGGGTCGGGCCTTCATATACAATTCATTGTATACATAGTACAAGCGTACCAATAGGTGGACGCAGTATATATATACATATGTACACACTGAAATGTCATATTCTTGGTTTTTGTGACAACAATCATGGGAAACCTAAGGAGAAGAAGAAGAAGAAGAAGAAGGACAAAAGCGAACTTCAGCTACTCTCATACATATCAATCGATGATTCATTTATTTATACCCGCTTGGATATCCTTAATGAGGTTCACGATAGCTCTAGGTATGTGTTCGTCTAAACATGGTATCCACTAGGATCTACCATTCAGGTAAGAAGATCAGCGCTCCCCGGCATACATAGGGCCCTGGAGAAACGGCCCAAGACGGTTCCCTGGGTCCTCGACAATCGCTTTAGTCAGAGGGGAATGGCCGCGGTAACGCGCCAATGTCGATGAAAGTTGGGAAAGAAAGTTGGAATGCCGATATTACTAGGGTTCCTGGCCATTGAACCGAGAAGAATTGAACACATCTATCCATTGTAGCAATCATAGAATCAGTGGGCGAAGGGGATAAAAATACATTGTTACCTAGCAGCTTCGACGTCATCAGGCCAGGCAGAGCAATTGAAATAGGCGTAACAAGGAGGCTGAAGTAAACATTTGTAAAATACCTCAAATATACGTGTCGTCAAATAGATAAGGGATGTATAAACAAAGTAACGGACCGTAACAATACGGCATCAATACTGGTAACACATACGCCATGAGGTGGCTCATCGGACCCCACTCTCTCTCTCCCCGTGTCTCTTCCATCTTCCCCCTCTTTCTCCTCTTGCTATTTTTCGCAAGTACTGGATTCCTTGGAAGAGGCTCAATTCCTCTGCAGTGACCAATATCTGGTCCTTTTTACCCCTCTGACCAGTTGGGTTTCTCCTCCGTGATCCGCACCGATTCAACCCCCCCCCCGCCATCGTTGGTCTTTAAGATGAACGCCCTTAAGCTCCAGAAGTTTGTATCTCCCACCAATAATCAGCCTGAGATAATTTCGCTAATTGATACCAATCTGCTATTCCAGGCGATTCCCGCAGCTGGACCAGGGTGAGATTTTCTCCCTCCAGGACGCATTCCACAAACTGGATATCGACGATCGCGGTTATCTGGACGAAGCCTCAGCGATCAAGGCCACCCAGCAGTCCGAGCGACAGCCGTATGATGTGGTGCGCCAGGCCTTGAAAGGCGTCGAGCTCGATAGTTCCCGGCGCGTAGAGCTCGAGGACTATATCGATGTATGTGGCCATTTCGTTTCTTCCTCCCATATCCAACACCCACCCATCCAACGAATGGTGAGAGCTAACACCAGGTTCAGTTAGTAGCGAGACTCCGTTCGGGGCCAGCCCCCGGTGCTCAAGGTGGATCTAGCCCCGCGGCTGTGATTCAAGGAGCTGGGGCTGGAGCTGGCGCGGGCGCTGGCGGATCCCGTCATGTTTCCAAGGGAAGTGTTGGTGGTAGAATTCATGTCCAAGGCTCATCGGCCAATGTAACACATACAATCAACGAGGATGAGCGGACGGAGTTCACGCGGCACATCAATGCAATCCTGGCTGGTGATCCGGATGTTGGCCACCTTCTACCCTTCCCCACCGACACTTTCGAGATGTTCGATAAGTGCAAGGATGGGTTGGTGTTGGCCAAGTTGATCAACGATAGTGTGCCAGACACTATTGATGAGCGCGTTCTGAACAAGGCAGGCAAGAGGATCAAGGAATTGAATGCCTTCCACATGACTGAGAACAACAATATTGTCATCAACTCTGCCAAAGGTATCGGCTGCTCGGTCGTGAATATTGGAAGTGGAGATATCATTGAGGTTCGTGAGCACTTGATTTTGGGTCTGATCTGGCAGATCATCCGTCGTGGCCTGCTAGGCAAGATTGATATCAAACTCCACCCCGAGCTTTACCGACTCCTGGACGAGGATGAGACTTTGGAGCAGTTCCTACGCCTGCCCCCGGAGCAGATCCTTCTCCGTTGGTTCAACTACCATCTTAAGAACGCGAAATGGGACCGAAGGTAAGTCGTCAATTTTTCTTTTGATAGCCAATCCGGGTTATCACTAATGACTTTATAATCTAGAGTTACAAATTTCTCAACCGATGTGAAGGATGGTGAGAATTACACGGTCCTGTTGAATCAACTGGCCCCGGATGTGTGTTCCCGCAGCCCTCTTCAGACCGGAGACTTGCTTCAACGAGCAGAGGAAGTTCTTTCGAATGCCGAGAAGCTGGACTGCCGAAAATTCCTGACCCCGACCTCCCTTGTGGCCGGAAACCCGAAGCTCAACCTTGCCTTTGTCGCCAATTTGTTCAACACGCATCCAGGCCTGGACCCCATTACGGAAGAGGAGAAGCTCGAAGTGGAAGACTTTGATGCCGAAGGAGAGCGTGAGGCACGAGTGTTTACGCTCTGGCTGAACTCGCTAGATGTGCAGCCGTCGGTTAATTCGCTCTTCGATGACCTGCGTGATGGTACCATCCTCCTGCAGGCCTACGACAAGGTCATCCCCGGAAGTGTCAATTGGCGACACGTCAACAAACCCCCGGCGTCTGGTGGCGAATTGATGCGTTTCAAGGCTGTAGAGAACACGAACTATTCTATTGAGCTGGGGAAGTCAAACGGCTTCTCTCTAGTGGGTGTGCAGGGTGCTGATATTACAGATGGACAGCGAACCCTCACCCTCGGGCTGGTATGGCAGCTGATGCGCCGGGATATCACCAACACCCTCTCTGCTCTGGCTCAACGGCTTGGCAAGCGCGAGATTACCGACTCAGAGATGATTCGATGGGCCAACGACATGTCTAAGAGCGGCGGCCAGTCCTCCTCGATCCGCAGCTTCAAGGACAAGTCCATTGGGACTGGCCTGTTCCTTTTGGATGTGCTGAACGGCATGAAGAGCAGCTATGTCGACTATGATCTCGTCACCTCTGGTCGGACTGATGAAGAGGCGTATGCCAACGCTAAATTGAGCATCAGTATTGCCAGAAAGATGGGGGCTACTATTTGGCTTGTGCCGGAAGATATCTGCCAAGTGCGCTCTCGCCTGGTTACCACCTTCATTGGTAAGTTCAAAATCCTCGTGTACTACAAATTTGTCCCCTCTCTTACCATGTTTCTTAGGTTCCCTCATGGCTACACACGAGAAGATGTAACGAGCTTTCTCTACTATGGCAGTATTACATATCTATTCCTTAAGGGAATTACCGAGCCGGCATCAGTGACTATTGAAACTACGCTGGCGAATATGACATTACTTTTCCTCCTTGATTCCACGTCTTCAAATAAATGTACATTTGCTTTCAATGTTGATTCCCGCGCCCCAGTGGAGTGATTCGCAATCAAAATGAACGAAATTTCAAAACGTTACATTCAGAATCCACACGGTGAACTGGAACAGTAATGATGCTAGCTCTGATGTTTAAGATTCACGTTTCCATGTATATCTAATCCGACGCTTGGTTCTCCATTCTGTCGCATATACTGCTCTTTAAGGGTACAGCAGGTATGATTAATCGTATTCCATATGGCCGCAGATTCCTTGCCAAATTGGCCGACAGAAGAAGAATTTCTAAGCGAGGACAAACTTGACCCTAGATGATCAGGTACAGGCTGCACAACAGACTGGGTCCAGTAAAGATCCCCAACCAGAAGAAGACGTTGCCCACAAGCCTTCGACCTCGCATCAGGCGGGTTCGGCTCAATGAGACTAGCGGAAGCTGTGACATTTGCAAAATCAACAAATACCCCCGGAGACGTCGGAAGATGCACAGCATAATCAATTCATGTACACATGCGGACAGGAGAAATGTAATCAAACTGGCGGACACACGAGAGAGGTGAAAAGTGCTGATCGAGCTGTGATAAACATGGCGCAGTAGGAAGTTATGCACAGGACGATTCCAGTCGCGGGCAAACTGATCCCATGAGACCGAGTTCCACCAGTCAGCATAGAATCCACGATCGGCAAAGCGAGTAATCTCTGCTACTGCATTGAGCTGGGTGGCAGTCAGCTGGCGTCTCCAAGGATCTTGGTCCGAATAAACTCACCACACATTCCCAGATCACGTAGAAGGCCAGGAGGTACTCCATCATGAAAGGAAATAATAAATCGCTTAGAACCCACGGAAATTCCTGTAACCTCTGCTGCAACGTGAATCCTTTCTCCTTCATCTGCAAGGTGGACATGACGACCGGATAGATCCAATTCTGCGAAATCGCAATCATGACCACGATAATACCAAACGTAGCCGCGGTCTTTTCGGCCACATAGACCCAGTTCACTCGCTCTGTTCGTGGATACTCTAGCTCGTAGACTAGCGTGGGCAACGTGACGAAGTCACAGAAATTACCCATGCTTAAGTTTCCAGGATACTGGTTCGTCGACGAAAACTGGCCCCGAAGGCCGTCGGACAAAAGCTCAATCTCCCGTTCAATTAACGCTTTCAAAGATGCCATCTGCTCGCTTCCCAAGGGAGTCCCACTGTCGATTCTCCCCGAGAGCGCCAGGAGATGATCTGTAGCACTGGATCGCCGAAAGCTTTGGTGGTTCACGGAGCTTTGATGGTTCACGGAGCTTTGATGGTTCACGGAGCTTTGATGGTCAATAGAGTGCCGATTTTTGATTTGATTTGGGCCAGCGGGGTCCACAGGTCCCCCCGAATCTCTCGCGGAGGTACGTGAAGAAGAGCACCCTTGTTCGTCGCTGTGCTTGTTCAACCGTCGCAGCCGAATTCTCAATAAATCCCGCTTTCTGTATAGCTCAGATACTGACGAGGGATTTGGTCAGCGTCTCTGTGGGCCAAGCAGAGAAATGGCAGGTGGTAACTTACAGTACCCATTGAAGGAAGAATAACTATGCTGCTTCATCAGCATCGTCAAACAATGTAAAACCATAAAAACCGTATGTGTCCATGGCCAGTCGCGATGATAAGTCCACCAAATAGCGATGGCTAGGTATGCCGTCTGCCAAGTCTGCAGCTCTTGCATTAGCCAACTTCCTTGTGGCTTCTTTGGAGTCCAATGATCTCCTGTCTTACATTTTGAATGAGCCACCCCAGACCGCTCCACCGTAGATACCCCCGGAGAACGGCCCGCTGAAGACCGAGGCAAAAGACTGTCGACCAACATAAAACCAAGTCCGATATGCCTAAAACTAGGACATCCTTGCGGAACATCAGGTGGATAATCTCGTTCTGGCCCCAGAGGCTGCCGTAAACCCGCCAGTTATGTGCGGCGATCTTGACCAGCAGCAAAGTCACGCCTAGCCAAAAGAGGGTGAAGAACCCATGGAATTTATTCAAATACAAGCTTGGATTCTGGCGGTCAAACGTACTGAGCTGCCGAGTGAATTCCAAATCTTGAAAACGAAAGCGACGTCTTTCTGCATCTAGCCCCCCAGTGCTCTCGAGATGTGACTTGTGATGGAGAACTTCCTGGAGCAGCTTGGCATCCTCTGCCGTCAACAAGTATTGACCTGCTTGATCAATCTCTTGGAGTTTCACCGACACACTTGGCCCTTCTGAGGCTTCATCAAGCTCTAGGTCGCTTGACGGGGACGTGGACGCGAGCTGTTCCTGTAGAAGGTCTCCCTGGTCCGAGGGCATGCTGAAGGGTCACATGGATATACGGAGCTAGAAATCTTCAGCTAAGCCTTTGCTGATCATCTCTCTCATATGTGTGTGTGTGAAAGTGTGTCTCCCTTTCTTCTCTTCAGTTAATCCTGTTTAACCTGACAGATGTGCAAGCTTCTCGGTCCGGGTGTTTCGGATATTGTGGCAAAATGTAGTGAAAATATGACGTTGACGCTTGAGATCGGACGATTATATAGTATTCAAGTCATACAAGTGTAATAATAAACAAACATTAATGATGAATCTCAGGGTTGCTTTGTTTTGTTCATATGATGTGATTGCAGGGAGGTTGTACTTCTCCGCCCGCGACACCACTGACCTTAACAACCATTTTCTTCGTAACTCCGGGTTCACCAGCTCCTACCAACCATGGGTCCGTCACAAGTTCAAGTCCCTTGCTTGGAGCAGCCCAGTACTCTGAGTCCATCACAAACCAATTCCGATGCCAACCCGTCCTTGAATGCCAGCAACTTGACCGAGGTGGACATGGGTGGCACCCAGGAGACTGTGATTGAAGTGATTGAAGTAGCTGAAGATATCACTCCGCCGGATGCGCAAGCGCAGCCAGAACTTCACAAGAGAAAAAATACTGACCCAGGGTTTTTGGAGTAAGAGAATCGACTTCCCGTATTTGTCTCTTGTCGCTCGTGAGCTTCATAACACCATGGCACAGGCGATTGGGGAATTCTACTCACCTCAAGTGGCCCAGCTTACCGTGTCTAGCATTCTCACCTCTCCAATGGTTGATATTATCGTCGGTCAAGGGGAGAACAAAACAACTCTCAAGGCCCACCAGACCCTTCTCCTCGAGTCACCCTTCATGAATGAATTCATTAGCAAGTTTGAAACAGCCGGTCCAGTACGTCGTGATCGAAGAATCCGGTCGCATTTGCCATGTCGCTAATAGTCTATGTGCTTTCTTAGCGGCGCATTCTACTCCCTACCGAGAACGTCGAGACATTTGGATGCTTCCTTCAATTCCAATACACTCGCGACTACACTGTGACGCAGAGTGAGTGTCCCTCAACCAAGACAGATGACAGCGGAGAACAGTTGCTCCGTCATGCGCGAATCTACACACTTGCCGAGAAGTTGGGTTTGCCTCATCTGAAGAGTCTGGCCCATAAAAATATCCACAAAGTGAGGAGCACGCCAGGCGGCGAGTTGGCCTACGCCCGCTATGTCTACACGCACACCCAACCGGATGATACCCCCATCAGAAAACCGGTCGCCTCATACTGGGCCACCCGTGGTCATATCCTGCGCCATGATCTGGAGGACCAATTCAAAAAGCTCTGCGTCGAGGTGCCGGATTTCGCCTTTGATGTGCTGACCGTTGTGATGGATCGCAATGAGAAAAGCTCAGAGACCGGTTCAAGTGTTCGCGATAGTGCTAGGAAGCGTCGTCGGAGTGAGAAGTAAAGCCTACCTTGAAGAGCCAATGCTACTGGGCCTGATACCCCCTCTGCGTATTGATTTGGACATTGTATTTGGTTCTCCAAGTGAGTGCTGTACATCTAAATCCTCTTTTCATTGTAAGATCTGGCCGTAAAGACTCAACTTGGGGGTTCCCGGGTTCTTGGAGACTACCTTAGAGATTAACCATATATAGATAGCAGATCCCGTCTCGGAAGGGTAGTTAATGCAATTTATTTAATGAGGATCATCGTAGTGACCTAGAGCTTATTGGGCCAGGCTCTCCACTTCGGCAAGAGCCTTGGGTGCAGAGGTCAAGTTATCGGAACCGTCTGGAGTGATGTGGACGTTGTCCTCAATGCGCACACCTCCCACAGCCCAGTACCGTTCCAAAACATCCGCATCAATATACTTGCCCAAATCTGGGGATTCCAGAACAGGATTGATGATGTACCGACAGAAGTAGATCTGAGACGATGCAGTTAGCGGGGATGAATTTCGTGGATCTTCTCAAACACAATGATTATCTTACCCCAGGCTCAACGGTGATGACAGAGCCGGCGGGCAGGTTGCCGCGCACTCGCAGATACCGGAACATCTTGTCCTCGTCCTCATAATTGGGATAGCCGCCGGTGTCATGGGTGTCCATTCCCAGGTAATGACCTAGGCCGTGGGGGAAGAAAGCTACGCTGACCCGCTTCTCAAATAGCTCCTCCTCAGAGCCGCGCAGAATTCCAAGCTTCAACAAACCCTTGATTGCGATGCGATGCGCCAATGCATGGACATCATCCCACTTTACTCCATCCTTTAACATGGCAATGCACTCAGACTGCATTTGAAGGACAATCTCATAGATCTGCCGGGTTTCCGGTGTGAACTTGCCGTCCAAGGGGATCACGCGGGTGATATCGGCACAGTATGTCTGGTATTCACCACCCGCATCGATGAGCAAATTCTTTTTCCGCTGCTGAGTTACAGGGTCGAAGAGAGGCTTGTCGTTGCTGACATAGTGTAGCGTCGCGCCACTTTCGCCACTGGCAAAGATGGGGTGGTAGGACTGTTCCCGGCACCCATTGGCAATGCAAGTGCTGAGGAAAATACCCTCCAGCTCGCGCTCGTTGGTTGCAGTCTGAGCCGCTTTGATGACAGCGATATGGGCCTTGGCGGAAATCTCATTGGCCCGTCGCAACAGGGCCACCTCGTACGCATCCTTCACCACACGAGCGTCACCAATGACATCTTTCAGAACAGAGAGGTTTGCGGTAGAGAATCCCTGGAACTTGACATCCTCCGATACTTGTTCCGAGATGGCGAAAATAGGTGCTTTGCCGCCCTGGGTAACCGCAATAGCAGCCAGAGTTGCATTTGCATCAGTGGTATAGAGGACGCGATCAACATCATAGAGCTTCGCAGCCTCCTCAAGGGACATAGGTAGGCCGGACCAAATCACAGAGTCCGCATCAATAGGAGGAATGAACAAGGTTAACTGGTCTGCTTTGACATCGTAGGCCACAGACGCATCAGGCAAGAGACATCCAGTCAAGTAAAAGAACGGACGACGTTGCCTATATAGTCAATGACGAGTTTACAGCGTGATCACAGGACTGACGAGCTTACCTGAATGGCATGGTCTCGTCATTGTCTTCGATTAAACGAGTTTTTTGCGCCTCCAGGTAGAGAACGCCGACCTCGCCATGACGAGCCTGGATAAACTCAGCCACCCGACGAGCGTGAGCCTTGGCCGGGTACTTGGTAGCAAGAATCGCGTCAATCGAAGCCATGGTGAGTTAAAGTAGAATTTCAAAGGGGGAAAAAAAGCTGTGCGGGGCAGGTGTTTGTATTTACCGGCATTGCGGGGCCTGTTATCTATCCATGGGGCGGCTACATCCGGTAGATGTATTTTAAAGGAATCTGATTGGCTTCATTACACATACAATCACCCACATCATCGGCCTGGACTATGAGTCTCGGACGCAGATATCTCCTCAAACTCCATTTGCCATTGATCCACCTCGGCAAACTTCTTAGCAGCGGCGCGCAACTCGGCACTCATGTAGCGCTGATCAGACACCCCAGACACCGCCTCAGCCTCGGAATCGCTTGCGTCCGAGTCGGGTGGGGAGGACAAGGGTGAAGATGACGGCGAGGAGAGGAGTAATTCATTCTCCTTATCCACTTCTCCCCTGGCTAGCTCCCGTGACTTGGACTGCTTGGGGGCCGGGGCGGATTTGGCCTTGGTCTTCTTTGGTTTTTGATTGGATTGAGCTCGATTGCTGCCAAGGGGTCTGGGTTTTCTCGAAGGTGCACGTTGCGTTCTTTTTGCCGGCAGATAGCTAAGTTCGTCTTCGTCGCCGGAGACCGCAGCGTGCATCCCATCATCGCTTTCGTCACTGAGGGGTTCAGCGTCGCCCGCCGCTCGGCGTTGACGGCGAGGTTGCCGGCGACGGGGAAGTAGCCTTTCCCGGAGTGTTGCTGTGGCCAACTGAACCGTGTCTTTGGAATTATTCTTTTCGGAAATCCGGTGAAGAGCGGCTGGCGAGCGCGGCGCTGCAATGGAACCTTGAGTACTCTCTGGTGGAGGTGGACTGCTACTGGCGGGCAATGCCATGGTTTGACTAAAAATTTCAGGAAAAGGTATAGGCTGTGGTGTCTCCTCTAATCCATGGGATGAGCGTCTGCGAGGTACTGGTGTAACACTGGGGGAATCCTGGACAAATCCTGGAACCTCTTCCACTGATGATTGGGGTACTTGTATTTCCTCGCGCTTGCGCTTGCGAAATCCGCCAGATGACTGTAGCGACCCCGATGCCGACCTCGATGGAGACTGATCACCCGGATTTAAGAGTAGCGAATGTCCTCGGGGCAGATTCAAAGGTGTGGATTCATCCTGAGGGCTCAAGCCTCCCAGGAAGTCTTCGTCATCGAGGTCGGATGAGCCATCTTCGGCTTGCATCATCTGCAATATGCTCTGTTGACGGGGGCGTCGGCGAAAATTGCTCAAGACTGAGCTTTCAAACCCGGGGGTACCTGGGACGCGCGAGCTCGCATCGCCCTTTCGGCCCGCAAAGGATAAGGTCGACGAGTAGCCACGGGACCTAGTCGGGGGTCTGCTGCCCGTACCAGGACGACTCCCAGTACCAGGCCGATCGCCAGCTGGCGATGATTCAATGGCTTGTTCATAGCTTTTAGCTAACGGTGTTTGACTGCGGAGGGTTTGTCGAGGATCTAATGTAGACCCGCGTTCTGGCGATTTGGCGGGGGACTCCTTATCGCGTGTTCCTGCAACTGCAGGCTTGGGAGCCTTGGTAGATCGATTTCGCTTAGGAGCAGGGCGCGGCATATTTGAAATTCAGAGGTGGATTGAGTCCAGAATCGCAAATTTCTTGATCCAAAGGAAAAGGAGAAAGCGCGTTTGTTTGGGGACGCGTCCACGTGCGGATAAGGAAGATAAGGGCTATCAATCAGCGTCGCGGGGAAAACAAGATGGAATCCTCCTTCTGTTCTCCTTCTCTACTCTTTTTCCTTTGCTTCCAAGAACCTTCCCCGGTGATGTGATCTTGTCTTGGGTTGATATCCCTTTGGCTTCCCAATCAGCCACGGACCGTATGCCCGTATGCAACTCAGCAAGATTCATGCCTCGGAGAGCACTAGGCCCAGACGGGGAATTTCTCCCCGCAGATCTGGAATCTTACATGCTCTTCGCTCTTAATGAAAATCTCCCTGCACTTCAGATTCTATATTGCATGACATGTGGATTTGCTCTTTCCTGAATTTACTGTCAATCTAGAATTATCCAATCCCTTACACCAGAGGGGGTGGATAGTCGCTTCTGAAGGCTTGCAAGCTATGAATCATGGCGTCACCAGAAAAAGATATTGACCTCGTCACAGGCATTGATGTCAACTATGAAACCAACAAGAAACGATCAAACTCAGAGACGACCGACTATCCGCGAAGACGGGCCATCATTGCTGTAGGCATCAGTTATTATCGCTGGAATGTTTTCTCAAGATTGCCGTGAACTAAGTATATAAAAATCACAATAGTGCCAAATATGCCGATTGCGCAAGACACGCTGTAACGGTGTACGTCCCAAATGCCAGCTCTGTACGGATTTGGATGCTGAATGCACGTACCGAGAACCGGGAATCAAGCTCGATATGGGCGATAAGTTGATTCTGGAGCATCTTGTCCGGATCGAGGGTCTGCTGCATGCAAGCTTATCGACACCCGGACCTCAATCGGCCTTGTCATCGAATTCTCCTACTACGAGTCATGACACCAATCTTGGCAATGAAGATCCAGGGGCGAAGATCAATAACGGAGCTCCAACATGGAAAATGTCGGTGGGCCTTGCATCTTGGGCCAACCCACCTTCGAGTATTAGCATCTCCACAATGCCCAGGGTGCATACCACCCCAGGCCTGCACCTTCTGCAATGGCCCTTGGTGCGCGACTTGGTCTTGAAACCCTACGGCCCGCAGAGTCTCCTTCAGCTAGAGATGGCTCGCGAACCATTACGAATGACACCAAATTCCGGATTTGATTTAGGAAATGTGCCTACGTATGTGCAGGCTTTTTTCGGTCATGCCAACGTCTGGTACGCCTGCGTAAACCCATACTCGTGGAATCGATACTATAGAACCGCTCTTGCGCAACGATTCCAAGAAGGACCAGTCTCTTGTCTCGTCCTGCTCGTCTTGGCTCTTGGATGTGCCAGCCGAGAGGGCAGCATGGCATTTGTGCCTCCAGACTGTGAACCGCCAGGGCTTCCATACTTTGCCACTGCCTGGAGTCTTTTACCATCTGTCATGATGCGCAATTCTGTCATGGCTGTCCAGTGCATGGTCCTTGCGTCGGCCTATTTATTCTACCTAGTGCGTCCGTTGGAAGCTTGGAATTTGTTGTCAAGTGGCAGCATGAAATTACAATTGCTCCTGGGCGACTCAAATCGTGTGCCTGCACGATGGAAAGAGATCAGCAAACGAGTCTTTTGGAACTCACTTTTGTACGAGAGTGATCTGCTGGCGGAACTCGATCTTCCGCACTCCGGTCTTGTCCACTTTGAGGAATTTGTCTCCCTCCCAGGGAGCTTTGAGGAAGAGGAGGATGGTGGTGATGATGATGGGGACCTGGGCGATGATCATGATTCCGACGGGCGTTCCACCGGCAAGCCTACTGAAGAACCGCCCGGTCGAGATGAGCTTTGGTACTTTCTAGCTGAGATTGCGCTACGGAGACTTCTAAATAGAGTCAGCCACCTTATCTATCAGAAAGACCATTCACAAACACTTGCAGCGTTGGGACCGGTAGTGTCGGAGTTGGACTTCCAGCTATCACAGTGGCATGACAGTCTGCCTCGTCCGGTAAAATTCCCTCTCACGCAGATACCACTCTCCAACCCCGCGCAGACTGTTCTTCGGCTTCGTTATAATGCATGTCGCACGATCATTTACCGCCCGTATATTTTGGCCGTTTTTAAGAATGAGCAAGCTGCTGTGGACTCGAATGTGCGAGAGTGTTGCCGAAGATGTCTGGAGGCCACTTTGCGCCAACTCGAGCACATCACCAGCCATCGTGAAGGCCACCTTCCGTATCTCTGGCAGGGCGCCTTGTCGATGGTATCACAGACCCTGCTGATCATGGGTGCTACCATGTCGCCCACTCTATCGATACTGCTACCGGCCTCGCCTCATGTCGATGCCATCATCTCTAATGTGATCGCCGAGGTTGATGGATACGCCCACTTGGCACCAAGTCTGAAATTGTCGGCAGAGATCATTCGTGATGCCGAGAGGCGGCGGCAGATCTGGCTTCGATCACCAGGAATTGGTACATGAAAACGAAGAATTGTCATAGTTGCCTATTACTTCGTAGACTAGTGCATGTCTTCTTTTCCGAAGATGCTGCAATTCACACATTGTTACCATAGGCTGGCTTTATTTTCTTCATGATGTGGTGATTTCATTCAATGTAATCTTCATGAAAACAATCATGGGACATCGTAGCTACCGGCAGCCCCCAGCTCAATGAATAGATTTAGGGATTGTTGAGGGCTACAAGACAGTAGAATCGGAAACAAAGAAATTGCTTTACAACATGCGAGTCCAAAAAGAGGGGAAAAAATGAAAAATAGGTACAAATCCCATCTCATGGCAATTATGTTCTTCAAATCATATCTTAACTAGGCGAATCATGGTATCTTAAAAGACATGGCGAAAGGTCAATATAAACGTCAAAAGAATATTGGCAGATAAAATCAGGATGGCCACGACGGGCCAATTGAGGGGGAAAAATGGCATGAAAAGGGGGTAGGATCTGTCGTAGACTCTTAGGCCAAGACCCATTCACTGCCCCGCTTGATGAACTTATCAAGCATCATGCCCACATCAGCCAGTGCAAAGCGGCACACATAGAAGCCAAAAAACTCAGCCGCATGGCGTGTGCTGAGTTCCAGACCGACGTGGGTTGATGATGAATGTTTGAGTCCGGGATCCTCAACTTGCTGGGCGATTTGATCTAAATCGGTCAGCATGGAACGAAAAGAATGGAAGGAGCTAGGGAAGTGTACGAACCTATGACTTGAGCAGCATCGAAAAGACGCGCTAAAGCTCCCATGTAGTTGGCATTCGGCCCCGAGAACTCTAGCTGAGTGACGTTGCGCTTTGTATGAGTGGTGGGTGCCGACGTCATGGGAAGAGAGTTGAGCGTCAGATTATCCTTGTTGCTTTCCTTGACGTTCTGGGGAGCAGACGCGGTTGTACTGATCCCGGAGGTCTTAGCCCGTAGCCGTTTCCAAGTCGGGAGGTATGACTTGTTCGATGTGCCCGAAGTCCTGGAAGGGGGAGGGTCAGGATGGGCGGGATCCTCTGCTGTCGCATTTGGCCTGAAAAGCGGCATCGACGTCTGGATCCCGACATCATGACCCAGCTTCTTAGACAGTGTGGCTTGGACCTGATCAAGAATACCCTCAAGCGCTTGCATTTCTTCCAACACGGCATCGGCATCGTAGGTATCTACCTGGGCTAGTTTCAACAGCGCCGCGGTCAGGAGATCACAGTTAGACACCTTGTCTTCCACGGCCTTGATCTTGACATTCTTCACACGCCAGGCATCACGAGGGATGAAGAGCTTTGCGGACAAGTAGCCACCGTGGGGGTGGGCGAGTGATTGATACAGACACCGCATCAGCCAGAAGGGACGAAGAAGAAAGGATTCTGGACACGGCTCGAGAGGAAGGGGTGCATTGGCTACAAGAGGGTTTGGACAACCCAAGGCGGTGGGAGAATGAATGTTGCAGTCAAAGAGATTGAGACCCCCGGTAGGCAATCCGTTTTGTGTGAAGTATGTCGCAGTTGGGGTTGGCATTACAGGAACACTGCCGCTCATGACGGCCTTCTGGGTATCCAATGTTGGGAACGAACCACTCCACGGGGTTGTGGGAGAGCCGGGTGCTGTCTCGGGGTTGGGAACGGACACATTGCGAGATCGAAATGCTTTTGAAGCAGACTTATCCAGGCCATCTGGGGCAGACGGTATTTTGCCCATGGGCCGCCCCGAGGCAGGTAAAGGAGGAACCCCAGCCTCGTCATCTTCATGAGTGCGGGCCTTGGCGAGACTGGTATGGTCTGTGATGGACCCGATTGAAGGGTTGCGCTTTGAAGGGTAAAGGTTGGCTCGAAAACCTGGCGCGAGAGCTTTGAAATGGTCTGACGGTGGTTCATCTTTGGGAAGTGGCGGCGGTGGGAGGCGATTTGCGAGAGGAGTTGAAAAGGATTCGAGATCAGAGGCACTGGAGTCGGTACGAGATCGTGCATTGGTTTCGATCTTCAGTTCGCCTGAATTCTGTCCCGACAAGCGCCGCGCTCGGACACCTGGGACTGGAGGTGGTCCCATTGCGGGAGGAGGGGGAGGCTGGGATAGAGAAGCCCGTTGCGGTAAACTAGGGAAATCAGAGGGGATTGGAGGCAAAGCGACAGACGGAGGAGAAGATGGGAGAGGGGTTTGCTCTGGTCTCTGCTCAGGGGGTAGGATATCGTCGTCCTCTGCGAGGGTAGACAAGGTAACCCCGGTGCCCGTGATGTTAGACGCGGCTGAGCTCTCCCAAGTTCTTCCAGACAAATTGCTGGAGTCAGATTCTCGAGGGAGCGCCGACTTGGACTGAACACCAAACTCGAAATCATCCATGACATAGCCCTTGGTCATTTCTTCTAAGAGTCGCTCTTCTTCCTCCGCTTCCTCATCGAGGTAGGAATTTCGTACCACCGGATCCTCGAGTATGTTTTGTTCCTGAATACGACGTATCTCTCGGCCACGGTTCATGGCAACCTCGGCCTCGAGCTCCGCTTCGCGGACCCGCTGCTTAGCCAGCTCAATATTTCTGCGCGCATTTGCCACGATGTCATCACTTTCTTCCTCGCGGTACTCCATGACCGGCTCCAAACCTTCATCGTATGCAGCCTCCACCGCTGCATCGAGGGCGGCATCGAACTCGGCTTCAGTGTCAGTGCTTATGCGTCGACTTGTGCGCCGTCGTAGATAGACAGAGGACGCCTTCGAGTTCGCGGATGACGGTGAGGATGCGCCGGACTCGTCAATTGTGTCCAGCCACGAGGTTGATTCATTAGTTTCCTGCAAAGAGGGTTCCAGATATTGTTGATGGTAAGCAACACTACCACCTGAGCTCGCAGGAGTAGATCGATCAGACTGTGGATTCTTAGGCATGGCCAAAGACCGTAGTTGATCATCAAATACGCCTGGCCTCAAAGATTGGCGGCGAGGAGGAGGAGGTGACTCGGAAGGAAATGCTTTGGCATCTTCTATAGACGCATCGAAGCCAAGGCTTGAGTGGTTAGAGCTATGTTGGCTCTGGATACGAGCATCATCCATTACTGAAGTTTGGAATAATTCGCCGTATGATTCCTGGCTCAAAGGGCGATCTGGAAGAGCCTTGTCTTCGCTATCCGGTAGAGGCAAGTCCATGCGCTGAAGTTCTGTGATTCGTATTATATAGGTATCGCGCTAGAACAATTAGCCTTGAGCTCCGGTATGTCCACAAATAAGGATAATAACATACAATTTCCTGGAGTTTAAGTTTTTCTTCGTCTCCGCCATTGCTACGGAGCATCACTAGTTGCAGCAGCTGACATGCATCTGTATAGGCTTCCATGGCACCTTCGAAGTTGGCTGCATTATCTAAAAGAACAGCTGTGTTCGCCTTCTGCAGAGCTTTGGACAGCATTGCTTTCTGGGTCTGGCCATGCTGTCTGCCATCTGCCTCCCCTTCCCCGTCCGCCAACGAGACGGCTCCTTCACTGGGCCGAGCCACGTGGCCCTGAGTATAGGACGGCTCATTTCTGGAATTATATTGTTCATTTGGCGAAGAGTTATTAAACAGGTGACTCGAGGCCGTAAACGAAAGATCGAGGTGGGAGTTCGAGTCGGGGGGAAACATATCCGATGCTCTCAGATCCGGCAGGCTCAGCTCGGGCAGCTCCCCCAACGCAGGTCCCCGCTGTGGACTATGTCCCGTCAGGGACATCTTGGAACTCCCTCTGCGATGGCCCGTATAGTCCGGTAGACCTTTGCTCGATGCGGTGGACTGCGACCAGCGGTTTACACTTCCCAGGCCTTCTTTAATGGGGCTACTGCCCCACGAGCCATCTGCAGCGAGACCTGGGGCATTTTCCGTCACCACACCTAGTCCTGTTGGAGTAATGGCTCCGGAGGCCTTCCCCATTCGATTGCGAGATGCTGGGCGGGAGGACCGAGAAGCCGGGCGATTGGGCGGCGCGGTCGACGGGGGCTCCATGAGAGATCCCGAGGGACGTCTAGGGTGGAACGATCTCGGTTCATCTTCCAGGGCGGAGCGGTGTAGCATTTTTCCAAGAGCGGAGGGGTACGATCCAATGAGGCACTATATGATTCAGAGGTCGAGGTCGGGCATTGAGAAAAAGGGACAATTGTCGAGCGATTTCCGAGACGATATTGGTCAACTTTCTTTGTATCGAAACCGAGCAATTCAAAAATTAAATGGATTGGACTGCAGGGCGCATGCTTCGACCACGTTCAAGAGAAGTAGGTTAAAAAAAGGAACGAAATCTTAGGGAGAGGGGGGTTGGTGTGATTCTGGGATGTCCTCAGTATGCGCCGAACCAACGCATGATTTCGAGAGCGGAGATAATCTGTCGCGAGAGAGATTGAAGGGGACAATTGCAGACTGAGTGCATTATCTTCAATCTCCCTGCAAAGTCCCACGAGAAGAGTAGTCAGGGGCGGGACCAGCGGGATTATTCTTCAGGGGTGGTCCGTGTTTGATGCGGGCGGTGTGAAAAGGGGGATTGATGTGGGGGAATACAATCACGGTACTCCGTATAGTGATCTAGTACATGCGTAGTAGAAATGATTGTGATAGTGTACAGAAGAAGACGATGAGGAAAAAGGAACTGTAAAAATTCTATTCCTCAGTATCTTCTAACCGAATCCAATCAGAATATACTCCCCACTGTCCACTAGTCCATACATCATGAAAGGGAGAAACTCTACGTGGTTCTTGGATCGATAGACTCGCAGTCGTAGTTTACTCATAATTTCTGAAATCAAAATCTGATGGATCTGATTGAGTAGTCATACGGTCTAGTTACAGTATACGCGATAGACTGTTTTGATTTGTCCGCTTTCACGCTTAGAGCCGGGAACCACCAAAACTCTTCATGGAATCAACCAGATGAATCCCTCCCCGCTCGGACGTCTCTTCTCGCGCACTTTCTCTCCTTTCTTCGTCTCTGTGCGAAGACTGACCATGGCGTCCAATCCGCGGGATCCGAACACCCTTAGCAACTACAATAACTGGCGTTCCACTCACATCACCGCCAATTTCGATATCTTGTTTGATCAGAAGAAGCTGGTTGGCAATGTCGTCCACAAATTTACGTCCATTACCGATGCTGTGTCGCGGGAAATCATCCTAGACACCAGCCATCTGGACATTGGCTCCGTCAAGGTTGATGGCCAACCTTCCAAGTGGGAGCTTCTTCCCACGCTGGATCCCTTCGGCACCCCACTTAAGATTAGTCTTGAGCAAGGTGTCAAGCTGAATGAAATTGTTGAGGTGGATGTAGGTTACTTTCTCTATATGTCACCATGAATCCCCAGCAATGTCTCTACAGTCTCTCAATGTCGACTCCGAAGTACTGACGCCGGTAGATTGCGGTGAAAACCACCGAGAAGTGTACTGCACTTCAGTGGCTGACCCCCGCCCAAACCTCCAACAAGAAACATCCATATATGTGTAAGTACCTATAATCAGGTAGAGATCTCTGGTCTCTAGGATTCTCGGAGCTCTCTTTTGACCAGACTCCAGTTTCGCAATGTCAGGCCATCCACGCCCGGTCCATTTTCCCCTGCCAGGACACACCAGATGTCAAGAGCACCTTGGATTTTAACATCACCTCGCCTTTGCCCGTCATGACGAGTGGTCTTCTCACTCAGTCGGATGAGACCTCGCAGTCGGGTCACAAGCTCTACCGATTCCACCAGTCGGTGCCGATCCCCAGCTATCTGTTCGCGATTGCCAGCGGGTAAGAGCATATATCTCCGTGATCCTACCGGGCTAGTAATAACTGAAAGTTTCACGTAGAGATGTTTCGCAGGCTTCGATCGGTCCTCGAAGCGTGGTAGCTACCAGCCCGGACAAGCTGGAGGAATGCAAGTGGGAACTGGAAGCCGACACAGAGAGCTTCATCAAAACCATCGAGGTATTTTAAAAGCCATTTATTTTATGAGCTTGAATTGCTGACCTGAAGGTATAGAAAATCGTGTCCCCCTACGCTTGGGGCCAGTATAACGTTTTGATTCTGCCTCCCAGCTTCCCGTATGGTGGCATGGAGAACCCGATCTTTACCTTTGCGACCCCCAGTATCATCTCAAAGGATCGTGAGAATATCGATGTCATTGCACACGAGCTCGCTCACAGCTGGAGTGGCAACCTGGTGACTAACGCTTCGTGGGAGCATTTCTGGCTGAATGAGGGCTGGACCGTGTATTTGGAACGACGGGTATGTGTATTTCCCGTCATGGAGAGCCGCACTGATTCTAACCAAATTTGCAAATAGATTTTGGCAGCAATGTATGTGTACCAGCGAGAGGCGTTCTAAAGCATTACTAACCATATCCAATAGCCATGGCGAGGCGTACCGTCATTTCTCGGCCATCATTGGCTGGAAGGCGCTTACCGATTCCGTGGAGCACTTTGGTCATGACCACGAATTTACCAAGCTAATCACTGATCTCAAGGGCAAGGACCCCGATGATGCCTTCTCGAGTATCCCTTATGAGAAAGGTTTCAACTTCTTGTTCTACCTTGAGAACCTTGTGGGCAAGCCGAAGTTTGACAAGTTCATTCCTTATGTAGGTCCTTTCTTGCTCGGGTGACCCTAGAGTATTTTCTGATATATCTTATTTAGTACTTCACCACTTTCCAGCGCAAGTCTCTTGACTCATATGAATTCAAGGCAAGCATTCTGAGCTTCTTCGAGTCGGATGCCGAGGCATCTAAGCTGCTGAACGAACTGGACTGGGATAAGTGGTTCTATTCCCCTGGAATGCCCCCCAAGCCGGAATTTGATACATCCTTGGTGGACGTGGTCTATGCGCTGGCTAAGAAATGGGAGACTCTCCCTAGCTCGTCGTTCAAGCCGCAGGTGAGCGACCTTGAGGGTCTGACAGCTAACCAGATTGTCGTTTTCTTGGAACAGATTCTCCGCTGGGAGCAGCCTCTCCGCCCAGAACTTTCCAAGTTAATGGGTGAGGTCTACGGGCTGTCCAAAAGCGAGAACATTGAGGTTTCCAACCTGTATTTCCAAGTTGGTATGAAGGCCGGCGATGAGAGCGTCATTGAGCCAACTACTGAGCTACTAGGCCGGATTGGAAGAATGAAGTTTGTGCGACCTCTGTAAGTTGCCCAGCCACTATAGCTTGTTGACCATGAGCTCACCGAATCCCCAGGTATCGTAACCTCCAGAAGATCAACCGACCAGTTGCCCTTGCAACCTTTGAGAAGTACAAGGACTTCTACCACCCCATCTGCCGTGGTATGGTCGAGAAAGACTTGTTCGGCAAGAAGGAAAACTAGATCATCTGAGCCTTGTCTACAAGAAAAGCAATCCCCAAAAAGGCAAATCAAAAAAAAAAGACAGAACAGTCCTAGACATTTCACTTGAAAAGAGAGCCAGGTCTAATTTGAGTAATGGAATAATGGAATACTGTACATGATGTGATTAACCTCGCAGAAGGCGGAATTTCAACGTAGTAAAACAAGATCCTGAAAAGAGAAGGTCCGTGCTCAAAGGCACTGTTATGTCCAGACTTGAGGGCTTACTTGCCCCCAGCCATTCTCTTATCCGCAGGCGAATACCCAAAAATACCCGATTCTTGGGTACTTCCTTTGCTGAGTGCAAAAACTATATCCGCCTCTTGCATCTTTGAGAGCTCCGACAGGACTCGTCGCATATAAGTCACCACCCAAGCAACCTTAGTCCAGTCAATATCATCTCCATCAGCACCCACCGAGTTGGCCTTCCACAGGTTCCTCCAGACAGCAGCACCCAGCACCGCGTCGCCCTTGGCCAGCCCCTCGTCATATGCGGCAATAATTCCACGCCATTGGATAAAAAGATCCTTCAGATACTTGTTACGGATAGAACGGCTTCCAATGTCGTGTAGGACATCCATGCGGTGTTCGGCGTTGTGTGAGAAGTGGTCAATGAGGTGGCGGGAGTAGGTCTGGACACTTTCACGAGTGGGAAGGGCACGAAGTCGAACAGTTAAAAGATACATGTGCAGGAAGGTGATTTGTGACCAAGTGGAAAATGTTGGTACAAGGCCAAGCTCTGTTTAAAACCAGAAGTCAGAAACTAGATTCAGCTAGCCAGTTGCTCCCAGCATTACTTACCTCGATACCACCAGCTATCACTGACGCCAAGATGCTCCCCCGACTCTGTCATAGGAACCTCAACCCCCTTTTGAGTTGCCTGAGGGACTTGGTAGTCTGCCTGGCTCGAGCAGGCTTCAAAAAGCTTCTGGGTCATTCCATACGCGACGTAGGTCTCGGCCGCGGCTCCGGGCCCAGTCGATACATTCCGGATGAGGCCGTTTGGTCGGGTAGGAAGAGTTAGGCGCAAAGGATATGAATTAAGAGACGTGGTTGAAGCAACATAATTGCTTGCACGCCCTGAAGTCGAGAGAGATGCGCGCTGAGACAAAGGTCGCTAGGCTTGGTTAGTATTCAAGTCGTTGCGCCAGGAGACATTGGAATAGTACCGGAAGGCAAAATGCCTGCGACCTGCGAAGGCCGCATGCAGACAAGGTCAATCTTGTGGTTGACATTATTTCTTTGGTGGATGCGTTTGTTGAAAGTCGTCGGCGATCTTTTCTGGGTTATCGCGGCGTTTGCACGGTTTGCGTCGGGTGAGCCAATCATCGCTCTCGCTTACCCGGGGAATACAGTCATCTTGCTAGTCAGGAATTATTATAATTTCTAAAACACTTTAATATTGGAAGAAGTAAGAAGACATTCAGCTCTTCAATATTTACGATGATCTATTCGCCTGTATCCATGGATGATGAAGAATGAACGAATGAAACCCCGCTATGACATCCGCGACTTAGAGCTATGGCCAAGGTGCTTGTGCACATGAGAGTCTATGATAATTGATCATTTCGTTTATTAGGTATATTAATTTTTCATGAACTGCATTTGTAACGTGACCTTGATTCTTGGGTCTCTTGATGAGAGTCCCTCATGCCTCTGGATTGAAATCGGATATGCATAAGCCATCGCGGTTTCAGGCTGAGGAATTTTTGGATGCTTCTTCGTTTTATGTTTTTGGATTTTTTGGCTCGTTTGATGGCGTGTGCGATAAGACCGGCTAACGAAGAGTCATCCATCTAGAACGACTCGTTCTGAGCGCTTCTCTACTAGGGGCAGGATCTCAGATAATCGATTGGCATCTCGCATCAATGCAGGGATATCAACCCGGGTATTTGCAAGGGTCTGTCATATCGTTTAGTTGGGCTTTCATGCGAACACATTTCCAAGGAACCGCCCATACCTGTCTCACTTTCTCGTATTCACACTCCTTCGATTGGTATTCTCGGATTACCTCGCGAGTCTCAAAATCCACATAGACACGGGTGTCACGAAGACGGATCAATACATTGTCCAGTCTCATAAAGAACCTTGTCAAAAGAAGCAGTCTTTCGGGCATCACACGGATCTTGCACGATAGCATGGCGATCCCGTTGTCTGCCAATTCGTCCTCGTAGAGAACAACCTCATCGAAGAAAAGAATAGGATCTGGGCGTGTCAGAAGCTCGATGGGTATAGGATTAGAGGTCTCTTCAAATGGTGGGGCACTGGGGCTCAATGTGCCCATGTAGTCGGTGCTGTAGGACCAGTCGAAGGGCTTTACTACTTCTTTAATCCCCTCATGTGTTTTCTCCCTATGGATCTCAAGACGTTAGAAGATAGTGAGCATTACCCACAAATTTGAGTGGGATATATCAATGTGCGATGTTACAGTACCTGCTCTTCTGCCATTCTTTCGAATAAGCCACTTGCAGCATCGACTGTCCAGTCTTGTCGACTCGATCAAGGGCATCGGAAGAGTTGAAATTGATACCCCAGCCACTCTTTTCATGCTCAATCATAACATAATTGTCGCCGAAAATCATTTCAGGAGGTGCAATGCCGAGCTTCTTCGTCATCTCCTCGATCGGGTCTGCTTTTAAGATGGGTAGCTTCTGAGTGGAGATACGGAAGCCTTGAATTGTGATCTCCTGTGGGCGTTTAGTTGGATAGACTGCCGCATGCCCTGTAGGCGGCACAGTGGGGGGTGATCTGGAATTCATGATTTCTTCTCAAACCATGTCGTCATGAATGAAAGCGTTATCAACTAACAATCGCGATATGAAGTTCAGCCCCGCGGGCGGAGAAAGAGGCGGGCCGATGCCGTTGCTGGGGGGATGACATTGATTACGGAAACCCAAACACCCGTTCCTATTCTCCCTCTCTCTCCACTTGTCAATCTTCAAATCGACCTTCACACTTGACAACTGCGATTAATGTTTTTTTAATTCTCCTAGAGCTTTTGTGTCCACTTTACTGGTTCACTCCTTGTTCTTTCTTGCTTTTCTGTTTATTACATCCTCATCACAATGGCAACAAAAACATTGGAAGCTCGCTTTGAGCACCTCTCTGTTAAAGACGAGAAGGATCGCACTTATGCGAAGAACAAGGTATGACAACGTCAGGGTACTCTGAAGAAATTTGGCATGCTGATCGGTCAGGCACCAAAGGGTTCCATCTCGACGGCAGCTTCGTTGTCCGGTCTTGGTTCATCCCAGAGTAATTCAAACCGGGCTCAATTGCTGAAATTGGCGCTGCAAAACACAAATGAAAACAAAGCCAATGCAATGAATGTCCCGTCATCTCCTGGTAAGGGCCAGGGGACAGTGGTGACCCGTAATACCGATGAGAACGGCGATCAACGCACGTCAACTTCGATGCACGACCAATCCTCGGTGCCAAGGCAGCTGCATCTTGGAATGTTTGAAATCGGGAAACCTCTGGGTAAGGGCAAGTTTGGCCGGGTTTATCTCGCCAAAGAACGGTCTTCCGGCTTTGTGTGTGCCCTGAAGGTGCTGCATAAGTCGGAACTTCAACAAGGGGGTGTCCAGAAGCAAGTTCGACGTGAGATTGAGATTCAGAGTAATCTTCGTCACCCCAATGTCCTCAGACTCTACGGCCATTTTCATGACAGCAAGCGAATTTTCTTGATCCTGGAATTCGCCGGTCGTGGTGAATTATACAAGCACCTTCGAAAGGAGCACCGATTCCCGGAGTGGAAAGCGGCGCAGTACATTGCACAGATGGCGGCAGCGCTGAAATACTTGCACAAGAAGCATGTCATGCACCGTGATATCAAGCCGGAGAACATTCTGGTCGGTATCCATGGAGAGATCAAGATCAGTGACTTTGGTTGGAGCGTCCACGCTCCGAACAATCGACGACAGACAATGTGTGGAACGCTTGACTATCTGCCCCCAGAGATGCTGAAGCCGGGCTCCCAAGACAACTACTACAGCGAAAAGGTGGATCTCTGGAGCTTGGGTGTCTTGACCTACGAGTTCCTGGTCGGCGAGGCACCCTTCGAGGACACGCCTGTCATGACTCAGCGACGAATTGCCAGGGCTGATATGTCCGTTCCATCTTTTGTCAGCCCTGAAGCAAAGGACCTCATCAAGAGGGTAAGTTCTCAAAGCCTTACCTGCTGCAGTATAGCCTAGCTGACGATCTATAGTTACTGGTTCTTGATCCCGAGAAGCGGATTCCCCTCGAGGAGATCCAAAGCCACCCCTGGATTGTCAAGCACTGCGTGAAAGATTTAAAGCGGAGCTCTAGCTCCAAGGAGGGCAAAGCATGAATGCATATGCATGAAACATTGGCTATAAGGTGTCTTTTATTTTCTTTGATTTTATTCGTTGAACAGACGATGGAGTCTTCAGGCGTTGGGTTCTGCTGTGCATCATTCGGAGTTTGGTGTTCTTTCCTGGAGTATAGCCACGTCAGGCATTCGCGATATGGGGACATGTGTTCTTTTAATCTTGCTTCTTCAGTGCCAATGAAATATGGTACATTCAAAAACTCTATGGTACAGGTGGAGGGTGGTATAAAAGCTGACGTCGTAGACTGCAGGGTAAGAAAGAGGAGAGAAGAAGGGGGTCCGGTCTCATCGGTAAATTTCATCAAAGGGTCTCGTGTCTCGGAAACAACTACCCCAGACCTCGTCGACCACTTGCTTTGCATGGGCCTCATCCCGGCAGGTCGGTCGCGCCCTCACGGAAAGAATCGCTCTTCGCCGGACACACTCTTGGTGTTGCTCAGTGAACTTCCATTGGCCTCTTCGGAAGAACTCTCGCGACCATCTGCATTCACCGCTCAAAGAACTTGCTCGAATCTAGCAGATCATTAGTTGATGAAACTCTTTGGGTAGATTTCGCTATGGAGCATGTTTAAATACCTCTGAACAAGCAGCATGTCGTAAGTTATCCGTCCAATTCACCTTGAATCGTAGGTGGTCGTAGGCGTGGACCATCTCGTGGGCTAGTGTGTCCTCCAAATGACCTTGATCCTTCATTTCATTGGCACAAAGCAGAATGCCATACTCAGGATCAAAACCGCCTGCTTTCCTATTTGTACAACGACGACAGTAGATATTGTGACTGTGAAGATCGCCTCCTAGTTGCTTGATATTGTCGCTGAGATAGCGGATGACGGGGCCTATGCGGAGGAGTTCTTTTAGTATTTTGGCCGGCGCAGGAGCTCCATGGGAGAAGCGCCTTACTGTATTGCAGGAGAAAGTCGCGCTGTTCGTCGCAGCGTTTGCAATCGGCAGCCTCATTTCGAAGGTCTCGCGCAACTCGGAACTGTTCAATTCCCTCGGAGGACATCTTGCCGGTCAGAATCCGGTAGATGTTGCGGAACTGGGTCCATGTATCATCACCGGCAACATAGCCCGTCTCGGGCTTACCATTATTTGGCGCAGCTGATTCTGATGACTGGGAATCGGACATGGCGATTGCGGACACTCTCCAAGAGCTTCCGCGGAGCGAAACGAAGATTCACCACAGAGCGGAGTGGCATGGCAGAACTCAGCGATGGCTCTGATGCGAAACGGTTCTTCAAAATCTTGATTCCCGAATTCTCAACCCAAATTTAGAGGCACGATAATTAAATCCAGTTTATGCTGTTAAGACCAGTCGGTACTATAATACTCTGACGGTCTTCAGCCATCATGGCCACCCCGGGTCTTACAATTGTGATCAAATTAGGTGCGGGGATATATATCTTGATATGACTCGATGCCGAAATCGGACTGACGTTATTGCTCTAAAAAATAGGAACCAGTTCTATTGTTGACGAGAAAACACATGAGCCTATTCTCTCTATCCTCACAACAATCGTTGAAACGGTAGCAAAGCTGCGCAAAGATGGTCACCGGGTCGTTTTAGTCTCATCAGGTGCAGTGGGGGTTGGCCTGCGAAGGATGGACGTCGACGACAGACCAACCTATCTGCCCCGAATACAGGCACTTGCTGCTGTTGGCCAGTGCCGACTCATGAGTCTTTGGGATAATCTTTTTTCCCACCTTCGAGTCCCTGTGGCTCAGATCCTTCTGACGAGAAATGACATTGCCGACGTGAGCCTTCAAATCCCCAGTTAACTGTTAAGTTCTCATAATAACATCAAGCCTAGAACACCCAATATGTCAATGCCCAGAATACCTTTGAGCAGCTTTTTGATATGGGTGTGATTCCTATTGTTAACGAAAACGACACCTTGGCCGTTTCTGTAGGCGACCATCAATTGCTAGCCACAACTGAAGAGACCTATGATCTAACACAATATTGGATAGGAAATCAAATTCGGCGACAACGATACCCTTTCGGCAATCACAGCTGCCACAGTCAAGGCGGATTACCTGTTCTTGATGACAGATGTAGACTGTCTATACACAGCTAATCCACGCAGCGACCCCAACGCTCAACCGATTGAGGTCGTTTCTGATATTTCAACGCTAGAGGCTGACGTTTCATCTGCCGGCTCCGCCTTGGGCACTGGGGGTATGAGCACCAAGATTGTGGCTGCAAAGCTGGGAACTAGCGCTGGTGTGACGACCATCATCACCAAGAGCTCAAAGCCCGGAAATGTTCATGAGATTGTGAAATATTTGCAAGCACTTCAAAGTATCACGAAGCCCAATGATGCGACTGCCGTGGTCAATTTACCAAAACCTCCTCTCCACACCCGATTTCTTCCGTCTGATGCCCCCATCCAGTCTCGAACGTTCTGGTTACTTCATGGACTTACACCTCACGGTTCTCTGTACATCGACCACGGCGCCTACGAAGCATTACTCAATAAGGCGAGTCTCCTCCCAGCCGGAGTGCTTGGGGTCGAAGGTCATTTCGGACAACAAGAAGCTGTGCGTCTAATTGTTGTGGATCGGCCTTCCCCCGATGCTTTGAATGGAGACTTCCTCCACCACTCCCAGGAGCCCAAGGAAGTGGGTCGCGCCATTGTGAATTATGGAAGCATTGAGATTGCACATATCAAGGGACACCGGAGTACGCAGATCGAGGCTTTGCTTGGTTATGCGGATAGTGATTATGTAGCACTGCGGGATAATATCTCGTTTCACCCCGAAGATCGGCACAATCACTCAGCGACTCCAGCATTAACGCCGGCTCTGGAAGAGTGGAAATCTCCAAAGACATCACCATGACGGAGAGAAGAAGACTCTACATATCTGGAGGCGCCATTGACATAGGCGTGCAGTTGTGTATTGTACATATGTGAATAATTCAACTGATGCAGCGTACAATTTCGATGTGGGAATACAGATTAGAGAAAGAACATGCCATGTGCATATGACAACTGCCAGGGAATAGAGCATCTACCCTTATTGAACACCCCATAATTACACGGATACCTTAACGGTACTAGGCACGGCCCAATGTTCGAAACCCAGAAGAGGTTTCTTCTGCATGTCCACTGAGAGGGCACCTTTCTTGACTTATACCCCAGCTCTAATGAAGCGTTACGCATATTGGGCTGAATCAAGTGAGGTCACATGCTCGTTAATGCCTGGAAAACAAGTATAGCTGCATCTTGTCTAAATTGCAATTGACAGCGCTAGTTCAGACATGGGTTGCTGAGGTGCCTAACTAAATGTGTCGTTCAATTATCAATCTCCAAGAAACATTGGGTTCGACTAACTAGGAAGGCCTAAATGACACACCTGGAGAGCGACCCAATTTAGAACTTGCAGTTGCCACTTCATGGGAATCCTCCATATTGAGCCATAATTAACCATTTCGCTCTAGCCAATCCTGCATTCTCTTGTCCAACGTCGGCATCGCAGCCGGGGCAGCCTGGAAAGAGTCAGTGCATCTCATTCTAAATTAGGGTTATCAATGATCATAGACGAACCGTATTCTCGATGCTGTGGGCTGTCCAAGTGGCATATGCTGTATCCGTATAATCCACTGTTGGGGCAGGAAGATACGTGGTGGCAATGGAGAAAGGAAAAGGAGGGTATTGAGGCGTCGCCGGTTTGTCTGCGATGGTGGTGCCCGCTCTTTTGGGCATCGGAGCATACTTGGTCCGGCCCGTCTGCTCTCCGTAGGGGATCGTATGGGGATCTAAGGCCAACCGCTTTCGCAGCTCATGATGGTCCGGCTCATGGCTCGCAGAGGGTACTGGGGTAGGTACTGGGAACTGCAAAGCAGACTGTGATGCATTCAAACTTGGGGTGGCTTCGGTGGGATCTAGGAGATTGTCGTCCACGAAATATGATGCTATGGGAATAGGTCGCATGAGCTGGACGGCATCTGACACTTTGGCAGAGAAGGTGCCTTTCATATTGGTGAGTGTGAAATGAGATGTTAAACCCGACGCAACGCTCTTGGTGGTGGAAGGAACAATCTTCAGGAAGCTAGATAGGATTAGCTTGAGCCCCGATAGCCAGAGGATGTCACACATACTATGCGTTTGGATCATTTCCTCCCACGCTTTGGTCGACCCGGAATGACACCAAATCACCAGCTGTATAAGAGACATTTTCGACCACTCGCTCCAATGTTTCCTACATCATTGTTGTCAGTCGTTGCATTAGGGTTGGAAGCTAGGGATTAAACAGTCACCTACGTATTCGCCCGTGGATTCGTCTCCAGCACAAAGCCAGAGATCATAACGCGCCGATGTCGCGCCTTCTAAGCCCCAAACAAGGCCCACAACATCTTGACTGTTAAAGGTTAGGCCACTAATGGTCTGAGCTGTGGCAGCCGCAAACAGAGATAGACTAGACCACAGCCGATGAAGCCTCATGTTGAATTGGAATATGGCAAGAGATGCGAAGTGACTAAGGGGCGAAGAAGGAAAGGTATATCGCTTCTCTCCCTCTCCTCTCCCCCTTTGGTCCATTGGTATGTGAACCCATTCCAACCCTTTGCTCCACAAGTTGATGTGCACTAAGATAAGAGCGATAAGATAGGGAGTGGTCCGTGCTATCGCGTCGACTGACCTTCTCCTGGAACCTGGAAACTCCCGACCTTCCGCTCATCAGCCCACCATGTCAAGCCAGGCCAGTTGGAACTCCGTGACTGGGATCGCAACCCTTCTTTTCGATGGCAATTTAATTGCCATTGCAATCGCGGTACTATTTACCTTCGGTGTTCCCGTTCTTCTGCATATTCTCTTTTTCCAAGCTGTAGCCTCGCCGCCCTCGAGCAACTTCCTGTTGTTAGGGCCCAGCGGATCGGGAAAAACTGCATTTACAACCTTGGTGAGCTTTCGAATCCCTCTGGATCTTGAATCATCTGTTTTCTCCTTTGCTTTATATAAGACTTGCAAATGCTGACCCTTTCCATAGCTTGAGGCGAAGTCTTCCCCGGCGTCAAAGAAGTCGCATTCCACTCACACCTCTCAGAGCTCGACCTTTGTGTCGGTCACTCTCCCTCCCGCTGTCCCGACTGCTTCAAATCGATACCGATCTGTCAATGATCCCTCGTTGAAGGACGCTGCCCGAAACCCAATTCGCTACCAGGTGAAGGATACCCCGGGCCATGGCAAGCTCCGTGCTTCGCAAGGCATCGCTGCCCTCCAATCTATGGCTGGCTCCAAGGACTTGAAGACTAAGATTCGGGGAGTGCTCTTCATGGTGGATACCGCCGCCCTAGTTGATGAGGCCACATTGCGAGACACCGCGACCTATTTGCACGATGTGCTTCTGGTTCTTCAGAAGCGGGAGCTGAAGAAGTCCTCCACCAAGCGATCTATGGAGATTCCTGTCCTGGTGGCGGCCAACAAGCAAGACCTATTCACGGCTCTGCCCCCTGGTTCCGTACGGGAGAAGCTGGAGGCCGAGATCGATCGGATTCGGAAATCCAAGACCAGAGGCCTGATGGATGCAAGCGCAGACACTGGACTTGATACGGAAGAGGAAGTTTTGGGAAATGATGATGCGCAGGGTGTCTTTAGCTTCAAGTTGCTTGAGAATGAAACAGGAGTCAAGGTGGAGGTGGTGGGTGGTGCCGTCAAAGGCGACTCGGAGGAAGAGTACGGGTCTGGCGTCCGTCGCTGGGAGGAATGGATTGGCATGTGTCTTTGAACGATGCTTGTCTGCTTTGGAATCTCCTGAAAAGTGTCAAGACTTGATATGTTAGCGGATCATTGCTCGGTTGTACATAACAGAGTATACGTACATACTAGGTACCGTAGAGGGCACGTTCATCATCCCCATAGGTCTTTTGAGCCCTTGAGTTTGAACAAAAAAAAAGATATACTCAATCAATAAGCATCCTCTAGGAACAATTATGACGATGGATCGAATCACAAAGTGGATCCCGTCCAGGCATCCATTTACTTTCAAACAAACCCTCGAACTTGTTCTTCCACTTTTCAACTTGTCAAACTTCTTTCTTCTCGAATCTCGTTCCAAGCTTTCATCTTTGGGCCTCTATCTCTGTTTTGTTGATCGAATCTGGGGAGGTGGAGGGCTGTTTCCCCTGAGTCTAGGATCTTTCCTGGTCTCCCACAGACTAACCGGGTCAATTGGACACCCTGAGCTCCTACTCCAGAGCCACGTACAGTACAAAGCTCTAAATCGACGCCGAACCTTAATTATATGCACGGAAGAGGCGGATACGCTAGTGGACCGATCATTCCACCCGAGTTGGCTTTTCGACTGATTTGCTGATTTTGCAGCCAAGAGCGTGGCGGTGCAGTGCTAATGGGCATTCTCCACCGACGCGCTCTCTCCTAGAATCTTACCTTGCCCTTGGCATGATTCAGGATAAGCATGGCCGAAATTTCTTTCAACAGACGTGAGGGGCTGGGGAGGTGGAGGTTGAGTTCCAAGCTCAGTCGCGTACTCCCCCAAAAAACACAAGTCACCGTGCACTGAAAAAGCAAGCGATAGGAAGATCTCCTCTCGATCGCGGATGCCAAGATCTCCGGGGCCTCGTTGTCCTCCATCTTGGATTCTGCGGCCCGGCTGATTGGTTCCATCGATTTGCCAGCGGTGGAGGTCGTGTTGTTGTTTCCCGCCTGTATAGACCCGCCTGCTTGCTTTTTTATTCCCCAGCTGAATTGTGACGTCTGGTCTTCCCCAGTGTCCTTTTTTTGTGTGTTTTATTAATTTCCTCTCGATCTTACGATCTGCTTCTACCCCCTAATTATTTCAAACCACCTTCCAGTCTTGGGATCTTCTGTGGATTTATTCTCCTGGCCGCATCTAGGGCCAACAAGATGGGCTCCATCCGACCCGAAATCGAAGAGCCGCGCATGCATGAAGGCGGGGACGGAATATTCGCGACTCAGGAAAAGGGTCATCCAAGCTCAATCTTACCGACCCTGGAGAAACACCACCCAACTCGATATGTGCTGGGATTATTTCGGGTCGATAGTGCTGGGGAGAGTGGTCGCTCGGGCTTCCATCCTCTGCATTTCTTTCGCGTGGTCTTCAAGAGTGTGTGCACCGCTTCGATGATGGTGAACATCCTCTGGCCCTTTGTTCCCGCCGCCATTGTCATGCACTTCGCCCGACCCGACCTTCATGTCTGGGTCTTCGCCCTTAATTACATCGCCATGGTCCCGTCCGCGAATGTCCTAGGATTCGCAGGCGGAGAGTTGGCCAAAAAGCTACCCAAAACATTGGGAGTTCTACTGGAGACGGGAATCAGTTGCTCGGTGGAACTCGTGCTAATTATGGTATTGCTTCACAATGACAAAAAGGGTGAGGGTAACCTCATCCCGGTCATCCAAGCTGCCATTCTCGGGTCTATCCTTGCAAACCTACTGCTTTGCCTAGGAACCTGTTTCTTTGTTGGCGGTCTCCGGCGGAATGAGCAAGTGTTCCACGAGGCCGTCAGCGAGGTGGGCACAGGATTGTTGCTGGTCGCCGGGTTTGGCCTGCTGATTCCCAGCGCTTTTTACTCCGCTCTGAAATCTGCCACCAATGAGGAGTTCACCCAGGCTATGCTAGAGGATTACACCATGCAGATCAGTCGTGCCACAGCTGTCGTACTCCTCGTCGCATTCCTAGTGTGAGTTTCCAAAAGGTCTATGAAAAATGACTGACTGGATCGCCGTGCTGACTTTTGATGGTAGCTTTCTCATTTTTAACCTGCACAGTCATAACAGCATGTTTGACGACATCTTGGAGACGGATGAGGCTCAGGACGAGGACAGACATAAGGAATTAAACAGGGCAAAGCTCACCTTTGCGGAATGCTTGGTGGCAATTGCAGTCGCCCTGACCTGTGTCAGCTTGTCGGCCGTATTCCTGGTTCAAGAGATTGAATATATTGTGGCCCTTGGAGTATCCGACAACTTTCTGGGATTAATTTTGGTTCCACTGGTCGAGAAGGCGGCCGAGCACCTGACGGCAGTGGACGAAGCCTATGACAACCAAATCAACTTCGCCCTTTTCCATTGCTTAGCTCCTTCTATCCAGACCGCTCTGCTGAATGCGCCATTGGCGGTCATCGTGGGCTGGGGTCTGGGCAAGGACATGAGCCTGAATTTCGAGATCTTCATGGTTGTTCTCCTGGTATTGTCGATATTGGTCGTTGGCAATTTCTTGCGAGACGGCAAGTCAAACTACTTGGAGGGCGCTCTCTGTGTGTTGATCTATGTAATTATTGCAGTCACTACTTGGTATTATCCCAAGGTCGACGTGACTTCGACCAACCAAGCCTAAAAATTGATCGTCTCTAGCAATCATGTTGAGCGTTCATGTCTACAGTCATACATGTAATTGATATTGGAATTGATTTTCACCCATAAATACTCCACATACTTCTGGATAATTAAATGTATAGTTGACCTAAGTTTATAATGTTATCACAACGTGTTGTGTCCCTATACCCGAAATGGCAAACTGTGTACATCCACGTGACCATGTATTCACCGCTGGAGTCTCCGCGGAGCACGATCTCCTGGAAGGCCGTTCGCTTAGCCCGGAAACAGGTTCCCAGCACTGCGAATCCCATGAATCATATTCTGCAATTGGGTTTCAATCTCTAGAAACTCGCAATTTCCCCCTTCGTCACAAAGCCGCCGACTCTCGCACTCCGCCTCGTTGCATTCGAACCTCAGCCTCACAAACCACGGACGCACTTCATGGAGGTTACCAGCTTGGATGAAGTCCTTTCGATACACAAGGAGCGGGATATCCCCATCAAACGGGATGTGATCGAGTCGGCTCTGGAGGACCCCGCCGCGGGTCTCGGGAATGCGGAGTGGGTATCCAAACACTTGCGACCGAAAACGCTTCTATCCAAGGAAGAGCTGAGCCTGTACGTGCGACGATAGCATCTTTCATCATTATATCCAGCTGACCAGAAGGATTAGCTATACAAAGCTCGAGAATTCTGGTGCTCTCCAGCCCATCCTTCGCGACTCCAGTCTTGCTGCGACACGGCCCTTTCTTGAGGACGACATACGAAGCACTATTCATTCTCTTGAGATCTCCACAGCGGCAATACAAAAAAAATCCCAGGCGCTTTCTGCACAATGCGAAACACTCAAAAAACAAATGCGCCGGCAAGAGGGCCTGGAACAAGATAGAAACCGGGACATCGCACGACTGCGGAAGAAGCATGAAGGTGGGAAACAAAACACTACAGTTCTGGTAATAACGCCTTGAGAGATGTTGAGAGCAGCTTGCTGAAAGTCTACAGGCAAATGATCTTTCCGATGAGCTCGATGCGGGCTTCAGGAACGAGACAGACAAAGCGGGGGCAGAAAGCAAACGAATCCTCTCGTTGCTGTCCACCCGGATGAAACTTGACGATAGAATTCTTGGTACTCTGGAGAATCTGATGCCTGAAATCAAGTCGAATGGAAATGATGCATCCACTGTCAAGCGAGCAGCACACTTGAGTGAGACTCTGGCGGCGTGCAGCGCAGAGGAAATTCACTATCGCCTGGACCGACTATACCTAGAATCGATCCGAGCCGGAGAAACCAAAGACCTGAAATATACACACGAAGCGGAGGACGAGACCATCTCGGCATTGGAGGAGGAGCTGGAGTCTCTGTATCCTGAGATCGAGATCTTGGCCGAAATGTCCACCAAGCAGCAATTCTACGAGCCGATTCTACGCGAGATCCACAATGAACACAGCCAGCTTCGGGTAACTTCACAGAACAAGTTGGAACAGGTGCGCGGCTTTCTGTTTTCCAGATCTGACATGACCGCTAATGCACGCCAATAGATCCTTGATGTCTTAATTGACATGACTCTGGCCAAGCAGGCATTGACGGCACAGCTAGCGGACCGGGAATCTTCATGTGAACTATTGGAGCAAATTGCAAGTCTTTATCAAGCCGAAACAACCACTCAGCTTGTGACCCAGCCATCTTCTCGTCGGGAATCCATTAGGCGGCGGTCCTTGCAGCCTAGTATAATTCTCGGGGCCACACGCAACCCCACTCCAATGCCCGAGTCACCTTCTCTAGAAAACCTTCTCCGGCGCGTTGGCTTGTCACCCGAGTCAGTGCTCCGCCCGCGGGCAGAGGATGGCGGTGCTCAGGGACTCTATGATAAGCGAATCCACATGTCGGAGACCATCCACAATCTCGAGACTGCGGCCGAATTACCCCTGGTGGCTCATCTGGATCATACAGATAGCTCATCCCAGCTGCTGGCCTCCTCATTACATGGCCATTCCCAATTTGAAACCTCGTTGCGAGATCTTGGACAAGAAGGTGCATTGTTGGGTCTGGAAACTGAACTCGCCTCACTTCAAAAAGGGGTGCAAGGGTTGAACCTGAATGTGCTCCATCAGCGGGATAAGACCCAAGCTAAGTTTCTTGAGCGGTGGAGTTGAAAGACCCAGTAATACTGCATAATAACGTGGGAAGAATATGATATCACCGATTAAGCCCTGCGGCTTTTCGTAGCTTCTGGACCTGTAATCTCCATTGACGCGGGAGCAACCCAAAACCAACCAACAGCATACTGCACCTCTGATTCGACAATCCGTAAGAACGGTGGCGAGTATAACCTGGTCTGCGCCACTGTTGTTGCGACAATATTCTATCAAGATCCGACCCTTCGGAGATATCTACTGATGTTGGAAGTAGGCGAGAAACAGATTGCATGGCGACTGCAAACCACGATTCCATGCATTTCGGAGGCTCCTGTGTGGCAGCCCCCCTCACGTGCCCTGCGATCGTGAGAGCAAGGCAGACTTCGACAATCCACCCTTGTCAAAAATGTGACAACAAGTTCCCTTGATATGACGAAGTTGGGGGAAGGAGGGTATAGTAAGGTGCATTAAGCGTGACCTGTGGTTTCCTTGTGCTTTCCCAGCTGACTTGGGCTCTAGACCCCCTGTGACCGTATATCAGCCACAGTCCATCACTGGAAAATCGAATAACATTAGAAAGAAACGAAGGCACACAGCCTTTCGATATCCTTCGTCATATCCGATCCGCTTTCATACATAATGCACCAACTCTGCAAACTCTTTTCTTCGTTTGTGACGAAACAACTATTTTAACCAGGGCGTGTCGTGCCCTAAAGTCTGCGACATAAAGAAAATCACCTGCTTTGAACCCTATGACAGTCACCACATGCCATCAAATTGTTGTTTATAGCACTTTGAACTGAGACGACAAACTTTATGTACTCCTTCCTTTGATCATGCCTTTGTACCTCAATCGACACCTATGTTCAAACATCTCTTTGTCAGTCGAGGCATTATTCGCTTCAGGTATCCAAATCTATAAATTTGTATTTCGAACCCGCTCCTGCGGGTCACGCACATCCGCTGATTATCGAGAAACAAGGCATGCGGTTCATCGAGATCCGTTTAAGAAGCTTTTCTCAGAGGCTTCGAACATCTCGCCCATCGCCAACAATCAGTAACGGCTCGACTTTCTATTCATCAGATATCGATATCCATTATCGGCGACCCCGGCGCTCTGAGAGTGACTCCGCATCAAGCTCTTCATCGTACTTCATCGAACGCTCAAGGCTTCGGCCACGTCGAACATATTGGACAACTGGGAGAGAGGGCATGGATCCACCCCAGCACAAGAGCTGGTTCTCCTCATGGTTCCATAGAGGTCCCCTACCCTCAAGGAGGAAAGCAAAACTCCCACTAAGGGAGCAGACCCACCGGGCTTTCGTTGTTGACCCCCCGGAAGATACGAGCGCCTATCGTTATCGACGTCCACCGCCATCAGCGCCTGCCTCTAGAGCACGGCCTGTTTCATCGAGAATGGACACCTTCACTAGTCCACGGGTGCGCCCTCAATCTCGTTCTCGGGACCGAGACGTTCATGTAATTCCTGGAGTTCATGAAGTCCGCGAAGTCTACACGGAAGCCCCAAGGGCGGAGAATCGTCGCTCAGTCGTTCCCCAAGTACGGCCTGTAACGCCCAGAGGGGAATCATCTTTTGCCGGCTGGCGAGGGCGTTCCAGATCACGCACCAGGGCTTCCCGAGAGATCTACGAGGTCGTTGAAGCGCGCCCGACAGAACCAGACACTCGACATAGTTCAACTCGTTCTCGTCCTCCCCGTGAACGGACTCCAGTAATGGAACGAGAGCCTCGTCGACCAGGGCGCTGGATTTCTCCAGTCCGCCAAGGCAGGAGTAGGCGCACAAGCCCTCCCTTAGACCGCCGCCCCGACCCAGATTGTCGATTCGCTCCCACGGATGAAGACGTCTCTTTACATACCGCCGTGCCTCGATCCATTGTGCGAGAATCACCGGAGGCCAGAGGAACGGCAACTAAAGAAGAAAGGTGGACAGTGCCACCTCGTATACCTTCCCCGACATCGAGCAACCTCAGACGCTCAAGAGAGGAGCCCAGGCCACGCAAGACTGTCGAGCGTGGCCCACAACCACAGCCCCGCCCTGATGTGATAGAGAGGCGCCCTCGTGCCAAGCAGCCTCACATTATCCAAGATGGGCGCGACGGACTGTTTGACTCGGCAGGTCACTATATACATAGGGATCACGTTGGAGATGCACCGAGGGTACGATTCCAGGAGCCTTCCCGCTTTTGGGAACCGCAACTCACTAAAGTCTTTAGACGTCGTCGCAACAGACAAGAGCGCTTTATTGATGAACGAGGTCCTCTTGATCGGTGGCGATAGACACCGGCTGGGCGTATTTTGGGCATTGTACATTGGACTTTTTTTTTTTTTTTTTTTTTTGGGGGGGGGGGGGGGGGGGGGGGCGTACCTTCTTTCGGAGCGCTATGGTTGGGATTCGGAGTTTAAGGTGGGAGGGTGGGCAAGATTATATAGTTAGGAGTTTAGATTCTTTGTAACAATTGTGATTCCTCTGGTTTCTTTAGACGAGAGAAGATTCCATGATCCAACTAGGTCGTCATATCGTCCGAGAAATGTGTAATGAGTGGAGCATTACATACTTCACCCCAATCCAGTAAGACTCCCGTTGACCTTATCTGTCCCTTCTTTCGTCCGGAACTTTCTTTGTTCTTCCGCCTTTTTTCTTCATTTCCATCTTTGCTCCGGAAATGCTCTAAGAAATATCGAATCTGTCTATGAATGATCAGGCCTAGAGTAAGTCTCACAAGCTGCGATTCCCTCGGCTATTCGGGCATGGCATGTTGACACAGTTAGGCAGCCAGGTCTTAATAGGTTCCACAGATTCTCGATCGATCGCACCCCTCCCCAGTGACAGCGACTAGTTGATTGTCACGCTCGGTTCAATTTACTCATCGCGCGTTGATTCCTCGCCTTCATTTGCCGTGAGATCGCCACGCGCTGAAGTGACTGCCGCTTTTACCCTGGGTCATAAAATGAGATATTTATCCGAAGATCCACCGTGTGCCTCTAGGTCTAGGTGCGCTATCCAAGCAGTGACAACCCCGCGGGAGTGTGTTGGGCAATAAAGAAAGACAACGATGGCCGCGGTCATGACACAGACTGAATGCGCTCAAGCCATAAGATCGCCAGGGTCTTTGCTGAAACTGGGCTCCCCAGGAGATGGAACCGGGCCGACAGAGCCACAAATACAACCAGATGGTGTTGCACCGGTCTTTGAGATGTCTCCAGATACTGCAATGCAGCTGCTTTGCAACAACCTTGAAAACCTGCAAACCCACTTCGCGGCGATGTCCACAGAACCCAATTCGCTTAGCTCCACTCCGGCGGAAAACGAGACTCCAGCCGAGGGAGATTCCCTCCTGCAGGCGGTGGGCCTACATTGTGGGGATCCCGAACACGCGGCTGACAGGACCCGTGAAGAGGCTTTCCAACTGGCGATGCTATCCAGGAAGTTTCTTTCGAAAAAGGTGCCTCCGATCCCCATCAGGGATTACTTGGTTCGCCTTCACCAATACTGCCCTATGTCTACAGCGGTATTTCTGGCTACGAGCGTGTATATAACGAAGATGGCTCTGGTGGAGAAAGTTCTTCGGGTGACGCCGAAGAACATGCATCGTCTCGTTCTCGCCGGCCTCCTGGTGGCGACCAAGGCGCTTGAAGATCTCAGCTTTCCCCATAGTCGAGTTGCCAAAGTTGGCGGGGTTACTGAGCAAGAGCTGTCCAAGCTAGAGATTAGCTTTTGCTTTCTGGCCAATTTTGAGCTGCGCGTAGATGCGCAGATGTTGATGGATGAAATCCAGCTGCGGTGCAACCGGGACTCGTCCAATGACGACACAGGTGCTTCATGATGCCTTTGAATATTTTCATATACAACTGTACAAGCCTCATGTGTAAATTAATTGCTTCCATAGCGTGAAATTCTGCTTATTGCTTGACAAATCCCCCAAACCCCCCAAATCCCCAGATTCCGCAAGAATCCGGCTGCCTTAAATGAGGCTGAGTAAGCTATAATCGTATTCGCGGCAAAAAACAAATGCGCTGGTCTTTTCCAAGATTGTGTCGCTTGTGGTTTGCTTCCCTCCTTCTCATTGACAGATCGTCTTGAGTTAAAGCAACAGAAAAAAAGGAAGAAGAAGAAGAAGAAGGGAAAAAAAAAAAAAAAAAGACGTGAGTACAGAAAGGTGTATATATTGCGGCATTGGGGTTACCGCAAAGAGAACAACAGTTGACGATCAATCTTAGCGTCGCTTCAAGGTTTCCCCGACCCCCAAAAAAAGACCAATTCCACCCTTTCCAGTCTACAGCGAACCCTTCACGTGGAGGTTTTTCTTGCTCTACGGCTTCCAGTTTATTTCGAGTGCTTTGTGTCAGAATACACGATGTCCCCTTAGAGAGATCACCGATAACGAAACAAAAGCGCCATCGACTCCTTGAACCTCGACGGCTTCCCTGAACACCCTTCCCCCGTTTGTACAAACAGAGACCTACCATGTCTTCCAAGACCTCTCCATCGGAGACTCTGGACACTAGTCCTTCGGGCCAGACCTCTGGCTCCACCCCCACTGGGAATGGCTCAACCCCTCCGAATGCCGACGTTGAGCTCACGAGCATGCAACCCAATGCGCCCAAGCCTTCAATCCCCTTGGGGGAGGATATCATGCAGTTGGCGCGGATCGGAGAGATTGGCGCGATGCAAAATTTGTTTGCGACCAAGAAATTGACCGCAAACCACAAGGATGCCGAGGGCATTACACCGCTACACGTTTGTTTTCTCCTCCCGCGAATGCCATGACTGGCCCGCTGCATGTATGATAGAGGCCGTTTTTCTGACTGTCAGATCTCAAATAGTGGGCCGCGATTAACAACCAGTATGCGATGTGCAAGTTTCTCATGGACTCCGGCGCCGACGTGAATGCCAAGGGTGGAGAGTCAGTGGCCACACCCGCCATGTGGGCAGCGCAGCGGTGTCATTACTATATTGTCAACCTCCTCCTTTCATATGGCGCGGATCCACTCTTGACCGACGTGCAAGGCTACAACATTCTTCATCTCGCGACCATTGACGGCAATGCTTTCCTTCTCGTGCTCCTTCTCCACCAAGAGATACCCGTGGATGTGGTCGACCAGCAAGGCCACACCGGGCTGATGTGGGCGGCCTACAAAGGATATCCAGCTTGTGTGGACCTGTTTCTGCGATGGGGTGCCAATGCCAACGCGGTGGACGAAGGTGGGTTGACCCCGCTTCACTGGGCGTTGGTAAAGGGCTCCTTGCCGTCCGTGTTGAAGCTGTTAGAATATGGCGCGGATCGGTTTGCTAAGACCAGAGATGGGAAGTCACCCATGACGGTGGCGCAAGAAATGAACACGCTGCGAATCTGGAATCGCGCCCTGGCGGAGCGTGGCTATGAACCTGATGGCACCCAGAAGCCGGTCCCCATGGGCCTAGCCACGTTTGTTCGGAACAAGAGCCTCATGGCCAAGTTTTTCTTCCTCTGGCCGTTCTTGACTCTTCTCATTGGGATCTGGATGTTGAGCAATCTGCCAATCCTTCTTGGCTTGCCACTCACCTTAGTCACCCTATTCGGTATGCAATGGACTGCACAACAAGTTGCCAATCGCGGACCCTCTGAGTATCGTATCTTGCAGAAGACGGTGTGTCTAATAATACCTGGGCCGATCTGTCGTAATGAAAGCTGACGTCTTATCAGCCATATCTGGCGGGTGTTTTTGCCGCAACTTTGTTCTGGGTGGGCTTCCGTTATGTCTTCCAGATTTTACCTGGTGAGTATAAGTCCCCGTGTGGATCGTTGCATAAAGGTGCACAGCTGACAGAACAAAGCGACCTACTCTTCACATCCGATCCTGAACATCTTGTTTGCCGTCTTCTACTCTTTAACTGCCTTTTTCTATACCATGGCCATGATTGGAGATCCAGGATACGTTCCGAAGATCAGTAGCCGTAACCAACAGAGAGAAATGGTTAAGCAGCTATTCGAGTTGTGGAAATTCGATGAGGAGAACTTCTGCGTTCCCTGCATGTCGAGAAAGCCACTTCGAAGCAAGCATTGTCGACGCTGCGGCCGTTGCGTTGCCAAGCATGACCAGTATGTGACATATACCCTCCCCCCAAGTTCACACATCAAATAACCGTCTTAGCCACTGCCCATGGATTGACAACTGCGTTGGAGCGAACAATCTCCGTCACTTTGTTTTGTACATTGTCTGTCTCGAAATTGGCATCATCCTGTTCGTGCAGCTTACCATCGACTGTGAGTCCTTTTCTTATGCAAGACGCAATTGAGTGAACTCGTGAGCTAAGACCAGATAGATATTACCGGCTTGCCAACTCCTGCAGATTTCAAATGCAGCATCATTAATGACACACTATGTGATTATGTTTCTCGAGACACTTTTACCCTGGTCCTCAGCATCTGGACTATTCTCCAGTTGGTGTGGGTCACGATGCTGTGCGCTGTACAACTTGTCCAAGTCTCGCGCAACCAGACGACTTATGAAAACATGAGGGGCCACTCGATTGATCGGTCCCTTCCTAGTTCCCAGGCCTTTGCCTCGGCCATGACTGCCGGGACAACGTCCATGGAGGCGGCCGGCCTCTCCGCGACCGGTCAAGGCCCTAATCCAGCCTTGGCACACTCCCACCCATCCCGGCGAAAGACAGGCTGTATCTCCCAATGGTCAGCTCTTCTGGGCATTGATACCTTCTTTGCCACGGCCAAGGACGGTCTCCGGGATGGACCGCCCGCCGGCCGGTCTCGTAACCCTTTCTCTCGTGGCGTGACCACCAACTGCCGTGACTTTTGGTGTGACCCCGCTCCGATCTTTGGCAAGCGAGAAAGTGGTGCTGCGATGCTGGGAGGTGAAGTAATCAACTATAACGACCTGTACGAAACCCCCCTCCGCATGCATGCCGGTGGTCGATCCGGTGACGGCTATCGCAGTGTAGCGGTTGAAGACCCCGAACGCATGGTATAAGATCCTTTCCCCGCCCCACGACCTTGATTTCACTTCTGGACCCGATGTTTGGAGAGCTGTCTTGGTGACCAAGGCTACCCTTCCGATTCACGGGTCTCATGTATGACTGCAGAGACGGTGTTGCATTTACGTGGCATATTATTTCCCGGTCCCTTTCCATTGCCCTCTTCCTTTTCTGTGTTGATCAGTATTTCTCATGTCTCATTTGCATTTAGAACCTTTGTACAGTGGACGCTAGATAATGAAACCCCTCCTTGTGACAATCCCTGCTCTGATCCTCCGCTAGCGCCCAAATATTGCTCCCCGCAGGCAGGGTCAGACGGCGTGATAAGATAGAGGATCCTGCAGCTAAATATCTAGGTACAATGCAGGCCTCGACGATCCATGCATCTGCAGGGCTTCTGGAACGTTACCTATATCTGCACTCAGCTCCGAGCCGAACGACCCAACGTTACCCACCCAAGTCCACCAGAGTCCACCTCGGTAGCGCAAGCGATGGGTCACAGGTGTCGGCAACGTTCATGACAGACACATTTCCTGGGTGACAGATTCTGAAGAACCTCACATACGGGAAACGGGAAAGACATTCGTTATTTCTCGAAGATCCGACTGATACTGATTGTAGGATTGATATTATCACCAGTTGACCTTGAGGGCCAATATACTTTCGGCTCCATGCAGAGTAGGTATCTTCGAGGTATATGATACATCCGATATCGCCGTAATACGGACCTTTTGGCCTCCGCTCACCGTCAAAACCTAGTCCACTGCTGACATGAATCCGCATGGTAATCCAACCGACGATCGCGTCTCGGTTGCAACCGGACAATTCTAGGCTTGTCTGCACGTTCCAAGGCATGGTAGTGGAGAAGGTATTCCTACCCCATTACGGTGTATCAGCCCCAATCAATCAAATCAATCAAATCAATATTGGGACGAGGTGGGTCCTTCGGGCACCCGGAACCAGGTCGGAAAGATGCGCCAGCTGCCAGGGATGTGGAAGTCAATTCGCCTCGTGTCAAATTACGGAAACAGGGCCAGAAGTGGGCATCTCATCTCTCGCTAGGATCCGGTTGGGTAGGTGATTGGCGGTGATATCCACTCAAGGTGGGCAGTGGTTCCAGGACAAGTCCATGAGCTACCGTAGGCTAAGCTAGTTACTGTCGATGTAGGGTTAAGGTACACGAATTATGCACCCGAGGATGAACACGCCATGTCGGAAGGATGCAAGTTACCACCCCGGGATCGGAACTGATCAGATAAAACGCGAAATTTTAATTTTTTATCTGATGGCGCCACAGACCCACTGGCCGGTCATCCAATCAGAGACCGTCCGGTTCTTGTTTTCTTACTCAACGTGTTTTTTTGTGGTCATTTTCTCTTTCTTTGCTGTTCTTTGGCAATCCGACACCGTTCGGGTTGGTCCGAGTCTACTCCGTCCAAGATCAGCACGATCAACATAGGAGAGGATCCGATCAGATTAGAAATACATATGGTGAAGCCAAGTGGCTTGGCTTCAATCCCGTGTTTCGCGCGGTTTCCGAGGCCGTGTCCGTCTTGGCTTCGGCAATGTTCTGTTTTGACCCTGAAACGAAGTCTTCGGTACGTATTGCTCGTACACGTAGAATTCAAGACAAGGTAGATAGAGATGGAGGACGGGGTCTGGTCAATTGGAGTACATCATTATCAAGTCAACAATCTAAACATCTAATATAGCCAAATGAACACATCATGTCATCCGTGAAGGAAATTAAACGGTAAGAAAAGAAAAACAACCAAGGAACTAGTAACAATGTGGCGTGTTTTTGTATAATTTTTAGTTTGGCACCGCCCCGCCTACAGCATCGCGCGCAACCGAGTGTCCTGCACCGCCGCGCCCGACAGCTGTTCCCCAAACACCGAGTTGACAATCTCACCGCCACGCACCGCCAGGATGGATAGCAAACTGTCACTGAGGCCGTGGGTCTTCTCATTGCAGCCCTGCAGCCAGATGCCCGCATGACGGCTAACCTTGCTGTCATCCAGCTGGACCCGGTAGTCGCGGCCGGGGGTCCACACGGCCTGACCGGCAGGTCGCAACCCACGCACCTGCTCCAGCAGCTGCTCGTGTGCATCACGAAGGTATCCAGTAGCCACCATTAGGGCATCCACCTCCAGCACCTCCTTGTCCTCGGTGTTGCCATCCTTGATCGACTTCACATGCACGCGCATGCGGGAGGCCGGGTTGTGATGCTCGATGCGGCCAATGGCACGCTCTGAGAGAATGCGGTGCTGCCACTGCTTCTCGTCGGGGTTCTGCATGCGCTGCAGGTACATGGTGTTGTAAATCTCCTCAATCAGCTCCAGGCGCACCACCGAGTAGTTGGTGGCCTTCTCAATTGCAATGCGCTTGGCGCGTTCCTCCGCGGGCAGCTGGAAGAACTTGTCCACGCGCTCTGGGTTGAAAATCTCGTTGACGCTAGGAAAAGGACTGAGTTAGTTGCGGTCCAGAAAAGTGGAGAAAAATAAGACCAAGGAGGAAAAATGTGCTGTCGGGTACATACAAGGGAGAGTCGTCACTGGGACGCAGTGCGGTATCGCGGAGGATCAGGGTAGTGTTGGAGTTGGGATACCGCCGTTGCAAGTCGTGGAAGATCTCAGCGGCACTCTGGCCGCTGCCCACAACGGCAATCTTGTAGTTGGCACTGTCGTTCTTGAGCACCGCGGGCAGAGTGGTGCAGTATTTAGACGAATGCATGATACGGGGGTCCTGGGGGAAACCCGGAGGCATCTTGGCCTTACCACCGAGGGCCACGACGACCTTTCGAGCTCTCCGAGAGGAGATCTCACCAGTCTCAGTGTTGCGCGAGCGAACCACAAAGTATTCCACCACGCCATCAGTGGTCTTGCCGGGGACGACCTCCACCACCTCCTCGCCGTAGTTCACAACGTTATCAAATCGTTGCGCACACCAACGCATGTAGTCTTCAAACTCCATACGAGCGGGCAGGAAAGTTCCCAGGTTGGTGAAGTGGATGAGACGGTTTTTGTTGTGCAGGTAGTTCAAGAAGGTGAAGCTGCTGCGGGGATCACGGAGGGTGGCCAGGTCCTTGATGAAGGAAATTTGCATGCGGGATCCCGGGACCAGCATCCCCGAGTGCCATGCGAATTCCTTCTGACGCTCCAGGAAGCACACCTTCGGCTTGAAGGAGTTGGGAGTGGTGCGGTTCAAGGTCGGATCCATAGCATCGTGCAAGGCAATGCCAATGGCGAGGGAAGCCGGGCCAAAGCCCACACAGAGCAGGTCATGCAGCTCATCAGCACCACTGGGACGCAGCAATGAGCGTGCCGGGGATGACTGCGTGCGTGATTCGACCTTGTTGACGAGAGGTAACTCGGCTTTCCGTGTGATAGGCTCCATTGTTGTTCGATGCGTTTGCTGTTCTTCTTCTTCTTTCTCTGTGAAAGAATTGTCCAGGTGCTTCTCCAAAGTCGAGCCCGGAGCTAAGGAATGGAGCTTAGGAGCTGTGCAGAAAGTAAAATTCAGTGCAGATTGGAGGAGCCGCGGCAGGTTATGTACAGAACCCAGGTAGCGGGATCTTGGAAGCTCCACTCGGAGATTTCTGCTTCCAGGTAGCAAGAGTCGGATCGAGGCGAACGGAGAGTTGACGTGCCGTACGATACGTTGCGTGTGGTTCCACAAAAAAGAGTGTTTTCTCGAAGAAAAAAACCAAATATCTACCTCGGAAGCGGATCAGATAAAAAAAAAAATCGCAAAGTGGAGTAATGAGCCACGAGCGGTCTGAGACGTGAGTAATTGGGGGGCGTATTATTCCCAAGGTTCCATTTATCAATCAGTATCCACTGAGAAATACACCATCTCGCTTGGTGATTCCTAGCTTTATATATTTCCATGTATTTTAATTTACCGGTTTTTTTTTAAAAACTTTACGTTTTTTTTTTTTTTCTTTTCTTCGGACCTATACCTTTTAGATCGACTCCACTTGCGCAAGGTTCCTTGCACATGGGCCATGCAATGCATGCATGACGAAAAATTAAAAAAATCCAAATATAATACAATATGTAAGTTCAGAAACTTTAAGAAAATCACAATCCATATAATTTCGTCTCTGCCCGATGTCGGGAGATGGGTCACAGGTACAGAACGGACGTTACCCGCGCGGTGCGCCTGTTGGTACCAGCGACCTCTTGGCAAACGCACTGATCCCGGGTGGAGCAGGTGGTGTGGTTGCAGGAAAAGATCCCCGGGGACGGAGAGCTTAGGCAATCATCCAAGGCGGAACATTGCTTCTTTCTCGTCTATTTTGCCTGAAACGTGGGGTTTTCCTAATAGGGAAACTAGGACAAGAAATCAAAAGCAATATGGCGCTTTGACACCTGCAAGAAACCTAGAGAATCTATAAACTCATATCTGCATCTGATGAAAATCCAATATATCTGGAATACTATAGGCCTAGAGCTCAAATCGCGACCGCTCGGGTGAAACATGACTTGCAAATCACTGCGAGAATACAATCCATACGAGCAACGTACGTCATCGTATCCACGAACCGGTCATTTAGTCTCTGCAGGCCCACTTAAGTCCGAGCCCGTTGAAATCAGTTAGACGAGGGGTTGATTAATGAAAGCACAGTTATGTCAATAGCACATTGGGAATAGTCCTATAGAGCTATTGAGCAAATTCTGTAGATAGATCAAGAGATCTATCATGGCGATGCTACCTGAGTACTTTGAAGGACTAGATTATAAGCATCATTCCCCATTCCTTCGAAACGCTGTTTAGCGTGCAAACCTCATACTTTTTGGCGCTTGTCTCGGTCATTTGGCATCACCCCATCTGCTACCCGACTACAAGACACAGAAAGGTAATTGCTGCCCATGAGTGGAAATCCACTTAACTCCCTCAAGGCTTCCCCCCTCACACTTGCTTCCCTTTTTTTGCCCTTTTTTTTTTTCTTTTTTCTATTCTTTTCCTGTTTTCTTGGACTGCGGGTTTTTCCATTGCCCCTCCATCCCTCCCCCCTCACTCTTTCCCGATCGTCACGGACCTCTTGCTGTCGCGAGCAACGCTTTCCACTTCAGGCGGCTCCCTCCTGCATAAGACCCTCGGGCCCGATCAGCCACTCACAGTCCTTCTAATAAGCAATCTATAAGCAACATTCCACCATGCTCCATTGACCCCCGAGAAATGATGGATGCATCTGCGCGTTTTCCGGACGTGGATCATCACGGCGCTGTGCGCGCCATTGTCGCTTGGCCTGTGGAGACCGTTGATCATTCATTAGAGTTGGCTGCCTGGTCTTGGGCACGGGTGTTGAGCTCCATCACAACGGACCAATCTCCAGTCTTTTTACTGAATGGATCTCTAATCAAAGTAGATTTATTCGCTGAAGCCATCCGGCCGGTGAACTTAGACGCATTATCGAATCTATCTGAACTTTCTACAAAGCTCACCGCGGTGGTCGTTGGCAACGATCCATCAACCCTTCGTTCTTCTGTTCAGCTTTCTCCCTCGTTAACGTGGTTCGTGGACCCGACTACTCAAACGAGCACGGTGCATTCTACAAATATGGATGTTGCAGCCGTGAATCAGTTGGGCACTCGGCTCTCCCATATTGTGCAAGAGCAGGTCAAGTCAGGCACACAGGTAGAACTGTCTGTTTCGGAACTGCCTCCCATGTCTATCGTCAACCCATCTCCCTGCACACTACCCGGCCCACAGCTACTCCATAAACTAGCCCTGGGTGGTTCGGATGATTCAAGTTCCGCCAATCATGCTATCGAATTCCTGACCGCAGATGGAAACATTCGCTACCTGTCATACCATGCTCTGGATCGGCTGTCTTCAAAGCTGGCCGTCGAAATTGCCCATGCTGCAGCTTCCCGATCCGATGGATCGCGCCGAATGGTAGTTCCCGTGCTCTTACCGCAATCCCTGGAGCTGTACATTTCTTGGCTGGCCATCCTCAAGGCAGGCGGTGCCTTTTGCCCGTTGAACACTGATGCGCCACCAGAACGGATAGAATTCATTCTGCAGGACGTAGCAGCATCGGTGGTGGTCACAAACGGTGCGCTGGTCGCCCGAGTGCCCCAAACTGCATCGGTGGCGGTGTTGAATACGGATAGGATTGAAGCTGATAAGACCAATCTCGCACCACCAGTCGTCGAGGTGTCACCGTCAGATCTGGCGTACGTCATGTACACATCTGGCTCAACTGGGCGCCCCAAAGGCGTTGGAATTTCCCATCTAGCTGCCACTCAATCTTTGCTGGCCCATAATGACTTGATACCCTCATTCAATCGATTCTTACAATTTGCATCCCCCACATTTGATGTCTCTGTGTTCGAAGTGTTTTTTCCCTTCATGCGAGGCGTGACCCTCATCGGTTCGGAGAGAGAAAACATGCTTCTCGACATCTCCCATGTGATGACGGTGATGCAGGTCGATGCCGCTGAGCTGACTCCCACCGTAGCGGGAGAGCTGCTGCGCACCCGCTCCGCTGCACCCTCCCTAAAAGTTCTGCTCACGATTGGTGAAATGCTCACTAAGCATGTGGTGGAAGAGTTTGGGCAGTCAGAATCTTCGGACGGAATTCTGCATGGGATGTACGGTCCAACTGAAGCTGCAATCCACTGTACCGCAGCGACAAGATTCCAGTCCAATGCGCGAGTGAACCTGATTGGTAAACCTTTCAAAACCGTGTCTGCTTTGATTACGTCCTTGGAATCCGAAGACAAGTCCACCCCAGAGGAGCTACGAATTCTCCCAATGGGCGAAATTGGTGAGCTTGTTGTGGGCGGCCCGCAACTGGCAGACGGATACATTAATCGACCCGAAGAAAACGCCAAGGCATTTATTGACAGTCCGTGGTATGGTAGGCTCTATCGTACGGGTGATAAAGCTCGAATGTTGCCCTCGGGTGAGATTGAGTGCTTTGGTCGCATCTCTAGCGGCCAGGTCAAGCTACGTGGTCAGCGAATCGAGCTAGGCGAGATTGAACATGTCATCCTCAGAGCTCCTGAGGTAAGAAGTGCTGTAGCTATCGTGGGTGGCGGCAGCTTGGCCGCATTTGTTCTGGTCAATGACAAAGGCCTCACCGATCACAAACTCCGCGACATCTGTCGCCAGCAGCTACCTCGCTTTATGGTGCCGGGCGAGTTTATCCTGGTTGATCAATTCCCCCAGCTACCGTCGGGCAAGATTGATCGTAAGGCACTGGAGGCCGATTTCGCTCGACACCGCACTGCTGTCCAGTCTATTGATCAAGGGCCCTTTCGAAACGAGCTCGAGGAGACTATTGCATCATGTGTTAGCGATGTTCTTGGCAGACAATTTCCGCCGACTGAAAGTCTGGTAGCAGGCGGCCTTGACTCGCTAGCAGCGATTCGATTGGCGTCACATCTCCTGGGTGCGGGTATCCGCCTCGATGTGACCCATTTGCTGGATGTGGATTGCATCGATGGGATCTGGCAGCTTGCTCAAGAAATTGAAACTACAAAACCAACCGAAGATACGCAGAACGGTCTTTTCAGGATTCGTGAATTAGTTGCGAGTGCCGGAGCAGCCAGGTTAGAATCTCTAGGGTTAGGTTCACAGGCGATCGACATTCAACCGAGCACCCATATTCAGCAGGCAATGATACTGGAAACGGTTCGACATGCCAAAGCGTACTGCAACTGGGTTGAATTGGAATTTCAACCCGCAGCCAAATTGACCTCTGTTCAAAATGCATTCGTCCAGTTGCTGGAGCAAAATCCACTCTTGAGGTCTGGGTTTGTAGAAATCGGTCTAAAGGACCACTCATTTGCCCGCTTCACTTGGAAAACTTTTGCTGAACAGCTCATTCAAAAGCGGGATGTCTTCGAGTACGACCTCTCCTTGGTTACAGAACATGATATTCTCCATCCCCTTCGGCTTCAGTTCAAAGAAACCCAGGACAGCCTTCGGGTCCTAATTCATATTCATCATGCACTGTACGATGGATGGTCCTGGCAATTAATGTTGAATGATCTCCGTCGTATTTTACTCGGAGAGGAAATCCCTTCTCGGCCTGCGTACGATCTGGTGTCAGATTATTTCATTGAGCACAAACTCAGCGAGAAAGCCAACGAATCCTCTCTCTTCTGGCGGGATCAGTTACAAGGGCTCTCTGCTATCACTTTCCCCAGTTTCCATGGGAAAATGGATGTCACATCAGGTACAAGGGAGGCCATTCGTGTGCTCGACGTCTCCGTGCCGAAACTTAACGAAGTATCGCAACGTCTACTGGTGGGCCGGCAGACCATTTTCCAGGCCGCATTTGCCTCCATTCTTTCCTCGTATCTTGGATCCTATGATGTTGTGTTTGGTACTGTTTTCTCGGGTCGCACCTTGCCAGTCAAGGGTATCGAGGCAATCATTGGGCCATGTATTCGTACATTGCCAACACGCATGCACCTCAACAAGATGCAAAATGTATCCGACCTTCTTCTCGCAATTCAGAATATGAACCGCAGATCTCTTGAGCATGGCAGTCTTCCTCTACAAGAAATCAAAAAAGCTTCCGGGGTTGACTTCCATCAGAACCTCTTTGATACTGCCCTGGTGTGGCAAGAAAATGTTTGGACAAATGACATGCAATGTGAGCTGTTCCAGGAAGTTGACACAGCAGAGTTCCTGGAGTTTGTACTCTTATTAGAGTTTGAGCCTAGGGGCGACAAAATCCATGCCAAGGCAACTTACCAAAATTCTATCTTCCCGCCTGAACAGGCACAAATTCTTCTGGAACAGATTGACCTGGTGGTATCAATCCTCATCGATTCTCCTGCGCTTCCAATTAATGAAGTGGTTGGCTATCTTCCCCCGTCAAGCTTGTCAATTTGCAACCCAAATCCCGTGACCCAGAGAAATCGCTCAAGCCTGGTCACTGGGGTTGAGACGATTGCCATCATTGAACCTTCTCGAACGGCAATTGAGACTTTGCTTTCGACAGATGAAGATTTCAGGTCGCCAAAAATCCAAAGCATCACATTTGGCCAATTGAACTCTCGAGCTAATAAGCTTGCACATTACCTAGTCCAGCAGGGGCTCACAAGGGACAACTTGGCTGCAATTTACCTCGACGAATCAATTGATTTCTATGTTTCCATGCTAGCAGTCGCTAAGATTGGAGCTGGATTGTTGCCTCTTATCGATCAAACGTCTTCACAGACAATAGAATCAATTCGGGCAACTTCGAACGTGCAGCCATGGATCATTCGATCATCTACACCCCCCAATGATGTATCATTCTCGTTGCATTCGTTTCCCCAGATCTTTCTCCCTACCTCTTTGAGCGAATACTCAGAAGATAATCTTCTTACGACTCACGACTCATTCTATATTGTTTGTGCTGGCGAACGGCCCACGGATAACGACTTGACAAACCTTGCGTATCTTTCTCACAATAACCTGCAAAGCCATATCAATGTGCTGGCGGAGAATTACCCCACCACAATTGGATCAAAACTCCTTCAAGCTTCTTCACAGCTCAGTGGTATGTATTCTTTCTCTATTGCCGTGCTTATTTGCTAATATGATATAGCCTTGATCACTGGACCATTCTTTGCATGGCACATGGGAATTACCTTGTGTGTAGCATCAAGCGAAGACCTATCAAGAATGCCCTGCTCTATCATTAAGAAGATGAATATCACCCATCTTCATTTGACTCCTGCATTGGCCCGTCGCTTAGCTCCCAAGGATGTTCCAAGTGTTCGATTCTTGCTTACAACGGGGGAATCATTGACAGCTAAGGTGCGCCGGGACTGGGCTAGCAATGGACTCCACCACGGTATGTATATACTCTGCGAAACTAGACTGCAATTATTTGGGGACTAAAAAACCATTCAAGGCTACGATTCTCTCGGCTTGGCTGGTGTCTGCACCTTATATCGCGACTTCCAAAGCTCAACTTCTCTTGCAAACATCGGCACACCATTAAGTAACACATCTGTGATTATTGTGTCCGACAAACCCTCGGGAACGATGGTTCCACGTGGTGCGGTTGGAGAATTATGCTTTGGAGGAGATCAAGTTGTGAGTTTTGTAAATATTCTGTCGCTCTTCAATTGCTGATTATCTGGAAAAGGGACGCGTATTCCCTAAATTCCACGAAGCGCTCGGTGGATGTTTCATTGAGCACCCGCAATTTGGCCGGTTTTACAGAAGTGGTGATTATGGCAGGCTTCTTCCAGATGGATCTATTCTGGCGGTTCCCCAGCATGACCAGTCTGCTGCCTTTGGAGAAACTGACAATATCATCACCTCCTCAAACTTCGTCGAAGATGCCGTGAGCATGATTTTGAACAACCCTCTCACTAATCAGCAGCAATTGGTAACTGTCTGGGTTCCTTCGGAGTGTCCCAAAGATCTATCTAACTCTGAGAAACTTGCTCTGATAACTAAGGATCTTTTCGAGGAACTGAACAAAAAGCTCCCAGCGTCTGCAGTTCCTTCTCTTCTTGTTCCAATGGACAAATTGCCTATGACAAGGCAGTACGAGTTTGATCATACAAGGATTCGGAAACATATTGAAGAGATGGGCCTAGAAAGACTTGCGACGTTCTCCCGCAGTGGTGTTGATGACTCGGATGCTGATTTTACTGATATTGAGAAGACCATTGCAGTAGCCCTTTCAGCAGTGATTGAAATTGACCTGCAGAATGTTGGCAGGAACACATCCTTTTATAAGCTGGGATTGGATTCCCTAACGGCCATTTCCTTCTCGCGAAAATTACAGGATTCAGGATGTGGAAGACTTGCAGTTTCTACAATTCTGCGGCATAGCTCTGTTGCTCAGCTGGCCACTGTTATTCCTGGGGTGATCAATAGCCACAAGCCTACGCAGCCCAGCCTGCAAAGCGGTTCCACATTCACATTTGATGAGAGTTTCATTGCTAAAATCAAAAATGATGTCCAGCATGAAAACACTTCTATCCAACGCGTTTACCCATGCACGCCACTACAAGAGGCGATGCTAGCAGCCGAGTCTGATACAAACCCGGCGTACTTCAATCATATCCTGCTTCGTGTGAACACGGATATCGGTGCCTTGAAAAGCGCATGGGATCAGATGTTGCATCGGCACGACATTCTTAGAACTTGCTTCAGGCCGACCAATGACAAGCAATTCGCATTTGCACAAATCGTCCTAGAAAATGCAGTACTGCCTTGGGTCTTCGTCGAAACTTCTTCACACGGGCTCGCCGAGGACGTTGCGAAAAGAAAATTGGAGTTTGAGCGCCAGTCATTAGTCGATGGCAAGCTTCCCTACTCATTAACTATTCTCACGGAGGTTCCCGCACAAAACGCCTATCTTCTGTTGTCAATCCATCACGCCTTGTATGATGGAGAAGGGATAGCGACTTTATTACAGGAGCTTCAGCTTGCGATTACGGGTCAGACACTGCCAAAGACTACGCCCTTTCACAGATTCATTGATTATATGGCTTCCACTAGCTCTGATGGATCTGACGAATTTTGGGATCGCTATCTAGCTGGGGTGACACCGACCCTGTTACCCATACCCAAAGGAAACAGGGCCTCGATAGATTCATCTGCTTCAGAGCAAGTCCATATGAATCTCAGCATCTCTCTCGCCTCCGTCAAACAACAGTGCAAAGAACTTTCTGTGACACTTTTGAATGTTTTCCATGCCGCTTGGGCAAGACTACTAGCTTTGCATTCCAACTCTTCGGATGTCTGCTTTGGCAATGTATTTGGATGTCGAACTATTCCCCTGGATGGTGTGGATAGCATAGTTGGGCCTTGCTTTAATACACTTCCCATGCGAGTCAAGCTATCTCCAACTTCAACAAATGCGGATATCATGAAGCTATCCCAGAAACACAACAGTGATATCTTACCTCACCAGCTTACCTCTTTGCGTCGCATCCAAAGGCGTGCCTTGCATGGGGGCTCCCAACTCTTTGACACTTTGGTCATTCTTCAGCAGAGCAAAAATGACTTAGACACGCGTTATTGGGAACTTCTTCAAGATGAAGGAAACATGGGATTCCCACTTATCTGTGAAATCATTCCCGATGAGAAACAGGACGAAATCTCGATATGTCTCCATTTCCATACGTCTCTCTTAACGCAAAAGGTGGCGGAAAGCCTCGCACAAAGTTTTTTGGCTCTCGTTGAGCACACGATGCGATACCCATCGGCACAGGCTTCCGAAAGGGGGTCAGCCGGCATTACCCAAATATTCGAGACGAGACAGGTTCAACAAGACGTTTCCACTCAACAATCTCTGGATAAGCTACAGGCAACTCGCTCGTGGTCTGATCAGGAAAAGACACTCCGAGACATTGTCTCCGATTTTGCAGGTATTAATAAGGAGGCTGTTTCGCTGCATACCACCATCTTCCAACTAGGGCTCGACAGCATTCATGCGGTTCAAATTTCGGGAAGACTTCGCAAGTTGGGATACAAAATCTCAGCAGGTGACATTCTCGAGGTAATTCTCATGCTTTTAACTCTGGTGTAGCTTTTTATAACTGACGTCCAAAAATAGGCAGCTTCAATCGATAAGATTGCAACTCTTTTCGAAACTGGCGAGAAAGAAGTTCAGAAAAAAGAGTTCGACTTCGGAGCTTTTGAAAACCAACATCTTCAATCCGTTTGCGAGCAATTTGGCATATTCTCCCACACCGTGCAGGCTTTGCGACCTTGCACGCCTGTTCAAAATGGCATGTTGGCCCTTTTCACCCATTCGCATGGCAGAACATACTTCAATCGCATGTCCTTGAATTTTCCGAAATTGTTGAACACTGCATTGCTGAAGGACGCTTGGACCAAGGTTATGGCACAGCACGAGATGCTCCGAACTGGTTTCGTTCAACTGCGTGATCCGCAATATCCATTCGCCATGGTCACCTACAAAGAAGGCATCGAACTCCCATGGAATGAGTCAGCAAAACTTACTACAGATAAGGCCGATAATCAAGAGCAGCAGACTCTCGACAAGCTTCACCGGCCCCCATGGCAGATCACCATTGAGTCCGCTGAAGAAGTGACCACCATGTATTTCTCTGCGCTTCATGCTCTTTATGATGCACAATCTCTCGAATCAATCTTTTCCGACGTGATGATGGCATATGAAGGGAAAAAACTAGCCGAGGCTTCTCCAATCGAGAGCACCCTTGGTCCCATTTTAATCGAGAGCCAAGCCCAAACTCAATCTGCGCAAAAGTTCTGGCAGGAATTGGCTACAGAGATGCATCCATTCAAATTCCCGGACTTGAATCCTAAGCGCATGGGAAAACAAGAGCTTCTAAGCAGCTCTATTCGCTCCTCACGGACGATCGAGACTCTCGAGGCTCGCTGCCGTGATATTGGTGTCACATTGCAGGCAGCTGGGCAAGCAGCATGGGCCCGGCTTCTCGCTGCGTACACAGGTGAAAAGAGTATCACTTTCGGTACAGTCCTTTCTGGCCGCAATTTGTCGACAGAAGCACAGAATGCAGTTTTCCCATGCTTGGTGACCGTTCCATCGTCTCAGCGCATCGAAGGGAGCAATCAGGATCTGCTGAGTCACATCTTGAAGAGAAATGCGTCCTTGACCAAGAATCAATTTACGCCACTTGCACAAGTTCAGCGCTGGCTTCAAAGTGATGAACCTCTATTTGACACACTTTTTGCCTACCAGAAGTTCAGTTCGCATTCAAATGTCTCCAAATCCTGGAATGTCATTGACGAGGAGACAAGAATCGATGTATGTTTGCCTTTTGATTGACAATATTACCTGATGGAAAATATGCTAACGTGGTCAGTACCCCATCTCTATTGAACTGTTACCACTTTCAGCCGACCTTGAGATCCGAATCAGCTACAGAACCGACATCGTTCCCCCGGGTCAGGCCGTGCTTCTTTTGAAGCAGTATGACAAGCTATTGGAGCAGACTCTTTTCTCTCCAGAGTTCAACTCGGACGATTATATGTTCCTCGAGAGCGAGTTCCTCTCCATAACTCCTGCCAAAGAGAAAATCTTGCCCACGTCGGTTTCTCTGTTGCATCATTTTGTTGAGGACAACGCCGCCAAGGTCCCGGGGAAAATTGCATTCGAGTTTGCATCCGGTGTTGATTTGGACAATCTTCAATTGAAGACTTGGTCCTATCAGCAATTGAATGAAGACGGTAACCGGATTGCCCATTTTCTTCAGAGCAAGGGTGTTAATCCAGGTAAAATGGTTGCGATTTGCTTCGATAAATGCCCGGAGGCATCCATCGCTATACTAGGCATTCTCAAAGCTGGCTGTGCATACTTGGCCATCGATCCCTCCGCCCCTATTTCTCGCAAGCAGTTCATCTTGGAAGATTCGAATTCCAAAATTCTGCTTTGCAGTCTATCGAAAAAGCTGGAGCTACAGAACCTATCTGGTGTGGAAATTCATGCATTAGATGAGCCTGGTGTATACCAAGGTTTCCACAGCGGTCCCCCTGTGCTTTCAAGCGAAATACGGTCAAATGACACATGTTATTGCCTTTACACCTCAGGGACAACCGGCACGCCAAAGGGCTGTGAGATCACTCATGATAATGCCGTACAGGCCATGCTAGCGTTTCAAAGGCTGTTTTCACCGCACTGGGATGAAGACTCTCGCTGGCTACAATTTGCTTCTTTCCATTTTGACGTTAGTGTTCTTGAACAGTACTGGAGCTGGAGTGTCGGAATTTGTGTCACCTCTTGCCCACGTGATCTTCTCTTCGAGGATTTGCCAGGGACAATTCAAAAGCTCCAAATCACACACATTGATCTGACGCCCAGTTTGGCAAGATTGGTGCACCCTGATGAAGTTCCTTCCCTCTGTCGAGGAGTATTTATCACTGGCGGAGAAGCCCTGAAGCAAGAGATCCTCGACGCCTGGGGCCACCATGGCGTTATTTACAATGGATACGGTCCAACCGAAGTCACCATCGGATGTACCATGCTTCCCCGAATGCAGGCTAATGATAAGCCCTCAAACATTGGTCCCCAATTTGACAATGTTGGGTCCTATGTTTTCCGTCCAGGAACATCGACACCCGTTTTGCGCGGTGGTATTGGCGAGCTTTGCGTGTCTGGTCCACTTGTTGGAAAGGGGTACTTAAACAGAGCTGAGCTGACGAAGGAGCGATTCCAGGACTTGCATGAGCACCAAGATCGCATCTACCGAACAGGCGATTTGGTCAGGATTCTGTGTGATGGCAGTTTCCAATTTCTTGGTCGAATTGATGATCAAGTCAAGCTGCGCGGACAACGACTCGAGATTGGGGAGATCAACGAAGTCATGAAACAAGCAACGCCCGAATTGAATGAAATCGCTACCCTAGTTGTCAAGCATCCCAAGCAGTCCAAAGACCAGCTCGTCTCTTTCGTCACCAAGGTAGGCGCCGGTAAGAATACTCGTTCAGTGGAAATTCACACCTCCGATGGCATTGGATCTTTCCTGTCAACCATCAAGGCGGCCTGTCATACACACCTCCCTGGATATATGGTGCCAACCCATATTGTTCCACTGACTCGTTTCCCTCTATCTGCTAATAACAAGGTCGATATGAAAGTCTTAAAGAGCCTTTACCAAGAGCTTTCTTTGGATGATATTCAAAAATTGACTGCGATGGTTGTCAATCAAGCACCAAAAAGTGCATGTGAAGAGGATATAATTGCTGTGCTATCAGACTTCATTGGATCTACAGACTTGGTCATCTCGTCGTGGTCAAGCATTTACGAGTTGGGGCTTGATTCCATCTCAGTGATCTCCTTTTCTAGGAATCTCAGAGAGGCCGGCTTCCCCAATGCTCAGCCATCATTGATAATGCAGTGTAAGTTCTTATTTCCTAAACATTCGATATCTATCTGACCCCTCTGGAGATCCCACAATCGCTGCTATGGCCTCGGCTCTACAGGAATCTACCGGCGAATCTCCTTCAATGAACAATCTTCACCGAAATGCAAAGCAATCCATTCAAGCCTTTGCTCATAAGCATTCCCATTCCATAATGGCAAAAATTGGCGTGACCGAAAACGATGTCGAACAGATTGCACCTTGCACACCGCTTCAGGAAGGAATAATTTATCATTTCCTGTCGAATGCAACACCCATGTATTGCTCTTCTTTCAGCTTCGAATTACACTCTTCTATCGATTTGGATAGACTGAAGGTAAGTTGGCAGCAGGCGCAAAGTCAAGTACAAATGTTGCGAGCTCGATTTTTACCCTCCTCGGATGGTTATGCTCAAGTCATTCTCAAAAGAGATGCGATTCCTTGGTTCCACACGAAGGTCGCCTTTGACGGTACATTTGAGGATGCCCGGATGCAGCAAGTTCATCGATGGTCTTCTAATCTTGACGGTCTTCCTACAAGACTTTGGGAGGTGGGAGTATTTACCTCTCCGGCAAAGTCGATCATGTGCCTCAATATGTTCCATGCTTTGTATGATGGAATCAGTTTGGGTCTTCTTCTTGACCTTGTCGCTGATATCTACCACGGTCATTCGAGAGCCTTTGATAAATCCCCAGAGTTCCTTGACGTGTTGCATCTTGGACCTCTTTGCAAAGATCCTGCAGCAGAATCTTTCTGGAAAGAGCATTTTGCAACCTGTCAGACCCGCCCTCTATCGAGCTCGAAAGAAGGCCAAGAAACCTCTTTCGTGGAAACGCTCCGGGTTGATACCACAAATCATCTGGACCTTTTAAGAAAGTCTCTCAACACCACCGATCAAGCCATTCTTCATGCCTGCTGGTTATTGACGCTCCACCGGCAGTTTGCCTTTGTTCCGCCACTTGGTATTGTTGCCTCGGGTCGCACAATTGACATTCCTGGGATTGAAAGTGTCATTGGTCCTTTATTCAACACAATTCCAAGCAATGTACAGCTCCGTGGGCTCAAGTCCTGGGCAGAGGCGGCTCAGCGGTGTCACGAATACCACGTTTCTACGATGACATTCCAATCCACCGCCCTTCGTGACATAGTGAAATGGCTCGGAAGAATTCCCGATGAGCCACTCTTTGACTCACTCTTTGTTTTCCAGCGAGAGAATTCTGAAGAAGAGTCATCCGCGAGCAGTCTATGGACTCCGATCGACTCGGAGGCCGAGCATGAGTATCCGTTGGCATTTGAGATCGTGCGCCATGGCAACAAATATCTCACCTTGACTCTTGCTGCAAAGGATCATGCTGTGTCTTTGGAGACGGCTCAAGAACTGCTCGTGAACTTTGAGCAAATCTTGTCCGAATTTGCACAAAACCCTAACAATGAAATACCCTATCTCAATGGAGTTGCGGAAACCTCCGAAACAACTCGGAACGACGGAGAATCACAGGTTCAAGAAACCTCTGATCATCATGACAGTGAAGTCTCATTTCAGTGGACTCCAGAAGCTTGCAAAATTCGGGATGTCATTGCGAGTCTTTCCGGGGTCGATGCATCTTCAATCCGAGGAGTAACATCTATTTTCGAAGTAGGCTTGGACAGTATTGATGCCATAAAGCTGTCATCTAGGTTGAATAAGGTGGGAATCAAGCTTCCTGTGAGCACCATTATGCGCGGCCGCACAGTCAAAGCTTTGGTCAGTCAGCTGGCTGTCTCAACCCATGAGGAGCAAACTGGCACATACCCATTGTTGAATCAGATTGAACGATCTCTGACAAAATTCCTCAAAAAGGAAAGTCTTTTGCCTCAACATGCTTGTCGAGTTCTCCCAGCTACTCCAATTCAAGAAGCTATGGTCGCAGAAATGGCTGCATCGGGATATCAGCATTACTACAATCATGAAGTTCTCAAGCTAGAGCCGCAGGTCGATCACACAAAACTACAGCAGGCGTGGGCAACTGTTGTCAAAACTCACCCTATTCTACGCACGTCCTTCGTTGAGGTCTGGGATCCCGAGATACCCACTTCTTATGCTCAGATTGTTCATAGTGAGGATACTTTTGATTTCCAAACTACGGTTCTGCATGGATCAACAGTGGAGTCTATTATTGGATTACAGCGCAAGAGAGCCTCTACTGAACTCGCAAATTCCCCGCTTCTGACAGTCACACTCACCATCGATGGAGATGACCATTACCTCATTCTGTCTATTGCACATGCTCTCTATGATGGCTGGTCAATCAACCTGCTACATGAGGATGTGGCAAGATCCTACCTTGGAGAGGATTGCGCTCGTCCAGCTGCCGACTCGATCCTTGAACAAGTCCTTGCATCCTCTGGAGAACAGGCTCTCAAATTCTGGAGAGCAGCCCTATCCAACTGTATGCCAGTCACCTTCCCAGAGGGCAAACATTCGGAGATTGGTTCAACTGTGGTTCACCGTGCAGAGAAGCCCCTATCTGTATCATCCGAGAAGGCCGACGCCTTTTGCAGGCGCAATGGCATTACCATGCAAGCGCTTTTGGTAAGCTGCTGGTCTCTTGTTCTAGCTACGCATGTCAAGAGGCTGGATGTTGTCTTTGGGCTTGTTTTCTCTGGTCGTAACGTCGCAGAATCCGAGTGTGTGATGTTCCCAACCATGAATACTGTGGCCATGCGCGTCATTCTGCATGGTTCTCGTCTGGATCTGGTGAAGTATGTTCAAGAGACATTGTTGGAAATCTCCGAGTATCAACATTTCCCGTTGCGACGAGCTAGACCTGACACCAAGTCATGTCAACTATTCGATACGCTTTTCATCTACCAGAAGAGACCGTCCGAAGGCGAACACGCCGGGCAAACTCTTTACAGGTCCACTGGGGTTGGTGCATCGGATGTTGAGTATCCGGTCTGCGCCGAGGTTGAGAGTGTTGGAGAGAGCCTGGTGGGTCGAGTGGCTTGCCGCGGTAGTGTGCTTGGAGAACAAGATACCCTGGACTTGCTAGGACATATGGCACATGTCTTATTATCAATTGTGGATGAGCCAGCTCAACAGACCGTTGATTTCAGTGGAGGGGCGATGAACATTTGTGGTTACCTGGTCTCCCAGGAACCCTCTGTTCACGAAGGTGAATCTGGAACCCTGCATCGAGAGTCTGGCCCACGGGAGTGGTCACTAGTCGGGTCAAAGATTCGCAATGTCCTTTCCATTGTCTCTGGAGTACCCGAGGACGCAGTTGATCCGAAAGCCAATATCTTCCAGCTTGGCTTGGATAGTATCAGTGCCATCAAGGTCGTTGCCCTTCTGAAGAAGCAATCCGTGAATTTGACTGTCAGCGATATGCTCAAAGCAGGAACGATTGAGAAGATAGCGGCAGCAGTCAACACCAATCACTCAGATCTCACTCCAGCGCAGATTGCTAAAGCACTTGATGAGTCGCTTGGGGATATTCAAACTACAACACTGCTCCAGTCCTACGGTATTGATCTGGATCACGTTCAACAAACAATTCCTGCTACCGCTGGACAGATTTATTTCCTGGCAATGCATTCTTTGAACCCCAGTGCGTTCTATCCCGAATTCTTCTACTTGTCATCAAGGCAACTGGGTCCGGAGATTGTCGAAAACGCCTGGTCTCGTCTTATAGAGCAAACTCAGATTCTCCGAACAGCATTCGTTCCGACCAGCGATCCACGGGTGCCGTATGTCCAAGTTGTATTCAAATCGACACAAATCCCTGTGAACTGGCATGATGCTCTTGACGATCAGCTTGCCGCTGCAAGTACTAATCGGGAGTTTGGTTCGGTGCCGGTCGCACTTCATGCTTGTCAAACCAGTAAAGGCACGGCATTTACCCTGAAGATTCATCACGCTCTCTACGATGCAATCAGTCTGCCATGCATGATGGATGATTTTGCCCAGCTCTGCGACAACATGCAGACCCACTTGAAATCCGAGTCTCACGACATTTCCCATCTCGTGGCCGTTCAGCACGTTCATTCGCCTGTTGGTGTTCGGCGCCTATTCTGGGAAAATTACCTGGACCAAATCGCAATCCGAGGGACTGAACATCAACGATTGGGTGATTTTGGCGCTATTCAGCAGCACTACCGACCGGGACTCGTTTCGAACATGTCTCTGATTGAGAAGGCCGCGAAACTTCGGGGCCTTGGTATTCAATCAATCTTCCTGGCAATTTATGCTCGATTGCATGCCCAGACTTTTGGTAATTCCGATGATCTTGTGGTTGGATTGTATCTCGCCAATCGATCATTCGTCGCGGAGGGCCTGTCTGAACTTGTCGCTCCTACAATCAATATCGTTCCACTGCGCCTAGACAACAAAATTCACAGTGGTGACAACTCAATTTTCTCTGCGGCCGGGAAAATCCAGGATGATATCAGCCTGATCAGTATGATTGAGCATTCTTGCGTGTCTCTGGTTGAGATTGCTGAATGGACCGGGGTCCGCATCAACACTTGTATCAATTTCCTGCGTCTGCCTGAGGTTAAAGACTCGACCGACACTAGCGCCAACCAGGTCATCTTCAAGTCCGTCTCATACGAAGAGATTGGCAATTCCGATGGGGCCAAGCTTAATAACGCCACACCGTCTCTGACCAACGGTAACACTGCAGCGCCCGCTTTCACGCAAGTGATGCGGGCAGCTACTTCAACGGCGGCTATGAGAGATGTATTCTGGGTAAGTGATCTGTCCTTCTCTATAAGGATTTACAAGTGGGCACTAATGCAATTGCGTACAGCCTACGATCGACGTGGAAGCAGCCATCCGAGAAGACCAATTGGACTTTGGACTCTTCGCCCCAGATTCTCGACTGGACCATACTACCGCAAACCAGATGATTGAGAAAATGCAGCAGGGCATGAATGCCCTAGTTGAGGGCGCTCAATGATTCCCTGGAAACCGCGATCAATATCCTGAAGAGCGAGGGGCTTCGTCGCCCCGACAATTGTTTATTTTGGTTTCATCTTTCTCATTCTCCTTTTCCTTCTTTTTCTCCTTCAGTTTCAGTTCTCTCCTTTCTTATGCATATATTGCTTTTGTGGAGTTTTTGGATGTATTCGCTTTCAATAAATCATAAATCGGTTGCATAGGAACCCGCGGGGGCCGTACAAACGGGACCCACGGGACGGGACGAGCGGATCCCAACATATGGCCCCCACTAAACATAGAGCATTGTTGATATCATCTTACTGTATAGATACTCCGTACCCAATTCTTGACTTCAGATGATGACACCGAATTGTTGGGGGCTCAGCACACCATGTTGTGATTCGTAGGTGTTACAAGTCCAGAAACGATGAGACCTTTGCGGAATGGCCGAATTCTCGCCTTTTCCTATAGATCATATGAATGGGACTGATGGATCAGATGAGCCATGGCGAGACATGACCATAAGTGGACTAGGTAACTTTTGATGGACTCACGGGTGCCACTTTAAGCAAGGGAGATTTTCGCGTGGTTCACCAAGTGGAAGATGGTAAGTGGGGGCTTCTGCCCTTTGGGCACATAGAGTTTTGCTGCCTTTTACTATGGGGTTGTGATCATTGATTTGAGGGGCTTTGGAGGGGGGGTTGGGGGGGCTTTGGGGGCTTTGATTATCGTGTCTATTTTACTTTATTTATTTTGCTTGGATGATTGTCTGGTTTAGGAATTTGCCCTAGCACTGGCGAATCGGGGGATCGCATGGACCACAATGAGTTCCTGAGGTGGCGTTGTACAGTTGGGCGCAGGGGCGGGATTCGGTTAACATGCATGAACAAAAACCCACGGACTCGCCCAAGTTCTCGAGTAATGACACTTCACAGATTCACAGATTCACCGACTCACATTGTCACTATATCATATCAGTGATACCCTTGTCCCACAAAGACGTGAACCCCATACACTTACATAATCTCTTGTTTATGTCACGACGCGTCGCTCCCCGCCGCTAAACCACTTTAGGTATCGGGGATCAACAACGCGGCGCGTTGGACACTTGCTTCATCCCATTTATCCTCCAACCCAGTCGATACATTCCTCGGTCTCATCCCACTCCTTTGGTATCGTCCTTAATTCACCTATTTAATCTCGAAGCTTCTCCTCGATCATTCAACCACATTCTTCGCGCCCCCCTCTTCAACCACACGCGTGGGCTAATCGGATCACCACGAATATCTAAACGAGGGGGATCTACCCCTTACGCTTCCGTTCTTCCTTGAAACACTAGGCGAAGAATCCTGCCTTTGAAATTCGCCCTACCAGTATTCCCTCGAGCCTATCGACATCATCTGCGCGGCCCAAAACCCGGATGTCTGTGTGTTCGACCTGAAACATTCCTGCGCGTCTTTCCTGTTGGATAAAAAGTGAACGCCTAGGGACCACACCTTCGGCGCGTGTTTGTTGCGATTCCTCCACGCGTGATCGGAGGTACAAGCTGGTGGAATTCCTTGAACCTAGCAATGCGTGGGTGAATGGCCAGCTGCCTTTCCCACTCTCCTCGGTTCCAAACTTCGCCACTTTTTTTTTTTTGTTGCGGCCGCGCCCTTCCAGCATTCCAAAGGTCAGAAGAGGGCTGTGTGCCTTATTCAACTGGGTACCCTTTTCTCTGACTCAATACCCCCCCCTCGAAAGGACTCGCAGTATTTTCCCTCCCGTCGCGTCACAAGCGCCGTGGAGGGTTGGGGTTCTCTCACTCATCAATTGATTCCTTGAAATATCAAACGCGCTGGACGGAAACAAGTTTAGTCACTCATTTAGAGTGAAGGTGAAGAAGGCAAGAACAGAGATTGCCATTTCCTGAGTTGGATCGACTCTCATTCTGGGATTGTTGTGCCGCACGTCCAGCACAACATTCCCCAATTATGGTTGCGACCTTTTCGCCGCACCGGGACTCGGGCGGCACCCTTCACCTTTCATCGCACTCGGGGATTCATCACGTCGATGCCAGTTCTGCAATTCGCCAGCTTCGACGCTCATTATCGCGCTCACCTTCGAAGAGTTCCAACTTCTTCCTCAACACCCGCTCTCACTCGCCTGCAAAAACCACCTCACCATACGTCTCTTCTCCGCTGTCGCCCTCGAGGCGATCGCAGCACAACTTCTTTCTTTTGCCATCTCATCAACAATCTCCTCTCGCCGTGCCGTATCCCCCTAGCGCGAAAGTAACGCGGCCGGCCATGCGACGGCGAACTTCGCCCCGTAGCCCCGCCAAACGCGCTTTGACCGTGTCAACAGACGGCGGAAACGCGTCTCCATCTCAACCAGTCGCGATGCACTCCGGAGAAGAAAACGACTTAACGCTTGATGATCTAGCCGGGCCGATGGAAAGTACAACACCCGAAGGTCCGTGTCATCTCAACATGCCGCCGTCGACGCAGGGGGAAACAACTTTTGCGCCTCGCTCCACTCTATCTCGCATTGAAAAGCGACGCAGTGGCACCTTTGGTTCGTTTGCGACTGTGAGTCCCCTAAAACGAAGCGACGGTATCATGAATCTGGATCAAGCATCGCGAGGAAGTCCCTCTGCAAAGCGTCGCAGTGTTCACACGCCGAACTTTTCAGCCGACTTTAACATATTCGACACCGACCATGGCAGTGCGCCTGCAAGTCCTACTACCAACGAGGCTTCGCCTCTCCTGACTCCAATTCAGCCTTTCAGTCCTTTCGCGACCATCCCAAAACGGTCGTCATCTCTCAGACGATCGACATTGCAGCAGCGACAAAGCGACAGACCCCTCTTCGGACGTTCCAAGGGGACTGGTGAGGCCGAGGCGTTACCCGGTACCCCTTTGGCAGTGCGTCCCCGGATGTCATTTGATAGCGGACTATTTGAGGCTGGTCAAGAAAACCTATTCTCGCCCCGTCCTCCGGCAAGTCCTCTCTTCTCCGCAAACCCTACAACTACTACCACTACTCAACCTACTCGCCCTACTGCTCATCCTCTCTCCCGGACCATCACTCAGTCATCCTCTGGCTCAAGTCTCGATGACTCGCCCACCCATGAGGCCGTCCAGAAGTCCGAGCGGCCACGACCGCTCTTCAACTTCTCCAAGTCCCTTCCTGCTGGTGCTACTCGGCCTGCCCCGGTACGCCGTATAACGCGAGAAGACTCAAGTGGATCCGGGGAATCATTCGCGACTCCTGAGAACTACAAATTGGTCAAACCTCTACCAGCCGCGTTCATGTCAACGGGACTAATCTCAAAGAAGAACCGCAACGCAGAGGAGCCGTCGGGCTTCAACAAGAACATGCCAGACACTCCGTGCAAACGACCTGTGAACCTGTTCGCTTCTGGGTTGAACGGGTCTTTTAACATGGCTCCGCCTTTCCAGGAATCAGAGGCTGTGACCCAATCCCCCTTTAATCCTCCGGCCTCAACTGTGCGGCCTAAACCAGGTCCTTTTGCCCGTGGTATGGGCATCTTTGGTAACACTTTCAACCGACCAGAGGCCTCGCGCAGAGGAAGCTTCGTGAGTGTGGACGGTGATGATCTTCAGGCTCAATCTCCATCTTCGCGTCATGACAGCCAGCCATTGACTGATTCCGATTTCCCTCCAACTCCTACTAAACAAACTTTCCTACCCTCTCGTACCTATCCTCCTGCTACGTCCCAAATTGGGCCTCTGGAGCGTCTTTCAGAAACAAGGTCTTCTGCCAACTCGACACCCTTGCGTGATAGATTTCTCCAGGCTTCACCTCACACACCTCGCGACCAATTCTTCCCCCCCCGACCCAAGTGGCTTATCGATCTCCGTGCCGAATGATGCACAGCCACTTCCATTTGACTTTGGTAATAGTCTGAATCTACCTGCCACACCGACCGGTCCCCGAGATTCTTTGCTTGCTAGCAAACGCCCCAGCCTCCAGCTCAGTGGATTCCACACGCCAGACGTGGACCCTAGTCTGACCATGCGGTTCGATAAAGTCGAGCTTGTCGGTACAGGTGAATTTTCTCAGGTCTACCGAGTCGCTCAGCCTCACGACGCTTCATTCCCTTCGATGTTCTCTCTGCCCTCAAGCGGCCCCAAGTCCCCGAGTGCTCTCCCTCAACACCAAGTTTGGGCTGTGAAGAAGAGCAAGCAGCCTTACTTGGGGCTGAAAGATCGCGAACGCCGTATTCGGGAGGTCGATGTGCTGAAGACGTTGGTCAACTGTGACCATATTGTTTCCTTCATGGATAGCTGGGAAGACAATGGTCATCTTTACATCCAAACTGAGTTCTGCGAAGAGGGAAGCTTGGATGTTTTCCTGGCTCAGGCTGGCCTCAAGGCTCGACTCGATGATTTCCGTATCTGGAAAATTCTCCTTGAGTTGACCCTCGGATTGAAGCAAATCCACGATGAAGGTTTTATTCACCTCGACTTGAAGCCTGCCAATATTCTCGTGACGTTTGAAGGAGTCCTCAAGATCGGAGACTTTGGCATGGCCACACGCTGGCCTGCAGAGGATGGGATTGAAGGCGAGGGCGATCGAGAGTATATTGGCCCTGAAATCCTCATGGGCCGCTTTGACAAACCCGCGGATATCTTCTCGCTGGGGTTGGTCATCTTTGAAATTGCTGGCAATGTAGAGCTTCCCGACAACGGAGCATCCTGGCAGAAGCTCCGAAATGGAGACATGAGTGATGTCCCCAGTCTGACCTGGAGTTCAGAGACCACCATTTTCCGCGATGCGTCCGGAAACCCTGTCTCCGATGGAACTTCTTTCGAAGAGCTCTGCGCGTCCGATTTGGGTGATGATGACTTTGGTGACAACTTCCTCACCAACCGGAAGCTGACTACGCCTAAGCCCACCCACCTCGCTCGCAGTGGAGAGCTTGTGGACCCGCCTAGCTTCATGGTGGATGCCAACCATGCACAGGCCTTGGATAAGATTGTCCGTTGGATGATATCTCCTGAGCCACTTGATCGACCTACAGCCGACGAAGTTCTAGCCACTTACGGGCTCCAGTTTGTGAACCAGCGTCGCCGTGCCGGAGCCACGGTATTCGAGGGCAACTGGGGGCCCGCCGATGAGATCTTGGCCGAAGATGCCGAGATGATCGATGTGTAACCTATTTCTCCTTTTCATCCGATGTGCATATGGAGGAGGGTGAGGGGGGTGTTCTGTGTTTTCACGACCTATTTCCTTTGTTTCTCTTATTCCCGGGTCATGACTTCGACTCTTTCGCCATTCATTTTTCATGCCACACGCCCATCACGACGATTCCCTTGCTTTATATTTTGCTATCTGTCGAGTTCTGGATTCTAGGATCTGCTTTTGTTTTTCGTGCCCCTCAGCCCTCATGACCCCGTGGAGTTAGCAAAGGGTTCAATACCCTGGAGTTTCAGCGTGGTGTTCTCCCTCGTTTCTGCGGCGTTTTCCTGTTCTTTGGTTTTCCTTTGTATTCATCCATTGCCTAGCATTATCAGGTGCCACAAAATGTACCATCATCCCAACGAAACTGGGTGTTCTCGCGACATGGCCTTGGGTCGTATCCTCATGGCTGCTCTTCTGGCGTATTTGTGATTTCGATGGATCTCTTGCATTGAGTTTTGGGGTGTTCGCCGGTTGGCGGGGACACGGTTGATTTAGCCTTAGGACGTTCAGCTCCTGGCTTGATCTTGGGCGTTTTGCTCTATTTTTTTTTTCCTTTGACATCTTCTTTCATGATGAATGATTGCCCGCCATGGTTCTGTTGGATTAGCGAGAATTTCCTGTACTTTTTGACCAATTTGGTTCCATGTGTGAATAGCAGAAATTGAGATGATGATATCCTCATATTCCAACCTATATTCCAATTCAAACTTGTAATGATGGAGCCTGGAAGCCTTGATAATTGACCTATATATCAAAGAATTCGGGTCCCTATGACCCAGGGGTCACTGGCGGTCAGTGAGAATTCTAGTCGTAATTCACCTCGTGGATGTGCTACATATTTGTGTCGATGACTTGGATATATATTTATACCTGCAGTGCACTACCTAATTTGCCACCGCCTTGGCTTTCAGCCTCCGAAGCTCCGCAACCTTCACCTCCAACAGCATCGTCCGCTCGAAACGGTTCGCTATCCTCTCTCCTCTAAATTTGTCATAAATCCTGCGCACGATGCGCCGTGACATCTGAAAACCTACTGTTCCTCCCCACCGACCGTGCGATCATCCATCGACTACACACCCTCTGCGTGCACTATGGATAACAAAACCTTCGTTTCAGATTCTCTGATCCGCCTGACGGGCGCGTCAGACCCGATTTCTGTGGACTTTGTGCTTGCTGAAGCTGGCTCAGCCAAATCAGCGTCCTCCCTCCAAGATAAATTGCTTTCCTTCCTCGATGGCAGCCCCGATGAGATTGGCGCATTCTGCAAACAGCTGTTTTCACGCGCGGGGAAAGCACCACCTCCCACTACCTCGACCGCCCATGGTACAGCAAGCAAGGCATCTACAAAGAAGAAATACAGCATGGTGGATATGGGCGAAGACCTTGAACCCGAGCCGGGCCTGGGTCCTGTCAATGTCGAAGCTGAGCGCGACCGACGAAGACGCCGAGAGAAAGAGAGCGATAGAGATCGAGGGAGAAGCAAGAGGGAATCTGAGTCCCACAGTCGACGGGAGATAGATGACACTCGGAAACGAGACCGCAGCCGCGATGCCGAGAGTCGCGACCGCCCTCGATCGAAGAAGGTGCGGAGGAAGGATTCGGACTTTGACGACAGATGGGGCGACGAGGAGATTCCAGAGGATGAAATCCACTCTGATGCAGGTCCAGACGAGTTTGCAGAGTCGCCCTCAAAACGTACAAGGCTCGCTGATGGATCCGCTTCCCCACGCTCTGCATCACCAGCCGACGACATTGATCCGCAGACCAAAGAAGAGATTGATCGCCAGCGCGATCTCCGCGAAAGAGACGAATTCGCCAAGCGATTAGCCGAGAAAGACAATAGCAAGTCAAAGAAGATCGTGGAGGACCGGACTCGGGATGGCGAAGCTGCACGGCGTCGTGCACTAGCCGACGACGCTGATGCTCGGGCGGCTGTGATGCCTGACTTGCGCCTTCGTTCCCGCCAAGAATACCTGAAAAAGCGCGAAACGGAGCGACTGGCACTGCTGCGACGTCAGGTTGCTGAAGAGGCTGCTGAACTGCGCGAGAACCCCAATCTTACTCGTCGCGAGAAGGAAGAGTTTGCGCGCAACAGGGAGGTTTTACGTATTGCTGAAGAACGGCTACGGATTGATGACCACCGCGATGGCTACATGATGCCGGATGATTATATCACGGAGAAAGGAAAGATTGATCGCAAGAAGAAAGAGGATGCACTCTATAAGCGATACGTCGAGCGCGATGAGACAGGCCAAGAGAAATTCGTTACGGAGCACGAAGAATGGGAGCTTGAACAATCGGCCAAGGCCAAGGCCCAGATCAACAAGGCCGAATTCGTCGACGAAGGAGACTATGAGTATGTCTTTGATGATTCACAGCAGATCAATTTTGTCATGGATGCCAAGCTCGAGGGGTCAGAGAAGCCATTGACCCAGGAACAACGTCGATTTAAGGAGGAAATCGATGCGGCAGAGAAGAAGGCTCTAACTATGGAGGAGACACGGAAGAGTTTGCCCATCTACCAGTTCCGCGACCAGATCATTCAAGCCGTGCATGACCACCAAGTTTTGATCATTGTCGGTGAAACTGGTTCTGGAAAGACAACACAAATTCCACAGTATCTTCACGAGGCCGGGTACACGAAAGGTGGCTTGAAGATTGGTTGTACCCAACCTCGTCGCGTGGCAGCCATGAGCGTTGCTGCTCGTGTAGCGGAGGAAATGGGATCGAAGATTGGAAATGAGGTCGGTTACGCCATCCGTTTTGAGGACAACACTAGCGACAAGACCATTCTCAAGTACATGACCGATGGAATGCTTTTGCGAGAACTGTTGACGGAGCCGGATCTGAGTCAGTATTCCGCATTGATGATTGATGAGGCCCACGAGCGGACCGTGCCAACGGATATCGCCTGCGGTCTTCTCAAGGATATTGCTAAAGCTCGACCCGACTTGAAACTTCTTATCTCTTCTGCGACAATGGACGCACAAAAATTCCAAAAGTACTTTGATGATGCTCCTATTTTCAACATTCCTGGCCGCCGATACCCCGTTGATGTGCATTACACCTCGCAGCCAGAGGCCAACTATTTAGCGGCCGCTATCACCACGGTCTTCCAGATCCACGTTACGCAAGGGGCCGGTGATATCTTGGTATTCTTGACTGGTCAGGAGGAGATTGACGCCGCTGAACAGAGTCTCACGGAGACAGCTCGAAAATTGGGCAGTAAAATCCCAGAAATGATTATCTGTCCCATTTACGCCAATTTGCCGTCCGAGCTGCAGAGTAAAATCTTCGAGCCCACGCCGCCCAAGGCGCGCAAGGTGGTTCTGGCAACGAACATTGCAGAGACTAGTTTGACCATCGATGGTATCGTTTACGTGATCGACCCTGGCTTTGTCAAGGAGAATGTGTTCAATCCGCGAACCGGCATGGAGAGTTTGGTAGTAACACCGTGCTCTCGGGCTTCAGCAAACCAGCGAGCTGGTCGAGCTGGTCGAGTTGGTCCTGGTAAATGCTTCCGACTTTACACCAAGTGGGCATACTACAATGAGTTGGAAGAAAACACCACGCCGGAGATCCAGCGCACAAACCTCAATGGAGTAATTTTGATGCTAAAATCATTGGGTATTGATCAACTTCTTGACTTCGACTTTATGGATCCTCCACCCGCGGAGACCATTATTCGAGCCTTGGAGCAATTATATGCCCTCGGAGCCCTCAACGACCGTGGAGACCTGACCAAGGTTGGCCGGCAGATGGCCGAATTCCCGACGGACCCTATGCTGGCAAAGGCGATCCTCGCGGCAGGCCAGTATGGTTGCGTGGAAGAGGTGCTCTCGATTGTGTCAATGCTGAGCGAGGCCAGCGCCCTGTTCTTCCGTCCGAAAGACAAGAAGATCCATGCCGACAGTGCGCGCAACAGATTCACTATCAAGGACGGTGGTGACCACCTCACGCTGCTCAACATCTGGAACCAATGGGTGGACTCGGACTTCAGTCAGGTATGGGCCAAGGAGAACTTCCTCCAGCAGCGCAGTCTCACCCGGGCACGCGACGTTCGTGATCAGCTCGCCAAGTTGTGTGATCGAGTGGAAGTGACGGTCAGCACCTGCGGTTCCGCCAACATATTGCCGATCCAAAAGGCTATTACGTCCGGTTTCTTCCCCAATGCCGCACGCTTACAGCGTGGAGGTGACAGCTACCGCACGATCAAGAACGGACAATCCGTATACCTACATCCATCCAGCACGCTGTTCGAGGTCAACCCACGGTGGGTGATCTACTTTGAACTGGTGCTTACCAGCAAGGAGTACATGCGCAGCAACATGCCCCTACAGGCAGAGTGGCTGGTGGAAGTGGCACCACATTACTACAAAAAGAAGGATTTGGAGTCACTAGGATTAGATCGCAAAGTACCCAAAGGAACTGGAGCGGCTGGAGAGAAGAGCAGGACATGAGTCTATCTAGCCCTATACTATTTATCCCATTATGTCAATGAACGGAATATTCCATTCGGAAATATAGAATGACCTAACATCCAATCACATCGATGACAATTGTGATTTCCGACCGCGGCAAAATCCAGGTTAACCTCGGCCCCGCTTTACTCCAGACTTTCTCTTAAATAACGTCACCTCTTTCCCCCTTGAACTCCACACCTACACAACACATACACATACCATGTCGCAATCATTTACCCCGGCCGACGTGGCCGCTCACAACACCGCTGACAAGGGCCTGTACATCATCGTCGACAACAGCGTTTACGATGTTTCCAAGTTCGTCGACGAGCACCCCGGAGGCGCAAAGATCTTGAAGCGCGTGGCTGGCAAGGACGCATCCAAGCAGTTCTGGAAGGTATATATGTCATCTAGCTGATTTTTACGCATCTATGTCTTGTTAATTGAGGAGATGAGGCTAATATCATTCTCTTCATAGTACCACAACGAGTCCGTGTTGAAGAAGTACTCGCCAAAGCTGAAGATTGGAGAAGTCAAGGAGGCCGCCAAGTTGTAATTTGATCTCCAATCTTCAACTATCACTTCCAGCCATTGCGAAGAAATACTGGTTGGAAAGGGGAAAGGGCAGGATACTGGATCCTCCATGATCGGGGCATCTGCGGGAATCAGCCCACGCGGAGAACGCCGTCCCTGGTCATGTGCGAGGAATGTCCGTTTATACCCGCGATTTCGATGTTTATACTAGATTCACATACAAAGAGACAATGCGATCTAAACTATAAATACTAATTTCCCAATTATTTCTGTGGTGAAGAAACTTGATTCTAACGCCCCGGTTTTCCACCGCTTCGAAACTCGGCATCCTTCCGCACAATGGTATCAACATAGTCCAACACAATTCAAATAGACGAATAAAAACAGATATGTTATGAAAAGAGGATTCAAAGGATGCAGGTCAGGCCAGAGGACCATATAGAGCTGTACATGTGAAAAGAAAGAGGATATCGAGAAGAATGGAGAATGGTAGTCCAGACCGACGCTCAAAGAAAAATAAAAAAAAAAAAAAAAAAAAAGAGGGAATCAGGAGAGATTAGAAACCGCGGAAGGGGTCATCGGGTCGGAAAGAGAGTTCGCTACCGTCAACGGAGGGAGCGTCGTAGTCATAGCGGCTTTGACTCCACTGACTGGAGGCCTTACGCACATGTCGTGAGCGAGGCGGCGCACCACGGGGCCGATTGATCTGTTCCGCATGGTTATCGATGAAAGCCTCCATGCGAACAGTGCCCATGTCAAACATGTTGCTCGCTGTCGTGTGAGTAGTGCGACCACTAGCCTCAGAAGTACGACGACTGATGCTACCAGGGCCGCTTCCAAGGCCGGGAGGAAGACTCGGCGGCGGGACAGGCGAGAAGTATGGCTCGGAGGAAGTACCACTGTGGGGCGAGGGCATGGTTCCCTGGCTGGAAAAGCTGCGGATAGCGTGAAGCGCAGGAGGACGAGGGGCCGTGTTGCTGCGCTTGCGGTTGTGATTATGATTAGAGAAGCGTGGGACATGAGGTGCGTCTGCGGCCATGGAGTTAAGACTTTCTAGGTCCGCGCTAGGTATTTCTGGTACTGGGTCTGCGCTACCTGGGAAGGAGCGCTTTCCCTTGGGCATGGGCCGTGGGCGACCCTTGGCCACGCGAATTGAGTCGCGGATTGGGTTGCGTCGCAGGCTTGCCTGTGAAGGTATAGAAGATCCGGTCTCCTCTTGCGGTGCCGGTGGGAGCGCAGCTAGATCGTGCAGGCCCATTGAAGAGTGGCTGAGGAATGATAATGCGGTTAGCCAGACATAGTGGCGTTCAACGGTAAGTGCGGTGAATTTCAGAGCTCGTTGTGGTGTGAGGACTAGAATCGAGCGGTTGAATGGAGTGGGGTTTCCAGGGCTCTTGGGCATTGGGTTGTCATCCTTGACATCCAACACGGATTGGATAGTGACTAGCATGCAGGAGTTAGTAATCAATCAAATCATGGGTACAAGGGAATCAAGCTTACACTTCCGGCCAGTCTTGCCCAGCAAGGCAGGTCCACTTGTCGGTTGTTTGCTGCTCCACATGATGGAGCCTTCATACGGGGCAAGCCAGACCCATCGCTTATGACGCACTCCACTATTGGTGATATTGGCTGACACCTCATCCGGGTTCCGGCCCTCCCAGGCATCCTTGGATTCACCCATGCCGAAAGACTTGCGGCGGCGGACGTACTTGAACATCCACTCGCCCACCATGGTTTGAGCAATTGCATCGACGACACTCGTTGGTTGCACACCGCCAGTCGAGTCCCGCCGGTCCTGGTCCCAATTCATAGAGGGCACCGCTGGGCGATGAGAAGGCCGTTTCACAGGCGCACGATGCTCACGGGGAACAGTGATATCATCAACTGGGAGAGGCGGCGGACGGTAGGAAGGACTATCGAGCGTGAAGGGAGACTCAGAGCGAGTTGGAGAGGAAAGCGTTTCTGGGCGCTCTGCGAGGCTGCTCTGCGAGGTCGCGGCCGCCGAGCGAACTCGACGCAGCGTGGGTCGTCGCCCAACTGTTGTACGGGCACCACGATCGGAGAATTGTCGACCAGAAGAACGAGTCGGGCTTGGGGGCCCGTCACTGCCTGTCAATGGAACGTTGCGCGAGCTGAGACGGATTGGAACTGGGAACGGAGGCGCGATGCTTGAGCCTGCACTGCCGCTGTCGAGGCTTGGCTCGCTGGGGCTGCGGGCGCGAGCTTTTTGATGCGCTGCTGCGCCATTAGAGATCATGGCCAATTTTCGCATGCCGGGTTGACGGCCACTGGAGGTTGTAGTACCGGATCGTTGAGTGGCGCGAGACGAGGAACGCCCAATATCAGCAGGTCTAGACTCGGGGTCAGATAGATGCTCGTCGATTTCAGGAAGGAACATTTCATCCAAGCTGGGCCTTGCTTTCGCATTGACCAACTTGCCGCGACGGATGGTGTATGAAGCAAATGGTCGGTTGAGAAGCTCGTCGTCGGTAAAGATGTCACGTTCCTCTGCGTCGGGGCCTTCGTCATCGCTTAGCTGTTCAAAGCCCGCGAAGAGGCTGCTAGACCGGAAGGGCCGTCTCAATCCAGACGCAACCTCGCCCGATAACGGTCCATTGTCATTGTTGCCAGGGTATGCCTGGTAGGCTTGCAAGGACTCCGAACCTGGGGCGCGTGGGGGCTTCACCGGGCGCTCGTATGGTAAAGGCCGCTGGGCCCTCTTGGCTGAGCGGGGAGGAGGCATAGGCGCGCGGTAGGACTCAGCATTGGTCTCTTGAATTTCGGAGGTGGTTGGCAGATCAGGAATGGCGGAGGGTAATAGACTGGCGGGAAGTTTGACCGGTCGTTGATCGATTCGGATTTCTTCAGTCTGAATGGCAATAGACCGACCCTCAACGACCGGCCTGAAATTGGCTTGAACAGACACATTCTTAGTTTGCGGAGGAAGAACGACACTGCTCCGAGGCGATGACGGTTCCGATCCAGGTGGGTGAATGGCGATCATGGGAACATCAATTTGCGCTGAGATATCACTGGGAGACAAGGTAGCTTCTTCGCTCTCCACGGGCTCCGCAGCTGGAGGTGAATCGGTTTGAGTAGACGCTGATGCCATCGGGACTGGCTCCAAAGCCTCTTCGGCAGACAAGATCGGTGACTCCGAGATTTTGGGTGTCCATGGAGGACTGGGAAGTTCACCGACTGTTTGACAAGAGGAAGAGACCATACCAACTGCGATTGTAAGTGTGGCAGAGTCCTTCATCTCAGGTGCGTCCTCGTCTTCACCAACCTCGCGGCCTGCATTGGATTCCTCACCCGCAACAGGGTCAGTATTCTCTGCGGTTGGGGTAAGGGTTTCGGGTGACGGTGGAGGTGTGTATTGAGTACCCATATCACAGTACTCTACAGGTTGATGGTGGTCTGGCAACTTTGTAGGGCTATTCAGATCCAGAGCACGGTACTCTGCCGCTGTGACCGAGCCAGCGCTTTGCATGGAAAGACCCAGAATTTTCCGGGCTTTTGATGCGATAGAATGAGACGCCTGTGAATTGACCGACATCGGTCGTTCCTCCGGGAGGGCTTCAGGTGATTCTGGAGTCTCATTTTCAGACCCAGCAAACTCATCTTCCTCATCAAAGGCCAATTCCTGAGCCAGGTTCAGGCCCGAATCGCCCTTTCCAGGAGCCATACTCAAGACCGAGTATCGGACATTGTGATAATCTATTTCATTCTCGCCCTCCTCCGAGGTCATGCTAGTCATGCTTGTGCGCCGACGATCCTGGCTGCTGGAAGCCACACTGGCAGTGTCGCTTCCCTTAATTTTGGACTTGGTCGAAAGATCATTTTCACTGTGCTGAGAATGGAGAGTTTCCGCTTCTTGAGCCGCTGCAACCTCATTGAGCACCGTCTTCAAGCGGCCTTCCACCACATGGATTTTGCGTTCCATGTTTCGTCGCTCATTTTCCCATGCTTCGCGATCACGATCCCAAAGCATCTGTGTCCGTTCGACTTCCTCTTCACGATGGCGGGCCTTTTTTTGTGCATGCTCCAGTTTCCTACGAACATCATTGATGTTCTCGACTGCATTATCCCGCTCCCGAGCCAGTTCTGTCATCGCAGATGATGTCCCACCCTCCAAAAGCTGAATTTGATGTTGCAGAGACCGTGTCTCACGGGACGACTGGGCGACATTCTCGTTAAGCGTCTCACATTCCGTTCGAGATTCATCCAGACTTTGTTCTAACGTATCAATTGCCTTTGTTTTATTTTCCACATCCCGTCGCAAGGAAAGAATCTCCGATACGAGGGATGCATGAAGGGTAGGTGTAATTCTGCGAGGATCGAACGGCGATAGGGTGGACTCTTCGATGATATCGTCGACATCGCTTTGACCATCCGGAGAAAATGCCGGTGTTGGTAGGCCTGGTGGGGAAGAGGATGGCGGGGGAGATGAATCTCGCCGACGCCGTGCTGGTCGAGATCTTGATCTCGACTTAGACTGAGCTCGGGATGAATTCGATGGAGCGGGAGATGGTTGAGCCCTCGAGGCGGGGAGTTGTAGGTCCGTGGCCATCTCGCTGCTCATATAATGGAAACCCCCTTTTAAAGCATCACCTGGGTTGGTTCGTTTCCTTGTGCTAGCCAGAGCACGACACGCCCGGGTCCCATCAATCGTCTACCGTAATTGAATCATTCGCGTGTCCCAGTGTGTTTCGGTGGAAATGTATGTCAAAGGTCGTCGATTTGCCCGTTGATAGGCGCTTGGAGGAGAACAGAAGAGCGTAAATAGTTTGAACACTGTGCAACGACCAGTCAGTCGTTGGGTACAACGCGGAGGCGGGACACACGCCTGAGCGCGAGGGGAGCCAATGTGGCCGGGTTTAGTATGCACGGAGGCCTCTACTTACCGATGCAGGTGTCAGGTATCAGAGTTGAAACTAGGGAAAAGAGAGGAGACAGATCAGATGCCATCCCCTAGAACAAAACTTTGCAAAGAGGGTCGATTGCGATCGCTCGAGAACGTACTTTGTGACAGTGGGCACGAGTTGGGACTTGGGATTGGAACACGATCTGCCCACCGGCTTTTCTACAAACGAGGCAACGATCTGAGACGGCCAAGTCAAAGCGTTTACGTTGAAGATTACCTCAAAACTTTTAGATCAGCCTTGCCATCGGAACTGTGCCGGATGCCAGTGTAATCATAGCGAGAAAAAAAAAACACATAGGCCCAGGGGTGTTCGTTAGGGGGCATGGGGAAGCTAGAAACCCACCCGATTAGCCAGAACGCAGGTTGCTCCACCTGTAAAGCTGCCACCCAAGACACTAAAAACGTATGGCTGAACACGGTTAGATCCTTTCCGAAACATCAATCTATGACTTCGTACCCTTGTCCGGGGTACGTATAGCAATATCCGACGGTGGAGAGCACAAGAGGTGTTGTCAGAGTTCAGCCAATCTTCTCTGGCAAGCTTTGGAGAAAAGAAAAAAAAAAAAAAGAAATAAAAAAAAGATAAGAGAGGCTTTGGATGCCACGGGCAATTGAAATTTCTAGAAATGAAAAAGGCAAAGTTAAAGTGATTAAACCCGGAGGCAATGCAGTCTCGGAGAGCATTCGAGGACTGTGATCGCCCGAGTCCACACCAGCTGGGAGGTGTTCGTCGGGGATGGAAGCCAGATCAAGGGTTCCACCACGCATAAGGATGGGTCCAAACAACGCGTTCAGCTTCATGGCTGTGCGCAAACAAAGAACGATCAGGTTTGGGGGTGATTGAAGCATCCTTAGTGGATTAAAAAAATCGACTTGGGCCCATTGTGCTATAGAAGATAATTATCACGAAGGCCAATCATGATAATGCCGGAGCACTAATGCAGCAGGCGAGTCGAATTAATTGGACTGAAAACTTGATAAGGAATAGGAGGGCTAGTTAGCGTGTTTTAGAATGGACATTCCCCCTTTCTGGCGCAGACCCCACTCTGGCGTGAGGCCGGGCTCACGATGATCGTCGAAGGTAATTTCGTGAGCTTGGTGGTTGGTGTTTCAGGATGTGTAGGCTGCATCTAATCTGGTGGTTCGGAGGCAATTGAGCTTTTGCATTCGACGTGGCAATGCGTACTTAAATCTGTTTGCTGAATTGGATGTCTGCCTGGAAGAAACGCAAGTTGCGATGGTGCATGCAGAAAAAAAAAGGGGCAATTGGACTCCATTTCCGCAAGATCCATCCGAGGTCTCCACTGAGCTTGAAGGACCTTTGTTTTGATTTTTCGACTTTTTGTGGGCCACGAATTGTCTGGTACGCGATGGCGATGCGGAGGTCGTCCAAATACAGGGAAGAGAACCCTTCTATGCGGACAAAGGCTAGATGCACTGTATCTTTGTTGTTGTCACCTTCTCAACCTTGATTCAATTTCCGGACGTTGAGCGCGGCTAAATGGAAAACCTAAAAAAAAACAAAGGACATTAGCCAATCAGACACGAACTGGCTCGTATGGGACCATAATTCATTGGCAATAATGCTTGGAGGCGTCCGGTCCAGACTAGTTCGCTGCATGACACGAGGTTATATCACGCTTAGTCCCATTGAGAAGTGGGCTGGGACCAACGCGAAAGCTGCTCAATGAAGCAACAATCTCCGTGAATCATCATTTGACTCCACCCGGGGGAGGGGAAACAGAGACATGGGCCCGATTGACAGGTCTACTTTGTGTCGCGATTCATCATTCGATGCAAGGCCAGTAAACATCTTTGACAGAAACGCTATTGCAGAGTTTTGAGGCGCAGAAAGGTGGAGATGAGCTGGGGAAGGGGTAAGATAGAGAGGGAGAAGGACAAGGGAGCGTGCAAACATTCCCCCATGCATTCTCTCACTTCACCTGAGAGCTTTTTTTTCTTTTTTTCCAGTAGAAAATACCCAAACCAATCTTTAGGTCCACATCTATCAAATACGAATCCCATCTGATCTCATTGCGATCACATTCTCGGGAAGAACAATCCGGCTAATCTATTCGCCATGGATCCTGACCTCGGTCCATGACTCAGCCATGATCACTTGCAAGTCTGCATTTTAAGATGCCTCAACCTGCAGGGAAACGGAGAAAGTGAGATCTAAAAGTATCTCTGATTTCACTGCATAAATCCAAATCGCGACTAGAGCGGAGACCCCGCGTGGATGCTCACGTCCTCACAATGCTGGACCAGCCCCACGTTGTATTCTTCGATACATTTGGCACCGTCGTCGAGTGGCGGTCAAGTGTCACAAAGGCATTGAGCGACGCGGCTCGGCAGGCACTTGATGATCCGAACAGGCATATTCCCGCTGATTTACGCCAGCGTGCAGCTGCACTGGACCAGTCAGATTGGCTTGCTTTCGCGGAGGAGTGGCGTTTATCCTACGGCAACTTTACCAGCACATTTGATCCTTCGAAGGGGTTTGTGTCGGTAGACCAACACCATTACCACGCACTACAGGACCTTCTCAAGAAACGAGGCATTCAAGAGCTATTTGACAACAGTCAACTACTGGAGCTCACTTTGTGCTGGCACCGACTTACCCCATGGCCCGATAGTGTTGCCGGATTGGACCTGCTGAACACCAAATTCATCACGTCGACGTTATCAAATGGGAATGAGTCTCTGCTTAAGGATCTAAAGCAGTATGGCTCACTGCCTTTCACTCAGCTCGTCGGCGCAGAGAATTTTGGAGCATATAAGCCGTCGCCAATTGTATACCACGGTGCAGCGAACCTCCTAGGGCGTGATTCAACCCAATGTACCATGGTAGCGGCGCATTTGAGTGACTTGAAAGCAGCAAAAGGCTGTGGCTTCCGGACCGTTTATGTGGAGCGTGAGTCCGAGGAGGCTTGGTCCACAGATCGTGTAGCGCAAGCTAAAGAAGAGGGCTTTGTCGACATTTGGGTCGGGTTGAATGAGAGTGGAGTTTTGGAGGTCGCTCGAAGATTGGGAATCAAGGGGGACAATGGATCTCAGCCTATCTCAGAGTAATAATCCATCATGTCTTGAATTTGATCATATAATCATACATAGAGACCTTATGTGAGACTTGATGATGACGTGATGACGGATCAAAGCCGATGGATTGATAAGCCCCGCATCTTTGGACCATTAAATGATATAAGACCAGGTCTTTGTGGGGATTTCAGTTTCAATTGCTTGTGAGATATCCACGAATGTGATAATTGAGAAACGTTCCATCATCTCTACGAACATACTGACTCATTGAGAAATCGTTGCGTCATGACTGACAGCGTGAGTCCCGAACGAAGAAATAACATAAGTCCACAAGTAACTTTTACAGGATCCCAAGATTTACCAGCATGCCGACTCAGATGGTCACTACCGGCGAAAAGATTCGGCTTTTCGCTCCTGGGTGTCTCGGGACGCATCGGCTGAGTTCCCCGCCGAAAAAGGCCGCTACGTGCTTTACGTCAACTACGGCTGTCCTTGGGCACATCGCGCTAATTTAGTTTGGACCTTGAAGGGGCTACAGGATATCATTCAGAGGGTAGTTCTGGATCCTGAGCTGAGCCCAGATGGCTGGTTTTTCTCAGGTCGATGGGGATCTGCCGAAACAGATCCCTTATATGGGTTTAAGTTCTTAAAGGAACTTTACCTCAAAGCAGATCCGCAATATGAAGGACGGTATACAGTTCCAGCTTTGTGGGACAAAAAGAAGGAGACAATAGTCAACAATGAAAGCAGCGAGATCATCCGCATGCTATATTCCGAGTTTGAAGACTTTCTACCCGAGACCTTGCGTGAAGTCAATCGTCCAGGTGGTGGATTCTATCCTGAATATCTGAGGAGCGAGATCGACGCGATGAATGCATGGGTATATCCTCAGATCAATAACGGAGTCTATAAGACAGGGTTTGCCAAGAGCCAGGAGTCGTATCTCGAGAATATCTACCCGCTTTTCGAGGCTTTGGATCGCATTGAGGCACTTTTGGGCCAAGCGGGACATCAACCATTCCTTTTCGGAGATCATATTACGGAGGCTGACATTCGTCTATACACGACGATTGCCCGATTCGATGTGGCCTACTATCTGATCTTCAAATGCAATTTGAAAATGATTCGACACGATTACCCGCTTCTTGACCGCTGGTATCGAAGGCTTTACTATGATGAGTCTGAGTTGACCCGGGGAGCATTCAAGCAAACGACCTTCTTTGATGCTGTAAGTAGACTGTGAGGCACATGGTGTAAAATTTCATTCTAATAGTTCTTAGTACAAGTTTGGGTACTGCGTTGCTATTGGACAGAAGACTGGCAATGCTCAGTTAGTTATTCCTGCTGGGCCTATCCCTGATATTCTTCCTCCAGATCAGAGTACTTGAGTAGTAGTTGTACTTCATCATTGGTCTCAATTTCTATTGATATATACAGAACTTCTTTTCAAGGAACCCTCCTAACCCATACAACGACCAGGCTTGTCAAATCAGATGGTCACTGAGTGAACAATCAGAAAAGAGTTCCCTTGGTCTGTTTGATGTTTTTAATATTGATGTCCTTGATAATCACCATGAAAAACAAAGCCAGTGTCATGATAGCAGTGCCAGCAATCAACATGCGCTTCTGCGTAGCAGCATAGGCATACATGATAGCCGTTCGTGTCTCAGAGCCCATGGGGTAGCTCAGCTGCAAAGGAAGACTATCATAGATTTCCTGCCACTGACCAGCACTGCTCTCGGGAAGCATAATCTGGAGCATGCCAGGCAGCGTATTGGTCCAGATAGCCCCGGAGATACTGCCTCCCACAGAACCTCCAATGTATCCGAACAGACCCAGCAAAGCCAATAGAGCGGCAACATCATTATGATCAGAAGCCGCCAACAGAGCAATCTGCTGGCCGATAATCATGACACCGCCACCGAGGGCAATGAAGATCTGGCACATGATAATATACCCCAAGCTGTGGCCCGGGCTGCGAAAATAGATCATCAACCCGACACCAAGCATATACAGCGGGACGCCCCACATCAGAACCCATTTGAACCGGCCAGTGTAGCTGATCAGGGCTCCCACGATAAAGAGCTCAACTCCAGAGGTAATGTCGAAGATACTGGAGATATAACCAGCAGAGGCCACTGAGGTGTTGTAAACCACCTGGAGATAAGAGGTGAAGTAGTAATTCCAACAGTAGTAGGCAACCTGGTAGGTAAAATCCAATAGACAAGCACCGACTACGGTTCGGTTTCTCAATAGATGCCAAGGAACAAAGGGTTGACGGGCACCGAATCTCTCCCAGAAGCCAAAAATAATCAAGAGGACAAACCCAACGACAAGCATCGCAATGATATAGTCGGTCGCCCAAGCCTGGCTAGAGGAGGAAGCGATAGTGAACGGCAGTAGAAAGAGAACAAACCCTGCGCATAGAAGGACCACACCCACGACTAGCGTCACGTTAATTTAGGAAATTCGTGAAGAATAGAACGCGGTACTTACTGTCAAACTCAACCAAGTAATGCCAAGTACTTTGGCTCCAGGTACGGCCACTTGGTTTTCTCAACACAAGTCCGTTTTTCTTTGCCTTCCGTTTACCCAGTTGCATCATGACCACCATAGGAATAGCAACAAAAGGCAGGATGATAGCCCAGACACCATATCCCCAGCGCCAGTTTTTATCATGAATTGTGTCAGCAGCAGCAGGGCCGCCAAATGCCGTGATCATATAGGGTGAAGACGTGAAAGCGAAAGCGAGACCGCGATTCCGCAGCGAGGAAGTATCAGACGTAACCACATCTATACAGAAGATCATGCCAGTGAATCCAACGGAATAGAAGATCTGAGCAGATTGTTGTTAGTCGCGGTATTCGATTGGGGGAACGAAGTCTGGGTGCCAGGCCTACATTTGCTGCGGCATAAAGCTCAAAACTATTACAAGCTGCCATGAGGATCATACCCAAGGTCGCAATCATGAGCATCAGCAGGAATCCAACCGTGCGATCCCACAAGTTGAGAATCTTTGCAACGGGTAGGTAGGTGGCGCCTGCCATGACGCTGGATACGACACTGATGACTGGCAACAAGGAGTGGTCTTGGAATACACTGGACACGTAGGGATCCAGGTTTGCTGAAAGGGAAGACTCAAAGGCATTGCTGAAGTACAGGAGCCACATACTGTATATGCTGTCAATTAGTAAATTGTTCGTCCTTGAAACCTTGCCCAGAAGGTTCTTGGGATGGCTCTAGAGGACACTCGAACAACTTGCCTTATATAGACCACGATCAAGGAAGACCTTGACCACGACAGTGTCATGGCTTCGGCAATTTTCACTCCATCCTGCGCATTCTCATCTGGTACATCATCAGGGTTTTCAAATTCGGGCGCCTGCTTTTCATTCCCTGGCTCAACATGTATATTGGTCTCGCATTTGGAGGCGTTCGCCTCTTCCATAGAAGACTGCGCCATGACAACCAGACGGTATCAATCAAAGCGAGATAATTATCATTTATGAAAGCGAGTAGGACTTTGAAAACGACCGCGGGCGAAAGGAAGCCCACGAAGAGAGATACTAGAAAGGCATTTTAAATGGACCCCAGAAGACAGAAAATTTCTCATATAGGACATTTCTTTTCCACATTAATCCCAAGCGATTCATTGCCAAGGGTTGGCAAAAACCTAACCAGTGTATCTAGAGTCTCTTGAAGTTCCACTGAGAACGCAAAGCTATGCGCCTAGTGGTCAAAAGAAACTCGAGCAGAAAATGGAAACCTTGAAAGCCATGATCTAATCTGATCCGAGACGTTCGCGTCTTAGCAAAGAAATGCTCAGCATTGGCAACCTCTGGGCATGACCCATGTCTTGGAAAGATGGCCCCAAAAATCCAAGTAGAAAGACTCGCCAAGGGAGGCCGAAGCGCAAGGGCAAGTATTAGAATGCAACCACAGAGCCCGGGGGTAGTGCTGATTTGACCCAAGATCTGGGCGCCTAGTAATAGAATCTCCACCAGAGCATGGCGCCAAGCGGAGTTTGTTCCTGAATTTTCCGACACGATGGCTGATGATCAGATAAGTTCGATGCTGAATAATGTGGCCCACTCGACTGCATGGACCTCGAGTCGAGAGCAAGCGGTTTCGGGGAAAACCCCTAGTTGAGCGTGTATTTCTCACCTGATCATGCCAAGAACCTCCATTGGAAAGTCCCGTGCATGATTTGTGGATGAGTGTGGTTCCTCGTGCAGATCGTCAGGTTGAACAGAGTTGGTGTAAGCTTTTTTGCTCAATACCCTGTGTATCTAAGTTTTGGTAATACCTATCTTACACACGAATTGATCGCACGTCATCAGTCAACCTGAAGGCGACCAGACCTGCTTGAAACCCTAAATGCTCTTTCAAGCACGATAACTTCTCATTGCAATCATTACAACATGCAATTGACAACAGATGTGGCATTTCTCTAAGCCGCATATCGCGATCACGGCAATTTAGGCGAGTAAGATTGGCAATCCGGCATGTGTGTTTTTTTCAAGTCTGCCAAGTCTATTTCTTGGCGCCAACGTCGCTGAAACGGAAGTACAGTATGCTTATCCTTCGGCGCCGATCACTGGGCTGGATTCACCGGTGTCGGCATTGACACGGCTGACGATCATTACAAAACGGGATGTCCGATTTTACAGCAAAAGATCCGAACCATCCGTGGACAGACACAGGTAGGAATGGAATGAAGACAGGTATTGAACAAGGGAGACTGGATCAAAACTCATATCTTGTGTCTTGGTGGATATTATAGGTTGGAGCACATCTATAATTTACTATCTACCCACCGCGGTGCCCTTTTCTCAGCAAAGGCTCTAACCCCTTCATGGAGATTCGTGCCCTCATTCAATGAAGGTTCCCAATTTTCACTCAACAAGCGACTCGCGTTCTCTGCACTCCCATCTTCCCAGCCAGCGACAATTCCCGCGCGACTAATAATGACACTATCCGGACTATTGTCGACAATGCGAGCCGCATAATCCAATGCCGCCTTCACAACCGGCCGGTCCAGCACCTCGCAATCAGTTGCCCCATCCTCCGTCACGGCATTTATCAATCCCCATTCCTTCGCCTCGGTAGCAGTGATCGTTTTGCCGGTCAGCGCCAGTTCCATCGCTCTTGGGCGGCCAATGGTTCGAGCCAGTCTCGGTAAAGAGCCCGCCATGGCGACAACACCTCTCTTTGCTTCAGGGAGTGCAAAGCGTGCCCCTTGAGCTGCGATCACAAGATCCAAATTGGCAATCATTTCCATCCCTCCACCAAACGCTAATCCATTCACCGCAGCAATAACAGGTTTCTTGCCGTGGCGCCGGGACAAGGCTCCAAACCCGGACCGTGGCATCGGATGCTGGCCAGTATGGTCTCCGCTGGCACGACGAGCATTTGTTTGATTCCATTCTTTCAAGTCCATTCCAGCACAAAAGGCTCGTCCGGCGCCTGTGACGATAGCACAGCGAAGCGATGGCTCACTGTCATACCACGCGAACAGTGTTTCGAGATCATATTGCGCTGCGCTGGTCATGGCATTGAGCGCTTGGGGTCGGTTGAACACTACCAACATCACATGTGGAGCTGGAAAAGAGATGATTGCATGGCTTTGTAGGGGCGGTTGCCTTTTGAGGCTGGGATAAGAGCTCATGATGGCTTCACAAAAGTAGAGTATCTGCTGTTGGGGTTCCCTGTGACGGTGGCTACTCAAACAATCAAAGACACAGAAGACGAAGATGAAGCTGCTGGCCTCGGGTATTAAGATCTACTTCACAAGCCTGGTCCATGCCCCGGCAATAGGGGAATTGGGTAAGGTCTTTCTGGTAAAATGAGTAATACTGGACTTCCTTTTACCGATACAGGGAAACGGTATTACATTTCCACGGGTTGATCTCGGGGAAACAGAAATGCAAAAAAGCCTAGACGATCTGATAAAAATTAGCCTTTGAGGAAACTTCGCGGTCACTTCCAAGACTCGTCCTCCCATCCTATTCTTGAAAGTGTAACATAGTCAAAGGTAACATGTGCGAGACTTGACAAGAATTTGACTACCAAAAGTCAAGTTTGATATTTTCATTCCGTTGCAAACGAACCCGCAGTACGAGGCACTTTCCCGCCAGAGCCTCTGATTGAGTTTGGATCGTCGGGCCGTGGGGCACACTACGTAGCCTGGTGGACCATCGTAACAAGCGTCAACCCTGATATGAGTACCGGTATTTGGACCAAAATAAGACATGCAGAAATACCTGTGACAACTAAATTGACCTCGGTAATTGAAAGACAAGTGCCCCCAGGTCCATTGCCAAGCCGACATGTGGCTACAGACTTGGCCATGATTCTCTCCACTGCCGGCATAGGATGCGTCATTTATGTAAAGTATTTGCTGCCAAGCCACTATTCTTGTACTGTAGCGTAGCATTATGAGCGACTTCCCCACGAGCATGTCTCAGACGCTTGGTAATATGTGAACTCTATTTGGTTTTATTCTGTCTAATCAAGTTGAGAGCTGCATACCATACTTCGTGATACTTGGAATAAGTAGAAACCTCATTTCAATGGAAAATCAAGCTATACGCTTCAAATTTCACAGTCGAGGCTTAAAAGCCAAGCCAGTGCCCGCAATGTGAGGACTTCCTTGGTTGAATGGACAAATTTGGAAGAATCGCTCCCTGGTGCACTTCACAAGACTAGCCCGCTTATGGGGCAAATCGATGATCTGATCCTGATGCAAACCAAAGGTGTAATCATAGGTCAAGACCTTGTCATTGTTCGAGAGAGGCTCTCCAATAACGTTTTCTGTACGGTGGTCATCGAGAAAACAGTAATGAATCATGCTGGGCCACCATGCCATCACACGATGAGGGCCGCGGAATGCATCATTCCCAACAAGAGTATGCCGACCGCGATCAAAATCTTGAGACGCGTAGTGTGCACCGATGTTATCTTCCTTTGCCCAGAAAATCTCGTAGTAAGAAAATGGGGTATCATTGAAGCGACCGAGAACGGTGAGAGTGTGAGGATCTTCATTCTGGCGGCGTAAGTAGTCGCGGTGTTGGTCCAAGGTACCAGTTTCCTTCCAGCCCTTAGCGACACGAGGGTCATTTTGCCAAGTATGGAAGAGGTTCAAATGTTCAGGATTTTGATAGTCTAGCGCGACGAGCGAGAAATGTTCATCCAGGAAGGGTATGTAGCGACTGTAAACAACGGAGCCGGGGGTGGGCTTGGGGTGTCGGCGAGGGTGTCGGCGGTGCGAAGTTTCGGTAGAGGTCATGGTGAAGTCGAGGTGAGGAACCGCTTTAGCTGGGTTCCAGTTCGGGAGCCAGATGGGCTGAGAGCCGAGAGGAGACGCACATCCCTGCCAGAAGGCGTTGCGCAATACCAAAAGCTCATTCGTAGACTGCCACTGAGCAGCATTGCTGACAGGCTGTGGGTGGTCAATGGCTACCATGGAGAGTCGGATAGACTGTGCCAAAGCTTCGGCATTTTGGCCTTGGAGCTGGAGACGGAAGGTCTCTATCTCTTCATGGACTGTAAATGTCGTGTAGAGAAATAACCAGACTTGGCCAACTGTTGGTACAGAGTTGCCTTTCCAGCTCAAGAGGCATGACGGGCTGCGCTGTGCTCGTGCCCAAGCAGTGTTGTCGGCGGATGAGATCACTTCTGGGTTGGCCGGACGCGGTGCCCCAAAGTAAAGTTTGTCATTGTCTAAAGCCTCGGGGAATGGTTGTGACTCTTTTTTAGCCTTCTGAAGCTGTAGCAGCTGCGTCCCATTGTGAAGCTCGTCCGATGGCTTCAGATAGTAGGTAGTCAAGTAGGGATGAGGTAACCGAATCTTGATGGGCGCCATTTTTTGCAATTTTTGGCTCATATGCAAGCAAACAGAGCGATGAATCAAAGTTCAGTAGGTAGCAGCAAAGAAAAAGATTGGTCTGCAGAAAATCAGAGGGGAAGATCAAAAAGCACCGCCCCAGCCTGCCATGACCATGACTTCCCAGAAATTTGCGTGGGGCAACACGATCCGATTTCGCACGGCTCGCACGCTTCAGACTTCTCCTGATACTCTCTGTGCATTGTATTCACCAACACCCCGGTGGAACTCAAGTTTTACATCATTTCTTACCCAGCGGCTGCTGGAAGCATAGAGTAGGAAGTGGAAACGTTGATCTGCTTCCCCAAAGGCCATGATGCTTCGGGCAGAGTGCCTATTTGGGCGGGCTGTGGACCGCTTTGTATGGAGACAGCCTGTATCAGATTAGAGTAATGTGGTTCCCACAGGAAGAGCTGAAAAATGGAACAAGTGCTCCATGCAGGGAATTGAGTTTACCATACGCCAAGACTAATCCCTTGTGTACTAGTGCCCGACGATCACTACAGTATCGCAATACATCATGCACCATGCAAAGCTTAGGCCCTAGGAACTGACCAATACTTGAAACCATACGAGACATTGGGATAAGTAGCTATTGCTTCCATTTATATTTTTGCTCCGGACCGTGCAAGCAGTGCCCGAATGATTTGAGGCATAATGTGGGTGGAGCCTCTACGCAATGTGAGCGTGGGGAGGAGCCACGGCACATAAAATTAAGAATTGGTAGCCGTCCCGGGTATTAGATTGACGAGGTTATTTTACGCGCGTGTGCGGTGTTTTATTACGTCCCATGGATGCAGGTTGATTTTTTTGATAAAATCAGATACACCGATCTCTCAACCCGCTAGCGGCGTCTTATCTGATTCTTTCAAGGTCTTCTGATTATCTGATCCGTCGTGTTCCCTACTCATTTTTGAATCACTGCAAGTTTCAAGGCCTTGTTTCCCGAGGTTTTAATCGATTTCAAAAATCTCCCATGCTCTCCAGCGATCCGTAGTAAGCACTCTGACTATTTGACCCCAGGTGCAGGTGGACATCACCTAACTCTTGGGCTTCCTCAGCCCTGGAATGCGTAGACACTGCGTACTAGGTATGGGATAAAAAATCTTTCCGGGAAATTCGAAACGTATCGGAAAGCACGACAGAGGAGGGAAATCAGGGGTGGACCAACAAGAGCCTGTTTTAAATGCCGGAGCCGGTGATAGCTAAGGATAATGATCGACTAGATCAGCGTGGTTATATCCACTGCGTAATATAATGTCGTTATTCTACTCGATAGTCGCATACGCTCTCCACTATACGAGATATACGAAATATGACCGGGAGATCGAATAGCAGTCAAGGTCTCCGCACATTTACGTATAAGCAAATAACTTACTGTACAGGAGATGCAAGTGTCAACAATTCGATCAGCATTGGAATTGTTGCTTGGCAGATCATCACTCCGGTACCTGCTCTGATCCCGGGAAGAAAGTTCCGCACGCATGGTACATAAAGCCAAGCGTTCGCCAACCTTCTCCGGAGGCATTGCCGATTTTAGTCTCCTCAGTGGTGATCAACATGTCTAAGATGTGGTCTGCAAACACCAAAATCCGTCTTCCTTATCCTTTCTTGACAACGTTCTGTCTTGTCCCATCACATGACGCCCAAAACAATGAGGTGTTTCAGCTGAGCAAGGAAGAAGGCTTTGCGGGCGAAGCTTCTCTGCCCGTAGAACTCCATGATGACAACATTCAATTCACGAGACCGAGCGTTGTAACCTCAACTGGTCTTCCTGCGATCACTGCTTTGCGCCAACAACGACCCCAACAGGGTCCATTAAGCATATGTTCATGGGATAGTACCGGAGTCATCACCGTCAACCATATTTGGTTGATACTCTACACGATATTTACCATCGAGCCCGAGTTGGAGACATTTCGACTACAACTATATGGACCCGGTAGCGATGCCATAAGTGAGGACTTGCGTCTCTCGATGGTGGCCCTCAACTCAGACGGGTGTTCTGTGGTTTTCCGCAGCAGTTTTTGGCAGGGATGCGCCTCACCGCTGAGCTCTCGTTCGATTTGGACATCCTCCGCAAACAATACCGTGCCACATTTACACTACGTCACCACATCTACAGCAACAATACGTCGCAGCCACCCACTTCGTCCTCCAAAATCTACATCAGGCTCGATCGCTTACAGTCGATACATCCCCAGTTTGGACAAAGTCTTTTCCCTGGTTATCATTGATCATCAGGACCCGACCCATGTCGAATTCTTCCACCAGTCAAGGAGAACGTCTTCTCCAGCCAGTGACTTAGGTATGCAGGGAGACTCCCTCGAGGAGGACTACGAATATCTTCGCAGAAAAAATGAAGACGCACATACAATTGGTCTACTAGGCCAGTTTGATGGGACATTATTTGGATACTTTGAGGTATTCTGGGCCAAGGAGGATCCTCTAGGTGTGGCCAGCGACGCTAGTGATTTTGATCGTGGACTGAATGCTTCAATTGGATACTCTTCCTTTAAGTCACGGCGCTGGCTGCAAGCCTGCTGGTCGAGCTTACTCCATTACATTTTCCTTGATGAGCATCGAACGGAGAATATCATCGGTAATGGAGTGTGGGGGCATGAGCTACTGGGTGATGCTTCATTTGAGTTGCTGGAGGATGAGATGGTGCAATTGCCGCATCAGCGGATACATCTTACAAGATATTCACGTGAATTGTTCTTCTCTCTCTGTCCATTTGATGGGGCTCTGGAGGACGTTAACCTGCAGCTACCCTCTCGCTTATAGAATAGTATAGAAATGCACTGGGTGGCATCCACGGATGCGAGTGAAGCTTCTAAGATTATTTCATCTGTCACAATGCTAAATACTTTCATTGTCTAAATCCTTGACAGGCCTTATATTAAATCGTATCCGTGTAATCCAATCATTGGCTTTGTGCTCGACCAATTTGTCATTCCCGCTGTAAAGGAAGAATCAAGGCCAATCACAAGGAAAACCTCTACCTCGTGTAGGTGATTCTCAGTATGTGTTGTATCCCTTTCAGGTTTGCGATGCTTTTGATGAATATTGAAGCAGCATTTAACCACTGTATGGTTTTTGAAGCAGTCTATTCTTACTATATTCTTATTTTTTCTTCTAGTATCCCGTCTAGTAGTATAAAACGCCTTTAGAAACGGGCTTTTGTGAATACGTTCAGAAACCGAGGTGTATCAAAGTCCCAAAAAATGGGCCCATGAATCTGTGAGTGAATCCTAATTTTCTGGTCATTGTCTGAGGCACATAGACTGGAACTCTGAAATCCCACGAGCGCGTTACGTGTTGCTCACACATACCTTATATCGAGTTTTTTATGGGGCATAGTTCATTCAATGGACAGCTAGATCATAATGACTCATGATGGCTCCGCTCCTAGTGAGGTAAAATCGTGAGTTCTCTTCTCTGAATCCCAAATTATAGGGGAAGAATGACATTGAAATGATGAACATGAAGACCAACGAATCTATCAGGTTTTATCTGCTTTGTCATCTTCGCAAGCTTTTCTTTATTCATCAGGTCTTTCTCCTCCTTTCTCCTCCTTTCTCCTCATCTCATCCTGAGTCAAGCGGGCCAAAATGAAGTGACCTAATGGTTTTCTCGTGGGTTTAGATACGCCCTGGAGTCCAGTTTTCTCATCTCTTCAGTTGCCATTGTTGCAACCTTGTCACGATTCAAGCGATCCTGCTCTTGTTTCTGCCGCTTGGGTTCCTGAGCCAATTTCTCTATATTTTCGGATTTTCCTTGGTTCTTTCAAGCGATATTGGCTGATTCTTGCCTGGGCTTTCCCTGCTATCCGATTAATATGTTGGGCGATGGGCACTGGAGGTCGTATATGGCATCGTAGAACCCGCGTACTTCAGGATTATAGAGGGTCGGAGTAGCTTCTTTGGGCTTATCGAGATTCCTAAGGTTGGCCAAGCTGCGCAGGGGGGTCAAGAAGGCAAACCGAGGAGATTGATGAGAGCAAACAAAAGGCATCATCTAATATGAGTTTCGGATGGGTCATATATAGTAAAATCAGAAAGGGGGAATGAAGCTAGAAAATATGAACACGCTGATCCAAAGGGTAGTGTGGTAAAGTTGAAGAGTAAAGTGAACGAATTTAGGTGAGGTCAGATCTGTCATCTAGTTAAAGTCCTACTCATTTGGACATATGACTTTCCTAGGTATCCCAGTATTGGCTGGAAAATGGCGAAGTGCGGATGATAAATGCAATATTTTCTGATCTCTTCTTATACCCTTGCTACCGTCTAGATCCAGCCAGGCTGTCTTATAAAGGTATGCCGCATTAATACGGCAAATCCCCTAATGTGAACTTTGCAAGAGGTATGTAGTGACTAAATTGGAAATTTGTCACGAGACATTAGCAGAGCACCGCTTCAATATTAAGTGGCTGTGCCCCGATCTCCCTTAACCTTATCCAATAGACAAATCATAGCGACTTGAAACGAAAGACCTCACACAGCCGTGATTGTTGACATTCAATATAAGCTGCGCCGTGTTCTAGTTCTCAAGAACCAGATACTTCTTTGCCTTGAGAAATGGCCAGGGTGACCGTATATCATTGAACGTGGTATGCCTAGTCAGCAGCTGCTAGCGTCTGCCGTCACCATGGTGATGATAACACCAGTGGTAGTGAAGAATAGGGGGAAGTAAGCTAATATTCCCGCCTATAGCCTAATAATTTACGGCTCTATTTTGCGCCTAGCGTCCTACGCAATCTAAATTTGATGTTTGTTATTTCCTTAAATAAAGTATTCAGGTCATATGCATGTTGACGCCACAGTGGCTACATCAGTTGATATGATTGGGATCATAGCTGTGGTCCTATTTCATGCAGCCTTACTTCAAGCTCGCTGCTTGCCACGCTAGCTAGTTACACGCTAAGAGGAGCTCTCTCCGTGAAGAATGAGACAAAGGAAGAGTCAACGTATCATTGAACGTAGATCGAAGAGCCAACCAGGACAGAAAGCGCTGAGCTAGACTCATATACAGGGGGTGGCATAGCAGGGCGAGACCATAGCGGACCGTTGAATGCCATATGGCGACTCCATCTAACGGCGGAGAAGGACGGGAGGATCCGTTACTGCCCTGGCTCCTTCGGAAATAGGACTAAGAGGATGGAATTGTGCTCCTTTTGGCCCCTTTTCTTCCCGCATCAGGCCTTGGCCATCACGGGACAACCAAAGCATTGGAACATGCAACGGTCACAGGAAGAGAGAAAGGGGGCGAACGTGATGAAGAGAGAGTAGTGCGTGTAAATCGCTACGATATCGGGGTCCCAGACTAGTTGAGATGACCCAGACGGATGGAATAGGTGGAAGGATTCATATCGGCCAAGCAATGACTATTAAAGCCAACGAGGCTGGGTTCAATTCTAATACCATATAGGGAGTAGGGGCGTAGGAAATATCCTAGAAGAAAAGTGGACTACGCAGGAACAGGAAAAGAAGACCCATTCCGGGACCTTGAATGTGGTGCAGGATGGGTCACATCGTCATCAAGCGGGTCCGGACCACGACCGAAAAGCCCAGAGCTTGACAAAAGGATCCGATTACCCAAGCGGTTCCCCATCGTGCGATAGCGTATCCCAGGCCTGTAGCCGCGGGACACGGGAGCAGCGTGCCGGACGCTAAGGAAGGCGGACACATTGGCCCCATTGGCAGGCCAAGCGGCTCGGAAGGGAAATTAAACTGGTGGCTCTCTAAACATAAAATGAGGGACTCCACCGAGCACCATCAAGGCAGGCCTGAGAGACGATCTATCAAGCGGGAATCCACGCGCCGTTCCGCGGGTGGATGCTTTTCCTACGAAGTGCTGCTCTCCACGGGATCAGATCATCCGTTCAGGAATGAGAACGAGAGAGGGAAGTAGGTTAAGATCAAGAATATACACAATCCTTAAATGGGGGGAAAGGGGGGAAATAATGGCCCCAAGAGTCCTCAGGGACAAGAGAACTGTGGATCTAAACCAGTTCGAGTTTGGCTTGAACCTTTCAGTGGGATAGCCATCACCCCCGCCCAGACTAGATTCTCTGGAATTTTCTGTCGCCCGCGCAAGGACCCTAGAATATACTCCTGTAGGGGCAACATGAAACGGGGTGGATCCGTAGAGGAATTCTATGGAGTCGTCACGTCTATGCTTAGGGCCGGCAATTCTCATTCCACGTGCTACAAGCCCTTTTAATCAAGAAGCTCCCGGGCCGGATGGTGCCCTAAGAAGAGAAAAGGCACGGACTCGCTTAGCTGGAAGCTCCCGAGGCTCCACCGGGGAACAAGCAGCTTCCTGTCATGGTTTGGTGAGGGTTTGGCCCAATCTCCTCTTTCTGGGCCGTTAGCTTCTGGGCCCGGAATCTTTTTACCCACTTGACTTGCCCTGTGCGAGGTTTCTCATCTGGTTGCCCCCCTTTTTTTTTCTGGTTGTTATTCCCCGGTTGGGGGGGGAAAGTAGAGCAAGAGCGAAAGAGGGCAACCTATCTTCCAAATTTTGGGCGATATTTGCTTTTTTTTAATCAAAAAAAGAAAGCATGTTGCTTTTGATCAATCCTGAAGATCTGCCACTCTTTCTAGCACGTGAATGAGTTGTAAAGACAGATTTGGACAATGGTGTGTCACAGCGGGGAACCTTAGAGAACATGATCTTACTATATCATCGATCGGACATTTTAGGAGAGAATCCCAGGTCCTATACAATAATGGCGCATACACCACATTCTTTTCCTCCGTTTATATTTGAGGAGTTTAGTCAGGGATCCTTTCCTGTATGTTCTTTTCGCCCCTTGAAAGAACCCAATCGAATCCAATGATCTCATGAAACTGTCAGAACCGCCATGCTCATGAAACGTTGTTTGCATGAGCAGATAGATCATTTTCTTTAGAAGACAAGTCTCTTGCCGAGACGGTCTCAGAAGGGTTATGACAGATGACCCAAGAGCTAGGGAACCCGGCCGGCTGGGTATACATAATCTATTTTATTAAATAAGGATCGATTTGACGTCTTGGGATTTATTTTAGTCTGTGGTTCTGATTCTGATTTTGATTTTGATTTCATATTTGATAAATCTTATTTTCCCTTTTCCATTGGGAAATTGATTTTTGCCTATTTTCCTGGATTTATTGAATTGATTTAGGAATTGATGAATTGTCCCAGCTTTAAACATTAGGTTCCAGAGGTTTAACCCCTCCCACTCCCAGTTCTCTCTCTCTCTTCCCTCTTCCTCCACTTAGTTCCAGCCACTTTCTGCCCGGACCAGACTTCGCACAACTTGGGCCCCCTCTTTTTCCTTTTCCCCCTCCCCCTTCACTCTTCTCTTTCTTTGCGTCATTTGGGAACAATTGGGGTTCTTTCTGCTTTGACACCGCCTGCACCCCCTCTTGGGAATCTCGATACCCCTCTTAGCCTCCCGAACCCCTGCTTGAACCGCCCGAAAACCACTCGCCATGTCGGGGAAAATGACATTGTATAAGTTGGTGGTGCTGGGCGATGGAGGTGTGGGAAAAACTGCTCTCACCATTCAGGTTGGTCTCAACCGCTCCCGACCGTGATCTAGGGGAGGACTCCGAAGGGCATCCCGAGAAACTGACATTTGAGGTCCACAGCTATGTCTCAACCACTTTGTCGAAACCTACGATCCCACCATCGAAGACTCTTATCGCAAACAAGTCGTCATTGACCAACAGTCGTGTATGCTCGAGGTGCTGGACACGGCGGGCCAGGAGGAGTACACTGCACTGCGGGATCAGTGGATTCGAGATGGAGAGGGCTTCGTACTGGTCTACAGCATCACATCGCGCGCCTCCTTTTCGCGTATCACCAAGTTCTACAATCAGATCAAGATGGTCAAGGAGTCATCCAGTTCCGGCTCGCCCTCCGGCCCCAGCTACTTGAGCTCCCCCATGCAAGCGTCCGGAGGTCCGTCGCGGCCCGTGCCCGTTATGCTAGTCGGCAACAAGAGCGATAAGGCCGTGGAGCGTGCAGTTTCCGCACAGGAAGGACAAGCACTCGCCAAGGAGCTGGGATGTGAATTCGTTGAGGCCTCCGCGAAGAACTGCATCAACGTTGAGAAGGCCTTCTACGACGTCGTTCGCATGCTGCGCCAGCAACGGCTACAGCAGCCGGGTCGGAATCAGGACCGTCGCCAGCCTGGAGGTCGCGACCGCGATGCTGGCCCTGAATATCCCAAGTCTTTCCGTCCGGATCGGACGAGACATCGCAGCCGGCTCCAGTGCAACATCCTGTGATCGGCCGGGTCCGTCCGGGGGAAAGGAGAGCATTGAATATCCTGTGATAGTGATGTCGATACTCTCGTTTGCTTCTTTTATTTTCCTATTTCTTTTTCCTATTGGTCTTGGGTGCATCTGGAAGGGTGGTTCTGTCTTTTGGTTACGACCTTTGTTCGGCGTCAGGCCTCTTCTCTCGCTTTCTCTCCTCACATACACACAAACACACACTCACAACCCCACTCCTCGTCTCTCTCGCTTTGCTCGCCATTCCAGAGTCCCTGAAGGTGGAGACTATTGTCTCTTTCAGCTCCCACGCACACTTCTCTGCCGATCACTCTTGATTTGGGCCATTGAGGGGGGGGCACCCCGCCACTCAAGCTGCGGGATCCACCGCACCATGCTGGTTTGCACATCTTGGCCAGCTCCCCCCACCAAATTGTGGGAGGCAACCAGCCATAAGGGTTTAGAGCGAAGGACGGATGGGGGTTGTCTTGCATTCCATTGGAGCACCCGACGCCACAAACAACCAAAAAAATATCCTTGGCGACGAAGCCAGAAGATCGCAGTCGCGCATTAGCAGGCATTTCGATATGATACCCTACGACTGAGCTTGTTTATCTTTCTTTTGAATTTTTGTCGGCCATTTAAGCAAGTATATAGACAATACAGATCTTTCTATCTAATGGTCAATCTCATGGCGAAATGAAGATCTTGGGCCGACTATATTTAGAGCGAGTAGGAATAGCTTCTCGCACTAGTTAAAATCCAAAAGTAAGATCTTGTTTCAGCCGCTCAATTGCCTCAACTAGTCCCCACTTCATGTCTCGTGTGATTTTTGAAATGGGACCTATACAAAGCGGGTACTTAGTCCCACCGCATAGCTTTCTTAGCTGCACATGTACCACTCGGGTACCGTCGTGCGGGGAAAGCAATAGGCCCTCGGGCCAACTGTCCCCCGCATTTTCGGCTTTCGCTTTAAATGTCCTCTGCTTCAAGGGCGAAACAGATGGCATCTCTCCGAACGGGTCAAATCGCACCGGAGCTTGCACCCTAATTCTGGAGAGGCACGTACAGGGGCATGTACATGCGATCACAATCCGGTCCAATCAATCACTAGTTGACCCTCGCAACATGACGCCACACCCACAACAGATAGCGCTGGAACACTCGCTTCGTGACCCGGATGGATTTTGGTCTGGTCCCGCAGAGCGGCTCCACTGGCACCGCAAGCCATCCAAAGCTCTGACGCTTCAATCCAAGACTCTCCCTAGCGGGGTCAAGCATGACCACTGGTCCTGGTTCGCCGATGGCGAGATCTCCACAACCTACAACTGCGTAGATCGTCATGTGCACAATGGCCTCGGAGACCAGGTCGCTATCATTTGGGAGTCCCCGGTCACGCGGACAGTGGAGAAATTTACCTACAAGCAGTTACTGGATGAAGTCGAGGTTCTTGCAGGGGTGTTGCGCGAGGAGGGGGTCCGTAAAGGCGACGTGGTGATCATCTACAGTACGTGGCACAAGCTCATCCTAGCTTCTCCCAATTGGTGTACGCCTTGTTTCATCCGCTAAACCATTCAGTGCCCATGATACCCGCGGCGCTCATCGCCGCGCTTGCAATTGTCCGGCTGGGCGCCATCCATGCAGCCGTGTTTGGCGGGTTCGCCGCCCAGTCGCTAGCGCAACGCATTGAGGCTGCACGTCCCCGCGCCATCATGACCGCATCGTGCGGAGTCGAGGGTTCCAAGGGCCCCATTTCATATCGGCCACTAGTGGAAGGGGCGGTTGCGGCGAGCAAGTTCAAGCCCAGCAAGGTGATTGTGTGGCAGCGAGATCAACTACGCTGGAATAACCCCGATAAGCTCGGTGGCCAGCGAAATTGGCAGCGACTGGTTAAAAGCGCTCGCATGCGTGGTATCCGGGCCGGCCCGGTACCTGTCAAGAGCACAGATGGACTCTATATCATTTACACGAGTGGTACCACCGGATTGCCCAAGGGAGTGCTTCGGGAGGCTGGCGGTCATGCCGTTGGGCTTGAGCTATCGATTCGATCTTTATTTGGAATTAAAGGGCCGGGTGATGTGATGTTCTGTGCCTCCGATATTGGCTGGGTGGTTGGACACTCGTACATTCTCTATGCACCGCTGCTAGTCGGTGCAACCACGGTTCTCTTCGAGGGCAAGCCTGTCGGTACGCCTGATGCTGGAACTTTCTGGCGCATTATTGAGAAGCATGCGGTCAATACGCTGTTTACAGCACCAACGGCCATGCGAGCCATCCGCAAAGATGATCCGAATGACAAGCTCTTCAAGGAAGTAGGACAGCGCGGCGGGCTAAAGTCTCTTCGAGCGTTGTTCCTCGCAGGCGAGCGAAGTGAGCCAAGTATTGTGAACGCATATCAGGATCTTCTGGCACAATTTGCGGCACCCGGTGCTCTCGTCGTTGATAATTGGTGGTCTTCTGAATCCGGATCACCTATCACTGGATTAGCACTGAACAGCAGCGCTGCTATTCCTAGCACAGTAGCTACAGGAGCCGACCAACCGCTTGCCATTCGGCCCGGGTCAGCAGGTCTTCCGATGCCCGGATTCGATGTACGCATCGTCGACGACGTGGGTAATGAGGTCCCTCGTGGGACTATGGGCAATATCGTCATGGCTCTGCCACTAGCACCCTCGGCATTCACAGGCCTGTTCCAAGATGAAGAGAGATTCTACCACGGATATTTAAAGCGGTTCAATGGACGGTGGGTGGATACCGGGGATGCAGGACTAATCGACGAAGATGGATATGTGCACATCATGTCCCGATCAGACGATATTATCAATGTAGCTGCGCATCGTTTGAGCACAGGTAAGAATTTGGAGTTCCCTATACCCTTCAGTCAAATGTCAAAAGCTCACCCTTGCCTTGAAAAGGCGCTATTGAACAAGCAATCCTGTCCCACCCATCCATCAGCGAAGCCAGCATCGTCGGCATCCCAGACCCACTCAAGGGCCAACTCCCCTTCGCATTCATTCAACCTCGGCCTGGTACTGAGTACCCGGATCCGTTGTCCGTAACACCAACCTCGCAGCTCTTCGATGAGGTTAATGCGCTGGTGCGTGAGCAAATCGGTGCCATCGCCTCGCTGGGCGGCATGATCCAGGGTCGGGGGATGATTCCCAAGACTCGTAGCGGAAAGACGCTCCGGCGAGTGCTACGGCAGTTAATTGAGCATGGTGTCGAGGGGCGATATGATGCGGCAGTGAGTGTGCCGCCGACTGTCGAGGATGCAGAGGTTGTCGAGGTTGCGAGGGGGAGGGTCAAAGAGTATTTTGAAAGGAAGATAAAGGCGAAGCTTTAGATTAATCTTAATTATAAGACGACGCAGTCCACGTGCTATGGAAACTAAACAATCTCGGATTGCATCTTATCTGATCGGAATGTAAGCAAAACTACAAGAACGTGAGCCTTATACAAACTACCAGTAAATAAGTAAATTGTTCAAGGTAGTCAAAAAACATTATATCCAGGAAAAAGTGCTAAGAGATAAAGCGCAGCATCGGCAAACATAAAAACCCGAAGGTCCATTATGCATTATCTTAATAGACAAGACATATACACCCAAGAAATTAAAAAAAATCCCATACCCAAGGCCATCAAACGCCTGGTATCCAGCGCGCGACACGACCTCCCATCCCACCCTCACAACCCCACACTCAGCAGATGCGTCGATCAAGCGAGCGAGACAAGTAACGCGAACACACACAGATCGAGTACTATCACAATTCCGTAAGCTCACGCTTACAGGAGGAGAGCGACGGCACCGAAGACGGCAGCGAGACCGGCACCAGCGCCAGCGACATTAGCGGCACCAGCGTTGTAGGCGGGCTGGGAGGTGGTGGCGGGGGAAGCACCGCTGCTGCCGGCAGAGGTACCGGGGACACCAGTGGCGGCGGCACCGCTGGGGACGTAGGGAGTCGAAGCCAGGGTAGCGGAGGCGGAGGCGCTGGGAGAGACGGAGACGACCGGGGTGGAGGGCAGAGGGGTAGAAGAAGAGCTAAAGAGGATGTTAGATTGCGCTTCCAATATCCAATTTCCTTGGCGTCGATCGGTGTTCGATCAGTGTTCCAGATTGATTGGGGGATGCTTACCACTTCTTGCACTCAACCACGGTGGAGGTGAGGAGAGGGCGAGTGACAGTGTAGTGACCACCGGTCATGGTGAGGTGTCCAGGCTAAGAGAACGTTAGATGGGATTTTCATTGAGTCGCGATCTAGTATAGACCGATGCGATCCACATATACGATCTTTCGGGCGCGATCACTGTGAAATGATGATCCGGGTGGAACTTACGGTGGAGATGCTGTAGGTGGTACCGCTGTGGACAATGGAGGTAGCCTCGGGGCAGTAGGTGGTGTACATGGTGACAGTCTCGGTGACAGCCTCAATAGCGGTGGCACCAGCGGCCAGGGCCAGAAGAGAAGTGATGGAGAAACGCATGTTGGAATGTGGAGTAGATTCGAGGAATGTTCCTGAAGTATTATGGTCTTGATAAAGAGTGTGAAAAAAGAATGTAATCGGCCAAGAAGGTCCGGGAGTGAATCAAGAGAGTGTGAATACTTGCAAAAGGAGAGGAGCAGGGGCGCGGGATCGTTTAATATAAGACCATGGTCGACTCAGGTACCCGTGCACTAGCGCCAAATCCACGAAAATTCGGACCCAAACTCTGTTCAGGACCAGCGAAAAGAACGAAAAAGGGGGGCGGCCTTGGGTCGTGGCAATTATGGGGAAATTAGGTCGACCAGGCAATGCTGCGTCAGAACCGGATGGAAATTAAGACTCCAATGGGCCCTGCAGGGGATGCACGCCTATCAGGGGCCAGGACGTGCTCCGAACACAACCCACAACAACTCACGGCATTCAAACCTGATGAGCACTAGTGGACTGGAGGATCATTGCTGTTTTAGTGGCTTTGAAGGCTTGGAAGATGATCTGGTCCGGTCGAAAAACAGTCTAGGCCAATGATTGACGGTTTATTGAAGACCAGAATAGATGTGCACTTACCAGCAGGAAACAGATTGGAGAACTGATACCCCTTAGTAACATACTCCTATACTCCGTAGATCTGACACGCCTTTCGCGTCATTTTGGGCCCTTTTTGGGGGGGGCCCGTTTGTGCCGAGTCTGGGAAATCATCTTACGCAAGCCCATTAAGTGGGGCTTGGATCGTTTTTCCCCAAATGAAAACGCATTTCAATTGGTTCCGGACCTGAGTCAATAGAACCAGCTAAACACATCGGGATCAAGGACGGTGTTCACGGGATTCTATGCGGGGGGTCATGAAACACCGAGGCAAGGGCCTACATCTGCATAACGTCGTCATAGCCGCATAGCCTTACATTGTAGCTCATGGCTTTATATACTACTGTGCACTGGAGATTTGAATTTTGGAATCATCCAAACAGAACACTTTCTTTGTTTTCCAAGGTTCCCCCATTTAATCTCTCTTATGATCCACTTTGATCCAAGCTTACGAGGCATTCGGCCTGGTTCAGGGAGAATTGCCGGCAACAGTGCTTTTTGCTATGAGGCAAAGAAACATAGATGTAGCCCTGGGCTAAGAGTTTAATTGTTTAGCTACTAGTCGAATAATTCTCATAAACAATATCTAGGAGCCGAGTCTGGGAGTGCCTCGGGATTGCGCATGTATAGGCTTTTCGTCTCAACGCTAGACTAGACAGCTGAGGCCATCTGAAATGACTCCAGAATGGTCCGACAATCGGGAACAATGGATTGGTTCATTAGGAAAACTTTTATGGCTAACACTCAATACCTCGACGTCATGTTTAGTATCATCTTTGGAGCACTTCGGTGGTGGTTTCTATTTCGTAGTCTGTTGGTATGGTCAAGTCCTGCCCTAAAGATATATATAACTAGGCACGCGTTCTAAATTATCAACCATGTGCTTAATTAGCCATGGCCTGGGGCGACCAATGACATAATGTACATAATTACAGTGCATTGGTTTTTGTTGTTAAATAGTCCAAAATGGCAATCTAAAAGAATGTCTTCCAAAATTATTGGATCATCGATTTGTATCTACTTAGATGATCTTAGGGTCACAATTCATCTGAAGTGCCTACAACCTTGGAGCTGCGAACAGATTCCGATCTGCCGACCGTAGAGATAGCCAAATCAGAGCACGTTGGAATAATAACAGAACCATGATACGTAGATAAGTAGATAAGAATGTAAGAATCAATCAACATGTATTCATCTATTCATTACTTGGCTAAATCAAAATACGAGCTATTCAGCAATAGCTCTACACAACAATGCCAATCGGATAGTATGATCCCTCATGGATGGTGATGGGGCGCGGGATCTCTCAGCAGCGCCCGTCCAGCACCGGCCCAGAAGGCCAACACCGACGAGTGCTGACACAGATAGAACGCCATCTCTTCATTTTGGTTTTAGTTGTGTGAAGAAGAAAAGAAGGGAGGATTCGATTCGGCAAAATAAAAAGGGACCCGCGGTGCACGGACCAGGCGGTGAGCTACAACGGGTCTAGTGTGGTTTTCCGCTTTCCGCGGGCAACGGGGAAGGTGCGACCGGCACTCCGCAGTATTAAAGGCTGCGGCTTCCCTATCACAACAATTGTGTCTACTTTTCCCATCGTCGCCATGTCTCTTGCTCGTTGTGGGCGTCTTGCTCGCCTTTCCCTCGGGAGCGTTCGTACCACCGCCGTCTCCCCTCGCGCCTTCGTCCCTAGAACCACCCCTCTCGTGCGGGGAGTATCCTCATTCAACCGAGATGCCCAGCAAAAGGTATAATCGAGTCCAATGGGTATTCATGCCATTGGGACAGCAAGGCTAACGCTCTATACAGCTTCTCTCGTCCTCCCTGCAGGACTCGGACCCCGCTATCTACAACATTCTGGAGAAGGTACGTCATTGCCTCGAGCTTTATACGAGCATTCACTGACACTGCATTTTAGGAAAAAAACCGCCAGAAGCACTTTATCAACTTGATTCCCTCTGAAAACTTCACATCACAAGCTGTTCTCGATGCCCTAGGCAGTGTGATGCAGAGTATGTAGAGACCGTACCCGGCCTCCGGATGAAGACAATCTCTAATTGCATATCAGACAAGTACTCCGAGGGATATCCAGGTGCCCGGTACTATGGTGGAAATGAGCACATTGATGCTTCCGAGCGTCTGTGCCAGCAGCGCGCGCTGGAAACCTTCCGTCTTAACCCGGAAGAGTGGGGTGTGAACGTGCAGCGTATGGTGCCACCCTGACTGTTATTGAACATGGACTGAGCAGCGCTAACATTATCACAGCCTTGTCCGGCTCGCCCGCTAACCTGTACGCATACTCGGCTTTGCTGAACACCCACGACCGCCTCATGGGTCTGGACCTGCCCCACGGCGGCCACCTGTCCCACGGTTACCAGACCCCGACCAAGAAGATTTCTGCCATCTCCAAATACTTCGAGACCCTGCCCTACCGCCTGGATGAGTCTACCGGCCTGATTGATTACGATGCACTGGAGAAGCAGGCTCAGCTGTACCGTCCCAAGCTGATTGTGGCCGGTGCCTCCGCGTACAGCCGTCTCGTCGACTACCCCCGCATGCGTGCGATCGCTGACTCCGTAGGCGCATACCTGTTGACTGACATGGCCCACATCTCCGGTCTTGTTGCGGCCGACGTGATGCCATCTCCATTCCCCTATTCCGACGTGGTGACCACCACCACCCACAAGTCTCTGCGCGGTCCCCGTGGTGCTATGATCTTCTACCGCAAGGGCCTGCGTCGTACTGACAAGAAGGGCAACAAGGAGATGTACGACCTGGAGAACCCTATCAATGCCTCCGTCTTCCCCGGCCACCAGGGTGGTCCTCACAACCACACTATCACCGCGCTGGCCGTGGCACTGAAGCAGGCTCAGTCTGCTGACTTCCAGGAGTACCAGAAGGCTGTGCTCGCCAACGCAAAGGCGCTGGCTGAGCGACTTGGCGAGTCTACCAGCAATGGTGGTCTTGGATACAACATTGTTTCCGGTGGTACCGACAACCATCTGATCCTGGTCGACCTGAAGAACCGTGGTGTCGATGGTGCCCGTGTCGAGCGGGTTCTGGAGTTGTGCGGTGTGGCCAGCAACAAGAACACCGTGCCCGGCGATAAGTCAGCCCTCAAGCCCGGTGGTCTGCGTATCGGTACTCCAGCCATGACCTCCCGTGGCTTCCAGCCTGAGGACTTCCGCCGGGTCGCTGACATTGTTGACCGCGTTGTCACCTTGACCCAGAAGCTGGACAAGGCTGCCCGTGAGCAAGCACAGTCTCGTGGAGCTAAGAACCCTGGTACTCTCAAGGCATTCTTTGAGTTCTTGGGCGAGGGCGAGGAGGTCTCAGAGATTGTATTGCTACGACAGGAGGTGGAGGATTGGGTTGGCACATTCAGCCTGCCTTGGGCCAAGGACCAGTAGATTTTTTTTTTTTTATCCCTTTTCCTTTTCATCATCTATGTATATTCCCCTATGACTCAACACGAATATGACTGATAAGACCATATAACTTTCAAATGAAACTGTAAACATGGCGGGATGTTGTTTGTCTCTATGCGACAAACTTCATCGCTGACGTAGTTGGGGAAGATAACCGATAAGCGCGGACCTTCTCCGACAAGGCTGCGGAGAGATAACGGAGTCTTGCCCGTGATTGTGTCCTTCACTTTCAAATCAATTCGGCCACTACAACCGTGACCATGAAGATCAGTCAGGTATGCCCAAGTGATCGTGCCAAAAAAAAAAAAAGAAAGTACAGGCTCTTAGTGAACCCTCCAGCTCTATCTTTATCCGATTAAATCCCTCCGACCAGCCTCTCTCGATGCGGCCGTCCTTACTTCCGTAGGTCTACAATTCGATCGTCGATTTATGCTTCTGAAGGTTGAAGCAGGCAAAGATGGCCCTGAAGCGACACTGAAGAACATGCACATTCCACATTTCCCGGAAATGGGACTTTTCCAGACTGCGGTAGAATTCCCCACTACCAAACATGACACCGGGAAAGTCATTGTGACATACAATCCTCCAACGCCTCAAGAAGTCTCAGATCCAAAGCCACGCGAGCCCAAGTACCTAGAGATTCCACTGCGCCCGATGTCGGTTAAGGGTAAAAAGAAACTCCAGGTCATGATGCACAAGAGCCCAACGACTGGATATGATATGGGTGCCGAATATAACGATTGGTTCAGCGAATGCTTCGGATTTCCAGTCATCCTAGCGTACCTGGGAAGTAACTCGAGAAAAGTCCTGGGTACAATGGCGCCGGAAAAACGAAATAAAACGCCCTGGCGGACGATCTGGTACGAAGCCGTGGCGCACATTTGGCGCAAAATTGTCCCATTGCTCCTTATCTGGCTCTTCATCCTCATCTGGGCGATCAATATTCCCATCGGCATGATGGCGAATGATGATTTGACTCCTCAAGTGGCTTTACCGGCTGCCGCCCTCATTATCACCAGCTGGGTATGGGGCACACATTGCCTGCTCGTTAGAATCCGCCAAACACGTATCAGCTTTGCCGACTGCGCCCCGTTTCTAGTTATCTCCCAGGCTTCGATCGATGATGTCTCTGCCCGACTCCCGGAGGGAGAGGAAATGGATCATACTAAGTTCCGGCCCAACATTGTTGTGTCAGGTGCTGATTCAGCTTTTGAAGAAGACTTTTGGACTGAGCTTGTCGTAGGGCCTACAAAGGCTCGTCTATTGCTGACGGGGAACTGTGTAAGATGTCAGAGTCTGAATGTCGATTATGAGACCGGAAGCATGGCTGAGGGTGAAACCGGCATGGTGCTGAAGAAGTTGATGAAAGATCGGCGGGTGGATCGAGGGGCTAAGTTCAGCCCTGTTTTTGGCCGGTATTCGTTCCTGCATTGGACGGGTCACGGGGATATAATTCGGGTAGGCGATGAGGTTGGGGTGGTGGCGCGTAGTAATGAGCGGACTGTTACCGGTATGGAGTCTGACTTCTTTGCTGTTTGGGTTTAGTTTGCTGACTTTCTTCAGATTGGCCTGGTCTCACCAATTAGTACTGAAACTTTACGAATACGCAAGTCAACCTTCAAGATTGGTCCTATATACAATCAAACTTAATTCTAGGGCTGAGAATAATACGGTCTTATTTCGTATTGTTGATGTGATGATTACGATAGAGAGCTATGGTGAGCAAGTACACACTACGTACTCAATAGTATTACTTCAAATTGCAAATAGTGCACCTTACTTATCTACCCAATATCCAATACTTGAAGTCTTCATGGCATCTCCACTGGAACCAATAGTGCAGCGCTTATCGGTACTTCCGGACATACACAGCCACAATTACGTCAGTTCAAAAACTCGCGAATACACCGCCACACGGTCACCTGATTTCTAAATTGCGGACTTGATCCATGGGTTAATGAGTTGCAAGTGGATTCAATTTCCAATAATAACCTATTGTTCATTTCCGACTTGAATTTATTCTGTTGGGTATTTGCTGTCGTCTTACAACTCTGCAAGACCAGGAACTTTGATCCGCATACTGTGGCTTGACTGGACTAAGCCCCCCAATCAATCGAACACCGCTGCCTGTTCGGAACCTGCTGGATCTTTCCTCATCCTGTCACATCTCAACTGAGAGCTGCACTAGATTACTCGTGTAACCAGTGTCACACTTTCCCTCCCACGCTCTGCACCCGACCGGTCAGGCGTCAGCTGTCCCGCGGCTTCGGTGCATAAGGCGCTACTAGACCCCGCCGGGGGTAAGTTGCCGCTGCAGGGCGAGAAAAAAAAAGCGATCTTTATCGCTTCACACAACAGTCGCAGTCGCCATGGATTCGGCCAATCTGCGTCGCAAAGATACCACGAAGGGTCCGCCGTTGCGGATTCTATCTCTGGGTAAGTGTGACGAAATTACCCCACGTACCCAAGCCCGAGGCTGACTGGATAACAGATGGAGGTGGTGTTCGCGGCTACTCCATGCTCATCTTACTACAGGAACTTATGTACCGCACCTACGTCGAATGTGAAGGCAAACCTCCTCGTCGCGACCAAATTCCCAAGCCCTGCGAGCATTTTGACTTGATTGTGGGAACCGGCACTGGTGGTTTGATTGCTCTCATGCTCGGACGTCTCCGCCTTGACCTCGAGACATGCAAGGAAGTCTACGTTCGCATGACCCGCAAAGTGTTTGAAACAGACAAGACCATTGCCGGTATTCCTTATCGATCAACATTATTCAAGGCGTCTAAATTGGAGGAGGCCATCCGAGAATGCGTACGGGAACACACCGTCTTTGAAACCGAGGGCAATGACTTGCCCAACAATTCCAACGCTCGCGCATCCATTGCGAGTCTCCCATATAGCCCGAACTCAGCGCCTCAGCGCTCTCTGAGTAGGGGAAGCTTCAGCACATCTGGCGCTTCATATTCCCAGACACAAACTTCAAGAGGGTCAACCTTCCTTAATGGGATGCGCTGGGGTAACCCGGAAGCCACACTCTACGATAACCGGGAACACCGGACCAAGACGTAAGGCTCCCCGTTACACCGTTTGAATCTCAATGCTAATCTAATCTACAGTGCGGTTACCGCGCTCTTCAAGGGCACCCCGCGCAACGGACCAGTAGTGTTCTTACGCTCCTACGATTCTCGCCGAGAACCCCCGCCGGAGTTTGACTGCACAATTTGGCAAGCCGGCCGTGCCACTTCAGCCACCGGGCTCGCCTTCAAGCCTATTCAGATCGGCCAACACGTCTTCATTGACGAAGGACCCGGCACCTTCAACCCGGCACCACAAGTGCTCGATGAGGCAATTGTGAATGAGTGGCCTGGTCGGGAGGTCGGTGTTTTTGTCAGCGTGGGGACGGGACGTCGACCGTCAGGCACCAATAGCCAGCAGCATGAATGGTGGGAAGATTTCTTTGGCGACTCGATAGGCACATTCGCCGAGGCGCGACGCCGACTGATGACCAAGATCGAGGGTTGTGAAGATATCCACCAAGAAATGCTGCGGGACACGCTTGCCAAGCGACATGTCAGCAAGGATAACTACTACCGTCTCAATGTTGAGGTTGGAGTGGGTGAGTTTGGCATGAACGAGTGGAACCGCCTTGCAGACATCAGCACCAATACACGACGATACTTGGCCAAGCCCGAAGTCAAGAAGATGATTTTGGACGCAGGCGTCAAGTTCGCCAAGATTGACCGCATGAACAAGCGCTTGGCGGACCACGCGGCGGCCGGTGGTGACCGCGATGACCTGTCATTTGACCTGGAGCGAGAGGAGATTTCTGTCTCAACGCATGTACCCACCTTCTCGGTGCCGCCACCTTCGAACGCCTTTGCTGTGGAACTACCTGCCGAGCCTGTCGAGATGTATCGGCCGCATGGATCACCACCTCTCCCCGCGGCCGTGACGGTGACGGCACCTCCGGAAGACAACTCACTTCCAGCCCATCCCACTCCTCACGATAGTTATCCCATTTCTCCGATCCGCCACTCGAGCGCCGAGCTCCCCTACCCAAGCAATAATAACGAGTACGGCCGACCATCCTCACAACCCTCTCCCCGTCATAGTGGCGAACAAACATTCCATGCCGGCATGCCACCACCACCAGTTCCACCCAAGACACCCATTCCGTACCCATCGCAGGATGATTCGGGAGGAGTACCAATGCCAGCTCCGCTATTCACACATACTCAAGCTCCGATGTCCGGCATGGTGCGCCCGCCTTACCCCGTTGACGAGGCACCACCCGTGGTGAACCGGCAACGCAAGCCCAGTTATCATGTGCGATGATTCCGTTGCATTCATTTTAGGCTCGTTCGTCGTTTCAGTCATTTTCTGTTTGTTTTCATTTTCTTTATGTGTTTCTCTACTGGATACCCTTCATATGAGACGGAGAAAGGCATGGGCCCGAGGGTCGGAAACACGGTGTCTCGGCGCAATAATCGGGAGAGATTTCTTATCAGGAGCTCCATCCCCGTTTTCTAGACGGGGGCAATGATGAATGATGACACTTATGATCAGGTGCTCTATTTCCTACTGAAGGTGTATATTAGGTACCGAGGTAGTAATGCGAATCACAGTACATAGACCCTGAGTTTAAAACAAGGTTATCTCGACAAAGTAGTAATGATCGTCTACTTGACGACTCTTCTATTTGACGCACAGGACCCTTCATACGTCTGGATTAGATCATCGTCGTAGTGTGGCACAGTCCGTCCAATGGCAGATCAAGTCTCAAATATAGCAACGTGCAATCACCGCTACCATGTGTCTGCGTGGTACCTGGCAGGTACCGCTGATCGTGCGGCAGGTGCGCCCCACTTGATGTACTGTGCAGGTCGCTGACACGATTACGGTTTCCCCACAAGGCCCAGCCATCTTTGTTTTGGCTCTTCCCCTATCTTCTCTCTAGCCCTTTTATTTCTCGATTATTTTATCTTTCTCCCTACAACCCCTGTACTGACAATCTCTTCACCTTCCTCGTTCTAAAGTTTCACTTCGACACTCGATTCCGGCGTCAACATTCCAACGCCGATCGCCCCCGCCTGTGGCTTCCAGAAACATTCCACGATCGCCTTTCCGAACCCAGTTCTCACCAAATTCCAAACGAGTTCGTCTCAACTGTTTATTGAATTCGAATCTGTTTCCAGGTTTTGGGGAGTTTATTGGATCAAAAACAACCAACAATTAGGCGAGACGCCGACTGCGCAAAGTGGCCTGAATAAAGTGTCTCAGTAGTCGCCGAGTTACGTCTTCGGACGACTCCGTCCTTGCGACTTTCCCACTGCTGGCCAGTGCTGTTCCTAAAACCCTCAACTCATTCACCCCTCTCACCATGGATGCCCATATATCATCGCACGAATCCCTCCTCGCTCGTGCTGACTCGAGCGGGCGCCCATCCTATTACAAGGCCATCGGCGTTTCTCTTGCGGTCGCATCGGGCGTCTTTATTGGTGTATCGTTCGTTTTGAAGAAGATTGGCCTTCTCAGGGCAAATGTCAAGTACAATGAAGAAGCTGGAGAGGGATATGGCTATCTGAAGAATGTCCTTTGGTGGACTGGCATGACCCTGATGATTATTGGCGAAATCTGCAACTTTGTTGCCTACGCTTTCGTCGACGCTATCCTGGTCACACCTCTAGGTGCCTTGTCCGTGGTGATTACTACGATCTTGTCTGCAATTTTTCTCAAGGAACGACTGAGCTTTGTGGGCAAAGTCGGCTGCTTCTCATGCATTGTTGGGTCAGTGGTGATTGCGATGAATGCGCCCGAGCAGTCCTCAGTCAGCAACATTCAAGAAATGCAACACTATGTTATCGCGCCTGGATTCTTGACGTACGCAGGTGTCATCATTGTCGGATCTATATTTACTGCCTTCTGGGCAGGTCCCCGTTATGGCAAGAAGAGCATGTTCGTCTACATCAGCATTTGCAGCATGGTTGGTGGTTTAAGTGTGGTAGCGACCCAAGGTCTTGGATCGGCGATTATAGCCTGGATCGGGGGAGAGCCACAGTATAAACAGTGGTTTCTCTGGGTTTTACTTGTCTTCGTTGTTTGCACATTGCTGACGGAGATTATCTTCTTGAATGTAAGTTTTTTTGTCGAGTGTCTTGTTTTCAAATACCTATACTGACAGGCATGCAGAAAGCGCTGAACATTTTCAATGCAGCCCTCGTCACGCCGACCTACTATGTCATGTTTACCAGTGCCACGATTGTAACCTCTGCCATCCTGTTCCAAGGATTCAAGGGTACTGCCACGGAAATCGCAACTGTGATTATGGGATTCTTGCAGATTTGCACCGGTGTCGTCCTTCTCCAGATATCGAAATCAGCCAAGGATGTTCCCGACGCTGCCGTCTTCAAGGGTGACTTGGACCAAATTCGTGAGGTTGTCACCCAGGAGGAGCCAGAGTCGGAGCCCAGGGCAGACTCTATCCGCGGTGCAGCCTCTATCATTCGCCGCATCTCGACTGCTCGTCGCACCATGGAGTCCGATGAGGCTCGGCGCTTCTTCCACGATAAACATGAGGATACCCTCAAACCTCCGGGTGAAAACGAAATCATTGAATGGGACGGCCTCCGCCGGCGGAAAACTGTCCTCGGAGAAGGACCTACGATGTCTCGTACATCCACCCCTCGATCACCCTCAATCAAGCAACAATTCCCACCGCTCGGCATGTCCCACTTCCCTGATCCAGAGGATGAAGATGAAAGACCAACCACCAAGCAAAGCGGACATTCATTCCTCTCTGACACTCGGTCCCGAATGTCAAGTCTGCGTCACAATCAGCAGTGGATTCCATTGAAGGAACAGGACGAAAAGAATGCCGGGCTACAGGGTACTCCAGGGACTCGGGATGGCGACGTGATTGACACGGAATACCATGGTGCTGCGGCCACCCGCTTTGGCCGTGAGCGCAGCGACACCCCTCGATCCATTGCCTGGGCTGATGAGAAAGTCGATGAACCGAGTCTTGAGCCTCCAGTAAACACCGCGCGCCGTCAATTCTCCTTCAACAGCATGCTGAGCCGCATGAAACCACATCGTGATCCATCCCCCAAGCGCCCTGCCAGTCCACCCCGTGGTATTCTTCGTCGGACCACAAACTCAGGGACGGAAGAAGAACGACTGGGTCTTGTGAAGGGTGATTCTCGAACACAGCAGCCCGAGGAGAGTCTTGGTGAGAAGTTGGAGCGCTGGTCGAGCAGCGAGTCGGATGCCAATGAAGTCCAACCCCAACCATTACGCACCAGCCGCCCTCATGGAGACTCTGTGTCGTCCATGTCGACAGCAGCCTTCCCGCCGTACGAAGACCATCATCATGCACTTTACTCTTCACCAGGTGCTTCTGCGTCGAATCCTTACTATCTTCCGCCGGTCCGACAAGCAGCGTCGCCAGAGCATGTCGAGGAGTATGATGGCTGGCAGCTACCGCCCTCCAGCGCTCGCGACCGCAATCGCACACGGACAAATTCCTCATCTCATGGCCGCGCTCCACCACCATCTCAGTCCTCCTTCTCTACGCACCGCCGTCCCAACCCTCTTCCACCTTTGCCCGATGAGACTGCTATGGGTGTGAGATCTGTCTCGTCTGACTCGTCCGATATGGGGGTTGCTTCCATAACCTCGTCTACAGAAGCTCAAGACACCGAGAACACTCGCCCTATTCGCGTGTCTCGCCAAAACAGTGGCTGGCGTCGGCATATGTCTGAGCTGAGCAGTCATGACGGCGAGCCACCAGAGGACAGAACGGACGGTCGGGGTGGCGCATTTGTCTGATACTTGATTTAGGGCTGGATGCCATCTATATCTGTTCTTTGTACTGCATTTCAAGGCGTTTACTGGATTTTATGAACATGTGGTATCAATTGATACTAGGATTAGTCCCAACACACCATGTATGAATATGAATGTCATGATAGATGACGATAATGCATTATGATTGAAAATTATATTCGAAACTTCCACGTCTAATTTAGTGTGTAGTTTGGTCATGGATATAATCTTTTCAGTAAAACGAGCTTTCCGGCAACCATATGAATGAAAGGGTATCTTGAGCTTATCCAACGCCATCGGTACACTGCAGAAAGCCACCCAACGCTATGCCATGCAATGTCATATGCAACGCCGTGCCGAATGCAATGCACGAAAAAAAAAAAAAAAAAAAAACAAGCAAAACATAAGAATGTGTCACAGTAACTCTTGCAGCACGGTTAAGTACGGCCAAAAATCCCAGCAATACTCTGCTGTTTCTTCGGTGCAACATTCAAAACGGCAAACCGAGACTCAGCAAGCCGTTTTCCAGCATTAATGCTTTCGAGAACCCTAGTATAATTAGATCAGTAATAATCCCCAAAGTCATCCACAAATCGTATAGACCATAGGTCTGCTGATCTATCAACCCCATAAAATGCAAAGTAGGTATTGAGTACATACCATTCCACACCAACCACCCTAACTCCCTTCCACCCACCCCTCGCAATCTCCTGCTGAAGTTTCCTAGCCGCAAGGCCCCCTCCGGCACCAAAAGTAGTCTCGTTCAATGTCGCATTTGGCTGTCCGATAATCACATGCGAGACAGTCTTCCGCGCCATGTGAATGGAGATCTGAGCGCCGTGATCGACAAGCAGACGTTTCAATCTGTGGTCAGAAATTAACGGGAGGGTCGAGCCGTTGATAAAGACCGTCGTGCCGACGAATATATTGGACGGTTTGGTAGATGGATCTGCAGATGGACGCGTGGGTATGTTGATCACCGACTTCGAGACTGCACGATCACCCGGGCCCATGGATGGCGCATGGCTTATAACTTTCTGTTTTTTCTCAATTGTCCGTATCTCGTCACCGGAACTCCGTTTGCCCACTCCCATGAAACTGCGGATGTCTCTAACGCCTAACTGTGAGCGCTTGGCTTCTGCGTCGCTGACCCATCTCCACTCCCCAGCACCATTGATGGATGTATCCTTCTTATCTAGCTGATCGTGTTCTTGATCATGCGATCCACATGTCCCATCGAATGCGCGCGACCGCGACGAGGGAACATGATCTTCCTCGCGTAGACAATCTCCGCTCCGAAACTGTCGCTCTAGTTTTAAGGCCCGGGTATCGCGCCATGTAGCTGTTCCGGCGTAGCCGGCTCGGTGTCTCTGGTGACCGGTTGAGGAGGAGTTCCAGGAGTCGAATTTTTTGCAATTCTGCGGGGAAGGGGGTCGTTTGCGGGGGAATATTGTATCGGGCATGACGTGGTTGAGTCGCGAGGGGTTTGAAGGTGTACTTTCGTGTTTGGGGAAGTGAGGTTTCGTGGGGATGTGAGGGGCGGAAGGGATATTGTTGACATGAGATGAGGATTGTCGTTGGAGATCTTCCAAGGTTCATTGTTGGCCGTTGGCCCGGGCGGAGGTGATCCATGGTTCATCCAGTGTTTGGGTTTTGCTACTTTTGGATAGGGTATGCGGTGTCACGTGGGACGTGGATGCCGTGCACAGTTACTTGGTCAGTGCTTATCTGATTTATTGGTCTTAATGAGATTATCTGATTCTGCGTAAGCTACTATAGGTACTCAAGATTTATCCAAGGCGCAGTTGTGTTGGTGAAGTGGTTGCTGGTAATCGATCGACAGGCAATATATATTGTGAGAAATGCATATGCATATGTATGATCTGGGGAGCGGAGAATAGACAGGACGGAGACAGAATTTCAACATTAGAAGGCCCCGAAGCTTGAATTGAATTCGAAAAGATTAAAATCAACAAGCGTGAACAATTTTATGAAGAAGCCGAGGTATGTGGAAGTATTTGACACACTCGCTGAAACAGCTCTCAAATGCTTGATTGAGAGGTTCCCCATGAGATCCACGCCAATCAACTTGGAACAGCGTGACCAAACCTATCACTTGCGCATGGGGCAATGCACACCACTAATGTTTCAAGTACAGTGACAGCTATCTAATGGCAGGTGTCATATGCTACTCTAACCTCACCAACATAACCTCGGAACGATATACCACGTGCATGCATTCTGTACCACTGATCTCAGGTCACATGCCCCTGAGATACAGCATAAGGCTGGGATGCATTCCATAGATTGGCTTGTATATCCAAAGTAAACAGAGTGTAGTCCTTGAGCAATGGCCACATGCCACATGGCTTAAATAGGCAGATAGAGACTTGGACGTGTTCTACGGGCTACATTCCATGCCGGTCAGATCTATGCTAAGTGCAGCCTTCGATATTGGCGCCAACACAGGGACCATGCAAACCTTGCTACTATACGAGGACGGACTCATCTAACATCACCTTCCAGAAGCCTGCTGCAATCCGCGCGACTCCCACTGCATTCTGTCCGTACGTGACTGGCCCCGTGTGGCACTGGCACCTACCCGCTGTGCGTAGATAGATGCATTATCTTAAGAAGAAAAAAAAAGAAACTTAGCAGAAAAACGTGGGGATGACCGGACTACCCATCAGGAGCATATCGCATGTCCGAGCCCACCTACACCCAGCCCATCCCAGCCCATCCCAGCATATCCCAGCATCTACTTTCTACGGGGGCCTAGAAATCTCGAAATCGGTCCAGGCACCTGGGCACGCCCACATGAAAACTCAATGCGACGTGCTTTCAAGGGATGGGATGGCGGGGAAGCGAAACACGACCGCCAGTTCATCCAAGCCACGACATTATCCCTAGATAGCGAGATAGCGAGACATTCACCAGTTGAAAGTCAGATCGAAGCAGCGGTGAGTCTGCATCCCCAGCATCGCACCCCAGACTGCCAGAGACCTGCAGGATGGCATGCTTCGAGAATGTGACGATTCCCCCCCAAAGTCAGTGCAGAGTCGAGAGACATGCACATTCTTCAAGCGGTGTATGAAGAGGGGAGTTGACTTTGAACTAATTTATTTTTGTACTTGCAGTAATGTCGTACATACATCTTATCGTGCTGACGTCGTGCCGATCATTGCTCTTTCTCCCACCGAAGTACTCCGTACTCCGTAAAAAACCCCGGGATCCCACCAAACATGACGGGAACATGGCAATAACCACCGGCACCCGATGGGTATTTCCACGACGTTGATTTTCCTTCTCCTTCTGTTATGGTGGAAAAAGTGGGAAATTGGCATTTGATCCAGAGTCAACGGTGAGCTCCACACCAAAACAAGGACCTGTGCCACGTCTGCACGCAAGGGGGGAAAAGAGCAACTGGCGGTGAATCCACCATGATCTAGCCCGCTACGTGGTGATGTCGACGGCCAGTCATTGTCCGGTCGGATCGTCGATCGGCGGGCGGTTGCAGCAACAGAGGGGCTGACGACCAATCAGCGGCCGGATGAGTCCCCACCTTGTGGTTAGTGTCGTTACACCTTTTGGCCCGGGCCACCCTAGCGAAATGGTTCGGAGGAATGGCCCAACATGGGTTGGTCCACGATTATTCTGAACGTGCAGTCGATCTCACGGGACGCAATGCGAGGTTAAATCAGGTTGCACGGGCTCAAGGACGTGGTGCGTTATTATTCGTGTAAGGCGATTGGAAGAAATCTAGACTTGACCGGCGACTCGATACGGGGGTTGCCAAATGACGGAGTCCCCCATCACCTGTACAACACATCGCAGCCCATCAGGGGACATCCCTGCTCCTTCTGTCCCACCTCAGAAAGGCCCTAAGTCGACCAGAGGGCCGATCCCGGACACCTTCTCAGGGCACTATAGCAGTCTAGCACTCATCCGTCCGGACCACCACCGGTTGACGATAGCTTTAAAGATCCCCCCTGGTGAAACCTGTCATAGCAATCTGCACGGACTGGCTGCAGGGTAACTCGTCGCTGCAAGGTACGGGACGAACCCGTCGATCGATACAGTATAATGGTCACAATAAAACTAAGTGGAGGTGCGCCCCGAGCCGGTAACTGCGAGATGCTCCCGGTGCTATCATTATCCGATGGTTCCACGAAAGATCGTCACGGCCATTAGTCTCCTTACGTGAATTTGAATTAACGGTGGTTCGGGGAAGATGATACATCACAAGGCCTTCATTTCAGGCGAGTGGAGACCAGAGGAGATGGTCATAGCTTTTTTGATTACTTCCGAAAGCCCCGATCCGCTCGACTAGCGCGGAAGTGGAGGCAGGAAAAAGAAAAAGAACACAGAAAAAGAAAACAGAGATGAAGGAATGGCGCAAAAGAGGGGGTGGGAGGGTCGTCGCTATTGGAAGGAATTATTCAATTAATATATTCGGTCTGAAGTGGGTTAGGGATTAACTCTGGGGTCTACATGTACGCTGCGCAGCGGGTATCGGGCCGTCGATAGCAGGGATCTGGGCCCTTTTTATGGAGTTGAGAGAACAAGTGGTACCTGCTTTTTCCGACTCCTCCACTTCTGCGCAAGAACTCCGTCTACGTTTCTGATTTCCGCGCCCCGTTTCTTCCCGAGTTTCCCCCGGCCCCCCTCCCCAACGCCACTAATAATCACTGTAACTCAGTGGGGGCGAATGATACAGTCAGCTAATTTATTTGCAATGAGAAAAAGGAAATACGCAAAAACGAAAAAAAGGAGATCCAGGGCCAAGGAAAAGGGGAATCCTGATAGCCGAAAAAAGGGGCATGAACGTAATACGCATGGAATTAAAGGAATTGGAAACATGGATCCAGTACGGGGAAATCCCACATCCCCCGGGGTTGACATCTGTCAACCCGCTCTACCGTGGAAGGCCCTCCTCTACTGAAGATCGATGCAAGGGATGAACACAACTGGCGGTGTATAGCTTTGTCCTGGAGACTCCCCTTGCTGGGCTCTAGAATATCGTCACGGGGCATTGCAATCCGGACGTAGGACTGAACAGGGATGGAAGAGAGAACAGACCCTTGATCGACTCAAGCCACCCGTGTTTCGTGGTGCTCTCTGAACCACTGATTCCCGCTCTTTTTTTCTTTTCTTTTTTCGATTTATTAGTGACATATTATTATTATCGTGGTATTGATAATTTCTTTTTCGAATTTCTTTTTTTGCCAGTGTGACGCGCCCAACTCCACCGTTACTCACGGGCCGCCTTATCGCGCGATGATTTATTCCCAACGATCGACGGGCCGCTGAAGACCCACGTCCGTGTCTCTCACCTTGCAGAGCATCTCTCGCGCGGTAGTTTCTCGGGGAGATCTCAGCGTGAGAAGGGAGACAGGAGATGGAGAAGCAGAATCCACTCCAATCGTAGCGCCATCGTAAGAGACGGTAGAAATGGATTGCAGTTTCATCTAGGGCATGTCAATAGTTAAGCGCTGTTCTGAAACTCGGGTAATCGACCGTGCTTCTGCAGCCGCAAAATGTCTTGCACGGGGAAAAGAGGGGAAGACCTCCGTCGATCGGAGTCGAGACTACCATCCTCATTGTGTGCCCTCTAGCACCTCTAGTCAAATCGCCGATTCCATGGATCTCGTTGGTGGGCCCGGGAGTCAACCATGGAATCAATAATGGCATTCAATATGATACCCAATTTGTCCGTTGCCCGCGGGTTATTGTATAGGAAGCCGAACTATCGTAGTCAATGTGATGTATAGTGCGTGGCAGTACCTAGCGGGGACGATCAGCGCGGTGCTTGTCACACAGACCAGGATCCTCAGCTCAGTGGATCCGTTTCTTGGTTTTGGTGTGTGGATTGGAGCTTTGGGGGGTTTTCGGATTTTTTCTTTTTTCCCTTTTTTCTCGGTTTCTGGCCCAGTCCTCTCATGTCCCTGCATTTTCTATTTTGTATTGTAATTAACGGATTTTCACTAGTTACCGTCCTTGCGTGGTGGCGGTTGACTCGATCGCACCTCCACTTTCTGGTCCCACACGGTGATTCGATGCTATTTCGGTTGAGAAAAAAAGAGACAAAAGGTGGAAAAGGTGGCCGGGTTTTCTGAACATTCTTCTCTTCTTTCCCAGCCTTCTTAGTCATCTCCTGCGGCTCAGCGTATCCCTTCTCCAAACGGTGTGCGTTTGCATATCTCCCTTTCTAAGCATCTCCACTTTGGACTACTTCTTGCATGCTGCCTGCACTGCTTCTGCTCTTCATGTTTTGTCACGATTAATGTTTGATGACTGCTCTTTGCCCTTAACCCTGGCGCATCTACTCCTCGAGCTCTCCATTGTTGCGTGATTGCGACCATTGCGACAGCTGAGCCATTTCCCCTCCCATTTCCAGCGCTGAAGACAAGGAAGTTTACTTTGCGCCCTGTGCCCCGGATTACCGTGCAGACCAAAAAAGCCCATTTCTTTCAAAAGGACAGGAAAGAAAGGAAAACCAAACAAAACAAAAGAATCGGGGGTTTTTTTTACTCTCCTAAAGCTCGTCGGACTAGAGATTACATTCCTCAGCCCGTCGTCTAACGTCTTCCCCTCCCCCTGCCTACTCCTCTCCAGTGTTCCCCCGTGAAACCGAAAAGCTGGAGCTGCCGTCGATTTCGCAGGTCCACACCCGCGGTCCTGCTGACATCCCCTGGTACAACCACCACGCGGCCGAAAGACCGCTGTTGTCGGGCGATAAGCTACCCGCCCTCAGCTTGCCGACGGCTCCCCAAGCCCCATCTCGTGGTTATCAAGACGCCAGCGTGAGCGGTAGCGCTCGTACCAGTCTATCCGAGGCGTCGGCCGTCCACGATCCCCGCAGTCCACCCGCCGATCTAGCTACACAGGGTCGCCTGTCGCTGGATTCGGAGTATTCCATCGTGCCCAACGAGGCCTACTACCCCAGCCCGACCTCGCTCGGCAGCATGAACCAAGGCCCACCCTACATGGACGTGCATTCCCATATGTCTTCCGCGCAATCATATCAGTCGCAGGCGGCCACTGCGGGTGCGATGTCGCATTATCCTTATCATCAACAACCGCCGGTCTTGCAGCCCGTTTCCAATTATAACCCGTCGTACCCGCAATATGGATATGCCAATGGGGTCACTTCACCGCCGACCGGACATCCCCCACCAACAAGCTCGATGGGCGGTCAGATGGCACCCCAGATTTTGCCTCTACCAGGTGGTGAGTATTTTCATACATGGGGCGTGAGATGAGGGGGGAAAATTTCAGGAGAATTAAAAAAAGAAAGCTAACGATAATATAGTAGGCAATCACCAAGTTCCCAGTGGATACGGCAACAGCACCGGAGCACCACTGCAGGGCTATGTGTATGATACAACCGGCCAAGTCGCTCCCCCAGGGGCGAAGCCACGCGTCACTGCGACTCTTTGGGAAGATGAGGGTAGCCTTTGCTATCAGGTGGAGGCGAAGGGAGTCTGCGTTGCGCGAAGAGAGGGTGAGTAAAAACAAGGGCAATTGATTTTCATGGTCAATCTAACACGATCAACAGACAACCACATGATCAACGGCACCAAACTATTGAACGTCGCTGGAATGACTCGTGGTCGTCGCGATGGGATCCTGAAAAGTGAAAAGTTGCGCCACGTGGTGAAGATTGGCCCCATGCATTTGAAGGGTGTCTGGTATGTGCAACCCCCGAACCGCGGAACCCCTAGCGTCCAACTGACAGTTTAATCAGGATTCCATTTGAGCGAGCGTTGGAATTTGCCAACAAGGAGAAGATCACTGACCTTTTGTACCCATTGTTTGTGCACAACATCGGCGGCCTGCTGTACCACCCAGCCAATCAAAACCGAACAAACATGGTCGTGCAAGAATCCCAGCGACAAAGGATGGAAGGTCCTCCCGCTGGGCCTCAGCGCACCCCAACGGCGCCGCAACCCTCGACCTTGCATCACCATGCGATGCAGACCCCCATGTCTTCTCAAATGTCACAACCGTCTTCCATGGGCCGTCCCGGGATGGATCGAGCCTTTCCCACTCCTCCAGCCAGTGCATCCAGCCTGATGGGTGTGACGAACCAAGGGAGCTCGTACGAATGGGGTGGCCAGGCCATGAACTCGGGAGTGCCGCACTCTCAGCCACTTTCGATTGACACGACATTGAGCCACCAGCAGCGTTCCTTGCCAACCACGCCGGCTACCACTCCCCCGGGTAACAACATGCAAGCCATGCCACCCTACCAGGGACAGTCTGGCTACGATAGTTCCAAGCCCTACTACACCGCTCCGCCTCAGTCTCACTCGCAGTACGCTCCGCACACACCAATGACCCAGTCCGGTCTGCCCCAGTATTCGCAATCTCTCCCGGCCGTCAATTATCTGAAGAGTGAAATGGCTCCTCCGACCGGTCGCGCCCCAGGTGCCCCTGAGACGGAAACTCCGGAGTTGAAGTCTGAACGGTACTCGCAGAACAACGGTCCCGAGGAATCGGTGCCACCGCACGAGCCCGAGTACCTGCAGGACCAGGGGTCCGCTTATGGTACCAATCGCGGATCGTACACGTACTCTACCAACCCATCAGTCGGATCTCTTACAGGAGAACACCAGCAACTGACTCCCGAAATGACCGGGTCGCCACAGCAGAACGGTTCGGGCCGCATGACCCCCCGTACTAGCGTGAGCGGACCTCCGCCACACTGGACTTCCGGGTACAACACTCCCCCGCGTCCCTCGGCAGCTACCACCCTCTACAACGCCGTTAGTGACACCCGTGGTACCCCTGCCAACGGCGTCTCCGATCCTTACTCCATGGCCACCATGAACGGATCTCTGGGAGGCTCGGGCGGCAAGCGGATGCGTGAGGACGACGAGGTGGCCCGCCCCGAGAGTGGTGATGGGTATGAAACCAAGCGTCGCAAGACTATCACCGATACCACTCTGGGTGGTCCTGTCGGTGGTGCCCCTATCTTGCAGCCCATGAAGACTGCTGTCATGGCTGGACGTCGTCGCTGAAACAAAAAAACATCAACAACCCCTCAGCCGCCCTATTGCTTGTCGTCTCTTTGTCATGTGTTTTAACAACACACTTTTCTCTGCGCTGGCTGGAGTTTTTTTTTTTTTTTTTTTTTCTGGGGATTTGCTGATAGACTGTGGTGCTTCATGGATAACCGCAGACTTGGGACATTCACGATTTGATTTTCTTAGCACACCCACTCGGGAAGTTCTCTGCCACGACCGAGAAAGTGGTTCTCCATACCATTCTCACCACGAATCCTTTGGGGGCATGCATTTTTATTTTGGATTTTGGGTTATTTTCACTTGACCTCCCTGGTTGTATCTCGGGTTTGACGAATCTTCTCTTCAACTCTGGTTGAAAGTCCTTTTTATTCTGCAGACTGATGACACGGGAAACGGAGAATGATGCTTTGCATGGGCCTTCTACAAACCCACCTTGATGACTATGATGACACGAATCTCCTGTAACGAATCTTTTATGTGTGCGATCTTTCCTACATCGCCTTTTGATTTACTTTCTCGTTTAAGTGCGTCATGCTTTTGGGCCTTTCAGTTTTTTCTCTTTTGGGCAGAAAATGGTCTTCTTTCCTGGCATCCGTGGGTTCATCTTACCCTCCATGGTTATGTTTTAGAGAGACGATATGATGGTAATGAATGTTCATGAACTCAGCTGATTTCGAGTTGCTTCTACCTTTGGGCGATACATTGTTTCTGGTTAAAATTCTTAAATCGAGCCTAATGAATGATTATACGGCTTGAATGGTGCTTTCTACTCGGGTACTCCCCCATCTTCGATGTTCAACCACAGAAACTTTTTTCAATGCGCACTATAAACCACACTGTCCATCTATTCTAGGTCTATAGAAGCATTCAAAACGGCCGTCATATTTACCATCATAATATCGGCCCGGTCATTAACGTCACTGCTCCAAAAAATTGCCATGAACCGGTGTCATAATCTCATACCCAAACCTCCAACCCTCCAACCCAAGAACCAAGGACATGCCAAACCATTGAATATGTACCTGATGATCATTGTAGAAGCAAACCGGCCAACCAGCAAAGAAAGATAGAAGTATAAAAGAAAAAGAGAGCAAAGAAGGTCTAGCGTTTGCCAGCCTGCGCAAAGATCTGCTGCCAGATCTCTAACCACTGCTGTTGCTTATAAGATAGCGGACGATGCGGGTTCTTAAACGTGGTAGCAAGAAGGTCCCTCAGACGCGCATTAAGGAATTTAAGCGCAAGCATGGATTTCCAGTCGCGAACCGCGAACCGAATTCTGTTTGCATCAATGGAGATAACACCCGAGTACAACTAGATAAGCGCGTCAGTTGGATCCAATTATCAAATTAGATGAAAGGGAGATGTTACCTTGAACTCGGCCTCACCACAGAGCAGGGCAATTGCGAAATCGTCCACAGCACTAGTCTCGTGCGCGTTCAAGTTTCGGTTACGAGCCTGCATAATGTGGTAATACGAAAGCCACTTGATAGCGTAATCGGCGCGCTTATTCACAGAGGTAGGATGCAACGTGACGGTTTGGTTGTTTGAGACATTGCGCCATCCTTTACCCTCACGGGTGATGAGCTTAGGGTAGAAACTCCAGGCGACGACGGAGTTTATGACAACGTCGTTCGTGCTGTTGATGTCGTGTTCTTCCGGGATTGTGAAGAACTGACGGTTTCGGTTACCCGATCGGGCTCTGTAGGCTGTTAGATAGACTGTAAGAGTTGAGATCCAGGGGCTGAAGATTACCTGTTCAGCGCAGACTTCTGCGACGGATCTAGCGTCAGTAGACCGGCATCGGCAATTGATACGACGAGTTGCATCTTAACATCCTCGATACCCAGAAGAGTCTGTGGGTTGAGGAAGTTCTTCCGGCAGAATGAAAACTCGTTTGAGCCGGGTGTGCTTCGTGAGCGCTTCCAGCCACAGTAGGCATTGTATACAGTCAACAGGTCCGAGTCACCTAAAAGAAAGTTAGAAGGTTATCTATGGCGGCAGATGTTGTGAATGATGCAATTCACCTCTTTGGAACGAGCTTCGTGCTGCGTCACGCTGCGAGTTCGAACCCATAGTATTCACAAACGGTGATTTGGAGGAAAGAATGGCAGCAATGCTGACAGCAGCATCCAGACACTTGAAGAATGCACCGTGAATAATCAGTTTTCCGAGGAACACATCTAGCGGCAATTTTGCCAGCTGGCTTCCCAAAGGTGTAAGACTTTCGTTACTGGTGAGGGCTTTCACTTCCTTGAGTGAGTCAATAGCACGTCGGATGTTCTTGGAGGACGGTGGGTCTAGAGCTTCCAGGAGAGTTTGCTCTACCTCGCCCAATTTACAGATTTTGACACGCAGGACCAAGTCTTGCAGAGAAAGTCGGAGCATTTCTGGAGTTTGTTGCCCAGCAAGCTAAAGAGATTCGTTAGTGGTCTAGTTGGGAGTAGGAAGCTTTGCGTTGACTCACCTGTTTGTCATGGCGGTGCTTGGTAAAGAGGTGGAAGCAGATACCCTCCTGAACACGACCTGCTCGACCACGTCTCTGCTTAGCATTGGCACGGGAAATGAACGACTCGACAAGTCGAGAGAGCTGCCTTCTTTCGTCGAACCTGCAATAGCATATTAGCATCAATCTAGTTCCGAGCATGCTGCGAGACAAACCGCATCATCTTCTCCTTTCCTGTATCAACAACTGCAGTGATGTCTGGAATAGTGATACCAGTCTCTGCGATGTTGGTGGCAATGACAATCTTCCTCATGCCTGGAGGGGGCACGTTAAAGGCCTTTTCTTGATCTTCACTGGCGATCGAGGAATGGAGTGCATGAACGATCCATCCCTTTTGGAAAGTGGGCTCGGCGAGAAGCTCGTCATTGAGACGACGAATCTCTGCCAGACCAGGCATGAAGACCAAAATTGCTTTACTGTAGCGGTCCATCTCCGGGGCAGTAGCGATTTTGAGAAGCAGTCTCTTGATCAACTGATAATCCATCCGGTACTCGTCAAACTTGAGCACGGTCTCCCGCGTTTGTTTAGAGTATCCATCCAGACTGGACTGTAAGCCTCCGGTATCGCTGTTGGAATCTTCGGCCTCATCATTATCCTCGTCTGGGACAATGTTTGCCTCATCTTCAGATAACCGATAGTTGGTCAACTCAACTGCATCCTCCAGATACTTCATTTCCACGGGGAAAGTGCGTCCAGGAATGTTGAGAACGGGTACACCGCCGAGATAGGTAGAGAAACGTTGTGCTTCGAGAGTAGCGGACATCAGAATGAGTTTGAGGTCAGGTCGCTTCAGCATCAACCTGCGAAGAACAACCAACAAGAAGTCACTGTCAATTGTACGCTCGTGAACCTCGTCTAGAACAACGTGAGTGATGTCCTGGAAATCATCCGGTCGCTCCAGCATGCGCACAACAACACCGGTGGTTCTAGTCAAGTCAGCTCGGGTTCAGGGGCACAAAAATTGATTGAAAAGAAAGCATAACGTACGCATAGACAAGTCGAGTGGACGAGCTGATCTTGCTCTCCAGCCTAACCGCGAAACCGACAAGGGATCGGATCGTCCCCACATCATTCTTGCTCTCGCCTAGTTCTTCACTGACTCGACGAGCAAGCGAGATCGCTGAAATCCGGCGGGGCTCCGTCACATAAACTTTACACGGGCGGCCTTGGAGCATTTCATGTTCCAGGATATAAGATGGGATCTGCGTACTCTTTCCACTTCCAGTCTCGCTGCAGATAATGATAACTCGATGTGTGTCCAGAGTGGTTAAAATATCGTCCTTGAAGTTCCAAATTGGAAGGTTCATTCGGCCAGGCATCATCTTGTGGAACGATGGAGCGGATGCCTTCGCGTGCCATGCCTCTCTTAATCGCTCGTCTTCACCGAGATAATTGTTCTCCCGAGCCGTGCCTCTCATGGGGCTAGCCGACTTGACGCCATTTCCGTTTCTTTTCCGGAAATTGTCCAAGAGTACAACGTCATCCTCAAAGGTGCCTTGATTTTCCTGCACAAGGAGCTTCAAATTCTTGACTGTGGATTTGTCCACTTCATCCTCCTGTGTCTTCTTCAGAGTTGAGAACTCAGTCCAAAGATCCCTCCAGACTGTCGGTATCCGCAGATAGGCCTTACCCTCTTTGGAACTTTGAGGGAAAAGGATGAATAGTGCAAGAGTCGAAACGTATCCCTCTGCTTGCTGGGGATCCGGCGTCGCAAGAGAGTCCATCGAAACAAAAGTTGCGTTTGAATTCGACTTGTGCGTGACCGACTCCACCGCCAACGGGAAAGGAGGATCTTGCGGTTTAGACCAACGAACCTCAACGGCCTTTCTGTTGTGATGACCAGATGAAGAATAATCTTGGTAGACTACCTTGCATGACGAATCTCTAGCTTTGCAAGTTTCTTCCAAGACTCGTCGGGGACTCAAGCCCGTGGATTTCCCAAAGTCTCGAAGCGTAATCTTGGCTCCACTCTCAGGCAGTGGAAGACCCAATATCGATCCCGAGTTTTCAGCTTCGGTCTGGAACATGCCCCCCAGCAGGCCATCCGCCTCATCCATCTCTTCGAGTGATGGAACAGTCAGATTGGGATCTTCAGGCTCCGGTTCCGGTTCTTGGCTCTCCGTGTTGTCCTCTTTCTTCTTCTCTGCTGGTCGTCGTAGAAAGGCTGCGTCCTTCCTGAGATCATCTAGCTTGTCCTGCCAGATATACTCGGCTTCTCGGCGCTCGAAGAGAACATCGCGTTCAATTTTAGCAATCTTGCGTTGCAACTTGGCTACCTCAGGATCGTTTGACTGATTGGGCGCGGCTCCACGGCCCTTTTTGCCTTTCCCTGGACGATCAAACAATTCTGGTTGAAGACCGTAGAGTTTCGTCTGGAAATCCAACCATTCTTCAACCATGGAATCAGGATCGATTGAGCTATCCGAGTCATATGATATAGGAGGTGCAACCTTTGCAGCCTTCCATTCTGCTTTTGGCTTTTCCTGTTTGTTTCCATTCGAAGGCTTGTTAGGAGTAGAAGACCTTGATGGCTCTGACTCTGATATGGGTCAGTAGATTTCTTCGTGATCAATTAAGAGGCCTGGGTTTACCGATCATCCATGATGTTACCTCCACGTCTTTCTGTGGGCGAGTATTCGTCTGTGTATATGAAGGGAGATCTTTCTTGGCGCTGTGTTTCGCTAACCACTCAAGAGCCTCATCCAAATTCCACACGACATCTCGACTGGCGCTTGTAGGTGTTTCCTTGAAATATAAAAGAATATGTTTGAGTGCTCCTTCCACCCCATCCTCGGTAAATCCGAGCTTCAGAAGCGTCTCCTGTAGTGTCCAAAGCTTTATGAGGAGCTCCTCTTCGGAGTCCTCCTGCTTGCCGCTGACATTCCGTCCATTAGATGCTAGGTAATCATGATCTTCTGAGCCAGCTAGCTCCAAGATCCTGTCCTGCACCTCGGCCGGAAGCCATTCAAGAAGGCCCAAGGTCACTGATTGTTGTCTAAAAACGCGGCGTTCAGTGTCCATCTTGGTAGCTTGGCGCACCGCATCGCTCCTGCACTTTGACGCATATTTCTCGACCAAAATCTGCAGCTCTGCCTCCTCCAAGTGCTTCTCGAGTTCTTCCGGTGTATAGTTTTGTAATGAGGGGTCAGCTGGTGGTGCGCCCGCATCGACCGGGCGGTCTTGCTGGCTTGCAGGCTGCGATTCGTTTTGTGGAGTAGGTTTAGATTCTGTAACAGTGGTTGAAGGTGTCTCCGAAGCCTCTGGCTTTGGTTTCGAAGGTACTGAGACTGTTGCAAAGCCCCGCGCCGGATTAGAGGCGGGCTTTTTCTTTTTCTTATTGTTCGGCGGCATTGTCGAAAGGGTCTAAGCAGCAGAAACTCGTATAATTGAGATTAGCGCCTGAAGTCTTTTTAATTCACAGTATATTCACCAAGATAACTCACATATAAATGGGGAGGTTGCGAAGTTGTAGAATCAGGAATCGGATAGTTGAGTAGGAGCGGCGGAGAGGCTCTCGGTGATTCTCCCCACACAAAACTCTTATGACAGCATCCGACCAGCCCACTTCAACATTCCACCACCTCACCTCACCCTACCTCCAACCCTCCACTCCCCTGTTTGACCTACCCCAATCATGGATGGAGTTCCATGGGACCAGGTCAAGGCTGGGGATCTGGATGTCTTGCAGGTCGCTCTCTTCTCGAGTTCGACCTCGCGAAGACTCCGGGCCCTGCAAGAACTTCGCGACAAGAGTGGTAATCTTGAACTCGCATAATCCTCTCTAAAAGGCATTGGGGTGCTAATTATGTTTTTGTAGGATCCGAAATCCCCTCGGAATCTCGTCTTGATATCCTAGCGCTTCTTTTCCAAACCTACCCTCTTTACGTCGATCGACCCTCACGCCAGGCCGTTCAGCAATGTCTCCGCGCCCTTCTCCGAACCCCGAACGCCGTGGACCTCCTCGAATATGTGTCCGAGAGCCTAAAAATTGAGGCGGCTAAGTCTGGTCTTGCCCCGGGATCTGCGTTCGTCTTATTGGAGTGGTGCTGCAACGTTTTGCAGCAGGTTAGCGAGAATGAGGCCACGCCCTTGACTGTTGTACTGGATCTGATCGCCGTGGACGCCAAGGCTCTGGAGAACTGTTTTGCACACACACCGAAGCCATCAGTGAGGCAATCAGCTCTCAAGGTGACTAGACGTGCATTGCGCGCAACGTTCTCGAACAAGACATGGGGCGAAGAAGCTGTGCGCCAGTCAGTCAGCCGACTGACTGCGGATTCAGCCGCAGGTTACAAGAACGCATTGCTTCTGGGTGTCATTTCTGGCGTATGTGCTCGACTACCGACCAGGAAACCTGTCCTCGAGGAGTTTAAGAAACCCATCCTGGCCTATTACGTCAAGGAAATCGTAGGCTCGAAGTCTGCTGTGCCTTCCCACGTCGCCGATGGACTGTCAGACTTCTTCACTTCGTTTGTTACATACGAGGATGTGACCGCTGAATTGGTCCCTCCGATGGAGAAATCCATGTTGAGATCGCCGGAAGTTATTTTGAGTGGTGTGATCCCGCCATTCAGTGCTGCTCTGCCAAAAGAAATTGATCTTTCGGAAGTGGTTCAGACTCGTCTGTCTAAGCATTTGTTATCTAGCATGAAGTCGAACAACCCAGTGATCCGGCAAGGAGCTTCTGACTCGTTCAAAGCTTTGATTTCTCAATGCCAGACCGATTCTGTGATTTTGAAGATCACGAGCGAAATTGTTGGCCCCTTGAAGACACAAAAGATCACTACCCCAGAACACCGAGTCGCCTACGCACAAGCTATTTCTGCAATCCCATCTGCGGTAGAGACCTCGAAAGAGATCGTCCAGGGTTTTGGTCCTGTTTTCTCGCGGGAGTCTAGCGAACCTGCTCTTGAAGAGGAGCTCAAAGCGTTCGTCAAGCATCTAGCGTTCCTTGTTCAATCTTCTGTCAAGGTTGTGGATGATGTTATTAATACTATTGTCAAGGGTATTTCCGACAAGCGAATTCCGTTCCGAAAGATCTGGCAGCTCAATGTGGGAGAAATGCTTTGGAAATCTGATATTGCGGCCCTTAAGAGCGCCGAAATCCAGCCTCTTGTCTCTAAATTCCTTGGAAAGATGAAAGAAATGTTTGGCGAAGTTGCCGCCAACCCATTGCCTTCAGCTCAAAGCGGCGCATTGTCATCTGCGTTCATATTTTTGGCCCTCTTCGAGCGTCTTTCAGACATCGATGGCTCAGAGAAATCTACCTGGGAAGAGAAGGTCTCGCAATCATTGGTCATGGGTGCAAAGCCCTCTTTCCTCCTTAACCCTAAGACCTACTCGAAAATTGGGACCAAGGAAGAGATGCAATGGCTGGTCAGGGCTCTGGCCGCTGTCACATCTGGATCTAAGTTTACTGATGCCGAAGAGGCGTCCAAGAACGCTTGGGCCCAATCCTTTATCTACGCTATCACCGGCCCTATTATGACCACGAGCTTCCGAGCCAACGCCGTAGAAACACTGTCTAGTGTTTACAAGAAGGACATGGCCTCCATCGGAAGCATTGTTATCAACGCTATTTGGGCCTGGATTCATGCTTTCCGTACAGCTGACAAGGAGTCTGCTGCTGTCTCCGCTGGTCCCGGAAGCGAGCGTCTACTGCATCAAGTCTTGAAGGCCATATGTCCCCAAGCTGTCAACAAAGAGGGAGTTGAAGGCATTTCTTCTACCATTGAGACACAACTCATTAGGATCCTGATTCTCAGCCGGCAAGAATTGATCCCAGGGGCCTCTTGGATTGATTTGTGCTTAAGAACCGGCACAGATCCCGGGAACCTAGTCCGTGCCCACCCGGCCGATTGCATTGAGCAATTGACAGGTGTTAATGCCGATCCCGTTCAATCGAGTGTGCCAGAGGTCAACTCCGCTGTTTGGAGCGCCGCGGGCGACCTGGCGTTCGTGGCCCCCGATGTCATGATCCCCCGTCTAGTTGATCAAATCCAAGCAGATCTTGATGGATCCCGCCTTTCTCAATTCACTGCCACAGATGCTGCCATTGCCCGCACTCCTGAAGGCACTGCCTTCATTGACATTCTCAGCAGCAAATCGAAGCAACCTGCTTTTGATAAGAACACCAAAGACTACGACACCTTGAAATGGGAAGCGGAGCTGCGGGCACAATTGGCCGAGAAGAAGGGCGCAAAGCCGAAGAAGCTCACGGCTGAAGAGCAATCCAAGGTCAAGGCTCAACTTGCAAAGGAAGCAAAGATCCGCGAGGAGGTAATTCAAGAAGTCAAGCGGATCGAGCGTGGTGCTGGCCTCATTCGTGGCCTTGCCACTGGGCCCGCCAATGATGTCGAGGGATGGATAAACACAGCCGTCGGCTGCCTGCTTTCCCTTGCTCGCGCTGGCGCTGGACTCTTTGTTGGCGACGTGGTATCCCAGGCATTCGTTGCCTGTTCCAACGAGCTGTCTTCGCGCTTGGGTACTCTCCGGCCGTTCGTGGGAATTGCCACCCTTCGAGCCATTGGCAACACAAACCTTCCTGCTGAAAGGCAATTGGAGCATCTTGGAGAACTTGTGACAAGAATCCTTTACCGCCTGCGATTTGCATCCGAACAGCGCCCACTTGATACTGCATCTCTCGCCTATGTTCTTCCGATGCTTTTCCTAATTCTGAGCCAGAATGGCATCGAAGAAGTCAAGGGCGACCAAGAAGGCGAGCAAGTCCTCCTTGCAATCGAAATTCTGTCCTTCCACTCCAGTTCTTGTAAGTAGCTTGATTATATTGCCAGTGACGCATTGCATTTTTTTTTTTTTTTTTTTTTTTTTGCAGTCTCCGATGTGCGCCTGCCTCGCAATGAAGTCCTCGAGCATCTTCTTAGCGCCATGCAAAGATACACTCAGCATTATAAGCTGATCAAGGATACGCTGTTCAATTTCTGTCGCTGCATCTCCCCCAACATCAGCAAACGAGAACTCCAGACTCTACTGGAGGGTAGTATTGTTCCCGACGCCTCTGTTAGAACATCTGTTCTTCAGGTGATCGACGCTGAGATCGATCTGACTGATCTAGACTTCTCTGAGCACATTTGGTTAGAATGCCATGACAGTGTAGAAGAAAATGTCGAGCTCGCGCAGACCATTTGGGAAGACAACGCGCTCGAGGTGGATGATGAGGCTTTCCCTAAAATCATCAAGTACTTAGATTCTAAGGACAGCCAGCTGCGCGGTGCTGCCGCACGTGCACTTTCCCAAGCGATTGAATCCGACATGAGCAAATTCGCTGGCATCTTTGCTGAACTCCAGGCCAAGTATGCCGAAGATGTTAAGCCCAAGGCCCCCGAAAAGGACGCCTACGGTATGCCCAAGAAGATGGACAACCCAGATAACTGGGAAAGCCGTAGTGGTGTGGCGTTGGCTTTCATTGCTATGACTGATTTGTTTGATGGGGAACAGGTGATTGCTCTCCTGCGGTTCCTCATTGAACGTGGTCCCCTGGTTGATAAGAATTCTGCCGTTCGAAGCCAAATGCAGGAAAGTGGAAAATCTGTAATCGCCCAGCGAGGTCAACAAAAGGTTGAGGAGTTGATGAAGCTGCTGGAAACCACATTGGAGACCTCAGACAAAGCAACCCAGACATCTGATTTACTGAACGAGGCAGTTGTGGTTCTATATGGATCCCTAGCAAGACATTTGAAGGCTGATGACCCTCGTCTACAAACAGTTCTGAAGAAGCTTCTTGCGACCCTTCCAACTCCTTCTGAAACTGTTCAGTCTGCTGTTTCGGAATGTCTGCCACCACTTATCAGACTGTGTGGCCCCAAGGCCTCTGACTATGTGCAAGAGATGCTTGATCAACTGCTGAATGTTAAGAATTACGCTACTCAGCGTGGTGCTGCTTACGGTCTGGCAGGTATTGTCAGTGGCAGGGGTATTTTGACACTGCGGGAGTTCCGGATTATGAGCTTGCTCAAGGAAGCTACCGAAAACAAGAGGGAGCCTCACCAGCGACAGGGCGCTTTCCTGGCCTATGAGCTTTTTGCAACCATTCTTGCGCGCACCTTTGAGCCTTACGTCATCCAGCTCGTCCCCCAGCTGCTTGGAGGCTTCGGCGACCCTAGCATTGATGTTCGTGATGCTTGTCTGGATGCCTCCAAGGCTTGCTTCCAGAATCTTAGCTCTTATGGTGTAAAGAAGATTCTCCCTACTCTGCTTGACGGTTTGGATGATACTCAGTGGCGCAGTCAAAAGGGAGCCTGTGAACTTCTCGGAGCCATGGCCTACCTTGACCCACAACAACTCGCTGCCAGCTTGCCCGTTATCATTCCGCCTCTTACTGTGGTTCTCAATGACACACACAAGGAGGTTCGCAACGCTGCGAATCGCAGTCTTCAGCGTTTCGGAGAAGTCATTAGCAACCCCGAGGTCAAGAGCTTGGTTGGTGTGCTTCTTAAGGCTCTGAGTGACCCGACTAAGTACACGGACGAGGCATTGGACTCTTTGATCAAGGTTTCCTTCGTGCACTATTTGGACGCGCCTTCGCTGGCTCTCGTTGTCCGTATCCTTGAGCGTGGTCTGGGTGACCGATCCAACACCAAACGAAAGGCCGCTCAGATCATTGGTAGTTTGGCCCATCTTACTGAGCGCAAGGATCTTATTTCGCACCTGCCAATTATTGTGGCTGGTCTCAACCTGGCCATTGTCGATCCCGTTCCTACTACTCGTGCCACTGCTTCGAAGGCTTTGGGTTCTCTCATCGAGAAGCTTGGAGAGGATGCTCTACCCGACCTCATCCCCAACCTCATGAATACGCTCAAGTCGGATACCGGTGCCGGAGACCGACTGGGATCTGCACAGGCCCTCGCAGAGGTTCTCGCGGGTCTGGGTACCACACGACTCGAGGAGACACTGCCTACTATCCTTCAGAATGTTTCCAGCTCCAAGGCTGCTGTACGTGAGGGCTTCATGACTCTCTTCATCTTCTTGCCCGCTTGCTTCGGTAACAGCTTCGCAAACTACCTCAGCAAGATCATTCCTCCCATTCTTGCTGGTTTGGCCGACGATATTGAGTCAATCCGTGAAACCTCTCTTCGGGCTGGTCGTCTGCTGGTCAAGAACTTCTCTACCAAGGCCATTGATCTTCTTCTTCCCGAGTTGGAGCGTGGTCTTGCGGACGACAGCTACCGCATCCGTCTCAGCTCCGTTGAGCTGGTTGGAGATCTTCTCTTCAGTCTTACTGGTATCACCGGTAAGGCTGAGGCCGATGAAGAAGAGGAGGAGGCCACTCAAGCTGGTCAGTCCCTTCTCGAGGTGCTTGGAGAGGAGCGGAGAGACAAGGTTCTGTCTGCTCTGTTCATCTGTCGCTGCGATACGTCTGGCTTGGTCAAGAGTGCTGCTATGGGTGTTTGGAAGGCCTTGGTCGCCTCTCCCAAGATCCTTAAGGAGATGGTGCCTACTCTTGCTCAGCTCATCATTCGCCGCCTTGGATCCTCGAACATGGAACAAAAGGTTATTGCCAGCAACGCGCTCGGCGACCTTATCAAGAAGGCTGGAGAATCAGTCCTCTCCACCTTGCTGCCTCTGCTTGAGGAGGGTCTCCAGGCTTCGCCCGACGTCGATGTCAAGCAGGGTATCTGTATTGCTCTGCGCGAGCTTATCACCTCCGCCACCCCCGAGGGTCTGGAGGACTTTGAGAAGGTCCTCATCTCTACTGTCCGCGTTGCTCTGGTCGATAACGACGAAGATGTGCGTGAGGCAGCTGCCGAGGCCTTTGATGCTTTGCAACAGATCATGGGCAAGAAGGCTGTGGACCAGGTTCTGCCATACCTTCTTCACCTGTTGAGAAGCGATGAAGAGGCTGAGCAAGCTTTGTCCGCGCTGCTGACCCTGCTTACCGAGCAAACTCGCGCGAACATTATCCTTCCCAACCTCATTCCCACTCTTCTTACACCCCCGATTACCGCCTTCAACGCCAGGGCCCTGGCATCTTTGGCCGAGGTTGCAGGTGGAGCCATGACAAGAAGATTGCCCAACATTATCAACGGCCTCATGGATGGTATCATCCAAACAAAGGACGAAGAGCTCCGCTCGGAACTCCGCAGCGCACTCGACACAGTGTTGGTATCTGTGGATGAGTACGACGGCTTGAATGTTGCCATGAACGTGATTTTGGCTCTCGTCAAGCATGACGACCAGCACCGTCGGGCCGAGGCTGCTCTCCACCTCACTAACTTCTTCGCGGAGGCTGATGTCGACTTTTCGAGATACTACCAAGATATCATTCGCGTCCTGTTGATCTCATTCGACGACTCGGACAAGGATGTTGTCAAGGCAGCTTGGACTGCTCTCAGTGGCCTCATGTCTCACATGCGCAAGGAGGAGATGGAAGTGCTGGCCATTCCAGCTCGCCAGATTCTGCGACAGGTCGGTGTGCCTGGCGCGGATCTTCCTGGATTCAGCTTGCCGAAGGGAATTATGGCCATTCTGCCGATCTTCTTGCAAGGTCTTCTCAATGGCAGCACAGACCAGCGTACTCAATCGGCGCTGGCCATTTCCGACATTATCGACCGTACCAACGCCAATTCCCTGAAGCCTTTCGTTACTCAGATCACTGGTCCTCTTATTCGCGTTGTATCGGAACGATCTGTTGACATTAAGTGTAAGCGTTTGACTGCCCATGCTTGCAAATGATTGGTCGCTAATTCGAGTTCCTTAGGTGCCATTTTCTTCACTCTTAACAGGTTGCTCGAGAAGATTCCGCTTGCTGTCAAGCCTTTCCTGCCTCAGTTGCAGCGTACCTTTGCCCGTGGTCTGGCAGATACTTCTAGTGAGACCTTGCGCAACCGTGCAGCCAAGGGTCTTGGTATCTTGATTACTTTGACCCCTAGGGTTGATCCACTCATTGCTGGTAGGCATTTGAATTTTTATATCCACTCATCTTGTAAACATTGCTAACGTGCTCTACAGAACTCATCACTGGATCTAAGACGACTGATGAGGGTGTGAAGAATGCCATGATGAAGGCTCTACAGGAGGTTGTCGGCAAGGCCGGTGCCAACATGAGCGAGGCCTCTCGGACATCTATCCTTGCTCTGATCGACGATGAGTCCAGTGACCAGACCGATAAGGTCGCCATTACCAACGCGAAATTGCTGGGCGTCCTTGTCAAGGTTCTCCCAGAGGCCAGTGCGATCACTATGATCAAAAACCGCATTCTCAACGGCCAGCTTTCGCACTCGTCTGTCCTTGGCCTGAACGCTCTTCTGGTGGAGGCTCCTGCCATTTTGCTGGAGCACTTCCCTACTGAAACCCCTTCGGTCATCTGCCAGGGTATCGCGAACAAGGATACCTTTGTCTCTGACAACAGCGTCCTCGCCGCTGGTAAATTCCTCTTAGCCGATGACGGTAACCACAGCTTCGAGACGCACAAGACCATGTTTGATGCTCTTGCCCCAGTCATCGCGCCGGGTGCCCCGTCCGATACCCGCCGCCTAGCGCTGGTGGTGATCCGAACCATCAGCCGTCTCCACCCAGAGATGACCCGCGCTCACCTGGCTCTACTGGCACCGCCCATCTTTGCCAGTGTGCGTGACATGGTCATCCCCGTGAAACTGGCTGCGGAAGCTGCTTTCCTGTCCATCTTCTCTGTGGTGGATTCTGACGATGAGGTCTTTGATAAGTATATGGCTGGCCCGGGTGCCTCTCTTCCGCCCGGACCTAAGCGCAGCATGTCCGACTACTTCAAGCGTGTTGCCATGCGTCTTGCGCTCCAAGCCCGTGAGCGTCGCTTGGCTGAAGGAGGTGAAGGAGGACTCGGTCTATCCAATGACGAGGTGGAGGACGAGAAGGAATTGTGGAGTATTGGTAAGGTGGATCTGGGGGAGTCTGCATTTGCTGATGACTAAGTGATGTTATGATGAACCCAACTGCCCTGATAGGGTAGCAATTGAATTGAGCATCCCAAGGTTTCATTGTACATGTGCATAGATATCACTGGGCTCTTTTGTTGTTTATTTTGTTTGTTGAGTTTTACGTACGAAAGCTGTTTTGACGATTGAATGGATGTCATGTAATTGAGTAGACTTGTCATTTATATTAGAATAAAGATGCCCAGTTATATTACTGATGTATTTGTGTTCTCTAAAACGAAGCTATCTATTAGGGTTCTATTTCAAACAAATGATCACAGTATATTTTTGGTTGTCCATGTTCACAGGTTCATTGTTCATTGTTCATAGATGTCATGTTTGCATAGTGGAGCCCTTCTGGATTGAGAAATATTTAGTCATGTGACCTTATAACGGTAGGTCACGTGGAATCGGAATCTCAGTGCATACAATAGACAGTCAAGTTGGCACCGCGTGGTGATAGCATCCAGTATAAAAAATATCAAAGATTGGAAGATTTCATGCAAGCACTTCTTCTTCCATTTCCCTGTTAATTTCCCCATACAATTGTAAGTCTTGGTTCTCCACATATTATATTTTTCCTTTTTCAAGATCCGGATTACCCGATTGGGAGTAGGGCTAAGGGTTGTAGCCCTAGTACCCTAGTGTGGCCGAAGCACTCGCTTACCAGGAATTAGCTAATCGGCCCGCCCAACTTCTCACTGCCTGGATTTCCCAGTCGAGTGCCCTACGAACATCATCCGCCAAACGACCGTCGATACGCCGACATCAAGATGTGAGTGCCATCAAATACACTGCCTACACGAAAACCCATGCCCTATGATTTGATTGCTTTGGACTCGCTGTGTCGCCCACTCGAGCAAGGAAAAATGGATCGATCTCGATGAATGTGATTGTGTGGCAGACGCTGACCTCAACTTTTTTTTTTCTCAGGGTCAACCTTCGCACCCAGAAGCGCCTCGCCGCCTCCGTGGTCGGCTGCGGCAAGCGCAAGATTTGGCTCGACCCCAATGAGATGAACGAGATCTCCAACGCCAACTCTCGTCAGACCATCCGCAAGCTCGTCAGCGATGGCCTCATCATCCGCAAGCCCGTCACCATGCACTCGCGCACCCGCGCTCGTGAGCTCAACCTCGCTCGCCGTGAGGGTCGTCACCGCGGTCTGGGTAAGCGCAAGGGTACCAAGGACGCCCGTATGCCCAGGTATGAAGGAAATCTATTTCCATGGAATTTCGACCCCTCCGAGGGGAGGTTGATTTGCCCACCCAGCAATATCCATGCTGATCGTGTTTTTTCTTTCTTTACAGCCAGGTCCTCTGGATGCGCCGCATGCGTGTCCTCCGTCGTCTGCTCGTCCGCTACCGTGCCGCCGGCAAGATCGACAAGCACCTCTACCACGAGCTGTACCACTTGAGCAAGGGTAACACCTTCAAGCACAAGCGCGCTCTTGTTGAGCACGTAAGTACCACCGGATGAACACTTTCCCCCACCTGGCAATCGATCTACGAAATATCATCAGATACCCCGCCACGTCGCAACTCTACGCAGGATATGTCCGGCTGACCCGTTTTCTTCTATCCTACAGATCCAGAAGGCTAAGGCTGAGCGCCAACGCGAGCGTATCCTCAAGGAGGAGATGGACGCCAAGCGTGCCAAGAACAAGGCTCTCCGCGAGCGTCGGGCAGAGCGCACCGAGGCCAAGCGCACCGCCCTCGAGGCCCAGGAGTAAATCCTCTCAAAATCCCATTCCGTTGTGTGACGTTTTTCTCTCTTTCGGCGATGGTGCGGAGGTTGAAAGCGGTTCCCTTGTGGGTTTGTTCCGGGATTCGGCCCCTGCAAAGTTATTTGTCCCCCCTCGAATTCTAGGTCGGCCTTACTTTTCGACTCTTCCTATGGTCGGACTCTTTTTTCAGTTGACACGCGGGGCTTTCTGGAAAGGGAATATGGGGGCAATAGGAAGATGCGATGATGATGTGATACTCAAGCTTCTTGTTAATAACCAACGAGAAAGCAAAAGGAAACTACTTTTTCAAAACAAAAAAACTAAAAACTTCCCCCGGCGCTTGTTACGAAATGTGATCCTTTCCTTTTCCTCGTCGGTCTGGCGTTGTAGATGTATTCAAATCCATTGATATCTGCTATATTCAAGTCATGATCTTATGTATATTGTGTCCACACATGCAAGGTCACTCGCTCCAGATTGGACTCTGTACTTAACAGATTGGCCAGGTGGGTTTGAACTGGTTCCTACGGATATACATTCATGGAGGACCAATGTGCATCCACTGGGTACCTCGAGTGTCCAAGCTTGGAAGGTTCAAACCCTGCCCACCTGGGCAGGTGATTCATCTAAGTTAGGGACAGAGTAATTGAGCCCAGATGTCATATGTGCAATCCAAAATTCAATAGTGGCAGCTGTATATTTATTTAGGAGATCAAACATGTTGAGCGAGATATGTACATGAAGAACGAGCGTGGAGTTCTGCAACCTTGATACAGTATATATCACGCCAACGGTTTTACCATCTCCACAAAACACAAATCCTCCGGCAAGGCCAAATGAGGAAATCTCTCTCTCGGGAAAGGCGTTTCTTCCCCGGTCTTCTGATATCCACGACGCAAATACCAAGCAATAAGCTCCTGTCGCGTCGACAGCGCATTCAATTCCGACGTGGTCACGCGCCACTCCCGTTGCGAGTATTCTTCCGCGTAGGCAAGGACCCGCCGGCCAATACCCGCTTGCTGGTATTCAGGGTTCACAGAAACCATTGCAAACCGGACATGATCATTGGCGCGCTTGATCATATCGGTAGAAGCCACCAGGATCTCGCGACCCTCGTCTTTGGTGAAGGCTAGGAGAATGGCGCAGTCGGGTTTGGCAATTGTTGATTTCACATCCTCGAGTGAGATAGTAATAGCTCTACCTAGTGCCATGTCTGCCGTCCAGTCTTTTCGGCTGTCTTCTGCGCGGAATGCGGATTGGACGAGTTGCTGGATGGATGGAGCATCGGTTAGTGTTGCGATGCGGAAGTGGAGATCAGCCATTGTGATGAGGAAGGGATGTTGTGATGCTGTCCGTAGTTTTGGTGTTATATGTCAAACCAGGTAAGGCGAGATAAGCTGGTTTTTATAGCCTATCCTGTTGCACTGCTCAAGGGGATGTGACCGTCCGATGTCGAGGGAAGGGCGTGTCGGACTTCGGGATTCCATCGACCACGCGCATCAAGGAAAATGGCGCAAATTGGCGTTCTATGCCCATTGGAGAACAGCCGAGGTATTTATAGAATAAATGAGACGTGAATGATAAGAAGTTCATTGGCTAACTATTCCTCACGATCGATGTCTGACTAGGTGAGATGCACGGTGAGGTCTCCACTTCTTCCCGATATCATTTCCCGCTCATCGCTGCTTACTCCTTCTCCACCTTCAGCCGCTTCCTGTCAGGGATTTTCAACAGCAAACTGTCATTGAACGCATCCCTTGGCCTTCACACTCACCACCGTCACCACCATCCTCATTTAATCAAATTTGTTCCATTGTCACCTTCCTGCATCCTGGAAATGAAACTGATGCAAACAGTCAGCGACCTCAAATGGAAAAGTCTCCAACCAGGGATCATCAAAGTAAGATGACTGACCAGAATCAACGCTGCGCTGTCTCTCGAGGGCGAACAATGCAGTAGATGAAGATATCGTCGTTGAAGGCTTGCCCACCAGGCTGGGGACGATAGCCACAGAAGTAATCGATAGCATGGACCATGGTCAGAGCAAAGCTATCCTCCGTGATCTCCTCCTCATAAGGTTGTCTCTGAGCAAGATATCCATTTTCAGGATCGGGCTTGACGGGACTCCACCAGAGTTCATGCAAGTCCGAATCCCACGGGATGGTGTCAGCATGCGTGTCCAGGAGACCCATCAAGGTCCAATAGTCGATAGAGTCGGCCCGTAACCACAGATCATCGCGGTATCTGCAATCCTGTAGATCAGAAAGTGACCAAGAATTTCTAACTGTGGATGTGCCCGGATTGTAGATCTCTACGGTGGCTTCTTGGATCCACAGCCATTTCACATTGTCTCGGAACTGCGGTGGAATGGGGTCTGCCATGATGAGTGGCGGGCTGAATGACTTTTATGATGTCCTTCGGTGAATGAAGATGCGAGGACAAGGCGATGCGTCACGTCGCGTATCAAAGCTTCCGTGCCGGAGTGAGAAACAGAAAGTCCACGACGTGAAACGCAGAGAATACCACGGATGGAAAGTGACGCGAATGGAAGGTCAAACATCAAGATCACAGGATTTATGTAGTGCGCAGATCGACATTCACTGATTTCCTATCTGGGACTTACTTAGTGGGCTGGATACGTGAATGTACATTGTCGTAGCTGCCTAGGCCCCCGACTCTATAGGCTGCCGCGCCTAAACCAAGATAGGACCAGAGGACATAGACGTGAAGCATTGCATTACACAGAGCCGCCAAGAAAAGGCTTTGACGGGGATGTGCAGCTGATCACGTCCAATCAGAATGGCCAGACGTACAGCCCCTCGTAAAACGGGGCGGCAGGATCAACGACACACTCAGTTGATGATCTTCATTATTCAAGAGAAGGGCATCTTGACCCGGAACCATCATGTCAACCACTCTCAACGATGACTGGGTTCACTGTCGGTTTACCCTTGAAGCCAGCATACTGCTACTTGAACTAATAGGATCAACAGGTCAATCAGCCAATGCGTTAGCAAACGACGTTAGAACATGGACTACATCTATCTCAAGGTCCCGAATATCTACCATCGATGGTCTCGGATTCAGTGAAAATGGGGATGCCGAGGCGACGACCAGCCTCGAGAGCCTACTCCGCACGGTACAGCAACTGAAGCTTAAAAGAGTCCGCATCGAAGAACTCGAAGAAACTCAATTTATCGCAGCCGGTGAGACCTTTGCAGTCTCAAGGTGCCATTGCGAAGGGTCTGTGGTGGCGATAAAGCGCATTCAACTTGAGGGAGAATCTCAACCTCAACATTTCCAGCGTCGCTTGCAGTCCGTTATACGAGAGGTCTTGATAATGTGCCATCCACCACTTACGCATCATCCAAATATCATCAATCTGTTGGGATATGGATGGTCTGTCGAAAAGCAGCGACCGTCCCCATTTCTAGCGGTGGAATTCGCTACCGGTGGCTCATTAAGAGAATACTTGAAACAATGTCCACAGTCGATTCGGAGCAAACTGATACTCATGGGGGATGTTGCGGCAGGATTAATGGCGCTACATAGATGCGGAATCGCGCACGGCGACATGAAAGCTGACAACGTGGTGATTTTCTCTTCGTTGGATCGTCCTTCTATGTCAATTGCCAAAGTTTCAGATTTTGGACATTCGATCCTTGTGAGCTCAACGCCAGAAAAAAGAACACATTATTTCGGAACCAAGCTGTGAGTCTGTTCTCTACTCTAGAAAAGAGCCTGCTGAACATCCCAGGTACAATGCACCCGAGGTGGCTGCTCAGAAAGACCGGCCTATTCCCATTGAGCAACTCCATAAATGCGACATCTGGGCATTTGGTCTGTGCGTGTGGGAGATACTGGCAGATGGGAACCTTTATTTCCAACATGGTTGGAAAAATGGCTTTGCGTATAAGCGCCCTCCCTCATACACAGCGTCATCATCGCCCAAAACTTCAAAGCCCCAAGTAACCCCCAACGAAGACGGTCAGGATGCTTTCGGTCACTTTGACCTTTTTCATCTCAGGGGAATATCAATTCGGTTTTTGGAAAGCATGAATATACCAGGGATTGGTTTCGAGAAAGGCTTTCTCAGGCCTCTATTGAATGGTACACTGGATGTCGACCCCTCTAAGCGAATATCGGATCTAAGTCGACTGCCAATCATTGGGTTTTGGAGCAAAGCACCAGGGGGGCATTCGCTCCAGTCAAAGCTTGCCACTTATACTTTATCTGGAGACATTCGGTATTCCATCTTCAACCGGGATGGAGGTCCTTATATCATTTGGGAACAGCAACAGCAACTCTTGCAGAGTTTCGAAGCTTTGGCTCAGCAGACGGATCCCGAAAAGGATAAAGGGTCTGCTGCATTCCAGACGATGCTTTGTTATGTAAACGCTTTTGGAACACCCGTGAACTTGACCAAGGCTACTGAATATCTTCATAAGACTGAAAAGTCGGGCCATCTGGTGGCTGATATATTGGGTTGTCGGCTCCTTGATGGATTTTCTGGTGTGCACTCTGATTCACCCAGGGAGTACCACGAGTGTTTGGCTCAAGGCTTTCATAATATATGGAGCAAACAAGCTTCTTACATCTCTGTGCACGTTGGCGAGACTGTCACCGAATTTGCCGATTACACGAGCTTGCGAAATGCCTTTCTCAACGAGGGGGACTTGATCGGGATTGACCAGGACGACATCGAGACAATTTTTCTCACGCGAAAGGCTTCTTCTGAGCGTAACAGCATCCTTGAAATTGCTATCCAGCAGGGCGATATTGATCTTGTAAATCTGCTATTGGCCAACTTTGGCAAGGTACTCACCGGGATGAAGACAAGCGAGTGTCTCTTGGTGCAAGCATCCCGTAACGGCCACGGTGCCATCGTGAATCGGCTGTTACAGGAGGGAATGACCATTGCCCGCGAGGACGCAAGATCCTGCCTTCTACATTGGCTCTTCTGTCTCGATGACACAAGTTTGTGTGAAGTGCAGCAACAACTTGAAAGCGCGAGTCGTCCTGATCTCGAGCGGGCTCTCAATCATGCTATCACCCAGAAAATTACGATCCACCCGCAGTGGCCATTCCAAGTAAATGGTACCCCACTTGCTACTGCGATAGCCTCAGGAAGAATCGCTGCTGTGAAATTGTTACTGGCATTGAAGGCCAATCCCTTAGCCGCGGCGTTTGCGGGTATCGATAGCGAATCAACTCCAATATTGACACCTATTCACCTCGCTTTATCCTACCAGCTCCCAGAAATTGTCAAGCTACTATGGGATGCCGCATTCAGGGAGCAAATGAGTCCTGCAAGTCAAATGTACCGTAATGTTGCCTTGGGTCGATTCCCAATTGCCTGTGCCTTGAGCTTCAGAAGCAATGCCGAACGATTTGCCATGCATGGTAGCATCCATCGACAGAGCCTAAGAGAAGTCGTCCAGCTCCTACCAGTTGAAGCATTGGCTCAGTCCTCACCCGAGGGTAGGAATGCTCTCACTCAGGCAATTGATCTGGAAGATGTTGAAGCTGTGAAGCTTATTCTGGAACATCACCCCGATCTTGTCTTTAAGAGAATTACTCAACCAGGGATAAGCAGCTTGTTCACATATGCGCTCAATTTTGCGGTCCAAGTGGGCTCACTTCGTGAAACCGATGAGTCAATCCAGATATTAAAGTCAATTCTAAAGCTCGATCCAGCTGCAATCAACAAACCAGACAGTTCCTCAGCAAAACCAATACACGCCGCAGCCATGGGTACATCGCCCCACATCTTGAAATTCCTTCTTGAACACGGCTGCACCACATGCCATGACCTAGATGGTCGAGGACAGACTCCCTTATTCTTCTGCCGCAATGCGAGTATGGTCAACATCCTATTGCAGATGGGCGCTGATATTAACCATCGGGACCGACTGGGGTATACTCCTACCCACACAGCCGCAAGTCATGGGACGGAAGAAGTTCTGTGCGCACTTATTGAGGCTGGAGCCGATCTAAGCTTTGTCAACAATGACATTGGAGCTCCACTGCATTATGCCGTCCAAAGGAAATCACTTTCGATGGTAGAAAGGCTTTTGAAAGCAGGTGTCGATGTTAACGCGAAAAACACCTACGGTCAAACTCCCCTCCTGATCGCAATGGATACAAGTCGATCCGATTTGGTTTTCTTACTGTTTGAGAACGGCGCGAACCCGTTCATTGCGGATAATAGTGGCTCTTCACCTTTCCACATGGCGCTTTCTTGGCCCAACACCAGCGTGCTGAACAAGTTTCAAACCCACACTACGCTCAGTGAGCTACCATGGGAGAATAAGGTAGAAGCGTTACATTTTGCCGCTGAAAGTGGAGAGCCCGAGGTGCTGAAGCTTTATCTGCACAATGCTTTCGGATCAGGGCTTAGTGCCGAGAATCCTGTTTCTCTGTACCATAAAGACGTTGTGATAGCCCTTCACAAGGCGACATCGGCTTCTCGTGCAGACCTCGTCGATGTTATGCTGGCGTATGGGTTTCAAGTCGATGCCCAAGATGCCAATGACAATACGCCTCTCCTGATAGGATGTCAAATAGGACGAGAGGAGCCTTCTCCCAACCAATATACTCGTACTCAAATCTGTGAAAAGCTTCTTGCCAATGGCGCCAGCATTTGCAAGAAAGACGATCGGGGACGTACGCCGTTATCCATTGCCCAAGCGCACAAGGATTACCCGTTGATGACTCTCTTGCTCGAGCATGCCCTTGTAATAGGCGACCTTGACCAACCTAAATTAAGATCGCGCATGCTGGAATCCATCAGAGACCCCGATAAAGACAGTCAGCATTGCAAGTGTTCTCAAGCCCTCATTGGTGACGAGATGATTGAGCTCGAACTCATCCAGCAGGCGACGACAGAAGAAGAATGGGACTTCGTCATGACATGTATCAGAGGACAGTTTATTAACAAAAAGCAGCTCCACCAGATCTTTCATCGAAGAAGATGGTCATATGGCGTGGATAGCTTAGACATGCTACGCTTCCACTCCGTCCGCCGAGACTGGGAGATAGTTCGCTATCTAAACCAGGTAGCCACCACTGGCGAATACACCGTACACAAAACAGCCCAGCTCGGGCTCCGGAATTTACAGATTGAGTGTTCGGATTGGAGAACCAGTTTGAATCAAACATTGTGGCCAAAGAAGATGGAAAAGATATTTCGAACAGCGAAAGAAGGCGAGCCAGAGCAGAGAACGCGTAGTGAAAGGTTCACGCGGACATCGAGGGAATATAAAACAAGGGATTCAGACGATGAGGACAGGAAATGGGGTTGGAGCTCTGATGACCTCTCTGAAGACTGTTTATCTTCTGCTGAAGAGTCGGACTCGGAGCAGACGAAAAATAGCCCAGTAGCCGATACCTTAGGAATCTTGCGAGGAGTATAGAATGAGGTATCGTGATCCTCAGCTAGCGACCAACTGGCACTCTCCCAATGAAGAGCATTTTTCTGAAATATCGATCCTTCTCTGTGAGTGATGGCCCTGAGAAAAGTTGTCTCTGCGATATTCGGGCTTTTCAAGAGCTCATCATGCAGACATGGACTCTTTTTGTGAATGGCTTGGGTCAACGGTACTTGACCGGTTCAGATGACGATATGATTTGATCGGGCATAGCGGCGGGAATGAAGATTTCTAAATGAAGTACACAGAGAAAGTGAATGTGGAGAAAATCTTCTAGGAGAGAAAGAAAGGGACATGTAGAATGCATTGTTGCTTATTCGAGCCGAGATACAATAATAATACGGCCTTAGACAATCAAGAAAAGGTAGCAGCTCAGTAGTTACTATATCGCACTTCACCTTCACTTTTCCGGATAGCCTAAGATAACTAAGCAGCTACCTGGATATGTACTCGATCATACTATTCTACATTTCGGGTACTGCACCTTGCCCAAAGCCGTACATCTGCCCTTTAACCAAGACTTCGTGGAGTCTTGTGAGAAATCTCAGAATCTTCATTCCTTCTATCTACAACAATCCATACTGTTAGCTCTATCGCCTAGTTTGAAGAGCCTCTGCTTTCCTCTGGATCTCTCCCAGATCCCGGATCTGGGTTTCTAGGTCTGCGCGCGTTTGCTTTCGTCGATCATCCTCTCCAACAAGATCATCAAGTTGGTCCTCTGGGAGGCTTCGAATCCAGTCAGTGCTGAAACAGAAGACGAGCCCAGAATCCCCCAAAAGATGACGCCTGACAACCTGAATGATTACATTATCGATGAATCGCCACTGTGCCATCTGCTGGAATTCTCTCAGGTTCACATGTGCTGAGGTAATGCGTCGTAATTTGTTGTCACCACAGCCTGCGAGAATATCGTTCAGTTCCTGATGCGACTCTTGGAGTTGCTCCTTATATTGTCGGTGGCAGGTCGTCATCCTATCCAGCTCTTTCAGAATAGTATCGAGCTCCTGCTCTGCCCGAGAAACAGCCTCCACCTTCAAAGTTTCCAGGGATTGTTGAATCCTGCCACGAATCACACTGTCGGAGCACACATCATTCAACAGGGTATCCGAGAACGCTCGAATCTTTTGTGAAGCGTCGTCAAAATAGTCTCGAGCGAACTGTCCCCAGGATCTGATTTGGAGTTCCAGAAGTCTCTCCTCAAGATCTCTGGGGTCCTTGTACCATAGGCCATCGCTGCGGTTTTCATTCCAGAACCGCAGGATCCAAGACAAGACATCATCGACTTCCAACATCTTGGTCTCCCACATTTCGGGTACAGTACCATAGTCTAGATCCCTTAGTCGGTACAAAATCTCGTCCTTTGACAGATATCTGAAGTTTGTCCCATGGCGCTCGATGTGTATTTGGAATTGTTCTTCTAGATCTATCAAATGGATCGTCAGTTTTGAGGGATCATCAGGAGCGCAACCCTCTTTGTAAATCCCGGCCAACCACTTTTGTGCCAAGTCTTTGTACTGTCTTTGAACATCATCGAGATAAAGCATCTGCATTTTCTCGTTATCTCTCGAGGGGCCAAGCAGGTCCAAGTCATGTCTAGCCGCTCTCAGCTTTCTGTTGATGTCTTTTTGAACACCAGGAAAACTTTTCTTGACATGTTTGTACAGTGTATCGGAGACACATCGATTCAAATTGGCAAGGCCCACGAAATTGCTCTTCAAGCTCGACCAGGGTTCCTGGCTGAATAGCTGATGCTCTTTTTCATCACGCTTCTGGTGTGACAGGTTCTTCTCGACTTCTTCAGTTGTTCGATTGCGGACAGCAAACCATCCAAGATTGAGCCGGTACTCGGAATTCTGATTCTTCAGGAGCTCAATAGTCTGAAATTATAGTTAGAAAGAATGTATGATGCTTGGACCAAATCAAAAATTCACCTTTGGCTCGTCATTTTTCTGCAACATGTCGCATTTGGTAATCACTCCGATTGTCCTGTTCATCGCTCCTTCCTCTCTTGCAAGACGAAGAACAGCTTGGTTATGGATATCGTCAACGGCAGGCATCACCGCCCTGACCAGTCAGCGGAATTTCACAGCTCCTCGAACAAGACAGACTTACAGAACAATCGCACGAGGGTTTGCCATATATTGACGGGCAAGACTCTCAGATAATCTCTGATCCGCTCTAGAGCCACCTGGAAATGAGAAAGTTAGACCAAAGGGTTCAAACGAGAGATGATGCAAGGAGTGACGACTCACCACTGATGAGTCCAGGAATATCAACCACGCTGAAGTGGGCCTGGTTATGCTTGTATACATTGACCCTCATGACCTGCTCATGGAGTCGATCAAGCCCTGTCTTCCCACCATGCACTCTGGGGGTTTTGCTTTGCGCATGCTGCTGTGCAAATACATCCTTCAGATCCTCTTTGAGGTGCTGAGAAACATTTGCCCAAGATTCATTCGAGTATTCACGGGGCAAGAATGTATTTCCCCCTCCTTTCGTCTCGATGGTGATAGTGTAGTGAGGATGTTTGAAGGGATCGCATCGATGGATGGTGGTCTCCGTGGCGAAGAGCGTGCAGATGCCGTTGTCCACTGGAAATGGAAGCTTTGTGAGGGCCTGCAAGAGCGAGGATTTACCGCAGCTGGTACCTCCAACAGCAACCAGCTGAATTTTATTAGCGTCTTGGGCACAACTCGTGTGAACGAGTGGCTGGACTTACTTGGGGTAGAGGAAGGCTGCTTGTGTCGATTTGGTAGGCATTTCGCACTTTGTCAAAGAATGCAAGCAGTTCTTCACCTTCAACGCTGCCAATGCTCCTCAGCACTTCCTCATCCGACTCATCGTCAGATTCGGGTGCAGGGCTTCCTGCACTTCTTTCTTCGTCTGTCTCGCCATGGGTAGACACGGAAGGCTCCAACTGAGTTTCAATCTCAGGATCACGCGAGGCTTGTTCGTCTTTCGAAACTGTCGAAGTAGACATCTGAGCTTCTGTAGTTTGCTTTGGTTTTGTTGGGGTATGGAACGAAAAGAGCAATGGAATTGGATGAATAAATAGAAATGGTGCTGCGAACTGAAGGGCCTTTATGCATCAATTAAATCCGTCACATTTATACTGAGAGATAGCGAGCTGAATGTTTTTTGCAACTAAAGTACGATCTGTTTAGCGCATATGCGCGATTAAGCGCTAACGTTTGAAATATTCGGTGGAGAATCGCTCGCGGAACGGCCCCCAAAATCCACTTCTTGGCCGCAGCGAATGTGAGTTCTTGAAAAATGGGGCAATAGCGCCTTGTATTTCCCCAAGGCAGCGCTAATGTACAAACTATCACTCTCTGTTGCCATCCTATCCCCTATGAAGAACCGCTTTAATGAGACCCACCCGACTTAAGTACGGTACCTAGCACGCCCAGCCCACGAGACACGTCAGTACTACAGGGGTAGCCAGGTTATTTGCAGCCGTTTCACGCCAGGTGACCTACAATCCCTGGTTCCCACATCTACGAAGGTGGATCCCTAAAAAGTGCAGGGGCATCACGAACTCAACGGTATTTGGATTTCAATACTGTGCTTTATTCATTCTCAATTGGTTCATCTGCCGTAACAGCCAGGTACCGACCTGGGATCCCCGAGTACTGCATGTGAAGCCCGACAAAAATAATGAGTGGTGGGCCCATCGTCCATAATGAGACCCTTCAAATGGGGAGGCAGAGAGGCCCCATACAGAATTATGATTCCTCTCAGCAGAAAGTGAGGCGTCTCGGATTTTTTCAAATTTTGTGACCCTTTACCTTCTGGAATTAGGGCATATTTGTCGACCAAGTACATATCGGGAGAGGCCCTAAAATTGTTTGAAATCTAGATACTCATATTTAGCATATTCTTTTACCATGGCACGAGTACCTAATTGACCTTTGCTGGCAATATCGACGGCCACTATGATAGGATACGGATAGACAGTACAGAAAGGGGCGTATGTCGCAAGGCTTATTATCCTTCAAGTCATTCAATGATTTTGTGCTACAGCTTCCCATCAGGGTCATAGGCATAATTGCGAGGAAGGAATGAACTGAGCCACGTGGATTTTGTTACGTGACTATGCTAATATGGGCTAGCCGCGATGAGATTGACTATATACCAGATCTTCACACTATACACATAGTAGTGATACTCGGAAATCGCCATCGTGATCAACTCATGGTTAAAGAAAATTTCCATCAATTAGAATAAAAGTTATAAACAGTTTGGTCAAATTCAAACATTAGTCAACTGCGGCATATCGTAAACCACATCGGGCAGTTCAACCTCCTTGGGCGCAGTCAAGATACCAAACTCAAACGTGTACCCAGATCCCGAGTAGCTTGTTCCGTAAAATCCTACAACAACCTCATCATCATTTGGTTCAAGTGCAATGACCGATGATCCTTCATGCTCATCGTCACTTTCATCATCCTCACCATCGTCATCATCTTCTGCTTCGTCACTGTCATAGTTATCACCTCCTTGATCATCGTGCAAGCAACCCCATTGAGCCCCATTGCTCAGAGTCATGCGAATTCCGGACAAACTACCACCCCAGTGCCGGCCCTGTGTGCGAAGACGAACTTTGGTGATAGTCTGTCCTTCGGGGAGATCGTGCTTTTCGGACGCATGTCCACCGAAGGTATGAGGTCTGCCTTGCCTATTACGAGCAGGGCCGCAGTTCTCGTGCCGCCCATCGGCATAATGCACAACCGCTCCGTCCATGGTGCATCCAACCCGGAGATCGATGGCTGTTGCTCGGTGCAACTGACCGTCTTGGCCACGGTGCTTGAGGAGCATGGCCCATTGGACAAATTCGTCGTCATTGATCTCTCCTTCGAGCTGCTCGGATCGAACAGATTGTTTACGAAGGACCACATTGCTGCCGGGGATCAGGATGTATGGCTTTTCTTTCAGCAACTTCCATGCATCTGCAACCACCCGCTCCTTGCCGTTCATTCCCAGAGCAATGATCTTCAACGGTTCAGTCCGGTCGAATCCCTCCTGACTGGTGTTGATATGGAATGCTGTGTACTGGCCCGTCCACTCGGTATCCGCGAATAGGACTTTCGGCTCCTCATTGCCATTCCGGATTTTCACTTGCGCAAGGCCTGCCGAACAAGAGATTTTGATGAACTCGTCGCGAAGTTCCTCATCGTCATTCATTCTATCCGCCATGTCAAGATCAAGCTGAATGCTCACGGCAGCGTTCTTGAAGCCCTTTGGAACAGGCATGTCACCAGGGAGTGCAAAGTGCGGAAGGAGCTTGAATTGGAGCACATCGCGCAGATCCCACCTCGAGTCGTTAACCACCTTGTCGTTTGTCTTGTGCTCTATAAGATTCATAGCCCAGGATTTGCTGTAGCCTCTCGCCATGATACCCGTCGTATGATCAGCACCAAATGCATGGCCGACCTCGTGAAGAAAAGCGCCCTGACCAACAAAACAGGCACCGCGCATAGTATCACATTCGCCATTATCGTTACCGACAGTATCCCCGGTAAGCGTCAAGTCTGTCAGACAAGCAGGAACCTCTTCCAGAAAGCGGGGCCAAGAGTAGGTAAGGTGGCTACCAAAGACTCCAAGCGAGATTCCATCAGACTTATGACAGCCCAGCGCGGCATGGCCCATGATCATAGATTTTTCAGTGGAGTAGTGAGAGTCCAGAATCAGCCCAGCGACGACGGGGCGGCATCGTGATTCAAAAGGACCGCCTGATTTAACCAGAGCTGCCTCAAAGTATGCATGAAGGTCGTCGCGATTTCGACCACGAGAATTCTGCTGCGCAACCTCGGCATCTCTGATCTCCGCGACAGACTTGTCAGACCGGATAATGTGCACCTTTGCAACGGCGGCCATGCGGCCCTGATCTCCAGGTGTCGTTTGATGAGCCGTTTGCAATGTCGTATTGGACATCCATTCCTCCTCCAGACGGAAAGAGCGCCTACCAAGCCCCTTTTGCCGGAAGTCTTCGGCCGTAACAGCCTGCCACATGTACGCCGACATGCGGAGCTTGGCAATAGCCGCGTCGAGACTGCTGTGTGTAGTCGAGATGCCGCCATACTTAGCGGGTGGACAATCGATAAAGAGAGGTGAGTCCTTAGCGACGAGGATCGCCAGATGGAGTGGTGGAAGTTGCAATAGAGGAATATAGTTCACGGCCATTTCCAGAGAGCCCGAGACTCCCCCTGCATGATGCAATTTGAACACGATCTTATTGTTTCCCGGGGCCAGCATCACTAATGCCTTCCATTGCCCCTTATTCAAGGGCCAGTGGTTCACAGGTTGTGACTGATTGAGTGAATCAGCCGACGAAACGGACACGAAATTGGTTTCTTCGGCATAGTCGAAATTGTGACAAGTACCGTCAATCACAACGCATGTTTGGTGTACCACATCCCCATCTTTCAGATTGGTAATTTCAAAGGGCCTCTTCTCCACGGGAACGGGCTGGACTCGTCGTTTCGGTGAAGTCAAGACAGCTTCAGACTCGAGTGATCGTTTCGCCATGGCTAGTATTTGTAACAGTATTGGATTATGGTGCGAAAGAAAGGGAATGACATTGCTTATATACTGTATACCAAATAAAACTTTAGTTAGTCAAGGCTTAGGCAACGACAAGCATTTCCAGGCATCGGTGTGGTGGCGGTTATCGACTACTATAAACGGTTAGCTTATGTCGCTGCTGCCTATGAGGCTCCAACTATGGCGGTATTTAGCCCCACTTGGATAGCGCCCCGAACTTGCATCTCGGCTAGAAAACCCTTTGTTTGAGGGCCAACTGGAGGATCGCGGGCCGGAATACCCATGACTCCGAGTCTTTGTACATCTTTCTTGAAAGGGCCCTTGCTAGTAAGACATCGCGGCACAGTATTATTGCCTTGAACAATACGCGGCAAATCCTCCAATTCAGAACCGGGCGAATAAAGATATTGCCGAAGCTCATAATCACGACGGCATAAATAGCCTTCCACCCTTCGTTTGCGATTACAACGACGATTCACTACTATACACCAATATACAAGACCTGTCATTACTATTTTGAGCTTTTATGCATATTTCGTTGTCAGCAGGTATTGTTAAGAATCTTCTGTGTTGGGGAGGTTCGGACCAGTTCGTTTCCCATTGTGATTTTTGTGAACTTGAACATGCTATTGCCGAGGACCAGTAGTGGAATATGCAAAACAACTTAAAATGAAATTTGGGTATTGGTCCTTGTAAGCCTAGGGGATGTATGAATGTATTCGTCAAGAGTTGGCACCCCATCCCGCCGTCAACCTCCAACCTTGTCCAACTTCCCCAACACCGCGAACGAATCCCACCATATGGTCAACAAATCCAGCATCACCTCTATTGACACGCTCCCGTCTCTCTCGCTCAGCCTCGGAATCTCCGCGCTGGAGACCAAGAAGCTGATCCGTATTCAATCCCTGGACCCTTTCCGCATCCATCCTTGTTAGAGTATTTCCATTTCCACATCTTTGACTCCACGCCATTCGTTTGACGGCCGGCCCCCAGAATTCTCCCAAAGTGGCCTCATCCCGACCGCGAGCGTACTCCTTTACCAACCCGGAGTGGGGATCAGTGGTGATCGAAGAATGCCAACGCGTGTGGACCAGCTCGTACCGCTTCTCAAGCAGCCAAATGATTGGCCATGTGATAATCCACAGCTGGAGGATAACGAAAGTCCACCAGATGTAGCGGTTTGCACGTAGCCGGTTGATCCAATGGGGAGAGTAGATAGTGACTGATTGCTGAGCAATGGTGAAATTAAAGTCAACCGAGCCGAGGTAATTGAGAGAGCGAATATGTGATGCAAGGACATTGCGCATGGCCTTCCAATCGAAACCTGAGAGTTGGCGATGTAGGGTAAATCTAGAAACGTGGTTAGTCGACGGCTGTAATTGAGGTCGAGCGATAGACATACGATTTAACGGGGGAGGGATCATTGCAGAACCGCTCACACCATAATTTCAAATTAGCTTCATTCGATGTGGTGGGTTGTTCTTCAGCACCATTGGCTCCAAGGGCTGCATCTGAGGCAAGAAGGGCATCGCTATCCTCGCCACGGACTCGTGCACAACACGGCGCCTTATAAGTGCGTGACTTGAACCTCCCACCGCGGAAAGCAGGCTTGTAGTCCTCGTCATTGAGCACTTCTTCCTCCGTCCATTTCCAGGGTCCTCGCGCATCGGCTTCCCACCCACTCAGCATTGTCTCCGCGAGGTCAAGCTTGAATTCAAAGTCGGTGACGCTATTGCTTCCTTTCTTCTTCTTGTCGTTGCTTGACTCACTGTGTGAGCCCTTGATCCAAAGCAGCGGTCGTGGGGGAAGTTTCATCTGTCGGCGAATGGCGTAGAAGAGCTCATCGCTATTACGCGAGAGGCTCGGCGCGATGGAGATCGCGCGCTTGTCATCGGCCTTGATATTTGAGTCGGGAAGAACGTATGCGGAGTCCACCAGTCGAAGATTGAGAGGAAGAGGGGCAACACCCGGAGCGGGGTTTGAGGTTTGAACAGAAGGAATGAAGTCAGGCTCGTCGGTGTAAGGGGGGTGGCAGGTCATCTTCGATGGAATGCAGCGAATGCGAAGACGCCCCGTCGGGGCGATCGTCCTTGTGGATGCGACCCATGGTTCCGCCGATAAGAACGGAGAAAGAATAACAATTAAAATTCCGCACCAGAATCGGCCAGAAGGAACCGTCAAGTTGGAGAATATATTTTTGACTTAGGAGCTACTGAGACAGAAGGAGAGGAAGAAAACAAAGGGATTGGGGGTTTTAAGGGTCCGGAGTTTTTAGGCTGCAAATCTACGGAGAAGAGCCGCTTCCCCTCGCATCCACGCTAGCCTTGATAAGGTTAGACTGCGGGTATTTATAAACATCGCGAAATGTGTCCCAATCGGGGTCTACCATGCTCCAACTGAAGGAGTCGCGTAACTTCCTGTCGCCGAGCTTCCTGAACACTGTGAGGGGACTTGGTTCGCACCAGATGCGCCCCAGGAACTGGGTACGGCACCAGCCCGACGATCTTCGGCAGTAAGAAATGCAGCGTAGGACCAAGTCAGATCTCCAGCAGAGGTCGGGACACCACTATCTCTGGTAAACTGCTCTGCCAGAGATCCATTGCTGGGCGTGTATTGCTGCACGATAGACACAAATCCGTCCGCATAGGTTTTGACCGCGCTGGTGAGCGACGAGTAAGTGGATGAAGAGCTGGAGTAAGTCCCAGTGGCGGCGGAAGAGACGAGGGCCTGGAAGAATGGGAGGCTGGCTTGAGTAACAGCTATCGATCCCTGCTTATCCCACTGATAGAGAGCGTCATACAGCTGTTCAGCGGCAGCCAATGTGGCCAAATACCAAGGATTTCCGCCCTGGTAAGTATCCTCAGCGTATCGTCCGATAGCGACCGCTTCACCAGCAGATTTGCCGCTGTTGACGGTATAAATCGATCTGAAGGAGTCAACGACTAGTTTGTGATTGGATAAAGCGCGTGCAGAACAGGGCTGGAAGGTCGTGTCATCGCATGCAGCTTCAGGGTCAAATGTTTGGATGGAGCTGATCAGGGAATTCGCATCCAGGCCCGAGCGCCCGTCGTTTGCCAAGTTGGAGACGACAGAGGAGCCGTTCCAGAAGTCCTGGAGGAAGCACAGAACCTGGGGAGCTTGGGAATCACACCCAGTGCACGACTGACCCAGCGACTGGGCAAATGCACTCCCTTCTACCAAGGCCCGATGCTGCGCAGCGATGGTGAAGAAAGAGGAACCTTGGACCTCCTCCCAGAGATCAAATCCAGTTTGATTCCAGTACTGCGCAACGTAATTGAGATCGTTCTGCACAATGGGCCAAATGTTTGACGTAACAAGGGACTCTTGTCCAGCCGAGACCAGATGTTTTCCATATGCAATCAGAGCGGTCGCTCGTAGCGCTGGTCCATCGCGCTGAGGTCGGCCCCAGTCACCGGTAAATGCTGTAATATCCACATTGAACTTGGGCTCACCAAGTCCTGAGCCATTAGACAGATCCCCCGAAGGGTTGGAGACAGTCTGCAACTTGGCCTGTGCAGAGATATACTGTTGAATAGTAGATTCCAACGAGCTATCTCCTGCAATGAACCTGTCAACCAGGACCTTCAAGGTCAGAGCTGCATCCCGAGTCCAGGTGTAAAAGTCTAGCAATCGTTAGTTTCCAATAATTTATGTTTTCTTTTTTTGGGGAACTCACAATCAGGGTTCACTTTAGATGGGGATGCTACCACAACACCAGACGAGGCGCCCGAAACTTTAGACCCATCGGCACCAATATTGTCGAGCACACCCTGGAGGGCAATAGACGATTCCGATTTGATATAGTCACTCAGGCTAGACTGACGACGCGCAGGGTGGAGGGCTGACGAGAGAGCTCCTGGTGCTAGCAGGGCAAATGTCAAAAAATTAGCAGTCCACATAATGAAGTCTGTGATGAGAGGAAATGTGGAATGAACCAATTCTCAGGACCAGTGACCTCCTTATATGCCCAACCTCCTATAATCATGTCCTTCAAGCCTACATCTTGCCCCACGGGGGGAGATGGGGATTCGCGGCTGTGATTGGTCCGTGACCTGACGATCATTGTGGTTTGTGATGCACCGGGAAATTACTTCTCGAGTAAAACCGACCATCCAGCGGACTCCGGAGGAAATTGAGGGGCGAATGTTTACCCCATACAAGACTTAAAGAGTAATTAGCAAATGAAAGAGCTTTTGTTCCCCAGATAATGTCTCAAGGGGCCCGCTGTTACATTCGGAAGCCTTCAGGATCGGCATCGTCGATCCCGGACCGAGTAAGGTCTAGTCCGATAAATGACCGATGCTCCGTTCATCGTCATAGGAAACTTGTGGGTTGTGTCGTCATCCGCCGACACCGTATTGTTCATTCAGCAGATGTTCTCTGGAAATTATGTCAAAACTGGAGCACAAGGTTCGACAGCATCTATTTAATTGATAATTCAACAGGTTGCCTGCTTCCGAGGCTTCATGATGTCGCAAGCCTCCACCAATAGATGGGTTTACAAACATATGCTTTGCTCCAATAGTTGCGCAGGAATTTGTCTTGGCTAGCTCCGACGTAATTAGAATGTTTCCAATAAAAATGGAAGCATTGGAATTTATTAGACAATCGGACAAAGTAAGAGATTGTAAAATTATCCAAACAAAGAGAGCTGGCAGTGAGCCATCTCATCAATAAATCTCGAAGAGAGACTCCAGCTGATGGACATTCTTGTCAACCAATCACGTCTCTCATGGGATGGATCTTAGGGAAAGGAGTTGACTGGATTAAGAGAATGGTCAAGGCCTGGGAAATGAGGCCTCAAGCTGCCACGTCTAGTAGGAGCTCCTCGGTCTGTGTGCCCCATGGTCTATTTATGTTGATACTGGTTAATCTTCCCTCCTGGCTCACAATTACAGCAAAACCTAGCTAGAACGAATTGAACAAGACACGTAAATAATCTGCTATGACCAGGAATCCGTCCAACCAAAAGCGCCACCACTACGGTGGGCGCTGCCGCTTCGGTAATGGCATACAGGGGTAAAGGAGCGGACTCAAAGTTGAAACTGTCATTGTCAAAGCGGAGGGAAACCAGATGAGACGAGAAAGAAAGAAAAGAGTACACGGTGCATCCCGGTTTAAGGTACGTGATGTGGGCTACCAATAATGCGTCGGAAAGAAAACAAATCAATGAAGATGATGAGAGAGAAGGCAGAGAGGCAGAAGCATTGATCTCAACCAGAAGGCGCACGTCGTGTGACTAACAGAAACGTTGATCTCCAAGGTAGTGACACTATTTTGTGGACATGGCCTCACTGCATAAAAATCATCGCTAAATCAATTGTATTTTCTTTTCCTCTGTGATGGATCTTATGTCGATTTCTGTCATGAACGTGATCAGTGGTTCGGGCTTTAGAAAGCGGTTCTAATTTCAAATATAACAAGCCACCACCACGAGATCAGCCCCAGAATTCCGACTGAGCCCAGTGCCTTGGCCATGGCTCGGGTGACTGTCTATTAAAGGATTCATCGAGAATGGTTACCTACCGATTATCAGATTTGGTTTTTTCTCAGTAATGAGCCCGACATGACTTCAACAATTTGTTAGAAAAGGGCAAACAATACAAACGAGATCCCCAGGTCCCCAATTTCCGAGATTGTAGATTTTTCTCTCTTCTCCTATCATATCATGTACGTATTTGTGCAGAACTCAGGTGAGCCTCCATTTTCTAAATTTATCAGATGCCTTGGTTCTCTCATTTCCTGACTAGATCGGGTTTAAAGGACCCTCTGCTGGCATCTTGGCTGTTGAAAACCCATGGAAAATTTTTACTTGCCTGAACTGACTTCTTACTTTGTTCCAAATTGACTTCGCAGAACGGTAGTCAAAAGAAGTATTTACTCCTACCACATATCTCACACCTGCTCCTCACTTATTCTCCCTTCTTCACTCCCCAATACCGCAATCAGGGACAAATATTGTGAGCACATCGTGGAGGACAAAGAGACTTCTTGGATTACCACCAAGTGATCGACTTAAAGACACCCAACCTTTGGCCACTGAGCCTTCAGACGGAGACCAAATGGGGTCAAATATTTCCACGGTGGAGGGGCACAACCAGAAATTACGTTATCAAAGTGACTACAGTCTATGGTATAGCGACACACCAGGCCCGGCAAAGGAGATTTCCCTTATACTAGTTGAGGCAAAGACGCTAGGCCTGGCCAGAAGTGACGATGTCCAGGCCTTAGCCAGTTTAGAGAGGTAAGTCTAAAATCCCCTTTGATTCAATTGCTACGAAATAGCGACTGATACAAAAGAATGGCGGTCTCTTCGCATCACTGACTTAATTGGGGGATTGTGATCTACACATTCGAGGAGGACGCCTCTATGCTTGCATTCATGATTCATCAGGTTGGGCTCATGTCCCCGTACGCATCGAAAACCCATCTAAGGAAAATCTCCATGGAAAACGCCTAGACGACAGCCTACAATAACAATGCTACTTCCCAACTCGTCGCGCACCTCACTGTTGCGATAGCCTAACGGGACCATCTCTTCCGGACCAGTCTCCTGCGATGCTTGATCAAGATTCATCGACGCGATGCTCAATTCAATCTTTCTCAGAGACTGCGGGAAATTTCTCGCAATACCCAACTCAACGCTTGGCTGAGTGAGTTCGATGTGGCGAAGCGACAGCTTGACGCGAGCCAAGCCCGACAGGCCGAAATGACCAAGGGATTGGAAGCGGCACTGAATTGTTTCGCGATTGAACAGCATATGCGTGATTGGGAGGCGAAGCAGAATGACGCGATGCGCACGGAGAGCTACGCGGATAAGAACCAGACTTTCGATTTGAAGCGGAAGATCAATGACCTGGAGAAGGACATGGAGTTCTTGACTAGCGGGAACTGAAGTGGCTCGAAAACCCGGACGGAGGTGTGGTTGCCTTGGGTTTTCATCCCAAGCAGCTTCAATTATTCCATTGGCTCGGACCCCATTGAGGCAGTACTCAGAGACGGAAAGCTATTATTACTCAGCAAATGATGGGCGCAGGGGACCATGTATCCACAGCTCGGGAATAAGTCCGGTTGCTCTTAGTTTCCTCTATTCTTAATCAAAACTTTACATTCTACCTTCCTTGTGCGGAGTATCTATTGCTATCGTATCTTTGCTCAGTCTGTGGACTGGGTTCTCCGTGCGCTCTAAGAGGAGGAGAAGTGTTGTTTGTGTGTTTTATGGATTCCTTGTTTCATCACTGATATTGCTACTTCGATAGCTGTTATATCTTGGACTCACACCGTTGCTCCACCTGCGAACAAAGATGCATACATTGACTTGACTATAAAGAATGTCAGCGTTGAGAGTGGAGAGGTGCTGCATAAGTAGATTCACCTAACCATCATACCGCGCTAGGCTTTGATTAATCTGTCAACCTTGAAGTAATCCTGTCCTTGTCCATTGAAGATGCCTGTGCCAGTAATGCTAACCATGCCAATCTAGCTTATACATTTATTCCGGTAAGCGGAACTCGCTGCAACTAATGGGGAAAAATAGATGTCGTTACCCCTTGAATTTTTACAGTTATTTTTACATGGAATTTCTTCCAAGTAGACACGCATTAATAATAACTCAATGGGCCAGCATTATAGTGAGATTCTAAAAAAAAATTTATGGAGGCTTTGCAAGTCTTTAGCCAACTATACTTGCTCAAATTCAAAGCGAGAACGTCACGAGAAGTATCTTCAAAGATCGATCAATTCGTCTCTCTTTTCACAAACAGACATTTTGAGCACGTCGAGTCAATAGTAATAAATGGTAATAAATATGCACATGCTCCAAGGCTGCGGCAATCCCGTCATCCCGATGTCCAGCTAATCATAACTATGTTGCCTTTCACTCCTAAACGTGAAGGCTGATACCTCCGATAATTGCTAGCGGTATTCGCCCACTAGCTGCAACCGAACCAATTGATACAAAATCTGTAATTACTTGACGTCAATTATCGCGCGAAGAATCCATTATTCATTGGTCCATCCTATCCTGCATGAGGCAATTTCTATTTCTGTGGATGCAGCACAAAGGGGCCAAATCAAATGATTTCAACTACTGGTGTGCCAAAGATATCCTGGGGCTGAATACTGTGTGTTTTTGCGTAGGCCAGACGAAAAACAGGATTCAGCCCAGGAGGATCATTAGCGTATGATACGCCCCTCTTCCCCTCACGTGTACCTGACTTGGAGATTTGACGAACTGGCGGGAGGTGTGGTGACGCATTAGCTCGGATCCATAACCATGTGTGGATCCGCAAGGATACAAGCTGTAATTACAGTAATTACGAGTGATAATCCTGGAGATTGGGTTCATTGCGAGCCGCCGACTCCACTTGCAGTAGGTCCGTGCAGTCGATGTACACCACTGTATTTGGCCCGTACCAATGTGACTAAGTTGGCACAGGACTAATTTTGGCGTCGAGGGGAGTCACTCGAACCCCGCGGAGATTTGTAAAATCCGAAGCCGTCTTCAGTTGGCCTTCACATACTGTTGTATAAAGACTTGACACGGGTAGTGGATAACTTGAAACATCTGTTGACCCGACTCTAAAGTTTGCCAAGGAATCAGCCTTTTAAGCGACTCGCCAAATCCGCCTGGTACAATGCAGTGGACTCAGAGGGGAGACCATTGGTATATGCCACTAGAATGCCATGAAAGGCATTTTCGGTGGATTGGAAGCCTGGGAGCACCCTTAGGGCGCGAGTGTTGGCTGGTAATGGTGAACGCACGACTTCGATTCCCATCAAAAAATGCGATTCAAGATGTGCGCAATGCCTGGAAAGCACTGCGATTTCTACAACCAGGTATTGCAGTAGAACTTCATGGGGACGAGAAACGGTATCATCCAATTCGCGACGAAAGCATGCTAGAAGCATGGTGTGATGCGACATTTCGGGTGGAGACAGAAGCCCTTGCGGCTGATGATCTCTTTAAACGCCATGTACGGATGGCAGGACCCCAGGCAACATGCCACTGGATTCCAGCCACAAACCAAATTGCTTTGATGGCCTCTCACTGGCGATGGGATGCGCGTGGCGCTTCATGGGTCCTCAACGACCTACTCAAGGAACTGGGCGGTCCATCATCACCTCCAGATTTTACAGGAGCAGAGGTGAAGAACCTGCCATTTTCTTTCGAAGAGGCCCTCCGCATACCGGACACATGGGATCCGACCTGGGAACAACGCGGTCGTGATCTTCAAGCGCTGGAAAGCCAGGGTGGACCGGGAATCGCACTTCGACCATCTTACCCCGATGTGCTACCGGGTGATACTATTCGCACAGAGGTTGTTCTGTCCACGGAAGAAACAACCGCTCTTCGAGCAGGGGCACGTGCCTATGGCCTCACAGTCACGCCAGTCTTGAATGCCTCTGCAATTGTGGAAACGGCGCTCGTGAACGCCGAATCCTCTGCAACGCGTTTCAAAAGCTTTGGTCTATTTGACCTGCGTAAATACTGTGCACCACCGAGCAATGGGCCAAGAGACGCCTCTGCATTAAGAATTCATTTCTTGCCGATCAATGTAGATGCGCATGCTTCGTGGAAGGAGCTGACGCCTCTGCTCTCGGCCTTTTACCGTCAGTCTTGGGACTCAAAATGCAATGATGCGATATTTAGTCGCGTTCCATATATAGAGGCAAACCACAAGATGGGAAAGATGGCCCCACCCGATGCAGCACAGCTCTCTGAGCCCATGATCAACAGTTTGGGTGTAATCGAAGATTATATCCAGCACCGGTACGGAGCTATTGAGGTTGAAGATGTCAGTTACAGCAACTTAGCTCTTGGAAAGCAGATTGCTATCCAGGTATTCACTTGGAGAGGCAAAATGCACCTCAGTGCAAGTTTCAATGAGGCCTTCTATACGAGCGACTTTGTGGGAGATTTTCTGCAAGCTATCAAAAGTAATACCTTCACAAATCTGGGCATCTCGAGTGAGGGAAGACCACAAAGGAGAGATAGAGATGAAGTTCTTTGATATAGAGGCTGACATTTGCGTTGGACTGTTATATGACACAATGATTCACGTTTGAAGATTAAATTAAAGTTAAATAATGGATATTCAAGGAACGAGTCACTTGCACATGCGTACCCAGTGACTACTAAGCACTCGAGGCATTGAATGTTCGATCTTGGCTTGTGGATGCTAGGCCTAGCAATAATGCTATCACATTTGCTTCACTTAGTGTAGATAGAATTGAAGTCAAACGCTTCTCTTGTTTGAATTGCTAGACTGTGATGTCTCAAGTTCAGTCATTACATTGACCACCAGCCAATCTGCACAAATGGCGCAGCCTCGTCACGGAGTGGCTCATAGAGGGTATCAATGTTCTTCGCAAGTTCATCGGGAAGGGGACCTGCCTCGCGGGCTTCGAGGTAGTCATTGAGTTGCGCGAGATTATTAGGACCGATGGCAACATAATCGGTGCTCTGCAGATCAGAATGGAACAAAAGCCAGCGCACCGCCACCTGGGCTAGGGCTGAACTGGTCGCCTCGCCCTGATATTGCGCCACCGCAGATTTGAGCTCCCCGATCGCGTTATGAAACACCGGCTTATCATACCACATGCGGTAAAGGAAACCCAGCATGTTGGTTTCGCTCTGCTCGAATCGAGTGCCCTTCAGCTTTTCGGCATCTTGGGTACCGCTGACTTTGCCTGTAGCAAAGCCCCCCGCGAGAGGAGAGTTGGCGACAAAGGGAATTCCGTGCTTTCGCAGGAGAGGAAAGAGATCGGTCTCGTACTGGCGACAAAATATGTTGTACTGGCCCTGGTAGATCGCGGGAAGAACATAGCCTTTCTCCTTAGAAATCTCAATGTATTCGGTCAACTGCTCAGGGGGATAGTTGCATAGGCCGAGCTGCTCGAAGTAGCCAGCCTGATAGAAGTGGTTAAAATTGGCGGCCTGCTCGGCAATTGGGGTCACTTTGTCCGGGGCGTGGGCATAGAGAGTCTTGACCTAAGGGTGTGTCAATATTGAGTAGACCCAAGCCGACCACAATGGCGGCAGTGGTGAAAAGAGGAAAGCACCTTTGTAACGCCCAGGCTTTCCAAACTCTGACGCAGGGACTCCTCCATCAAATCTCTCCGCAAGCCCTCAGGCCTGAAGAGAATCTTGGTATCCACGACAAAGTCAGATCGCCGAACACTCCCCAGAAGCTTCTCAGATGCTCCAGAGTTGGAAGGCGGATAGAAGCGGGCAGTGTCAAAGTGCTTGATCCCCGCCACCTCAAGGCGATCTAGTAAGCCCTTGATATTATCTGCGTCCCAGTTGTAGCCCCAACCGAGGCAGCCAATCACATATTCCGGGGGGGATGACATGTTGTGATGAAGGGAAAATGGGAAACCTTGGACTTCAAAACACAAAGATCGTAACAATAAGGATGTTTTGCTTGAAGTGAGTGTGGCAGGTATGACAGACAATAGTTGACTCTTATATGTGGGCGTGCGGGGGAAATTGGTCAAAAGCACAAAGAACCTGATGCCTGCCTACAGCATTGGGTTTGGAGGAACGTGGTATGGTTACGAAATGTAAATACACCGTAACACGTACTGTATGTAAACGGAGTAGCCGCTCAATGTAGATCCCTGCACGCCTCACCCGGTCCGATATTGCGGCTTTGGGGCCAAATTCAAAAAAGGTTTAGATGATCTCCCAAACTCAAAACGTTCGGCTAAATGTCATGTAATTTCACCGCACAGAAAGGGGTTAAGTGATTCAAAATCGGCTGATCGTAAACTCAACAGCGTTGACCACGTCAGACTAGCCCCCATCACTGCGGCTGAGAAGGTAGATGCAAGCTATACGTGATTTTTACGCAAACGCAAATGTGGGGCGATGCGGCACACCGTTGGGGGCGGAAAAGAGCTGAGCTGAGTTCTTGACCTACTGTGACTGGACAGGGATTGATGCAGGATCTAGACCGGCAAGTGTGAACTTGGTGAGCTTTACAAAGGTATTTTCGTCATTTATTTCTAGTCAAGTGCTAGAGGGGAAATCAGGCATTTCAATGGTATTTCTCAATACAATAAATTACACTAGAGCTATACATAGAATTTCGCTCGAGGGTATGGGTGTAGCGGGGCAGGAGAAGAAATGAAAAGTCTGAGCCAATCACTCTTGATGCTACGCGCTGCAACCTTGATCCTCGTAGAAGCTCAAATGATCCTGGCTGTACTCCAATTGGGATCCCACCTCAGGCTCCAATGCAGTAGCTCCACACGGGTAGCGAATACAGAACGAGCTGCCAGAGACACCACCACTTCCAAGCCGATACATCCTCTTTCTTCCACATGACGCTTACACCAATCCATGCCCCCAAAGATAGGACTCCAGCTGATACCAGGTAAGGCACAGCCCAAAATAGAACACAAAAAATACTCCAAAACACAACACATGCAGAAATCCATATGCGTGAGAAAGAGTCGCCCAGCACAAGGGGCCATGTTTGCCGCCCCCGGGTTCGATCTCCAGCCTGGTCTCGAAGATCCTGGATCTGCATAGTTGTCAGAATTATGCCACCAATTATCCCAAGCCAGCGATATCCGGTCGTGGAGAGTTCGACATTTGTACACCCCGTCGCCGCACTAAGCGCAATACGTAAAGAACCGGCCAGGAATGCGTCGTAAGCAACAGCGATAATAAAGTCGCGAGTCAGGGCATCCCCTCCATGTAGATCATTATACATCCACGTCAGGAGTAAGATCAGCGCGGTTTCCCAGCCCGCTTGAAGGACTATGCCAAGCACCAAGGCAACAGGTACAGTCCAAAGAAGTAACTGCCTCGCCTGAGAAAGGCTCATGCGCCCTTGAGGAAGCGGACGCCATGGTTTGTTGATTGAATCCTCCTTCACGGACTCTGGGAGGCGCTGGTTGGCGACATCAAAGGCGATGAGATTGACCCAATTCCACAGCAGTACTAGTGGAGCGGCTCGGAGAACGATGGCCAAGGCGCCCGCGCTTTTAGTGCAGGTTGTCAAAGTGGGACTAACATATGCAGCCAAAAGCCCGAACCCAGTGTTTGGAATAGCAAACGTGATGAAGTCATTCTCGGTAAACTCCCAGATTAGGAACGGGAGCTCTGCCAATCGAAAGTGTCCTCGAGTGGTTGGCATGGGGCTGGTACCTCAAGGCTGCAGAGGAAATGCGAGTACAGGGGGTTGTGATACTGAAACGGTGTGGATTAGATACCTGGGTTGATGAGACTTCTTATATAGGTACCTCGGGTGATGGCCCGCTCTGGATTTTTATTATCTTCTCCTACTCTCTTCCCAATACACTATTCTAGAATGATGTATTCTATTTTTTCTCCGTATTACGGAGTATTTCTCGGGCATTTACTGCACACAGGGCTGTTTATCCATGGAGAATGGCACGTTCAGGCCCCAAAGATTCTTGTATGTCATCTGATCTGCTTCTTTGGTCTCATTGTCACCATTCCAACCGCCTGGCAATTCATCGCCGGCTACTTGCTCGGCTTGCTGTCCAGTATTCTCATCTATCGAATCTTCTGTCATCGGCTTCATGCATTTCCCGGCCCTAAACTGGCCAAGGCTTCTAAGCTGTGGCACTTGTGGCAGTCAAGGTCTTCTCGAAACCATTTCTTCATGGAGAAGTTGCAAAAGGAGTATGGGGATTTTGTGCGAACAGGCCCAGGCGAAATCACTGTTTTCCATCCTGATGTTTTCATGGCTATCGATGGACCACGAAGCAAATGTTACAAGGGGGAATGGTATGATTTGCTGCACCCAAATGACTCTCTCGTGAATATACGATGGAAGGAGATCCATCGGCCCCGACGCCGTATATGGATGCAGGGATTCAGCTCGAAAGGTAAGCGCATGTCCATCTGGAATCTATTCAAATTTCACTGACAGACCCCAGCACTTGCTGATGGCAAGTATCAAGCCGTTGCCTTGATTGACCAGTTGGATCGTTGTATCCAGGACGATATGGCAGTCGGCCGAAGCTCCGACATTTCGGACCTCATTTACTGGCTTAGCTTCGACCGTATGGCACAATTCGTCCTTGGCAGATCATTCAATGCGCTGAGCGATCCAGAAGGGCGTTTCATGGTAGAAACGTTGCAGAAAGCGTTGTCAATACTAGGACCATTGAGTCCAACTCCCTGGCTCGTGCAAATTATCCTTCACCTTTTCCCTCGCGTCGGAATCTTGAGGGACTGGTTTGCCACCACCGGCACTACTGCGAGGGAGTTGCGCAAGACAGAGGTAGGAGCAACCAAAAATTAGCACCTGGATACTATGAAAATACATCAGGCTAATTGTGGTTCGAAAAGGTCCCGGTCGAGATGTCTCAGGCCACTGCGCTCGGGTCATACCTTGTGAAGGCAGTCCACGATGATCCGACTCAAGATAAGTGGCTACCTGGAGATAGCCTTCTAGCCTTTGTCGCCGGAAGTGATCCAACGGCCGGCATCATACAGGGTCTTCTCTTCGAGCTTGCACGAAACCCACATCAAGCTGAGATCCTCTATCAGGAGCTCCAAAAGGAGAAGCAGGCGAATCCTGACAGCAACAAGAGAGATTATGTTCCCCGGTGCAAGCATCTCGAGGCTGCAATCTTCGAATCCATGCGTCTATATCCTTCTTTGCCCTCAGGAGGTCATCGGAAGACCCCACCTACCGAGGGGATCACAGTGGCTGGTGTTTACATTCCTGCCGACACCACCATAGTAGCTCCGCGATATGCCATCTCACGTCGTATGTACCACCCGTGGACTCATATTCCTTTCATCAACGTTCATCAATGGCGAGAATAAATTGCTGATGAAAAACCCTCTACTGGTAGGCGAGGATAGCTACGTTAAGCCCAATGAATTCGTTCCTGAGCGATGGACTACACGGCCTGAAATGGTCCTGAACCGTAATGGCTTTGTACCATTTGGAACTGGTAAGTGACTACTACTTTCTCTCTCCCAAGATCAAGCTACAAGCCGCATTTGATACTTACCATTACACGCTTAGCGTCCCGGAGTTGTCTTGGACGAGGTCTTGCCATGAACGACATGATGATGATCTCCGCACATATTATCCAGAATTATCGTATGAGATTTCCCCCAGGCGAGAACGGGGACAGTGTGCTAGAGAACTGGAAAGATCAGTTCACGTCATGCCTTGGTCGCTTTCAATTGAGATTCGAAAGACGGACAGATAGGACTGATACCGCTTGTATGTAGCGATGTTTCTATATCGAGATATACTTGTACCTAATTTGAAATGGTATGCATTATGTAAAGTATTTTTATCTCTTTACCCACGAGCTGATAAGTAGGGCGAAAAAGGTAATAATAGTAACAACGATGACAACAATAATGACGAAATTAATGATCAAAATAAGAACACAAATCATGGTAATAACGATAACATATCATTCTACGCGAGCCTAAGGACTGGTAAGTGTCCCCTGTTATGTAGGAAACACTTGGCAAAGGACCAATAAACATAAAATGGGAGGAGTTGCCGTGCAGAGGCAGGATGTGAGGTGGAGTTGCGGGTAGATTTGGGGCCCACAGCAGATGGGTTCCCACGTAACTGTATTACGGAGTACCATGGCATTAGTACTCAGGCTGTCTAACTCAGTCCACTTTAGGTGCGATGCATTGGTTCTACGTCATGGACTTGAGGGACAAACAAAGAAAATATGGGCCGAGAAACGGGTCATATGTTATATGCAGTGAAACGTAGTGTGCTGGGGGCCGTAAATTACCGAATGAATGTTTAATTGGACAGATATACCCCGGTCCCTGTCTTGACTCCCCACCGCTCTGTTACAGCTAGTCTTTCCACATCTTTACCATGTGGGTCCTTTAGGCTCCAGGTCTTGTGCATTCATCCGCATGCTTGCTTAGTCTGCCGTTGATCCCTAGGTACCAAGTGCTCTTCGTCACACCCTTTTCCAAGCGCGCTGGCAGAACGGCCAACAATCTTACATAAGACCCCTCATTTTCAACACTTCGGATCCAAACCTTACCTGGTTTTCTTTGAACTGTTCTTCCATCAATTGATTTTGTTTGTCATTCCTTTTCCCTTGCCATTCACATCTGGCATGATGGCACGGCGATCGTACGTCGCACTGCTTTTTACTATTGTGATTGTTCCACTTGCAATATGGCTAAGACCAGGTCGTCAATCATCATTGTGCCGCTGCTACCCAGGTGAACCATGTTGGCCTTCTGCGGGGGAGTGGGAGGCTCTCAACGTCTCCATCTCGGGCAATCTCCTTCCTATTGACCCCATTGGTAGCGTATGCCACATCGACTCCGCTTCTTACAACAGCGAGCAATGCGCAACTCTAATTGCCCGCTGGTCCGTCCCTGAAACGCATTATAGCACTCCATCATCTCCGATGGCCGCCTGGTGGGGCAATCACTCTTGTTCGCCATTCTCTCCAGCCGACAGCCCTTGCACCAACGGGCCTTTGGCGCAGTACGCAGCGAATGTCACATCAGCAGCCGACGTGAAAGAAGTCCTGAAGTTCACAAAAAGTCATAATATTCGCTTGGTCATTCGTAACACAGGTCATGACTACCTTGGAAGATCAACTGGAGCCGGTGGGGTGAATTTGTGGACGCACAATCTCAAATTCATCGAGACGATCCCAAGCTATGTTTCTGAAGGCTACAATGGCCCTGCTATGCGCATTGGGGCTGGAGTTCAAGGGTTTGAAGCTCAAAATGCGGCTCATGAATCCGGCTACGTGATCGTGACTGGATTTTGCCCGGATGTTGGAATCGCGGGGGGCTACACCCAGGGTGGAGGCCATGGCTCACTGGCTTCGCGATATGGCCTCGCTGCCGATCAAGTCCTGGAGTGGGAAGTAGTTACCGCTGGAGGAGAGCAACTAACTGCCTCACCTACTCAGAATGCCGATCTCTACTGGGCGCTCAGTGGAGGTGGCGGCGGGACGTATGCTGTCGTCCTGAGTATGACTGTCCGAGTATATCCAGAAGAGAAAACCTCCGTTGCGTCGCTGTCTTTCACTTCCGGCGCTGGAACAGACGCGACAGATGTGGAACACTTCTGGTCCGTAATAAAGACATTTATCGTGGACACACAGTCCCTTCTGGATGATGGTGGCGCGCATCTCTGGTTTGTTCTCCCCACTTCGTTGACTGGCGGTCCATTGATGTTCATGGCTGGGCCAATCACTTTACCTGGAGGTGGCTCAGAGGAGCTCCAATTCCATCTGGAATCTACATTGTTGAAGCTACAGGAGCATGAGATGCCGTATCGTACGTTTACTCCCGGATCCCTGTTTTGAACCCTCGTTCCCTAATCCCCCTTCAGAATATACCATCAACGATTTCCCAAGCTATCATGCTGCGGTTGCAACCCAACCAGTGAATATCTCCGACGTTCACGTCGGGGGCCGTTTAATCTCCCGAGCATCGATTCAGTCTCAGCCAGATCACTTCATCTCGGCAGCTAAGGGTATTGTTGAGCTTGACACTGCCTTTTCTGGCTATCACATGAACGTTTCCCGACCCAGAAATGCAAAAGATCAAGGATTTTACTCTAATGCAGCCAACCCCGCTTGGCAGACAACTGCATCTTCTGTTGTGATTGGAATGTAAGCCTCCGCTATCTCTCCTTGCATATTTTCACGTGCCTACCAGCCTCCTAACACCGGAAATATCGTATAGTCCATTCAGCCACACAGACCGCCAGCTGAATATTGACGGACAAAAGCTCATGACAGATGTACTGATGCCAAAAATTGATGCACTGGTACTTCCTGGCGAGGTGGCGGGCATCTACGGCAACGAAGCCGACTTCAACACCCCAGATTGGCAAACAACCTTCTATGGTGAACACTATGACCGACTCCGGGCTATCAAGGATAAATATGACCCCGATCAGATCTTCTATGGTCGCACTGGGGTAGGAAGTGATCGATGGGTGGAACATGCTGATGGGCGGCTGTGTCGGCTTTGAGGAGGCCCACTCCCTTTGTGATTGTATGGTAACCTCCCGGATTTAATGAATACACATATAGAGAAAGTAAGGCCACTGAGTAACGTTGAAAAACATTGAACTTCTAGTTACGCGTCGGATTCTTCAGGATTGGAAGCTTCACCTTCCTACATAATAATTAGAATATTTGAACACCTAACAATGGAAGAATTAGACAGAGTAGAGGAACATATGTATAGGTTCTATTTTCCCTTATGTTTCGCGAGGGAAAATTCTAGGTATAGGTCCTCCAAATATTGAAATGTGCATCCCAAACACATCATTTCCTGGACATTTCCTGGACATTTCCTGGAAAATATTCATCATATGAGACAGGCATGCGAAATATACCCCCTTGGCGCGACTGGCCTTGAGTTTGGGCTGTGCCAATTTAAACAATATGAATATCCGTGCGAACACCAATGCCTCCCGCCCGCTCCGGATGAGTTGAGGTAGCTGGAGGTACTCCTAATGTCGAGGTACTTTCACGATGATAAGCGCCCTTCGTCTTGGATATAGAGGTTTTGTGCAAAGGTAGCGCATCCTCATCAGTGATGCTGTATAAGGTTTGACCTTCGCTAAAAAATGGACCCTGCCTCCCTGTAGCCCGTCGGCGCACAAAGCTATTCATCATGCCTGAAGATCCACCGGGGCTTCTATTGGAGTATTTCCGTTGTGTGCCAAAGATTAATGGGCCCATGGCAGGCAGCGAGGCACAAATCATTCCCACATTGACTTCAAGGATGGAGAAGAGACCAATCAAAGCCATTGATGCAGTCACGTCGCTGGTGTCTAGAGTCTCAACAAAAACGACTCGGGTGAGATTCATGGCGCAAATTCTATGTGAAAGTCTATGATTAGTAACCGCATAACAAATATCCCGGAGCTATACCCCCTGGTATAGCAAGATAGAGGCGAGCAGCAAACTCACAGGAGACCAAGGCCGAAAATACCGCTCAACATCGCCTTTCGCACCCAACTCAGTTTGAGCTTCCAGAGTTGAGGAAGAGGAAGGATGACGATTCCGAGATCTAGCAGCATGTTGATGATAGCGGTAATGAGATCCATCTTGGTACTGTCACCGCAGTGGCCACCCTGCATGGTGATGTCCCAGTTCTTTTGAATGGGCTGACAGAGGAGACCCCCAACCAGGAACATAGCCGCCATCAACATGACACTGAGCACACCAATCGTATAGGCCAGAATCTTAAAAGTCTTGCCGCGGAAAATGTCCAAGTACAAACTCAGCATGGAAAACTTGACCAGGGTGGTTGCGGTGGCCCAGATAAACTCTTCAGCTAGGACAGCCTTGATGGCGCATGTTAGGCTACCAGTTGGTCATAAAGTACGGATGATGAGCGAAGGAGAGTAAAGCGTTGCGTACCTTCAGAGAAGTCTCCACCTTTGCAGGGTATAGGGTGTAAGCGGCCATGAGAGGGACCCCAATGGCGTTTGTAATTCCCCAGAGGAATATTGATGAGTAAACGATAGCAAAGATGTATCCAGCGAAATAGAAGTAGTCCATAGGTGCTAAAGGTCGGGGACTTTTCGTCACAACCCAGATGCGAAGTCCAAGGAAAACCGTGATGATCACCATGCTGACGGTTGTCACAATGAAGGCACTGCGGCCGTGTGGGGTAGACAGGCCGCCATGAGGATACTCCATGCTGAGTTGACCTGAACCAAGTGAAGCACAATATCTGTCAAGGAAAGAAATAGTTCGCAGGAGGCCTCCGGAGGCGCTTGTGTGGCAGGGAGCCTGAAAAGATTTGCTCACTCATTTGTATTAGACTAATACGCTCCTAGTTGAAAGGTATTTGGCAAAAGTCTGGCTCTCATACTTTTTGCCCCCAACCTTAGCGTGCGTATGATGTTCTACTGCATATTTGTCCTGCAGGCGAGCGGTAATGTTTGTCACGTTTTGGGAAGAGCTGGATCTACCGATCCCTACCTGATGATCACATGTGGGGGGCGGATGTCACCTACAGACTTGGATCGGTGCAGCGTGGCATCTTTGCTCACTCAATACATGGGGTATGCCTTGTCCGGACAGGAGGCTGTGTACATTGGGGTCGAAAACATGTATCGGGGACATTTCCCTCCTGGGTATTTGATCGGCCATGCAATAATCACGCTATCCTTGCTAGCATCCCTGTACAATACATAGACTCGGGATGAATCTTTCTGCATGAGATTCTGTTACAACCCGTTACACGATACCGCTAAACTTAGTCGTATTCTTAATCCACCGGCAGGCGTCGCTTTCGACCCGAGCAAAGTGTAAATCCTTGGTCCAAATGGCCCCCATTGTTTAGCGCTTCCGAGATATGAGCGCGACGATCACTTCGGCAAATTCATCAAATTCCGGTTCCAGATGCGTAGAGTATGCGTCTGCTTTTCTAATGTACAGAATCCAATCCACTGGCCAGGCTTTGCCTAAGTTTTATCCCACAAACTCCCATCATAACAACCCAGCTTCCAACCTCGAGCTGCGCAGACATGACTGTCGAATCCGATACACAGGTGGCCATCGTCATATGTACGGGATCATACCACACTCCCGTTTTATATCAACCTTTTATGCAGGCTTTGATCTCCAACGGATTTGAGGCTCACTGTCCTCAGAGATTAACCTGCGATCTGAGTAAGCTCAACGTCGGAGACGTCCGAAATCCAGATTTCGACCGGGGTCCACCTCCAGAGGGATACCCAACCGACCTGGACGATGCCGTAGTCGTGAGACAGTTACTGCACAAGCTCATTGACCAGGAGAACAAAAATGTCCTCTTGTTTGGTCATGCTACGGGTGCGGTGGTCGCCACCCAAGCCGCAATCCCCGAGCTGCATTACCGAAACCGTCAATCTCAAAACCAGAAGGGTGGAGTTATTGGCATTTTCTATGTGGGAGGAATGGTGGTTCCTCTTGGCGAGTCGGTTCACACTTTCTTCCACCCCAAAGATGGAAGTTGGACCCCCCCGCCATTTGTGCGATTCTACGTATGCTTTCCATCACTGCCCCTATATTGCCCTCAGCTTGAATGCCTACCACTATGGATTGAAGAGAAGCTCTTCCTCACATCTAAGCTTTGTCTATACTCGCTACTGGGTGCTAACTACATGACTTTAGAAACATGGCAAAGAAGGCCTAGCAACCCCAACGGAAAACCAGAAATACCTTCTTGTTGGATTGAATGCCGAAGAGGTTCAGAAATGGTCATCAGAAATGACCGCCTCGCCAGTCAATACTGGTGTTTTGACAAACGATATTTATTCTACCTTGCCATGTGGCTATCTGGTCCTCGACCATGATACTTGCTTGCCCCCGGCATATCAAGAAAAGATGATCTCGATGCAGAGCCGGCCTGGCAACGAATTCAGGGTCTACCATGCGCCGTCGGGCCAATCGCCACAGCTGACCTGGATAGAAGGCTTAGTTGGAAAGGTGATGGAATTCACGCAGCACATTCAAAGTCTCCAGTAAGCTTGTAGACTGGTTCAGATGCAGTTCAGATAGCAATATTAAAGATTACCATGTGCTGTACTACCACCTCCACTGTCGATTTTTTGCCGAAGATAGCTGCGTTCATGCTATAATTTGTTCCAAATCTAACGTGCATAGTTGCTGCCGAATCCCTTACATGTGTTTCATCCACACCTTTTATATACCTTCCCCAAAAACAGCCTCTACATATAGTTTTTGAAGTCATGTATATGTTAAGATGCATATGGGCTATGTTCGCTAACAACACGCATCTGACTAATCTTGGACATGTCGATATATTACATTCATTCTGCTTGAAACCACCATAGTACCTATTGAGTACCTTTTTCGTTCCAGATCTCCATCGGGCAATGGCAGCTTTCAGCGCCGACATAAACGTCCATCCTCGCGCTGCACCCAGCTTTCACTTCCCACCGCGGTTGCCGCATATAAAAGACCTCTAGGATCGTATTTTTGCTTGATTTTAAGTAGGCGCTCATACTTATCACCATAGAAAGTTTGCTGCCAATGCGGCTGATTGACATCTGCCTCGTTTAAATAGGCGCCGGCTCCCGGAGTGATCGACTCGATATATGGAAGGAGGACATCAGTGGTTGTCTTCATATGTTGGGCGTCAAGGGATTGGTTTGTTTGGCTTAATGGTCTAGAGGAAAGTTAGTCTCTCTCGTAGCAAAAGATGGGGGTAACTCTTACAGTCCAAGAACGACATCTATGGCGGCCTCACGCCAGCCTGGATTGACTGAGTTTGCGATAGCCTGCCCAGGCGAGGACAGCGAAGCATTGACTGAGACCCCAGATACAGCTGCCCCATAACTGGCGATGCGGCGGAGTCGGTTGGCTACAGTCCTCGGCTCGCGGTCTAGCACGTGGCGTGGGACGAACCGACCGGCTACATTGTACTCGGTCACATTGACAACTGGACTCATCTTCTCAAAGCTGGTGTAGAAGGTAGGAAAGCTGCTTATTTGGTAGGTATAGGGTAGGTTGGTGCGTTTTAAGGCCTTCAGCATGGGGGCCAGGATCGCCTCCAACTGCTTCTTGGTGCCCCCGGGGATGGTGATTGGGGTGAGCTCGAACGCCTCGCTTGTGATATACCAGACGCTGGCGCCACGGGCATCTAGCAGTGGACCGAGAGTGCTGTTCATGAAGATATCGAAGACATCATTGAAAGCGGCCCTGGTGGTGCTGTTGGTGGTTATGATGAGTTCGGCGGTGGCGGTTTGCATTTCTGGATGAGCAAGGCTGATCATCGAGACAACAACACCGTAAGTGCCTCCACCACCCCCAGCTAACGCCCAATACAGATCGGAGTATTCATTGTCTGGAGTCGCTGTTACCAACACCCCCGTGGGCGTGACGACTTCCCAAGATAAAACCTGGTCAGCCGCCAACCCAAACCGTGAGACCAGCTGGCCATGTCCGCCGCCTTGACTGTAGCCCCCAGCCAGGCCAATGGTGCGACAGTTGCCCCCGACGACAGTGAAATTCCGCTTGCTGGCCGCCGCGTTGGACTCCCCAACCTGGACCCCAGCCCCAACCTTAATTGCCGATCCGTTGTAATAAGACGACTGATAGTCAAGGAACTCAATGTCCTTTAGGTGATGTGTCCAAAGTGCTATCGCCCCTGCTCCAGTTGATTTTCCTAGGTAGTCATGTCCCGTGTTGCGTACAACGAGGCGGATACGATTTGCTGTGGCGAAGGCAATTGTCTTCTGGATATCTGTGGATGACTCCACTCGAACAGCATACTGCACATAGGTTCCGATGATGCAGCGCGATGAAGGGCCCAGAAAGGGATTACAGCTTTGGTTGGTATAGAATCCCGCCATGATGGAAGAGGAACTCTCATAGTGAGTACTGGTAAGGTCCCACTTTGCACGCAGGTCCTCACAGGCTGAAGCGTTGTAAGCGCCGAAGGGTCCATCACTATGACAAACACTGCCGATTGGATCGGTGGCAATAAGCCGTCCTTTCAACGTGCGGTTGAAGGCTGCCCACTGCGAGATGCTGGGCCAGCATGGCTCACCTGGGAAGCAGTAGCAGTCTTCCTTGGCCTGGATGGATAGTGCATGAGAAAATTGCACAAAACCGATGATCAACAGAAATGACAAGCCGTATAGGACATTCGAGGGTCCCATAGAGATGACCATGATTGTCTGGTCCTTTCAATAGAAATACAAAGGTAAGAAAAAAAGAAACATCTGTTCCAAAGTAGTCCCGCAGTGTCTCTGATATAAATATATTTTCATTTCGAGTCCATAGAGGTAGTAGGCTGTGTTGTTGGTTCTTTTCCCCACCAAAATCTAGTGTAATACCAAGTGGGGGCAGTACACGTTTCGATACAGGCGATCGCAGTGAAATTACAATTAGGATAAATTTTCAGCCGCATGTAACTCGGTTAGCTTCTCTGGCCTATATCGCCTATATCGTCCCACATCCGCAGGCCGTGTATAACACGTACACGAACGTGCGCGTTACGGACCCACTAAGATGAGAAGCTAAAAACAGTACCAGCTAAGCTGACAAGGGGGTACAACTTGGAACCTGATACGTTACAATACGTGTGGATTGTTCATACCCGTCATATCGCTGTTTTCTCCTGTTAGTCGCTTTCTAAGTGTATCTTCATCAGGAATAGCGCGTGACGAGTTATGCCGATTCTTGCAGCACTAATATCGCACACGTCGCATGGAGCTTCTCTAATTTGCAAAGTTGTACGTCACTATTTTGATGCTTAGCTAATACAAGCCAATCCTATTTCTGAGAGCCGCTTTGGTAGACACGCATCTGGTTTTTGTCCAAAGGCAAACTGTGTGTCAATTTACCAGTCCTGGAATTTCCACCGAACCAATCAGCAATCTCAAGCCTGATCGCCCTTCTATCCAATTACTCAATGACAGTCACCTCAGTATCCAAGCTCACCAAGGGGATACCAGATGAACTCATGGTGGCAGCATCTTGTGAACGTAGTCATGTAATTCGGTTTCATTAAGGCCATAATACAGACGGTCCCAGTATGCACAGTTCCAAGCTTGAGTTATCTGTCCCTAGTAGTCATATGGCGGGACTTGGAAGGATCAGGGAGCAGCCTGAGCAACCCCGAATCTCTTAGAGAGAACAATAAATTGACAAGTGGCAAACGCAGATCGGAAAGACGTCATGTCCTTATCTTCGAATGCTTTGCGAATATTCTCTTGTGCTCCCTCCCAGTCCACGAATCCCAAAGCGTCCACATTCTCCCGAGTAGTCAGGCGAAGAAATAGTTGATGCAGGGGGCCATTTTCCGGGAACCTTGTCGGTCCAAGGTACGGCTTCTTCGTTCGCGTGTAGATCTCATCTGTGACGAACGGGCGTACTGCTTCTCGTAAGACGTACTTCTCCGTTACAGTTCCATCTTCCAGTGAGCATTTAATCTTCAGGCTAGGTGGAAGACTATTTGCGTATTCGGTAAGATGGTGATCTAGAAATGGAGGTCGAGTCTCAACGTGGTGGACCATGTCGATATTGTCACCCAGATACCGAAGTAACAAGTTGGAGAAAAAGCCTTTCGTAAAGACATACTCTGCAGTATGCAGGGGATGCCAACGTCTCATTATTGCCTCACGAATCTGTCCGTCCAGACTTTCGACCTGCGCGGTTTCGGGGATAGTTGTGGCATACATGTTCGTCCATTCGGCGAAAGGTAGACTACCGATTGACGATAGAACTGTCAGAATTGAGGAGTGGTTGAGCATTCTCTGAGTGGATGCAGGGGCTCTCTTGATATTCGGAAAGCTGGCCCCTGACATACTTGTAATATTCAGCTTTTCAGCTAGTTCTGCAAGCTCAGTCTCAGATAGCGAGTCGGGCCATGAGGGGTCGGTTTCAAGCATGAAATCGTGCCTCAATTCCGCATATCCCCCAAAATGCTCATCGGAACCCTCACCTATTTGCATACAATATAAGAACCAGGAGAATAGGCGTGGAGTAATGATCACGAACCTGTTAGAATGACTTTCATTCCGTGAGACTTAGCGACTTCGGCCATGGCAAGTCTCCCAATGCCATTGGTGTCCGGCAGGGGGGCTTCACTGTGCCAAATCGTATCCTCAAACTTTGAGACAATGATATCTTCTGTTATTGATACCGGATGAAAGTCAACACCAAGCCATTCGGCCGTGCGCTGTGCAATATCTGCCGGGTATTAGTCCCGCAATCCAGAGAGAAACAGTAGGCGAAGACAATCATACCGGATTCATCTGCCCCGCTATTTTTGTCAAACTGCACTGTGAAGCATTTGATCCGTGACAGAAGATGGCTATCATCGCTTCCCAGTCGAGCACCCTCCTCTTTGACCAGATGAGCGACCATGCCAGCCACTGCGGAGGAATCAATTCCGCCACTGAGATAGATTCCCAATGGCACATCGGCGCGAAGACGAATTTTAATGGCTTCCATCAGGTGGTTTCGAACATTATCGATCATCTCCGCTTCTGATCGAGTTTCAGGGGTTCTCTGAAATATTTACTTAGAGGCCATGGATCTATACCATAGAAGATAGAACCTTTACTTACTTTGTCTGGATACTGAGCATCCCAGTAAACGGCATCCTGAATAGGTTTGAAGCCCCTGCTTATCACGTAATGCCCAGGAGAGATCTGCGTTATATTAGAAGGGGTGATTTATCTCATGAAGGGCCACAAACCGAATGGACCCCTTTGAACATCGTCCCAGCACCAAACGTCCAGCCACATTCCCTGAGGCTTTGAACATCCCACTCGGGTTTCCACCCAAATGGAAGGAAGCACTTCATTTCAGTCGCCACGAGAAGGCGACCATTGACGACGGTGTAATAAAGTGACTTGACTCCAAACCGGTCTCGCGCAGCAACAAACACCTTTCTACGGGCATCCCACAAGATGACGGCGAATTCACCTCGCAGGTGCGACAGGAAGGATAGACCATAGTGTCGATAAAGAGCCAGCACAACCTCGCAGTCACTTAAACTTTGAAAATCGTACTCGTCACCCAGAAGCTTTCGATAATATTCATCGTCGTACAATTCACCATTCACGACAGCGTGTACATCATCTACACTGTCGTGAAAGGGCTGGTTACCTCGTGGGCTCAGGTCCACGATGGAGAGTCGGACATGTCCAAGATCTGAAGAGGGTCAATATCTCAATTGTTCTGCGAAGAAACAAAATACTTACGAACCTTGCCATCCTCGCTCGCCCACTGACCGCGCGCATCGGGTCCACGGTGCTGAATGGTATCTAGACTCTTGCTGAGCTGATCATCTAAAGATGACAGGTGTTCCTCTGTCGACGGTATGGGGTAGCCTTGGAGTGAAAACACGGCACTGATTCCACACATGGTTGTTGTTTTCTTGGACAGTGTAAAATGAGATATTCCAACAGTATAGATCGTAGCTGGACTGGTTCATGTTACACCTTGACTTCTGCCACTTAAAATTATGAGCCGTCGCGGCTTAGGCGATCCTAATTTCTCTTCGGTGCCTACATGGGGGCGTAAGGAAGCGGGGATTGGAATGTCCAATGATGTTCGTTAAGGCGTTCGGCTGGAGGGGCCCGAGCGCTGACTACGATCACACCAGCCCAGTCGGTGCGGTTCCCCATCAGATCCCCCGCATCCAGGCGTCCAAAATGCTACCCTAGAGAAGGATTGCCGTATTATTGGACATGCTCAAAATGGGCCCACGTGTGAATACCCGAGAAACAGATCTGAATTCTGAGGTTTTGTCTCGGGTGAATATCTCAAAAACTGTTTTTATTTTCTCAAAATGGAGGTCGGATGAGCTGGTGATTCATCAATTTGCACGGTCGGAGAAAAGAGAAAGGAAGAGGTTCTATAAACAGGCTCAAATTGTCCAAAATTAAACCAGTCAGGATTAGAACACGAATGGAGATGCCTTGATTCCATGAAAAATGATACGCGCAAAAGAACCGCAGAAATACAATGATTTGCCTATTCTGCACGCTGAGGTACCTATACATACCTTTTGCTGGTTACCACGGGTAATTCACCAAAATAGGTCGATACCGGAGATATTCATTGCACGACGACGTAACCTAGAAGCAAATTCTTTTATTCAAAGATTTAGACATTATAGACAGCTAACCATAGCAAGAGAAATAAATAATATAAGCCATTACTGGGCGAATCTGAGAGACAACCATCCAACTACTAGTTGAAGAATTTCAATCAGGAGCACTTGGCCGTCTTTGTCGCAGTCACAGTATGAGTCGACGTCGTGCTTACAACCTTGGTAGAGGTAGAAGTAGCACGCTCCGTGATGGTGACGGAAGGACTGTTCGTCACCGTGGATGTTTTGATCACAGTGCTTGTAGTTGCGGGAAGAGTGGTAGTGCTCTTAATAGTTGTCGTCTTAGTAGTGGTCTTGGTGGAGGCAGGCAGCGAAAGCGTGCTCTTCACTACTGTCGTCTTAACACTGGTAGTTGTCGCAGTTTCACCAGGTGCAGTCACTGTAGAGGTCTTCTCGACTGCGCTGGTGACAGTGCTAGTGACCGTGGACGCTTTCAGAGTGGTAGTCTTACCCACTGAAGTTGTCTCGATAGTGGTGATGGTCGATGTCACGGCTGGGATCGTGGTACTCGAGACCTTCGTAGCCAGGGATGTCACAGTCTCTGTAACAGTGGAAGCCTTCACTGAGGTCGTCTTTGTGGTGACCGAGGTAATATAATCGGTTACAACTGGCAAAGTTGTGGTTGCAGTCTTGGTGACGATATCGACATCGGTGACATAGACAGTCACTACGTCAGTCACATCCCGAGGGAAAAGACCACGCTTCATCTTCTTTGTGGCAGCATCGCAGCTTATCGTTGTTGTTACGGTCTTGGTAGTTGCCTTGGTGGAAGTGGAAGTAACAGTTGAAGTTGTTGCCTTCGTACTGATGGTCGTTGTGCCTCCAGTCCCGATCGTCACGTAAATGGTGGAAGTTGTTTTTCCAGCCTTGGCGCTTGTGGTTTTGACACTTGTGATCGTCGCAGTATCTGTGATGGTCTTAGTGGAGACTTCGGCAGTGATTGTCGATGTTGTGGTCAATGTGCTCTTCACCGTCGTGGTAGTGGCCTTTCCAGTGACAGTCACGGTGTCTGTAGTTGTGGACTTATCAGTCGTGGTAATTGTCTTTGGATTGGGTGTAACTGTTGAGCCCACATCAACTGTCACAATCGAGGTCTTCGTGGATGTTTTTGTCGGCTCAGTCACAGTCACAGTGGTTGTGATAGTTGACTTTGCGGTGGTGGTCTTTGACACAACATCAGGGGTAATTGTCAGAGTGATAGTGGACTTCAAAGTCGAAGTCTTGTCAGTGGGTGTAACTGTGGACAGAACATCAGAAGTAGTTGTGGCCACGACGTCGATCGTGCTGGTAACAGTCTCTGTGGAAAAAGAGAAAGATACAGTGGAGGTGGTCGTGGGGGTGACTACAGCTGACGTGGTGGTCGATGCAGTACCCGCGATGAACGGTACCCCGTCAACGTGCGTCAGATCAATCCAAGAAGTAGTGGCAAAAAAGTTATCCAGTTCAAACTGAACGACCCCGGTATCATTGAGCTGTGTGGCAAAGGATGCACGACCCGAGGTGCTTGAACCCGGGCCAATGTTGCCATATTCTGCAAAGGTGACACCATCAGTTTGTGGGCTGGAAGACGACCATTCATTCCAGCCAGCAGACTCAACACAGGAGTCAAGGTAAGAGTCGATGTAAGCAACTCGAGCGTAGGAATTCCAAGGCCGACCGAGAGAGATCTTCGACATCGACCCTGCACCAGTGGACGGTACGATGGTACATTGATCGAAGACAAAACCTCCAGCAGTTGCAGAGGTAGCACGCTTATCAGCAGTGAGGTTAATACCGTCCTCATTGGGCGAAATCGTCGTGTTGAGGAAGTAACCAGCTCCACTTCCCCAAATCATGTCGATATTTCCCTCCACGTATCCGTTCGACATCCACAAGTAGCCATTGATCAACAGCGCATCTTGGTTACCTGTTACTTGGCAACCTATTTCATCTGTCAGAATTGTTTCACAAAATGACAGAGATATGAATCATGTGACTTACCATAGAGACTAGCATACTTGCTTGACTTCACGGCGAAGCCCAGAGATGCGATATCTTTTTGGGTGCCATTGTTGTTCACGAAGTTGATGTTTATCGCCTGCCAAATATGTTAGCCATGACTGTCTCAGCAACAAAAGCAAAGGCAAAAGGCAAAAGACATCAAAGTAAAAATACAACCAAGTGGAACGTACCTCGAAGTAGTTGCCGGTAGCATAAACAGTTGCACTGTCCGAGTTAGACTCATCTGCGCCAGTGTCGACACCCCTGTTGTACTGAATGGTGACTTGGTTGCTGGAATAGTCGTAAGTAGATTCCGAATAACCAACCAAAATAACAGTCCCAGACTTGCTGATGACAAGCTGTTCCTCATAGGTTCCAGGGTAAATGAAAATGGTAGGGGTGATCTTTGAAGAAGTGGGAATCGCATCAAGGGCGCTCTGGATGGTATCGTACGTCGTGGTATTACTTCCTAGGCTGCTCTTCGAGACAATGTAGGCTCCATTGGGTGGCGTTGTTCCATCGTATGCCGCAGTAGCAGTAGCAGTAGCCGAAGATGTAGCCGTGGCAGTCGCGGACGTGCCCGAGACCGAGGTGGGGGTATCGATTGAGTCCCAGTAAGTCATGTCAATCCAGTCTGTGGAATCCATGGCACTTTCGAGAGAGTAGGTGTCCTCTGTGAGAAGAGTAGCATAGCCGAAAGCCTCACGAGCAGCCTCGTTATTTTCCCAATTGCCAGGACCCGAGTTGTTAAACTCAGCGAAGGTGACAGCACCTGTACGAGGATCGGTAGTCGACCAAACCTTCCATCCAGAAGGGTTGATAACATCGGTCATATAAGAGTTTTTGATCACGACAAGTGCGTACTCGGAGTAGGGGCGGCCAAGGTACACAGTCTCTGTGAGATCAACAGTAGCATCGGCTGCGGCAGTGAACAAAGTCTGGTCAAAGATGTATCCTCCGATCGCACTGGATGAGGCTCTGCTTTGTGCTGTGATTGCCGACTTTGCCCGTTTGGCTCCGATTGTGCAGCCCTTGAAGTAGGCCTTCGAGTAACCCCAAATGAAGTCAATTGCACCTTCAATATATGAAGACTCGTAATACTGGTAGCCGGTGGTGCTTCCAGTGAGGAGGGTATCCTGCCAACCTTGGAAGTAGACGGCTGTTGGGTGAAATAATTATTAGCAACGCTCGAAAGAAGAGAATTAATTAGAAACATACCATAAAATGCGATGTGGTTTCCATAGATTGAGGCTGCCAGTGTCACGTATGATGATTCTAAGCCATCAAGATTGTCCGAATTGATGATGTTGACATTGTAGAATGCGATCTTGGTCGAGGCAGTAGCGATAGTTGCAGTCTCAGCATCAGAGTGGCCGGTTGGCAAAGGGGAGACAGAAAGGCCACGAGAGAAGGTGATGGTAACCTCGTTATCAGCATAGCTTTGACCAGGGTTTCCAGTGGTGTAACCAATGATCATGACAGGACCGTCTCTTTCAATAGAGGGAACTTGCTCATCATAAGTTCCAGCATACATGAAGATCACCTGAGTCGTGGTATCGTCAGGAAGCGACGCCAGCGCATCAGTCAAGTTGCTGTAGGAACCATCAATAACTCCAGCGACACTGACCAAGACAGCACCAGTGGGAGGGGTAGTACCACTCGTGGGGTGAGTCCAGGTGGCTGCCGCTGTAGATGTAGAAGTTGAGGTCGAGGTGGTACTAGATGCGGTAGACGTAGCCGTTGAACTGGCCCCTCCAGTCAGATCGTAGGAGGGAGTGTAGCTGTAGGCGTCCATATCGAGCCAAGTAGTGTCGCCGATCCAGTTAGACAATGTGTAAGCCTCAGCCTCAGTCTCAGTCAAATTAGTGGCAAACGATGCACGGCTACTGGACCAACTGCTCGGACCAGTGTTGTTAAACTCTCCAAAAGTGACATAGTCGGTTTGAGGGGCGCTCGTTGACCAAATGTGCCAGCCAGCGGGGTTGATATGCTTGTCCAAGTATGAGTTCATGTAGATAACGCGGCTGTACTCCGAATAAGGTCTTCCGAGCCAGGTGTCCTGGTAGGTACTACCGTAGGTAGAGGTGTAGGTTACAACACACTTGTCAAACACGTAACCACCCGTCGCAGTCGATGAAGAACGACTCATAGCGGCTATACTTGCGCCCGCAGTGTTAGCTGCAATGACAGACTGGTAGAAGTATGCGGTTGAGAATCCCCAGATATAATCGACGGAGCCTTCAACGTAACAGTTGGAGAATACTTGGGTGCCTTTGTTGGCGAGAAGAGTATCTTGGTATCCAATAAAAGAGCACCCATATGCCTGGACAGTGCCGTAGAAATCAGCAGCGAGAGCAGCGGTGTTGGAGGTCTGAGGATAGGTGTTCTTAAAATCGATGTTGTAGATAGCCAATCCCTTGCCATCACTGTTCTTGGCGTTGATAATCGGAGTAGACTCATCTTTACCAGCGCTAGTCAGCTCCCCATTCGAGTACTCGATGGTGACGGTGTTCTGAGTATAGTCGTTCTCAAATACGGTTTCACCGCGAAGAATGGTCTTTCCAGTGCGAGTGATAGAAATCTGCTCGGTGTATGTACCGCTCTTAACGTAAATAGTGTATTCGTTCCCGTCACTAGGAAGGGCCGCAATAGCGGCTGTGACGTTTTTATAAGGGCCCGAGGTCGGATCGACCACATATGTAGATGTGGCGTCAGTGGAGGTGGTGGTAGCGGAAGAAGCTGCTGTTGTCGTAGAAGCCGAGGTTGCTGCGGAGGTGACGGCGGAGGTAGCAGCTGAAGCAATCGAAGTTGTCGCGATCACGTCTGCACCTTCGATGGCGGCCAAGACGGAAGAGTCAACCCAGGTGGTATCTGAGGAGGCGTAGGTAGGGTAGGCGGCAGCAAAGATAGCAGCGACGCTGTATTCTGACAAATCGGCTGCATTCAAGAGAGAGCAATACTTTGATCGAGTGGCAGCGTTGTTTGAATAGGCCCCTGCGCCAGTGTTGGAGTACTCAGCGACAAGATTTTCACCATCTTGGGTTGTGGAGTCAACATGGGCACCAGAGGCAGCAATGAAGCTGCCCAATACGGAGTTTCGGTAAACGACAACAATTCCAGCGCCATTTGCACTAGCTAAAAAGACATTGCTGTTGGATGCTCCCGACTTCTGGGCCACTGTAACGTGGTCGAAGACAACCGTTGAGTTATAGAGGATCGATGAAGTGGAAGTGGTACCCTTCATGTAGGTCACAAGTGCAGAACTATCGACAGGCACAATCTCAGTGTTGTAAACATAGATACTTGCGCCTCCATAAATAATCTTGTCAAGGGCTTCGATGTAGGAGTTTGCAATAACACCGAGACCGACACTGGCAGTGATTCCCAACGTTCCGGTCGAAACGATTTGGCATTCATAGAAAGCATATTTGTTTCCTTTCAGAACCATCGCGCCATAGGCTGTAGCGGTGTTCAGAAAATTGACATTCTTGAAGGCCACTTGTTGGACGTTGTTATTCACAGTCAAGACAGTGCCGGCGTTAGTGATGGTGACCTCGTTCTGGGAATAATCATCCGCATCGCTACTTTGGCCGATCACAGTGACTGTCGGGGTTGCTGAGATAGTAATTGCCTGAGTGTAGGTACCAGCAGAGACGGTGACTGTTGGAATTCCATGGCTCTGGGCGTACAAAATTGCGTCGCCAATCGCCGTAAATTGGGCACTGCCATCCGTTGCGACAGAAACAACGGTTGTGGAAGCTGACTTGAATTAGTATTGTGGAGCTTTCATGTCGATGTAAGCTTTCAATTTGGACTCACTAGAAGAAGTCGTGGTAGAAGTAGAACTAGACGTGGACGTGGACGCAGCCGTGGTCGCCGGAATGGTGGTGCCGGGTGTCGCGGAAGCAGCAGCTAGACCGACAATTCCCAGGAGAGAAAGGAGACGCATCTTGACAAGCCTAGAAAGGCAAGCAGAAATAATAGGCGTCACACCAGGGGAAATAATCCTACCAATTTAGCGCCAGCTGTGAAGGCTTCGGGATGGTCTATCAAAAAATCAAAGGACTATCGATTACATTTTGGAATGTGGATAATATATAGCCATTTGCTTTACTGGAGACTTAAAGAGAGACGAACCAAAATAATATACTAGTGTGGCGTTGCAAGAAATCTGTGCTACTTCCACCACTTGCAATCTACATGTCTTAGGCATAAATAACCGAGGTGTTCGTACCAACGTCAGGAATGACAAGCTTAATCTGGGTTGTACCACATATCAATGGTTCCTAGGCAGTTCCAGGCCCACAGCATCGGGATTTATGAACTGAAATGGCTTTTTCAGAGATACCCGACTGTGATCATCGTGGCAACGGTCTTGTCCGACCCGGTCAAAATGTCGGACTGGTGTTATCGGGTAGCCGGATTCCGTAGATGAAGCCCCCCCACTGGACCAATTCTGGATTGCTCCGAGCCTCAATAGTTCAGCACAGTGGCCTCTAGTCAGAATAATGTGCACCACATGGTACCTGTTCTAGACCCAATTCACACGTGGCTTGATCACTGAAAAGGAACCGTGCCAATCAATGACCCTTGTTGTGTAAACATATAACGGGAAACTATGTCCAAAGCTTAAATAACGCTAAATTTTAGCGAAAAGTGTCATTTTTCTGACAGGAGCACCGGAGAAATTGCGAGACACGTCATAAATTGTAGTCCAGTGGTTTGCCCCCTGAGCGTAGAAATTCTAAAGACCTTGAATTTTTATTCCTGACACCAGTAGCCAAAAACACGACCAAAAACACGGTCAATAATCTCGGACTCGACCACGAGGCTAAGTCCCGGTCGGAAATGTGTCCGCAAGCGCATTAGACCCAACCACAAATAGTCGAATTTGTGGCGCAGTCAACACAATCTAGGAGATAAGATGCAAAGCGCTACGGAAAATTTGTCCCGTCTTGCAATTGTCTGGCACTTTTGGCGCTTGGCCAAGCCCATCCTGTGGATTGGATTTTCCACCAAGAGAATTCCACGGAACTTACCGGCGGGCGATATAGATCGATCGAGCCTGTGTACGAGGGAAAAGACTGGCAGAGACAAAATACCCGATCGTCCGCCGCAGCTCCGTAGCTAAGGCGCACCGTGGCCATGAAATGCATCACGTGTCAATGTGGTATGCGATACCCACCATTGTGTTAATTTACATGCTTTGAACCAATCCCAAAGAGAATACAGCAGAATGAAACCAAATTACCATAGTTCATCACTTGACGCGAAACGCACATAGCCAGGGACTGCATCTTCCAAAGTGTTTTGACCCGAAAGAAACAAGGTTAAGAAGTGACCCTAAGTAATTTGGGTCGGCATTATTTGCCATGCCCTAAATGAACCACAAGGTGGGGATTGAAACCCGACAGCACTTGGAAAAACCAAAGCAATTTTCTTCGGGGTTTAAGGGTTCCAACAGACCACGAAGGAAAAATTGGGTCCACATGGTAAATTCTTCCCCAAGAAAAATCCGGGACCCGTGATAATTCATCGGCCGTGGATCCGTAAATCAGAATACTCCGAGATAACTGCGAGACAACGACCGTTCCCATCTTTTCCATTGCTTTTCTTCGGGAACTGCCCGAGAAGGAGAGACTTTCGCATATAAACTCATATTTGCAGTAGTTTGCCGTCATCGAAGTAGCGAGCCACGAACCCTAGACCGTTAGGCTTGTCATCTCTGTACTTTCAAGGTGCTACGGTTGTGGTTGCGGTCGCGGTTTCTTCGGGATTGTCAGAACTTCAATATATTTTTCAACTTTGGTATGTATCAGGGGGGCAGAGGTACTTTTGTACGAGCCCATGCGGAGTAAATGCTCATATTTGTCCAAGTGGAGATCAAGGGCATTTGGACTGTACGAATTTGACGTTCCGATAATGCCTTCTTCAGTGGCGTTTTTGGGGCCTCCAATAATCCTGATACTGTTTTAAGGTCATTCTTTGGTCAAGCACTGGTTCAAGGTATTCTTGGGCAAAATTTGCTGATAAAACCAGTCAGTCCTAGTATTCCGTCTGGGCCAGGCTTACCTCTCCAGGGCTCGCAAAATATGTATGCTTGGGTTGAAGTCGTACTTACCAAGTCAAATGTTGGAAGCTATGAATTAACCCCAGAATTGTATGAAGCCCAAGACTAGGTAGGCAGGAATTTACAAAGGAGAATGGTCAATAAGACATGGGATCGGCAAAGCTGAGGTCAGGGGCACATTATTCATACTTTCTCGTTTGGATGTCTTGGTCCTGGCACATAGCGTGTCTTGTAGAGCGGGTTACTTGTCTAGAAAAGAACAATTGAGACTGTGCCGTAAGTGAAAAGCAATATGTGGCATCTCGAGAAACCCCTGGCCGCTAGATGAATACAGATGCATTAACCATTAATAAGAACGTCAATCGTATGTGATCGAAGAAACCATGTAAATTTGTTATTAGTCTTATCCCTCTAATATCGGTATCTGAAACCTGGCGTCTTCCAGTCCGTGATATCCTCATAATCGTCAGAGACCAGCTGCACCTGATTCACCATGTCGCCCACATTTTGCGAATGATTGTCTCCGTCTAGCAACTTCCCACCACCAACAGCACCCGCATTTCCAGCGCTTCCTTGGAACCCTTCTAAGCGCACACGTTTTGCGTTCATCCATTGCAGGTAGAACCGCAAACATAATGCGAGTACGATGGTGAGAGCGTAACAAATCATGATAGTGCGGAATGCGGTTCCATATGTGGGTGCCTCGCTAGTAAGGAAGAATTGGGGGCCCGAAATATTTCCAGCGCAATATGCCATGAAAAGTAGAGCCGTCACTGTCATCTTTTTGGTAACACCGCGGTAGTTGGCCTGCACAAGCGACATGGCAAGAGGCATTGCTGCAGACCCAGTAGAAAGCAAGAAATATCCGAAGAGTTGAACGCCTAGAACAACATGAGCACGGGAGTAAATGATTGCACTGCCGATAACGCAGGGAATAACGACGGCGATTATTAAGAGGCAGTTGAGTTGGCGGAACCGACCCGCAAGCCAGCCTGTGCCCATGATGGTAGCAACTGTAATTAGCGAGTATGGAATGTTTATCAGAGTAGACTGAAGGCTCGTGAAGCCGAAGGATACGATGACAAGATTCGAAAAATTCTGGGTGCCTCCATTGGGAATCTGAGTCAAGAGTTCCAGACCGAAGATAAGCCACGTTTTTGGGTCCACAAGGCACTCGACAACCTGGTCCCACTTCCAGACTGTCTCTTCTGTAGTTCCTGTTCCAGCGACCAGCACCCTATTGGTCGCAAGTTTACGTTCTTCTTCAGAAAGAAATTTGGCCTTTGAAATAGAGTCTGGGAGTAGGAACCACACCACGAAGCCCCATAGGAATGTCAACAGACCAAGCACAATAAACATCCATCTCCATGGACCAACGCTATCGTTGATATGTCCTAGTCCGTAAGCGAGAAGACTCGAGACTATGCCGCCCATGCTCTAAACGAAGAGTCAGTATACCTGGATCAACAATAGCTGTCAAAGATACACACATTTCCAGCAAACCATATCCCTGTTCTGGTAGGAATCTCATCACGAGTGTACCATGTGGATGTAATAAACATGAAAGCGGGCGTAGTCGTCGCCTCCGCAATGCCCAGCAAAAATCGAACAGTGATGAGACCCCCAAAGTTGCTGCATGCCGCTGTGAGAGCCACCACTGCTCCCCAAAGAAGAGTGTTGACTGTCAAGTATTTACCAGTTGGCAGGCGGGCAATCAAAAAAGTCGTTGGATAGGACCAGCCCAAATAACCAAAGTAGAAAACGGACGAAACCCAGCTATATTGCTGGCCAACCAATCCCTGTAAAGATCAGCATGACTGATCGCGATTCATCTGTAGAGGACCTACTGTGTCATCTTTAAGCCCAAACACGGACGCGCTGGACAAGATTGTTTTGTCCATAAAGTTCAACATATAAGTAATAAACATGAGCGGAACTAATCGTCTGTCGATCTTTCGCAGAACGCGTTTTGCGATGCTGTTGTCCATCGCCTGTTCCACGGCGGGACTTGTGCTCGATTCCGCCATGTCTGCCGTTGAGAATTGGCTATCCAATGCAAACTTTGTATGTATTTTGCGTGGATGAATTCAAAACAGAGTCATCCCTTGCTTCTTATTCACGTGTGGACCTTCCTATTGTTATCTTCCCTCGCACTCCCATTGGCTCCAGCCCCGCACCACTGAAGTGTTATCGGTATATATGGAAATTTCCCATGCCGATCTTGAGATGAAGTCCGCTGTGAGGGTCTACTATTCTTCAATAGCTTCTGAAGCCCAATCAATATGTCCATATAAGCTAACTCCAGGATAGAAATTATCTCCCGTGTCGGAAATCTCCGACAACACGCCTTCCCCTCCAAGCCACTCAAATTTGTTTATCTTTTCTGGAGCTGACAGTTGAACCTCACCAACTAATCTGTTTAATTGCTTATTCAACACCCAAATCACCCGTTGTTATACCAATTATACCAATGCTGATTCTATGATTTTGAAGAATACGCTCTTTCACCATGAATGGTCTCTCCATCAGCCCTTTTATAGCGAGCCTCCCCAAGGTTGAGCTTCACATTCACATCGAAGGCACTCTCACACCATCACTGCGTTGGGAATTAGCACACCGTAACGGAATTGCTCTTCAGTATACTACGTTGGAAGATCTCAAGGCGTCATACGCCGTTACATTGAATCATCGCCCCGAGATCAACGGACGTCAACCCGGGATCCCAACGTTTCTTGAAGCCTATTTTGCTGGATGCGAAGTGTTGCGCACCGAAGAAGACTTCTATGACCTTGCCATGGCATATCTCTCTCGTTGCGCTACGATGAATGTGCTCTATGCCGAGCCCTTCTTTGATATCCAGGCGCATACTCGTCGCGGGGTTCCAGCCGCTGCGGTCCTAGATGGATATCTCCGGGCCCAACATGATGCCGCGGCAAACCTTGGTGTGCATTCACGGTGGATAATGTGTTTTTTGCGCGACGAGCCCGTGGAGGAGGGGTTGAAGGCCTATGCCGAAGCGAGGCCCTGGGCAGCGGGAACAGTCGAGGGTGGCAAGGGTTTGTTCCACGCCGTTGGATTAGCCAGCAATGCATTTGAGAGGCCGCCAAGTCTTTTTGAGGAAGGTTTCCGCCTCGCTCGTGCGGATGGCTTGCATGTTACCATGCATTGTGACTTTGGACAAAAAGATACGCATTCTCACATGACCGAGGCGATATTCCAGGTATGCGATGGCCGGGGGGCAGAGCGGATCGACCATGGGCTTGATGCTGAAGATAAGGAGGAGCTGTGGAGAGGTCTTTTAGATAGAAACATTGGTCTAACTCTGTGCCCACATGCATACCATCGCAGGACGGCAACCGAGATTTTGTTTCCTAAGATTCGAAGGTTGTGGGAGAAAGGAGTGAAGTTTTGCATAAATAGTGACGATCCTACACTCATGCACGACGTATGGATTGATGGCAATCTGCAAAAGGTGTATACATATGGCGGATTCAGTCAGAGTGAAATGGTCCAATTGACAAGGAACGCCGTGGACATGTGTTGGGCCGAGGACCATCTCAAGAAGACCATATATGAAAAGCTAGATAGCATACACAGTACTCTGTGTCTGGCCTCGTCTCAGTGAAAGATTATACAATTCTATTTAATATGTGATGACGTAACTTTCTGACACCTATAAAAAGGGCGTATTGTCCTTCTTTCTTCCCTGCCTTTCTAATCACACGTTGCCAACGCTTCGATAGAAAGGCCAAGCGAGACAGGAAAATTAGCTCTGGTTGCCTGCCAATAAAGTGTCTGCCTGCATTCGCCACCTGCCTTGATCAACATATATATGGCGGGCTATTATTGAGAATTTATACAAATAGACACAACTAGGAACGGCAAATGTAGGTCCCCATCAAACTGATTATTCTATCTACCACCCTGGACTCATTATACCAGACCTTGCGAAGCAATAATTCCTATTTATGGCGAGCATATTTCAAAATGTCTTTGGAGGAACTCCATCTCCGCCACCAACTCAGATCAATATCAAAGTGTCGACCTCATCAACCACGCTCCATAAACACGACTCTACAGAGCCATTTACACTCACTCTCGAGGAGACTCTTCCTGAACGTGGAAATGTGCCTAACAAGCCTCTCACCATCCTGACCTTCGACACCCTCCTCGACCCTAACGGTAATGCCCTCTACGGAACTGGCATCGACATCATCGACAGTGACACCGGAACCCGCGTAGAGCGGATAACCCTAAGGAATCATTATACTTTTGGCGACCAGTCTGGCATCCCGATCGATCCCCAGTACGAGAGATATTTCGTCACTCTAGAGCCTGGGGTGCCTTACCGAGTGACGCATACCATGAGGCCCTGTCCTAGACCTCCGTCCGAGGGTGGAGTGAATTCTGGGTTAGGCAGCAATCTCCAGCAGAAGACGATACAACGGCTGACGGTGAATCAACTCTTAAAGCTGAATGGAGCGCTAAGGACGAATATGTTGTTGCCGCGGCATTTTCCCACGTTACGTCTCTTAATGTGGGGTCGACATATCGGGTAGAGTTAGGGAGTAAAATGAGCCAAATCTCATGGTATCGAACTGGATCAAAGGAGGAGGTGTTGAGGCGCCAAAGTGCTGGAGGGCGCCTTCTGCAGACCCTGATCGGGCCAAAAAGGCACCATGAGCGGGTTGGGGATAGTGAAATGCAGGCGATCCCGCTTGTGATGCAGGAATCAGCTAGATTCACGGTCGAAGTTTAAAAAATATACAGACAAACATTGCTACTTTTGGCTTATGGCGTTTTAGGCATTCATCAATTACTGGTCGAAATACGTCTCAAGTATAATCTATCACTGGAACATGGAGTTGACTCTGGGCAAGCTTGGCAGAGGCATTCGAGCTAATATTTATATATGTATGCAGCTGTTCGTACAGTAACAGAACAGGCGATGACGCGACCTAGATGATTCTCAGATAGATCTCAGCCCATCTATTGCGCGCTCATCCTTCTCGCCCTTAGTCAGGCGACCGCCCTCTTCCTCACCAGGGTAGACCAAACATTTAGCCAGCATGGTCATTTGACGTGTGGCTCAAACACGGCTGAGCGGATTGAATACCTTATTCTCAACACTCTATGGTCTTATGTAATTGACACACTATAGAAGGGACTCGTACACTGTATTCTTCACACATGTGTTACACCTGATAGAGTTCCCATTATCCTGACAATCAATCCTTCAGGCATATTTCTACTTTTAAAACGAGCCTTGGTACCTATATGCCACCCTGTACTGTGTATTGGTCAGAGACTGTCAATAACAAAGTTTGAATTATATCAAATGAAGTTTTTGGGTAGAGTTGATGTTTGCCTAGTCTGTTCCGCCGAGCTGATAAAGGTCTTCATATTCATTTGGCACGATGCAATCCATTGGCAGCTGATAACTGAAAATAGATGGTGGAATACGTTCATCGAAGACCAGATTGGAATAGTCAGGGGTGGGCATCATATTCAGCTCATCGAAGAGATTGAAAGCACATTCGCTACTACCTTGCCACTTCTTTGGCTCATGCTGATGAGTGACCGGACTCACGTCGCCCTGTATTGATGAAGCAATGCCTTGTGATGTGTCTGGCATAGGGATTCGCTTGGACAGGCTATAGGGCTCGCTGTGCTGAGAGGAGACGTCGGAGGAGAGATATGGGTGGAGAACAGGCGACTGCATGTCCGTAAAGCTGTCATCGGCCGATGCGTGGCACTGGGTGTCCCTGCGCCATAGTCTTCTCTGTATTAATTTTGTATTCTCTTCAAAACGCTGACCAATAACGAGATCCAGGGCGCCAAGGCGTTTAAGAATGTCGTGGATGAGAGGCTGGCCGTTGGGCTTGAGCTTCAGATGCTCACCAGGCCACCCTTCACCTTCATTTATGCGACGGTAGAGTTCTTGGAGACCATTGACTAGCCAGGCTTGTTGTTGTTCGAGCTTCTCAGCATATCTGGGAGCGATGGCGGGTTAGTATGATATCTTGGTAGTTGATACTATGGCTAAAGGTTCGCTCACCCGTGAGGATACTCTTTTTCGGCAGCTTTGTTGTTCCCGCCGAACACGCAAATGGCATTATCCGATCGGCAGCGTGAGCATGGCGTGGCTGTGTCACACTTATCATGTTAGTTACATGAATATTAATGCGCTATCTGATACCCGATGTCACATACCTTGGACTTCTTCATCCGACAGCGATCGCAGGCCTTGCCCACACGCTTGCGAACAATCTCAAAGTGCGAGTCATCAGATGGTGATCTTGACATACGCGCTGCCATAGCTTGTACCGTGCCTGTGAATAGATGTAGTGGTATAGTAGATAAAGATTCAGTCAGTTTATTCGATACTAGACGAACCCAAAGGAAATGAATGATTGGGATGGCTTTTTGACTCTCAAATCATACCTACTCCCAGGCTTGGGCAAGGCCAATTTAATGTTAATTATTCAACACTCTAACCAGAAGACGGAAGTTCGACTTTGTGCGGTTAGGGGGCTCTAGGTTCCTTGGCTCGAAATAGGTGACCAATAAATTTCTGAAGGGGGTTTTTGGTGGACGGCAGTGTTCCCCTTTCTCCATAGTTGAACTTTGTATTAAAATGTATATCTAATGCCTCATTGCATAGGATCTTGGCAGGCGATGCACAAGATGGATATATATTCATTAATATTTATGCAGGCTCCACTCTTGATCTTAGCGGGCCGGCTTCTAGACTTGGCTATGTACATCCACGGACATATCGATTTTTGGAAAGTGCATGATTAGTCCGCAGAGCTCCATACTAGATTATCTATTAGACGCCATTGGCTTGAGAGTCAGAGATTCCATCAAATATCGGAGACTTTCACAGGCTGACTGCTAGTACCCACGCATGCTGTGAGAAATCAGGATCCCGGCGATCTTAACCAATGAAAAGCCCACTTTTGCTTTTGCTGCCTCTAGATTTGAGATAATCCCTCTACCTAATTCCTTTGTATGGCACCTTTAGACTCATGTCTTCGGGGGCGAGAGCCTTGGAATATGGAGAGTCTCTGAATTGGCTCAGATTTGACATCAGTGGCGAGAATGTAGACAGAAGGCGAGAGTTGATGGATTGTTGCAATTTTGCTGTATTAAATGAACACGGCAAGTCTTCCCACAAAGTCGGAAAGCGGAACGAAAAAAAAAAGGCTCACTCTAAGGCGGAAACCAGCTATTTGTCCGTGGGCATCCAAGTGCCGCGTATAATCGGGGTTTCCGTGGACCGGGTAGATCCGGATCGGCAGTTAAGCATCTGCCAAAACCCCTTATGTTCGATTGGAGTGTCATAAGCATTGGACAAGTACTTATGCATTCAACCCACCCTTCCCCACATTTCATTGGCTTACAGGCCGTGTATCCGAGCTGCTCGTTTTATGTACCTTTATTTCAAGATTATGCAAAATGCGCTAGATATTGACTCCGCTGATTCTTTACACACCGTCAAAATCCATGGATCCATTATTGCAATGTACTGTACCTATATAGGAGGGCGCCCAGCCTTGAAAATCTCATTTGAGCTCGTTCCAGAACATTCTTTTGATCTTATTTGTATATCTTCAACTCTCTCCTCTCATTCCTTATAACATTTTTCTTTTGTTAAATTTGAAATATAACTTCCATTGGCTTAGCTTCGAACCAGCCTGGTTCAAACAAACATGGAGGAGGACACGGCAACCGAGTCGGTTGAGAAAACAACCTACGTTCGCGAAGCCGAAAGCCATGAAACCCTGTCCGATGTTCTTCGTGGTGCCGAATACCCAGCAAAACAGCCTGCCAATTGGGGCCTTGCCGGCGAAGTCATGGCCATGCAAAAACGAGATCTGGCCGCGGGCTACAGCAAGCGTGAACTCGGCATCACCTGGCATAACTTGACCGTCGACGTCCTTTCAGCAGAAGCCTCCGTCAATGAAAACTTCTTCTCCCAATTCAACCTCTACCAGCTGGCGCGCGACCTCCGAAAGAAACCCTCAGTTCGATCCATTTTGCAAGACAGCCATGGCTGTGTGAAGCCAGGAGAAATGCTGCTGGTGCTGGGAAGACCGGGCTCTGGTTGTACGACATTGTTGAACGTCCTCTCGAACCGAAGGGCAGGCTATCGTTCAGTCTCAGGCGATGTGAAATTCGGTACCATGACACCCGAGGAAGCCATCCCGTACAAAAGTCAAATTGTGATGAACAGTGAGGAGGAGATCTTTTTCCCTACACTCACTGTCGGACAAACTATGGATTTCGCTACCCGCTTGAAGACGCCCTTCCATCGTCCCGAAGGGGCTGCTCCAGCAGACTGGGCAAATGATTTCAAGCGATTCCTCATGGAATCTATGAAAATCTCGCACACGGAAGGCACCAAGGTCGGAAATGAGTTTGTGCGTGGTGTGTCCGGCGGAGAGCGAAAGCGTGTTTCGATTATCGAGTGTATGGCGACCAGGGGATCGACATTCTGCTGGGATAACAGTACTCGAGGCCTGGACGCATCTACTGCGCTCGAGTGGGCGAAAGCCTTGCGTGCAATGACCGACATTCTGGGTCTCACTACCATTGTGACGCTCTACCAAGCGGGAAATGGTATCTTCGATCTCTTCGACAAAGTCCTCGTGCTGGATGAGGGGAAACAGATCTTCTATGGCCCAGCTTCCTCGGCGAAGCCCTTCATGGAAGAACTAGGCTTCGGATTCACCGATGGTGCCAATGTGGCTGACTATCTTACCGGTGTTACAGTGCCAACTGAGCGGAAGATTCTACCTGGTTATGAGGGCACATTTCCTACAAACGCAGATGAGCTCCTTGGAATATACCAGAAGTCCGATATCTACCAGAAGTCTACGATTGAGTATGACTATCCTTCTACACCGCTGGCTCAAGAACGGACAAATGCGTTCAAAGACTCGGTAGCATTTGAGAAGAGCACCTCACTACCCAAGGGCAGCCCCTTAACCACCTCCTTCAACCACCAGCTTAAGGCATGCATTACCCGCCAATACCAAATTATCTGGGGAGAAAAATCCACCTTCATGATTCGACAATTCGTGTCCCTCGCTATGGCTCTGATTGTCGGGTCATGTTTCTATGACTCACCAGCTACCTCCGCCGGTATCTTCACCAAAGGTGGTGCGGTCTTTTTTGCGCATGTATACCAGGTCACGATGGCGATGGCCGAAGTGACAGGCTCTTTTAAGGGGCGGCCCGTTCTGACCAAACACAAATCCTTCGGCTACTATCACCCGGCAGCATACGCTATAGCAATCCTGACTGCGGAGTTACCAGTGGTTCTCTTTCAATGTACCATCTTTTCTGTTGTTTTATACTGGATGGTTGGCCTGAAAGCAACTGCTGCTGCCTTCTTTACCTTTTGGATCATTCTTATTGCTATAACCTTGGTAAGTTCAATCGAGCTCCCAGTGCGCCTATGTTAGGGAAAGCGACTTTGATATATATTTGAGACAAAGCTAACTAAAAAATACAGTGTGTGAATGCATTGTTCCGATCTATTGGTGCTGCTTGCAGTAATTTGGAGGTGGCTTCTAAGGTGTCTGGCGTCATGATGAAGGGCTTGGTCATGTATACCGGCTACATGATCCCGAAACCTGACATGAAACACTGGTTTGTCGAACTTTATTACGCCAATCCATTGGCCTACGCTTTTCAAGCAGGACTTACAAACGAATTCCACGATACAAACATGCCGTGTGTTGGGCAAAGTCTGATCCCGCACGGCGCTGGCTACGACGACTCCACCTACCAGTCTTGCGCCGGTGTTAAGGGAGCAGAGAAAGGTGCCACATATGTGACTGGAGACAACTACCTTGCAGCTCTTCACTACAAGCACTCTCAGCTCTGGCGCAACTTTGGAGTTGTATGGGGGTGGTGGGCATTCTTTGTCACCATTGCGATTGTATCAACATGTATGTGGAAGGCTGGAAGTGCAGGCAGCAGCTCGCTTCTGATTCCACGCGAGAAAATGAAGCATTTCAAACGTGCCAAGGACGAGGAAGCTATTTCGTCCGACAACAAGCAGCACCAAGTCAACGCCCCTATTCCCGCCGATGATGCTCAGAACCAAACCAGTCTTATGCGAAATACGTCGGTGTTTACATGGAAAAACCTTGTGTATACCGTTAAGACACCTTCTGGAGACCGTGTTCTTTTGGACAATATCTACGGATGGGTCAAGCCCGGAATGCTTGGCGCTTTAATGGGATCATCTGGAGCTGGCAAGACAACATTATTGGATGTCCTAGCGCAGAGAAAGACAGAAGGCACAATTCAAGGCACTGTCCTAGTGGATGGCCGTGAGCTTCCGATGTCCTTCCAGAGAATGGCAGGATACTGCGAACAACTTGATGTCCACGAAGGATACGCTACAGTCAGGGAAGCGCTTGAATTTTCTGCTCTTCTCCGTCAACCCGAACATGTTCCTAAGGAAGAAAAGCTAGCCTATGTCGACACTATCATCGATTTGTTGGAGCTTCACGATCTTGCAGACACATTGATCGGAACTGTTGGCGAAGGGCTTAGCGTCGAGCAACGAAAGCGCGTCACAATTGGTGTCGAGCTTGTGTCCAAGCCTAGTATTCTTATCTTCTTGGACGAGCCCACGTCCGGCCTTGATGGTCAATCGGCTTATAACACGGTCAGATTTTTGCGCCGGTTGGCCGATGCTGGTCAGGCAATCTTGGTCACCATTCACCAACCTTCCGCTCAATTATTTGCTCAATTTGATACATTGCTTCTACTTGCTAAAGGAGGTAAGATGGTGTACTTCGGAGACATTGGCGATAACGCCTGCACGGTCAAGAATTACTTTGCGCAATATGGAGCACCCTGCCCAGTGCGCAGTAACCCTGCGGAGCATATGATCGATGTGGTCACTGGTGGCATTGAAGACGTGAAGGATAAGGATTGGCACCAAATTTGGGTAGACTCGGCCGAAAATGCGGCTGCTATGGTTGAGCTTGATCATATCGTTGCCGACGCTGCCGCAAAGCCGCCAGCAACCTTGGATGACGGTAATGAGTTCGCTACTTCGCTTTGGACTCAAATCAGACTTGTCACAAAGCGTATGAGTGTATCTCTGCTCAGAAACACGAAATATGTGAACAACAAGCTGGAGTTGCATATCATCTCTGCCTTGCTCAACGGTTTCTCATTCTGGCAACTTGGAGATTCGGTTGGTGCGCTTCAATTGAAAATGTTTACCATCTTCAACTTCACCTTTGTTGCACCCGGTGTCATCAACCAGCTCCAGCCTCTTTTCATTCAACGCCGAGACATCTACGACGCTCGTGAAAAGAAATCAAGAATGTATTCTTGGAAAGCCTTTGTTACGGGTCTCATTGTGTCCGAGTTCCCCTATCTCTGCCTGTGTGCTGTCTCATACTTTGTCTGCTGGTACTACCAGACCAACTTGCCAACTGCATCCAAGAACGTCGGAGCAACATTCTTCATCATGTTGATATATGAGTTTATCTATACCGGCATTGGGCAATTCATCGCGGCATACGCACCAAACGCTACCTTTGCAGCCTTGGTAAACCCCCTCATTGTCAACAGCTTGGTGTTGTTCTGTGGTGCCTTTGTTCCCCAGCCAGAGCTAAACGTGTTTTGGAAGTATTGGTTCTACTATCTGAACCCCTTCAACTATGTTGTGGGTGGTATGTTCACCTTCGGTATTTGGGATGCGAAGGTGGAATGCAAGACCTCTGAATTTGCTTACTTCGACCCGCCCAACGGAACTTGCAAGGATTACCTGGCTGGTTACATGGCTGGAGCCGGATCTGCCATCAACTTGATCAATCCGGAGGCAACTTCCCAGTGCCAGGTCTGTGAATATTCGGCTGGAAGTGACTATTTGAAGACCCTCAACATCAACGCCTACTACTACGGTTGGAGAGATGCCGGAATCTGTTGCATCTATGCTATCAGCGGATACGTCTTGGTCTTTGCCTTGATGAAGCTTCGAACCAAGGCTTCTAAGAAGGCGGAGTAAGCACGAAGAACATGATCACTTCACACAAAATTTTACTCTTTCCGTTCATGTTGAAACAGAGCCCCCTTGATGTGTCTTTTATTCATCGAAAGCTGCAGCGGCATTTCTTTTCATTTTTCCTTTTTTCTGCCTTTAGAAGGTTATTGATTCTATAGATGAGTGGCGAAATTTGGCGAAAAGCGATTTAGACAGATCGATATAGATAGAACTTACATTTTAGATTATCATCTTTATATTTCAATCCATTTGCAATCAATTGTGGAAGTAAATCGCGTGCAGTATGTCGTTAAAAGTACTCTATTATTCTAGGTTCAGTCGTTGCGTTGGGAGGTAATTGGTTGTCGGGGAGAAGAAGAAGGGAAGAAGAGAGAAGCGCTGACCTACACAACGGAGGGTCAATTGACCCCACAACAATATCTTGAATGTACGCTACACTGCAGCAACCCTTTTACCGGAATGCCCTGGACATAGGATCTAGATATTGCAAACCAATTACAAGAAGAGAGGATCATTGCTGTGGGGCTGGCGGGGCTGATGACTCAGTGATGAGGCTAACTAACTAATGGGGCGGGGAAGAATGGCTCTTGGCCCCCATAGTTTGTTGATATCTTAACATTGCATTGAAAATCAGAGCCACCTCCTCCTGAGTCACCCTCTTGCACTTCGAATACACTAGGAACTTTTGAAACTGAAGAAGTGAGCTTAAATACTCAACATAATGACTTCCTCAAGTCGGCCAAAAGTACCACCAAAGCCCAAGAATCTTAAGGCATCTCCAATCCACGATCCTCAGAATACGCAGGCAGAAAAATCCCCACGAACTGCATTTGTTGGCCCAGGGTCTGAGACTATACTGCCTGATTCCACCCCAGAGGAGCGGCCACCTTTGCCAGAAAGGCCCCGCGTCCCAGCAACTGAAACGATTTCGGAGAATCCGCCTCGAGTATTCGGTATTCCAGTTGTCACCTTACCCCCGGGTTTTCCACAGGCAAACGAAAACGTAAGGAATGCCTTTAAAGATATCGTCAGCAAAATCAGACCCCCCCACAGCCTTCGCTGAAACCAAGGATGACGTTGATGATTTGTTTCGTAAATCACTCGGGCGGAAAGACCTGTGCTCCAAGTGCCGCTCGCTTCCTGTGGAGAAGTGCGATGGGAATCCCCTGGGAGAGGCGGATGAGAATGAGGTGCACTGGGCAACACCATTGTCTCGAATCATTTTCCATGCAGATTGGTGTCGAATGTGTCAACTATTACTCTCTATGCTTGTTCGCCCTGAATTTGACCCTTTCAAACACCCCGAAGTTGCACCATATCTCCAGGAAAAACTTCAAGGAACCTCTATGAGCCAGTGGGTCCAGCAGGGCTGGAAATTTACGGATAAGAACTGGCCATTTGGGAGGAGCGAATACCGTCATGCTGGTGCCACACATATGCTTGGTCCCGCGCGAGACATCCTTTGGGATGTAATACGCAGACCAGAGATAATACATACATTGTCCGCAGCTGTCAGGGTTGCTGCTACTGGATCCTTAAAACCCCTTCAAAACACCAAGAGACGAGAATTGAGTAGAAGCACTTATGGAGATGGACTGAAAGAGGGTAGGGAGGCGGCGACGAAATACCCCCTAAGCTGTGCTCTTGAAATTTCTATAATGACGAGAAAGCATCCTGAGTTTCCAGGTTTGGTATTCGCGAGCCTTGTCGGGTTTGGAAACCGTCCAGGGGGAGATCCACAGATACTGAGTCGGTTCCGTCTCCGCGTCACTAATCCAGCAACAGATCAGATTCTCAATACTATGACAGGTCTATCATATGGCAGAATTCTTGACAAAAATTGGATCGACCCTTCCACCATGAGACAGTGGCTCATTCACTGTGAAATGCATCATGGAGACCGGTGCAAAAAGCACGACTGGGGAATCATTATGCAGCGGCCTCGATTTTTGCGACTCATTGACGTCCACAACCTTCGCCTTGTTGAGGTTCGTAATCCTGCGAACCATCGGTTTCTGGCTCTATCCTATGTATGGGGGCAATCCAACACCGTCAGACTCAATTATGCCAACAAAGAGGAAATGATGCAACTTCAAGGTCTTAGAAGATTTCTTGATTCTCTCCCACGAACTATTGTGGACGCAATGGAACTTGTCAGAGCTATTGGTGAGAATTTTCTATGGGTCGACACTCTGGTAAGTGTTTAAAGCCCGAAATGATATCCTCGATTGAAGTTCGCGGCTAGATCTTAATTTTTTTTCATAGTGTATATTGCAGGATAATACATCGGAGGCTCGGGAGCAGATTGCAACCATGGATCGAGTCTACGGAAGTGCCGTGCTCACTATTGTTGCAGCTCAAGGTGCAGATGCCAATGTTGGGCTCCGTGGAATTCAGAGGAAGTGGTATCCTTCCGAGAATACTAGTTTGCCACGTAAGATCGCACAAGAGTCGGTTGAAATAAAAAATGGGACGCATATCATTGCACCCTTTCCTTGTACTCAAGATCTGACGAAGACAATCTGGAATTCAAGGGCATGGACCTTCCAAGAAAAGCTCTTGTCCAAACGGTTTCTCATTTTTTCCGGAGATGAGGTTGTGTGGCACTGTCGGCAAATGATTTGCAGAGAGGATATGCACAACGGGGACTGTGGATACAACACTGACCCTCTGGAATGGTTATCTTTAAAGCCTCAGTACTTCGGGGTTGATATTGATAGACACTGGGTTGACGGAAGCTTGAAGATCGATAGGCACGGCAGAACACGGGTTGTTCGTTCGGGAACCTTTGCCGAGTACGCGAAAGCGGTTGAAAACTACACATCACGCCAGACCACGTACAATTCGGATGCTATCAGAGCTATGGAAGGTCTGCTTCACATCTTTCAACGAAGTTTCAAATCCGAGTTCATCTGTGGTCTGCCCGAATCTCTACTAGACATTGCTTTGCTGTGGAGAGCGACGAGGCAACTAAAGAGGCGCGAAGGGTTCCCTTCTTGGTCCTGGGCAGGCTGGGAAGGCCAAGTCACCTACAATAAGCCAATGGCAGTAGAAAGAGATAATGCTGGGAATGTAAGGTCTGCCGAAAAGACAGAATCTGGCGAAGAAGGCATTCAGCCATTACTGCGATGGCACATTTGCGATGAGTCTCAACGAGAGGTGAAGCGCGTGGGTGACCATGGGTGGGGGGTTCCGCTCAAACAGGGTGTCCCTCTAGAGTGGGAGGCAACACCCTACTACGCCGGTCATCAAAGCGACCACAAAAGATTTGATCGACCAATTCTAATATCTGATCTGGAGCCCCGGCAGCTTTCTTATCTATCAAGCAGCAAAACCCCTCATCTCGTCTTTCTCACAAGTTGTGTTGACACATTTCAACTTGGCGACTACGTCCTTCAAAACGGTGATTTAGAAAGACTCAATTCGTTTGATCCTCCAGAAACCTCCGACCAGCGACCGCTACGACTATCCATCACAGACTCAGAGTTGCAGTGGGTTGGTACCATTCTTCTCGATAGCAGTGGACCAGAATGGATTTATAGAGGCCAACATGAATTCATTCTGCTCTCCGAGGCTCAATATTTTGGCCTTGATCAAGAGAAATACGACGTTGGCGAATTCCCCCTTTACTCAATTATGCTTGTGAAGCGTGATATTGTAACAGGAGTCTCAACCAGACTGGGATTGGGAAGGGTCAATAAGATAGCTTGGATGATGGCTGACCCTGTTCTGAAAACTGTTGTTCTTGGTTAATAAAGAATTTCTTGTAAAAATTGACGGGGTCGGCCCAAAACCTGATCTAGAGAAATACTTTTGACTAGATAGTGTATCAATGCATGGTTGTCATAGTTATTTGAGTTGCAAAGAAGCTATAGGGCTCACTAGAGAATCAATAGCAGGATTTGGCTTCTCCCATCGAGCCAATTCGACTAGCTGGCTTATCTGATAGCGAATGGAAAGTTCAACTGGTGCTTTGTTATCGTCTGCGAAGCTCCATAGTGGGGAACTTTGCAGGATGAAATGTTCTCCATGTAAAGACGCCTGAATTATTCTTCCGTGCTTTTCCCCTGTATGGGAACGAACCAAGAGCTATAGGATGTATATCGGTCACTGGAGCCTTAACTGTAATGCGAAGTTTCGTTACTAACTGGGTGAAGGGGGTGGCTACGGAATGGCCTATGGGTTGTCCGGATGACCATGATGCCTAGGATAGCTTGCATTTTATGTAGAGTAAGGCAGTTCTTGGCATTGCTTGCCGGAACATCCGAGGTAAGTATAAAAATGGCATGTGGGTTAGGTAGGCTTTTATGACAATCCTCGTAGGTTTTGTGAATACGCCAATGAACCCGTTAGTCCGATTCGAGCACAATTTAAATGGCTTTGAATGAATGAGTATGTTTCTCTGGCATGGTCATGCCACTCATCCGGCCCAAGAAGCTTCTTGGCTGAGTTATAAGTAGCCCTTGCAGCCTCATTTTTAACCCCTGTTTCCTCTTCTATCTGTATCATGGAAGTAACTTCAGGGCGGGAGGTCAGCGAGGTAAGGGTTTGAGGCGGGGATATATCAGCCATTTGCACAAAGTCTGGTGGATAGACTTGGAGGGCCTTTTCGGGGTAAGGACGAAAGAAACATGGGTCAAACTTCAGAGTACCATCACCCGTGACGTCAATTTGGAGGGCTTGAATTCCGAGGCTTTGGAGGTCACCAGAGGAGTAATACCAGGGCTGAGATAACCCGAATTTTCGATAGAGGTGCTTGACAGCCTTACGGCGTCTGGCCTGGCTTTGTGGATCCATTTCTTAGTGAGTTTCAGCAACGTTAGTCAAAATCTAGAATTCATAGATCGGGATTAAGGACTTGACGTTGGTTTGTGTGGGCATCTAGATTAAACAATACAGAAAAGCTGGCACCCAGCTGATCAGGCACAAAATTTATATTCAAATGGTGGTAGTGACGACTTCATGACAGAATGTAGCTCATCTGATCAGTTGGCGGTTTCGTACCAGTTTAAGCTTAGCGCACCTTACTCCTTCTTCTCCACCTACTCCTACCAAATAAACGTGTGGTTTCCTGAGGAATACCACACCCACTTGAGAAATGATCAGGCTACTAGTGCAGATTAGCTGGCCTCTTTTTTAGAAAATTCTGGGCTGATGGTGGCTAATTATTAGCTATCATTAACTGGACTCCGGTGAGTGGACACATCCAAAGCACAATGGTGCTATATGATGACCATAATCTCAATACTTCAGTATGTTTCTAATAAGACAAATTCCATAATTATTTTGCCTTTGCTGTACGTGTACTTCATTTGATCTCTTGGGCAAGCATTCTGTTACTGGCAGTGTGATCTCCACGCCTATTATTCAGCAACCGGGCATAAAGTACACACTCAAAAGGCTTTGTCAAGGAACAAGACATAGCAGTCTGCGACCTCGGATATCAAGGACCCATCTATTCTTAAGCATGGCAATTTGACTAAGGATTTCCTACGTACTGTGAATCTGCGATGAGACAGATTTCAAAGTTACTACTAAACCGATGATCAGATTATAACTATACAGTCTACATGAGTTAACCGTAAAACGCTAACTTAAAAGATACCCCCTACTTATGTAGCCCTCCACCGGCAAGGGATTGTCCGGTGCCGATGATGATATCGTTATGGAAGCAATCTGCATCAGTACTTTTGCGCACTACGCCACTAAATTGAATGCACGTATGTTTGTTTCGCACGGTATACCTACTTTAGACTAGCATCATCGGGAGGCATTTCCACCCCGGCTAAAATGAACCGCGTGGCCATGCCCAGCATATGACGAGTCCTCTTTTTACCAAGCCACATCATCGAGTCAGAAATTCCATTGTTTGATTAAGTCAATTATTAGATGTCGCTCATCATCTATCTCTATGTCGTGCTTCATATCATATAAGGAGCATGCAAAGAAATTACACAACGCTACTTAATATAAGTGTAACTTTTTCCGCCAGCGCAGGGATTCAAACCGTCGCGATAACCAATTTTACTTCAGTCAATGTATTTTGGGAGCGTGTTCATGATGCCGTCCTGGGTAATCAGATCCATGGCAGTGGTGACTTCCTCGAGGAACCTCTTGTCGGTGCGCAAGTCATCGCCAAAAAGGTTGTCGATCTTGAGGACATCGATTGGATTGCTGCTACCTGCGCGAGCTTGTAGTTCCTCGCGCATCGGATCCACGACTTCAAACTTTTCACCGCTGTCGTCTACTCCATTGATGTAACGGAACCAAGCAGCGACAACAAAGCACAAGTGGCGGAAAGGTCCAGCAACCCAAATGGCTTCAGCAATGGACGGCATAATGAACTGTGGGATCTTTCCAGAGGCGTTTAAGCAAAGGCGGGGAAGCTGGTCCATGATAGCTGGGTTGGAGAAGCGCTCAATAAGGGTAGTGCAGTAAGCATCGATGTCGACACCCGGGATCACAGGCAAGAGGGGCTTGACTTCCTGCATTGTCTGCCACACAAAGCGACGGTATACCGGGTTCTCCATGACTTCGTGGACGTATTTGAAACCGGCCAGCTGACCTGCATAACCAATTGCCGAGTGGCCGCCATTAAGAAGGCGAAGTTTGTGTTTCTCGAATTGCTCAACCTCATGGACACCTTTGACAATCTGGATTCCGACCTTCACCTGCTCGAAGGGTGGGCGACCATCAGAGAACTTATCTTCAATAACCCATTGTGTAAAAGGTTCAGTGATGACAGGCCATGCATCTTCAATTCCGAAATTTTCTGCGAGGTCTGATTTGTCAGATGCGTTGGTCTGTGGGGTAATACGGTCGACCATGGCGTTGGGGAAGGCGCCTTGCTCCGCAATCCATTTAGCGACTATGGGGTCCCCCCGCAGACGCGCAAAAGATTCAACCATATGGCGTGTGATAGATCCATTTTTTTGCATATTATCGCATGACATAACAGTGAATGGCTTAAGCCCTTGCGCGTGGCGTCGCGCCAGAGCGGCGTAGAGGTAACCGAAAGTGGTACGCGGAGAATTGGCTGGGTTGAGGTCGTAAACAATATCCGGGTGATCATTTTGTAGCTCATGGGTGTTCTCATTATAATAATAACCGCTTTCGGTGATTGTAAGAGACACAATATGGGTATCGGGGTGGGCCATCTTGGCAATAACAGCCTCAGAATTATCGGGCGCAAACAAGTAAGAATTGATGCTTCCCACAACGCGGGCCACATTTCCCTTTGCTGAGCGCTCGATGACTGTGTAGAGATAATCTTGCGATTCTAGAACGTCGCGCATGGCAGCATCAAAGGGTTGCAGGCCAACGCCGCAGATTGCGTAGTCTTTCAGGCCATTCTGCATCAATTGATCGACATAGACCGCAAGGTGAGCTCGGTGAAAGCCCCCAACCCCAACATGAACAATTCCTTCCTTGACGGCACGACCGCGTGGATAATTTGGGACTTTGACCTCACCTGCGGCCGCAATCTGAGACAGGTTTTCGCTGTTGAGCTTGAGGGGTGCCATTGAGTTGTGAAAGAATTGAATTGAGATGGATTGAAGATAATTGAATCAAATCCAGGGCGACCTGTTTGCAGCTTATGAATGATTTCCTACGGTCACCGCCCCTTTTTTGGTTTGGCAGCTGATGAACAGAAATTTCCCAGGCACAGCATTGCATCACAAGGTCTTAAAATACTAGTCCCTTTGGTGGAGTTCTGAACGGGCCTCGCCTCCTTTGCCCAGTAACGATCTAGATGCGGGTCAATTACCAACAGCATATTTTTGAGAGTCCAGGTATGTAGCTGACGGTAGGAGAAAAAGAAATAAGGGATCACGAGTTCATACATCCTGGAGGTCATATTAGCGTGCGCGGGGTCCACTTGCCTCGCCCTTGGTGACCCTTGCGGTACATTTCTGTATTGTGGAGGAAATGTGGAGACGAAATCCGGCATAATTTGAGAGGAAAGTGTTGGCCGGGATCTGGGGGGAAACTGTGGTAAGCGGTAATTCCCCCGTACAGTCAAAATGACAATACGCGGGGCCCACCTTCCCACTCGACGGCTCCTAACACTATACATAGGTGATGGATAGGTATGAATCTGACGGGAAACGTGAAGGAATGAAGTTGAAACGTGGCGGTAGAAGGAGGTGGTAGATCATAATTGACCCTTTGTTATGGCCGGTCGAAGGAGAGCTTCATTCCGGAGCACCTAATTCAAAACGTATTTTGAGATAAACAAGCACCGAATGCTCTCTTGGCTTGAGACGATATTGCCAAGCCGCTTGCGTCGACCTTGAATCAAGCATGAAGAATATTCGACGCCCTATCTAGAGTTAGCTTTTCATAGGCGCCTCTAGCGCCCTGAATGTTAAGAAAAAACAAAAATTAGGTCACGGGGAAATGAAGATAAGCCGGTGTTGACGTGGGCAAATTCTATTCTATGGAGTCCTAGATATCATCAAGCAATACCATTACTTGATATTTATGAATCCTTTTTATAGGAAAAAAAAAGTAAAGAAAAGAAAAGAAGACAGAAAGAAAGAAGACAGGATAGAAAAAAAAGAAGATAGCAACAGAGAGAAAGGGAGGGGAATTGAACCAGCAAAGGTCTTCGTATAACAGATGGTCAAATGAAAGCGAAAGGGAAATGTAACTAACTCAACAATGTGGATCTGCTTAGGTAATAACTTCATTGTGTTCATCACGTCAGAAAAATTACCATGAAGTCCTTAAGTGTGTCTAAACCATGGATATGGATATCATAATCCCATAGAGGCCTCTTACATTTTCCGGTATCTTTCCAAAAGTAAACCGAGTCCTCAATTCCCCCGGTACTTAGTCCTGGGGTCGCATTTCTCTCCGAGCTTCATTAAACCCATTGACAAAGGCTTGTCTATCGGTTCACATAGTCAGGTACTCAGAATTGCGAATTGTGTTCAACACAGACCATCCAGTCTCACCCAGACATGCAAAAACATAACAGATATTATGGAATGTCTCTAGAAATGACAAACATGTCAAACCCGTTTATGATACAGATGCCACACAGGCTTGGGGGTGATCCGAGGGATTTCTCTCAGCCAACACACGGATGGCATGCAGAGTTCAACGACAGATTAATACGAAAGAATGATTCTTCGACCCCTCAAATCCATTGCTACTTGTTCCTCATGAGCTAACCTAACTGGAGGTACTTTCTCGCAAAGCATATATATCCCTGACAACTATCTAGTATTCTTACACATCCAGAGCCTCCAAATAGGAGGTCTCAATACCGGCTTGGGCCTGAAAGAAAATGAATTATGTGCTACCACATCGTCTTTTTTCATTGGTCACCCATTAACGCAATCTTATCCTCACATGTATATGCCCTTCGATTTGGGGACGAAGAGAATTCGCAGTCTTCTAGCTATTCGCTTCCTGCTTGAATTTGCGGAAGTTCCATTTCTCTTGGGGCTACTTACCTCTCGGCAGCATAGCACCCTCACTGAGAGCTCTCGCACCAGTTCGCTGCATTTTCTACAGGTCTGGCTATTGCAAACATATTTGGGAGCTTATTGCCGCTGCCCGGTATTGTGAAGAATCTCCGAAGTTTGGGTGAGCCTCCAGGCTTGGTGGTGGCTTTTCATTATCGAGCCCATCATGACTGTTGCTGCCACCTTCCTCTTAAACTTCCTCCAACCTTAGATCTTTGATAACGACCCTGACTCAACGAATATGGGCGAGCATATGCAGAGTGGATAACCGTGGCTGATATCGGTGATGATGATACTTTGATGGATACCAGGAAACGACAATTTTCCACGCTGCTAAGCTGGCGATAAAAAATTATCGAACCTGGATCTTCATGATTAGGCAGCATTGTGTCAGACTTTCCCAAACAATGACTTCTTTTTCCCTTCCGTATTGAAACCGTCTTGCTAACAGCACTCGCCTGTTTGACAGCCTTTCCCCTCAACCTATTCGTTCTATGACCGGCCTCTTGCACCGAGCAGCGATTCATTCATATGGGCCCTTCCATGCTGCTGGCAATAGTCAGAAATGTCATGTTGATGACCATACGCACACGGGGCCCTTCATTCCTGGGTATACCTTTTAGTGGACATTGGGGCTAGGCCGACATATATGTTTATCTTGACGTAGATCGCGAACCGCGTTTTCCTTGCACTTGTCAATAGAGCTGCAATCACCGCCATTGCGAGTATGGTTAGTAGATTTTCTAATATATACGGGAGTTATTTGCACCCAAGCAGTGCGACTTCCTAGTATGTGAAAAGTCAGGGGTCTGGCAACGAAAATGAATTTGAAAATATTTGGAATATCGGGGCAAATTGTAGCATCCAGGATTTTCCGCACCAATTTGTGGAATTGACTGCTTTCTACACGTTCTTTGTCTAATTCGACGCGATTCACAGTGGGTCGCGATATTCGGTCTTCTCTCCGTACAAGCTTGGAGAACCTCCGAGGCGGATAAAGCTTGGAAATCCGGCCGCAATGAAGAGTATTTATAAGATTCGATATTCTGTCAGGTTCCGAAAGCAATGTTTGCTCCTGCAATATCTCAAAAATGACTACCAAACCTACTGTTCTTCACATTGGTGACGACATCAAATACAATCATGATTTCTTTAAAAACGAATTTACGTCGCGCTTCAATGTTATTCAAGCCACAGAGACTGACCGTGATTCTTTCATTCAATCACTGAAATATAAAAAGTGATCTATTCCATCCACCACCCGTTACGTTTCCTTCATGCGTGCTAATGTTGACCAGATACGGCGACTTCTCAGCCATATTCCGCCCTCACTTCCAAACGGGAGGTTTCATGGGCCAATGGGACGCCGAACTCATCTCCTTGCTTCCACCTAGTGTACGCATCTTCGCCTCCGCAGGGGCTGGTTTCAACTGGGCGGATGTCGATGTCCTGGGCCAACAAAAGATCTGGTATGCCAACGGCGCCGGTGCCTCAGACGAAGCTGTCTCCGATACAGCGCTGTACATGATTTTGAGTGTATTTCGCAATTTCACTCGCTCCCAGCTGGCCGCGCGGACAGCCGACCCGGATAAATTCACCGAAACCCACAAGTTAATTGCGACCATCTCGCATAACCCTCGTGGGCATGTGCTCGGAGTGGTTGGGTTCGGGAACATTAGTAAGAAACTTGCCTTTAAGGCACGTGTGGCTTTGGGGATGAAAATCCATTATTTCGACATTGTGCGTGCTGATCTCCAGGAAGAAGAAGAGCTGGAGGCGACGTATCATGAATCTATGGATGATCTTATGAGGGTGGCAGATTGTGTGACTTTACATACGCCACTCAATAAGCATACACAAGACTTGATTGATGCAAAGGCCTTGGCTTTGATGAAGCCCGGAAGTCGACTTGTCAATACTGCAAGAGGGCAGATTGTCAATGAAGATGCCTTGATTCAGGCTCTGGAAAGGGGACATCTTTCGGCTGCTGCATTGGATGTGCATTATCATGAACCGCAGGTGTCCCCAAGACTAGCAAGTATGCCCAATGTCACATTGACTACACATATTGGTGGTGGTGCATTGGATACCAGAATAAACTTTGAGTTGAACGCTATGAAAAATATTCTTGAAGTGGTTGGGCCGAATGGAGAGTTTCTGGGGGATCCCATTACACCTGTGAATCGGGCAGCTTTCGAAGCGGCGGCATGAATTCTTTCTTATATTTATTACGAATGGATTGACCCTTTCATGATAGAATCATATATTGCTGAGCTCATTCAACCCTGTGGCTTTCAAAAATCACTGCGATGCCTGCCAGGCCTTCAGATAGATGGGCAGATTTAACAAGAACTCTGTCCGCTTCGGATTCCATCCTAGAACAGTCTTCGCACGGGAAGCATCCGACTTGCTCACCAAGCTTAAAGCTTCTAAAAACGGGTTTCCATGGGTCCCAGTGTACTCAAGCGGAGCATCCACCCCCAACGCCGTCTTAACATTCTCCAAAACTTCCACCACTGAAACTGTCTCTGTAATCAGATCAAAAACTGGCCACGAGCCCAGCCGACCGTCAATACGATCAATTGCGGCATGATAACCAGCAGCGACGTCATCAACGTGAACAACTCCAGGGCAAGCTGTGCGATCAACAGGCACTTGCACGGGTGAGGTACTACGCGACTTGGCCGCTTCTGCCAAGGGACCCCACCAGGTTCCCCAAACCCAAGACCCACGCCCGTAGATAGTATGAGGTCGTAAAATGGCGACATCCAGCTTATCGCGCGATGCAAGGATAGCTTGTTCGTGCGCCGGACGCCATGCGACTGGCGTGGCAGGTTTACCCTGGGACAAGACGCTTCCAACCGGGGCAAGATCGTTGATGCGCGTCTTCTGGGAGCCATGAACCCAGGCGCCCGAGGTGTACACAAAACCAAGCTTTGGGCCGATCATGTTTTCTTTCGCCAATGCTTCCTGTTGGGTAGTTGCGGCTTTAATGACCCCGTCGAGGATCTTGCCTGCGGCTTCATAAGCCGAGGAAGCATCAACAACGACGTTGATGGAATTGTCAATGATGAATGCACTGAGAATGGTCGGGTCAGTGATGTTGTCTTCGACAGGGACTATCTCGTTGGAGAGGAGCAGCTTTGCTTTCTCGGGGGTTCGGGCAGTTCCCCAGACAGAGTGGGTGCCTGCTTGAAGAAGCAATTTTCCAAGTGCAAGGCCAATATAGCCCGAGCCACCAAGAATCAGAACGTTTGGCATGGTTGATATCAATCAAAAAATAGATACTCGAGTTTGAAAAGAGTGATATGAGTTCAAGGCAGGAAGTCAAATTTCATTGATACATATATTCTGAATGACGATCAATGTACCTTTTATATTTGATTTCAAAGATTACTCTTCCCTCCGCAATCCAAGCCTTGTTGTATTTGTCAGTCGGCATAAACCTCGCACCGAAATGCCAATTGTTGGTTACCTGGAGATGAGCCACAATGTGTTTGAGAAAAATACGGTCTGGGGCACCCAGTGGATGGCCGGAGATCGACGCAAAGACCGAGCTTAGTCGTAGCTCTTAAGCCCGAAAGTCCGGGACAGTGCACGTCACCGATAATCGACCCTTCGGACTAGATGGAAAGCGGGGAATTAATGCGAGATTAAAGCTCCATACGGCTTTACTGACAGAACTATGGTTTCAAAGTGAAGGAGGATTAAAACTACAAAGGTTGGAAATCGAGATCTACAATCGAGGGCGCTAGTCCTCTTTAGGACACAGAATCCTCAGGCAGAAACAGCTCTTTCATGTGACTTTTGAGGCTCCTTCACTGCTCCCGCGACTTTCATTTCGTCGCATTCACCACGCTAGGCGCCGTCCTGCGCGATATTCATTCTTTCACCCGACTTCTTCTCCCTTCGAGTCAAGTCTTTGAGCGATGACCCACTTTGTCCGTCCTTGATCCCGCGACCAGAAGCTTCGTCTTCCGACTCGACTCTCTCCACTCCCCTTCACACGCCAGAACACAGCTCTCTACGAGTGCGCTCGCACTAAGAAACCAACTGCAGACATGGATCTTGCAAACACGCTCATCCGGAGCGTTGTCCGTGCTTTCTATGAGACCCGTCATATTTTGGTAGTAGATGCGCTTTTTCTCCACTCGGTGTATGATACTCTTTTCCTGCGGAATTGAATATGCGGATAAGGATGTTTGAACTGATCTATCGCAGCCTCCACGCGGAAGACCTTGCGTTTGTGATGGGAATGCAACAGAAAGATCTCCGCAAGCTATGCGCTCGGTTGCGCGAGGATCGCTTAATCGGAGTGTAAGCTGACTCCAGTGAAATGAGCTTTTACTCCCATCATGAGCTGACCATGTGTGATTTCCCTGAAATATAGAAGCACGCGCGCCGAGATCCGTGATGGGTCAACTCGTCCTGTGAACCGTGAATACTACTACATCCCGCTCCACCCAGTCATCGACGCAATCAAGTACAAGGTCTCGAAATTGACCTCTACGATCAAAGCGCAATACACGCCAAGCGAAGAGCGGAAGGAATACATCTGTCTCCGCTGTGGTCAAGAATGGACTGAGCTGGATGTGCTGAGTCTAGTCTCGGACGAAGGCTTCGAGTGCCAAAATTGCGGAGCGATCCTCGAGCGAACAGAGGATGTTAAGGGCGTGGAGGGCATCGATCGCACAGGTCACGAGAAAAACAGCAAGCTGATGGCCCAGTTGGATAATATGCTCAAATTGCTGAAGCAGATTGATTCCGTTGAAATCCCACCCAATGACTTCGATACAGCCTGGGATCATAAAGTAGAGATTGCCCGGAACCAGAATACACACCCTGTTCGTGCCGCCATTGCCGTGGCCCCCAGACAACAGGACGTTACACGCGCCAACGTCAAAACAGACGCCGCTGCCTTGGAGATCTCTCTTACGTCTACCGAAGAGAAGAGCGCCGCCGAGCAGGCGGAGGAAGCTGCCCGCAAAGCGGCTGTTGAGAAACAGAACCAACTTCCTGTTTGGCATACAGAGTCTACTGTCAACCGTGAAACAATCGGTGATGTCAATGGCAAGAACGAGGCTGGTGTGCCTGTGAAAGCGGAGCTGGGAGACGAAGACCAGAAGCCAAGCCTCGATGCACTGGACGACAAGGTGGCCGCTTACTACGCCGAGATGGCACGTGAGAAGGCCCTTCAAGCTGAGGAGGATGCTAGTAGCGGCGAAGAAGACTCGGACGACTTCGATGAATTTGAAGATGTCGGCCTTTCCGGCCAGAGTGGTCCAGCCACCCCCGCAACAGCAGCGGGTCCAACCAGTGTTCCTACGCCTACTTCTGCTGTTGCTGGGATCAAACGTGAGCTCGATACCGCGTCGAGTGCTGCCCCGTCTTCTGCTGGGACACCGTCTACTCCAGCTGATGATGAGCCAACTGCTAAGAAGATCAAGACTGAACCTGGTGTCACTACTGAGCCCGCTGTCAAACAAGACCCTGATGTGAAGGCTGAGCCAGGCGTGAAGGAAGAAGAATCGGATGAGGATGAAGATGAGTTTGAGGACGTATAAGACAATGCGTTGACAATATTGGATCCCCATCTCAAGAAAAAACCAAATATTAACAGCAATCTTACTTTAACATTGGCGCTGGCGTCTATGTTTACTGTATCAACACCAAGCCACTTGAATAAACTTGATCTAGAACACTGTGTCCCCATGAAACCTGCAGTTAAAGCTTTACTATGCTACTTCAGAGAACAGAATAAGAATTCTTATGACATCTCATTGGAGCATCACAGCCCGTGGCCTAGTACAAGAAAAAGCAACGCCAAGCCCCCGTAAAACGGAGGGGAACAAAAGTGCAAGTTTCCAGGTCATAAAATCGTAATTGAATCTTGTCATCACAACTCCATGTCACGCTCGCTGAAGCCAAGTAATATCTTCTTAAGCAACAAAGGGGAAAAACTAACAAAACAAGAAGATTGAGTCGAGTGCCTAGGCTCGACCCAGCTAAGGGGAGCCCGCGACTCCCATTTCAGAGTCGCTAGCCAACGCAGATGTGGCTTCCCATTCTTCTGGAGAGGGCATTTCGGATTCTGAAGGCGCTGTTAGATGCAGTCGTAGAGGCGTGAAGTCAAGGATGGCGTACCTGAGATAAAGTCGTCGGGGACATCGACCGTGATTTGATCGAGCAAGTTGAGGGTGTCTAAAGGAAACGCCAGTATTAGTTGAAGGTTCCGTGTGAATGACAAGGGAAATTAATGGTACCGTTTGCCCGGTGAATGAAGAGTTGATCCTGTTCATTCTCAGGGTCGAAATAGTTCTCCAGACAATGAGTAAGGGTCGATGTGATGCTGTACACCAGTCTGGACTCAACACTTGCGATTTGCCCAGTGAGGAATGGATCATTGATCCTTTGTACGCAGGCTTTTGCTAGCTGTCTGCCAATTTCGATGTGCGGCGAGCGAGGTTCTTCAAGGTTATTCTCACGATCCAGAGTGAAAAGGAGCTTGTTGGCAATGTCAAGTGTTTGTTGGCGGACCACTCTTTCGGTATCAACCAGCAAGGTTGGAGCAAAGTCAGGAATCTTATGCTGAACAACACTCTTGAACCACTCTGGTCCCAACGACAGCCGCTCATTGACAGCACTTTGATTGCAAAGCTGCGCGAAAAAGTCAATGTGGTCAATGCCACCACTATTGTTGATGGAGCTCACCCCCTTGGCCACAAAGTCGATCATGCCAGCCACCTCTCCTACTTCAGGTGCGTGCTTGCAGTAGACAATTGCGATGCAAAGAAATGGAGCACAAAGATCAGCCGGTGACAGCCGCAGACCAAGCTCCAAGGTTTTGACAATACGATCCAGGAAGTTCGCTTCGGGCTCTGCTGCCACAAGGCTGACAAACATATCCAGAATAGCATCTTGAAGACCGAAATGCTCATGTTGGAGTAATTGCTTTAAAAAGCCGGCATTGCCATCATCGTCGACCTGCCAGATATACTTGCTTTCGGTGTAGGTGAGCGCGTACTTTCCGTTTGGTGACATTCGACGAACTTCGTTGTCTGAAATCGGAGGCAATGAGAAGTCAATACTCCTGAAGAGGACAGAGCAGAGGACCAGCATATTCTTATAAATGAACCGGCGCCCCTTCTCTAACAGTCTGCTGTAATTCTGGTAGGACAGTCTTAATCTCATCTTGTCGTCCTGGTCGAGCCAAATGATTTCGAGACATCGGGTCAGAATGTTTTTCTCAAGCAAGATGCCAATGACCTCGGGTCCACACTCGGCAAGTCTGAGAAAACAGTCGAAGTAATCGTCCCAGCCGCGTGGGGTGCCCAGTAGTACAGGCCACAGACGCTGCAGCATCTCCACAATGTGCTCAATAAGCGGCTGAGCTTGACCCTCCAGGTGACCACGGTCGGTCTCATCCATGTCTGGGTCTTTCAGGTGCATCCGGAGTCGTTTGAGAGATCCTATCAGGAGCACAATACCCTTTTGTCGAATTTCCTGGCTAGAAGTTCGCAAAATAATGTTGTGAAACGAAGTGTCCCTGTCACAAGCCCATTTCAACGTCTGCAAAGCTGCGCGTGGATTCCGACTGAGCAATTTGTATAGCTCAGTGTAGATACAGTCTGCTCCCAGATAATCCTTGGTTCGCGCAATCAGCTGCTCGAATGTATCGAGCCCAATGTCCATGGCAAGTACTTCAAGTTCTGCTTTATGGGCATACTCAAAATTCGTCTCGCGTAATCTCTCAAGGAGACGGTGTACAAAGAATGTATAGGAAGGATCCAGAAGACAATAGGTTCGAATGAACAGCTCGTTGTCCATAGCGATGTGATTCGCATAGTCAACGGGTACGGGGACTTGCACCGGACAATTTTGTTTCAACGGCTGATAGCTTTCTTTTGACTTCTCCATTGTCGATACACGCTGATAGAACAGCATGTAAGCGTTCCAGGCTTTGTTAATCTGAACCCCACCCATCGAATGCATCGAATCGCCCTGGCCACCGAAGCATTGGTCCGCAATTGTGGAAGGATCAAATCGGCTGACATCCGAGTCATTGAACTCGACCCATGACGATACAGAGTCTGCAGAGGGTCTCTCACGAGTGTATGAGTAGTAATGCCCAGATTCAGCCGTACCAGTGTGGACTAGAACACCGACCAATTCAAAGACATCAGGCTCAGCAAGCATTTCCGGGTCAGATAGATACTCAACATTGTATGGCGTCATATCAATTCGTTCAGGGAACTGGAATTCATCGTTGATTTTGCTTCGCATCATTGACACCATGTCGAAATCGAAACGTTTCAAGTGAAAAATGAGATTGTCAGGGACGTCTTTCAGACAGGCCCGCTTGACAGCATCAACATGACGACCACAGGCAGTGCAAGAGTACTTATTGTCACCTTGCATGATCTCACCCTCAACATACGCCTGCAAGCTTTCTTCGAGACTTGCTTTGCCCTTTATGTCACACTGGATAGCAGAGAATGGCTCCAGCCTCTCGGAGATGTGCGAACACTCCTTAGATTTTATCTGCTGGACCAACTGACCACCGTAGAAAGATCGAAACTTCTTCTTGTCCTTTGCGTCGACAACCTGGGCTTCCCAGCGGTCGAAGAGAAGATTGTAGAACTCATCAACATCCATTTGAATGGTCACATCAATGGCTTCGTTGTCATAGGTACGAATGCTCTCAACAAAAGACTGCGGATCAATGCTTTTCGTCCAAGTATTTTGCATCCATGCAAAAAGCCTTTGAGTTTCGTCTAGCAGCCGCTGAGAGGAGTCACCATCCACGACGTGCAGTCTAAGCATGAAATCCCGAAATTCCACGTTCATGAAAAGTTGCGTCATCAAGGAATTGAGATAGCAGGTATTAGACAGGTTCTTTAGACCCGCGTATCCCTCTGGGGCTCGGATCATCTTGGAACGATCGAAACTAGAATTCGGGCCGTAGGAAATGTCGCGAGGCACAATGTCTTCAAGCTGCTGCATAGTTTGGTGGAGATTCTCATGCGATCGCTTGCACAAGAGGTTGACGATATTGTACAGCTTCTGACGAGTCATTGTGTGCATCACAGGGATACGCGGGATGACTGGACCATTGGAAACATCCGACAGATCTGGGAAAAGATAATTGTTCAAGATGTTCTCAGTGAGATCAAAAGTATCCAGCTCGATATTGGCACGATCGGCCAATTCAAGGCAGTTCTCCAACAAAAGAGCAAATCCCAGGACGAATTCGTCAACTATCTCACGCCCAACAAACTCCTCATTCTGATGGCGAAACATGATATCGGTCCATTCCCGAAGATAATGGCTGATAATGACATCTCGGGGGGACTTTTCGGCAACAGAGCGGAAAACCGACAGAGCGACTCTAAAAAACTCGGCAGACTGTGTAGCATAATCTGATGTTTGTGGAATGATTTTGACCAACGCGTTCCAAAAGGTTGCAAGCATGTCAATTCGGATAGGGCTTTCTGCAGAATTTTGAGTCTGCAAGTCATCACTAACCATCTTCCCCGATTGTTTTAGCAATTTGGAAGGGTTGCAGATCATCTTGATCCTCTCTGCAACATCGTTTCGGATAGTCTGTCGACATTCTTTGAGAAGAAGCTCGCGTATCAGCTGATCAAACTGGGCATGTTGTTTAATTGTCTCCCATAGCTTATAGTCGCGGACTGAGCCTTCAATAAGGAATGCAAATGAACTGCAAATCAACTTGTGGACGCCAGGAGCGATCACGGAAGATACAGGTAGAGTGCGAGCGATTTCAATAAGGTTTAGTAGCCGCTGGGCAAAAGGAGCCGGGTCCGAAATCAAAGCCGAGCTATCATTATCCGGGTAGTAGACAGCTAGAGCACACAACAGGGATTCAATCGATTTTGTGGCAAGGGCAAGTCGAAGTTTATTGAGCTTCAGAGACTCCAAGAGTTCGTCGGACATCAAAAACACTACTAACATCTTGATGCTGTGCGATACGAAGCTTTGCTTGGGTGTCACCTGAGCTTCCTCCTCATGAAGACTTGACAGGAGTGCATGGAATGAGTAGAGTGCCAGGAAAGGTTTCTCAAGCGGGAACAGCGCCTTCTCATCACTCTCTTCTGACCTGACGAGCTCCAAGACTCGTTCTTGTGGCGGGAAGACAATGAGGAAATCAAATATCTCTCTCGCCAAGTCATCTTTGAGGGAGAGGAGCTCATAGATCTCATCGAAATGCTTGAGCACTTCAGAGTCGACTGCTGTAAGATACTGGTGTTTGCTATCACGGGAGACTTCTTGGGCATCCGGTGCCTTGCGAAGAATTAATAGGCCAGGGTGGAGTGTCATGTTCTTCAGGAGTGCTTCTGGGTCTTTGAGGAGATCAATACGCTGGCCGCCCCAGATTGCCGACAATTTGGAGAACCCAGTGAGCTGGGTAAGTCGTTCCATTAGCTCGGCTGCCGAGGAGAGATCCCCGATTTGTAGAGTACTGATAGGCGAACTAGCGCTGCCGTTGAAAGACTGCCAGGAGATGTCGATTGGGCTGCCTTTCAATGGCCGTTCTGGGAGACGGGGAGGGGTGCCTCTTGGAGGACTATAAAGTGGGCGAGTTCTCAAGCCATACAAGAATTGCCGAAGAAAGAGAAGAGAGCGCCTGAACTTGAGCTCATCAGCCTCTATTTCTCCAGTCGGAGTAACGCTGTCCATCGAAGCATCATCATTGAAAACGGCACATTCAGAGGTTTTAAGAGTGGCTGCGGTAGATTTCAATTGATCAATGCAACGATTGACAATCGCGATATGGGTGGCTTCTATGGCAGCTCGTGGAGAATTGCGGATAATCTGATGATCTAGGTAAACCTCGATGGCAAATGCTGTAGCCTCAGCCTCAATAGTGCCGGGTAAAGCTGTCAGAATGAAGTTCCAAATCCTCTCCATCCCGGGAACAGTGATAACTTCATCAGCTCCTGCCGGGGGTGGTGGGTTGAAGCGGACATCGTAACTGATAGACTGTTTCGCAAAAGAGAGAATCTCAGTGGTGTAATCGCTCGGCGACAGTCCGGGTAAATACTCGCGAATGCAGCGCTCTAGAAACGGGTTGGATTTGGAACTTCTGCTCAAAGCACTGCCCATCATGTTCCAAGCTGCCTTTTGTCCATCGTGGCCCAATTTGTTCGACAAGAGAATCTCGTTCCAGAAGGCGCTCCCGAGTTCGGGGGTGATTGTATCTGGTGCCATATCGATGAGGCGGAACAAGATGGCAACACGGGAGATAATGCCATAGTGCGAGAATCCATCGGCAAGACCGACTTGATCGTCATTCACAGTGTGAAGGAGATCCTTGATCACGAGACGAGTCAGGTCAAATTCTTCGGCCAGCTTTCTCATCTCTTGCGAGTCATGAATCGGGACAAGAGCACTGATCACCTGGATACTTCCCGCAGTGAATTGGTTCATCTCGGCGATATCTTGAATACAGCGCTCATACATCTCCATTCTATCGTTGGGGCTGACACCGGTTTTAATAAATCGCTCAAGGTGCTTGGTACCCAAACTCTGCAGCAACTTCTTGTGTTCAACGGGCATATCTTCTGCGGCAGTACTCTCCCGAATCAAGCGCACGCATAATCGCAAGGGAATTGTGTTCACGAAGGCACCGCCAACTTGTTCAATAGGTCTTTCAGAGACCCGGCCGAGTAGGCTGTCACAGATATCAATGATGCGTGTATCAAATCTATCCAAGGGTAGCTCCAAAACCTTGGCGCAGATGTAGATCAATGCTGGTGATGTGCTTGGGTGCATCCAGAACGTCTTGATAAGCATCGATAACACTTCAGAAACAATGCGGCTGTCTTGACTGTCTGTCACTGATTTCCAGATAATGTCTGTCTCTGAATTTGTATATGACGATGTCACAATCAAAAAGCCAACGATATTGCTGCTGCGGGTGATCAATTGGGGATGGGAATCGACGCCCACAAGGTAGTTCACGATCTTGTTGTCCCGGATGAATCGGACCAGATACTGAACAAATGGTAACGCGATTCCTGCAGGCTCCGGGGAGACGTACTGCTTCCAAATTGTGATCAGATCTGACTGCATTGTTTCTACGCCGTGGGCTCGAAGTTCCATGCGACCTTCCATTATGTATTTCTTCAATACTTGGAATTTCCATCCCCAGGTGATGACATGAAGTTGGTCTTTGGAATCAGCATTATCGGGGATCTCAATCGAAAGGTCCTTTGCTAATTGTTTGATGAATTCACTGTCACGAAGACAGAACATGTTTAAGCAGCGTTGGATTTGACGCAACAATTGCTCAGCCAGCTCACTTGTCAGCCACGGGGACTTCTTGGTAATCCATTCTTGGAACTTCTCACTAATCAGGCGGATGGTGTCATAGAGAAGTGTAAGGTAAGGGGTGTCGGAAGGCGAATCGAGAGATAATGTCTCGGGCAGGCCCTGCCTGCGTTCCAGGGTACTGTCAATGGTGCTGTTCGCGGTATGAAGAAAAGGGATCAAGGCGCCGACCCAGTGCGGGCACTTGGCCACATTCTGGATGATCAGGGAGGCGTAGTCTGTCAGTTCCTGGACAACGTCGAGGGCAATTGTCTTTGCCCTGACTCGGGCCAAAACATCAACGACTTCCGCACCATAGGCATTTTCAGTGGCTCGGAAAAGCGGGATGGTGTTATATTGTAATAGCCAAGCAAGAGGGTCTAAGTAAGCATGGGCCATGCTTTCCTGTCTATCTGGCTCGTCGATCGCGTGGCGCAAGGTCATGCAATCCATGCGAAGCAAGTGAAGCGTGATGTGAACATAATCCACAAGGAATTCTTCGAGGGTTAGAAGGACTCCCTTTCCATCATCCATAGGCAGTTCTTGACTGTGTATTCAGAGTTAGCTCGCAGGTAATAGACAAGTATCAGGAATCGGGATCGTACTTTCGGCGAAGCAAAACTTCCATCAATTTCGGTATAAGCTCCCAGAAATCAAGGTCATCGGTAAAAGCTATGGGAGTCAAGGCATACAAGTTGTGAGCACATTTGTCCATCCAGGCTTTCACAACTGTAATTAATCTGGCATCCCGACCATCATCTGTGCTCATGATTAGTTATGACCCCGAAGAATCATTAAACCCACCACGCTGGGGAAGACAAGGAGAGCTTACGCTTTTCGATCATGATAATAATTCGCTGTAAGTTTTCCTCGGCTGACTGCCCCTCGTACATTATTGGAAAGTGATCAATGAGTGCCAGAGGATCGTCGGAATCATCGACCTCGACCACGTCCGAGACGGCATGGCCACGTAATGCCTCCCCCAGAGGTCTCCAACTAGATGTATTTGGGTCTTGATCCATGTCCTCCAGCTCCGCGACCTCGATTTCAGGGCTTTGGGTCGGTGAGGAAGCTATCGAGATCACGTTGGATGGGGTCATGTCGGTGTTGTCGGTGGTTGAGGGTTGTGGGGTGGTGGCAGGAGAATGAGGATTTTGGGATTGTGTAAAAGAGGCGTTTTCAGGTTCGGCAGTCATATCAATAAATGGAGACTTCACGTTGATTGTCACTTTGCTGGGGCGAGCTGAATCGGGGGTGACATCCATATCCGAGGCAGGTGCGGCCGGAGGTGTCGCGCGGGCGTCAATGGATAACGACTCTCCCACGCGAGTTCCACTATCGAGACGCGGGCGTTTCCGTGTCGCTTGGGGATCTGGATCTTCCATGGAGTCTCCGTAGGATCGAGAAGAATCGATCAAGGGCGTACCAGGTGGGGGGTGAGAGCTCTCTGGCGGGGGTTCTGCCATGACATTTTCCGCCAGGCGATGACAAATGATGGCGCTTAAGAAATGAGCAATCCAAGGATAAGGAACCCCTCTATATCTCCAGAGGGAACCAAGAGAAAGGAAAGTGCCGGGTGGTTGGGAGAAATCGAAGCGGTTGATACAAGTTGGTAGCTTTTTTTGGCGGGCGGGAAACGCGACGAGGAATCGGTGACGTTGTACTGTGGATTCATTCACTTAAGAACCCGATCGACGTTGAATTACTTTCACCTTGCACCTTCCTTACTCTATATAATTCTAAGGTCTTTAATTGTGTTTATTTGCCATCTTCCAAGTGAATTCTTGTTTTCCTTTCAAATATCTACGGGAAATGGACGGCTAATTGCCTAAACACAGTTTCATGCACAAACAACATATCTACGATCCGCATAAGCCGCAGGAACCAACACGATGTACCTCACAATCAGACAAACGGTTAGTACTAAACTGTGGATAGCTTCCCCGGAGTGGAGTTAACCTCTCCACATCACTGTCTGGGCCAGTCGTGCAGGTCGATGTAACCTAGAAACTGACCTCCATTCTTCTGTCCATGGTAGCTTGCCTACCTGTAGTACTAAACACCTAGAAGTTAGACATTTACCACGTCTCGCTGGACACCTAGTGTTCACATTCCTTTCTTTTCATCAGTTCTTAGGTATTACGCCGGATATTGGGTATTAACGTTTCAAAAAATCGGGATATATTTTAGACAATATTTCTGGTATCAGGTGTGGTATATGACAGGATCACTCATCTAATGCAACTATTCTCGAAGGGTCTGAGATCATCATAGCTTACTCTCAGGTGCCACCCCACCAACAGCACCACTCATAAACGGTCCAGTCTCCTCGGCTTTGGTTTCAGCACCAGGGAGAGGCTCGGCACCAAATAGAACCAGTTCACGGCCACCTTGAGTGCTCCACCAGTTGACACAGTAGTGGGCTCGGTCAACATCCATCTCACCGACACTTAATGCTTCCCAGAAGCGTTCAACACAGACATGGCGCATAGTCCTGTCTGCAATAGTATTGATCAGTTCTGCCGTGAGGGGGAGCCAATCCTCCAGGTCCTCTACTCGGAGGAAAGACAACGAGTCTATCAGTGCCAGGATGAGTACAGCTTGCGCGGAAAGAGGGGGGCTAGCATCCATGTCGGAAGATGAGCTATTCCCGGCTGTTGGTGTGATTGGAGTTGTGGGAGCATTCAGTGCACGATCTCGCACCACTTCAAGTAGGATTGAAGGGAGCATTGGTTGGCTGTTGGCCAATGGCGAGGGGGTGCTGTGACCTGGATGACAGTCTTGAATGCGAGACGGAACTGTCGAGCGGACAAGTTTTCTGGGAACACCTGTTGGGGATCATCAGACATTGAACCTTGAATAGTCATGAAATTCAAACTTACCGCAAAAAGGTTGTCAATGTAGAAGGGAAGGTGTTTGGCAGCCAGCTCCGAATTGTGGGGAATAGCGAAGACCACGAGCACCACGCTGTGAGCGGCTTCGAAGATTTCCAGAAGAAGACTGTTGGCGCCAGCTGCTAGGTATGGGAATGCAGCAGATAAGAGCAGATCCTCGTTAGCCTGGGATGACAAGACTATAGGGAAATGTTCGGCAGTATTCAAGAAAAACAGATCTAAGCATCGCTCCACTGGGTGTTCCGGAATCTGACCAAGATCCACTGGCTTGATACTTCGTAGAAAATTCTCGGCTAAGTCAGGGTATTGGGAAAGAATATCTATCGCGGCCAAAAAGACGAAGCTCTGCTGTGACGATCCATTTTGGCCTGTGCGAGAGGAAACGAAATAGAGATTGCGTAGAATATGGAGGCATTGCATAGAAAGGTACGGGGCGCCTAAAGGAACGCTTTGTCAGTAGGGATTTTACGAACCATTTCCTAGCGAACTTACTGCCGTGGGCTGCGAGAGCGGGGTCATTGATTGTTCTTCCAAGAACTGCGCGGAGAACAATGACCACCGAATACAAGCAATTCCGAAGAAGCTTCCAGAGTGCCGGAATGGTAGTTTGTAGTGACTCGGCATCCAAAAAGTCTTTCTCCTCCGCGACGTCGATTTCAGATAGTTTATTTTGACGCCACTGCACCATCAAAGTCCTAACAAAATCGGCCATGTAATCGACCGTCTGCGCAACCAGTTGCGGGCTCTGGACATTCTCAACGGCATGCGAGATAAGCCGGGACAAGGGCCCCAATGCCGATACTAACGGGCGAGATGAAATGGTCGAGAAATAACCAAACGTCATAGTATCAGCTTTCCACCGGAATTTCTTCCCAGGAGCTTCGACTACATCTTCATCAATTGCTCCCAAAAAGAATCCACCTTCGAGTCCTTCGGGAGATAAGAAAGCGGATCTAACCATCACAGGCAACAACCGATCATAATTGATTTTATTTCGTTGCAGATCCGCCAAGAGCTCAAACGTGTAGTTCAGGACCATGATGATGCAATGACCATCAATCCCCGCTTCAGGATCCAACTCCTCAAGCGCCAATTGGGCTGCTGTTGCCAATGCTGACTCGAGCTTTGTTCGGATATGCCACGGGAGACCCTGTCGATTCTGTCCCTCAAATCCGAGGAGTATACCGCCAAGCAGGATCATGTGTCGCCAGCGGGGAGACTTGTCGTCCGCGCCCTGAACCACGGCCTTCACCCATGCTTCACGTTCGATGCTCCGATTCCGCCCATGAGGCATGCGGGGCTCATCAGTGGCATCGTTTTGCAGGACTGCGATGGCGGCGGTATTAAAGACGCTCATGAGTTTGCGACATGCGTGTAAATCGACCGGGTGGTTCCAGAGAGCAGGCGCGGAGAGGAGCTGCGATGCAAGAAGTGTCAAATTTAGCGGATTCCCAAGAATAGATAAAAAGCTCGTCGCTGTTGGAAGGAGACTATAGGAATGAAGGTATTAGCTATCGGCCATTGCCGAGCAACATATGGTTCGGGCGCAACTTACCCAGCCGCATCTTCGAAGCTGGAGGTCGCCTGCAGCGACCGCAGCAGACGGGCAAGCGAACGTTCAGTTGCCATGGAAAGTAGACCACAACTGGGACAGTAATGCCCACAAGGTCATCTACATGGCCTAGGGGAGGAAGAAGATGGGGGCGCCAAACCGCGGAGAACCCCAGTCCCAGCCGAGGTCCCGGAGTGGAGCCGCAAACAGTGCAAACAAGCAGCGTCATGCCCGTGGGCCCAAACATCTTGAAAGATAAATGCACTCGCGGCATTCTCCTATAAGACCAGGTCATGCTTTCGTTCTGCAGCATCACCAACAGAAGATGATTTGACCTTCTTTGATTTTGCAAAGCTGAGGAGTGCAGCATCCCGTCTTCATGGCTAGCAACCGGGTCCCAATCAACTACAACACGCCTTCGTTTCCCTCGCTGTACAACCCGCTTCCCTACCACCACAAAGAAGCTTATTATCTTTACTATACGACGGATATTTGGCGCTTCACGCTATACTGGACTTTGATTTTCTATGGAGTGACTCATCTGGTAGTCGCCGGGTGCGCTATACTCACGCATTTTCGCAATTGGAGCGTGATATGGCTTGTACCATTGCTGTATGGCGTGGTTGCCGGCTTAGAAGCACTGCTATCTGGGAGCATTGTTGGCGTAGTGTGAGTGCTAACCACACACGAGATACAATCCAAGCGACTCGCTGATCACAAATAGGCTTGGTTCACTCTATGAATCAGGGAATTTTAGGATGTCAACATGGGTGCCAATGATCTGGGGTGGAGTCAACGTCATGGTGCTCATTTTGACCAGTTTCCCTATGCAAGGTGGACTTTAACCTATGAGGAACGACATTTGCGGATTTTTTGGGAGCTTTGAAGACATCCGTTTTCATTTTCTATAATACATGGCCAAGGGAATTTGATATTTCGCAACGAGCGCCATCCACCAGATCCATGGTTGCCACCACAATGCATGATATATGTCCTGTACGCCGACCAAATTACACCACAGAATATCCTCCACGGGACTATCGACGTCCACCATCCGGCATTCCACCTTGGAGACCGGGCAGGCCACCCATTGCGGCAGCCATGTTTTGGAGGTTGAGATTGGGGGGCATCTGCATTCCTTGAGCCATCATTTGCTTCTGGAACTGCGCCATATCCATATTCATAGGCGGAGTCCCACCCATTACGGGAAGCATAGGGAATCCAGGCATCCCGCCGTTTGGAGGACCCGATTGAGGCGGTGGAGGCGGAGGATGCGAAGACATAATTGCAGCTAGGCGACCGGGGTCCATTCCACCCATGGCACCCGAAGGCGGAGGCTGAGCCGCACCAATACCAGGAAGCAGCCCCGGGGTATCGAGCTGAGGTGCACCAGGACCACCCTGTATTCCCGGAAGAGAAGGCCCACCAGGTCGTCGCTGGTCGACCAAACTGTCGGCCTCATCTTGCATTTCTTGTTCCTCTTCCTCGCGCATTTGTCTGCGGCCGAAGCCCCGATTCCACGTTCCTTGGGCCTCTGCAGCCTCCTCGCCGATGTGGAATCGATCTTTCATGTAGCTAGTCTCGCCAGGCCGAGCCCGCGACCAGAATCGAGTGAAATTGTCCTTCGATCCAGAAGCAAGAATGTGTCCCAGTGGGTGCCAGTCTAATGACCAGATCGTAGCGCCGTGGGCGTATTGAACGCGATGAGCTGGGTAGATAACTTGCGGCGGTGTATTGGCAGGGTCCGGGCTGTCGTATGGCGCCACGGTAGGGACGACGCCAGCGGGCAAGTTAGGCTCGTCGAGTAGATAATGATGCATAGAACCGTCTTCCGCACCAGTCGAAATCAAATTGCTGTGGATCGGATGCCATGTTAGAGAAGAGACCGGCTTCTCATGACCGCGGAGAATGCAAATATCCCGCATCATCCGCAAATCGAACACTCGCGCTGTCTGATCCCGCGACGACGTAGCAAGGAGGTTGTTGTTGACCCGCGAGAACCGAGTCGCGGTGACTGTGTTTTTGTGACTGTGAAGCGTTGTCAAGCATCGGGCGGTCCTGGGATCCCAGAACTTAACCTGATGATCCTTGGAGCCGGAAACCAGCAAGCCTTTTGTAGGGTGCCAGTCGCAAGATTTGACATCCCAGTTGTGTCCGGTAAGAACGGTATCGCAGGTTCGGGTGGTGAAATCAAAGATCTTGAGGGTCGTGTCGTCGGATGCAGAAAGGAATTTTGTATCGCTCGGGGCCCATGCTAAGTCTCGCACGGCGTCATGATGAGCATCGTCAATCGTTTCAACGTTGTTGAAGTTTGGGCGCCAATATTTCACGTCTCCTCGTTGTCCGCCCGAGATCAGCCAGTCTTGGCTATGAGCCCATGCTAGCGATGTCACACCTGCTTGAATTTGATCGTAGTGTGCCTGTAAAATGATTAGTAACCGCGCGAATCATTTGCGATTTAAATGAAAACATACATCCATCACCGTTTCGAAGTTAAACGCCGTGCCGTTCCAGAGCATGAACTCGCCGGTGTGGCCGCCGGTCAACAGCCGCCTGCCCTCTGGAGTCCATCGCACCACCACAATAGGTTTCTTCGATTTTCCGATCGATTGATGAAGGTGTCGCACGGGAATTGTGTCGGCGGGCGAATGGGTTCGACCGACGGGTGGAATCATCTTTGTGGATCGTCAATCAGTTTTCTTTTTCTTTCTGCTCTGCGACACAGCACTGAAGGAATCATTTGCATAAACTCACATCGACTGCAAAGCTGGGGCTGGGCCTTTCCACCTCCATACGGTTTTCACCTTGATATCGAGGTCGGCGCGTGCGCATCCACTGTACCATTGAAGAGCCATAATCAGTGACCAGTCCTGTGCGAGGTTTGTTAGTCTGCTAACTCAGCTTGAACAGCATGCTCGGCGGGGTGAAAAGACGTAGCACATACTTGGCCGACGGGGACCGACAGGGCCTTCGAAGTTCTTGTTATATCTGCCAAACTGGGAGTCGCCCCCATGCTCGTCGTAGAAGGCCATTGTGACCAAACCCGGGAGGAGTGTTGGAAATTGCAGTGGGTCGAGATCAGAGAATCATGACCAGGGGTATGGGTGGTTTGATGATGTTAAATAATCGGCAGGGAAGATCCCTGTGTTATAGAGTCGCGTCGTGAATGCGTTGGGAGGAAGGTCGCGGAGCTTTGCAGGTCGGGACTCCTTGGAAGCTCGACCGCCCCCGCTGATTGGTTACATGGATTATCTCGCGCTGCTTGCGCTATGATGCCTTGTTCTTCCCCGCCAAGTTCAACGGTTTCTAATTTTGTATTCTTATTTCCCCTCATCTTACTATGCCAGGAAGCCATAGATTCTCTATTACTTGAGGATCCGTTGTCTTTCTGGTTTGTAACTCTTCCGGATCATCCTTCGCTGGTCTCTTCACTTCGTCATCTTCCGCATTGACCCAGCTCGGGTCCAATTGCGCAATCAACCCACAGGGCTCAAGGACCGAAGGTCAAACTTCCTATTCTCTCTCAAGATGGTTTCCCAAACCCAAGCTGTGACCACAGCCCAAGAGCATCCAAGCTGTTCGGTATCGACCAATGGAGCTGCTTCAAACAAAGCCGAGGTCCAAATGCAGTCGAGTGGGCCAAGACGCAGCAAGTATCGTCATATCGCTGCGTATCACTCGCAACTGCGGCATTCCAGCCTTAGTAGAGACTCGGATGTGACACCTAGTTTTCTGGGATTTCGAAACCTGATGGTCCTGGTCCTTGGTAAGGAATGATGCTTCGAAGTAACACTTGCATGTGAATGTGGTAGCTGACAATGAATAGTGGCCATGAATCTACGGTTGATTATTGAGAACTTTATGAAGGTATGCTCACTGAAGAAAAACTAAGGAAGTTGATTGACCAGTTTTATCCTAGTATGGAGTCTTGATTTGTATTAAATGTCATGACTATCGCAAGCAGGACATAATTCTCGGGTCAATTCTCTTTGCTTTAGTTCCCTGTCATTTGTTTTTGGCCTATGTCATCGAGCTATCTGCAGCTTCTTCTGCAAAGCAAGCGGTAGGCCAACAGAAGAAGACAGCCGAAGAGAAGGAGCGCGATCAACAGGCTTTCCGCTCCACTTGGCCGTACACGGCTTTCCTTCACACTGTGAATGCCACATTGTGCCTTGCAGTGACCAGTTTTGTGGTCTATTTCTATGTTCATCATCCAGGAATTGGCACTCTGTGTCAGCTTCATGCGATCATCGTGTGGCTGAAGAATTGCTCATATGCCTTCACCAACCGAGATCTACGTCTCGCATATCTCAACCCGTCGGCTGATCCTGGCCTTCCGGACATATATGCCACATGTCCCTACCCCCGAAACGTCACCATCAATAACCTCACATACTTCTGGCTTGCTCCTACATTGGTCTACCAGCCTGTCTACCCTCGCTCTGCATCAATTCGTTGGTCATTTGTCGCGAAGCGACTGGCTGAATTCGTCGGATTGTCAGTTTTCATCTGGCTTCTCTCCGCGCAATACGCCGCGCCTGTCCTGCGAAACTCAATTGATAAAATCGCTGTCATGGACATTGCGTCTATCTTGGAACGTGTGATGAAGTTGTCCACCATCTCCTTAATCATTTGGCTTGCTGGTTTCTTTGCCCTTTTCCAAGCCTTACTCAATGCATTGGCGGAAGTCATGCGCTTTGGAGACCGTGAATTTTATACCGATTGGTGGAATAGTTCCAGCCTTGGAGGGTACTGGCGGTCGTGGAACCGACCAGTGTATTCGTTTATGAAGAGGCATGTGTTCTCGCCCCTGGTGGGTCGTGGATGGAGCCCTCTAGCCGCGAGTGGTATGGTCTTCACGCTATCCGCCATTCTTCATGAGATGCTAGTGGGGATTCCCACCCACAACTTTATTGGTATGGTCCCTGAATTTTTCTCTTTCAAAAGCTTAAACTGATCCACCCCAGGTGTTGCATTTTTTGGTATGATGTTCCAACTACCGTTGATTGCGCTCACGGCGCCCCTGGAGAAGATGCGAGACCCACTGGGTAAGACCCTCGGGAACTGTATCTTCTGGGTCAGCTTTTGTCTGGTCGGGCAGCCACTTGGAGCTCTACTGTACTTCTTTGCTTGGCAGGCCAAGTATGGCAGTGTTAGTCGAATGCGGGCCTGACTCTTCTTTTGACTGGCCCGCGTGTCTTGCTGACGAGGTCGTGAGGCCGTCCATAAAAAGGTCAGAGATCCATGATGCGGACTCAGCTTTCATATTTTGCCCTCATTGTCAAACTGCTGCTTCATTTTGCATATAGTTGTTATCTACGCCTATCTAAGTGTGACTTCGAGCTCTGCATCGGCCTAAATAGCCCAATTGAGTGGCACTGTGTACTATTCTATTTCATTTGTAATCATTTCCGGTTAGCGTCCCTCCGGGAAGGTAGAGAGCCATTGTTCCGAATCCCGCTCGCGGATCTCGGAGCTAGCAAGGTACGAAAAGGACAGGTCTACCACATCTACAACTGGAATGCATATTGAGTTCCAACCAATTATTAATCAAGGAGTTTGGGCCTTGACAAGCTCCTTGTGCATCGTCAGGCGTATGATCGAATCGAATAGTAAATTATCGAAACCGTGCGCGGAACGGATGGATTGATTGTGCCGGCGGGGACCAATTAGCCAGAGCCCCCCCACAGGTATAAAGGAGCCCCATTTAAGCTCTTTGGTCCGCATTATCTAAAACAACAATACTCATAATGGTTGCTATCACTATCCCCAATAACTACGGGTAAGTCGCCTCAACGGAAATCTTTTCCGATTTCAAGTCGCTCACACTTCTACCAGCGCCGTCATTGCCGTCGCCCTTGGCGCGATCCCTGTCCTGGGCTTCATCCACGGCAATGTGACTGGCTCTCTCCGCAAGCAGGCCAAGGTGCCTTACCCGCACTGCTACGCCTCTATCGAGCAATGCAAGGAGAACGTACGTCTTACCCGAGTGATCCGGTCCCTCTCCAGCCACTGACTATAGTTTGCCCGCAGGCCAAGGCTGAGCAGTTCAATTGCGCCCAGCGCGCCCACGCCAACTTCTTGGAGAACTCCTCGCAGACTATGCTTTTCACCCTCGTTGCTGGTTTGAAGTACCCCGAGCTTGCTGCCGGGATTGGTGGTCTGTGGGTTCTCTTCCGTACTCTGTTCATGTATGGATACGTGTACTCTGGCAAGCCTCAAGGCAAGGGCCGCATGATTGGCGCATTCTTCTGGCTGGCACAGGGTGCTCTTTGGGGCCTTAGTGTGTTCGGTGTTGGCCGTGATTTGCTCTCAATCTAAGTGGATTGGGATCATCCATTGTATTATTAACAGTTTTCCATACCAAATTGAAATGATACTCGTTTTCAATTGTTATCAGTGAAACATTGATTCATTTTATTAGCAGATATAGGGGGGCCCCTCTAGTCTAAAATACTACATGATCCGCCTGCATGCCAGATGGCATCACTGGAAGGCTTTTGTCGTCGCTCGCGGACCAGGGCATTTTTAGGTGCGGCTAGGAGAAGAGGAAATCTTCTCACAAGTTGTCGAGAGAGATATTAAGCCCCCCGCGTCAAGGTGTGAGGCCATTGACGGGAGATCCTTTCTCTAGAAGTTGCAAATTTTACAGAAAAGAGGAATAAAATCACGTAGAGCTTCATATTGATGATACGAAAACGGAACTCCTTTCTCCTTCGTTTTATTCGCAATTCATCTTTCTCAAGGATGGTACATGGTGAGAAATGAGGGAGAAATACTTCTGCCTGCACGTCATCGATATCATGCAGTAAGCCGTGATTCAATTGTTCTGTCTCCGTCAAATTCAGCAGTTAGCAAGAAGGCAATGTGTGACAACATATTGTTTTGTGTCGCGCTGAGACAAGGATTTCCCGGATTCCAACTCAGCCACAGTTAGCTTCATGTGGCTGAGGGATCCACTGTGGCGTACAGAAAAAGTTCCCGCATTGGCAATACAACGAGGTCGACAGCATGATAGACTCCTCAATCTGAGCATATCGAGTCGAATGAGCCAGCTGACTCTTTCACAATAAAAGCGATTTTCATAACAGGTGACTGTGATTGCACCTCTTCTGCACCTCTACCGTCCACACCCGCCACTTTTTATACCCCGCCAACCCCTCATGTCGTCCAAGTCGCAATTGCCCTTTGGCACTCGTGCCTCCAGCCACCCCAACCCGCTGGCTCGGAAGCTGTTTGAGGTTGCTGAAGCCAAGAAGAGCAATGTCACAGTGTCCGCCGATGTCACCACCACCAAGGAACTCCTGGACCTGGCCGACCGTTAGTGAAACGAAAAACTTCCTACTGGAATTTCACTAATTTGGACCATCAAATTTCCAGGCCTCGGACCCTACATCGCCGTGATCAAGACCCACATTGACATCCTGTCCGATTTCAGCCCCAAGACCATCAATGGCCTGAATGAGCTGGCCGAGAAGCACAATTTCCTCATCTTCGAGGACCGCAAGTTCATCGATATTGGTAACACTGTCCAGAAGCAGTACCACGGCGGCGCCCTCAAGATCTCTGAGTGGGCCCACATTATCAACTGCGCCGTCCTGCCAGGCGAGGGCATCGTCCAGGCTTTGGCCGAAACTGCACAGGCCGAGGATTTCCCCCACGGCTCTGAGCGCGGTCTGCTGATCCTCGCTGAGATGACTTCCAAGGGCTCCCTGGCCACCGGAGAGTACACTTCTGCCTCGGTAGATTACGCGCGGAAATACCCCAGCTTTGTGCTGGGCTTCGTCTCGACCCGTGCGCTGACCGAGGTTCCCTCGACCGTCACCGCTGCCGACAACGAGGACTTCGTCGTCTTCACCACCGGTGTCAACCTTTCATCCAAGGGCGACAAGCTCGGACAGCAGTACCAGACCCCGCAGTCTGCTATTGGCCGCGGCGCCGACTTTATTATCGCGGGACGTGGAATCTACGCCGCTCCAGACCCCGTTGAGGCTGCCAAGCAATACCAACAGCAGGGATGGGAAGCCTATCTGGCTCGTGTTGGTGCTGCCAGCCAATGAACAATCCTTAAAATTAAAGAATATAAACCTCAATTTGACCGATGCATGCAATAGCGCTTGTTCGTTCCGTTGATACCGCTTTCTCGGAGAGGTTCCGCATAGCGAATCGTCAAAAGTTTAATCGATTGTCAGCTCATTGTCGGACTCCACTGTATTGCATGTGTCAGCGATAAGATAGAGTAATGAGTCCCAGATAAGACAAGGCAACGTGTTATTGATGATGAGACACGATGGGATCAGATAAACACGCCACATGCGTCCGTCGGCAAAGCCCCGGGGCTACTTCTGTACGCCGAAAGCATCCATCAAACACGTCGGCGCTCTCATCCTTCAAAGTTGGCCCTCTCGACGCCCAGTCCCTTTTTTGTGCCCCGAGCTCGGCAATCCACCACTCAACCCCCTTTGATCCATCCCAGTAAATCAAATCTTTTGACCAACGACGAATCGTTCGGCGTGCGCTTCCTCTGTGGCACTGTTTGCCGATCTCTCCTCACTTCCCCTCTCGACAGAACCAATGAAGAGCTTCGTGACTGGTCAACCCCAGATAATCGGGTGCTTATCGCGGGGAGACCCACCAGGGGCCACATCTTGATAGGGGGAAGCAGGGAAGAGAAGGCTGATAATTACATAGATAACACCGCATTGGAATGTACCTATGTCACTATGTGCTACTAGCAGATGCGGAGATCTGCCCTTATTTACATGCCTCTTACCCTGCTCTGTGAGGGGGAACGTAGGACCTGTCCAGCTTTTCTTTTTCCTTCCAGCATCAGCCCTTGCCACTTAGCTATATACAAACATACCCCTCGGAAGGCAATTCCTTCACAAATTGAGCCATGGCGGAGGAAAAACAGACGATCGGCGCCTCTTCGGCCGTGGATGTTGAGACAGCCACGGACTTGAAGAAGAAGCATGTCGACCCGACACTGGAGAAGCACGCACACGATGCCGACGAGGCGATGAAAGCTCTTGAAGAGCTTCACGGCGAATCACTCGAGTTGGACGAGCCCACAAATCGACGACTATTAAGAATAATTGATTGGCACATGATGCCAATTATGTGCTGTATCTACGGAATGAATTTCCTAGACAGTACGTGTTATGAATACAACCCAAATTCACGTCACCCTGCAGCCGCTAACCAACAAAAGAAACTACCTTGTCATACGCGAGTATCATGGGAATCAAGACAGACCTGAATCTAGTGAAAGATGACTATCAGTGGCTATCCAGTCTTTTCTACTTTGGTAAATCCATTCCCCCTTTCGGGCATACAGACGGGTCTTCTAATCGCGCTAAGGTTATCTTGCATGGGAGTATCCGACCAACCGGCTGATGCAGCGATTACCCCTCGGGAAGTACTCCGCAGCCTGTATCTTGATGTGGGGACTTGTTCTGTGCTGCTTCGCCGCCGTGAATAACTATTCGGGCGCGATTGCTATTCGGTTTTTCCTGGGTGTTTTCGAAGCCGCCGTGACGCCTGGCTTTGCGTTGCTTACATCTCAGGTTCGTTGACTGCTTCTATGTTGGCATTGACAGGCAATACTAACATAGCTCGATCAGTGGTATACTAAGCAAGAACAAGGTAGCCGTGTGAACATTTGGTTCAGCTTCAACGGCGTCGGCCAAATTCTAGGAGGATTCATCGCATACGGCGTCGCAGTCGGAACCGCAAAGCATGGTTCTGCGATTGAGCCATGGAAGATCATTTTCCTGGTTACCGGGCTCTTGACCGTCGCTCTGGGACTTGTTTTCCTCTGGATTGTCCCCGATAACCAGTTGAATGCCCGATGGCTGAAGAAGGAGGATCGCATTTTGGCTGTCGCTCGTGTGCAGTCGAACCAGCAGGGAATTGGAAACAAGCATTTCAAGATGTACCAAGTCAAGGAAGCACTTATGGACCCGATGACATGGGCATTCTTCTTCTATGCGCTCATTGCTGATATCCCCAACGGTGGCATCACCAACTTTTTCAGTCAAATGGTATGTGGAGTCTATCACTCAGAGAAGGTTTGAGGTTGATCATGCTAAATCAAAATGGTATAGATTACTAGTTTCGGGTACTCCAGCCAGGAAAGTTTGATTCTTGGTGTCCCCGGTGGTGCGGTCGAAGTCATCGCCCTCTTACTTAATGGATACATGGGCTACAAGACCAATAACCGCATCCTGTGCAGTCTGGGTGGTCTCGCCTCCGCACTCGTTGGCATGATTCTCATCGTGGCCCTCCCCGAGTCCATGAATGTCGGTCGGTTGATTGGATACTACATGACCCAAGCTAGTCCCACGGCGTTTGTTGCTCTGTTGGCAATGATCTCGTCTAATGTGGCTGGGTACACGAAGAAGACTACCGTGGCTGCTTTGTACCTTATTGGGTACTGTACCGGTAACATTATTGGTAAGTGAATTCTCATCTGCGAGCCGAGAATGAACCTGATAACTAATCTGAATGTTTGTTCCAGGCCCCCAAACCTTCCGTCCGAAGGATGCGCCTCGCTATATTCCTGCGGAAATCACCATTATTGTCTGCATTGGCGTAAGCATGTGTATCATGCTGTTTGTTTACTGGTGGTATGTCAAGGAGAATCGGCGCAAGGAAGAGATTCGGTCGCACCCGGACTATGTGCGGTTGCAGAACCAGGCCTTTTTGGATTTGACCGATAGGGAGAACATGGATTTCGTGTATGCGGTTTGAGCTCAGACTATGCACTGGCTGGCCATGTGTAATAATTTCGAATAATCTGAATGACGACATTTATCTCGATTTAACATCTGACACCTGCGTATCAATAACCTTAGATCGAATAGAGTTCTGAAATCATGCCTGATGTCTGCACCCCTGGAGGTCATATCATACTGTATAGCAAGTACCCTCGGGAGTACTCTCCTGATGAATGCAAAAGTACGTGTTGGGAGAGGTGAACAAGTGGGTCTTAGGGACTAGAACACCGCAACTTGTACTTTCCATGTGGAATTGTTGAGAAAGTGGGCGGTGTTAGACCCCGCACCACAGACCTATCATTTCCAGGTTGGAAGCCACGACTCTACGAAAATAGATTAATAATAAACTCAGAATTATAGTCAAGTCCCTGTTTCCCCTACTGTAGGAACTAATGCATGAACCGTGAACTAGTGAAAACAAAAAGAGCGGTGCGCATTCTCGCCACGAGGCACCGGGGGTGTGACCTCAAACCCATGATCAGATTCATGATCGCCATATCCAGAACTGAATTTCCGCAAACTCTGAGAGAAACCCTAAATCTGCAGTCCAATCCGCTGTACACACAATGGCAATTCTTCCCCCTCCTTTTAGTGGGGCACAACCTAGGGCGGGGCGAAAGCTATCCTGTAAGTCTAAGCCCTTCTAGCTCGGCGCTTTGGGTTAAGGGGTAGGTATTCCCTAAGGGTCTCACTGCAGCGCCTGCTGTAACAGCCTGTCGGCGAGAACCGGTGGCAAGAGCATCCAATAAGCGCCCATTACCATGAACATACCCGAGCACCTTGCAGATTGGTCACTGCAGGGGCGTTTGGACATGACGATCCAGACCACGGTTGCTTTGAAAAGTGGAGAGGGTGCTAAAGAAGAAAAAAAACCATGAAAGCCCCCACTTTGTTTACTCCACGCTAAAATCAAGAAATAATATAAGGAGCGGTGAAGGCTTGTAAATAAGTCGAGTTGCGCCATTTTGATTTCTTTATTTCTTTGTGTGTATGCGTTTTATCGGTTTCTTTGCTTTTTTTTTTCTTCTATGCTTATTTATTTCCCCCACCTTGGGTGCTGCTGATACGTTCACAACCTTCCCGAGTGAGATGTCACAATGAGATCGGCCCTGGCCATCTGAGCCCTAATTTTATCGTGGGATCGTCACGCAGTTATGAATATGGCGTCCGTCACATGTGGCATTCACATGGGAGGTGCGCCGGCGGAAATGGCAGTCGCGCACCTGAATTTAGATCTCATCTCCAAACTGCCATCCGAACTTGCCATCACCGAGATCACTGAGAGATGCTCCACTGTGGACTTGTCGGAGCCCTCATCCCCGGAGATGGATATACCGAGGGTGAAAAGGATCGATCCACCCCGCTCTAGGGCATCTATCCCAGATTCACCAACACATGCCAGCCGATTTCGAGCTGTATCTGGGTCTCAGTCAACATCTGCAACGAACTCCATTCATCACTCTCGTTCAGCTTCACGTAGTACCGGTCGATCCCGACCACCAAGTCGCCATAGCTCTTTCCACTCGCCGCGACGACCAGTGACCAACGCAGGCATCGTTTCGGTCCCAGCTCGTGTGCCACAACAGGAGAAAAGGGAGTCCCTTTTAGCCCTACATCGAGAGTCATGTCGGCTTTTCCAAGACCCGCCGTCTTCAGTCTGGGTCCCAGAGGAAATGCGAAAAGGGCCAACAGCCTCCCCATCTCGACACGAACGCCGCACATCGTCAGAGGCAGGTACTTCAGGACCACCATCCCCGATCGCGTCGTCCTCATCTAGTCGCCGGTTTGAGTATGATCACCGCGGCTCTATAAGCTCGACCACCTCACCACCTTTTCTCCACTCCCGAGATCGGGCCAATACTCTCCCTATTATTTCCAGTCATTCCCACAGTCCATCCGAATCCTCCATTAACGTCCCGGCGACAGTAATGGAGTGGACCTCAGACTCAACCCGACGAGCAGAATACGAACAGATAGACCGCGCAAGCCGTGGTGTCCGTGGCCTCTGGCGCCGCGTCGCACCCCGCTGGTGCCACCGGGACTCACGCATGCCCTTCTTCGAAGAAGGCAAGACGAGCCGTGAAGGCAGCGTCCGCCGATTCCGCATGGACCTTCCCGACGAAGAAACCGAAACAAACACCCGAGACAAGCCCCAAGCGCAGATCTTAGACTTTCTCAACAAGAAACCTTCTCGAGATGGCCACGGTCGACGCCTCTGGACAGGTCGTCGGTCTAAGACATCTCTCACCTGAGCTCTTTTTCTATAGAGCCCTTTTATTACTATTATATTTCGGCCCGGTACGCCCGCACCGGTGCGACGCTTTTTCAACACACACACACACACGCGCACAACTTCCTTGCCTATGATACTATGATTATCGGACACCCTAATGACCGGGTTCCCATTGCATTCTGCATTGCGTTGCGTTGCCCTGAATACCCTTCGGATTCCTATGCGTGATTCCCTTTCTTGTTGGCTTTGTTAATTTTCGAGGCTTATCTAAGTCTCACGCCTTCCCTAGCCTTTATTGCATACTGCATGCATCTTTCATTGTTAGTCCAATGTTGCATCACTTACCCGAGAATGAGATACCCATCTGTTAATTGTGCTGTACATATGCACTTTGTACTGGTGTTACCAGTCGAGATTCAAGGAAATGTACGACCTATTTGAGTGAGAATATACCCATTACTTAGTTGACTGTGTTCATTGTCTTCGTCATTGTTTGGACATTTGCTATAAGTTAGCGAGTATGATGACTAAATTTAGATCAAACAACAAAGCTGAACCTTACTGTGGTTGCCAAGTCTTCCAGGCAGCCCTTTTCCCCATCACTTCTCCATCTCTTCCCGCACATGTATCTCCGAGCCTCGTATGGCGTACTCCTGATACCCCCACCGCTTTCAATTCTATGCGTAAGGGCTGTAAAGCATTGTATTCATAATACGATCGTTAGATTTGAGTAGTAAGTTTCACACGAGGCTGCCATACACAAGTAACGAGTCTGTCGTAGACAACTAACGAGGCTGCCGTACATAAGTGACCTTCACGCCTCTTCTTCCACTTTGGCAATTTCGAATCAGCTTTCCCTACCCATTTCTCATGTGGCGCCTTTCCAATTGACCAATTTAAGGCCAAAGATATAGTCCCAAGACTTCCTCGCATATCTAAAGACGACATACGCTCAATCTTCATGTATCATTGCAATGAGATTTCCTACGGAGATTTATGATTGTGTAAGTCTTGGAGGTGTAATAACATATGATGGTACCTTGGAGACTAAGATGCTATCTTCAGATCGCGGCTCACGTCGAGAGTGCCAGTAACATCAGATACATCGGATACCTAGATTGGACCCATGATGCTCAGCACTACAGCATTTGGAATGATGAAAGTCGAGCAAAATTGGCTACTCTTCGTTTAGTCAACAAAAGCTTTTGTTACAGCGCCTCAGTGCGCTTATTCCGACATTTGGATGCTACTTTTGGGTTGAACACAAAGATTCCACCACTCGTGTGTCTCCATAAGATCTCCCAAAGCCCAAATGCTATGCATGTACGTCATATCGATCTTGGATATCTCCCGGAGATTCGCACATCCACCGCAGAGATGAAAGTGTATGTGGAAGACCTATCTGGGATTTTATCTTCTTGCCTCTGCAGATTTTCGAATCTAAGGGCCATTTCCTTCGGGGGACCTCCAGCATCGCTCCATGAGGAGCACAGAAAGATCCATATGAACACAGTCATCACGGCGTTGCTCTACGCGCCACTTTCAAATCTGGTCGAACTGGAACTCTTCTTCCCTATTGCCAATGATTTTGGAAAGCTCTTCCCTGCCGAAACTAGCTCGCTACGCACACCAATTGAGAGCATTCTTAGGCGGCTTCGGTATTTAGGACTCTATGTTCGTGATTATACAGGAACTCAGGACCAGCGATATGATAAGCAGTCGGTTTTACCAGAACACGCTGCTCTTCCAAATAACGCCCATTCGTCTCATCTTTTCAAAATGGTCAAACTTGCCACCAATCTTGAATCTCTCGCAATAGCCAGCTCAGATTGTTTGATATTGGACGACCCCGAACTGCTACCCCAGAAGCGTCTAAGGTGTCTCAAGCTGAAAAGTCTGTCTATCTCATCTGATGGGCTGCTTGCTCTCGTGTTTCAATCAAGGGAAACAATGAGGTATATCAGTCTCTTTCAAGTACAGTTGAGCTCCGGGACATGGCAACATGTATTATCTGAACTATACCATCTGCCACATCTCCTCCAATTTTCTATCAAGTCTTGTGGCTATTCATTCACGGGAACCAGCTCTCATTTAGCTTCCGAAATTCCACCAATAGACTTTCCTGAAGCCATCGAGACCGACAACTCCCTCGACAAATCTGCACTTAAGACTTTGCGGTACCAGGTCAATTTGAACAAGATTGCTGCAGGGTTTAGCACATTCTTTGATTATTAGTTCCCTTACAACGACCATGTCTAGAGTCTCAGCTGGCACGTGAATATATTTCACGTTCTGACTGAGCCCCTAGCCGTTTTAGCCTGCTGTTACTGTCCGAGGGTACCATATTGGAGCATGGTATTAAGACAACGTGCTAATAATTGGGGTTCTTTGATCTTTAGCAACAATGCGTACCATTTGCCTCTATCCTTCTTTTACATATCGCCTAAGATTTCCCAGGATGTCTCCACGTAATCACTGGCTTTTTGTGGGCCAAAACTTGCGTAGCGTAATGCAGCAGCTCGTTCTAGCATCTGATGCGTAGGTCTCTCTACAGAAGACATAGCCAGACTGGGAGTGAAGGCCTCTAGGTGAAATGTGTAAGCTCGAAGAATACGTAACCAATTTATGGCTGTCTAGCCCCTCTTCATCACAGTACGATAGCAATTCTCAAAGAAGTATTATTGATAAGTAACTTCCACGATTTATCTATTTGCGTGCTTCTAATGAGTCTTATTCATGGGTCTGGGAAAAGAAATCGATGCCCAGAATAATTCGCAGTCGGGAGGAAGATCTAGCTGTTGATCGAGGTGGGCAAAGATAATGCTTCAGGCAACAATGCGCACCAGACAGATGAAAAAAGATCTAGGCCGTTCGAATCATTTTGCCTTGTTTCTGTCGCTAAAGCTCACTGGGGCCAGGATTAGCTTGGCGCACGCCTGGCATCGAGCGGAGACGGAAATTTCTGCGACATAAAAATGACCGGAGTACTTCCTATTCAAGTGCTATCCTGTTCCCGTGACGGAGCGATGCTGAAAAGTAGTGCCGCCATTGCCCCCTGAACAAGATCCATCTCATGTGCTATAATTATAATGACCGGCATATGAGAAGCCATCATCTGCAATGGGAGTGGAGTCTCCTTCAAGCTCCACCAATCATCCGATGGAGGATTTCATCGTTTCCTAGTCCCGGGGTCTTGTGAGCAGAAGGTTGTACAGGCTGACTTGCAGCTGCCCTAACATTGGTGCCAACCACCGGTTCTTGTAGTTACTAATACAAAAAGAGAATAGTAACACTGCAGAATCCCCAAATCGCTGAAGGGTGATGTAATTGAACAGGGATCGTGGTTTAGTGGCTGAAGAAGTGCATCGTGTCCAAGCGTCTCGGCAAAAGTGCCATGTGCCTGCATAATCGACAGGTCCACGGCTATTGTTTCCACATTAACCAGGACTTTCACGTGGCCCGCCCACGAGTATAGCACATGGAAACACGTTGACCAAAGAATCATGACAGATAAACTGGAAGATCGTAATTTCTTCCAAGGACATCTGCCGATTTTGTCAGTTTGCCAGACATCTTGAAACAAAAGCAGGTTCCAGGGGAAAAGGATCCACCGGGTGGATCGCGAACCGCACCCGCATCGCGGGACTTGATCGTGGTTCTTGATCGTGGTTCGCGAGATTAGATCGGCTAAACGATGTGGATTAGATGGATGACGAGGGTGCCCTGAAATGAAATCTCCACGCATTGGCCGCCGTTCACACATGCCATGAAAACCTAACCCTGAATCACATTTTCATGTTCATGCCGAGGATAAAGTAGACCTAAGTTTGGGTCATCCCGCAATACCCGCTGGACACAAAATCAAGCAGCCGTTGTTTGAAACTTTCGGTTGTCTTGAGCGAAGTGGGTACAAGTGCCGATTATTTAGTTCTGTCGATCAATGGGTTCCCCCCAAGTAGCATTCCACCCCTTCCGGAGTATCGGAGTGCCGGATGTGCTAAAAATCAAGATTAATGGAAAAAATAGAAACGTGAGAAGCTAGTTGTTTCATCCAATAGATGCATTTTTGGTCAGGGCCTCGGACTGTTAACGCACACGGGGGTTACAGGCTTTGTGACATATATTAAGCCTCCATTCCCCGATAGTCACTAGATTTCCCCCGTTTCCCCAGCGATTTTTAAAAAAATGAATTTGCTGTTTGGTTCTTCTCTCATGTGCCTGGCTCTTCATGCCGGGTACGCGCGAACAGAGCCTATTGCGCGCAGAGGTGCCCCCTTGCTTGATGCTTCATTTGACTATGTCGTTGTCGGTGCTGGCACCGGTGGTAGCGTCGTGGCGACGCGCCTAGCGCAACAGTCATTCAAGGTCGCCTTGGTGGAAGCAGGTGGTCACTATGAGGTTGAATCATTGGCAGAGGTCCCTGCTGCCGATGTGCTTCCGGTGGGATCTGATCCCAGTACATCGTCCGCCGTAGATTGGGGCTTCGTAACGAGTGGACAACCTGGAGCAAATGGACGGTCAATACATTATGCGCGAGGAAAATGCCTCGGTGGATCGTGAGTGCTCAATGACAAAAAGACCTTAGGACGCGAGGATTTGATGCTGACCTGACTAGATCTGCTTTGAATTTCATGATCTATCAACGGTGAGACCGAGACAACATTGCGATTTGGTATGATACTAATTCCTGTCCAGCCCGACGATCGAATCAATGGAACAATGGGCCAGCACTGTCAATGACAGCAGTTATGAATTCGACGCAGTGCTCCCATACTACAAGAAAAGCGCGAAATTCACACCACCAAACACGAGCCTGCGCGCAAAGAACGCAACAGCTGAATATAGCACCGAAGGATTCGAAAGTAACGGGGGGCCTCTTCAGGTTTCCTATGCAAACTACGCACAGCCCTTCTCCTCCTGGATGGAACTCGGCATGAACGCCATCGGGATCAACGACACACAAGATTTCAACCTGGGCTCATTGATGGGAGCGCAATACTGCTCGTCGACCATCGATCCTAGCACCGAGTTCCGCAGCAGCTCCGAATCTTCTTTTCTCTCCAACATCAAACCCTCGACACTGACAACTTATGACAATACTCTGGCTAAAAAGATTGTTTTCAACGACAATAAAACGGCGACAGGAGTCCAAGTAAAGGGGGCACTTGGAAACACGATCACACTTTCAGCAAAGAAAGAGGTGATCGTCTCCGCAGGTGTTTTCCAATCCCCGCAACTCCTCATGGTGTCCGGCGTTGGGCCATCGGATATTCTGGAGGAACATGGAATTACAGTTGTAGCAAACCGGCCCGGCGTCGGACAGAACATGTGGGATCACCCGTTCATGGCGCCTACATACCGCGTGCAGGTCAACACACTCACCAAATTTGCGACGAACTTGATCTACGCCGCGGGAGAATTCCTCGATGGAGTACTTACCAAAAACGGGCAATTGACGAACCCCGTTGCGGACTATTTGGCTTGGGAGAAGATTCCCGCGAGTCTGCGCTCTGGTTGGTCTCAGAGCACACGAACAGCTCTTGACAAGTTCCCGAGTGATTGGCCAGAAGCCGAAGTGAGCAACTTTAAACTTCATAAAGATGGATGATAACTGACATACAACCTCTAGTACATTTCCGGCGCAGGCTACATTGGAAACGTCTCCAATCTCCTCACCGACCAGCCCAAGGACGGGTACGAGTATGCCTCAATGTTGGGCGTATTGATTACACCAACCTCTAGAGGAAACGTCACGCTCAAGTCTGCTGATACATCGGATTTGCCAATTATCAACCCCAATTGGTTGGGTGAAACTGCCGACCAAGAAGTCGCCATTTCTATGTTCAAGAGAATGCGACAGGCCTTCCAGAGCGACGCGATGGCACCAGTAATCATTGGCGACGAGTACAATCCGGGTCCTGATGTACAATCCGATTCGGAAATCTTGGAGTTTATCAAGAATAATGTCATGACCTTATGGCATGCCGCTTGTACCTGCAAGATGGGTACATCTGATGACGATATGGCGGTTGTTGACTCTCAAGCCCGAGTGTTTGGAGTAGACGGGCTTCGCGTGGTTGATGCTAGCGCCTTCCCATTCCTTCCCCCAGGTCATCCCCAGTCTACTGTTTGTGAGTAACCCAAGGACTTGGATTCGATCTGACGAATTTGTTCTAATTTCTTTCTAGATATGCTTGCAGAGAAGATTTCGGAGGCTATCATTCAGGCACAGTAGGTTCTGGACATGATATGTGAAATAATATATACTTTGCTTTTGCTCCGGTCGTAATACTCAGATTCTTCAGCGATGTGTAAATAGATTCAGAACAACCTTTTAATACATCTTGAGAAGTACCGCAAATTCTCGCTTGGATCAGATATCCGAATCGTACTGCGCAACCCCCCTGAGAAATCGCTCCCGCATCTTATCAACCCCGGTTAGTTCCGGCAAGAAAGCCGGCCACGATGACCCACTGCACGCCCTGTCAACGACAGACCCACCTAGCCCGATGAAACACTAAAACCCTCCAGTCTGGAGGACTGGTGCTCAAGTTAAACACCAAAAGCCTCACAATGCGTCGAATCACAAGAGAAACAGGCTATGGGTTGAATGACCACGAGCTGAACGAACTAAGCACTACCTCTGAGAACCACGATGCAGGCGTCAGCCACGCATTCCCAGAGGGCGGACGTGAAGCATGGACTTCTCTCCTAGGTTCAAGCCTGATCATGTTCCCATCATTCGGGTTCCAAATCGGCAGTACGAGGTCCAATCCCAGTCAAAGAAGTCAATATCTAACCAAACGACAGTCGGAACAATTCAAGACTACATCAGCACTCACCAACTCTCGGACTACAGCGTAGGAGAGATAGGCTGGATTACGGCAATCCTTTGCTTCCTAACACTATTCCTAGGAGTGCAAGTCGGTCCATTATTCGACCGCCACGGTCCTCGACTGCTCCTAATGACTGGCTCCCTCGCCAGCGTAACATCCTACCTGCTCCTCGCCCAATGCACAAAATACTGGCATTTCATCCTCTGTCTCAGTATTCTAGGCGGGATCTCCTCCGCCGTCGTGACGACCGTTGCGATCTCTGTGCTAAGTCACTGGTTCTACCGTCGTCGGGCACTGGCCTCGGGTCTCTGTATGTCCGGATCGTCAGCCGGAGGTGCCATCCTCCCTCTCGCCCTCCGTAGTCTATTTGCGAAATACGGATGGACATGGTCGATTCGGATCATTGCTTTCATTGCGCTCGGATGCTATCTTTTGGGAATCACCTTGGTCAAGGGTAGACTGCCTGGTGGGAACACGAGTAAAGCGACGATCGACTTTCGGGCATTTAGGTCGCCGAAATTGTGCTTTCTGGCTGTTGCTGTGTTTGCCTTTGAGTTCATTATCTTTGGCTGTGCAGCGCTTTTACCGACCTATGTTCGGTATACTGGGTTGAATGAGGATGTGCAGTTTTATTCGCTCACGGTGTTGAATTCTATGACTCTCCTGGGCAGAGTGTTGCCTGGTGTCGCTGCCGATCAGGTTGGTCGGTTCAACATTCTCTTGTTCACGAGTGTCATCACCCTCGTGATTATGGCCGCGGTGTGGATTCCGTTTGGGTCTCGTGATGAGGCGACACTTTATGCTGTTGTGGCGGTGTTCGGGTTTGGATCTGGAGGTTGGGTTTCTCTTGCTCCAGTTTGTGCGGGTCAGTTATGTCGGACGGAGGATTATGGTCGGTTCTATGGAACGATTTACTGTGTTGCGTCGTTTGGAGTCTTGTTGACTGTGCCAGTCGGCGGTCAGCTTCTGCAGTCAACGACCCCTCAAGCGCTAGTGGGCTTTTACACGGCAGTTCTCCTCATTGGACTGGTGAGCGTTGCCATGTCGCGGTGGGCTTTGCTAGATTGGAAGTGGAAGTGGAAGGTGAAGGTGTGAAATCTTCCTGCAATACTGTATATACCAGACAAACCCAGTCTTTAAAAAATTGCAATTGCCATGTCCTGCAAGTGCTTCAATTCGTCCAAATTCTCAACATTCAAATCATAATTCCTCGGGACGCCAGGCCGATAAGAAACAATGCAAAAAGCGCCGGGTATATCAAAACAAGACCCCAAAATGTTTTTCCAGGCAAGCCTTTTTTCCTCCGACTATCACAGAAGATCAAAGTCATCCAGCTTCTCACGGTACCGCATGATGTTACGCTTGATCTTGCTGGAGTCAACCCAGGTAATGTAGTCCTCCACGTTGCGGGTAACCAGGTAAGCCGGGTCATTGACGACCTCAGTACCAACACGAACCTGGCCTTGCTCGATAAAAGTGGTAGCCTATGAACCAGTCAGAATCCTCCATGTGCTGGTCAATGTCCACCATCCAATAACACTTACAGCCTTGATAGTCTCAACCATTCCAGACCGAACCATCAAAACGGCCAATCGCCGCCGACAGAATGCCGAAACAGTAACCTCCCGCTCAACACGGGACAAACTCGCACCCTGCTCACGCGACTGCTTCAAGATACCCATGCGCCACAACTTATCCAACAATTCAGACTCCAACTTCTTGCGCACGGGGTCACTTTCCGGGTCCAGCTGGGAAAGTTTGTGGGCGAGCGATCGCATGGATCCGCAGAGGGAGTTGTATTTCTTGTAGTCCATCGGGTCTTGGAGGAGGTAGCGTTGGATGATCTGGTGTTCACGGTGATTGCCATCGGACTTGTAGGTGTGGAAGTCCACCTTCCGGAGAAGCCTGTTCAACTTGGTTAGATGCTGTCGTACGGACAATGGTGTGGGCTGTTTTTCCTGTACGGTGGCAGAACTCACTTTTTCTCATGATGCTTGAGTTGACGAACCATCTTGGCGGTCTAGTCGTTCCTATATTGGAGAGAATTGAGACAGCACAAGAGCTTGAAGTCGTCTAAAGAAAATCGGCGATAACAAAAAATTGTTATCTAGGCGGTCGGATTTTGCCGGTGCTGCTCTGCCTTGGTCACGTGTGGGCCCACTTTGGGTATAGTTACAAATTACGGAGTCCAACTTACCTTTACAACTTACATTTACGAGGTAGAAAAATAATGAGACGGCTCAAGTGTTACTTCCTGGAAGTTGTCAAGGTAAACACAAAGTCTACACATTATGGAAACTGGGAAAAATCAAACTCATAAATGCACACATGAATGACAGAAGTTCCAAGAAAAAAAACGAAAAGAAGTTATAATGAAGGAAATCGAACTTCAAACTTCATCACTATGCATAGCTCGTCAATCGAGTTGTATGTTCAATCTTTTCACTCAGGGCATGAACATTGCGCGCTCCCATGACATCCATCAAAGACACTTCTGCCTTCAGAATTTTGACGATCCAAGAAACAAACTCCATGGACGCAAGCGAGTCAATACGAGAGAAGCTGAATCGCTGGGCATCGATTTCAGAAGATGGAATTGCAAGTAAAGACGAAAGCCTCTCAACAATTCCCTCTGATATTAACTTAATAGCTTCAATCGAATTGGACGCGGCATGAAGACGAGTCGCAATGCTGACAATTTTCTGGTCACCTACTTCCATGCTCTTCGTCAGATTGGCCGTGCGCATATGAGTGAAAAGAGGAAAGTCGATATATGATGGCGTCGGGATGTTGTTCTTGCGGCACATATCCGCTGTCGGAAGTCCAAGCACCAGCTGAAATGGTGAGAGAAGGTCCAGTGCAGGTTCCTTCTTGTATCGATGGTCGATGAGGAATTCAACTGCTCCGTGGACCTCTTTCTCGCGCAGGAACTCAAACAATGTGTCTGTGTTCATTCGCATCGAGTCTCGATTCTCTGCAACCCATCCTACATTGGATACGCTGCCAAGGTTGATGCTGGATGCATTCATTCCCCGTGCAGTACGGTATGCAGCTAGTGCGTCTTGGAAAGTATTTCCAGCTGCATAATTTGACTGGCCGCGGTTACCAAAGATGCCGGCGACTGATGAAAGCATGACGAAAAAGTCTAGGTCCATCGGCAGGATTTCATGTAGGTTCCAGGAACCTTGTACCTTTGGGCGGATCGCTGTCTGCCAATCCTCAAATGACATGTTTACAAAAGCACCATCCTAGTGTAATGTTAACATCTTAGAACTAATAAAAGTTGGGCGGTTTAAGTATACGTACCCGCAGTACCATAGAGCCCTGAATGCATCCCTTAATTGGTGGCAATGAGGCAGAGCATTTTCCAATGATATATCTCAGGCGCTCGGCATCGGCAACATCACAGGTGAAGATGTGAAGTTGACATCCAAGTCCTTGCAGATTGGAAATCATTTCCCTCACAGGATCTGTAATGCGGCCTGATCTTGACAAGAAAATCAAATTCTTCGCACCGCGTGAAGCCATCCACAGGGCCAAACTTCTTCCCAACCCTCCAAGGCCACCTGCAAGAAGGTAAGAAGCCTGGCTATCGAATTGGTACGGTTCGATGATATCAGGAAGCACAAGGATCTTATCCGAAAGTTCGGGAACAACGACAATCTTTCCTTTCTTCTCGTTTCTCTTCACATCATCTGTGATTTCTGCGAAGTTTTTGACGGTGAAAGGTTGGGTTCGATTGATTTTGCCATCGGCATACAGGTACAAAGCATCACCAATCAGCCGACTGATGAGCTCTGGACGACCTGCCATTAACTGCTCAATATTGACATAAGCCACTGTCACGCATCTTTGCATTGTGGCTAGATCAATAATGTTATCAACTCGAGCAGTCTCGTTCGATGCATGGATGAAATGACCAAAAGGAGCAACACAAGCCAAAGACTCTTGCAAAGCCTCGCCAGTTAAAGTATTGAATACGACGTCAACGCCAATGCCATTGGTAGCCCGTATCACAGCCTTTGAAAACCCGAGATCTTTATTAGAGCATATCCGTTCTATTGGAATGCCATACTCAGAAATGAGGAAGTCCCGATCTTCAGCTGTTGACACTGTGGTGTAAATGGAGGCTCCAAGCAAATGTGCATATTGTATAACAGCTTGCCCAAGAGCCGTGGCGCCATTTTGAATCAAAACAGTATTGCTCTCATGTAGACGAGCTACCTCTGTGAGACCGTAAATTGCGGTTGCATAGATTGAAGGCAGCCCAGCGGCAATTTCAAACGGGACATTGCCGGGTATCTTGACCACACATGACTGGTTCACCCGTGCCAAGGTTCGGAAACAGTGAGGACTTCGCCCCGATATTGTGAAAACGACATGGTCACCGGACACGAAGCCCTTCACGGCTTGACCGACATCTTTCACGAAGCCTGAGGCCTCGTTTGACGTCAAAGCAAAGTCAGACTCGGAATCAAGACCAATGGCACGAATCTCCACTTCGACCTCAGACGGTCCAAGCTCCTCGTCATGCTGGTGATCTGGAGTCCAGCATAATTGACGTGGCTTCGACTCAGATGTCGAAAAATTTAACTCAATTGGCCGGCTCACGCCACCCAGGCAAACTAGCTCAGGAGCGGGTCCTGATGAAGGAAGAGCAAGGAAGTTGTCAGCTTCTTTCCATTCACGAAGACGACCAACATGAATAATTTTGTTCTGCAAAAGGTATTCAGCATGTTGTTCACGGGCATTTTTCTTCACGAATTGATGAATAGCAATCCGATGAATACATGTAGTCAAAACGTCCAAAGAATCTTCCGAAACCGTCAAAGTCACGATATTAGAACCATCTGAGTTTCTTTCCCAGCGCATCGTCCGCAACAGACCAAGGCTTGTATTGGACAACGGTTTGTCACGGGGGTCAGGTATAACCCACAAGATATTTTCACATTCTGTGAGTAACTTTCTCGCAGCTATATATTGGGACTCAGTGACCTGCGATAGAAATGATGTGTGCAGGTCAACCAAGGAAATGCAAATAGTATTTGGACCAAACACAGAATTCATTTCAGATAGCTGTATCGACGACACATTGGGAAAAGTGCCTTTTAGCATAGCTTGTAGATGAGAGGCTACAGGATCTTCTGCAGCTGACTCCGAAGTAAGGATGAAAACTTTTGGTCGAACTTGCGTTTCGACAAAGTCGGCTGTAGATATTAAGATACTTTGCCAAGTCAAATCTTCTTCTGTGGAGCTCGGATACTCAATGTCCACACCGGAGAATCCGGACTTATTGAGTAGAGTATTCCACTCTGATGTCGGGATGTATGGACACCATTTCCGGATGGGCTCGTCACCAAGCCACCATCCAGGGAGCTGGCCAAAGACAAGAGGGTACCACAGAAAATCCTGTCGGATTCCCTCTTGCATGATAAGCTGACCACCAGGTCGAAGTAAGGATCGGAGGTTTCGCAATGCTGTTTCCAAATTTTTGGTTGCGTGGATGACATTTCCAGCAAAGATCAAATCGTAAGAGCCCTCTTCAAATCCTTGGTCAAATGGACTTTTCTCGATGTTGAGGGGCTGGAACGACATTATGTCGCCCCAAGCCTGAAATTTATGCTTCGCCTTCTCAAAGAAGCCAGGCGAGATGTCGGTGAAGGTATATGTTGAGATGTTTGCTCTCGTGGCATCTTCCTCTGGTGCAAGCACACTGAAGACCTCCGCCGTGAAGCTCCCAGTGCCACCACCAATCTCAAGAATCTTCAACTCCGAATGCTGGTGACGAAGAAGAAATAGGTGGCTCTTCAAGTACTTCGGAAGATTATAGAGATGAAGTCCCTCTTGATAAACCCTCTCCATCACATTGTCTTGGCCAAACATCAGAGTCAAAGGGTCAACCTCTTTCCGAACGACAGCGGCAATATTGCGACCCATCCGGGCTGTGATAGCGCCTTCAGCGCTATGGCTCTCGAGCTCCTCATATATAGTCTGCTTCAACGTTGGATCTAGAGACACTTTTTGGAACTCAGGATATGGAAGATGGATGATATCATTATTCACAAGCATGGTCTGCCAACGAATCATCCAATCATAAAATCTCTTCATGTGAGGATCCAGGTTCGTGACATTCAAGCCATTGAGCTCAAGCAAGGCGTCAGTAACATAAAGCATAGTTGCCATTTGAAGTCGCTCAACCCAGTACCGATTTTCCTCGTTGTCAGTCTCTGAAATTGAGCTAAGCTCATTTGCTGTCGTGGACTCAAGGAAATATAAATCTGGCGTCCATGCAATAGCGGTGCACAACTTTCGCTTGTCATTCTCAATTGGTGTAGACTCAAGAGGCGTGAGCTCAATGCCATCCATCCGAATACAAGGCTGACCTTGGGGGCCCATAATTCGAATTTGGCCTTGCAACTTGTCAGATGCACCATTGGCTACTGATGCATACCCAAAGAAGTCGTGAAACGGTGCAGCGTTCAAGTCAGATGAAACCCACATATCCCGGATATATGTGGGCAGCCTAATATGATCAAGTACTGGCTTGCCAATCAAGTCAATATTAGCGGCAATGATCATGTGTATCATGCTATCCATGGTGGCTGGGTGGATTAAATGTGAGTGCATGTATTGCTTTGGCATTGATTGAACAATTTCGGGAACTGTCACCACACCAGTCATCAAGCCAAGTTGGCATCCACTATCCTTCACGCTATGAAGGTTTCGGAACAAAGGACCGAAATGAAGTCCAATCTCGCGCAGATCTTCGTATGTCTTTTCGAAAGTGATGGACTTGAAGCACCGATTTTGTGCTTTTCTGAATTCCTCCTTCCAAACTTGGTCTTCCGCACTCGCTTCACGGCCGTTGTCAACCGGGTCGGCGGATGATTTGTATTCCACCGCCACATAGCCATTGCAATGGTCAGTCCATTCATCGCTTGATTCATTGAAAGAGCTGATTTGGAAACGACGCCATGTTCTCAAGTCGGATGGTCCGTCTGTAGGGGTCATTGACAGGCTAATCTCGATGCCTTCCTTGGTGTCTGGAACCACCAAGGCTCTGTTGATGGAAACCTTCCGCAGTTGAATTCCAGTGATTTCACTTTCTCCAGCTGATTGTCGCGTAGCCTCAATGACCATAACAAGAAAACCCACTCCAGGGTAAACAACGTTCTTCGTAATCTGGGATTTTTTAGATTGGACGCATAAATACAGAATAGAATACATACCATATGGTCTCTCAGCCAAGGGTTCTCGTTCAATCGGATGAAATGTCTCCATCTTGGAGCTCTTGGATTCCAATCAGAAACAGGGGCACCAAAGAGATCATGACGCGGAAAATTTCTCGTGCGAAGGTTTTTGCTGGGTCTACTCTCATACAAGTTCCTCTCGGTGTGGTTGAAGCTGTACGGCGGTAGGTCAATAAGTAGCCTTGCTGGCCTGTCCAAATATATACAAGATGCAAAGTTAATTTTGTGCAAGTCTAGCTGATAGCCGTTAGCAGCCAAAAGACCAATTGTGCTAAGAAAACTGCTTAGACTTGGGTCACTTCGTTTCAGAATTGAGAAATATCTGTGGCCAGTGTCGGTGCCCTTTGGCACTAGTGTCTCTTTGATAGCGCTTTGCAGGGTAGAGTGAGGCCCAATCTCCACAAGTAAAGGGAGCGATCCAGAAAGATCTGAAAGATCTGATTCTGAAGATCTACTCATCACTTGAGATAGCATTGCCTTCAATCCGCTGGTGAAGCGAACCGGAGATACCATGTTGTCGACCCAGTATCGAGCCGTGAGACTCTCTGACTGAATTTTTTCTCCAGTTACGGTAGAAAACATGTGGACCAAATGTGGTACAGCTAATTCTTTTCCGAAGGACAAGTCTCCCATCAATTGGAGATATTCTTCAGCAATGAATCGCATGTGGGCGGAATGGTAGGCATTTTTCACGTTTAGCTTCCGCGCGAAAACGCCGTCACTGTCCAGCCGTCTCTTGAGGCAATCGATCAACGCCTCATCTCCGGAGACGGTGTTATTCCTAGGGCTGTTATAACAGGCAATTACTAACTCGCCGTGAAGCTCTTTGTGGATCCACTCAATATATGTTTCCAACTTTGAAGCACTCAGACCCACGGCCATCATCGCGCCGTTGGCTGCGAGTTGCTTTGAGGAGACATAGCCACGGTAGTAGGCGGCTTTCCAGGCTCCTTGCCGAGACAATTTTCCTGCGCTGTAAGCTGCAGCTATCTCTCCAGAGGAGTGGCCTGTCACGCCGACTGGGAATATATTCCAGCTAGCCAAAAGGTCCACGAGTGCCACTTGTAGTGCAGTACACAGTGGGTGCGCAATCTCTGGGAGATCTACTTTGGAAAGGGCTCCCTCGGCCAGGAACTCATCTTTGGAAAGGGTCAGCACAAAGTCATCTGTAATGGAAAATGTGAGAAAAAAAGGTACCGATAAGTGACCAGGGACTTCCTAGTCTGCGAATGTATTCCGATGCCTCTTCGAGAGACTTTTGAAACACTGGATAAATTAGAAGGGCCTTTCCCATCGCCGCGTATTGTGCACCTTGTCCAGTAAAAATGAAATGTATTTCCGATACATCGAGTGATCGAATTGGCTTTGAGAAATTACCCTCGGCCAGTTTTTTTGAGAGCTCTTTGGCTGTGGAGGCCAAAACGAGGCTTTTCCATGGAAACGCTGAGCGCCGCTTAGTGAGTGTAAAGGAAAAGTCATCCAATAGATGCTCAGTGTCACTGGGCTGGTTATTTTTCTGGCTCAGATAACGGGAATGTGTATCCGCAGCTCGCCGAATGCCGCCTTCATCGAATGCCGACAGCAATAATATTTTGGGTGCATCCTGAAAATCAGGGTATAGGCTGATTGGTTTCAGTCCTGCAGATAAGCAGGAATCATCGGCCACAGAGGACTCGGGTGTCTCAATAGAAACGCCACCGTCGGTCTCATCCGTAGAATCAGGGTTGCTGTCAAGCTCGGCATCCATGGTCTGAGATACGGACAGACTGACAGATTTTGGAACATTGGGATTGGTCCTGTGCTCAGCATCAAGGAGGCGACTTTGAAGATAGTGGAAGGCGTCGTCAAGGACGCAATGGGCATTGGTTCCTCCAATTCCAAACGAATTGACCGAGATCCTACGGAGTCCCTTTGAAGGCCATGGAATAATTTCCTTGGGAAATGCGATGTTCCATTCGGCCGCAGGGATTTTGGCATTGATCTCCTGGATATCGAAGTTGGGTGGAATGATTCCCGACTCGAGGATAAGGATGGATTTGATAAGACTGGCCACGCCGGAACCTCCTTCCAGATGTCCAATGGTAGACTTGATGGTCCCAACGTACAGGGGCGTCTCCCGTCGACACTTGAATGCTCTTGCCAGCGCCTCCGCCTCAATCGGATCACCTATGCTGGTTCCCGTCCCATGGGCCTCCACAAATCTAGTCTGTTCCAGATCAAGGCCAGCTCTCCAGTACACTTCTCTGATAAGCCTTTCTTGGGCATCCGCACTTGGGACAGTGAGTCCCGACGTACGACCATCCTGGTTGACGCCAGTTTCTCGGATCACGGTACGGATTGTATCGCCGTCTCGAATGGCAGTGCTCAAGAGTTTCAGAACCACTGTCCCCACTCCTTCCCCACGAGCATAGCCCTCCGCACGGGAGTCAAAGCTAAAGCACCGGCCTTGAGTTCCGAGTAGACCGTGATGGCTCATACCGACTGTCTCCACAGGATTCTCCAGGATACTCACCCCACTGACCAGAGCCTTGGAACAGAGCGCGAATTAGCTACCCGTCCCCAGTCACGTCATCAACAAAAGCTTACCATACTTGTTTCTCGGGCCCGGAGACTCTGCACAGCCAGATGCAGTGCGACCAAGCTACTGGAACAAGCCGTGTCGATGGTCATACTGGGTCCCTTGAAATCGAAGAACCAGCTGGTTCTGTTTGACAGAACGGCATTGACAACACCCGTGGGCTTGTACTTGAGGGCGGTCTCTGGATCGGAATTAAGGATTCCCAGGTAATCATGATTGAAACCACTGACAAAAACCGAGGTATTGGAGCCAGCAGCGGCAGCCATTGGAATTCCGGAGTTTTCCAATGCATGGTAGACGTTTTCCAGGACCAGGCGCTGCTGGGGGTCAAGAGTCATAAGTTCATTTGTCGTAATATTGAAAAAAGTTCCATCAAAATAAGCAGGATCCTCAGAGAAGAAATGGCCTCCTTGCACATGAAACTAATTTCCGAGTGTGCTATGATTAGCATGGTAATAATAGATGGATGGGATATCGGGAATTGGACCCACTGTGCCTCCATGCTCTGGATCCGGATGAAAGAACGCGTCCGCATTGAATCTTTCCTTCGGGATAGTCGACCAAGTTGATCGAGCGTGTAGCAAAAGCTCCCACAGGGCTTGGGTGGAGGTGGCCTCTTGAGGGAACCGAGTAGCAAGACCAATCACGGCAATGGGCTCTACCACATCTGGAGACAAACCGTCATTATCGGTGACGGTGTTCAGAGACCGCATTCTGTGAATATCAATGATGTAAAAAATAAAAGGATAATAAAATATGGAGGCTTGGCCTTTCTGAAAGAGACTTCAGGGTATGAGAATGGAGTGAAGTAATGAAATGTGGGGAGGATAGAATCAACATATAAGCAAAAAGGATATACACGGAGACATGACAACACCTAAGCACAGTCAGAGAACCAACAGTCCGTAACAAGAGATTGGTTGTTGGTAGGCAATCCAAGTACCAGAGTCGCGGTGCTCCATATACATAAATAAAGTTCGCTCATTTCTCAATGGGGGCGTTATGAGGCCGTTTTCGGGCAACCTGGAACAAGCAAATTGAATCAGAAGATACATAGTTTCCTCTGGATCATAATTTTGGGCCAACCAAATTCCATCAGACTATCAAATCCGGCACCTATGGCAAGACCTTGGTCGATCCCATGTGCGCCACTATCAACGGCAATCACGTTTTCCAAGACCTGCGCTTGCTTGAACTTTTGGATCGTAGTCTTGTTATGCTCCATAATCCATATTTTCGACGCCGATTGGTTAACTGTGATAGGGTACCGTCCGACACTCGCTCCACTACGGAAGATGTCATTCTATGCCCTACTTCAAGGATCATCATAGTCATGGTGAATGTTATTATCTGGTCTTTTTGAAACCGGAAATGAGCCAATGTATTGCGATAGACCGAGTCTTGTTGGGGGAAAATATCAACAAGGGGCTGTTCGCATTGCGGAAACAAAGAAATCGACACCGCCATTTATGAGCCTGGATACACGATTGACTCAATCCTTGTCGGACTATTGAGACTAGTCGCAATAAAAAGTACCAAACCATTGGTTCCTTAGCCATCCCATCTGTACCGAATCTACAGCGCATCAGGAATATGGCGGGTTTCCCCTTTGGTTTTGTTCGAGGAATTACTCCATTGGGAAGCAAAATCTCTGATTCATCAGATCTCCAGCCTAATGTCAAAGAAGCCAAGCAACTCTTATCGTCTAGTCATATACGGTGCCCAATGAAGTCATCCGCCATCCAATTTTCTTTGTTTTGAGATGAGATAGACTAGCTCGCGTAGCGCCGAGTGGATACGATCTCAAAAATCATATGTAGGACATGGGATTGATCGTCACATTTTAACTTTACCAGCCGCTTTCACGGGGCAGCCACTTCATGTAAGTGTCTTAATTCGGCTCATCGCATGGCCGTTGAGCAACACATCAAAGAAAGCAACGGGTGGGCCCTGTTGGGTGGAGCCGGGGGAGTTCGGATATGCATCTCCATATTTTTATAGTTAGCCTCCATCGGCTCAGCCTTGCTGTATAACGCAAAAAGCCCCCTGGATTAGGCTGGTACAGATGGACACGTTCGATTTCCCGGATTACCTCAAAATTTGGTCATTCGGTGGCGGTGGTATAATGCATTAAAGCGTATCAGAGAGGGAATTACGAGCCAGCGGCGCTCGATTTTGACCCAACGTGCACCACCTGGACAACATTTCGTAGGTCCAGAGTCCATGAAGCAATCTTTCCTCACCTAGTGACGTACCCGGGCAATGATTCTTGACTTTATGAGCATTGAACAAGCGGGTATTACGGTGGCGCTCTATCCGACGCCCGTGAGGCCCCGGGGTCATAGCGGGAATGAGGGATCCATGCTGATCGAGGAGCTAAGAAGTAAGTGTCTGCTATTAGCTGAGCTTGATCAGGGATACCTTGGTTATCAGGTCAACCGATAGGCATGATATTTGTCGGTTCCAGCGGTAGATGAGTAAATTCCGGATACGCCCTCGAGGCCTAACACACGGCATTGACTAACAGATTCATACCATCAAAAGACAATGAGTAATAAATGATGACTAGGTATAATTGCGAATGTAGCTTTATACCTTTAGTTGATCATATTTGTCCCTACGTTGACGATTGACATATGTATCAGTTTGATAACAGACCTTGCTCCGGTGTCGAATAATTCCGAGGTCATACAGGCAAAGCTACACGTGTGACAATAATTTTGAATTCATTACGTATTTTTGCTCTAGGATGCATGTGGAGGTGAATAGCTGAAAACATTTCTGGCTGAACCATTCGCCTAAGCTACCCCGACGCCTGTGAGAGGCCTTCCCCTCACTGTTCTTTTTCCTCCTCCTTACTATTAATAACATCAACTTCTGCTATCATAGCCATTCATTGTTATTAATAGGTGTACAGCTCTTGACAATTATCTTAGACACAACAGGTTTTTAGCACAGAAGAACAAGGAATTTACGGAGAAGAGAGAGATGATTGTCACAAAGGTATCCATTCCGTCAGAAGTCTCAACCCGTTTTCAGTAGTTGAGCTCTGCATACCTTGAACATATTGATTAGATACATAGTACGATTTGGAAAGGGTCAAGTGCGTCAAGTGCAGGGAAAAACCTTCTGCAAGACCAAATCACTCATTCGATGGCGCAATCGATCTCATCGACACAGAGACGAACTCGCCGTCGTCCTCGTCGGTAATATTCCACTGCAGGGAATACAAGTCTTCATAATCCGTTTTCTTGGCATAGAACAAGGACGTATACTCGCCGCTCTCATCTTCAACCAGCAGGAAATGACCATACCACACGAATTTGTTGGTCACCTCCTTATCAGTCCCAGATGAGTTGCCGGTAAAGCCAATCTGGTGGCTGGTCGAGTCTGAGCTTGGGACAAAGAGCTCCTGATCCGAGAATGACCTTTTTGTGCCGGTAGTATTGGCTGGATTTCCAACCATCGAATTTCCGGACGAGGAAGGGGAGACTGTGTGCAAAGGTCGTGTCAATATCCGTTAAGGATGCGAGGACTCGCAGGAGGTATTTAGTTCTTACAAGTCACTTCAGTGGCATTCGGAGGAGCCTTTTTACCAACGACTGCGTTACCTGCCCGATTCAATTCACATTAGTACCCAACTCGGCTCTACGATTCTTGTCTTGGTGACTAACCTTCGTTGTAGTACAGTGCAAATCCCCCCACGCCTTCACCATACGCATAAAGACTGTATGACTCGGAAGGTGAAGACCGCGACTCAACCTGAGCGGCAGCGGTAAAAGAGCCCAAGGCGAGGAAAGAAAGGATCGATACGGCACGCATTATGTGGGTAAAGATCAATGTGAAGGGAATGGGGAAAAGAATGGCCAGGGCGGTCTCGAGATGGATTCCGTCGGGCACGAGACGTATATACCTCGTTGCATATGTGATAATAGATCGATTAATTCTAATCGCTCGGAACTACTTTCCAACGGGATAGAGCCTACGTACTCACGACCTCCAACCGACCTCAGGAGGCTACATCGAAAGCAAGCCCCACAGGGGACAAGAGCCTTCTATATGAAGAACGGGCATTATGCGTAATTGTACAAAAAGGATCGTCCAAGGCAGTGAGATTCCCGCGCTATAAGTTGCTGATCTTGGCTTCATGGGGTTGTTGGTTGGGGGTGGCTTGCGTGGAAGTGACGCTGAGTGGATCTAGTTATACTTAGACCAAAGCTCGGCACTGGTCGGCAGATGTTTAACCTTGATTTGAACCCAATCACTTACTTTGTGCGCCCGTGAGTAAACGCGTCCGATGATTCCCAGTTTCTATTTTTTTCAACAAGTTGTATACCGCCGAGAATCTCCCGAATTTCAATGCTGTGTTTACTCCTGCGTTATTCCAACCTCCGTCTACATCGCTCTTCTCTCGAGGGCAACTGTAGGGCTAACATGAAATCCGATCATCAGAAGCTGGTACTTAGATGAACGATCCGCAGTTAATGGGGATTACCGGTCCCATATTCATGAATTCTCCAACCTCTTAACGCCATTAGATTTGCAATTGTCCTCCCCTGCCAAGAAAATAAACTTTGTGGGTGGAGCTGCCCGGCCGCGTAACTCGATATGAGTATAACCCACTTGACAGTTCCCGAACGCCGGTTCTCGTTGCAGTGGTACTAGAGAATAGCCCTTCTATTTTGGTGAAAATCTGTACTGCGAAAGGATCATCCGCCCTAATTCAATTCTAACATTTGATGATCTATCATGTCCTCTTTCCAATGACTTTTATTACCCCTCTTTGACGTTCTTTTTTTCTTTTTCCTACAATTTGTCGTATAATTGACGTGTCATTCGTTTATAATTCATCCTCTCAAAATCTTTCCAGCCCCAGAGTGCGAGTATATCATATTATGAGGCTCAATTCTGCTTTTTCATTGTTTTGCGCATTTGCTGCCACCGCAGCATCTGCAGCGAGTCTTTCTGGAACTCGTGCGTCAACTTTGACATCTAAATCTGCTCTCGCCTCGGCCTCAGCAACTTCCGCAGCCGAGCCTTGCAGTGCAAATACAGCCAGCACTCGCAGTGAATGGTGTCAATATGATATAAACACCGATTACACCACAGTCATTCCCGAAACCAATGTCACTCGTGAATACTACTTCAATCTTGAGAAAGTCACAGTTTCTCCGGATGGACGCTCACGTATGGCACTGGCCATCAATGGCTCTATTCCTGGTCCGACAATTGAAGCGAACTGGGGTGATTGGGTTGTGGTTCACTTGACCAATAGTCTGCCCAATGACATCAAGAACGGTACAAGCATTCACTTCCACGGTATTCGGCAATTATACACCAACCAAAACGACGGGGTTGTCTCTATCACCCAATGTCCTACTGCCCCCAACAATACCATTACCTACAAGTGGCGTGCTATGCAGTACGGTACGACCTGGTATCACTCCCACATTGGTCTGCAAGCCTGGGAGGGACTCTTCGGAGGAATCGTGATTCAAGGTCCTGCCAGTTCCAACTACGATGAGGACAAGGGGGTGATCATCATGAATGACTGGGACATCAACACCGTCGATGAGTTGTTTGGCACAGCCCAGATGGAGGGTCCTCCCTCATTGGACAATGCTCTGATCAACGGCACAAATGTCTTCGGAGAAGATGGATATGTCAACCAAACTGGAACACGATTCAATACTTCTTTCACAGAAGGAACATCCTACCGACTTCGTCTGGTAAACGCAGCATGTGATACGCATTTCAAATTCATGATTGACAACCACACCATGACGGTGATTGCCAACGACCTCGTCCCAATTACTCCCTACAAGACCAACGTGCTCAACATCGCAATGGGTAAGTTCACATGTATCCGCAAAATACGCATCGACCACTAACACACTCCCAGGACAAAGATATGACGTGGTAGTAACAGCCGACCAAGCATCCGTAGCCAAGAACTTCTGGCTCCGCGCAATTCCCCAGACCGCATGCTCAGAAAATCTATCCCCTCAAAACATCAAAGGCATCGTATATTACGGAGACTCGCCCTCGACTCCAACAACCTCCGAGTATAGCTACACAGACAGCTGCGATGACGAAGACATGTCCGATCTAATCCCCATCGTCACGGAATCCGTTTCAACTCCTTACTACAACAAATCTGAGCCCGTCTCACTAGGACAGAATGGTGGAGATCTGTACCGCTGGAAACTAAACTCTACATCCATGCACGTTGACTGGACGGATCCGACCCTACTCGAAATTTATCGTGGCCACCACTCCTGGAAAAATAGCAGCGGAGTTATCGAGCTCCCGAAGAAGAACAAGTGGGTCTATGTCGTTATTGAGACAACGCTTTCTGTTCCGCATCCCATTCACCTTCACGGACATGATTTCTATGTTATGGCTCAAGGAAGTGGAACATACGATGGTGATGTGACTTCGTTGGCTCGCCCGCCAAAGCGCGACACTGCTATGCTGCCATCGGATGGACATTTGGTGATTGCTTTCAAAACGGATAATCCCGGTGCGTGGTTGATGCATTGTCATATTGGGTGGCATACCGAGGAGGGCTTCGCTATCCAGTTTGTGGAGCGTTATGATGAGATCAAGGCTTTGATAGACTATGATGACTTGAAAAGTAACTGTGCCAGCTGGGACACATATGAGAGCTCGTCTAGTGTTGAGGAAGATGATTCAGGGGTTTGAGGTCCTGGGTGTCGTTTCCGGTGAGCTTTCAATACTTTCCAGTTTGTTGTTGGAAGCGTTTGGTGGCACAATAGTGGAATCGCTGCCCATAGTGAAACTGATAAAGTTTCACGTCCGCTCATTCCAATTGTTGTGTCTGGCAGGGACTGGGATTAACTAGAATTACCTTAATCATCCATATGTGACTAGTTTCTACTCTTGAGCATAATGCGACTCATTTATGTGAGGGTGGTGCCATATTCAACCTTACAAGTAGCCCAAATACGTACCCATGCATAAACTATAATACCTTGTCACACGATCACCACGAGTGTAAGCTTTGTCGTATGTATTCATGTCCGATACCATTATTACTTAAATACAAAAATGATACCAGGATCAATAGCCAATAGCAACGCATAGAGGGTACGTTGCAGGTTTCGAGGGATTTGAATGGCAACATCCACACAGCGAAGTGCAAGCTAAAGGCCAATGCGACTTGAAGTCAAATCCACCACTTAAGACTGGTTGTTGCAGGCAGCGTTGTCAGCAGCGCACTGAGCCATGTTGGCATCGGCACCAACGCGGCAGCTGTCGTAGACGTCGGCGCAGCAGCTGAGGTGCTCAGAGACACAGGTGGACATGTTGGCATCGGGGCCGACGCGGCAGGAGTTGTACTGAGTCTGGCAGTCGTCGTTGGTCTTGGCCAGAGCACCGGTGGCCAGAGCGAGGGCAGCGAGGAAGAAGTTGACACGGACCATTTTGATGGATTTTGTGAGGAAGTCGAAGACTGAGGAATTGAAGATTGGATTTGAGTTTGAGGGTTGAATGATTCCCCTGTCACAGGATGGTACGCCCTTTTATATGCCAAGGATCCTCACAACGTGCCCAAAAATCAGAAACACCTTTTAGGCTCCCGGCAATCGGGCTTTTTCGTCGGTCATTGAGCATGCAGTTGGTTGGGGCAGATCGTCTGAAACATAGTCTCTTTCTAGAAATGTCTTGGACCCTCAATTAAGAAAAGTCTTGGAGGTGACCCCGCGATGATCTCAAAAGGGTGCTTAGCCTTGCGGATCTCGGGTGGGTTGAGACATGTCTAAAAAGGAGAGCTCCACCCGGGATGCCGAGTAACCAGGATTTTGGCGGGGAAATTGACTGCATACTGATTGGGTCGAAATGACGGTGTAGAGAAGACAGTGTGATCTCCAATGCGCGCTGCTGGAGAAGCTTGACCAGATAGTTCTACATGATCAAATTGAACGATCGGGTAGACCAAGGGCATGATTCGGCGATTGAAGTAAACATGAGCAACTATTTATTCCCTATTAATTGAATTGTCTGAATACAAAAGTACGGGGTTTCACTATTGGCGATTAGCAACTCAATAAGGGGTTATGCGTTGAGCGCCCTATAGGGATCTGCGTTCAATAGCCGTCTTTACCGAATCCACCTTGGGAAGATGACCGAGGCTAAATGGAACGTAGTATTGAGGTCTTCCAGAATTCCATTACTAATGAATTCCAAACAGATGTCTTACGATGTTCGGTCATCTAAACCTGATATTTGAGTCCTGAAGAATTAAAACTTGATCATAAGACTCGGGAGAACGGAAGACGTCATTAACAAAAAAGAGAAAGCCAAGGGGAAACGTAGTATATTCACTAGCTAATAATTTCAGTCATCACAAACCAATTGGATATCATGTTTGTTCGCCATGCCCAAAACTCCAAAAACGTTATGAAAACAGTGCCATTGCTCCAGAGATCAACCCCAGAGTCACAAGTAAAAAAAATCAAAATCAAAATCAAAATCAAACATTAAACAATTAAACAAATGCTAGTTCACCACTGCTCGCAACGGGAAGGCCCCTGTTGCTGAGGTCGCGAATCGGAGGCGGCCGGTCCATGAGCGGCGCATTCAAGAAGGGATTATTGGAATTCTTCTGAGGGCTTGCTTTCCGAGACAAGTGTTCTTCAAGATCGGAGGCAATAGAGGAGCTGAGCGGCATAGACGACTTTTCCTCAGTCTGAGCTGCAGCCTTGGAGTGATTGCCTGATTCCAGACGGCGATTACTGCTTAAACTAGTTTCACTCCAGAATCGAGGGAGCGGTGAGATGACCCCACGATAATCCTGCGCCAAGCTAAGTTGGCTCTGACTCTTGCCACCTCCTTCAGCCAATGGGAACAGGGTCTGTGGAGGCTGAAGAGTGTGATACTGCGACATGCGGTTCTCGTCACCGTATTCAGAGACTGAGAGTGCAGTCGAGTGTGGACGTTCTTGAATCGATTGGCGGAATTCATCGGTGAATGTTGATACGGAAACTGTGTCTGCGCGGCTTCGAATGCTCCGAGCTCGTTCTAAGGCGCGCAGGCCGGATGCTGTGCGACGGCTGACCTGGGCAGAGAATAGTGGGTTGGCGGAGTTGCGGCTCTTCGCCCGGCTGTGGACGAATGCTTCTAAGGAATCGGCTTCCGAGATAGTTGATTCATCAGGCTCTACTGCACGCAATGTAACCCGCTTGTAGTTTTCAGGGATGCTGGATGCCATGCTATGTCTCCCTCGAGCGGCTGCAGGGGGTCTGGGGAATAGTGGTGTCATGTTCATCATGCTGCTGTCATCGCTCATCAATGAGGCCTTAGTACTCTGCCAGGACATATGCACAATTCCGTGTCCTGGAGGGCCGAATCCTCCGGCGCCATGCCCAGCGCCGCTAAATCGCACTGGCAATCCGGATGCCATCGTGGAAATCCCGCTCGACCTCTTTGAGTATCGCTTGGAACGAGATGACTGCATAGACTCGCGTTTCATGGCCCGTGGCTGGATTGCTTTCAGGGGCTCACGTCGCGAGCGGTTTGTAGATCGGCGGCGACGCACAGGAGGACTACTTGTGAATGACATGCGCTGATTTTGTTTCCTAGTGGGAGACTGCTTAGGGGGAGACTGAGAAAGTGGCTTGTCTTCCTCGCGGATCGAATCTCGCAGCGGAACAAAGGCACGCTTGGGAGAGCGAGGGGGTGGGTTTGGTGAAGGTATGGCAGTCATAGATTCTTCTGGTTTATCGAACGATGCCACGTTCCAAGCCGGTCCAAGCTCCAACTTGGGAAGATCAGCAGCAGGGGTCAGCGGACTCATCCAATCATCTGAGTTATCATCTTGCGAAATCCTCCCGGTAGCCCCAGGCTCGCAGTTTGGCATATCTGGTCTTGCCGGGCGTGGTGGAGGTGACTTGGTTGGGAATTGGCCCTCTTCCTCCACCTTAGGCAACTTGCTTCGCCGGCGCCAACAACAGAATAAAATAACCAGGCTCATGATCACCACAACGGGAATGACCACCGAAATGGCAATTACTCCGGCTTTTTTGTGAGAAGAGGCGGACTGGCTTGAAAAAGGATCTCCAGAGCTTGAATGAGTATCTGCTGGTTCAAGGACATCAATGTCAAAATCTTGGGTGTCCTCGGTGTTTCCCTGGTGTGCCGTCAAAGCCATACTGAACTTCTGTGGCTTGGCATCCGACGGGATATGGCCATACAACGTTTTATTGCTGGGGAAGTAAGTAAGCCAAGACGATAGTTCCTCGGGTAGATCAACGTCGAGTTGTACGGAGGAGTCGGTGACTGTGGACTGGTTGAATACAAATGTAAAGTCTTCACCAATGGTCGCTTCGCAGCCTTCAACGGTGTCAAGGAAAAGCTTCAGGAAATCCAAACGCACCATAAGCGCCGCCTGGTCCGAATAGGTATCCGTGACTGTGATTGTGATGTTTTGGTTGACTGCGTCTTTGGGAGGTGTGCCGCTCAGAGAAATTGAATCGTTATCCATTGACAACCAGTCAGGTAGAGTGGCGTCAACCTTGGCCACATCCTTGCTAGTGATTGGCGAGCCATCCACTGAAAGTAGGCTCTGAAAACCGGGGCTGGTAAATTTGTCGCCTCTAGTGAGATTGAATGTCTGCGCCGTTTCATTGAAAGCGAGTATATGTGGGCCAATCGAGAGCTGGAAGGTCATGTTCGCGGCGCTAAAGCCAGCCACATCGGAAGCAATGAGCTGGAATGTGAAGGTCTCAGGTTCAGCTCCTGGAAAGGCCGGGGTGTTGCCGACAAATTTGAGGGCCGCAGCATCGAAGCTGATCCATGATGGCAATGGGGCATTATTAGGCGATGTGCCATAGTATATTGTCGAAGGGTGGGTATTCTGGAACGTCGACGGATCAAATTCAATTGCGAACGGGCGGCCGGGGTGTATGAAAAGTGTCGCTGGGTATGAAACGGGTCCCAATGCCTCTAGTTGTGGTAGGAGAGGCGTGCCTTTGGTTGGACCTTGATCTGTGGTTACGATAAAGGTAACGTCCATGCTATCAGACTCTGCTCCATTCGAAGCGACTAGCTTGAAATTCTTGGACCCAGTATCATTCGATCCCGGAGTCCCAGATAGTACACGGGTACCATCTTCCACAGAAAGCCATGACGGAGCGTCTGAAAGTGAGTATTTGGTATCCGAGTCTGAGTTGGCGAAAGTACTGGCAGCAAACACCCATCGAAATGGCTGTGATACTCGTGCGACTGGAGGTAGTTGCGCGTTGATAGGATAATTGGCAGTAAGTGCGGCAGCATTTACTGCAGCCACAAAGGCCAGAACAACGACGAGGAAGGGTGCCATGTCCGGTCGAGGTGCCCGAAGCAAGCCGTGGGACAGTGAATAGACTTGAGGGGACACAGCGAGCACGGCCGAGGACAGAAATCACCATCTACACACCAAAAAGAAGCCCTCGGGTGGCGGATAGAGAACTCGGGGTTGATGGAAGGAGACAGAAGCCAAAGATGAGAGAAAACGCCTCCATGATCTCTTGAAAGGATATCAGATCCCTCCCGGGCCAAAGGGACTGATAGGGAGCCATTCAAGGCGTGCCCTTCCATGAAAGCCATGCCTGGATATGCTAGACGTCACTGAAGTATGCAGCGGAGTGCAGAGTGACAGCCGAGAATGGGGGGAAGCGCGTCGGGGTTCGGGGCTCACGTTTCAAGCAGCAAGGGGTGGCTCCTTCACCAACCAAGGAGCGCAGGGCCCAACCACTCCCATGATTTTTGACCCCTCTTCACATTTCCAAAAGGCCTAAAAGGTAAGGATCACGAACTAACCGTGCATTTGAGGGAAAGCCCCGTAGTGTGCTTCGGATAGCTGCAGGTGGCTTTCATCCATCACGTTCCAAGTCCAGGACCATTCGAATACCGGTCCGTCCAGGGGCATAATAGTCAGGGATCTCCTCCTGCTCCTTGAATCCACATCTCCCATACAATGCGCGGGCAGGTTCCCTGGCCTTGTCTACCCATAGCTGAATGTACTGGCAGCCCTCCTTCCGTAGGCGCTCCTGAATGTAGGACATGAGCTGTTGCCCTACACCCTGTCGGCGACAGGCTTCTATCACGCAGACCTTGTGTAGGAGGGCTACACCCTTTTGGCGCACGTACACTGCATAAGCAATGAGCTCCGGTCGAGTGCCCTCCTTAGCTTGGGTCGCGTATATGACTCGCGTGTTAGGCTTTTTTCTCCACAGCTCTTCTCCAAAGCCGAAAGCCTCATTGGTCGGAAATGTCTTTTTTTCGATCCTGGTTAATTGGGCAAGGATCTCCAGCGCCTCTTTCCTCTTCAAGGAATGAATGTCCGAGATGGTTATTGTGGGCGGCATTCTTGATCGCGCCGTTAAGATCTCAGCTCATTCCAACGTGTTACGGTCTTGAATGGAGCGGTCTCAGACGCGCCGCGCTTAAAAATTTGATGCGTGTGATTTATTTAGGGAATGAATTCCCGGGCTTGATAGAGGCGCAGTGATGCTACTCTGTAGGTTGATCAAGTCATTTCATGCAGGATTTGTTTGGCCCACTTGTACTGCCTCAGGCAAACACGTATCTTGTTCTACGAAGAATAGATTTCTTCTCACACGAGAAAGAAGAAAAAGGAGGGGATTGGAAAGACTGTCTATCAGGCAATTGTTAGAAATGGAGTAGCACTCGTCTTCTAGCTAATAATTGATCGGAATATAATAGGAAAAGCGATAGTGACCTCAATCTCAACCGTCCCGGTCCATGTAGTGCTACCTTCTTAACTCTTCGTCTCAGTTTTGCCGGTGGTTATCTATGTATCTATAGGCTCTAAATAATCACTTTAATCGGATCTCGACGTTCTTCATCCCGCAGTCCCCCAACCATGCAAGCATTCACAAATAACCCCTTCGCCTCAACATCCGGACGCAAGGACGCCTTGATAAACTCCAGGAGCACACACATAAGATTCCAAACTCCTCCTCCAGATAGAGAAACATTCTCATATTTCCTTTGCAACCCATCATAATTCACCCACTCGGTCCCCATTCCCTCGTGGATGTGCCCAAATACATGAACCCGAGGGCGCGCACGCCACACTTCCCGTAAAAGATGGACACAGCCCAGCTGAAGTCCATCTAGATGTCCCGCCGGTGGACAGTGCGTCACAAGTACATCGACATCCTTGGGGATAGTATTCGCCCAGATGTCCTCGGAGCGTGGGAACTGGAACGCTGGCGTACCGTGCTGCGGTGAATGTGAGCTACCGTAAATACGCAGCCGACGGCCATTAGCACAGAAAACTGTTGTTTCTGAATCCTCGAGGTAGATAATATCACCCCAGTCTAGCATTTGCCGCTCTGCTTCTGCAGTCGTTTCTGTTTTCGAGGATACTGGGTCTTGACACCGATCAAGAAGAAGGTCATGGTTACCAGCGATGACGATCTTCGTCGGGTGTGATTGTGCTTTTAGCCAATCCAAGGCATCCTGCATCTCTTTGAAGGAGCCAGACTGTGTCAAGTCTCCGGCATGGATAAGGATGTCCCCGTCTGCGCATTTTGGTTTGGTGTTATGTGTGTCGGATATGCAGATGATCGACACCGGGTTGCTGAGCGGCTGCGCAGGGATTCTCTCGCGCCACATGTATACATTCTGTGCTATGGAAGTGCACGGATTGGCCAGGAATTGTTGCCAGAGCCCTGGTCGAGGCCGATTAATGAGGGCATCAAGACCGCTATTCTGCCCGCTGAATATGCCCATGAAGAGATTGATGTGCGTATTTGGGATTTAATGTTTTTGATCAAACATAAAATAGAGCCATAAAATAGAGCGATGATTTACTCCATGTCCGATTTAAACAAGGAGAGCCCTGAAGGGTGTGGTTGATTCATTGGATCCCAATGCCGGTTCATGTGCAGCTTATGAAGTGCACGCGGAGTTTCCGCCCAAAATCCCCACCAAACAACCTTGGAATCCTACGAACCACGTCCTCCCGATATCAACACCAGCCCCTTCGCGTCTCCATAGACAGGCAAGCGTGGTCAGACAATATGCCTACGGATGCTGACAACAAGCGCCAGGCTGCGCGCGATGTCATCGATATTCTCGAGGATATCTCCAAGATCCTGGTGTGTATCCTAGTCCATCGCTCTACCGCACGGGAGTGACTCGTCTGAGACAGTTAAATGCTAACTCACGACCCCAGAACACCAACCTGAGCCGCACAGAGCTGTCTCTATGTGTCTCCCTCATTGAGAATGGTGTCAATCCTGATGCTCTTGCGGTAGGAGACCCCAGCCCGAGGATACTTGACGTCTGATCGGCAAATCAAAGATAGGGATATGATTTAAACTGACCATTTCTTTTGTGTAGGCCGTGGTTAAAGACCTGCGCAAGGAGTCTGCGAATGTCAATCGGGCTCAGTAGCGCCAGTGGTGATCTGGTGTGAGCATTGTACGACTATTATTGTTCCACTTTGGGACGTTTTGGACAAGACTGCTCTGATGGAGTAGTAGTTTGTCTATGGTTTACAGCGTTGATTGGTCTACGTGACCTGATCTGAGAGATACCCTTTTGTTTAATACTGTCCAGGTAATGGAGATCAAATCTTGGAATTGATTAAAGGCCGTCTAGGCTACTTTCTCGTTATCATAAAACTAGAACTTGTAATCTCTTCGGAGGTTGATGTAGTACCCCGAATCTGCTGGATGCGATGCGCATTAGTGGAAATGAAGGTAAAGGATGGCTCAGGAATTTGCAAGTCATGAAGATAAATCAAGGCCAACATAGGCAATATTCAAAGCAATTACACATGGTTCTCCGCATTATTTCGAAGAGTTCTCGGTCTTGGTGTCCTTATCCTTGGAGGCCATGTCACCGGACATAGCCTCGGCTGTCGCCTGCTTGAGCTGTTCACTCTCTGGTACGGTGGTCTGTTCTTTGGTCTTGGTTTCCTTCTCGTCATCGCTATCTCCGAGGCTGAATGGGTCATTCTCCGCCACGGGAGAAGGCTCAACGGTCGCCAAGGGCTGCCATTTGCTTGACTTGCCACCACTTGAGGAATTGCGTCCAGTATCAATTTCAGTAGGTGGTCCATCCTGGAAAGACACTTTCCGCCTGTCGGGGGAGGGTGATGATGTTTTCTTAAAGTTCGTGTTGGCCAGAGGGCGAGGTGGACGGGCCGGGGGAGCTGACACGATGTCGTTAGTCGAATGGGGATATGTCCAAATTGAATAGGATACAAACCTTCACCGTCCCTTAGTTCAAGAGCCGAAAAATCATCCCCTAGAACCTGAGGGTCTGCATCATAGCGCTCCCGATCTCCACTGCGACGAGCCATGTCACCACTTCGTCGCGGACGCCCATACGGCGCAGGCTGCTCCTGGCTTTGACTAGGCTCCTCATCCAAATCATCTCCATCAAGTCTCTTCTTGAAGTTTGTAACCCATGAATTGACCTTAGACTGCGTTTCCAAGAAGCCCTTGCGCAGGTTGTCACGAATCACCGGCAAGTCATCTGCGAATCATCCCACGGTCAGTCCTAGTATATTTGCCGGAAACCGAACAGGGGGTGTTACCATCAAAGAAGCTGTACTCCTTCTCCTCAGAATCCTCGCTTCCTCGTGGTTGGTGATACCGGGGGTCGTTCCGCCATCCTGGGGCCTGTCCTCGGCGTCCGGACGAGTTGTAATGTTCAGCCAATTGGCGAGCATACTGTTCGTCGGATTCTAGTTGGCTCCGAGCTGTAGAAGTGGCAGGTTGGGTAGGGCGAGGAGGCTTCGGGGGAGGAGTCATATCCTCCTGGGCAGTCGGATCCGTCATGCCTGTCCAGGTCAGTTCCTTGTCATATCTGTCCCACAGGATATCTACGGACCGAGGAGCGCATTGAATGCTCGTTCGACATTCCAATTGCTGGCGGTTAAAACCGCTTTGATTACCCCAGCGTCGATTGTAGGGAAAGCTTCTTTGAGCGTATTCTCTGCATGTTGTTTCGGGCTCATAGGCCGGGGCGGCTTCGGCGGGGCAGCGGGGGGAGTTTCAGTGGCGGTCTGTTGGGAAGGGGGGTTGTTGACCGTGGTCACGCCAGACTCCTGGGGCTCATCATCAAAATCTAGTGGTCGCGCAGTCGTAGGCGACTCAGCGCGGGGACTGTTAAGCGCAGGCATAGCTGCAGGTTTGCTGGGAGTGGACTGCAGATTATAATCAGCCTCCGGTTCAGAGCTGCAGGCAGAAGGGCTACATACAGTCTTCTCCTCTTCAGACATTTTGGGTGGTATTTGCGTATCGAAATCAATAAGAAAATCGGGCGACAACAGACAGGAGCAAAAAAAAGGGTTGCCTGTAGGAACAAGAGAAAGAGAGTGAGGCGCAGGCAGGAAACAATTGGGGAAGCTCTAAACAAGTGACGTGGTGCACGTGATGGTCGCGGGAGCTTTTATAGTCGCATGGAATCTTCTCTGTACATTGTTCTCACCATAGAATCTCAATTGTCATTTCAATAGAGCTCCGCGGTCACAGCATGCTGTGCTCTAATTCTTACATGGGAATTTCATGATCTACAGACTGAAGCAAGAGTTCAGTGTACCTTTGATCTGCGTCTGCAGAAAGAGAAGAAAATGGCTTCAGATCAGGATTTGTCAACCTCCTTCATTCCGGCCTTGTATAAACCAGCAGCACTTTTACCCATTGCACGTCACAAAGCAAGCCTCCTGTACCTGGTTGAGACATACCCGGTCACCATAGTGGTTGGTCAAACCGGAAGCGGGAAAACAACTCAACTCCCCCAATATCTCGATCAAGCAGGCTGGTGCGAGGATGGAAAAGTCATCGCCGTTACTCAGGTACATTAGAATCCAGAGTTATTGGGTGATATAATACTGACTTTTAATATCAGCCTCGACGAGTGGCTGCCACTACGGTTGCTACGAGAGTTGCAGAGGAGATGCGCTGCAAGGTCGGAGAGGAAGTAGGTTACTCAATTCGGTTTGAGGATTTGACCTCTGCTGCAACCAGGGTGAAGTTCCTCACGGATGGAATGCTGCTTCGAGAAGCCTTGGTAGATCCTCTATTATCCCGGTACTCCGTGATTATGGTCGATGAGGCTCATGAGAGATCCCTGAGCACCGACGTCCTCCTTGGAGTCCTAAAAAAAATCATGAAGAAACGTCCTGAGCTTCGTATTATCATCAGCAGTGCAACATTGCAAGCAGAGGACTTTCTCAAATTTTTTGCTGGGGAAGAGTACCAACCCGACGCAGAGCCTGCTGATCTTGGTGGGAAAGTTGGGAGAATTATCAGCATAGAAGGCCGGATGTATCCTGTGGACACATTATTCCTTGAAACCCCAGCAGAGGACTACGTTGAGAGGGCCGTCAAAACGGTGTTTGATATTCACACACAAGAAGCAGAAGGTGATGTGCTTGTTTTCTTGACAGGCAGGGAAGAGATCGACCGGGCAATTCAATTAATATCTGAACGAGCCGCATCTCTTCATCCAAAATCTCCTTCTTTGCTTTCATTGCCGTTGTATGCTGGTCTTACTACGGAACAGCAAATGTACGTCTTTGAGCCGGCGCCGGAAAACACACGAAAGGTGATTGTGTCAACCAATATTGCGGAAGCCTCAGTCACGATTGACGGAATCGTGTATGTTATTGATTGTGGCTTCGCCAAACTCCGGGCTTATAATCCCAGCAGTGGGATTGAAACCCTGACAGCGGTGCCAATTTCTAAGGCCTCCGCTACTCAGCGGGCCGGTCGAGCGGGGAGAACGAGACCCGGTAAATGCTTCCGCCTCTACACGCAACAGACCTATGAGCAACTGCCTGAAGCGACTATTCCTGAAATTCAGCGAGCAAACCTTGCCCCTATCGTCATGCAACTAAAAGCATTGGGTATCGATAATATTGTTCGATTTGACTTTTTGACATCACCACCTGCGGAACTGGTAATCCGGGCCTTTGAGCTATTGTTTTCCCTTGGTGCAGTTGATGATTATGCCAAACTCACCAAGCCACTGGGTATGCGGATGGCAGAGCTTGCGGTAGACCCCATGATGGCCAAAGTTTTACTTGCTGCGCCTGCATTCAAATGCTTGGGTGAGATTCTTTCTATTGCAGCCATGGTCAGTTTGCAGGGCACTGTTTGGGTGCAACATAGCGATAATAAGAAGGCTGCGGAGAGCCATCGACGCAAGTTCGCCGTTGAAGAAGGTGATCATCTCACCTACTTGAATGTATATCAAGCATTCGTGACCAAAGGCAAAAAGGATTCGAAGTGGTGTCGTGACAACTTGTTGAACTACCGGGCTCTACTACGGGCAGTCAGTGTCCGTGGCCAATTGAAACGGTATCTCGAACGCTTCGGCATCCAGGTTGACGAGACTCTATCATCTCACCAGCAGACCGCAAGCGGAATGCCAGAGCAAATTCAGCGGTGTCTTACAACTGGCTACTTTGCCCATGCCGCCAAGATGCAGCCAGACGGCACCTTCAAGACCGTCAGCGGAGGTCTTACTCTCCATGCTCACCCTAGTTCTTTGATGTTTGTGAGTATTGCCTCTACGTCGATGCAATCTATATATATTTTTACTGACTTGCTATGTAGAATCGAAAAGCAGATTGGGTGATTTTCCATGAAATCATGCAAACAGGTGACAAAACGTACATCCGTGACATCACAAAAATCGAGAAAGGCTATCTCTTGGAATATGCACCGGAATATTACCGGGTGACCTAGATGTATTCTGTTTATGGGAAATAAAGAAGTCGAAAGATACCCAGGCGTTGAAATTTAGGAATACAATAGAAATTTGAATCAGGGCATTTAACACAGCGCTTCCTTTCAATCTAATGTGGCGTTCATCCATCTATATTTTCCCCTTCATTGGTTCTCATTAAGCTCATTGTTGATCGACGTCACGGGATGTGGAGAAGCTCCGCTCTTCAGCATCGACCTTGAGATTTTGACTTCCAAGGTTCTCTCTGGTCTCATCATCAAAACTAATTCAACCACCCACTATGTCTGGTCATGACCACCACGACCATGGCCATGGCGGGCACTGCCATGGAGAGCACGATCACACAAATGATATTACCCCGGCTATCCAGTCTCTTCTCTACACCCAAATCGACTTCGATTCGATCAGTACTCTTAATGGTAAAGTCCAGTATATCGTGCTATAATACTTCCGCATCATAATTGTGGCTGACTGTTAGCAGAGGCTGCACCCAAAGCCGGAGCTGCAATCGTCCGAAAGACCTGGTCGGAACGACTGAGTGACGAACCTGAGCTCGAGAGTGATGCCGATGAGCAGCTCCTTATGTACATTCCGTAAGTCCTCTCTGCCTTTATTTGATATTACATTGTGCTCTCTTTGCATGCGGTTTTTGCTACTTGGAGCTTGCTGCAATTTGAGAACCCCACTATGTCCCTCACGATCGCCGAGGCATGATCAGATAAAAAAAAGCAGAAGCTAAATTAAGTCACCACCAGGTTTACCGGTCAAGTCAAAGTACACTCTCTCCTCCTGTACACTGCTCCCACCTCCTCCGCTCCCAAGACCGTTAAGCTGTTCAAGAATCGCGATGATCTTGACTTCTCCATGGCCTCAGAACTTTCTCCAACACAAACAATTGAAGTCCCGCAGCCACAAGCTGGAGCCGATGTCTTTGAGCTTCCTCTGAATCGTGCCCACTGGAACACCACCACATCTATCACCCTTTTCTTCGAAGACAATTGGAGTGATGGAGAAGAGGATGTCACCAAGGTAGGTTACGTTGGGTTCAAGGGCCAATTTATGGCGCTGAACCGGGAACCTGTGAGCTTCTTGTACGAAGCGGCAGCCAACCCCAATGACCATGTCGCTATCCCCGGTGTTAATGGCGTCGGAAATCATGTCATGCCTGGCCAGTAAGCTTCGGGTTTGAATACAGGAAGGCAAAGAAGGCTTGATAGATGAATCGGGTCCATATCTCTTGGGAAGCCAATTGAGTGTATTAACGATATCTACATGCCAAACAATAATGAATGATGATAAGAATGAAGTTACATTAAAGCAAGCCACCAACGCCATGCAATGATTTGATCAAAGTTATGCAAAGACAAAAAAGCTATCATGCAGCTAGCGCGGCTGTCCGGGTCTTCGTTTTGGACCTGGTTGGCTCCGCTGGGCCCTCTGCCTCTGCCTCTTCTGGTGTAGGCAACTTATTGTTCGGGGCACTAGGCAACTTCGGCACAACATTGGGCTGAGTCTCGCGCTGCAAGGCCTCCAATTCTTCCTCGACGTCGTCTTCGTCCTGGTTTGTAAGATTGCCCTCGAGCATTTGGCTTATTTCCTAGAGTTGAATCTCCGTTAGCCCGTTCTATAAAACAGCGGAACAGCAGTCTTCGTACCTCTTGATAAGCGCGTGCTTCCGCTGTCTCTCCCATAAGTCGCTCCACGCCCTCGATCCCACCCATCTCCTTGTTGATCGCCTGTAGAACCTCGGTACCCTGCTGCAAGCCAAACAACACGTCCTTCTGTACGAGCGAAAACTCCACCTGACTGGCTAATTGCTCCAGCTGTGCGAGTTGGCCATCAGTCTTATCCAATAGTGACTCTTGATATTTCTTGCGCCTCAACGCGAGTAGCGCTCGTCGCCGATCGTTCTGCGCCAGGCATTCTTTGGCGATTTCGGTCTCGCGGTCGGTGAGGACAGTGATACGTTTCCGATATTGCTTTAGCTTATCGCGCTGGTTTTTGAGATCAAGGATCGCCCTAAATTTTCCATGAGTCAGTCACCATTTGTCTAAGAAGATGGTGGAGCATGTATAGGAGGGGTCTCGTGAGGGGTCCATATGCTCTCTTCCTTTATCGGGGGCGGCCCATCCCGAATGGGTTCATCGAAGGGGGGTTGAAGATAGTAAAACTCACCGGTCCTGAGACGAGATCTTCGGTGAGCTGCTGGTATTTCCCATTTCGCATTATATTGTAGAGTTGAAAGCATTCGAGTTCCGCGGATGACGTTGGAGTCCACCGCTAATGGGCGGCCGCTAAACCCCGAATCGTCCGATTAATCTTTCCCGCTCTTTTCCCCAAATCTTTTTTTTTCTGGTTATCGCACTCAAATCTACACCATGCCTCGGCCTCGTGCAGGTAGACCGACCCTCAGCCAGGGCTTAGACCGTGATGTATGACTTCGATGTTTTAGAATTATGTCTCTTTGTCACCTTACTGACGCCTTGTGTAGGTCTACCAGGTCGTGCGCAAAATTATTGACGATCAACCCGAGACCAGTCGCATTCGCCTTTCTGCCCCGGCAATTTATGAACAGATCAAAAAGTCCAATTCGAGTTTAAACCGCAGACCAAAAAGGCAACTGGAAGACAGCCTGGAGCGCGTATTGGAGGTGGTCAAAGCCGATCTAGGCGGGGACGATGAGGAAGACTCAGTGGAGGGTGATTTCGAGGGTCTAGAGGAGCCGCCTGTGGTGGTAAGCGATGCTACAGAATGAGCTTGCCGGTCACCAGAAGACTAAACAATGTCATTTTAGGAAACCAATGGCGTCAACCAGAGCATCGTCGGCATGTGGAATACCCCGAAGGCAGCTACAGCCAAAAAATCCGAGTCGTCAGGCACATCCTCGAAGAGAAAGAAGGAAGGCGGAGAATCAGCTTCCAAAAGACGCAAAGCCGATGCGGCGGTCGACCGTTCCCCTCCTACACATGTCAGTTTGGCGGACTTGGGTGGCTTGGACGAAGTGGTGGAGCAATTGGGCGACATGATTATCCTGCCCATGACTCGGCCACAGGTTTACATCTCGTCAAATGTACAGCCGCCGCGTGGAGTGCTGTTACACGGTCCTCCAGGTTGTGGTAAGACTATGATCGCAAACGCATTTGCGGCAGAGTTGGGTGTGCCTTTCATTTCAATCTCTGCTCCATCCGTTGTGTCTGGCATGTCGGGTGAATCTGAGAAAGCTCTCCGCGAGTACTTTGACGAGGCTAAGCGCCTCGCTCCTTGTCTGATTTTCATTGACGAGATCGACGCTATTACACCAAAGCGAGAGAGTGCTCAAAGAGAAATGGAGAAGAGAATTGTCGCCCAGCTTCTTACTTGTATGGATGATATCTCTCTGGAAAAGACGGAAGGAAAGCCCGTTATTGTTCTTGCAGCGACCAACCGCCCTGACAGTTTGGATGCCGCATTACGTCGTGGAGGTCGCTTCGACAAGGAAATTAATATGACCGTTCCCTCAGAGCCTGTCCGAGAGCAAATCCTTCGGGCCTTGACCAGAAAGATGCAGATGGCGGATGATCTTGACTTTAAGACTTTGGCCAAGAGAACGCCTGGTTTTGTCGGTGCTGATCTCAACGACCTTGTCTCCACCGCAGGTGCCGCGGCCATCAAGCGTTATCTGGATATCCTGAAGTCCAACAGTGGGGAGGAGATGGAAATTGAAGGAGAGGACGAACTTAGCCCCAGGGTCCGAGAACTTCGCCGTCTCATCACGCACGCTAGAGAGAACCCGATTGGCGACGAGACAGAAACCGTCCTTGTCTCCAACGCCGACTTTTTCACCGCACTTCCTAAGATCCAACCCTCCTCCAAGCGTGAAGGCTTCGCCACTATCCCTGATACCACTTGGGCTGATATTGGTGCCCTGGGCGGTGTCCGCGATGAGCTTTCCACTGCCATCGTTGAGCCGATCAGAACTCCCGATATCTACGAAAAGGTCGGTATCACTGCGCCCACCGGTGTTCTCCTCTGGGGTCCCCCTGGTTGTGGTAAGACATTGCTGGCCAAGGCCGTGGCCAATGAGTCGCGCGCCAACTTCATCAGCGTTAAGGGTCCTGAGCTGCTGAACAAATTTGTCGGTGAATCTGAACGTGCCGTGCGCCAAGTGTTTGTCCGCGCCCGCTCTTCTGTTCCTTGTGTAATCTTCTTCGATGAGTTGGATGCCCTTGTTCCCCGCCGTGACGATACTCTTTCCGAGGCCTCGGCCCGTGTCGTCAACACCCTCCTCACTGAGCTCGACGGTCTGGGTACCCGCCAGGGTATCTATGTCATCGCGGCCACCAATCGTCCCGATATCATTGACCCAGCCATGCTCCGTCCTGGCCGTCTTGAGACTCTGCTCTTCGTCAACCTCCCCTCGCCACTTGAGCGTGTTGAGATTCTCCAGACTCTTATCCGGAATTTGCCTATCGAATTCAACGACGAGCTACGGAGACTCGCTGAGGATTGTGAAGGTTTCAGTGGTGCGGATCTTGGATCTCTATTGCGTCGCGCTGGTTACATGGCTATCAAGCGTCGTGATAGTATTCGGATCGAGGACTTCGTGGCTGCGAAGACTTTCGTTCGGCCCAGCGTTACGGACATGAAGAAGTATGAGAAATTACGGAGAGACTGGAGCGGTAACGGTGGTTTGGTTTGAGACCAGAACCTGGTTTACATGTTCGCTCGTGCAAGTGATATCGAGCTGGTTTTGGTTATCTTCTGGGTACACTTTTTTAGACATAGATACCCTGTGAATTTGCAGTACATTCACGTTGAGTAAATGAAGCAAATTCATCCGCCTAATGATGAAATATTTTTCACGTACCCTATAGAAACCTATTGTATTGCAAATACTCGAAGATAAAGGTTGAAAACTGGATCAATGATTTGTATCTCTAGCCTCTGGTTTTTGAAAATATTTTCAAAAGTACTTTTAGGACAGTATGGGCTATACAAAAGAACTATGCACACATACAATAGAAAACGCCATGGATAACATAAATAGGAAAAGAGAAAAAGATATCATGTAGATGAGCCCCGAAGCAAAATTACATCCACAACCGACATGTACCATCGGCACCAGCACTGACACACCACGCTTCACGCGGGTGCCAGTCGATATCCAAGACACCCAACTCTCCAGTAATCTTGTGACCCTTGAGAACCTTAAGCGGAACAATGGTGGCGTTGCTAAGCATGTCACCAGTGACACTGCCGTGGAAGATCTGGATAGATCCGTCGTCACTGGCATCCGCGAACAAGGGGTAGCGACCACCAGGGTGGAACTTGACGGCACGAATAGCCTTGCGGTGGTAACGGAGAGTCTTGTAAGGGCGGGGCGAGAGGTCGAGATCGTGCCAGAGCAGACGACGATCGTACGAACCGATAATGATGTTATCGCCGCCGGAAGCAGTCGAGGAGGTAGGGTGGATATCGAAGGAAGAGATCCAGCGCGCACCAGGCTGCAAGATCTTGACCAGCAGTTGTCGTGAAAGGTCGTATGCGCGAATGGAGCGCTGGTTGGCAACGAAGAGGATCGGCTTCGAGGGGTGGAAGTGGGCTGTCTGCGGGGGACCACCACCCTTGAGACGGCGTCGGAAGGGGAATTGAGTGAGGTGTTTGGAGACAGTGTGAATGGAGATGGCCACCGATGCCGGGGTCGAGGCACCGGAGCAAACGGTGACGAAGTAGTCACCACGACGGTGCCAGGAAATGGACTTGGGCACGTAACGGAGAGGAATGACGACGGAAACACCTGCATCAGCCAGGGCAGATGAAGGCCGGATCCACTGAACGGGCTTGTTGGCCTTCTTGGCCTCAACGGTGTTGAGAGCAGGGGCAGATGCTGCGTAACCCCAACCGGCATCGACGAGCTCAAGACTGGCCTTCTCGATCTCGGGGTCGGCAATCGGAGGCACTGCGAGGTAGAGATCGTCTCCACAGGCGGCGGCAAGAACGATGGCATCCTTACCGGGACGCCAGCTGACCACATTGACAGCATCCTCATCACTCAGCTTGATGCTCCAAAGTTGGCGACCAGTCAGGAGTTCCCAAACACGAACGGTACCATCATCGCCACCAGTTGCAAGCCAGATTCCAGTCGGGTCCACAGCGAGCGAGCGAACACGGCCCTTGTGTCCACGGAAGACTGTCGCGCAGGTCGTGGGGAAGGGCTTGAGCTCTTCAGGGCTGGGAAGCTTGGGAAGAAGGCTTTCAGGATCGATGTTCAGCTTGCTGCGACGCACTCTGGGTGCCAGGTACAGATCCAAGCAACGCTCGAACTTTTCCTTAATAAAGTTCTCGAAACCTGGGACACGACGGAGAGAACCATAGTCATTGGGCAGGAATTCCTTCTCACGATCTTCGGGGTCTGTCTGCTCCCACTCCTTGCGCTCTTTCTTATCGGGCAGATACTCCGGGGGCGGGTGATAGCTCTCCTCGTAACCAGGCGGCGGGAGCTTGGGTGCCGGGATGTGCATGATGTGATCCTTTCGCTCGACCTCATCGGCCCAGAGATCGAAGTTGACCACGGTATCATCCTGTTCCTCACGCTCCTCTGGTGGCCTGTATGGAAGAATGCGGCCCTCACGGATAGCCTTCACAATCTTCATCACACGCTTAGCCTCATGCTTAGATGGCACGAATCGGCGCTTGGGTTCCGGGGCAGCGCTAAGTGGCATGATCTCCTGCTTGCCAGAGAAGTATTCCACCAGAGGCTCATATTGATCATATCCCTCGCTAGTGATCTCATTCATCTGCACCTTCTTCAACAGTTCTAACTCAGATTGACTCAAGTTCAATGGCTTGCCAGTGGATGGGTCGGTAAGACCGGTCCAGCCCTTGGGGATCTCGATGCTGTCCAACAATGCATCCAGCGCTTCACCCTTGGCCGGGCGCATAATCTTCTTTCCATTGATGTCGTAACCGATGTGAGGGTACTGGTCGTAGAATGTCAAAGGAATGTCACCAATAGTGTTGGCATTTTCCTCTGCCTCCGAATAGTCCGAGTTGTCGTCAGGAATGATTTCGTCGTATAGGTAGCGGTCGTTTCCATTGGCATCCTTCACGATACGAACATTGGGGTCGTCGGCATTGGAGCGTTTGACGGTCTTTTTCTGCTCCTTCTCGTCTTCGTCATCGGATGGGATCTCGTCGCTGTCCAATTCCTCTTCCTCATCATCTTCATCGCTGAAGTCGTCAATCAGCTCGATTTCGGAATCGCTCTCATCTTCGCTCTCCGAAAGTTCGTTGTCATTGTCTGAGAGGGCGCCATCGAGATTCTCCGCGCTCAATTCATCACCTGAGAAAACCCCAGCTTCCTCCTCCACATCACGAGTAACAGCCTTGCGCTTCTTTGAGGCGTTTCGGGTGACCATGATTGCCGTTTGAGCTTGAATACTTTGATCCGCGATTTTTTTTTTCTTTTCTTTTCTGTCGACTCCGCTCACCGCCCACATGACTGCCCCCCAATCTTATCGCGTATCGACGATCGCTGATTCAAAGCTCAATTAATTGCTTGTTTGTCTTGGTTCTGGTGTTAGGCAATGTCAAGTTGAAACGCCATGACAGACGTCAGAGCATCTGCGCCTAATGGCGATTCAGCCATAAGTGCCGAACCAAAACGGCATGCGGCTTGTGATGAGTGCAGTAAGTTTAGGAAACTATTGCTATCAGATTAGCGCTGATCAGTATTCAAACAGGGACACGAAAATTGAAGTGCTCCGGAGATCTGACTGGCTGCTCCCGTTGCTTGAAACAGTCTATTCGATGTCATTACTCCATACAGAAGCCTATGGGCCGCCCACCGAAGAGGAAAGCTCGCGCAGACGAAGAGACACCCGATTTCTCGACTCAATCCAATAATAGCATCTGGCCTAGTCCAGGCAATACATCATCAAACTCCTTTCTTATAGCTCCGGACCCCATTGCTGCCACCGATGCACTACATCTGTGTCCCCAACTCTTCTGGCAACCACATAGTCTCTCGCCTTTATCACAGTCCACGCCGCCCGATCCATTGGCTGGAGATGGAAACCAAAACCATAGTCTTCAGCCAGACAGGATGAAGAACCCCAACCTTCCTGTTCCCACATCTTCAAGCCCTTGGCCAGACTTTTCCACTGTGTCTCAGTCATCAGCCATGCCCTTCGCATCCTCAACAAGCCTCTCCGATATACCTTCTTTTCCACTGACCCCGCAATCTCTATGCTCCGACTCCGCCCCGCCTCAGTGTACATGTCTATCATATCTCTACCTCTGTCTCAGCCATATATCCTCTATTGCTTCCTTCCCAGTCAACAATCATACCCTCTGCTCCCTTTACATCGCGGCTCGAACGGCGCGGGATGTCATTCGCTGCGAAGCCTGCCCCCAAAATTTCTCGTCAGGCGTGCAGAACGTCATGTTTACCGGTACGCTATTGACAGTCGTTGCAGATGCCTGGCTGCGAGTGTACAATAGCGATCCTGTCGAGCTAGGCATGCAATCTGCCCCGCCAGAATATGTCTCCCACGTGCTGCAAAGCGAGGATCCAGCACACTTGTGGAGTAGCTGGCTGCGGCAGATAGTGCGCCGAGCCGTCATTGGTGGTCCCTATGACCCGAATGTTGAGAGCCGTTGCTCTGGCCAACCACCCCTACTTGGTTTAATCAATGAGGTTGAGAACCGGCAACGGCGCTGGCATGAGCCTGGTGGGCATCCATTTCCACAAAACCCTTTCAATTCTTTCAATGGTGCTATGTCGGAGGAACAATCTACTGATGAAAAGGAGCTGCTTTGTATGCGGGTTGTTGGTAGTGCGCGCGCAGTCATTTCGAAATTCAACTTCGAGCCCCATGAATTTCCTGAAGGCTCGGTCCCGGAGGCATCTAAACAAGAGAGCGGTTAATCGTTTTGAATAAGCATAAACATGGAGTTTGATTCTGGTTGGAGGAATGCGATTTCTTTTGATGTGATTTTCGTACTCAAACGACTCCACACAGATTTCCTCATGGTGGACCAATCTACAGTACCCTCCAGGGAACATTCTGCTACAATTTGAAGTTCCAGTGAAATCATCGATCATTTCATTACATGTATAATTTTTGGTATCGAAAATGGCAAATACGTTAGAAACTAGCTAAGTCCAGATGGACTCGGTATGCCCACACCTGTAAAATGACGCCAAGGCCGTGAAAACCAGATGGAAAGAAGAAAAGTGAAAAAGGAGCTGGACGAAGTGGATGGGATCACTCCTCGTCCTCGTCGTCCACAACGTACCGATTCTTCTTCCGGGCTGGAGGTGTTCCACTACGAGGTGCCTCCGTCTTGCGGGCAGCTTTGGCTGGGGCGACCTCGTCATCTACCTCGCCCTCCGCATCCATATCCTCGTCTTCCAACTCTTCTTCCTCCTCGTCATCAACTTCCTCGATATCCTCATCACTTCCAACGAGGAACCCGTCGTCCTCGTCATATTCGTCCTCACGAGAACGGGCACCACGACCGTAGTCTTCTTCATCATCGGAGTAGATTTCACCGCGGCGATTAGGACGGCGGGGCTTGGGGCGAGCTCGTGTAGCTAGGCCATCATCTTCGAGACCACCAACACTGAGGCCGCTTGGACCAGAGCGGGTAGGTGCACGGCGGCCACGGTCTGCTTCACGATCCGCAAGCTGTTGGCGACGACGCTCAGCCCGCATGGCCTCCCGCTCCATATGTTCCGCTTTTCGCTGGGCCAGTTCGGGATCCTCAATCGTATCAATGACAGGTGCCGAGCCATCAGCAGTCTTCTTGTTACCACGGGTGGCCGCGGCCAAAGATGCCTGAAGTTTGAGGACCGCGTCGTCTGTCTCCACTGTTGTCGGTAGAACTGTGAGGCCATGTGTGACATGGGAAGTCAATCGGAAGAGCGAAGCAGTTTCCACTGCAGCACCGAGGTAGACGTGTGAGTCTAGCTTGGTATCATACTCGCCGGACTTGTTGAGGGGAGCGAGGGGTTTGGATGCAATGCGATATTGCTCGAGAGGGGCGTGTGCAAGTTGAAGGGTTAAAGAACCATCTTCCCATCGGATAATACGGGCGTTTGACTGTAGAAGAGATCCATTCTTGGGATCTTTGCGCCAGCAGAGTGATGTAGCAGCGGTGGCATAGGGAGGCGCAACGTATGTTTCCGGGTTGAACTCCTCCGCCTCGGTCGAGAGGAAGTCCGGAACTCGCATGGTGTAGACCTGTCGGCAATAATTAGCTTAAGCGTTTCCCATGCTTCAAACTTTGATCTTCATGTACCTCTCCATCATTGGTCGCTGGTACTGGCGCCCGCGCAAGGCCCACGTCCATGATGTTGACTGTCTCGGCATAACCATCCTCATCGGGAGCCTCGTCCATGCGGTCTTCGCGACGATCGTAGCGGTTCTCGTCGTCACCAGAATCCAGTTGCTCATCCTCTAAGGTGCGGCGAGGCCGACTAAAGTGACAGTCAGATTCATTGCGCCTTCTGTTGGTCTGAGAGTGTTCCATACTCGTTTTCTCCTCCATCGTCATCTCCGTCCGAGCCGAAGAGATCCGCGTCGTCATCCTCATCCAGATTGTCATTTCCTGCCCCATAAGGGCTCTTGTTCTCGTCGCCGGAGTCATGAGCATTGCTGTGAACAGGACTTTGCACGCCGTTGCTGCGGCCGGGGCGGCGGACAGCTTCCTCGTCAGAAGAGGACATGTTTGGGAAGATGCTCGGAACCAATTGCAGATAGCAAGATCAGAAGCTATCGTGAGGAGTAATATACAAAAGAAAAAAGGAAAGAGGGAGGGAAAAAAGGTGATCGGGAGCTCATTCACTTTTGACGACTCCATGCACTGTATTGCGGACTCTGGGCGGATCAACACGATGATCCGCGGCCGGACCCAAAGGAGTCAAGTGGGACCCGTGGGATTCATTCGGGCATCTTTCACCGTTCTTGACCTTCAATCGTGTCTCAGTGTGCAATTGATTGGATTGGATTGGATTTTATACAGACACGACCAAAGTCTACGAAAATGGCAACTTTCTTCCAAAGCGTGTAAGTTTATGGTTGATGAGGCTCAAGCCCAGGAAATATGGTTTCTCCTTGAAATCGAACCTCATGCTCTCTGATGTTCCCCCTCATATACACTCTCTACTTGAGTCGCGGCGTCACATCAGAAAGGCACATTCCAATTCCCCTCCAAACTTTAATGTTGAAAATGGCCCATTTGATCATGTTTTCCTTTCCCTCCAATACCCCTTTTTGCTTTCCTCAAGGGACCCCCCTAGTAACCAGCTGACCCAGCCCCGGGCCTATTGCTAATGTATCCTCCTTTTCGCAGTCGCCAAGGGTTTGGCAGGGGAGGAAACAACAAAAACCAACCCCCCAAGAATCCCGCGCAAGCACCACAAGACCCTCGTTCCGGCACGATGTCCAACTCGCCCTCGTTATCCAACAGCTTAACTATTGATAACCTCGCCGCAAATGATCCCGATGCCCCCAAGTACTTCTTCCAGGAGAAGTACGCCCCACTCAATGTCAGGGGTAACTTCTTGACACTATGTGCTTGCCCTAAGAATGTCGAGCTGGGTGAATGGTTGGCTCACCAGAGTAAGAAATTCCACCACGATCCAAAATCTCGCGGATCGGTGCTGACGCGATGGTCCACTAGTTGTCGAACAATATCGCTTGCTCCACGGTATGCTCCAGGTGATTCAGGAGGTGAATGGCGTGACCGGAATCCCTATTTGCAATGAGGGTACATGCCCGACAATGTCTGCTGGACGGTATGTTGAACACTGCGGGGTAGTGAAGGAATCCGGGGTTGACAGAACTGATACGCGTCTCATAGATTGACCTACACCTGGCTTGTCGACGGCCGCGCCGCTAAGATCTCGGCGCCGAAATTCATCAACCGTGTCGAGAAGTGGATTGTCAGCAAGATCCATGACCCTGTCATGTTCCCCACCGAGAAAGTGACCGGCACCCCCGAAACCTCCGCCATCAGGGATGCAGCAAACGCCTCAGCCACCCCCACCACAGAAGGCGCTAGTCCCGCAGCAAATGGCAACGGCGCTGATGAATGGATTGGCAAGTCAAGCGGTTTCCCCCAGACCTTCTACAAGGACTGCCAGGGCATCATGAAGCAGATGTTCCGCTGCTACGCGCATCTGTACCACGCTCACTGGTTGAACCCTTTCTGGCATATCAACAAGCATGACATCTTGAACATGTGCTTTGTGCACTTTGTGACCGTGGCCAAGTACTACCAGCTGGTGTCAGACAAAGAGATGGAGCCTATGCAGCCCCTGATCGACCTTTTCATCAAGCAGCAGCGGGTGCCTCCGGAGGCACTCAATGGTGGCCACTGGGCTCAGGCCTCGACCTAGACGACTCGAGAGCGTGCATTTTCCATTTTTTATCTACACTTGACGACCATAACATGTTCTTCAACCAGGCGTTGGACTGCACTGTTTATTTTAGTTCTTTTTGTTTGCGACAGGATGGCAAATAAGAGAGAATCTTCCGATGATACAACCCAGATCTGGGACTTTGAGCATTTAGCATGCGTGAAAATTTTATGATGATCTTGCATATCTTCGGTTCCCGCATCAGCCCCCAGGTGGAATGTTTGTCATGAAGCCTGCAGATGCAGGTCATTTAGACTGCTATTCTGGGTCACACAGCATACTCAGCGAACAGCAACTTGAAATAGGAGATTCAGTAGAACATATGAGTTTTCTGCATCTCAACTTCAATCCATTGTAACAGCTGTTTCGTAAGTTGCGTCACCCGGCTCTGATCCGAGGCGGACGGGGCGCGCATGTCTTCAATCTGGTTTAAGCCTTTGTTATGGCTGTGTCATGGTTTTTACCGGGTCGTCAAAGTCGTTATTGTCGAGATATCATCACAGATAAACTCCATCTTCCTCCTGCCCCGCAGTCGCATTCGAGCCCTGGTCACCAAGCCCAGCCCCTGTCCCATTTGACACCGGCACAGCTGTCTCTTCAGATACCGGCGCCTCGCCATTCATATCCTTCTCCTCTCCCTTCTCCTCAATCCAAGTCTGCCCGCGTCTCTCCACCTCAACCTTAAGCAACGAAATTCGCTCATTCATCGACGTAACCACCCCCTCATTCTCGATGACATACCCCTCCAGCTCCTTCTTCTCTTCCTCTGTGTCCTGTGATTCTGCAAGGAAAAGTCTGAGCTCCTCGTTGGAGCGGTGCAGGTGTGCGATTGAGTTGCGGAGCTCGGAGACTTTGCTGTAGACCGCGCTGAGGGGGAGATCGGCGATAGCTTCGGCGAAGGCCTCCGGGTTTATGGCGTGTGTCTCAGCAGACATGCTGGTGGTTTGTAGGACTGGATTAATCTTTGGTTGGATATGTGTTGAAGTCGAGAGAAATGGCTGAGTAGCTTCTGCGTGCATGTAAGAAGTAGCGCGGGTTTCCCTCTGGTGGGGCTGCTTGATTTGAGCTACTGTACCTCAGTATTCGAAATCAAATTTACCTCTACACTCTAAGACTTTCAATTCCGAACCTTAGCTTTAATTATATAGTTTTTTTTTTTTTTTTTTTTTTTTATACTTAATGCGAAGAGACTTCTCTTGGTTTTGATTTACACGAAACTCCCATACTACAATGGGGACCGTAAGTATTTCCCCAAGTGCGGGTCCGGTAGGGTCGACCCAACAACCAACTTTTGGGAATGCATTTACCACTCATTATGAAGAGGGCTCACTTCAAAAAAAGTCTTACTTTTACCCATGGCTATAGAGAAGTATTTTGAGAAGATAATTCGAAGATCCATATAGCTTTGGTGACGATAGAGCGGTTTAAAAGTTGATGTGTAAATGTGGAGGACCCGCTAAGGTATTCACTAGGCTTTTAAACCCCTTCAACATTATCTACATGGTCTTAAAAAAAGAGCTTCTTATATTATAGCTAAAGTCTATTTATAGAGGAAGATATGAATTCTTGAGTAGTACCTTTAGGGGTATATACTAGAATTACGGTGAGTAATACTACAAATAAGCATGACACGGTGAACGGCCGTTTTTGACGCCGTTTTAGGCCTCTCGCTCACTGTGGGCGGTCTTGGCGTCACGTGTGTCAAAGCCCACGGCCGGCCCTGTTTACTGCCACCCGTGCTTCGTATTGGTCGTGCCTGGTGCCTGGACCCATTGATCGACCGATATCCATTCGTGCCGCAGCCGCCGCAGCGCCATATCCTCGCTCGCTCTCAGTCACCCTCCTAGCGGAGGGGAGCCATTTTTGGCTCCTCTATTGACCGTTCTGCTTCCCCGGGTTTCCATAAATATCGACCACCATGGCCTCCGATCGACAGTCCTCCTTCGCTCTCCAGAAACTCCTCTAGCCTTAAGCCTAGGTTTCTAAATGGTGACTTGCTCTAAGTAGACATCGCCCAAACCCACAAATGGGTTGGGTTTTGGGCCCGTTGCTCGGCCCACTAGTCTACAAACAGTACAAACATTTACTAATTTTGGTAAAAAATCAAGATATACAGTCTTTTTGTGCATTTTTCTATATTAGTCGGGATTTTGAAAACATCATCGTTGAAGCAGTCGATGAGACGGATACGGCACCACTACCTAAACGCAAAAGAACTAAAACGGAGGAGCCGTCTGGATTAGTACTAGTTTCTCATAAGACCTTCTTCCCTTCTTCTTCCTTAACTAACAACGGACCAGGACAACGCCTTTAAGGAGCTCCGGAAGACAGTTAGCCATAAAATGCAACGGCTACAAGAGAAAAACCGCATGCTTCGAGATGAACTTCGCCAGGAGAAGGAGAGGCACCAAAAGACGGAAGAGGAACTTTCCCAGCAAAGGGAAAAGCGTATTTTAGAGTGCAAGATCTGCTATATGCAGCCGGATCGCTGGGTGTTCATTCTATGTGGGCACATGGTCTGCAGATCATGCGCAGGAAGTATTGGAACAACGGAAAAGTGTCCTATTTGCCGAGCGCCGATCACGGGACATATTGGGTGCTAACCTTTTGCAGGATAAAGCATATATATCGTGTTGCAGGTCAAGTTCAATGATTCGAGTTCAAGCCGTTTTTTCGTGTTGCTTTCTCCTCCCACGTACTTTCGGGGGGATAGCCGAATAGTATTTATATCACGTGGAGCCCTAACTACGCGCCGTCTTAGAGCCTAGGTACTGCCCAACCCGCAAAAGACCATGATTTCCTTAGGAAAAAATCGTGGTCCTTTCTATGTTCAAAAATTGAAAAGTGCCCTTTGCACACTTTGGCTCTTTCCTGTGAACAACTATCCTTATAGAAGCTTGCGTTTCTGATGCTTTTCAAATTCATCGCTCCCCCAAAGAGCAAGGTGACAACTCGCAATGGCTGCTATAAAGCGAACACGATCTAATTAACGCTCAAAGAGGAAATTGATGCGACGAAAACAATGCCGTCGCAGAACAAGTTTGATGAGAAAGTATCTCAGCTATTTTCGGCATAGTAATCAAGTTGGTAAAATTGCGAGATGATCGCGATTGCCCAAACGACAACTCTAGCTGCCTCAATCTGTGACAGAATCGTCCAGTTGCTCGGCATAACCAAATAGGGGCCTATGGAGATTGTTCCTCACAAGTAGGTGAGTTATCAGACAATGAACCTCAGTAGTCGAAGATCCTGACCGTATAGCATTGATAAGCTGTCGAATGTGAGTATCGTCAGAAGTTCGGATTGCTTCAAAAAGTCCATTCAGGAAGCTCTGGTAGTAGCTGAGGGATTTTTCAGTCTCCCTTATGAGAATTGTGCGTCGTTTATCGGAGCGCCTGTCGTAAGAACAGACCAGTTCGCGCTTTTCGCATTCTGAAAACGGGCTCTCGCCACTGCACTATCGTTGCGAACACCAGAAGTAAGCTTGTTTCTCAATATCTTTAGAACTACCGGTCAGACAAACTTCTGTCCGGCTCTGCTGACAGTTTTTGCAGGCATTTGATACTATTTTTCTCCCAACACCTTGAACTAACGCTTCGCTTTGCGTGGGATGAGACTCTTCATGAGATTCAACCAAAGGAGGTCGGATAGACCTGAAGCGGGAAGCAGCCATGTTAGCATAGCTAGCGAGGCGAAGAACTAAGTTTTCTCAAGAAGGAGAATAGAGAGGGAGGAAGGCGGGAAGCACGAAGGTTGTCGCTTGACATGTGGGGTTGAAATTGTCGACTTAACTGGTCACAGTGAGTAGGTGCCGAAGGTGATACGTACTGATGCGGATTCCGAGAGTCTGACTTGCAATCTATCGTCTCCTAGTCCGCTAGGCTTTTTAGTCGGGCTCGGTTCTGTAGAGTAGACTTGCCGGACTTGCCAGGTAGCCCGGGTGATTCCGTGGTATACCCAAAGCACGTGAGCTGCAGCTAATGTAGTGTTCCTGGGATTGGCTGGCTCTCGGTGGCCCATCAGTAAGTTGCGCCCCCACCCGGTGAAATGCTCCGTACATCCCCAACTGAAAATTCCACCGGAAGTCACTATGTACAAACCATCATCGGAAATTGTGATGCAACAGATACTCGAGACTGTAGGTGTGGATGACCCCACCGCTGCCCAAAATGTGCGGTGTGGAAGCAAATAGCACCGGGCTGGCAGCATGTGACATATCGTATGATTCACGGTCTGCTGTATAGCATTAACCTACCACATGCCCATCCCCTATCTGCATGTGAATTGTATATTCTTCCCGGCCCAGCGACCTGGCTAATAGTTGCATGCGGCACCTTAATGGGAGGAAAGTTGACGATGACAGCTAATTTGGCTGAAGGTTATAGTGGACTATGCGAGTTTAAATTTGGGCATAGCCGTGAATCGATCCGCATTTTGGGCTAAGGCACTTTAGGATCTTAGAAGGAATGAGCAAAGTGCCACCAGCGAATGTTTCCAGGCTGGAATTTCGCGAACTTGGGTTTAATGGCGGAGCTGGGCGCTGGGTTTCCAGTGTAATGGCTCGGCAAAATTTGCAGTGTGGCTCGTGTGGCGTGGTTCCAGACTGGCCGCTGCGAATCTCCGAGCCTGTAACGTACTGAATGGTCTGGATAAATACAAGCGCTGTGTGATGAGCGGCTACCACCAAAAGCTGCATTAGCCATACGTCAGCGTGGATGAGTCCTAAGGAACACAAAGGCTTCAGATAACAGGATGATGATGCGGAAAATATATCCACGCTCGTATTGAAAGATGTGATGTGTGCGCAGGCATGGAATTGGAGCTCACTCTCAAGGTTGCAAGCCAGTGGCGTGTGATACTGGTAGCTGGTACATGAAAACTTTATAAATTTCGTCAGGAGGCCTATTCTGCCCCTCCCTATTCTATATGATACCTGCAAGTTAGAAGTTACGAATGCCTGCTGATATCATCAAAAAGAACTCGTCTAGTTTACTAACTAAGCGATGTCATCAGAAGACGAGGTGCTCCTTGCGACAGCCGCCGTCCTCAAAACGCTTGTTGAAGACAATCAAGCACGGGCAAGTATGGATTCCAGACATATTTATTATCTCGAGCTAATTTCTTTAAGATCCTACCTGAAACTAGATTATGGGGACCGCCAGGTCAACAGAGCAAAGCAAGAACAGCACTGGAGCAACAGCTTTCGTCATTGATTCGTCGTGTCGCCCACCTCGAAAGAATGGAGCAGGAGGTGGTAAAACGCCAGCAGATGAATGAAGCCTTCCAAAAAGCGCTCAGAGAAATCGGAGGAATCATTACTCAAGTCGCGGATGGAAATCTTTCCACGAGAGTCCAAATCCATCCACTCGAGATGGATCCTGACATCACGACTTTCAAAATCACGATCAACACCATGATGGATCAGTTGCAAGTATTCGCCAGTGAGGTCTCCCGAGTAGCACGGGAAGTGGGTACAGACGGTATATTGGGCGGCCAAGCCCAGATCGCTGGGGTGCATGGCGTCTGGAAGGAGCTCACCGATAACGTGAATATCATGGCGTCCAACCTCACGGACCAAGTCCGGGAGATCGCCCTTGTTACGACAGCAGTAGCCCACGGCGACCTCAGTCAGAAGATCAAAAGACCTGCCAGAGGTGAGATCTTCAATATTCAGCAGACCATCAACACGATGGTGGACCAACTCCGTACGTTCGCCACAGAGGTTAATCGTGTTGCGCGGGACGTTGGGTCCGAAGGCGTCCTTGGTGGACAAGCACAGATTTATGGCATCCAGGGAATATGGAATGAGCTCACTGTCAATGTCAATGCAATGGCAAATAACTTGACGACACAAGTTCGTGATATCGCTACAGTAACAACTGCAGTCGCAACAGGGGACCTCACACAGAAGGTTCAAGCTGAATGCAAAGGCGAAATCCTTGCACTGAAGGAAATTATCAACTCAATGGTCGACCAACTCCGACAGTTCGCACAGGAAGTCACCAAGATAGCGAAAGAGGTTGGCACAGATGGTGTTCTCGGAGGCCAGGCGACAGTTCACGATGTTGAAGGAGTCTGGAAGAACTTGACAGAGAATGTCAATAGGATGGCAATGAACCTAACCACCCAGGTACGGGAAATAGCAGATGTTACCACGGCTGTGGCCAGGGGTGATCTTACGAAAAAGGTGACCGCTAATGTCAAGGGCGAAATTGCGGACCTTAAGCACACGATAAACGACATGGTTGATCGTCTGAACCAATTTGCGTTTGAGGTCTCCAAAGTTGCACGCGAAGTCGGAATTGATGGAGCACTGGGCGGCCAGGCTGTTGTCGCCAATGTCGAGGGAGAGTGGAAGACATTGACAGACAACGTGAATACAATGGCTCAGAATCTAACCTTCCAAGTCCGAGCGATATCAGAAGTTACCCAGGGTATCGCTAAAGGTGACCTTAGTAAAAAAATAACGGTTCATGCCCAAGGGGAAATTCTGACATTGAAGGAAACAATCAATGATATGGTCCGCCAGCTGGATCAATTCGCCCAAGAACTCAAGCGAGTCGCACGTGATGTAGGCGTGGAGGGCAAAATGGGAGGACAGGCAAACATTGCCGGCATGGGTGGTCGATGGAAAGAGATCACCGAAGATGTCAACACTATGGCGGAAAATTTGACCTCGCAGGTTCGTGCATTTGGAGAAATCACAAATGCAGCCACAGACGGAGATTTCAGCAAATTGATCACCGTTAGCGCATCTGGGGAGATGGACGAGCTCAAGCAAAAGATCAACAAGATGGTTTCGAACCTACGCGATAGTATTCAGCGCAACACTGCGGCTCGCGAAGCAGCTGAAACAGCCAATAGAAGTAAATCAGAGTTCCTTGCCAATATGAGCCATGAGATTCGAACACCAATGAACGGAATTATTGGCATGACCCAATTGACTCTTGACATGGACAATCTCCCACCAGATGCAAGAGAGATGTTAAATGTTGTCCACAGCCTCGGGAATAGCCTGCTCACGATCATCGATGACATCCTCGATATCTCAAAGATTGAAGCAAACCACGTGGTTATAGAGGATGTTCCTTTTAGCCTTGGCAGCACCGTCTTCAACACCCTGAAGGCCCTTGGGGTGGAAGCCAACGAAAAGGCCTTGAGTCTTACATACAATATTGACAATTCCGTGCCCGACTATATTGTCGGAGATTCTTTTCGTCTCCGACAAATCATTCTCAACCTAGTTGGTAACGCTATCAAATTCACTGAGCATGGAGAGATCCAACTTGCGGTAAAGCAGCGGAAGTTCAAGGGACGTCATCTCCAAAAATGTATCCTTGAGTTTACTGTTTCTGATACCGGAATTGGCATTGACGATAGTAAGCTGGACTTAATATTTGACAAGTTTCAGCAGGCCGACGGTTCCACGACCCGAAAGTTCGGTGGCACAGGTCTTGGCCTGTCGATATCAAAGAGACTCGCGAAGCTTATGGGCGGTGATATCTGGGTCACGTCAGCTGTGGGCTCCGGTAGCACCTTTCACTTTACATGCGCCGTTAGACGAGCAAATCTGTCTTCCGAGGCTATAGCCCAGCGGTTGATGCCTTACCGGGGCCACGGAGTACTTCTTACAGAGAGCTGTGTCGAAGGCCGTTCGATGCAACTATGCAACATGCTAGAGGCACTCGGGTTTCATCCCGTTATAATTCCCGCTTCCCATGTTCTGGCTCGGGGCAGTTCTGACCAACCTCAACCGCTCGCAAGATCCGATTTTGAAGTCATCCTGTTTAGGCAGTTGGAGACTTTGATTGGTCTAAGATCCTTGGATGAATTCAAATCCATTCCTGCGGTCCAAGTGGGTCCTGCGATCTCAGTGAGCATGAAGTCGGCTTTGGATCTAAGCATCACATCATATGTGTCCACTCCTTGCCATATTGTCGACCTTGGGAATGGTATTCTCCCTGCATTCGAGAGCCGGCCGTCACGTATCGTCAAGGGACAGACGCATCCTTTATCAATCCTGTTGGCCGAGGACAATGAGGTCAACCAGAAAGTAGCTCTCAAAATTCTTGAGAAACACAACCACCATATTACTGTTGTGGATAATGGATTGGATGCCTTCGTGCGAGCCAAAGAACGGGAATACGATGCGATTTTAATGGACATTCAAATGCCAATTATGGGCGGGCTCGAGTCCACCGCTAAAATTCGAGAGCATGAACATAAGAACAACCTGGCACACACGCCGATTATTGCTCTCACTGCCCATGCTATGTTTGGCGACCGAGAGAAATGCATTGTGGGGGGAATGGACGGCTATCTATCAAAGCCTCTTAACCCAGATCAGATGATACAGATGATCCTCAAGTGCACCACGGAGAGGGGTATCGATAAAAGCAGGCCGCAATCTTACTAGTGCGCCCGAGGAAGGTTCAACCCCTTTCATATGCCTGAATTCAACGATGGTTCGTGAGGCACTCACTTCCATTTAACGTACTTCCCGCCTAAATGGGCCACCCGCCTAGATGGGTCACTATATTAATCCCTGTATCTTCTAAATAGGTTTTCGTCGCCAAAATGCCATGAATCAATTCAAATGAAGCTACTTTCACACTTGATCTGATGCCCTACCTCTCTGCGTCCACTATACCTTGGCGGTGCCTTCTAGTAGGCCAAGGTGGCTATGTAGCCTGTTGCTCGGCTACTGCTGGAAGAGACAAACACGACGATCACGTGAACACTAGGTGCTCAGTGACCAAAGGGTGAGCGCTCAGCGGCAGAATGACCCGAAATGGCAGACACAGCGGGAATCCTGTACATATGCACCTATACGTACAAAACCGCGAGCTCACCGCCTAAGGCCATTTCTGGCCTGCTACTCACCGACACAACGAATACTATATATAAAAATGAATGTGTTAGTATAAAGGGCAACGAGATAATTGCTAGTGGTTAGAAAGCTTAGAGTAATTTTTTTTCAATATATTAAGAGACAATTCTATGCGTTAGATGGTTGTTAATAATTTTGCGTAATTATATAGAATTTCAGTAAGATATAGTGATCTGGTGAACTGTTTAGTGAATATATACAGTTGATGGGATAGGCCCGAAGACTGATTTAGGGAAATACTTTTGACTAGATAAAGTAGTATGATACTAGCACCATCATCATATCATCGTTAATCAAAACGGGGACGAGGTTTATCTCCGGGAAAAGGCACTCCTCTGTGAGCCCACTGTTTGTAGCGAAATTTCTGCCAATCTTTACGAACTGGCTCTAGCAAGTCTAAATTGAGCCGGTCGCAGTCGAGCAAAGCCTTTTCCACCTCAATATGACCAAGATCCCTAGCTGCACCTAGAGGATGACATCCATTACTGCCGGTTTGATGCGGGTCCGCTCCAGCTTCGAGAAGCATCTTCGCTGTGGATACATTTCCTCTTCTAGCAGCGTGGAACAGGGGCGTTATGCCTCCACTGTCATGGGGATCTGGATTTGCGCCGCACTCTAGTAGTGATCTAACTGTCTCTTCTGATCCAAACCGAGCCGCATAATGGAGAGCAGTCGCGGCATTGTAATCCCGGTAATCAACATGTATTGCAGGTGAAGTCAACAAAAGTTTGGCAATATACGGCGTGGCAAATTTAGACGCCAATATCGGCGGGTTCCTCCGAAAATTATTCCCATTGTTCAGGTCGATTTTGAGATTTTTGCATCGAAGAAAGCACGATACAGTCTCAGTTGACCTGGAAGTAACGGCGTTTAATACCGATGTCCCAGTCTGATAATTTTGTTGGTTTGCCTCAATCCCGGGAGTCTGTAGAAGCAACTCTACCACGGCAGCGTGCCCATTAGCAGCTGCACGAGAGACAGCCTTGTAAAGATTGTTCGTCCGACATTCGGGGCATGGACTGGCATCAATTGACATTTGAGCTACTTTGACGAGCCCGTGCTTTGATGCCCATTTTAGGGCCTTCATATTACTGAGCCCATCATGGTCATACAAAACTTGGTTCATAATAGTGTAAAAACGGCGACTTGTTTTGACAAATGAATTGATGTCTCGGGTGTCGTCTAATTCGCTCGCGATCATGAGCAAAATCTCGATTGGCAATGCCTCGAGATAGGTCATCTTCGCTGCTCATGTGATCTGAGGTGTTGAAAGACAGTAGGAGAATATAGGTATGAAGTTGGAGTTAGGGGGATCGGAGACATAAATTCCTAGGGAGTCCAATTCAGTCCGACAAGGCTGGGGAATTGCTAAAAATAAACTAGCGTGTTACTAGCTACAGTAAGGCTCGGGAATGGAAATCTGAGGATGTAGAGGTAACTCCGATGCCCACGCTATATCGTCACTATCTATGCCGTCCACATGTTTCCGACTATAGCATAGTGCCTGGATTTTGACTGGCTTGTTGTTTTCTTTGCGGGTATCGAGAATCAAAGAGCAGTTCCCAGAGAAAGTAAGGATCAGGAATCCCCGAGGGTCTCAACTCTCTCTTTCAGATGCTTATTATTTCCAGTTCTTCTAAACAAGGAGCTATGACCAAGAATGACATTGACCAAACTATAGGAGTCAACTCAGCACCATGTGTAGTCTAGAATCCCAAAACACAAAAGACTGCTCAATTAGGACTCGGGGGTCTCAAGGATCAAAAATAACTTCCATGCTCTTTGTGCCATTTAAACACCATCTTAAACCATCCTTCTTTATGACCTCTTTTCCTTCTTGGCACAAAGACCAGCACAAAGCCTCGAGCTTGAAACATCGCAAAGATATCATTGTTGTTGTTTTTTTTATGCACTGACTTTCCTTGTTCCCTCGACCTTGACAATGCATATCCACCAGGGTATCTTTGTTCTGGTAGGTTACCTCTTCCTCCATACAAAGACAGCTTTCATCATAGAATGGGACGAGTCATTGTGCACATCTATCCCTGGACAAACCCATTAGCATATAAAGCAGGGCTTTTCCGGCAAGGCAAGACGTGCTATCGTCTATTCCATAATGCAAACAGCCTTTGATTCCCGTGAATAATTCCATATCCTTCAAAACTTCAAAAATTACCTCAACTAACATGTCGAGCTTCACTCAGCCTCGCATCAATTGGGACAACAAGGTTCAGCCGCTGGTCCGGTGTGCCCTTTCCGAGTCCCCAGCCCCTGTGCTTAAGAAGAGTCTCGCAGCTAAAGTGCAAGAGGCGTCTCGTCATCCTTGGGGACTGGTTGATCATCATCTATATCTAGCAGCCATTGAGCGAGGCAGGGATTGCCCCACTCGCCTTGATGCTTGCATGCTTCAAGAGGGTGAGAGATTCCGCAACGTTTGTTTCGATGAGCTCCGTGACATTAATGCATCCGCTCGCCTGTCAACGTGTTCCCATCTCATTACGTTTATGAATATGCCCATGTTGCCTTTGTCTACTTTAGCCCCATTAACCGAACAGAAACTCGTCCTGGGATTTGATCTCCAGCGACAGCACCTCTTGGGATATTTCTTCAAATCAGCCCCCGATGACCTTACTGACTTATGCTATGTATGGCACCAAGGCCAACTAGTTATTGACATGCATATTTACCGTTTCCTGGAGATGCACCAATACACCGTGCAGAATCACTTAGAAATCTGCGGAGTAGGCATGTTCCGATATTTTCGGGAAAGCAAGCGCGAGCTCCCCACCGGTATGGACCTGGTTGTGACAATTCAGTTCGCACAATTCCTCCATGACTTCGCAGAACTAGTCTGGGGGGGAAACAACACCGAATCTCGCAGCCAGCACGCCGACTCCGAGGAGTACCTTCGAACTCTCCTGTCCAAGGCCTCATGGGACTCCTGGTTTGCAGTGCGGGACGGACTAACACTCCAGCAGTACCGACAAAAGAAAATGGATAAGATGAGCCAGTTGGCTTCGTGTGATTTGCTATTCGACCGGCCCTCCACCGTGCCAAGCATCCAGTCTGTTCCGCAGCTCCCGGTGAACTCAAGCTTGATTGCAAGCTCACCAGGCCCAACTGTTCTGTTAAACATGGTTCCAGTGCTGGGGCAGTTGCAGAACGTTCAGATACAGATACTCCAAGCATTTTTTGCGTTGATCTATGTCTTTGCGCTGATCCCCTAGGATCAGTTTCAACATGGCCTGAGTCGAAACTGGAGTGGATCCTAGCCAAGCCAATAGAGCGGGTGGGGTCTTTAATGTATTATTTTTATCTGTGATCTGTATAGCAGAAAAAATGCGAAACGAAATCATCTGTGCTATGAACGCATTGGAACTCACTAGTTCCGACCACGTAGCCATGCAGGACTAGTTCTCAGCCTACGTGCACAGCCTGGTCAGAGATCGACTACAGTAAAGTCCCATCGTATTCATGTACCAAAGGCAAGGCGACCATGCAATCCATGGATCGGAGCTCCAAAAGGCAGCTAACAGGCCAGAATCTCGCACCGCCACTTCTCGATGCCAATCAGAATCTCCAAAAAACCGGTTTCTGTGGCGCGACGTGGCTCATGAGCCTTCGATTGGTCCGCAATGTCCACCATGCGCGGGGAGCTGCGCGCTGAGTCTTGGCGGCGTCATCAGTGCAGTTGCTAATACCCAGCAGTGATTGGTGTGGTGGTTCCGAGTGGAGGTGATCCTAGGTAGTGGGTACTTGATCCTTTAGTACCAAACCCCTGCTAATCTCTACATGTCCCAGGTAACGGGTACCGATCTGCATCCCCAATTTCGCTTCTTTTGCTTTTTTTGACTTGGTTATTTTCCTGTAGGTCCGTTGTCTTGCGCCTTTACGTTTACAAACTTTCAGCCCTGCAGCCCTACAGTTGGCCAAGACTGAAAAGCTCTCTGCCTAATCTGACATTCCTCGGTTCTCCTTTCTCCTTCAATCGCGACACTTGAAAAGCCTCCCCACCCCCCGAGCGACAATCTGTCCTCGGCTCCTTTCTTCTCCTCCACCCCTTAGCCCTGTGCAGTTTCGGTGCTTTCTGTAAATCCCATTTATTGCCAATGGCAGACTCAAATACACTCCCCGTCAATGGTAGGTTCAGGTCATACCAGTTACCCCCAAGTACGCGCCAGCGCATAGGTAGCCGTGGAAATCGCCGGAAGCTGCGCGCAAAGCGAAAGGTGCTGATTGAATCTCACAGGGGCTCCCAATGGCGCGACAGCGCCAATTACGCGCAGCGACAATGACCGTTTCGAATTGATCTCCGGCCCGCTGATAAATCTGAAGAACATGCACTACAAGTCCACCCCGATGTGGCATGGCAGTGTGTTGATTGTCACCAAGCCAGGTCAGGACCAGCCTCAGCTCCACTTGCGCCAATTGGCTCCTCTCTCGTCCGAGGGCCAGCACCAATCCCCGACGAGTCAGACTATTGAGGGTCTCAAACTCTACCAAGATCTCCACAAGGCATTCTGGCGATTCTCGCTGAGTGTGCCGGTCCAGTCCTACGAAGCGAGCTGGGAATACGAGATCCCGGGATTGTACAATGAGTCGGGGGAGAAGGTTAACAGCCCCTGGACCTTTGTGGTGCCTGCGGAGGACCAGTCTATGCGCATCATGTTCCACTCGTGCAATGGCTTCTCTGTTGGTACCGACATGGAGGCCTGGAAGGGGCCCAACCTGTGGCATGACGTCCTGCGTGTCCACGGGGAGAAGCCTTTCCACGTCATGGTGGGTGGTGGTGACCAGATCTACAACGACGGTATCCGTGTGGATGGCCCTCTGAAGCCGTGGACTGCCATTCACAACCCACACAAGCGCCGAACTCATGACTTCAATGGGAAGATGCGCGCAGAGTGCGATGAGTACTACTACGCCAACTACGTCCGCTGGTACAACACTGAGCCTTTCCGCGCTGCCAATGGTCGCATTCCACAAGTCAACATCTGGGACGACCATGATATCATTGATGGCTTTGGTTCGTACACTGATCATTTCATGAAATGCGCTGTGTTCCGTGGTATTGGCGGTGTTGCCTTCAAGTACTACTGCCTGTTCCAGCATCACGTGGCTCCTCCCAAGTCCACTTTCACCACCGATGCGCCTGAGACTATGCACGCCGTGAATGGTACTTCCGGTGTGGACCCGCGCCAGCTGGAGAATACCTTTGTGCTTGAAGGCCAGCCTGAGGATGACAGCTGGATTGTGGGTAAGCGACCAGGTCCTTACGTGGAGGAGCGCAGCCGCAGTCTGTACATGCGTTTCGGAAAGCGCATTGCTTTTGTCGGCCTGGATGCGCGGACCGAGCGCACCCGTCACCAGGTGAACTACCAGGACACCTACGACCTCATTTTCCAGCGATTGCAGGAGGAGATTGCCGCTGCCGAGGGCGATATTAAGCATCTGGTTGTTCTGCTGGGTGTCCCTATCGCATACCCTCGTCTGGCGTGGCTTGAGAACATCCTCACCTCTCCCATCATTGCTCCGATTCGCCTTCTGAACAAGCGTTTCGGCGTGGCAGGCGGTCTCTTCAACGATTTTGATGGGCAAGTTGACTTGCTGGATGACCTGGATGATCACTACACTGCTCGCCAGCACAAGCGTGAGCGAAAGATGCTCATTGAGCGCTTGCAGGAGCTTGCCCGTGCCAACTCAGTGCGAGTCACCATTCTTGGTGGTGACGTCCACTTGGCTGCGATCGGTCGCTTCTACTCTCACCCCAAGTTGAACTTGTCTGGTGAGAATGATCACCGCTACATTGTCAACGTCATCAGCAGTGCCATCACCAACAAGCCACCCCCTAAGGCCGTGGCTAACCTGTTAGCCCGCCGCAACAAAATCCACCATCTGAGTCGTACCTGTGACGAGACTTTGATGCCTATGTTTGACAAGCAGCCCGGTGGCCTGGAAAAGAGTGCTTCTTGGAACAAGGTGACTATGCCATCGCGTAACTATGCCTGTCTCACTGAAGTGGTCGCTCCCGCAGCCAACGGCACGCCCGTGGAAGTTGAGACCGCCAAGCTTGAACAACTTCCCAAGGACGGGCACGCACCCCTTCACAAGGGTGAGTTTGGAGCTGGATCAACTCACTCGGCCGCCGATGGCTTCACCTGTAACAGTAACATGCACGGAGGCTTGGATGTCGCCATTCGTGTGGAGATTGATCCCCAGGACCTGCAGGGAACCACCGAAGGCTATGGATTCAGTAGTAAGTTTTTCATTCCCACCTCATTATCTTTATTTCGAGTCAACCTCTAACCTTGTTATTAGTTCCCCCTCTGACGGCCACTGCGCAGCCGCCTTCCTCCCGCCACAGCCTTCGCTCTCGTATCTCGCGTCATGATGTGCGCCATGATGCTATTCAACAAGAGGCAGCTGGACGTCCGTCGACTGCCCATTAATTGTAATGCGCATATAAGTACTTAATCATTTCCTACTCTGTTGTTTTTTTGTGATACCTCTTTATGCCATGGTTATGGTTTTGATGCATTGATTTCTTTACATTTACTCTTAAACCTTCTCTTATACCAATACAAATGCCACTATATACAAAATGCCCTTCAGCCATTGTTTTCTGGATTGTCCAATTCAAATTGGCCCTATATCATGTATAACTAACTGGTTTTTCCGGCCCATGCCTTGTCCCGGGTCCAATGCCTTTGAGGAATTCTGTAGTAGATATAGCTTGGATATAAGAACAAAGGCCATTGAGGGTAAGCTCAGATTTCATTCGACCGAGAGCGACAGCCAAGAGCAACTCATAGTAGAATTATTGCCAGTCCAACAATCTCACCAAACTTAGGCTACCACCGGAAACCTTCCTCGCAATCGAAGATTTGGTGTGCTCTTGTCGCCATTGTGAAAGGGCCACCAGATAAGCCCTAAACACGGCGACAGAATTAAGAGACGGGCTGCCAACATATATGCGCAGGTGTTGCAAGTCCAATCTTGCTAGAACCAAATTATTGTATTTTGGACTAAGATCATTCACTTCTCCGGCCAAAGACGGTACATTGAAAATATTAGGGCTGTATCTAGCGAAGCCTCCAAGGACAATCACAAGACTTTGGCTTTCCAAATCTCTCGAGGTCCTCTCGGGGTTCTTTCGGGGCCCTCTCTATAGTATTTACGCTTTGAATTACCGATTGATATGAGGCATTTATTACCCAAAAGCCTTGCTCATTCAGCCTCGAGCTCTTACAGAGCACTATCTCCAGTATATACATTAGGTATATCTTGACAGTACTTGAGCGTTTTTCTAAAGTTCTGGGTTAGAGCCAGATCGCCTGGTAAGTATCTGGTTCTCATATTTATCCCTTAGAAAGCAAATGTCTTCATGATATAATAGAGAATAACGTCATTATAGGTTGAAAGCCGCCATTCGGTACATTGTTCGCCGCCCGTGGTGGTACATGAGATCGTATATTTGGAACTTGGTAGCGTGCGGAGAAAGAGTAGGGAGAACCCTGGATCCCGTGTGGTATCCGTGAAATGATACTTGCTCAATGGAATTTATATTTCATTGGCTCTTAGAGCGTTTCCGCGTATGTGCAAGAAGCAAGGTTGCCGATCCGAGCTTGAAAAGGCGCATACAATTGCCTGATCTGGTCTAGCAACCTGCTTCTCCACGAATACGCGCTTTCTCAATACCGTCGTATATCGTTACTCTTTGCGGTCTAGAACACCCTTCCTTATCTTGATCCATAACAAATCCACTGTTCCTTAGGTCGGACTTTGATTGCTTAAGAAGCGGGTCCCATTGAGCAGAAGATGTGACTGGCCCAGCCACATCACATTGTAAACAAAGGGTGATAAGAAATGCAGCGAGTTTGAAATAAACCTCGCGCCAATCACTAGACCCCTCTCCCGCCAAGCCTCCCAATTTGTATACGGGATCCTAGTGCGGAGAGACTTTGAGCCCACGAGCTTATCAGCCGGGCCTATGGAGTATGGAGGAAAGTGCAGCTTGCATTCCTCAGGTGACGCAGCTTGCGCGACCATTGCTCCGCAAATTGAACAGAATGTAATATAATGCACGGGGTCACTGCTGCAGCGCAGAATGCAAATACTTTATTTTGCTTTTTTCTTCGATCTTATAATCCTAGACCCTACCTTTGGAGTACATCACGACTGCTCCTGCGATAAGTTACATTGAACCCCTTCTTTTGGGCCTGTGCTCGCGAGCGGCGCAAGTATCATGATGGCGGATCAAATCACTGAGAAAATCGATCTCCCGCCCGATGCCCGTGGTGCTGACCATGAAGCGGGCGAGATCGCCAGTGTGCACGAACAGACGGAACTTGAAGGCTTGGGATACAAGCAGGAGATGCGTCGAAATCGATCGGTCATCACGCTGCTCTTCCAGACACTGGCCATAGCAGCAATTCCCTATGGCGAGGGCAGTCCTTTTATCAGTGCCATCTATGGTGGTGGGCCTCTATCCATCTTTGTGGGATGGATTGTAGTTTGTGTCCTTGATCAGTGCATTGCCATGTCTCTCGCGGAATTGGCTTCGCGATATCCGACCTCTGCAGGGCCATACTACTGGTCTTTTCAAATTGCGAAATCCTCCAAGACCACCATCTCTTTTATCAATGCCTGGATCTGGGTCATTGGTAACTGGACGATTACCTTGTCGGTCAACTTCGGTTTCGCTTCTTTGCTCTCCGCGACAGTCTCTATGTACCATCCGGACTGGAGTGCCAATAGCTGGCAGCTACTCTTAATCTTCTACGCCATCTGCCTAGGCTCACTGGTCATCTGCACATTCGCCAATCGCTACCTACCCCAAGTCGATATCGCTTGCGCGACCTGGACCGCACTCACGATTCTAGTCATCCTCATCGCAGTCTCGGTCAAAGCCGATGTAGGTCGACACAGCGCTTCATGGGCACTATCACACTACGACAAGAGCTTCGCAGGCTGGGGCAATTTCACCTTCTTCATCGGTCTCCTACCCCCAGCCTACACCTTCTCCGCCATCGGCATGATCTCTTCCATGGCCGAAGAATGCGCCCACCCAGCCGTCAAAGTACCTCGCGCCATCGCTCTCAGCGTCCCCGTCGGCGGCATAGCCGGCCTCTTCTTCGTTATTCCCCTCTGTGTGACTTTACCCCCTCTAGAAGATATCATCAACTCCCCAGGCGCCCAAGCTCTCCCTTATATCCTACACCAGGTCATGGGCTCGCCAGGCGGCGGTCTAGGCCTCGTATTCCTAGTGCTGGTAATCACCCTCTTCTGCTCAATCAGTATAACCGTCGCCGCGTCCCGTTGCACCTGGGCCGTCGCACGCGATAACGCCCTCCCACTCTCCCGCCTATGGGCGCATGTCGACACGAAACTTGGTGTCCCCGTCTGGTCTCTTATTCTCCTAACTGTAATCCAAATGCTTCTCGGCCTCATCAACCTTGGCAGCTCTAGCGCATTCACTGCCTTCGTTTCTGTAGGCGTCATCGCCTTAGCAGCTGCATATGCTATCCCTATCTTACTGAGCTTGTTTAACGGCCGTGAAGAAGTTAACAAAGCACCCTGGAACTGTGGAATGATTGCCGGGTCAATGTTTAATGCTCTTGCGCTCGCTTGGATTGCTTTTGAGTTGGTTTTGTTTAGTATGCCGACGGCTTTACCGGTTACGCCTATTTCGATGAATTATGCGTCCGTTGTCTTTGTGGGATTTATGGCTATTTCTGCTGTTTGGTATGGAGTTTATGCTAGAAAACGTGAGTTGATAACCTTATCTTGTATCTTGGTTTTGGATCATACTGATGGCTTTATAGATTATAAGGGGCCACCTGCGTCGGACGCTTTGGACGATTGAGATAATGACCTGTCAATTACTTCGTTATTTTTATGTATTTCTTTTTTAGTCTTTGTAACCATATCTCAAGTCCAATGGCTAGGCCAATAGCCTGTCTAGTCTTTGTGCTTGCATACACGCTGCAGGCCCCCAGTCCAAATGCAGAAGTACTCGCCAACAAAACTGATGTCTCCAATTCTGAAGCAGCGGTGATAGTCATTTTCATGGGGCCAGGATGAAAGATCTCCTCCCGGGTCTACTTTATTAGCAAAGACTGTATACGTCTAATAGCATGCAGGGCTTAAGCTTTGAGATAAGTCTACCTATTGACGAATCAAAGTGTATAGAGTTGCCGTGATATCCAGAGAGAGGAGCACTCCATCGAAGAGTCTTGATACTATTTTAACAATTTCCCAGCCACTGAATGAATACCCAATTGATTAGGATGGGCGCCAACCTTGGCAGACTGGGCAGGTAAAGTTTATTACAAAGGAGCAAGCTGGTAGGCTAGTCTGCATAGATTCCTGTAGCATGATCCTCACAATCCGACTCGCAGTCCGTCTCACAACCTATAGCATGGCGCTGCAGAGAGAGCAACCCCCGTTCGTCTAGATGGTCCAGCCAGCTGGCATACCAATCCAAGAATTCTGGAATAGAATCAAATCGCGCCTTCCGGCCGTACAGAACGGTAGGATTGATATTCTCGGCTTTGAAAACAACCACCCGCCATCCCCACTCCCGGATGTTAGCAGCATCCTGGATGTCTTCATCCTTGTCGTTATCCGTCAGCAGCCGGCAGTATACATACGCACTATACCATGAAGGGCATGCGTATAGCCGGCTATATCCAACGCCAGTAATAAAGCCAGCCCGAACCTCTAGATCATCATCGATATACGGCTCCAGGAACCCATTCGTCGATTCATCTTCCAACTCTCGCTGTAAGCGCTCTTGCTCGCGCTTTAGCAGATCCGGATCCGCCAACTTGTCGCGTTTTTGTTCTTCGTCAAGCCCGTCCAGTTCCTCATTCTTAACGCCAATCGAAAAAGCCGGTATAAATGGCGCAATATCCGAGAGCCGGAGGTCAGCGTCTACCACCCCCTGCGCGTATTTTAGGAACAGGGCTAGCTCGTCACACCGCGGGATAGTCATCAATCTGTGGTCTTTGTGGGATCTACATGCGACGTCGAGCTCCTCGTCATCCTCGGCGACGATCTCGTCCGCCTGGCGCTGGCATAAATACTGAACTGTGTCGAGGTACATCTGCCGCCACTGCTCTGTTTGCAGTAGGGGCGGCAACACGCCGTCGGCCGGTTCAAAGGGTGGCAGTGCTTTGAGAATAGTAGGAATATCGCGGTCTTTTACTAGAGTCTGCGGTGGGATCTGGACCGCATTGTTACTCCCACGCGTTTCAGGGTCTTCGTCGCCCCATTCGAGATCGTCCATCCATTTGTATAGGCGTATACGGTGGCGCTTCTCCTTTTCAGATGCCAGACCTCTTGCTTCGATCTCATTGACGCGGTCTTGGAGAAATGTTTGGTTTGCGGCGGCCATTCTGCTACGGAAGCGGGTAATGGCAAGGCGCATGGTTTCCTCTGCGTTTGTGTCTGTACTTGAGGCTAGGGCTGGGGCTGAGCCTGAACCTGCTATTGCTGTTGCCGAGGACATCTTTTTGTTATTTTCTTCGGTCATTGTTGGTCGTCCTTTTTTTTTTTTTTTTTCTTTTTTTTTTTTTTTTTTTTTTTTTTCTTTTTTCTTTTCTCTTTTGAAATGAGAGACTTGGGACTCTGGGGCTACTGAATACGCTGAAAGTTGATTAGAGTGGGCCTGCTGTTACTTATAGTGTCTATCTAACAATAAATATGTACTACTTACCCATAAATAATTACCTTAGATCCCTAGCTGTCTCACTACATCACATCCGACCTCCAAGCTTTGCATGTCACTAGATAGTTCACTGCCCTGTGACTCGTGGATCGTAAACAGATGCGCTTAGTGGTCTAGCGGGGCTCGCTGGCCTTTTGCCCTACCTAATGCCGTTACCCGGTGTTTGTGTCGAATGATAGATCACATTTAAAGAGATCACCACGAATCCACAAGCAAATAGCAAGTACGTATTTTATTTGACCCCGCAACCGAACATGACGGGTGGATGATGAGCTGACGTATAAACCTAGATCGACTCGTGTTCTCTTTATTTACTTCTAATCCTCTTTCTCGCTTCTTGACTCTTTCACAGATCTCTTATCATACACAACGCTCAATACTGATATCAACATGCCTTCTGGAGAGGGATACAGCTACAAGAGCTCTGGCACTAACAGCCAGGTACATAGACTTCGAGAACTGCCGTATATGGGAGATTCGTTCTAATGTAAAGCAGGGCAACCACTACTGCGCCCGCGATTATGGTTCCGGTGCTTCTAACTCGAACAGCTACCACTATTCCAACTCGTGAGTGAAGCTTGAGAATTTGTTTGAGATCAATAGACTAATAGAATTTGCAATTCTAGGAACGGTTCTTACTACTACTCCAACCCCAATGGAAGTACTTACTACAATAATGGAAATGGGGGCTCGAACTACACTCCCGCTGGCGGCTCAGGATCTAGCTCTGGCTCGAGCAAGAAATAGATCTTCAAGATTTATTCCAGCTGTCTCTGGTATTTAGCTTTGCGTATCTAGCTATGACATGCCCGACCGGATCATGAATCGACGATGAATTTATTGATTTCACTCATACTACGTAATACTTTATATTGTATTCGACGATTCTAAAGTAAGCTGTCATGAGCCGAGACTCTATCGCACTAGCAATAGCAAACTAGGGTCTATTCTAGTTTGATTTATAGTCCTTCAGCGACCTGGCCTTTCTCGCATTCAGTTTCGCCCTCTACCCGTCTTCGACGAGAGACACCTTCATTTGGAGATGGGCGTATCGGCGGAGGAAGAGCTTGATCACTTGGCCTCCGCCGACGAACGATTTGGTAGCCCCTATCCAGCTCGATCTCGATAGCCTCACGGACCTTCAATGCACTAACGGCGGGCCAGACACCTCGCTCGCCTTTCAGAGTCCATTCTGCGACTTGTGCTCGCGTAGGTTGTTGGAAGAGGCGGCCCAGATCTGAAAACGACAGATCGGGAACAAGAGTCAGGTTTGGGCCTGGGATGGTTTCGTCGATTAAGAGACGACTGACTGAGCCTGGGAGGAGGCCCAGATAGTCCAGTTGTCGGAGGCGGTGGCGCAGCTCCACTAAGATCAGTCGCATGAGTGATCGGGAAAGGTTGTTCCAACCGGTTTGGCGGCGATCGAGAAGATTGAGTTCTGATCGTAAGAATGGGATTAAGTATGGACGGGCTTGCGAGACGATGAAATGGTTCACGTTGAAGAGCTCGGCGATTCGACCGAGGGGTGATTCGCCTTCATTATAGTGGACATGTCGCCATGGTTGGAAGACAGCGTCTTGTGCATGTGGCCAAGGCATGATGGATCCTGTCTCATCTTTGCAGTAGATTGTCACGGGCAATGAACGTCTAGAGAATGATGAAGCGTTGGAAGCAGCAGCAGCAGACCAGATCAACTATTGCATGTCAGATGAGAGGCTTTAGTTTCACAAGAAAAAAGTTTACAATACTTACCACATTCGGTGCGGTGAGGTAATTAAGCAGGTTCGGTGTACCTGTCTTACCTGCCGTAGCCACCGTGATGTTCAAGATGCGCTTCGACCGAGCATATGCTTCTTCAAAGGTCAAGTCTCCGACATTGGCTCGCACACATTCCTCCAGCAGCTCCATGTCAAACAAGTGACCCGTTTGGAGGAATCGCTTCACCCGCCGAAAGAAGGTCCTGAACCAACCTTCAGCTTTGTTAGCCGATGACCCATTGATATGACCTTTCCACCGCCGATCGAAAGCAGACAAATCTATTGTATCTCCTTCTAGTAACCCAAGCAGCTCGCTCTCCGGGTGGATACCGACTAGAGCTGCAATCATAGCACCCGTAGCGGTCCCTGTAATTATTCGAGGCAAAAGTCCTTGCAGATGCAATGCCTTCACAACACCCAAATGACACAGTCCGAACGCCGACCCGCCTTGCAGCAGCAGGGTTGTACGTCCAAAAGCTTGTCGTGTATCATGCAGCAGCTCTAGCTTCGCCTGCGACGTGAACCCATTGGCATGCCCAGGCACCGGCTGAAGCGAGGTAACATATTGAATAGACAGCGCGACCTGTGTAATGTAGTCGTCTATCAAAAGCTTCGTGCCCGCGTACGCATGCGTGAACAATTTCGTAGACGTGATGTTGCCCAAGTTGCGCACGAGTCCGGATCGAAGGAGGTTAGCCAGCGTCTGAATATTCTCACTTTCTCGCGAGAGCATCAACGATTCCAGTCGTCCCAAAATCAATCGGTGGTCATAGTGTCTACTGATATTATTCTGACGCCTGTGATCGGGAGATTAGCGGGGCATGTAGTTGGGCTGTAGGCGTCTCCTTCGTACCAAAGGTCCTTGTTTAGAAGCTCATCCAGGTCAAACGCCGCGCTTTCCCACTGCTCGTAATTGGTCGCTGTTTCGAGCGTATGGAATAGTTGGGATCGAGGAGACTTGGAGGTCCACCATGATAGGAGCGTCTTTGAGCTTTTGTTAGTTCAAGGCCTGCTTCTACTGAAGCTCGGGAAGCAGCTGGTCTTCCCCGCGCCAAGGTAGAGGGACTACTCACTTGTTCCCAGTACTGTGCAACATCCAGCATCATGCTGAATATCGCTGATATGAAACTCCACATGCTAAGCCACCAGGACCCCATGTCGTGTGGTGAGGAGGTCCAGATCGATGGGGGGAATGGTCGGCGGAACTGGCTTTCACATGCTTATGGCGTCACGCGCATACAGACTAATGGGGACGAAAAGAAGAAAAAATCACTAAAATAATTCAATATGTTTCAACCCCCGCCATCATTGGGCGCAAAGGGCTAGACTGGCAAGGTTGGATGTTTGCGGGGAGAAAGAATTGAGGATCGAAGACTTGGTCAGACCAAAATCGTAGAGTAATCGTGGGTGCAAAGTCCAGACCCATGTTACATCTACATTTTCCAATATACAAGTACACCAGCCCCGAAGGAATCTACTATAATTCGATAACATGGAAAATCATGAATTTGCAAGTCGTTTGATTTTTGTCATTCCGCTTTTTGCTTCCTATATGCAAGAGGGCGAAATTGAAAAAAGAAGCTCTCCCGGACACCCGAACCCATCAAGCGTCATTCTTTATTCCTCAATGATGTTACCACGCTCAGACACGTACAGACCGTCCAAGAACTATAGTCTTATTAGTATGTGCAGATTGAATGGAAGCTTGAGAACGAATATCACGTACCTTACGGATATCCTTGTTGCGGACACGGCAGATCTGCTGGATGTCGGCAGCACTCTGGGAGACACCCTCGAGGGAGTTTCCGGAAAGCTGGAGCTCATCCTTGACGTTGGCGGAGGGGACAATGTCGACACCGGGCTGAGCAGTCACGCGGCGAACGTACTTCTCACCGAGGAAGTTACTAAAAGAGATAGTCAGTTTCCATGTCCTACTCTGGCTTTTTTTTTGTCGAGCCTCTCGTAAATAAGAAGTAGCTAGATTGAACATACCGGATCTCAATGTCGTTGCAGCCAGTCTCGGGGTTCTTCTCGATGTTCACGTTGATGGGGAAATGGGCGTAGACGTAACGCATCTTGTAGAGGAAACCGCGGGTAACACCGATGATCAGGTTGTTGATGAGGGTGCGGACGGTGCGGAGGGTAGCAACACCCTTGCGGACACCGTGGTGCAACTCGATCGAGATCACGTTGGGCTCGGGGCGACCGAAGGTGACGGCGATGTGGGAGAGGTCCTTGACGAGCTTGCCACGGGGACCCTCAACGGTCACAACGCGCGAACGAATGTGAACCTTCACTATAGGAGAAAACTTGTATCAGCCAAAGGTCCAATTTTTCCCTTCATGTGCGCAATTCCATATGTGATTTCGTTCGGTGCGTATTAAAGCCCCGAAACAAGATCCCAAATTTTCCCTCCGGTGTCGTTGTTGTTGCTGGGCGTCTGCCTTGATAGGTAGATCATCGTCGAGCATTCCTCCTACTCATTGGACATGAATAGGCATCGCGCCCGCCTCCCACATTTTCCTCCACACCAAAATCCTCCTTGGAACCTCGAAAAAAGGAAAAAGTCGCATGCTCACCATTGTCCGGAATGGGCAGCCGTTCCTCGGAGTGAATGTACCGCATCTTGACTGCGTGGGTGGTGTTGGCCGAGGGGGTGAATTGTCGATGTCGGGAGGATCAAAATTCGGGTTGGAGTTGTTGGTGGAGCGAAATTGTATGTCACGGGGTTGTGCGTCGCTTAACCACAAATCCGGTTTAGCGTAGGGTTGCTTATCTACTTAGTCATTCTATCTGCTCTTATCGTCACCTGACCTTTGGCTATCGGCTTATCTAATCTTTCCACCAGTTTACATCAACTATATGAACTTGGTTCTCTGAATTGTTTCGCTTCCAATCAGTTGAGCTAAAAAAAAATCTTTTTCTATTCAGCCTCAAGTACCGTGATATCGAAACATCTTCGACAATCCAATGTAGCTCTGGAGAGTAGCATCTTCACTAGTCGGCATGGCATTAAAGCATGACTGATGACATTTGAAAGTCTTTCTTTTCGATGAACAGTGTCAATAGAAAGGCATATGGAACGACTATTGTAAATATGTATGACATGAGTTGTACCTGTGAATACCGAGTGTCCGTGCATATGTGGTTGTGCGACAACCTGTGGATCCGCTGGGCCTTAAACGGTCACACCGAGGTCTAGACTGCCTGGTCCCAGGCCCTTTGACAAGTACTTTTATACTTGGAGAGGGTTTCAAGCAACAAATATCGGGTAAACCCCTTGCGAAATAGGTATCACTATACTAGAATTATCACGATTCCACCCGAGTGGCCAGACCCGGTCACCAATTGCACATCAGCTATATACAAGTACAACATTTGAAAACAACGCCGACCCATGATGAAATACGCCCAAAGGTATAACGATTCTCTTACATGTGCTGCTTCGGTGGACCCCGCGAAACATCGGCAACCCATTTGCCGCCATACTCCCGCAACCGCGTCGCCAGGTCATCGCTCTGATCCATAGCAGCAATATCATCGCCTCCACCGATACTCTTGCCATTGACAAGGATATTGGGCACAGTACCACGGCCTGTAGTCTCTTTCAAGAGAGCCTGGATTTCCTTTCCAATGGGGTGCTTGTCGAGCTCCACGACGAACGGCGCCGGCGAGATAGTGTAGCCCTCTAATAGGATGTGCTTAGCTTTCATGCTGTAGGGGCAGTAAGATTTCGAGAAGATGATGACTAGTTAGCGAAGTTCGTTAGCTTGTGGATTTTGGTGATAGTTGGTAGTAGACGGGTCGCAAGACGACCAGGGCTTTGATTCAAACATACTAGGTGCCCGCTTGAGAATGTCATTCAGCTCAGTCTTCGCATCCAGCTTTGGCTCCTCTTCCTCTGTCTTCTTAGTATCAGACTCGGAGTCCGATGCAGATCCAAATCCTGAGCCCTGCTCGGTCGACAAAGAGTCCTGAGAGACCTTTTTAGGGACAGTCATCTTTGTCCGTCCAGCAATAGAAATCTCCTCCATATCGTCACCGACGTTCGCGACAGGGACAGCCGGCTTCTCTGCACTTTCCGCTTGGGCGACAGCAGGTTTAGTCACCGCATCCTGGGCCTTCTCATGCTTCGCATTCTCCTTCGCCCTCATCGCTTCAAGGGTTGATTTATAGAATTTCTGGTTTTGAATACTGCTTCCTTCGCCCTGCATCCAAATAGCGTTAGTAAAGCACGGACACGAGCCCAGATCAAGACGATCTTGGGGGCCAACATACCGAGTAATAGAACGTCAGGATGATGATCGCGATCACTGCGATCACCAGCAGTCTTGTGCGCCGTGGAGAAGGCATCTTCAGTCGATATCTTCTCTATGCGTATCAATATCGAAGAGACAGTGGCTTGGATTGAAGGAAAGTTGGAAACAAGTTCCCGGCGCAATAGAAGATCCGAACACGAACAACGTGACGGGTGCGGGTTCTCGCGCGCCAAGGAGGAAATCCGCCGATCTAGGTTCCGCACCAGTAACAATCTGGCCCCTGTTTCCAGATTACAGGAAATTGAGGAGGAATCAGACTAAATGTAGGTAGGAGGCCTGAACTGCTGCCCGAAAGAGTATGATGTCGTGTGAAATGTGTCAAAAATGGGACTCAGAGAGGAGTGGGGTTGTTTGTTATAAGGGGGTGACGGTCATCCCTGAATGCGGGACTCGGCGGACTCGGTCTGAGCGCAATGCTTGGCAGGAGATACGAGGCTCTACAAGATCAGGGGCTGGATGATATGTGGGTATTAAATTAACAAAGCTAACATGGGTATTATGCTAAATCACAGAGTCTTTTGGGTCTGGAGAATATCTCCACATGTGAAATCAATAGACGGGGCGTACATCAGCCACTATTAGGTTTAGTGATGGGGTATGTTGTATGTATGAGTAGGGGTGCCAATGATAGGAATGAGTAGGAGGCATGTCAAGAAACAAATCCTCAGAACCAGCTGGGGTATAAAATGCAGGGAATTAGGGATAGGTTGGATGATCCGCCGGGACCAATTGCGTAGAGCGTAACGCAAAATGGTAGAAAGTGCAGGGTTGAAAGACCAACGGTTCAAAAAACAAAAATAAAACACCCATGTTCATGGATCATCAGGTCTGGATGGAGAGACCAGGTCGGGTGGTATGAGCGGTTGCCCGGCGCTTGCCCTGAACAATAGTCGTCCAGTCTTCCCACTCTTTGGCAATCTCTGTGAGGACACTGCCCATTACACCGGCCGAGGCCATAAGACCGTGGCCCTCGCCTTCAAGAATTCGCACCTCGCAGCGCCGCATGGTTTTGCCTAACCAGTTGACATTCTCCACTGGTACACGAGTATCCTTGCTACCGTGGTGAATCACCACAGACCGGGTGATGTCGACATAGCGGAAGCCGATGGTTTGACGGCGTTCCAAACAAATCAAAAGATCAACCGCCGGATTGGCGTTCGCGGTGGCAAGTTCCCAGATTCTGTGTGTGAGCCGGGTATCATAGTCTTGCTGTCGTTCACGCTCCTCCTCGGGGGACTTTGCACGAGACCCAATGGTTGCATCACTCTTTCTATACGAAGCATGGGCAATATTGGATGGCTTCACACCACTCAATGGCACGGTGCTCTCTTTCTGGGACTGGGCGTCGGCTATAGCTTGCGCTACAGATTCTGTATCGGCGATGGGGGTTTCTTTAACAGCCTTGCGTTTGGTTCGCTTGGGGGATTTGGGAAGACTGGTCGTGATGCTTGCACTGGTGGCGCTCATAAAACTGGTATTGGCCACCTTGAGGAGAGATGTTGGGAGGGCACGAAGGATGCGCTGCGAGTAGGGGACTGCATTAGTCGGAGCCGGTTCCTTTTGGGAACCAAGGCTGGAGAGTTGAGATGGAGGAATCCAAGGCGCAAGAAGATGGATGCGTCCACGAATATGCTGTGGAATTCGCAGAGCTGTAGCCAAGGCATAGATGGCTCCGGCAGAGTGAGCCAGAATGGAGAATTTAGTCACTCGTAAATAGTTACAAACAATAGCAACATCATCTGTACCTTGATTAATACAAGGAACTTGACACCGAATTATGGAACAACTTACCAGGCCAGCTGAGGGGATTGCTCGGTTCGTCAAGTTGGTGTGCACCACTCTCACCAACACCGGGACGGTCCAGGGTTACCAGTCTCAGGTTGAGAGTCCGAGCCAATTCATCATAGAATGCGGGAAGATAGCGAGTAAGGCCCATTCCGAGACAACACAGGACGACATGACCTTTGGGATCGCCTACCTCAGAAAATGCGATAATACGACCGGTTGCAGGGTGTACTACCTTCTGAGTCAGCTTCGGAGAAAAGGCGTAGTCTTCAACGGCCAGATCAATTGAATCAGCGCTAGATGGTCGGTCGTGAATGGTCGAGGTGCGACCAGTAATGCTTGGGCCTGAAGGGGATCGACGATGGCCTGGGGTAGGCGAAATGGGCTCCAGAGATGTCCTGTATCGCGATTTGTCGTGATCGAGTTTATCGGACGATGACTTCGGCATTTGCGGCGCAAAGTTGGTAGGCTTCGAAGCCAATGGGACTCCAGTTTTTCCGGTGCGACTCTTGCCGGTCATGACCGAAGGTGATGGTGCGCTATCATTCAAGACAGAACTTTCAACCTTCGCTGACCCGTTCGGAGTTCCAATCGGGGTCCCCGGATTTTTATCAACTTGACTAGTGCTGCGTGGAGGTTTTGATTGCGTCACCGTGGTCCTTGTGGATTTCCCAGGCCTGTCGTCTACTTCCAACTCGGTCTTGATCTTCTGTTGCTGGTCTTTCAACTCCTGTATCCTCTTGGTAACCTGCTCGGCATCATTACTCGTGCCTGGAAGTCCATTCTCCGCGGTTGACTCTCTGCTGGCAGTAGAAGGGTATCTACTATGACGAGCAGACCTTCGTCTGCCTGATGATTGGCTGTGTCGGTGTCGAAGTGAGGAGTCACGAGTGGGAATAATTCTCCCGCTTCCGATTCCCCCGGGATTGTTATTATTATCCGGTGTGTTCTGAACGGAAGGATGCTCTTTGGAAGGAGGTGTACTCGTCCCAAGACGATCACTTGAGTCTTTGGGCGCCGCCTCCTCGGCCACATCCGCCATTGAATGTAACGAGCGCAGACTAGCGCGACTGCGAGGCATGTGTCGTAACCCGTCGTTGAGGCTGGTCGTCTTTCGCAGACGTTCGAGCGGAGTATCCTTGTCGCCAGATAAATCCCGGGATGATGATTTCTTGAGCAATCCAAACGTACCCTTCAGACTTTTGGTCCGACCCCCGGAGCTATTCGAGGCGACGCTAACCGCAGTTGAGAGACGGGGACCGGGTTCGGTACTGATCGTGCCAAACACAGGGCCTTCTTCCGGAACCCTTACCGACGAGTAAGAGTCTCTCGATGCGGGTCGAGCAGATGAATCGTTTGATTTACCAAAAGGCTTGAATCTGGGCGATTTAGGAGATTTAGGTGACGGCGGCGCTCTGGCCATGCGAATGACGGGGGACAGCGCAGCATCATCTGGATGCAAGAATGGGCTATCAGCGGGTTCTGGTTCTTCGAGATGAGTGCCGAAGCTCATTCCAAATCCATTCTGCTGGGACGGAGGGATAGTGAAACACGGTGCCGTGTGTGGCACCTCGGGCAAGCCAGGATCGGAGGAGTCCTTCGAGTCGATTCGGGGCACGTTGTCGAAATGAGAGTTCAGGGGCACGGAGATGGTGGAGAGGGACGAGATCAACGATGAGATGACCTCCGGCGACGTTGGATCGGCTGAAGTTCCTCCCTGGCCGCGTGAAGGGAGTGACTTGCGACGGCGCCGGCGGCTTAACAGGGCCGACTCGGCGGGTTTGAGCGTCGCGCTATCGTTAAGCTGCATGGCGATTTTCAATAGTTCAAAGGGGGGAGTTTATTGAAGGTTCCCCAGGGATTAACGAGATATGCAGGGAATCGACAGGTCACCGCGCATCATCTACTGCACTAGAATATAGAGGTTTTGCGCACGCCACGGGCCCTTGCAAAATAGAATAAAAATCCCCCCTTACTGCGTCGAAGTCGACGTGGGGCGGGATAGCTGATAAGACCAAATCTTAGAGGTAAGGATTGAGAGATCAAGGGGGACAGAATAGAACAAAAGAAAAAAGGAGTGTGGTTGAGAAAAGAAAGAGAATGAATGATTAGGAGAATTAGAAGCCAAACGACAATGATATACGGGATATTCGGATTGGATATGGAGAAGTTTTTTTAGCGTTCGCGCATGTCCAGCTCCACAGGGTGTGGATGGATCCCAATTTCCCACTCGTTTGTGTACAGATCCCGTTCGGGTATGGATGATCGTGATCGGTCCATACGCCGAAACCCTCCACCCTCGTGCCTCATGGACGTGCGAGGGATCGACTATGTTTCTAGATGCATAGAACCAGGTATGTGTCAAAGGGCTGGCTAGAATTCCACGTGGCATACGAGTACATTAGTGCCTATAACCCGAGAGGTATTCTAGAAGTCCGCAAGGCCCCTTTAGCATGCCAAGCAATGTGCGCGATCGCGGAAATTAGCAAGCACTTAGAGTCCAAACCATATTTAAGGTCAGTCTGATTGCTGCGGACACTTATGAAATAAGTTTATGCTGAGGCTGGATTGGTAGCTCATTCGATTCTATGAAAAAGGGCAGTATGTACAAATTAAAAATAAAAATTTATCACTCGCGTTTGAATCAATTGCTTGACAGGTCATTCAAATGCCGGTACGAGGCGTCAAATATATATCCACATGCCAGAACCTATTCTATTCAGTATTGAAGTGGATCTGGTCCCAAGATGTAGTGGGAAGAATGCATCAAATATTTGCAAGCATTTATCAAATATTTGTAGGTGCTATTCAATATTGAATCAATTTCCTACTGTATAGAATAACCGTAGGCTTTCAAAAATCAAGCTTCGCAAAACAACGGAAGTATATATGGCTGACCGCCCGCGGGGGCGCGGCAATAATCCACGGGAGAGCTTGGGTCGTGTTATCGCATTTGTTGTCTCCTTAGGAACTACTCGAACCAAAAACTCCCCACTCCGATCGACAAACCACTTTCTCAGTCAGCAACCGGCATTGCAAAAACCCCCGACCGGAATATCGCTGGTCTAGAAATGCGGTGACCGAGCTCAGACATTCAGCCCATTGTCCGCAATGGACGCATACCCCGAAGACTACGTCAACCACAACCTCCCTCTAATCCTGCTTTCAGGACTCGAGGCAGGCGTGGAAGATAATAATGGGTCCTCTGTGGATTATCCTCTTGCTGAGACGGGACCTAGGATCTTCTCTGATTTCCCCCCGCTGAGCGGGGCCGTTGCGGAGGAGCTGCGGAGCGCACTGTTGGAAGAGGATAGCTCCCAGAAACCCTGGAGATCAACTGTTGGCCCGAATGGAACGGCTCCTCTGATAAGATACAAGATCAAGAGTACCGGTCGTGTAAGTTTCCTTTGATGATTGAGGGAAACCTCCTACTCATGCATTATCAGTCTTATCAACTGCCACCGCGAAAAGCAACCCCTCCCCAAAGCTCACCACCTACAAGTCCCACCAGCGACCCAGATAGCAATCCTCCAGCTACCAGCACATCATATGTACTTCACTCTCCAATCTCACCTTTATCTCCGGGCTCTCCTACCTTCCCGGATGGACTTCTCACTCCTTTATGGGTGACAAAACACCAAGATCTCGTCCCGGCTGCGGTGATCAACTTTTTCCCTTTCTCCCTCGATCCGAACATGAACTCTCTCCGAGATAATCAGCTGAAAATCGAGATCAATAGTTTGAAAAAAGAATGGGCATCCTCGGGGGTCAAAACAAGGTTTGTGGTGGTTTTGATCTCGGAGGAGGGCGACGGGGGCTTGACGGGAGAGATCGATGACCGTGTGGCGGCAATTCGACGATCTACAAATCTAGACCAGAAGTCAATCTTTATCATCCCGCCAGATGCCACGTCGTCGGAGCTGAAGGAGTTCGCGACGTCATTGTTTTCGCTATTGCAGCCTTCGGTGGTGGAATACTATCGAGACTTGTCAAAGCATGCCCGGCGCAAACGGAACAGAGGCAACATTCCTCCCCCCACGGCACCACCCACAAGTGGCACATCTCAGACATTATCGTTCCAGGGCTGGAACGTGCGATATGAATTCAAGCTTGGCATATTTGCTGAGTTTCGTCAAGAGATGGATGCTGCGTGTCGAAATTATGAAAGTGCATATGATACATTGTTTGGACAAGAGGTTTTTGAGAACATTGCAGGCTGGGATCCTCGATTCAACGATGCACGTCTATTGGGTGATGCCCTTGCCATCCGTATAATCCGCTGTCTACTATGGACAAACCAGACCACTGCAGCAACACGTTTTTGGGTCGATCACAGACTTCGTACCCAAGACATTGTCAATCGGAGGGGCAAAGGGAGTAAGAATTATGGATGGGAGGCCTGGGAAGCACGGTGGTCCATGGTTATGGCGCAGCTCATACGCCGCGCAGAAACTTCCCAAATATCACAGGAGACTTCTACAGAGAAATCATCGGAGATGCCCTCAATCCACATGGCACCCGAGAAGGCTATTCCTGCGGGAGAAATAGTCAGCCCCTGGGAGCATCTGCACCACGAGGGATATTGGTTATACCGTTCAGCAAAGCACACGATGCGGCGACGAGCGTTGGCGGAGCGTATTCCCGACGAGGATCGGATGACCCCCGGTCAATCGCCTGCCTCCCAGATCGCCAACAAGTCATATTTATATGATACATACCTTGCCCCGGAGACGCATTTTGAATCCGCCAAACCAGGACAAACAGGTTTCGATCATTCTCATCTGATTCTAAGAACACTAGAAGATGCCCTAGGTGAATTTTCCAAGCGCGGCCAAGTTCGAAAAGTGGAACATCTTAGCTTGGAGATTGCTGAGGAATATATGCGAAATGGCTCTTGGGCCGAGGCATACGCTGTTTTGCAACCCCTGTGGCCAAGCCTGACCTGGCGTAAGTCAGGATGGTGGCACCTGATGGAAAGCTTTGGATGGGCATTGAGAGAGTCTGCCCTTAAGTCACAGGAGTGTGAGATGGTCCTGCGAGTGGACTGGGAGCTTCTTAATAAGGGTAGGCTGTCATGATTATATCGCACTATTGTGGGCCTAGGCACTAATTGATCCATAGTCTTCCCATCAAGGTCTACTCTGCACTATGACATTCATAAGAGCCTCGAGGATGTTTCAGTTGAGAAGCCTAAACCATCTGTTGTTCTCCGGGCAGAGGATGTCATGACTAGCTGTGAGTTTATTTTTGCAATGTGTTCAAATCCATTGCATTGAAAACTGACATTTTATCTCTACGCAGTGACTGCATCTCTAGTCTTCGAAAAGTCCGAAGGCAATGTTGGTGAGCCTCTTCAGGCTCAACTCCTGATCACATCCTGTGCCCAGCAATCGTCATCTCCCATCAAGCTTTCAGAAGTGAAGCTTGTGTTTGAAGGATGCCTTCGCCCTGTCAAGCTTCAGTCCAACCAAAATAAAGACTCCGACACTACCGCCCCGTCCTGCATCTCATCGATATCTCTGCGGGAACCCAGTACCCAAGACGACTCGACTCTCCAATCCCCAACCGGTGTTTTGTCCACTCTGGTTGGAGTCGCTGATTTGACAATTGGTCCTTCTCAAACTAAAGTGTTCAACCTCACATGTATTCCTCGTGAAGCTGGAGAGGCCCAGGTTGCTTCGATAGCGATGCTTGTTGAAGAGGAAAAGTTTGATCTCACCTATGTGATTACAGAGCACAATACCCGGGAGTCTTACTGGTGGCAACAAACCAAGAAGGGTGCATCTCGCAGAAGAATTGGAAAAGACCGCGATGTTGGGAAATGCAAGATCATGCCCAAACCGCCCAAGATCCGTATCTCTACTCCGAACCTCAAGAACACATACTATACCCATGAACGAGTGCCGCTGCGCATCAGCATTCATAACGAAGAGGATGAAGCGGCTGATGTTTCAGCCGAGATCAGGCTATTTGGACCCGCGGACTCCACTACGAAGCTAAAATGGCTCGATGAGGATCAAGTATCCGAACCTGAAGAATCAGGAACGAGTTCTCCAACTGAGGGCCCATCTCACTTCCTCAAACGGAATATTGGACCGATGGAACGTGCTTCGGACAAAGATCTTATCGTTGTCTTGGACGACACCCAAGAGGCTGCAAAACACACACTCGAGATCTCTGCGGTTTACCATCTCGTCTCCGATGTACAAACACCAATAATGAAAACGATCACCGTGGAATTATCGTTCATCCGGCCATTTGAGGCCAACTACGATTTCTTACCTCACATCCACTCCCGACCTTGGCCGAACTTCTTCTCGGTCAATGATGAGTTAATTGGTGACGACGCCAGGACAACACCAGGTGGCTTGTTGCAGAGGTGGTGCCTCAATTCTAAATTGGTGTCATTTGCCCTTGAGCCCCTCGTCATTGATCAGATCTCCCTGAAGCTTCTGACCTTGAGCGGTGGTGCTGTTTGCAATGTCGAGTCTGAGACGCTAGTCAGCCCAGAAACTCCACAGATTGCAGCGGAGGAGCTGCGCGAGTCCAATTTCTTCCTTGACATACAGAAACTCACACTGGGTGACCGTCGACCGTCCGCACTCAACTTTGCATTAGAAATTGTCTGGCACCGTGCATCCACTGACCCAGAGAATGAAGGCGACACTACAATGACTATTCTTGAAGTCCCTCGCTTTGTGGTCCCTATGGGCGAGCCTCGAGTGCTTGCCTCAGCAACCCCTTCCAGTGCTCTGTCCGGTCTCATACACCTAGAGTATACCGTTGAGAACCCATCCACCCACTTTCTCACTTTCAACTTGATGATGGAAGCCAGTGAACACTTCGCCTTCAGTGGTCCCAAGACGATGGTGATCCAGCTGGTCCCACTAAGCCGGCATACTGTCCGGTACAATATTCTGGCCGCGAAGCGTGGGCTCTGGATTCAGCCCCAGCTGGTAATCGTGGATACCTACTTCAACAAGACCCTTCGTGTCCTTCCCACAGGCGAGATGCGCTCAGACAAGAAAGGGCCCTTAGTGTGGGTTGACGCAGAGGACTAGGGTGGCCTACCAGTGAATCGGTTCTTATATGTGTGAAATATCTCCAAATATCATGAGAAATGTACTTAGAGTATCTATATCTTAAATTCCGCATTTGCTCCGTATCATAAGTCATTCAAGTTCATCTATCACCTTCAAAGAAGAGGCATAGTCACCCGATTCGTATAATCCACATTTTCCTTCACACTCTCAATTCGCTCATGACAAGTCCCAAATATCCTATCCCACAGCCGAGTCTGCTTCCCATAATTATGACTCTTCCTCCACCCGTACCGATGATGAAGATCATGATCCTCAATAACCAACTCCGCATCAAACACCTCCAACAACCAATTCACCGTCGATGGAGCACCGCCATGAATCCGAAGCCCACTGTGTCCAATAAACTCCGAGAAAGCAATATACTGGAAACAAACCCACCACTCATAAAACCCCATCGGCAGCCCAGCCAGCTTCATGGTGGTATACGCCAAAAGTGGAATCCCAGTAATATCCATAAACTCCTGCTCATGGTCTGCATACGCCGAAAGCAACGGATTCGGATGTTTAGTGAGATGGTGCTTGCGGTGATACTTCCACAGCGGCCCGGACGAGTGCATCAGACGATGATACCAGTAAAACCAGAAATCAACAGTAATACTGTATAAACCAATCTCCAACGGAAGCCACTTCCACTGAAGCGAAGCCGGCGTCTGATCTCGTTGGTAGGTCAAGAAGATAGACATGATCATCCGGAACGTCGAAGTAGAGATTAGTTCTCGGAGAACCTTGCCCACACCCACATCTGGGATCTCGTCTCGTGCATGCTTGTCGCCGTCTAAGAACCCATAGACCTGACCCAGTCGGCGCATAATATGCATTTCGTGAATACCGTTCACTTTGAAGAACGTGGAATATAGTGCGAAAGCGGCAAGGAGATTCAGGTTGTGGCCCGTGTAGACTGTGTAGACGTGGTGTAGAGCGAGTGGGATAGCAGCGTGCAGTAGGATCCACAGATGAACAGTCCACTCCCGCATAGCGGGGACCTTATCTTTCTTCGAGAAGATGGGAACTTCCTTATTGAGGTCGATGAGGTGTAGGCCCAGGATTTCGATCATATGGTGCCAAAATGTCCACTGAGATTGATCCTGGCGCCAGGTAGACGCCATGGAGTCTTGGGGGTTGGCCTTTTGGCTAGACATTTTGAGCCACTTCAGTTGTATCTGTAGAGACTAGCTTTTGCATTACTATCTAGAGGCAGATCTGTAAATTCTTATATACCTGAGCCAGACCGAAGATGTACGGCATGTGAAGTCACGATCGTCAGCCATGACACATTGTAGGGGGTTTAGAGAAGAACTTTAAACTCTTGAACGAATCAGCATAGATTTACGCGTGCTCAGGGACTTTTCAGAGATTTTTGGGGAAACTAGGGTTCTCTAGCGCGGGGGATCATCGTAACCTGTGATTAAGGCGCTGCCTCGGTTGCCGGATATTGCCCATGGAATAGGCGGGGAAGCTCCACTGGTTCTCTGGAGACCCCAGAGTTAGCCTTGAAGGGGCTAGCGCTTGGTTTGCATGGTGATTAAGCCCATTCTGGTATGCGTTGCGATCCTTGGCCTGCTTATTCAAGTCTGCCTGCCTAAGCGAGGCATATGACATCCAATGAAAAGACTTATACTACATGGCAAGAAGATAAATCATCAAAGAGAGACAATTTGGTTTAGAGTCTCAGTATCCCTCTTTCTTATCTAATATTTATCTCTAAGTTCAGTGAATCATGCCCATGTCGACGTCAAATGGCAATTTGGGACGAAGGGCAGTTTGAAGAGAGTCATAGGGCATAACAAGATCTATTAGACAATGAAAACTGGCTCTAAGTAGCTAATGCAGTCCCATTCATTATTTGAGAGTTTTATAACGAGCACCTGCTCAATAGAGCCCTGAAATGTGCGTCATAAACCCACAGGCTTGCAATATCAAGAAACATATGCATCTTACATTCCGAGGTAGCGAGACGAGAAACAGCATGACATGTGCCATGGAAGCTAAGGTGAAGATGGTTTGTTAAGCACATTATCATGTACATGGTTAGTATCTTAGCCCAACAAACTGTTACCGGTGTACCCTTGAGTTTCACATTGTCATCATCAACCCAAACCCGCAATGAACGAGTTGCTTGTCCCAACGCGATAAGCCCGGAAAAACTCGTCTGCTCAACTTGGTTCTATCTTGATTTTCGGCCACAGAGAGCACGTAAGAGTGATTTTAGTGCTATTTCTTTTTTCTGGAGTCTAAATAGTTTGCAATGGAATGTTTAAACCATGATTGGCATGTATTTCCGGCAATCTCCTCATATGGCTGGTTTCAATGACCTTCCAAATACTCAACATTTAAACAGTCAAAAGACGAAACTACTATCAACCTATTTACAACCATACTTTGGTCCCCTATCAATATGGCCGATGGGAAGATCTGTAATATCGTTTTCCCTACTCAACAGCGGTGTTTAAATGTCCATACTTGATTACTTAGAAAGCTGCCAATAAGATGAAATTTCGTAGAAATGAATAGCCTCGCCGTTGGGCTAAATACAAGCCAACTATCCACAGGTCTACTATTTCTCTTAGCTACTCTAATTACCGGCCATATCCCTAGAAATAGGAAGCGAGACTAAACACGATCAAGTCTGGGACTTAGTGATACAAAAACAATTCATGTCCAAGAAATTGAAAAGGTATTGAAACATTTTATACTATACACAGGCTATGTCACATGGGCGAAGCGAAGGCAAAATGCCAGAAGAATAACTCCTATGAAATCGAACAGGAAAACAAAGCCCAACTGCCATGTCCCGGGACTAATAATGGACAGCAGGCAGAAAGTAGCATGCAACGGCTTGACCTCGAAATATCTACCTTGAGGTGGCCTCCTCGGCCGGGGTCTCCTTCGGAGCAGACTCCTTCTTATCCGCAATCTTCAACTTTGAGATAGCACTCTCCAAAGCATCAATACCATCCTTCCGGAACCGAGTCACCTTCCGCACGTTCAGCGCAGTGAGTTGATTCAAGTTCTGAATACCACGCTCACGCTGGCGCAGCAAAGTGCGAGCAGTCATGGCAAAGCGCATATCCTTAGGTCCATCGACGAGTTCCAGAATGGCGCTGGGGGCTTGGTCGTGAGGCTTGCGCTCGGGTTCATCTCTACTGCCCTTAGGACGGTTGTAGTATTCGTATTTCTGCTTCGGCTCGACACGGAGCACGCGGGTGTAGCCACCAGGGCGGTCCGCGTAACGTTCACGAAGAGGACCGAAGAGTTTGGGAAGAATTTCATGAGGTTTCTATTGTGTGTATTAGTGTACTGTTTCTCGAGAGGAGTGACCCAAGAAAAGAAGGAGAGTTACGAACATAGAAAATCTCCAATGCCCGTCTCCGGCTGGCCTCAGAGTTCTTCTTGCCCAGAGTGATCAACTTGTCCGCCAATCGCTGAGCCTCCTTGGCTTTGGCCCATGTCGTTGTGATAGATTCGTTCTCGAAGAGTGAGGTGACCAGGTTGCGCAGCAAAGCCTGTCGATGCGAAGACTTGCGACCCAGGTGTCGGTATTTTCCTCCACCACCGGCCATGGTTGCGACGGTTTGGAAGGGAGGGAGAAGGGGAGAAGAGAAAGCGGGAGCCCAATTGATCGACGAGAATCAATTTCGAGACGTCGGGATCAAACTGGTTGGGGGACTCTCTTGCAGTGTTTGTAGGGGAGGTTCGGGACAAAAGATTCGAGAGTTCGGCCGGCCAATCGGAGAGCTGCCACCGCCTTGGCCGACTTCAACTTTTCCGCGTCAACGAGATAACGCAGCTTGATTCGCCTGCTGATGTGCAGTCACCACAAACAACCTGATTGTTTCATTCTTTAGGTCTTTAGTCTAGACCTGGTGGTTCAATCTCTTCCGAAAACTAATTACGAAACCGAAACACGCCTGCATCGCAATGGGGTTTATCACCGGCTTCGTACGTCGAATCCTCCGCATACCCTACGACAATGATTTACTGATATTCTTTTCTCTGATTAGTGCAGCGGCTTTGCCCTAACAAGCTCCGTTCTATTCATCACAATCACAATTCATCGGGCCAACCGCTTGGAACAGCGTCGGGCGATTCGCGAACAAGTCGATCAGATAAACTGGATTGCCGCCTCCGCTGGCGCATATGACCGTCGCTTTGCTCCACAAGATATCCCAAGACGACTAGAAGATCGCCTACATAAGAACGATGAAGATATTACCATGAAGGAAGTTTTGAAGCATCGGTGGAACCAAGAAGTGGAGAAGATGGCTCGGAAAGCGCATGATACTCGGTGGGAGGACGTACGAGACACAGCAGTCGATGCATGGAAGTCCGCTACAAACCTTTTCAAGAAGGAGTGAGTCGATTTCCTCTAGACTGGATAGATAAAACAAGGGCGGTTGTGCTTTTGTTGATGATGTATTATTATTTGAGTTTGCATGGCTAGCAATGGCGTTTGGATACCCCTTGTCATTATATTAGAATTGAATTCTTTTGAAACAATGGATTTGGAAGCAGTGGCTTGCGAATATAGTACATGGATAATTATGACCGGGTGAGCGTCCAGCGCTGATTCGTAACGGCATTAAACGCCAATCTTGGCGGAGGAGTTCAAGCTTACTTGATGATCACGGCTTATAGAGCGGTGTTAGTAGAGTTTTCATCCGTTGTCACGCTTTCTGTGTCGCTCCAGATATCTTTGCTTTCCCGCTCCACAGTGCGCATTGCTTGAGAGACCTCCTCAAGCTTGGCAACCACATCCAGCACTCCTTGGTTGACGCGGTCAAAGTAGCGATCATTTGCTTCTCGCCGCTTGCGCGCAAGATTGATATCCTTCTCCGTCTCCTCATCAAGCGTATGGTGTAAGAAACGGTCCCCGGTAGAATGCTGCTCAGTCGATGGAGCATCGGTGCCGTCCGCCGAACCAGGCCGTCGAGCAGCGCTTTCTCCATCTGCGGTATTGCGACCGGAATCGACGAGTTCATCGTCTGCTTCACTACGTGCCCAGGCTTGAGCCAGTTTCAATTGTTTCATGCGCAGATCCTCCAATGCTTCAGCGTGTTTTTCGCCGAATACGCGCTCGCTTGTTACTGCGCTCAATTCAACCTCGGATAAAGCGCTTTGCATCTCCTGCCAAATGGCATCTGATCCGTCGACATCGTTTTTTGAGGGGCGCTTGGAGGTAAAGGGCGAGTTGGCACGATCACTGCGGCGAGACTGGTTCCGGTCGAGGGGCGGAGGTTGGGTGCCGGCTGGTGTTGCCAGTGTTGAAGCTGGCGGTACTGAAAGAGATATGTTGGAGGCGTTGTGGGATGGAGGGCCCTGAAATAAGGCTGGCGGGGGTAGCCGCTGTGGCCCTGAGGGTGAGGGGCTTCCTCAAGGAGTCCATCGCTTCTATGTAGACAGGAATAGCCTCCAGGTTGTAATCATCGGAGATTGGAGAAGATCCATAACAAGCGGATCTAACGATAACGGGGCTTATCGGGCTTATAGAAGCATGATGACATAATCACATGCGATCGACGGGCGGGGGTTAGTAAGATCAGGTGACTCGCTTAGGGCAAGCGCACAAAGTCACGAGGGAAATGCGTTCCAAGCAAGCGAGTCGCTGGCGTTCAAGGCAATTCCGAAACCTTCGACTTTTCGACACCCCACGATCCAAGCCCCTTTGGCGACAACACCCATTTTCAGTCGGTACGTACACCGTTGTTGATATCCCCGCCCACTACAGGATAGTCTTTGGAAGTTATTTATGTGTGACGAAGGCGAGATCCTCCCAACCATCTCGTCCTGCGCACACAAAAATCGTCCAGACCCTCAATCCTCAACCTTCACCCACAACCAACGCCTCCCACACACGAACAATCTCCGAAGACGCGCGGAAACGACAGCATTTGAAGAACCGATTTACTAACGTCGATCTCCTCGTCTTAGTTGACCGTCAAGAATAATCCGACAACATGGGTAAAGGAAAGCCTAGAGGTCTCAACGCCGCCCGCAAGCTCGAGGCTCACCGCAAGGATCAGCGCTGGGCTGATCTCGGCTTCAAGAAGCGCCTTCTCGGAACCGCCTACAAGTCCTCTCCCTTCGGTGGTGCTTCCCACGCCAAGGGTATCGTCCTTGAGAAGGTCGGTGTTGAGGCCAAGCAGCCCAACTCCGCTATTCGCAAGTGTGTCAAGGTCCAGCTGATCAAGAACGGCAAGAAGGTCGCTGCTTTCGGTGGGTTATCTCCGTCCAGTGTTTGATACATGGTGGAATGGTATATGCAATTTGAGCCCAGGCTTGAACTGCATTCACTACCACTACAACTTGACTGAAGCCAGGCGCTAACATAATAACTCTACGATAGTTCCCAATGACGGTTGCTTGAACTTCATCGATGAGAACGACGAGGTCCTCCTTGCCGGTTTCGGTCGCAAGGGTAAGGCAAAGGGTGATATTCCCGGTGTCCGTTTCAAGGTCGTTAAGGTCTCCGGTGTCGGTCTGCTCGCTCTCTGGAAGGAGAAGAAGGAGAAGCCCCGCTCTTAAACGAGTCAAAAAGCAAAACGCAGGGGTGGAGGAGTGAATCGGTATCGGACAGAAAGCCCGTCTCATCAGCGCCTGGATTTCATGAGAATTTTTTTTTGGGAAATACAACCCGGTCGGGCTTTCGTCTGGGATTACGTGTGCGAATTACCATGATTTGATACAATTCCAAAAAACAATGGCGCTATGATCTTCATCTGCGGGGGGGCTCCAGACCCTTGTCTATCATACATTCTAGACCTGCTCGTAGGAGAGTAAACCCTGACCTAGGTGGGTCTTTGAATTCAGCATCTTCAGCTTGGAGATGCCCTAGATACCACATTCAAAGTCTAGCCTTAAAACTCCAGGGCTCCAGATAGATCGACATAACCTTAGAGACCAGACAGTTCATTGGGTTGCTGCATGGTTGATCAGGCTGTTAAACATTTAAATTCCTATTTTACTTCGCCATTTGTCTGGCCCTGGAGCAATTGTATGTTTGCAAGAGCCCAGTTGCTGACAATGAGCCGCCTAGCAGAAAGTGTATATGTCCTGTATGAATTCCCTAGCCAACCTCCAGTTGGAGATGGCACCCTTGCAATTGGACGTTCATCTGCGATGGCTGAAAACTATATTGTGGTATACTGTACCTAGTATGAGCCAAATTTTGTGTTTGATACTATATATCGATACCATTGAACGCGATATATACATGTACCAAAATGGAAGTATCTCTTGGGCATAAACTTCAATCAAGAAGAGAAAAGAAGGGTCTTGCTGGGCATACAAAGCCTCTGACATCTTCCATGATCCGATCACCTAGGCACCTAGCGATAGTACCTAGTAGTTATATATTTCTGCCTCCACTTGCACAGATAACTTGAAATTCACTCTCTACGTAGACAGCCCTTGCTTTTTGTCCTTTGACAGTGGTATAGCGAGTATCAATAACAGCAGATTTATGGATGTTCCATGGCCGTGATGCAACCTACTGGGATTATTAAAATGACTAAGGCAATAAAGCCTTGGGAAAGTCTATCCTGGTCTTCATTTCACATTGTATTTAAGCCATCTATATCTTACGGCTACCGTAGGAAAGACCAAAAGGCTTTCAAACACCCACGTAATAATCATCGCACATAAATCCTCGGGTATCTTTTTCAGTATTCGACCTACTTTTTCATGTCTGTGAACTACTTCCAAGCCCCTAAAAGCTGATATCCTCTTTTCGGTAGTGATCAGACACGATACGGTAGAGGTATGACGGGGCATGGCCACCTCTGTAATGAGAAAAGCACATATTAGTAAATGGACACGAAGGGCAAAATTGCCATATCAAGAAAGACTTACAAGTTGGTGATGTAAAGATCAACCAGCTCTGCCGGGACATAGTCGTAAATTGGGTTCTGAACATCGATCTTCTCGACAAGGTCTGCGTCTTCGAAGGGCAAAACTTTGCTGGCATCGCCATACTCAATGAGCGAGTCGAAGTCGAACGGATACACGGGACTCAATTTATAGACACCACTGACAACAACGACAGGGGTTTGGTGAACCTTGGCGGCGCGGGCAATGACACGGGTGCCGGCAGCAGCGACAAGACCACCATTAGCAAGGACGGAGTGGGTACCCAAAATGACCTTGTTGACACGGGACATGAGCGCGAAAACAGCGGAGTCGGGAATAAGAATCACAGTGATGCCATGAGCAACCAGCGGCTTTTGGAAAGATTCAAAGCCGAGGTTCTCATCATCACCGGCGCTATTGCCACTAACAGTAGCGTGGGTGGAATCGTGATTGTTTGGAAACGACTCGGCATGGATGACTGTGAACTTGCGCTTGGCGGCAGCTTTGAGCAGGAACTTCTGTACTGTTGTGGAAGAGGTGTGTGTGAGGATGATCTCGTTGGAGTGAATGTGTTCCAACGCATAAGCAGCAATCTGGTCATCTACTTGACCCAGCTCATCAATAATCTCGTTGATACCCTCCAAGACTTCAGCTCGTACGTCCTTGCTGAGGCCGTGGCCAGGCACACGCCCAATTGGCGATTGAGTGCCGGGAGTGCTGGGAAGGGAGTGTTCGGGCTCCGGGTGGGAGAGCAGGCTAAACATCGAGGTCAAAGGGGGACGAGAAGACCGGTCAGAGCCCTCTGGCCTGAGACCGAGCATATCACGATCCAAAGGCAGTGACGGATCTATTGAGGGTTAATGAGTCATGGTTTCATCGAAGGCGGAGCACCATAATGAAAGAGCTTAGACTGACCGTCGTAGGCACGGGGAGTTTGACACTGGCTTTCCGAGCCAGCCTCACTGAGTGCGAACTCAGCATCGCGATCATCTTCAGCTTCGTCACGAATCAGGCCGAGGACTCGTCGCACAATGTTCCCCACCACCATCTCACGCGGCTGCGCAGCCATAAGACGTCTACCCACACTTTGCACACGCTCAATGAGCTTCACGGACTCGGATGTTCGGCATGCCGATACAACTCGCAGGAGGAGGTAGGCGGTTGCAGTCGCGCATGATCGAGAATGACGGATTTGACGACGCTTGAGCAGCCTGTCAAGAAAAAGAAAAAAACCAAGGGTGAGCATTAGGGTCGTTGGCCAAAGAGAGCAAGGCTAGCGTACGATACTAGGTTTTCAATAGAGGTATCTATCGGATTCGTCTTGAGGGATTTCAAGAACGACGACAGGCCCGGCGTCAGAGCTGTGGCCGTTGACGGCATTTCGGGAAGTGGGATGTGTGAATATCGAGGATCTGTATGCATAGAGTCAGAGTCGGGGTTTTTGTCAAAATAGCTCGAGCGATCCACATACATTGTTGTCTTCTCCCTCTTGCTTCCCTTGAATTTTGGTTATCTTTTCTTCGTAGGCGTGGAGGGGATCTCGAGAATCACAAGGGAATGCAAAGTGGGCAAAAGAACCGATTTTCTGCCGTTGCGTCCTTTGTCCGCTTCCCCACACTTAGACTGTCCCTTCCTCTCTCCTTTTCATCGCGTCGTGTCTTCTTGGCTGGTTTGGCTTTGATCTAGATCTTTTCACGCCTCTTATTTGAATTTTGTTGCTCTTTGATTCCCCCACCTGCTTTTTTCTGGGTAGAAGACCCGACTGGAGTCCGCGCGGAATTACATCCGAGGCAAACGGGTGACTGGCGCATTGAGGTCCGTAGAACTACAAGCTGCCCAGTTTACGCCTCTTTGCGATGCCCCTCTCTTCCCCTCAAAGAATCTTCGACCCCAAGACATCTTAGCCCATAGCATGCCACTTTGACGGTTTCGCTCATACTCTCCATCTTTAGATCCCACGCGCCCGTGTCTCCCGTGGGCTTCGTTCGTGGAAGATGAACTCGCTGAACATCCTATCCTCGCGAGTCATTGGCCAGTCTACCAGCTCTACGCGCCCACGATCGCACTCCCAGAGTGAGAAACGGCGCGAAGCACCGCCTACGGACCTCGCCAAATTTCGATCCTATAGCGAAGACAACTTCCGGTCTAGCCTTGTCTCCGAGAAGGGTCATGACGGCCGCGCATCATTCGCGGACGGCGCCGGAGAAGATACGCCACAGTCGGTTGACGAGACAACGTCCCTATTACATGGCTCCCAACACGATGGCTCCTTCGTGACTAAAAGCACCTGGCGACTTTTCACAAAGCGTATCTTCGATACGATCACCGAAACCATCCGGTTCATTCTATCTACGCTTGCTGCACCTGGTGTATATATCGCTCAATGCTTCCAAAACGATGACGGGCACTATTCGTTTCTTGCCCCGGTGAGAAAAATCTGGAGAACGTCTGCCGAACCCAGGATCCGGCCGGTTAAAGCGAGCTCTCGGGTAGAAAATCGGCGACGAAGTGGCTCCACCCGCAAGTTGAAACCTCAAGGATCTCGAGACTCAATACGATCCACAACATCCGAATCAGATTCAGAGCGAAGGGGCATCAAGGAACTTACGAGTGGGAAGACTCGACCCAATAAAACTGACAACCACCAAGATCATGGTCCAGATGAAAGCACACCGCGTCGGTCTATACGGATTAAGCTCAATAACGAGGAAACACTCAATAGACAACGACAACGACGAAATAAAAGCGCTGATTTTGGTACACCGATGCCAGAGGGTGTAAGTCGGGTTCAAGCCGCCGTTAATCTGGACAATCTGAAGTCTCCCTTGTCATCATCTGTGCATCGCATTACGAAATACCCACACTCTCCAAACCCGCCGCGACCTCTTCTCCCTCAACGACTGCCTTCATACACAGCCGCTCCGCGGAATGCTAGGCTCCCACAAAAAACCCTGGTGCTGGACCTCGATGAGACACTGATTCATTCGCTTGCCAAGGGTGGTCGTATGTCCAGCGGCCACATGGTTGAAGTCAAACTTTACATGCCTATGACCACTGCCCTGGCCCCTGGGGCCCCGCAGACCACTCTGGGACCTCAACATCCCATATTATACTATGTGCATAAGCGGCCGCACTGCGATGATTTCCTACGCAAGATTTCCAAGTGGTACAAGCTCGTGATCTTCACAGCCAGTGTCCAAGAGTATGCCGACCCTGTCATCGACTGGCTCGAGTCGGAAAGGAAGTACTTCCAGGCGCGTTACTACCGACAGCACTGCACATTCCGCAATGGCGCCTATATCAAAGATCTTAGCTCTGTGGAACCGGATCTGAGTAAAGTGATGATCTTGGACAATAGCCCAATGAGCTATATCTTTCACGAGGGTATGTCGGGAAGCATTGGCAATATTTTTCGAGGCACTATCTGACATTCACAATTTAGATAACGCGATTCCCATCGAGGGTTGGATCAACGATCCTACGGATAACGGTCTGCTGCACCTAATCCCCATGCTGGAGGCATTGCAATATGCCACTGATGTTCGGGCACTCTTGGCTCTTCGCCGTGGTGAAGTCGAGGCGTAGCCACCTTTCGCACTTGTAATTATGGAATGCGCATGTAGGTGTAAAGGGAGTTTTGCTATTCGTTAGAAGCGAAGTCAATTGAACAAGAAGAAAAAACCAAAGCAAAAAAATATTGACTCCAGGGAGGACATAAGGACGATCAATGAAGCTATACCATTGCAGCATATCTTATAATAGCATCGAGTATATTGTTTAATGGTGAATGGATGAACGTACATACCCCACTCTTCAAAGTTCCCTTGTTTATTTCTTATTTGACTAGGATAGATTTCCTTTTCAACATCTGTATTCATGTATCTCGGCATGAGAAATGTGAACCGGTTGATATAATGACTTAGCTGTTGAGACCGTTATCATGTAATGATATCATGGCCACCGGTTTTAGATACAGGAAATTGTTGAAGTAGAAGACGGCCTTGAGCAACTCTCGACTTTCGCTTCTCTTCAACATTACAACTTGAGAATGCCATAACATATAGGACCAGTCGTTGTCATCCATAGATCTGGTAGTATAAATTTAAGGTCCTCAAAAGTGCCATCTTGTGGCTGGAAGACCTCACGTTGGTAGCTGGTTGACGCGCTGCCACATGGGAAGGTCAAGGAATACCGGTATGGTTGAAAATTTGACCAGAAAGTCCCAGGACAAGGGAAGGTGGCACTGTTTCCATTTGGAGAGGTGATGCGTTGGAGGAATATGGCTAGTAATGCGTCGGCACGTTCAGACCTTAGGCCGAAGGGCATAGGACTTGACAGGAAGGAGCTTAAACTGCTTAGGGAATCCAGTCTGAATCTCAGACTTGATAACATCCATCCCAGCAGCAGCAAACAACTGTTTAAACTTTCCATCCGTCCTTGTCACACTACTATCCAGATCATCGTACATATCCTGATTCTGTGCATCGGTTGACAAGTTCTCCTTCACAACCATAACGCCGCTTTCCGTCAAAGCATCGCGGCACCTCACAATATACTCAACCAATTGCGTATCGGTGCAATGCCCAACACACCACTGAGTCCAGATCAAATCGTATTTCTTTTGTGGGTACCAGTTCTCCAGGCCAACGGTGTAGATATCACCCACAACACCATCTTGTTTGAGCTTGCTCTCTGCCATAACGTTCGTGAATTTCTCCACCGGCTCGACAGCGTCCACGACTTCACAGACATGGCTAAGAAAACCTTCTGTTACACGTCCAACACCGGCTCCACAGTCCACACCTTGGCGGAGTTTTCCACTTTGGGGGAGAGAGGGAATCATTCGACGAACCTTCGTCAAGAAGTTCTTGGACCCTTGCAGCTCGATGCGTGTATACCAGGGATAAGTTCCGAGCATGCCTAGCATCTCGGCTGAGGTGCTGGGAACGCTGTTCCAGTAGTTGATGGAAGCGGCATGGTTGATTTTGGAGTCTGCGGACTCCGACACAGAGGCGGGTACCCCCGTTGAGCTCTCGTTAATCTCATTCAAAGACATGATGAAATACGGAGAAGAGTATCTTGTGATGCGCGTGGAAAGTGGGGTGAAGCTCCAGACAATTTTATGCTCACAATGATATGATTACCTAAGGATTTAGAATGTGGCACGTGACCATGATGTATATTTACCGGCCTCATCGTGACAACTTCCCCTTCAATTTTAGAGGAAAACCTTATTATTTCGATTCGCCAGTCATCCAAAATGAAATTCTTGGAAAATTTCTCATTGAGATGGCTTTGGCTGTTCAAACGGTCAAAATCAGAGAATCATAATAGCGTAAGCCTCTGGCATTGTGACCAATATAGCAATGGAAAGTTACACCCTATTAATACCTATACAGGCAAAGCCAGCGATCGTGATGGACTCACGAGAAGCTGGACTAAAGCTACTATTTGATGGAGCTTCACCACAAGCTGAGTATGAGAACTATCGTCTTCTAACAATGAGGCTAAGCTAATCATCGCCAGTATTATTGCCGTTCATGGACTCGGTGGACATGGAGAAAAGTCATGGACAGCAGACGATGGAAAAAATTGGCTGCAAAGTATATTACCAGAAGATTTGCCGGATTGCAGGATTTTCACTTGGGGCTACAACGCGTCACCTAGCCCTAACCATGAAAAACAGCCTCTTCAGACTATATCCGAGAAATTGGTGTTGGATCTGTATAAAATGAGAGATTTGACCAGGGTATGTTCGATAACACGAGCTATGCATGACTAGATATGAGCATGGACTTATGGATTTCCTGCAGACACAAACCCGTCCAATCGTCTTTGTGGCACATAGCCTAGGCGGCAGTCTGGTCAAGAGTGTAAGCGCATCCGTTTCTGAGAAAGTTGATAAAATGTTCTAATAAACAATTTTCAGGCCCTGGTATTCTCTGACCAGGAACAAGAAGATATATCTAGCCGGCTCGACATAATCAGTGCATCAACACGCGGGGTTTTCTTCATGGATACAACAGAGCTAGGGATCAGCACTAATGGAATGGAAAAGTTCTTACACAGCATCGAAGGCTCAATCCAAGAGAATAGTGACAGTTGCAAGGAAGCCAAATGGTTACTAGCTATATTGAAACAATACGCATCACTCAGTGCCAAGTATCGAAACGTTTATGTTTCTCCTCGACGGGGCTCAGAGACAATTCAGGAATCAGAGACGGAGGTAAGAGATCAGACTTGTGACCAATGATCTAGCTAACGGTATTGCTGAGTTAGGATGCATCTTCATCTCAAATAAATTCCTCATATATTGTGGTTGATGCAGATCATAATACAATCAATAAGTTCAAGTCTCCTGAGGATCCTGGGTACCTGAAGATTAAAGCGGAACTTCTCGACATACTCAAAGTATCATGTTTAAGTGCTAGACACATCTCTTGGGAGAAATAACGGAAATTTGGGACCGCATTTATTTAAGAGAAAAGAGACAGGAGGTTTTCAGCAAATGCTTTGATTACCATTATAAGCCATTAGGTCTTGGGAATTGCCTATTTGACTTATCGGTCATTTTTAAGACAAGCCGAAATATGGACTTGCTCTTATTTCCACTTGTTAAACTAACCAAGAGAGAGGAAAAATGCAAACCTGTTAATGTACACTTATAGCATATCCTCATCGTCTTCTACATTTCGTGGCTAGGAACTGTAGTACTACTTTTATCTTCGTTGTTCTAGTCAAGGATCCATGTGTGGGGGGCTAATATCTATGTGGACGATTGCTTAGCGGCTCAAATGAATAGCGTATAGCTATCTTAGCCCCACCTGTACACGTGCTCAGAGCTTCACTATCCCAACCTATTACGAACCTGCTACAATTAGAGGAGTCAAATATCAGCTGCCTTAGCATGTCAGGACGATTCTAGTCTAAGCTATAGCTCCTCGTTCCAGGTTGAATGAAACGAGTATGTTAGGGAAGGTTGAGCTCTGTATACAGTTTCTTCAAACAACTGTTGCAGGCTTTTGAAAATTGTAATCTTTTCCATTTTTAGGGTATACTGCGTGACGGATGCCTTGGATGAAATGCAGCTTCCTTTTCTTCCAAAAAGGTTGATTTCTTCGTGAGGAAAAGTGAGGGGTCTTCGCTGCTTCATTCATTCACTGGTATCAAGCTTTATGAGACATATCAAGGGAAAAAGGAACAACAAGAGCCTGGTGAACGATTCGGATTCTTACTGGAGGTTAAGCCTCAATCTTATAGCGGAGGACGTGCAGATACATACGAGCTTGGATTTTGCAGCTGCTTGTGACAGTGACCATATTCTGAAGATCATTGAACGCATTAATGGAATGGCCCTTTTTGCCTAGGTGGTCCATGATCGAAGTTTGATCATTATTTGGGACCCAGGTTGTAAGGGTTGCAAATTATATATTTCACAGGACATTTCAGTTACCCGTAACCAATAGGGCACATAATAAAACATCTCGGCTTACTTCTCGCGGCTAGAATATAACCTTGAAGAACAGGAGATTGCGGGGCACAAATTTTGATTTGTCACATAGATTAATGTACCTATGTGCGACCATAGCAGGATGGGTTTACAATATCGAGATACAAACCTGGCTGATGAACTCCAACGGAAGCAAAATCGCTCATAGTGCCAAAAATGCAGTTCCCTACATCAAGAACAGCCCGGGTGGTCTAGTGGTATGATTCGCGCTTAGGGCAGCAACTCCTAAGCACTCCTGCGCGAGGTCCCGTGTTCGATCCACGGCTCGGGCCTGTTATCTTTTTGTTTTTCTTTGTCTGCGTGCCTTCACTGCTGGTTTTTTTTTTTTTATAAAACTCTCCACACATCCACCGGCAAAACCTTAATCCGACCAATTAGCATCATCTCCAGGTGGAGTTGATGACTCATACATTATGATGGCTCGGCTAACGTTAATTGATGCTTTATAAAATTGAAATAATAATATAGTAAATAATGACATATTGGTTACTGAAATATACGTACCGGATGTCCTCTGAGGGGTGGGGATTCCTATTTAAGCTGCCGCCGCTTTTATGAGGCCGCTCAGACTCAGGCTCACAGAGCAGCTCATCGTAATCAGGTGGTTTATCAGTGACGCTCAGTGAGCCTGAGGCCTGTTGATTACCCAGACACATTTATTGACTAACTACCCAGTCTACTCCCGGCCCATCCATGTGCAGAAAACGATCAGATGAGTACTTGAGACAATCGATGGCCAGCCGAGACTCAAACGAAGTGCTGGTGCAAACCAAGCCGGGCCACAATGAGACAAGCACTGGCAGTTAGTAACAGATGCTAGATATTCCTCTTGATTGAATGCATTCAAAGCCTCTAGAATCAATAGCACCTCTAAATTTTCTTGTTTGAGTGTACTGATCTTTAGTTACTAGTGAGATCCTATTCCGTACTAGTGCTCACCCGGTGCTGGCCCACTTAGGAGATCTGAGCACGGCCTCATGCTCCACATTAAGGAGGTATAATAGCTCGACGAAAAGAGGAGAATAATAGTACTAGGACTAGGGGTAATACTTCAAGGCCAATTCTCTAATTTTTGAAGAACAGAAGAGGAACAACCATTCTTTTCCCTTCGAAGGTTCAAGCAGGAAACGCACCTGGGCAGGCGATTCGCATACAAAAACAGGCGGGGTATAAGGGCCTACGCGCTGATACTTAACTATGTGCCTTAGTAATAAGGTATCCTTGGCTCTCCTATAATAAATATCTTAATACAGTACATACTAAGGTACCCTTAGCTATTGTATAATAGTACTACACACCTAGGTAGCACACAGAAAATCTCCATCTCGCTTACCTAGATGGAGGTCCAAGCTGAGACTGTGTATAAGTCTAAAGGCAGCCAGCCATAGAGAGCTGCTTTCTGGAAAGGATGCTTTACTGATCTCTATGAATTAATCATACACCGTTTTGCGAGGCATTCAAAACTGCCATTGCTCCAACCAGTTCATCAATAGATCAGCTGTCACTGGGCCTAATTTGGCCATTGTTACACTCGCCTTCTGCGTCTGCGCCACACTCACTTCCGCTGACAGCACACTCCCACTAAGTCCGCGGTAAAAGTTCAGCAATTTGAGAGCCGGTTTCCCTCGCACTTCCGCCTCGCTGGGGGATCGCACCGCCTCCAGCTTACGAAGCCAATCTTCAAAAGAGACAGTTCGCACCTCAGGGTACTTTTGCTGAATGGCAGGCACCAGGTCATCCCATTTGACGTGCATCGGGTTCACCAAGTGATAGACACGGTGGGGGTTGTGTCGCTGTTCATGAAGACGGGTGTGGGTGAGTTCGACGGCAATCTTAGCAAGGGTATCCTATAAAACTGTTGCGTTAGTGATCGAGGCCTGGCCTTGAAATAAAGGTTGTCTCGTATGGGAGAAGAATGGATTGAACGTACCACAGGAATCCAGTCAACACGGTACGCGCCCAAATCCGCCGGAGCTTCGCTCATAGACACACTGGTCTTGACAAGATTTGGCACCCACTCGTCCACATTCCATATTCCTTGGGCTGTCGTCGGACCTCCAATCTGTCCGACACGCAGCACAGTCGTGGGGATTCCGATGTCACGAGCTGCCGTCCAGCACAACCGTTCGCCTACATGCTTCGACTCACCATATCCCTGCTCCATAACGGCATCGGCGGACTCGAGGGGCGCCTCGGGGACGATCGACCCCATGGTAGCGGAATCCCACTCGCCGATCGTGCTGACGGAGGAGATAAAGGTGAGGTGCGCTCGCGCGGCGCTGCGATGGCTGAACCAGAGGAACTCTAACACACCGTGTAGGTGCGGGTCTTCGAAGGACTCGAGTGGGTGGTTGAAGTTGACTTTCCATGCGTTGTGGAGAATAAGGTTTACCGAGTCTAGGAGTTTGGTGTAGGTAGCATCCGAGAGGCCGAACTGGGGGGCACCAACGGCCACGGTGAGGAATTCGACGCGAGTAGGATCGTCAAGTAAGCTGGGGTCTAACCCTTTGTTGGCGAAGCTGGTACGTTGGCGACCTTGGGCATCATCGGAGCGGTTAAAGCAGTAGACCTTGGCAACTGTATGGTCTTTGAGGAATTGATTGAGGAGGTAGGTTCCCAGCGAGCCAGTTGAGCCGGTGAGGATAACAGTTGACTGAGAAGGATGATCAGCGCCAAGTGGGCGGCTCGGGGGTAGTTGAGATGTGAACTTTTCCACCACTTTTGCGATGCGCTCGGTGCGGGGTATGGCGGTCTGGGTGCAGCCCTGGACAATGTCGACAAGGCATTGGGCCAATTGGGAAATCGTCGGGTGGGCATAGATCTGTTGCTGATTGATCGTCGTGCCTGATACCCGGGCAGCGACCGCGGTTTGCAAGTCTCGCGCCAGCTGAATCGTCTGCAGGGAGTCCAGTCCAGCGCTGTAGAAGTCGTCATCATCTGCGATATCGGGCTGGGAGAGGATTCCCACCACCATATTGCGGACGTAGTCGCGGGTCGAGGCCAAGTCGAGTGTCTCAGGCAGTGGTGGTACGTCCGCAGCCTCATTTGCCTTCGCAGCCTCATACAGGGCCTCAATTTCTTCTTGGTAATCACTGGTAATGGCGCGGCGCTGTGTGGTCCCCTTAGGAGTGACCAGGAAAGGTTTATCAGGCGAAGCCAGTCGGATCTTATTCTTCGATACCCTACCATACTTGGGCACGGTCTCGTTGGCTTGTTGAACCGTCGGCCATATGGCGTCAATGAAGCGGCGCTCGTCCACCATGGGGTGCGTGGGCTCCACTATCAACGCTGTTTCAAATCGATTTTGGCCAACAACTAGAGCGTGCTTGACGTCGTGATGGAGCTCGACGGTCTCTTCCAGCGAGATAGGATTGAGCTTCTCACCGTTACTTAGCACAAGAACATCATCTTTGCGTCCGTGATATCTCCATAACTCTGGACGCTCTGGATGGTGGGCAAAGAGGTCATTGGTGTGATACTCATTTAAGTCGGGGAATGAATGGAAGATGCCATGAATACGGCGGCTATCAGGGCGACGGGGAATAACAAGCTCATACAAGCCATCACTCTGAGGCTCCATCTTGACTCCATAAGCGGGATTCCACTCAAAGTAGTTCCATAGCTTTTCACCTTGAGGGACGAAAGAGCTGAGCAGCCCCATTTCGCTGGACCCAAACAGCGTAATAACCTTGGTGTCGTATTGTAAAAGGTTGCCCACCTCAGGGGCCAATGGCGCACCGCCAAAGTAGACTGCATCAAGAGTTCGGAGAACTTCACGCATCGTCGAGGACTCGCTCATGTCTGCCAGCAAGGACGGTGCCAGCATGGCGGCAGCGGGTTCGGTGGCTTCAATCACGTCGATTGCCAAATTCGCAGACATGGGCTTGTCTGGGCATAGCACAAATGGAATTTCATGGAATATGGCTTCTGTAAATGCCATCAAGCCCATTAGGTGGAACAGCGGGGTCGTTGATACAACCAGCTGACCAGGCTCGAGGTCGAAGAACACACTGGCTCGACGGCCTTTCGGACGGGGAAGATAGGCTCCGACATCCATTGTAGCGAGGAAGCCATGTGTGAGTGGTGCAGGCTTTGGCATGCCTGTAGTGCCAGAGCTGTGGATGATAATGGCTACCTCATCTTCAGCGTCTTGGTAAGTCTTGTTGAATGGATAAGGGGAGCTTTTTGAGTGGAGAAGATCTGCGAGAGGTGGAATTTCCAACGGCATTATATTGGGATGGACAGCTTGGATCTCAGAAACGCGACGTTGTTTATCTGGAGTGAAGAAAAGTTTTGCAGAATGGGTGACGGTAAGGATATGCTTGTAAGCTTCGTCAGAGAGACGATGGGAAAGGAGCAGGGGCTAAAATCCATTAGCATATCATGCAAATCACGTTCAAGACCGGCGACTTCATACCTGATACCCAGTTTTATGGCAGGCCAGGATAAAGATCAAATACCGCACATCATTACTCGCCATATACGCGACAGTCTCGGGCTGTTTGGCGCAGCCGATGCGAGACTTGATCCAGAAGGCGCACGCATCTACTGCGCGGGCAAGGTCTTCGTATACCAAGTCTCGGTACCCATCGGTCACCTCAGAGCCTTGCGGGATGCGGCCGACAAGCTTCTTCGGTGCTGACCGGGCTCGGTGGTCGATGACCGTGGTCCAGAGTCTTGTACCGGGTTGTTCTGCCATGGTTTTGAATATATCGCGTCAAGGGAACCTGGGCAACAAGTATCACTATTCAAATAGGCCGGGAATAGCTGAGTGTGAATGGTAGAACAGTTGCAAGAGGCCTTGGATAGTGAGGATTTTATATTATAATTCAGTAAAGGAAAGGGGCAATGATGGTATTTGTAGGCAAGCTGTCTGCCTCGAGGCGACAAAAACTCCATGCCGCTATCCCGTTTGCCATGCTGTATTCCCAGTTCTGTAACACAAATAAATGAAAGTGGAGCACTGCTGGCTAATGATCGAGATGCTCGTGCTACCTGTTGGCCTTCCAATGTATTCGACATATTGTTCTCCACCGCTGTAATAGGGAACGGACTGGAGCCTGTACATTTTTGGCGGACTCTGCTCTATTGACGTCAGTAATACTTGTGATGATTGCAATATGCAAGGCCGAATTTCCGCCCGAGTTATCGACGCCACCGTCAGATTTGGGAGATCCTAATGTCTTCCAATTTTCGCCCTTGTACTTTGCTCCTGGCATCGACCGCTAAGATTTGCCAAGCTGAGATAGCTTATCTTATGGTTGAAGCCTGCGGCCCGTATCCGAGCCGCCGCCATCCGTGAAATCAGCCGGCGTGGCGCTGACGCCAAGTGTTAATGCATTTGTTATTTCGAAGTCAGGAACTATCCGAGACAGACCCGGCTTGTGTGGGGCCGTTACCCAGAAGTCAAAAGAGTGACGCCGGGGGCCGAAAGCAAAGAAAACAAGAAAAGCAGGGGATAACGGATGCCGGCAATAGAAATACAGTAAGTGGGGTGGCGGGTGGTGGGGAGGCGGTTGTTTTGCAGGAAGTTGCGTGGATTTGCACCGGGACGATCGGAATTTATCACAAATCATAGCGGACTTTCTGAAGCGTCCGGAGCATATCTCCCAATTGGGCATAGTCTAAGCAACCTCAGAACGGTCCCAAATCTAAATAGCCGCCATATCTATCGTCGACGATCCTTTAAATGTTCAATACATGTATGGCAGGAGAGTTAAGATCCTCTGTAGCTTGCATTATACGGAGTCATCTCAACGGACTCGGTTTTCTTGCGAAATGACCTCGAAAGAAGCCGTTTTGTTTATCACTTCGTTACATGCTTTACTATTACTCGTTTGATAAACATAGACCAAGCAGCACTTTTACACCTAAGGCTGAGATGCAGCTATATGAAGGAGTGGTGATACCTGACGAACCAGTGGAGTAATATTCAAGCATTAAATAGTCCTCGAAGCCAAGCAAAAGCCAAACTAAATCAAATCCTCAAAAGCCACCATTTCTCACTATATGGACTGGCGCTTGTGTTAGGAAAAACGCCAATGTTCTGCACACCTGCGCAGTGAAAAAGGAAGCAAAAAGAAAAGAAAACACTAGGAATGCACATGTGCGGTTCTATCCTGCTAGGACCACCGAAGCAATCAGAAATCTTGCGCTACTTCGAAATCAGCATCAGCATTCTTACAGCTTATTACTGAATAAGCAACAGGGGTATAGTAAGGATTCGGGGCCGCAGCTATATTTGGGAGGCCTCGGCAATCCCCAGCCTATCTACAAGTTCGAAGAGGCAGATGGAATATGAATGGTGTCTGTGGAATGAGAGCCTGCAGCTCGGTCAGTAGCCAAATTAGCAAGTTGAAGTCGTGGGACAGTATTGCATATGCAGGGCGAATTGCCTAAAGGGCTACTGGGCAAGTTCAATCAACATAGAGGTCCCCACAAAGGTGCAGTTAATGCAGGGTGGCTGGCCATAAGATCAATGCATTTCAAAATAGCTGAATCCGAATTGATCAACGCGTTTTGATCGAGATATCTTGATGGCAATTTAAATAGTAGCCGACCATGTGCCGGATCCGGTTGCGCCGTGGAAGCACTCTGAACCCTTTTCGGGAAACCGGCGGAAAACCACCAGGAAGTCACCGGGAAACACACTGGGTCAACTCAGCCTCTTGTTTCTTTCCGAAGACTCCGAGAAAACTGGAATTGCAAAGCCCCGCCAGGATCTTGGTGACACGCTAGCGTAAATGTATGGAGATCGCAGGTCACTGGTGCTCCGAGCGGAAATTACATTGCAAAGACCTCTCCTAGATAGTTGGTACGAGGAGATGGCGATTATATCACTCTGGCAGTCTTTCAGAGTGGAATTTCCATTCTTTGCTAGGATCCCCGCATCCCTCGAGAGCCTTGGTAAGGGAGAATTTGGACATGATAATCAGTCTGGGTCCAATTTCTCACTGGCCGGTGCCTGCCGGTTAAAGTCTTTACAATGGTCAAAAGCGGCCATTCAGTACGTCATCAGTACGGCCTGGTCTTAACCAAAAGATAGTTCTCTATTTTCGTTGACTGCGGAGAACGCACATTGAATCAGCATACCACAATCATGCAACATTCGAATTTGCGAACTGTTGTCGAGCAACACCGGCCAGACCTCGACCGTTACGAGGGCATTTACCGGGAGATACATTCGTTGCCAGAGTTGTCAGGACAAGAGGAGAAAACATCAAAGACAGTGGAAACTCATCTTCAGGAGCTTGGATTCGATGTTCATGTCAAAATTGGGGGCTACGGAGTCGCGGGAATTTTGAAAAATGGCCCAGGCGCCACCATCTTACTGCGGGCAGATATGGACGCCTTGCCAATGAGAGAGAATACAGGTCTCCCCTATGCTAGCAAAAGAGAGGTCAAGGATTCAGAAGGAAACGTGAGGCCCGTAGCCCACGCCTGTGGACACGACTTTCACGTCGTCAGTTTGATGGCTAGCACCGCTCTACTTTGCTCTGCTAAAAAAGACTGGTCGGGCACCTTAATTTGCGTGTTTCAGCCGGCCGAAGAAACGCTTTCGGGGGCCCGCGCGATGATTGATGACGGACTGTTCGATAAAATTCCGAAGCCGGATCTGGTCCTCGCGCAGCACGTCATGCGTATGAGAGCCGGACAAGTGAGCGTTCGCCGCGGTCATTTGCTGACGGCTGCGGACTCGTTTGAAGTCCGGATTAAGGGACAGGGAGGCCATGCATCTGCACCTGACGCGTGTATTGATCCCATTGTGATGGGTGCCGCCGTTGTTTTGCGCCTGCAGACAATCGTGAGCCGCGAAGTTAACCCTCATGATCTGGCGATCGTCTCATGTGGAAGTATCAATGCCGGGTTCAATGCCAATATTATCCCGGAAGAATGCGTCATTCACGTAAACATCAGGACGTATAACCCTCGAACGCGACAGCGGGTCATTGAGTCGATCAAGCGGATTGTTAAGGCCGAATGTCTGGCATCGGGTGCCCCTACGGAACCTACAATCGTGCATTTGACATCGGTCCCTGCCACGGTGAATGACAACAAAGTCGCTACAGCCTTAGAGGAGGTTTTTAGCTCATACTTCCAAGAAAATTTTGTGGAGAGCGAGCCGGCCACCGCTAGTGAAGACTTCTCGCTTTTGGCAGCTGCTGCGAACGTTCCGTACGTCATGTGGACGTTTGGTGGCATCGATGAAAAGGTCTGGGACGATGCAGTCGCGAATGATGCGATCAATAAGTTGGGCGGGAATCACTCCCCTTACTTTGCACCGGTGCTAGAACCAACTCTCAAGACGGGAGTAGATGCAATGTCTATCAGTGCACTACATTTCCTGCAGAAGAAGCCCTGATGTCCTATAGAATATAACTTCCCGGGCAGGGCTCGCTAATATAAGCATAAGCATAATACGAGAGCAGCAGTAGCTAGAGACGATAATAGTAATAGTATCGCTTTACCTTAAGGAGGAACTAAGGCTCTTAGTTCATCCTTAAAAACCATAAAATGGGGGCAAATGGGGCCCCATCAATGGGCCTGGCCCATTTTTAAGGTAAATGGGGGCCCCATTTTAAACCCACCCCACCCCACCCCACCCCAACCCCAACCCCACGTGCCGAAGCCTACTACTGACTTAGCTACTCCCGCACTTTTCTCGGGCTATTCGTAGTAAATGGATTAGACTGCTTAGTGAGTGCCTGGTGAGTGCTTAGTGCGTGCTTAGTGCGTGGATTAGGCTACTTAGTGAGGGGATAGGGCTGTCCCTACACTCACTAAGTACTTACTGAGCACTAAGAGGGTCAATGTGGCCATCGCATGACACGGTGATTTCTCACCCGCTCTCACCCTGCTACTCATCCTGTCTATTGCACACTCACCCTTCTCGCCCCTGGTCCCGCGACGCTAAAGCGGCTCTCACCCAGTTCTCGCCCTGGCGGTACCCACCGGATTACCGGCGCATCGAGGCAACACATAAATACATCACTCGTACGCTTTTGCTCTATGATTTACTTCAATGTGAAGTCAAGCACATACGACCATAGGGTGTGGAGAACAGGGCTTCCCGTCCGCTCAGCCGTACTTAAGCCACACGCCGGTTAGTTAGTAGTATGGTGGGTGACCACATGCGAATCCTGACTGTTGTATGTTTTTGTTTTGTTCTATTTTTATGCCCCGTTTCGGTAATTACTTTAGGCGCCCTAGTGGTGACGGCTCATGAAGACACTTGAGCATCCACACAGTCAATATTTGATTGAGAACTTCATTTCTTGAGGAACGCTGTATCACAGAGGGTAGGCTTCACTTTCCTGGATCCTCTTCTTCGTTCCTCGCCGTTCCCTGCAATAGTGTGTGCGTACCACTTTTCTTCTCTTGGTACCTTTGATTCTCTCGTACCCGTCAAGCAAGGTCACCGTCTGTGCTCAGTAAACAGTCGAAATGTCTCCACATGTATCACTCGGCAGAGCTACGCCCAGTAGCTGCGAAGAACAAGGTCGACTCGAACTTGAAAAACCAACGGGGATTCCCAGAAAGCGGCACTCGAGCTTGGATGGTAGTTCTGGGAACCTTTTGTGTTAGCTTTTGGACTTTCGGATACATGAACGCTTTCGGGTAAGCTCCAGACTCCGCAATGCTACGGTTTGATACGGATACCTAACTGATGAATGGTGAAGAGTATTCCAGGATTACTACACTAAGCATTTTCTCGCCAACGAAACTTCATCCAATATTTCTTGGATTGGAACTGTGCAGGTTTGCTTTCTCCTCTCTGGTAGCATTGTTGGTGGGCCATTGTTTGGCCGATACGGCGCTTCGGTAAGGACGTGGAACGTCGTCTTGTTAGCAACCGAGATCATATACTGACTGCAGTACGCATTTTAGATCATCCACGTGCCCTCGGTCACAATAGTGCCGTCAGTAATGATGCCCTTCCTGTTCAAGAAGTACTATCAATTTATGCTTGCCCAAGGTGTCTTGGGTGGGACTGCTTCCGGCATGTTGTTCGCCCCCGTCATGACATGTGTGAGTCTCGGGGTCTTCTATCGGAGGTATCGTGTTTCCCATTGCTTTGAGCAAGATGCTGAAAACCGAATACTTGGGGTTCGGGTGGTTCGTCCGAATTGTGGGCTTTATCGTCTCGTTCATGGTATTGATAGGGATAGCAACTGTGAGAGAGCGACTTCCTCCTCGTCGCCGTAAAATCCTTCTGCCGGCAGCCTTTACTCGCGCTCCTTACACTCTCGTCACACTCGGGATCTTCTTCATGATGTGGGGGCTCTTTACTCCATTCTTTTATCTGCCGCAATATGGACAGTCTCTTGGCATGGACCCGCAGCTCTCGTCTTACATTTTATCAACCCTGAATGCTGGCTCCGTTTTTGGCAGAATATTGCCGGGGATAATTGCGGATAGGATTGGTCGCTTCAATATCTTGAGCCCACCTGCTCACCCCCTGCTCACAGCTCTGCTTAGTGAGCAGGTGAAATGATTTAGGGTGAAAGGACTAGGATGCTTGGTATTAGGAGATATACATGACTTGGCGATCTCGCAGTTTCTGGAAAGTCAAATGCTCATTTGTCGGAAGCTTCATTGTCAGGCAAATGAACAGAGGCTGGGTACAGTATTTCCGGAAATCGGTGTTACCACCTACGCTCCTTCGTTGTTTCCCCATCCCTAAATAGACTAAACTCCATTTGGATATCGAACTAAGTAACAATTTCCGGTTTTTTACTAATACAGATATTTTACACACGCGTATGGGAGATACGAATACATTGCTGGAACCTTCCCGAGAAAAGTCACATTCTTGCTGCGTGTCCACTACCTTGTCGTATATCAACACATTACTATTCACGATTTAATATATTTCCCGAAAATCCTCAATGCACCACCAGTCGGAAAATATACCATGGCATCTGCTTGCCTCAAATCTTTACTGGGCCCCGGGTGAGCTTGCATCGCAAATTCGCGGCTTGAACCTTCCTCGGCTTCCCGGCAAACTGAAGGACAAAAAAGGCTGCGCGTGCGGTGTCACTAACTTGCACCCAAAGTCCCCTGCTCCTAAATCTTCTGATCAAGATGAATTCGCTCAGGCCTTTGCACAGGCCGTGAAGGATGATTCGAAACGCAAGCGAGGCCAGTACCCGGAGAATTACAGCCCCCCCAGTCCCAGTGATGTTCTCTTGGGGGATGAGCTCGTTGAAACAATCGAATCACATTTGTCGGAGGAGATGAAGGAAGGGCCTAGACTTTCATATGAGCAACGAACTGCTTACGCGTTCCTTCACCCTTGGGATGTTAATGATGATTGCTATTCCTGGAGTAGTAGCAATAAGATCGGATTCCTCAATCTAGAGGTAGTGAAGATACTACTCATGCTAGGAGAGCTAGATCCAATTCTTCAGGCGTGCGCTCACCCAGACGTGGGACTTTTAGAGTGGTACTCTGCTGCATTCTGTAGTTGCATGGTAAGTGCAGTTCTGATTCTATTGTTCCAGACAATAATATTAAATCATCTTGCAGGCGAGTCCCTATGTTCTCGGATGGGATATGGTCCTAGGTAGTGCTCTGTCAGCCTACATTGCACTCAACATCGCTCTTTGTTTCCCGCAAATCTGTGACCCGACAGCGGGTAGAAATGATGAAACCGACTATCGCCATACAGGATTCTATCAGTACGTGCTGAGAGAGATCACTCAATCGCTTGATCCTTCCGAAGCGACATCCTATCCACATCAGCAGTTTTTTGGAATTCCCCGCGACCACTTTTGCGAAGATGATATGCATATGATGATTGATAAGAAACACTGGCTGCATCGCACGGACATTATCAATCGCGGTCACTATGGTCTACTTTCATTTGATGAGTTCCTCAACTTAGAAGGTCCAATTACTGATCAATATCAGCCACTGGAATCTGATGTTGAACTAGTGAAACAAGAACTCCTTTCTAAAAGCTTTCCCCTCGAGATTGTCCTTTTGATCATGAATTTCGCCGATTATAAAGCCAAAAGGGTTCTCAAGGTCCCGCATGATCCCCTCCATCCTGCCAACAGAGCCGAATTGAACCAGTATCTTGATCAATGCTGGCAAATCATTATTGGCTGTGACATCATGAGCCACGCATTGGGGGATACGATTGACTGGCAAGAAGAAATACATAATCACGTTAAAAAGCTTTTTCACAAACCGGACAGACCCTCCTGGATGAGCCAAGGTGGTCCGATAACGGGAAAGAAATGTAGTGGTTCGGAGCAGATAGACAGTATGTGATAAAACATATTTTCCGGTATTATGATAGTACCGGTAATTTACGATAAACTCCCAAAATCACTGGCATCTTCTAAGAGTGGTTTGGCTTTTATTGGCATTAGGGTTCGAGAAACAATCAAAGAGTGTAGGATGTGACACCGAATGCTGGAAATACTGTACTGTATTAGCTTCAACTGTATAATTACGACTTCACTTCTTGAAGGAAGCAGCAGGGGAGCAACCGTTGAAGTTTTCGATCCAATGTTCAGAAAATAGGTATACCAATGAACCCAGACGGTCCAATGTGATCTGAAAGTAGAAGAAAAATACACTACAATAAAAAAGGGGTTGGTTTTTCGAATTGACACCGGCGCTTTATTCCTGCAGCATCTGCACCACCCTTTTGTGACCTCTAGATGGTGCGGCCTGGAGAGCATTGTCAAAACATCAGCCCTGGGCGTTGACATTAACGCCTTTATTTAGTAACACTTACACCACCTTTTCATGGTTTCTAGATGATGCGGCCTGAAGAGTGTTGCCATAACATCCGCCTTGGGCGTTGACATCGGCACCTTAATCTACTAACATCTGCACCACCTTTTTATAACCACTAACTGATGCGGCTTGGTAAGCATTATCGTAGAATCCGCCTTAACCTTGACGAGACGCGTTTCTGTGCGAGAAGTGGTGCCACGGCGACGCATTTGGAGGGTCGATTCTGGAACGTCAAAGACGCGTGCTGCTTGAAAAATAGTGCATAATACTTTCTTCTAGTAGGCTTGGATTGCAAGGACAGTTCGACCCTCTTGTTCGAGCAATTTCTGACATTTTGGACGCGAATGGGTGGCATGGTGGGTGGTTGAAGAAGAGAGGTATTGTGAATTACTAGATTTCAGATGGGGTGCGCAGCTCGTTTACTGAATACGTTAACTATTAGTTAACTAACTTAATTAAAAAGGATTACTAATAGCTTTTTTTCTTTGAAAAGTCAGGTAGAAATCAGGCGCCTATGGGTCCCTATGGTTCCCTACAGGATGGTTAGGCATGGCCTATAGTAAAGATTTTTTTCATCCCATGGTTATGGTCTTGAATATTAGTCCCATAGACTAGGATATTAAGGTCTAGTTCAATCTGGGTTAGGTCCGGGTTATATTATTTATATTATGCGCAATTTCAAGTACAACAAACCTCTGGAGCAGCCAATTTATAGTACCTTAAGAGTGTTATATAATATTCAACCTACTAGATAGATTATATCATTATGAAAATTCACTTACCTAAGTATTAGTAAGAATTTAAGTCATAATTTACTATATTTACTATAGTATTTTGGGGTGGCCACTCGCTTACCGATTACGTTAAAAGCCAGGTAATAATAACTAATATAGACCTAGAGCTATAGGCGGTGGTCCGGGGTAGTATGTCAGGGCGCGGGCTGGCAGGGTTGTAATAGGAGGAGATCGACAGGATCAGAACGTATCCAGAAGGATTCTAATTGATCAGGTGGCAGGCGGGGGCAGACTAGCGTAAGCTTTTATACAAGACGTAGCTCGAAGAGCTATAACAGGGTCTAGGATGGATGTGTAGATAAACAGACTAAAGATCACGTGCCCGTGATCTTCCTTATCGGTCCTGGCGGGTCCGGGCGGACCCTTATAGTTCACACCGTGACATAGTATGAGATTTTAGTAGAATCATAATATAAAGGGAGGGATTAAGTCCACCATACCCAGATATTCGCGATTGGCCCTCCAATGAAATCGCCGATAGATCCTGGGTCCAGCTATTTACTCCGTACACGGGTGATAATATTTACTCTTAGCCTCCAAACACCACACATGCTATTTAGTGCTAAATCCAGGGATTTATTTAACCTAGCATTAGTAAGCATAGCGCAATTTAAGGTTCACACTTCATCAAGGTAGATTCCCGGTCTATTAGGGAGTAGGAGTGGGGCGTATTTACCGCGCCAGTTCGGGGTCTTAAAACATTTCCAACATTTCTCTCATCCAACTCTTCCCTCTTTTAGCAAGCAGCCTTCAACCCTGAACTCTCGGATTCTATACAATCCTCAACCCCCAGCTGAGCGCTTCGCTGTGACTTCTTGTCCCCGAGGCAAGATTTTCAGTCAAAATGTCCATCACGGCCCTGCCAGTCGAGTTGATGTCTAAGGTCTGTAGCTATCTACAGCCCTCTGAGTGGCGAGAACTCAGATTATCATGTCGCACATTGTACAAGTCATCATTCGCGGGATTCACTGGTCGCTTCTTTGAAAGAATTCACTTCATCGTGACAATCGATAGCCTTGGGGAATTGGAAGCCCTCGCCGAAACAGATGGTATTCGAGAACGAGTTCACGAGCTGTGGATGATCCCCTCCGTGTTTGATGGCTCCCATGCGGCAAGCGAACATGCTATTTTCGAATTTGCCGTGTCATCGAAAAGTTGTCAGCCGGTATCTGGCGACGAACTCAAGGCTCGTTTTTCAACATACAAAGCCTTAGTTGCGGATAACTCAAGCCTTCTAGAGTCGGAGAATTTCAGTACGCGTCTGCGTGGGTGCTTAGAAAAGTTCGATAACCTTGACACGATCGGACTTGCACATTATTCGACGAGCTTCTTACTCGACCCACGACAAGAAAGAGTTCGTTTCCTTGGTTGGCGCCGCCTTATCAATCAAATCGACTTCCGATTCCGGAGTAAGAACCTCCAGCCGCTTCATGGTAGCGGAAGCGTAATGGGAAAAGTTAACTCTCTGGCCGCGTCGAGGCTTTTGCAGGCACTAAACGGGACCAATCGTAAGATCAGGAAGTTGCAGACTTGTAATCCTGATTACTGTGGTAATATTGGCCCAGAAATACTTCTCGCAGAAGAGCAATACAGCTCTGTTCAATCCACTTTGAATGATTTAGAGGACCTCCATGTTTGCACAGCTTTCAGAACCACAAAACGAGCTCATATTATGGATGCACCGACTTGGGTCACAATGCTTATCCATGTTGCTCCCCGCCTTGAAAGACTTACTATCTCGCAAGACTATTACTTTGGAGAGCTTTCTAGCAAAATCCAATTTAATCGCCTTAAAGAGCTCCACCTCCATAAGACTCGGATCAATTCCGAGGATTTGAAATCATTTCTCATGAAAGCCAAGGGAACCCTCACTGTTTTCACACTATTTGAGGTGATCATGGAAGGTATCTCGCCATCATTGTTGCCAGACCATTCATCACTTTGGTATTCGCCTACCCCAAAATGGCTTTTGCGATCTTCAATCCCGCCTTCTGCGACCTCAACCCCAACAGCCTACATTCCAACTTCCTCTGCCTACACTTCGACGTCCTCCGCCTACACTCCAGCCCCGATAGCAAACACTTCAGTCTCAACTCCTTATTATGCCCAACCAGCTGGACAGCTGCTATCCGGACGAGATTACGCCCCTTCAACACCCTACATACCCTCTACAGATCGTGAGGATGCTCTTTGGAAGTCTGTTTGGAACTTTTTCGGCGAAAACCTATCGCTACAGAGTTTCTCCATGGCGAAGATCGCGGACGGTACCTGTCAGATCTCTATTCAAAAGACGGATGGCTTGATTGAGCCTAGTGAAAATGCTATTTTTGATGCTGAAACTGCTGGAATGTCGTTCCGTCAATGGATCGACCAATTCACCTCGATGCATTTACTGGATTCGCCTAGTCCTACAATGTGGCCCGATATCGATCAAAGTAAGCAAGCCGAAAAGTTGAGCTTTTCAAGAATAATTTTAATGAAATTTAGAGGCGTGGTCCAACAAAATGATACATACAAACAGCAGCTCCGTGAGCCCTGCCATATGTGACTGTGAGAATGTAGCTAGAGGATGCGATTTTGAATGTAAGTGAGTATTAAAGCCACACATAAGATCATCCCTCATAAACATGTACTATATTATTTACTTCAATGTGACTTCAAGTACATACGACCATAGGGTGTGGAGAACAGGGCTTCCCGTCCGCTCAGCCGTACTTAAGCCACACGCCGGTTAGTTAGTAGTATGGTGGGTGACCACATGCGAATCCTAACTGTTGTATGTTTTTTTGGTTTTTGTTATTTGACAATGCCGACTCACCAAAGACAGAAAGAGTTGAGCAATCGGCTTTTGGATTGGATGAATGCTTGCCTGATCGAAATTTGAGCCAAGCAGCCCGATAAAAGAGGAAAGGTCATGTGGAACAAACCATTCGTTTATAGATGAAATAGAAAACACTTGTTTAAGTAAGTGAGGCTTTCGTGCAGAAGCAGTGGGTTGCATGGTATCGGGGTAGCTCACGCACGCCATTAGTCTTCTGTGGACTGCGCTCAGTAAGCAAAAGCCGCGGGATGGGTGAGCACTTATACGCAAAGAGAAGCTAGAAATTAGCAAATGAAATTCGGTGTGTAGGAACTAAAGAGCATCAAAGTGATTCAGCAGGAACGGACGTGAGATAGTATTTGACATGTGTATTCTTCAGAGCCAGAACCAGGTCACTCCAAGCCCCAACCTCCACCGCCTGGACTGTTGACCTGCATAATCTCCCCAGCTTCTAGAGAGAGAGCGGCTTTGCCACCTAGTGATATCTTCTCAAGTACCGTTCGGTCATCATTCCACTTGAACACATAATTCTTTCCAACTTGTCCGGACCGACCTCCATCCATGCCATACGGCGCGAAGACACGGCGATCACTGAGAATGCTGAACTTCAGCGGAACCCGAGCTTCAACTTCCCGCACTGCACCATCCCCACCTCTATACTGACCATTACCGCCCGTCCCAGGATTGATGGCATGTTTACGGATAATGACAGGTGTCCGCTTCTCCACAACCTCCGCATCAGTGATCTTTGTGTTGGTGGAGTGTGCCTGGATAGCATGCTCTCCATGCCAACCCGGACCTGCACCACAACCCCCTCCGACTGTCTCACCATAGCTCCACCCAGGCTCAATAGCACCGGTGTGGGGATTTTTCCCACCCATTCCCCAACCAAAGCTGTTCGCACACCCGGAAAACGCAGCACAACATTCAAATGCCTTCAAGATTGTATCGATGACTCTCTGGCTTGCTAGGGTACTACCGCAGATTGCAACGGAGGCACTGGGTCGTAGGATGGAGCCGTGAGGAATCTGGATATCTATGGGCGCGAGACATCCATCATTGAGAGGAATATCGACATCAACTAGACAGCGAATACTGTATATCACAGCGGAATGGGTGATGGAGATCGGGCAGTTATAGTTACCCCACATCTGAGGACCAGTGCCCGCAAAATCGAAGATTGCGCCACCCGACTCGTCGATTGAGATAGATACCTTGATCACAGTCCCGTCATCAAAGCTGTCACTGGCTGTTAAAGGCATGGGCTTGGATTGGGCAACCTTTTTGAGATAGTCTCGAACCGCGACCTCCGAATTCATTTGAATAGCGTTCATATAACGAGATACGAAGCCGAAGCTGAATTGAGAGCACAGGCTTTGCAACAATAATATACCACGTTGATTCGCGGATATTTGAGCTTTGATATCAGAAATGTTGTCATCCAGTCGACGAGTCGGACTACAGCCGGGGAAGTCTCCTGCTGCTAAAAATGCTTTGCGCACATCATATTCGAGGAAGTTCCCACTGTCGACAATTTTCATTGAGCGGACATTGAAGCCCTCTTCCCACAGCTCCTTTGAGCCGGGCATCATGGATGTGATTCCAAGACCGCCGATGTCGGTATGATGGCCCCGAGCTGCAACATAGAACGCAACACTGGGCTCTCCATCCACAAAGACGGGGGTGATGACTGTCAAGTCTGGGAGATGGGTTCCACCACACTCAGGATGGTTGCTCAGAAGAACATCACCGGGCTTGAGTTTGCCCTCCCAAAGGCGATGTTGATATTGGATTGCATATTGCATACTTCCAAGGTGGATGGGGATATGTGGGGCATTTGCGACCAATTTGCCATCTCGCGAAAAGATGGCACAGGAGAAGTCCAGGCGCTCTTTGATACTTGTGGAAATGGATGTACGCTGCAGTGTATGGCCCATTTGTTCGGCGATTGACATAAAGCGATGGGATAAAATGGACAATTGAATCGAGTCGATATTTTCAGAGATTGAAGGGATGACATCTTGAGAAACTGTAGATCTCTTCTCAAGCATAACATGATCTGGAAGAAGATATGCATCGAAGTTGGGCTCGACAAAGATGGTTTGGGTAGCATCGATGAGCAACGCTGGGCCTTGCAACTGACTAGGCCTCTCAACGGCATCCAACTTGAAGACGGGTATTTCTTGCCATGTGCCGTGAATGAAAGTACGTTGGTTCTCTTTTCCTTGCAGATATTGAAGGTGACGGTCCTTCACGTCTTCCAGTAATGGGTATGGAGATTTGGTCTCCGCGAAAATACCACTTCGACCTACACCGCGGACCTTTACTGAATCGACATGAACTTTTCGATCAAGTTGGAAGGCAAATTCCCTCAAGTGAGTGGTCTCAAAAGACTTGCCGTAGTCATCATTTTCAGGCTTTGGAACGACAATGTTGGTGTCGGTGCCTGCGTATCTCATACTCAAAAATTCCTCAAAGACAGTGGTGAGGATATCTGCTCCTTGAGAAAGAAGTTCTGCTTGCACTTGAGCTTTGAGTGCTTGTATTTGAGATCGTATCTTATCAAGCTCATCCAGATGGAAAATTCCAGTGAAGGGCGCGGTCTTTTCAACTTGCAGATCAGCCTGAGATATCCCAACTGCGGATAATAGCGAGGAATGTTTGTGAATGAGGATCCTAGAAATTCCAAGCTTATTTGCAATAGCACATGCATGCTGACCACCCGCTCCACCAAAGCTGACCAGGTTGTGACTGCTTGGTGCAAAACCACGAACTTCAGTGGCATTGCGCATCGGTCGAGTCATTGTTTCATTTGCGACACCAAGGAATCCCGAAGCAACTTCTTCTGGTGTAAGGCTTTGTCCTGTCTGTTGATTGATCTCAAAGGTGATTTGATGGAATCTGCGTCTTGTAATTTCACAGTCCAGACCTTGATTAGCCTCTGGTCCAAAGATAGCCGGAAAGGAAGCCATGACTAGTCTTCCCAAGAACAAATTTGCATCCGTAACCGTGAGTGGACCGCCTTTTCGATAACATGCGGGCCCTGGATGAGCACCAGCACTCTCTGGTCCAACCACGAAGAGGCCGTGCCGAGCAAAAAGCATTGAGCCTCCTCCAGCTGCAACAGTTGCAATGTTGAGCATCGGTACTGTGATCTTTCGACCTCCCACTGTGGTCTCCGTCAGGTAATCATACTTGCCATCATATCGGCAAACATCTGTGCTGGTACCGCCCATATCGAACCCCAAAATGGGCGTTCCTTCAGAGGGATCATAACATGTCTGTGCGATACCCACGACTCCTCCAGCAGGTCCACTGAGCAGAGCCTCGTTCCCTCGGAATTTGGCCGCTTGTCTTAGACCTCCATCTGATCCCATAAACTCCACAGAGCGCGGCAGACTACTGAATCCAGATTGGAAGGCCTTGACATAGTCCTTCACGATAGGATGAAGGTATGCTTCTGAACAAGCAGAGCTGCTGCGTTGAAGGTATTTGATAACGGGGCTGACTTCCGATGCCTTAGTGATATGCTCGAATCCCATCTCCTTCGCTATCTCGGCAATTTGATCTTCGTGATCGGTGTGAAGATATGAATGCAGAAGTGAGATAGCCAGAGAAGTGTATCCCAACGACCGAAGCCCGCCTAGAACCTCGCGAACATTTTCAGGATCAAGTCCCTTCAGAATGCGAATCACCTCCCCACTTGGAGTCTTGACCAGCGCAGGATCTACGATCTCCGCCGACTTATCCAGCGGACATGGATTGAGGTCGTAGTCCTCAATAGTGATACGCTCATCTATCTCAACCGAGGTAGCATGCAAGGCAGGCGGCTTTCTGACATTCAAGTCGAATAGCTTTGGCCGTGTCTGGTCATCGATTATGCAGACATCTCTGAATCCTTTGGTGGTAAGTAAAGCAAACTCACGCCCTTTCCCCTCCAGCAACGCATTTGTTGCTATAGTGGTACCAATGCGGCAAGATGCTATCCTGGACCCATCGAGCTTGTCTTCAATGGGGAATTGCTGCTTTTCAATAATCTCCAGTGCTCTTCGAATGGCTTCTGTTGGAGCATCACGATAGTTTTGCGGGTCCTCGGAGAGTAACTTGAAAACTAGATCTTCGCGACCAGCCACTTGTACCAAGACATCGCAGAACGTGCCTCCCCGATCTAAATGGCTGTTAGCGCTGGTGTATCTGCATATCAAAGTGCAAATCACGCACCAATGGATATGTTGATGTCAGGAGCAGCCATAGTTTCTCGGCGAAATGAGAGATCGGGATTGTAGAGCCAGTCAGAACCTATCAAATCAACAATCTGCAGACCTTATAATAATTTTCACATGCACGAGGGATGCCACGATGCCTTTTTCAAGGGCTTGGCTTTCATATACGCCATCAAATCAGATAGTCCTTAAGCGGAAATTAAGATCGGAGATGCCCCGATCGCCCCACAGGAAAAGACCCCGCGCAAAGGCAAGAGGAAGGAAGTGCTCAGTGACCGAAGTCAATTACAAACGAGCCGAGCGTGATTCTCATCTCTTGACAAACATGAAAATGTTTTTTGATCTCAAACATCGTGCCATGGTGCGGTTTAGGGCGTGTATGGCGTGATCGTGCGTGGAGATGAATGAAAAGCTTCATTTTAGTGCACATCTTGTATCCAACACTAATTTATGACAGATGTTGTCGGATCAATTCGATGACCTCCGCATTCTTCTCCACATGTACCCCGTGATTAGCCCCTGCAATGACTTCCAGCCGTGCTGAGGGAACTCTTAAAGCAATATCTCTCGATAGCTGTGGGGGACAAATCCAGTCCCGCTCGCCGACCAAGATGAGAGTATTTGCCGTGATGGATTGAAGCTGATCTGTATAATCAAAGAATTTCTCGTCATCGGAATAGAGGTCATCTTGGTTTGCGTGAGCGTAGTTCCTCAAAGTTCATCGCGAGGCGAAAGAAACTTACTGTGCGACTTGGCATAAAAAGCCGTTTGGAGGTTGCTTTCAAGAGCGGACTCTGCGTCAAACTGCTCGCTATATAGAGGAGATGCGGCATACATGACGAGTCGAAACTCGAGATCGCTGTCGAAACGTCCAAAAACCTTGTCTCTAAGGAAGTTGATAGAGAAGCTAGGGGCTCTGGATGCTCTCTGTTCGAGAGTTCGAATGGCTGTTTCTTCGTCTAGATCTAATGTTAGCTCATATTGACTAGATGTTCTTCGAGATAACTTACGGTGATATGAAGCAGCAGTCCCTCGTAGAATCAAATGGGACACACACGACGGGTACGTGATGGCATACTGCTGAGCCAGGAATCCACCGAAACTGCCACCACAAATAATGCAAGGGTCATCTCCTGCGAATTTCTGTCGTATGCACTCGATATCCTCGACTAGTTGGTGGAATGTGTATGGCTCTGTTTGCGAACTTTGACCATGTCCTCGAAAGTCAAAAGATAGTAGTCGAAAAGATGTGGATAAAGGTGAATATGCTTTGAAATCAGATCGGTGATCGCCTTTGAACTTGCAAATAAACCAATTAATTACTCCGAATGACTCTTGTTGAGGAGCGACTTACCAAAACCTCGACCACCATGCAGAGTAATTATGAGAGGTGCATCTTCAGGGCCGATTAATCGATAAGCTAGTTGTGCCCCATTTATGGACGCGTATTCAACCATTGTCACCGTCGAGCAAGACCAAGAGATCGCAGCACAGGATATCCGGTATCTGTGAGTAAGAGTAAGCACGATGAACAGGATGTATACAAATAATGTGAATGGAGACGTTATCTCTCGTCGGCCCCACGCCGTGAGCTATGTCCACATTAGGAAATGATCGTACAAAGCTTCCCCTCATCTGCAGGACATATCCTCGTCAATCCCTAATTAAATGTCGTGATAAGCTGAAAGCAGTTTTTGCTTTGAATATGTACGGCGGACTCATTGGGTCTAGACACTCACCTCTTGCAGCCCACTGCGGCGCCAAAACAATCTTAAACATGTCATTCCCCCTGCCGAACCCAATCTTTGTTTACCTACAGAGTTATCGCCATGGCAAGCTTAATGCAAAAAGCTGCGGCTCACAGGCCAACCACGCCAGATAGCACGCATCGAGACGACCAAAAGCGCAACAAAAATAACCTCACCGAATCAATTCATAGTCGACAGGATTCAGGCATAGCATTCAATGCTGCCTCGTCACAATCCAAGAAGAAATGGTTTCACTGGCACGAGCCAGGCACGTCAAAGGCCGACAAAAAACTCATTTTCAAGCTCGACTGGTTCCTACTCAGTTACAGCTGTTTATGCTTCTTCATTAAGTACCTCGACCAGACAAATATCAGCAATGCATACGTATCGGGCATGGAAGAAGAGCTCGGCTTCGGACCTGGCAATGAACTGAGCTGGATGAACACATACTTCAGCATCGGCGTTATAATTGGGGGTCCAATCAGCAACATTGTTCTAACCGTCGTTCGACCACGCATTTGGCTTCCCAGCTGTCTACTCGTATGGTCACTCTTCGTTTTATTCCTATTTAAATGTCAAACCGCATCACAGTTCTACGGCTTGAGATTCTGCGTTGGATTACTGGAATCTGCCGCATGGCCGGGTATTCAGTACGTGCTTGGTTGCTGGTATAAACGGTCTGAGCTGGCATCTCGAAGTGGCCTTTTCGTTATGTCCGGCGTGCTGGGTCAAATGTTCTCAGGATATCTACAGTCAGCCCTCTTCGACGGAATGGAAGGTAAAGGTGGATTATCAGCTTGGAGATGGCTTTTCATTTTCGACTTTATCCTTGCTGTTCCGGTGGTTCTATACGGCTACTTCTTCTACCCGGATACGCCGCAAAATACCAAAGCATTCTATTTGACCGAATGGGAAAAGAATCGTGCCCGCGAAAGAATTGAAGAAGAGGGCCGCACACCAGTCGGGAAGATGGATTCATCAGTATTGAAGCGCATCCTGCAATCCTGGCAGCTGTATGCTTTCTCCATTGCATATGCTCTGTGGTCCCTGACCTGCGGGTCTTATGTGATGCAATACTTTGAATTGTGGCTGAAAGCTCTGAAGACATATTCGGTCCCGCAAATCAACAATATTCCTACATCAATGGGAGCTGTTAATTTTGCGTTCATGGTGACGACAGGTATCGTTGCTGATAGGATTGGTCGCCGGGGACCGGTTTTCTTCGGTGTCGGGTGTCTGTTGACGTTCTGTTATGCCGTATTTACCGCATGGCCTGAGTCCGAGGGACTCAAAATGGCTGCCTTCATTCTCACCGGCTGCTACGGGTGTTTTACACCGCTTCTGGCTGCGTCTGTGAATATCTCATGTGGGAATGATCAGCAGCTGCGAGCGTTCGTGATGGCATTTATGGTCAGCCTTGGTTCTGCTGTTGTCATTCCCTTCCAGCAACTGCAGTTTCCCAGTGGAGAGGCGCCGACGTTTTCAAAAACTCATGGCTGGGTTAGTGGACTCGTCTTTGTCATAGCCTTGACCATGTGGACTGGATTTGGAATAGAATTTGTGGAAAGGATCATGACCCGCTCAAAAAGGAAGAGATTGGTTGAAAAGGGTAACGGGGTTTAGGTTACAAAATCATAGTCGGATTATAGAAGACTACCTATAAATCATCTAGCATGTTACAGAAAACATAATCTAGTATGTTACGGAGAACATAATTGAAACTTCATTGCAAGCATAGCGGGGCAATGGACGAGATATCAGCGGAATTACTAGCTGCATGGTGTTCTTATCCATATCGGAACGCCATTCCTGAGTTCGAAATCATTGAAACAGCTAGCAAATCTATGTGTGGATGGCAGTGGAAAGAAATGTGACAAAAAGTGCAAAATAAGAAAGGACGTGTTGTAAGGCACGATCAGTGTGAGTGTCATCCGAGGTCTACCTGGGTATCCAGACCAAATGGTCGTTGCGCAAGGTAGTGATTCTTTCTTAAGTTGCCAATCTTGATAATTCTGAAGTCCCTACGGTCAACCAGAATCTTCAGTCTCAATGTACCAAAATCCTGCATCCGATTTTCGCCATGATGCTAAAGCCTAGCTAATACCAAGAATCATCCATATAGGTGCAATTGGTGGTCAGCGTCAAAGCTGCATTCATCGTGTAGGGGCCGTCACTATGGTTAAAGCCTTGGTTCAGCGACATAATCTGCCCTGTAGTCACTCCAAACTCCCGAGCAACATCGACAAAGGTGCCATAGTGAAACTCAAAGGTGCGCAGGATACACTCAGTGTTCTCACAAAGGGGAATCTTCACCAGCTGCCCAGATTCCAGCTCTGTGTACGGGCCTGGGTTCGAGTCGACAATATAGGCCGTCTGTGCCCCGTAGGACAAGATCGAATCAGTCGTGATATTATAACGCGCATTCGCAATTTTCTGAGGTGTATCGCCAGGCATTGTCGTGTAGACATGTGGACCGCCAACAACGCATGTGTTGGTTGTCTCGGTGTTGTTCTGATCCAGGCAGGAGTAGTCATCTGGGTGAGCCGCTATGGAGGGAATAAGAAATTTCTCTCCTGGGTAGATAAAATCTGGATCAGCCAGGCCGTTTATGCGTGCTAGATCGCAGACGCCAAAGTTGTAGGTTTGGGCGAGCTGCCAGACGGTATCGCCCTCTTCCACGTAAATTTCCTTTCCGATGGTGATATTGGCATTGACTAAAGGGTATTCAGTAGCTAGATGATGTCAGGTTGATGTTGCACAGCAAAGCTAGTAGTGTAAAGAGGATAGCCTCACTGGTACGCTCGTGTAGCAACCTATAGCCACTGGGAAAAGCATAAATGCTGTTGGAAAGAGCCAGAATGGATGTAGCCGTCACGGCTGCGTGGAAGCTCAACATTGTCAAGGTATCTTGAGTACAGATAGGTTCTTTCCTCTATGCTTACCGAGCTTAATTCGGATTATTTGACGTATTTATATTCATCAAAGGCCAGTGTATGGATGACAGAGGGCCTGCAAAGAGTGATCTCGGACGTTAGGGCAACAAGACGATCAGCAAACTTCTGTAGACGGACGCAAATGTGCCCCCGATCTCCGTTATTCCAAAATTTCCTACAACGAATGCCGTGAAATCGATCGCAAATGGACAAGGCATGCCCGACTGATAGGTCGATCAACCCGGAACTCCCAATATTCCCCACAATTTCCCCACGCGGCCCAAGCCTCTCCAGATTCGATGATGCATTTTCATGATCCGAGTATCTGAAATCGTCAATGTGAAGCCAACAGGAATTTGATGATTAGCCATCTCACCGTTCTGGAGAGGGGTAACTGTGTGCCAAGCCAAATAGTTGAAGCGGTGCAGTTGAAGATGCAGGAAAGCATCTGTTTGCTATGGAGGTAGCCTCGGACTTAATTTCTAGATTTACCCACAATGTATGATCTGGGGAACTCTAGTACTTCTGTTTCCCCACATTCAATGAATTGATGTGCTCCGCAGTAGCGGTCAATGCTGGATCATTGAATGCATTTACGTGAATACAAAGGGAGGAACGACGAGGGGCAACTCTCACTGATAGCGAAAACTTTCTCGACGGCTCTGATGAAACAATCGTGCATGCAATTTCAGCGTGTTTACAGACAACCAGCATGGTGACTCGCTGGAGAGGCTTATCCAGACCTGAATACAGAGCGGGACTGTGTGGCAGTAGTAATGGCGGAAGTGAGAAAGGCTCCTGGGATAGGAAAGGATGAAGATCGAACGCTGAAGGAAGTGCGACTGTATTGTTATTTTCCAAGCGAGTGTAAACTTGGTTCTATTGGGCACTGGCATCATCTTAATCAACAAAGCTTAGGAGCTCTTGGCAGAAGAGGCCAAAGGGTAATGCCTGTCGATCCTTGCGCCAGATCGAGCATGGCGCTGTTCAAAAACAAAGTTACTACTCCTTACTTGGTGCGTTCAAGACTATGCGTTGTTTGGCCCCACAATGCAGACGAGGGGGGTGGCATTAATATTGTTTTACCTACATCTCCTTGTTTATCCCCTTCTAATCATCGCGCTCGCGAGTTGACAATCCCACAACCGTTGACCTATCTGGCCCCGGGAATAGTGGCGTGATAAAATATTACATAATGTATATGTAGATACTTTGCTACCCTATTCTCCAATTTATAAACTCGGAAACTTCATGTACATTCTATTATAAAGACATCTAATTAAGAACAGTAGTTTGGCTGCTGCACTTGTCCTTTCAGGAATCCAGCGTCAATGAATCCCTCATAGTTCCAATAATCACCCTTATCGCCCTGTCCCGAAATAGTGGCATTACTCAAGAACTTCGAAGTCCAGTAGGAGCTTCCACGGGTATACTGCGCGAAAGCCGAGATACCCGCCTTGAGGTTCCGTTCCCTCAGAGCCAAGTCGTTGCTACCACCAGCTTCCATAGCCCATTCACCCACAAACGTGGGGAACTTTCCGTCACCAGCACTTGTCTTCGCATCAGCGCAGATGAAAGTAGGCAGGTTCTCCGAAGTCGAGTTGTCATACTGATAATAGTAGTGGTGCAAGTCGAACACGATATTCTCATTCTTGTGGAAATGCGGTGACCAGAATGTCTCAGGCTTGAAACTACCCTGGATCATAACAGGGATCAACGGATTGACGGCCTTGACATGCTCCACAACCTTATTGAAGTATTTCAGCAACCACACGGCACCGTGATCTGTCAATGCAGCGGAAGTTCCAAAGTCCGAGAAGTTGTGATTATCAGCCGGCTCATTGATGGGCTCGATACTGTATGCCTCTGGGTGACCAGACTTCTGTACGAAGTCGATAACAGCATCCACGGCCTTCATCGACCACTCCAGCGCTGTCTGATTCCACCACCAGCCCCAGTGACCCACCGCCTCACCGATGTCAAGGCCGTTCGTGCCACCGGGCAGGGAATGAATGTCGACGACGACGTGCATGTTGTGTTTCTCGATCGCGTAGTTCGCAATGCGGTGGAGGTGCTCTTGCTGCTTTCCGTGGTACATTTGGGAGCCTGGCAGGTCGATCCATGCCGCGTATGTAGTTGGAATGCGCAGGAAGGTCACACCACCGGCGGCTAGCTTGTCGATATCGCTTGTTGTGATGTAGGTCTCGTAGCGGTGCTCGAAGACTCGTGGGCAATCGGCTCCCAGATACTCACAGAGACCCCATTCTCCTAGAGCACAGAGCTCCGTGCCACCGGCGCACTCTTTGGCCCACCAGAAGGTGTCGATCGTAGATTCCTGCTCGAGCCAACCACCCAAGTTCACACCATTGGCATGGAAAGTGCGCCAATCGATGTAGCCGTGCTTGTTGGCGGCGGAGGTTCGTTCAGTTGGGTGAGCTGCAACGTGGGCTGTATAGAGGCTCAGCAGGCCGAGGAGAGAAGCGTGCGTACGCATAGTGTATTATTCAATCGCAATGTTTTCGGACCGAGAATCATCTCCGGAATGGAGCTGGTCAATTGCCATTTATAAGCTACGAACGAGCCGTTTTCTTCTTCCGGCCCCCAGACATGTCGGGATATTTCCCCCATATTCCCCGCAATTGTGGGGACATGGCAGTTCCTGGCTCGGAAAACCCTGAAGAATAATTTCAACTCAAGACCAAGCGAAGCGATTTTCATTCCCAAGTGGTACCGAAATGGAATCTTCCCGGCGGTGATCTTCTGGTGGATAACTTAAGGTCATGGTGATTCGCTCGGGTATTCCAGGACGGATTTGATCGTCAGCGGTGCCCAGAGCTCCTTGCCGAGGATAGTCGGGTAATCCGAAGAAGAAGCGTTATTAAGCCCTTATATTCCCCAGTGGATTGGTTTTCAAAGAATTCTGGGTCAGATGTATTACCCCAGAAATATTGAGATGTCCATGTGACTGCAAAGCCTAAGGTCGACCTATGCAAGACGGGCCGTTCCACCTGGACTATGATTCGCTGATAGTTATCTCCGACTGGGAGTCTGGAACATGAATGCCTAGTCAGCAACCTGGTTCCAAGTTCCCAGTTGATAGATAATATTGGGTCCGAGAGCAGGGTTTGGGTCGAGTCATTCCATGGGTTTCCATGGGATTCTTGAGCATCTGCTTAGCTTTCCCCAGGCCAGGTTGCCGTATTCCTTTAGTCAAAAACAAAAAACCAAAGATGTATCCAAGCGTCCTTCCGCGATACGGTTGTGAACTGTGATTTGCTTCTGCCGGGTGAGACCTGGCCGAATCCGGGCAAGCGGGCTATCCCCCAATCATCGATCTTGATCTGTGGCCCAGACCACACCTTATCCTTGGCAACGACATTATTGCTTCCTGTAGAGGGAGCCGCAAGCATCCGATCATCGGGAAATTGAGAACAAGTGATGAGATGAGCAGGAGTCAGTAGAGAAAATGAATTCAAATCAAATGCAATGTAAATCGAGAGAGATCAACCTAGAGTAAATATGTACAGTTGAGATGTGCACTTGAAACGGTACATGACGTGTCGCAAAAAGGGATTCCACGTCAGTACAAATCACACCATGGTCTCCGCCCCCAAAATGTTGTTCCCCCCTTTCTTTCCCCTTCTCTTGACTTCATCCTTGTTTCCCTTTTTTCCTTTCTATTTCCTCTTTCTCTCTCCCCTTTTTCTCCACCCAAAACCGACAATTAATTATTAGATTTTTCGCCACTTCTTCGTAATTCGTGTTTGGGCTACTATTTGCGGGCCCAACTTGACACGGTCGCGCATCTCGTCGACGTCCATTCCTTCCCCCCTTTCTACCGCCAACCTTTCACCGCTATCTACACAAAAAAAAAACAATACTTTTTTTTAATTACCAATAAAAGCAATATCTCCAACGATACGAATGATCCATTCTGTCGACTGAATTAACTGGAACCTTATTTATGGTCGGACTGGATTACCAACCTTCGCATGGCATGTTTCGCCTGCTACCCTGGCCCTCTGCGATCGGAGGGAACAAGATGATGTCGGAAGATGTCAAGATGTTGACCCCTAGTTGTGTCAACACCTTGGTCCCCCAGCTCAAGCGGAAGCGCTCTGACGACTCTGTGAAGGGGGCACCTGTTCCCACGAAGATCCGCACGGATGATTCAGTCAAGATCCCGTCGCTCCCGGTCGCACCTTCGAATTCTGTCGCTACCCCAGATGCGCCATCGTCTATGGCCACACCCACGCGTCCACCAGCGCAGGCCGCCGGTCGCACCACGGATGTGGATCGTCTCCGCGACACCATCACCGCCCAGTTAAGTCTGGAGGTGCTGTTGAAGCACAATGAACTGCGTCTCATCGACCAGGAAATCGCCAAATGTCAAGTCTCACTCGAACAGTTGCGCCGCTGCGCTGAGATCCCGTATCCGGGATCCAGCGTTGCGGGTATCTCGGCTGATGTGAGTTTAGGCACGGGCGCATCGGTGCTGCCTGGAAATGGCTCAGCACCTATGTCGCCTGCGCCCTGGGGTGTCACAGACGGCCCGTATTCGCGTCACTACGCGAGATGGTTGCTGCCAGACCCCCGGTTTGATGGTGAGGTCGACTCGGGTTTGTCAGCAGGTTCTGCTATCCCCGTCGAAGGCCGGTCTACTCGGGGGAACCCGGTGGACTTCAGCTCGCTGGCTGGCAAATCGCGTCCTTCGCGGGGCTCGGGTGCTCCCAAGTTGCAATCGCTGCCTAGTGGATATCCGGTCGTCAAGGAGAAGGCGGGCCCGATGATCATGCGCCGCAAGTCGGATGGCGTCTTTGTCAAGCTGACCTGTCTGGATTGTCAACGCGTTGACTTCTCCAGTACGCAAGGTTTTATCAATCACTGTCGTATCGCACACAACCGGAACTTCGCTAGTCACGATGCCGCTGCCATGGCGTCGGGCGAGCCTGTCGAGTTGGATGAATCTGGCGCCATTATCGGTGGTCGGACTGAGTCCACTGCCAGCGCTGCCGCCTCGGGACACGTTCATCCGTTGATTCATTCTTCCAACCTACCCACTCCGGCCAAGGAGTCGGTGACTCCCAAGAAACTGTCTGCGGTGAGCAACTCTGCAGTTGCGACTCCTCCGGCAACTATTCAGCGGAAGGTTGACCCACGTCGCCCGTCTGAGCCTGCTAAGGCGCACAACCCCTCGTTTCTTGCCTCGCCTGCAACTCCCCATCTCTCTGCTTTGATGAAGTCGCGTGGATTGGGGTTGAACATGGATAAGTTGGTGGAAGAGGCCAAGACTCCTGTTGATCTGAGTGGTCTCTCCGATGATGACTCCGATATAGACGAGTCAGCTCCCTCTTCTGCGAGGACCCCTCAAGACTCCCAGCAAGGTCCTCGTGCAGCACGTCATCCTATGCGTATGCCTACTGCCCAAGACGCGACCGATCAATCTGGCCGAAAGGCTCTCCAGCTTCCCGATATGACTCCGAGTCGGCCTCAGTCTCATGCGCCATACCTCTCTGATCTTGCGTCACTGTCTGCTTCAGCCCCACCGTCTGCAATGGATACTCCTCGGGATTCCATGGATCATTCAGCCCATCTCAGCCCCAATACTATGGAATCTAACCAGGCTCCTAGTTTGGTCAGCGATGATGATGACTACGAAGTGGCCTTTGACTCCGACAGCCCCAGCTCGTCTGAGGCCGAGGACAATGATGAAGATTTCCGACACATCGAAGTGCAAGATGATGAGCGCACCAGTGCTCCATCCGCTCCTGCAGAGTCCAAGCCTGGCCCATCACTGGCGAACCCGATGTCACAGCCTGCAGCCCCTCTCCCCAAACAGATGAAGCAGGGCCGCTCCGCGCTGCCACCATTTGACCGTACCCGGGATGACCAATTCAACACCATGCGTGATATCACCAAACCGGTGAACTTCACACGGCCTGATTTCCGCTCTCCCAGCGAGGATCCGTCCAAGACGAACCGGGACAACGGGCGCAACCCCTCCCCCCTTTCAGCAGATAAATGTCGTCAACCCTGTTACCGTGGACCTGATTCCTGCTCACATCTTGAATAACTTTATCTTGTATCGCTCTACTCCTCTCTTCCTTTCTGCGCCAAGGTTTTGTTGATCGAAAGATCGGCATACTCTTGGCTGTTACTGTACCGCCTTATGGCGGTTTTACCTCTATCTCTGTCTGTTTTAATGTTGCGTCCACTGGACGAACTTTGCGTTTCGGCCCACAGGCCATCTTGATGGTGGCCGAGGTGAGACGGGTGATGACTTTCTTCATGATGCTGTATTTGATATTTTAATGAAAACTGTTCACGGCCGTGTTTTGTATATAAGGGAAAATTGACCGAAACGCGATCTAGCGTAGAGATAGAATTCTTCTCTGTATTGTAATCCATTCACTTGAGCTATGAATGTGCTTATCTGTAGATTAGAGGTGGGACTACCCCAGAATTTCCAGTGCAAGCCCACTCGGCCATTACACAATTGAATCCTGGTGTGCAGATCAACGTTTCACCACGCGCTCTTATCGATAAAGAAATCGCGGAGAACCCGTCGCGACTCGCGACAACCTCATGGCACAAACCATTCATCTCCAGCTGCCTTCGATCAAATTCCAACGTCAATCCTATAGTGCATACTCAATCGAAACCCTCGCAACCCAATAATGGTCTCTAAAACTTCAAAGACTCCTCAACCAAAGTTGAAACAAGAGTCCACAGACACGACCAAAGATTCAGTCGCTCTGGGCAATAATGCGGAATCCTTCCACCCAGACAACATAACACTACCTACATTCCGCAATCTCCTAAGCTACTACCCTAAAACGGTCGAACAAGTCCACCGAAACAAGCTCATACTAAAGCTCCAATCCAAGCCAAAGAAAGGCGCAAAAGGCAAAACGGATAAAAAGGCCAACATAACGCTTCTACAGCACACGGAGCTTGATCCGTCCCAGGAAGCATATATTGACGCCGAGGTCGAGAAATTCGTTAAACTCGATCAGTGGCGATATGAGGACATGCCCGGGATCATTGCGGAGCGAAAGGTTTCGAATGAGGAGGTGGTGAACAAGGAAGATCTGATTACCGTCATGGAGTGGAAGACGTGAGTTTCTTTTGTTGCCACTATAATAACCAAAATCTCTCCATGAATTAAGTGGATGGGTTATACAAGGAAAGAACCACTACTAACATCATCCCAGAACGCACGGTACACCCAGACCAATGCTCATGGGCATGATAAAATCCAACCAAAGCAACCTCGTCTCGAAATGCACGTCGAGTGCTATATCGGCTCTACCAACTGCACACCCAATCCTTGATGCGGAGAATGCATTTCCCAAAACCAGTATGGATGCACTAAATCCACTCCGCGGTGTTGGTGTAGCAACCGCCTCACTTGTCCTGTCTATCGCGACAGGGCGAAACGAGTATGCGCAGCAGATACCCTTTTACAGCGACGATATGTTCCTCTGGCTCGTTGTTAAGGATTATCCCAGCACGAAGTTGAGCACGAAGCCGAAAGTTGATTCGAAATTCATGCGTCCGAATGGGGAGTTGAATGTTAGGTATACTTTGAATGAATATCGGGAGTTATGGGATGCGTGTGCGGAGTTGCGGATGCGGCTTAACAAGGAAGTCGATAGAGATGAAGGATATGTGTCTCCAAATGATATTGAGAAGGTTGCGTATGTTTTGCGCAATATTGATGTGTCGGGGTTTTTTGCTCAGGATCCTGGTGCTGTTGCTGATTTGCAGAAGGGGGTGGAGGGAGAGACTGCTCAGAAACGGAAACGGGAGGATACGGATACCTCTGAGTTGAAAGTTGTGAGGGCGACTAGGAGTAAGAGGAAGGCTGAGTGAGGGGATGGACGTGGTTTGCCTGGTACAGCACTGGTGTGTATAGGTGCATATTGTTCATATAAAGATCTAGATTTTCCTTAGTAACCAATTGGAAAGACGTGATTAATACCTTTACTGAGACCCAAATGACCCTTACTCTTATCCATCTGGATACTTTATCCAGTGTAAGTCTAACTGTTTTGAAGCGAATGCCATTGACCGATGCTAATTACTTCCTAGAGAACGTCGTCTCACGAGATCGTCCTCTATTTTGGGATATTTGGATGATGTATCGCATTGGTCACTGGAGGATGGAGAACTCTCCGGGATTCGACAGATAGCACAGATGTAGGTACTTGAGAGAGAAATGCTGAATGCTCGGGGTTGTTATGTCTCGGCGTTCTAATGACGACCTGTAGTGTATAATGGCGGCGTTACAGATATGCAAGAGAGTATATGAATCCAGTTGAAGGAATTGGTTAATCAAATGACAAGGTATATCAACAGTCTATATGTTCAAGTCGTTCATTTAGTAGTATCTATCTGGACACTTTTTAACGTGACGTATTTAATTTAATAACAAATGAGCCATTTACAGTCCCTTGGCCTGCTTGGCCTCGGCAAGAGCCTCCTTGAGCGCTGTCAGGGCCTTGTCAATGTCGCCGCGGTTGGCATCAGTAACACTGACACCCATGTGACCGAAGCGAATGTAACGGGTAGCAATCTCCTTGTGCAGACCAGCTGCGAAGATGACACCACGCTTCAGCAGACCGGGTAGGACATCAGGAGGAGTCAGACCTTCCGGCAGGTACATGGCAGTCATACCGTGAGCCTGAGCATCTGGGTTAGGAGCCAGCTGTTTCAAACCCAGCTGAGCGACAGCAGCCTTGACGCTGTCAGACACCTTAGTGTGAATAGCAAAGCGCTCAGCCATAGGGCGGGCTGTGATCTGGCTCAGGGTAGTGTGCAGGGCGTGGACAAGCTGAGTGGGAGGGGTAGCGAAGTACGAGGGCTTGTTGTTCTCATAGTTCCGCATAATAGGCAGCCAGTTGGCAATAGAAGCGTAGTAAGATCCGGGAGGGGTCTGACGGGTGGTGGCACGCTGAATGGCGCGGCCGGATGTCATGACGATGCTAAGACCAGGGGGGCAACCGATAGCCTTCTGGCTAGCAGTGACGACAGCATCGAGGTCCCACTCGTCGAATGCGATCTCCTCCGAACCCACGCTGCACACACCATCCACGATCACCAAGGTCTCTGGGCTCACCCGGCGGACGAGCTGAGCGACACCCTTGACGTCACTCAGGACACCGGTGGAGGTGTCAACGTGGGTGAGGGTGATGAGCTTGTAGGGCTTCTCCTTCAAGGCCTGCTCAACCTGTTCCAGCGAGGGCCGCTCGCCGATGGGGGCACGGAGCTGGGTGACCTGGGCACCGTATGTTTGCAGACATTGCTCGAAGGAGTCACCGAAGTAGCCAGTGTTCAGGACCAGGGCATTGTCACCACGCTCGATCAGGTTGGCAGAGACAAGATCCCAGCCGAGGGTACCACTTCCTGAGATGATGAAGGGCTGTGCGGAGGGATCGGTGGACTGGAACAGCTTGCGCGTCATAGTCAAGGTCTCGCCGAAGACCTTGACGAAGCCGGGAGCCACATGGCTCTCACTATGAACAAAAAAAATGTTAGTTCAACAGCACCTTACGAGTCAATGGAAATCGGATCAATGGAAGTACATACGCATAGTGGGCCATCGACTGCAGCACAGCATCGTCGAATTCGATGGGGCCCGGGATGAGCAGAGTGTTGTGAGGGGCTTGAGCAGACATGGTGGGTTTAGAGGGAGTAGAGGGGGAATCTGGGATGGTGCGATCGAGGGGTTTATATTCGGTGTCGTCCGGGGGTAGGGAGCTTCTTTCGGTCGAGAAAGGAGTATTCAAGTTCGGCAACGGCAAGCGCTGATCCAGGTGTCTGGAGATCAGGCTTAAACGTTGCTGCGTGGAGGGCGCCAGCTTTTCCGATTGCGGCGGGGCAGCCGCGGGGTACGTCCTTGGTTTGGTAGTGATTGGAAGCTTGTGAATTCCCGAGGGAAATGCGAGTTCGGGATTCGCCGCCGATGGGTGTCTTGGGTGGTTGGGATTGGCTGAGGTCAAACACAGAGTTTAAGTATACCAGCCAGTATTTCCAGTCGGGCTCAGTAAAAGATAGATTTAGAATTGTATTCAATTGAATGGATGGAAATAGAGACCTGGGGAGGGGTTATTTATGAAGGCAAGTGTTTCCTTCCAACCCCAACAAATTCTGTTTGAAGGCGTTGCGGTCGGAGTCTAGCGGCCGGACCCTACCGCGTCTGCTAGGAGAACTCGTAGGAATGCCTGCGTCTACGCTGAAGTCTCTATTCTATATTCCGAGATGCGAAAAGAGATCTGTGGTATGCTAGCGTTTACGATCGATTTCATTGTCACATTAAAGCTTCGTGTGTCCAAGTAGATCTGTGTTATGTGTAGGTGACAACATGTTAAGGTGGGTTCTATATAACGATACACTTGTACCTTCCAAACAACTAATATATATGAAGCAACGATATCCTACTAGTAAATGACTATATACTACCGTACAGCCCTTCAAATACTATGTAATTCTTATATTTTCACTATCCTAATTATTCTCGTCCGATCAATGCAGTCTCTTGTTTGCGCAGTAGTTCACTGTCCTGATCCCGCACATCACGGCGACCTCCGCAGAACTTTGGAGGATTTCGGCGTCTTATATTTTTCCTACTGGACTAGTCAAGCCGACAACAGTCAGGAGATCGGCCAGATGAGCCAATGTTTATTCGGAATGGAGAAGCGAACCTGGTCGGATGGCCATCCGACCTCCACTTACGATAAACTGATAGCAGCCTAACCGGATTCAGGCCGTAGGGTATAGGGCCTGACGTGGCTTCCCCGCGAAGCTCCAGACCGTCTGCCTGACACGCGCATCTTGACCTTGCGCGATTGGAGACTCTTTGAGCTTTTATCTCTTGCCCCACCGTTCCAGCATGACCGCCCGCCTGGTCCTGATCATCGGTGATCTGTTCATCCCCGACCGAGCCCCTGTGAGTACCCCATTAGCTCCATGGCGTCTTCCAATCGACCGCATAGCTAACCCCAACTTCTATAGGATCTTCCGGCCAAGGTACATCCTGCCCAATCGATTGAACCTCCCGCCCACCGCTAACGCTGATTCCAGTTCCGGAAACTACTCACCCCCGGAAAAATTGGCCAGATCCTATGCCTGGGAAACCTGACCGACCGCGACACCTATGAGTTCCTTCGCCAGGTAGCCCCGGACCTGCAAATGGTCAAGGGAGACTATGATGTGGACTCCCCCAATCTACCGCTGTCGAAGATTGTCAATCATGGTAGCCTGCGCATAGGCTTTACCCACGGTCACACAGTCATCCCTCCAGGCGACGCTGACGCTTTGTTGATTGCGGCTCGACAGATGGATGTGGATGTCTTGCTCTGGGGTGGCACACATCGGTTTGAGGCATTCGAGATGGAAGGCCGCTTCTTCATCAACCCCGGCAGTGCGACTGGTGCAATGAGCTCAGGGTACTGGCCGGAGGGCGAAGAGCCCACGCCAAGCTTCTGTCTGATGGATGTAAGTGACAATCCTCCGGTCCCACTACCGTGGATACAAAATACTAAGTAAACGTGAAACAGATTCAAGGCGATGTTCTGGTGCTGTATGTCTACCAACTCAAGACGGATGCGAATGGCGTCGAGAACGTGTCGGTCGAGAAAGTTTCCTATCGCAAGAACCATGCCCCAGCCCCAGTCTCTGCCCCAACCTCGTGAATGGCCTTCACATATTCCATCCCTCCATCTTCTTGACCCGTGTATATAGTCTTCATGTTTTCCTCCCTCCCCTCCTGTTTGTTCTTTAGCTTGGATTCCATGCTTTCTCAATTCGAACCTTTGATACCTTGAGTTAGTGCAATTGACTCAGTCCACACATAACCGATATCCACGTACGGATACTTCATTCTTCTATAAATCATCACTACTCTTGTGTTGCTCATGATTGTTGTAGTTATTGTTAATACTTATCCCTAGTGGCTCTACAAAAATATTTGCCCACATGGGCAGAAATTCGAGAGGGTACCCGATCATTGGAGATCACCATGGATCTTCAAAGGATTCACTTGAAAGGCGTCAATTCTTTAACGGTTGATACCAAACATGCAAAACAAAGCCCAATTCTCGGCCGACGGCGCTAGTCCCGAAATGGCAAACCTCAGTGATTTCCAAATGAATAATCCCATCGCGCCTCTCCGCCCCGCAAAGATCCTCAGTGAATCTGGCTTCACACCTTGATTTTATCTTATTTAATTCATAAGGGCTCTCTACCCTTGGCATTTCCAACTCCAGATTCTTCCCTGGATATTGCCCGCGATATTCGTCCATTCACTCGGCGCCCAATAGCTTCCGCTACTCCAACATCTTCTCTCACCTAGCTTTTCAAGCTACCACCCACACTCCCAGACACAATGGCGACCGAAGGACCTGAGCCAACGGAGATCATGGAGGAGCAGATCCCCCATGAGGAGGGCGGCGAAGAGGAGGTGCGTATGGCGATATTCCGACCTCGTGCGATGAGCTTGCTCCATCGCAAACCAATTCTGATCTGAGCATGGCTAACATGAGATTACTTCATACAGGAAGAGATTGCGGCCATGAAGAGGCGCCTTGCTGAGATGGAATCAGATGCAGCGAAGCTGCGAGAGATGCAGAGCACAATTGAACAGCAATCTTCAGACGCGGCAGAGAACAAAGAGGATATTGACGCACGGAGTATCTTCGTTGGCAACGTGGACTACGGCGCTTCCCCCGAAGAGATCCAGGCACACTTCCAGACCTGTGGCTCCATTAATCGGGTGACTATTTTGCTGGACAAATTCTCCGGCTCACCCAAGGGGTACGTTGGATAATCTGCTCACCCATCGCAAACTTTTTAGGAACCTGACTGACAATTGATTATAGCTACGCTTACGTGGAGTTCGCTGAGCCTAGTCTCGTGGCCCAGGCCTTGGTCCTGAACGAGAGTGTGTTCCGTGGTCGTAACCTCAAGGTGAGCTTTATACCTGGCTATATTTGACCCCTGTGCATTCCGCTTACTTTGATATCCAACAGGTGACCCCCAAGCGGACTAACTTGCCAGGCATGACCCGTGGTCGTGGCCGAGGACGTGGTGGTCGTGGTCGTGGACCCTTCCGAGGCTACCGTGGAGGCTACCGGGGCCGAGGACGTGGCTTCACCCCATACTAAGGCGTGTGGCTTTACCCCATACGAAGGCGTGTGGCTTTCAGCTAATAGTTTTTGTCACTCTCCAAGAGCCCACTTCTTTGCCATCCGGTAAAGATAGGCCGGGAGTACCCCCACTCCGAACGACCCGCGCGACTAGCAGTCGAGTAAAGATATGGAAAATTGGCTTTCTGGCGGAATTTGGAGTGGGATTGGAGTTTGGGGTTTTATTATTTTAAACGGATATGTACAATAAGTGGACAATCCAACGAGAGGATTTAGCTGAGATACTCTCGGCGAATTGTGTAATGGATATTTGGTCAGAATTCACGATCACTTAGGGTACTTGCATCTTGCACATGGAGCTTGAACTTGGTTGGAACCATGAATAAAGTCGCTGCCTAGTTCGCCCTGAATCGCGCGCTAACAAAGCACCCATTTATCAGCTAATGACTTCCCTGTTACATAGTGGGAAAGTACCTGCTCATAACTAATCATCTCTCATCGCCACCCGCGCCCGCTTTACAAAGATTACGTACGCTAGATACAATCTCTACAACTTAAATGCTAGACAAGATAGTAATACTGAGAGCGACCGATTTCATAAAGGAAAAAAGAAAAAAGACACAGTCTAGTCTATAGGCGATCTCCCGTGCTCAGCCCCAAGAAGTACCCGACAGGTATCTGGCTCGTAGTTAATACGTAGCGGGAGTACTTACGCCATACAATCCCGCGAATGAATTACGCCCAACCCTTTCCTCTCTTCTTCCCTTCTCCTCCTCCAAAATCTCCATTCCACACACCCCTCTCCACAGCCCACTTTCTATCACATCCGTGATCTTGAATCTGGTGGATTGGCCGACTACGCCGCGATTCCGCCCCTCCCTGGATGCGCGCGCCGTATTCACTTCAGGCTTGATTGATCGGCCTCTTCGAACCGGTGTGCTGTGAAAAGCAACCAGGGCCACCATGACATCCAATCTGCCACCGTACGTCTCGAGATCCCCTCCCTTTCCTATCTGGTGCTTTCGAACGTCAGAGACCTACAGAATATTCAAATCTTTTCATTTTACTTTTTCAATGCTAACCTACCAACGTTACAGCCAGCCAAATCTCCGAGTCACGAGTAAGATTGCCTTGGTTGCTCATCTGCGAAGGCGGGACATTGCGGGGCTTGGACCTGAACCTGAAAACTAACATCTTTTGATCATTCGCAGTCATCGCGGCAGACGGTCTTTACAAACGCGATGTTTTCCGTATGTGATCCCCCTTTAGATTGCTGGTTCGGCCCCAAGCGGGGTCGACTGACTTCTGGTCTAGGATTCCCCGATCCATTCGCCGTGGCTACGGTTGGGGGCGAACAAACCCATACGACATCGGTGATCAAGAAGACTTTGAATCCTTACTGGAATGAACCCTTCGACTTGTACGTCTTGGTGCCCCACTTTGTCGGAAGATCGAGGAGAGGTTATTAACGGCTAGATTGTGGATATAGGAGAGTCAACGAGGATAGCATTCTGGCGATCCAGATCTTCGACCAGAAGAAGTTCAAAAAGAAGGACCAGGGCTTCCTTGGTGTCATCAATGTTCGGATCGGAGATGTCATTGATCTTTCCATGGGTGGTGATGGTACGTGATGGTGGTACTGGGTTCAAGCCGCGATCGGGACTAACGCTCACCCTCCCAACAGAGATGCTCACTCGCGACCTCAAAAAATCTAACGATAACCTTATTGTTCATGGAAAATTGATTATTAACCTTTCTACCAACCTTACCGCCACACAACAGTCCCAGCAAAATGGCGGTGCTCATCGCCCAGCGAACGCCCAATCCTCTACCTCGAGTGGCCTTGTCCCACAAGTTGCATCACCGATACCCCCACCATCGGGTGGCCCCAGTGCCGCAGACGGATTGCCCGCTGCTATGTCCAACGCGTCGCTCAACAACCGCTCGCCCTCGACTGGTGGACTTGCTGCGTCTCCTGCCCCTACCGGCGCTCCACCTAGTGCCAGTGCGGCATCTCGCACCAACCTGAGCTCATTTGAGGACAGCCAGGGCCGGCTGCCCGCCGGCTGGGAACGAAGAGAAGATGGCTTGGGACGCACCTACTATGTGGATCACAATACGCGGACTACGACATGGTCCCGACCCTCTGCTAACTACACCGAATCTGCTCATCGTAGCCAGCGCGAAGCCAACATGCAGCTGGAACGTCGAGCCCACCAGAGCCGAATGTTGCCTGAAGATCGCACTGGCACTAGCTCTCCGAACTTGCCAGATCCTCAGCCGCAAACACCACCACCCCCGGTAGCAGCCCCATCGGCCGCTCCCCCAGGGCCCCAGGCAAATGCTGTTTCGATGATGGCAACGGGAGCTACCACTGCAGGCACTGGCGAGCTTCCACCAGGTTGGGAACAGCGACACACCCCTGAGGGGCGATCATATTTTGTTGATCACAATACCCGCACCACAACCTGGGTTGATCCTCGTCGCCAACAGTACATTCGCATGTATGGTCAGAATCAGAATCAGGGCGGAAATAATACCACTATTCAGCAACAGCCCGTTTCACAATTGGGTCCCCTGCCCAGTGGATGGGAAATGCGACTTACAAATACTGCTCGCGTGTACTTTGTGGACCACAATACCAAAACTACTACTTGGGATGATCCTCGTCTACCTTCGTCTTTGGATCAGGGTGTGCCACAGTACAAGCGTGATTTCCGCCGCAAGCTGATCTACTTCCGCTCGCAACCCGCTCTGCGGATCATGTCAGGCCAATGCCACGTCAAGGTCCGTCGTAATAATATATTCGAGGATTCTTACGCGGAGATCATGCGACAGAGCGCGTCCGATCTGAAGAAGCGCTTGATGATCAAGTTCGATGGCGAGGACGGTCTGGACTACGGTGGTCTTTCTCGGTACGTTCAAATCCTATTATATTTTTTTGGTTCCAAACTAACAGCCAACAGTGAATTCTTCTTCCTCCTTTCTCACGAAATGTTCAATCCCTTCTACTGTCTGTTCGAATACTCCGCCCACGATAATTATACCCTGCAGATTAATCCCCACTCTGGCGTCAACCCCGAGCATCTCAATTACTTCAAGTTCATTGGCCGAGTGGTTGGCCTGGCCATTTTCCATCGCCGTTTCCTGGATTCTTTCTTCATTGGAGCATTTTACAAGATGATGCTTCGGAAGAAGGTTACTCTTCAAGATATGGAGGGTGTCGACGAAGATTTACATCGCAACCTAGCATGGACTTTGTAAGATTGACCGAGAACCTACCTCTATCTATACTTCTAAGCTAACAATCTGCTAGGGATAATGACATCGAAGGAATTGTGGAGCTTACATTTTCTGTTGATGATGAGAAATTTGGCGAGCGTCGCACTATTGATTTGATACCCGGTGGCCGGGATATTCCCGTCACCAACGAGAATAAGCCACAGTATATTGAGTAAGTTATTTAATGGTCTATTTGGTGAGCTTGTGCTGACTTGTGTAGGTTGGTTACCGAGTGGAAGATTGTCAAGCGTGTGGAAGAGCAGTTCAATGCTTTCATGTCCGGCTTCAACGAGCTTATTCCGCCGGATCTCGTGAATGTGTTCGATGAGCGTGAATTAGAGTTGCTTATTGGTGGTATCGCTGATATCGACGTGGATGACTGGAAGAAGCACACGGATTACCGTGGCTACCAGGAGCAGGATGAGGTTATTCAGAACTTCTGGAAGATTGTCCGCACCTGGGATGCGGAGCAGAAGTCGCGTCTTCTCCAGTTCACTACTGGAACTTCGCGTATTCCTGTGAACGGCTTCAAGGATCTTCAAGGTTCCGATGGACCTAGACGATTCACTATTGAGAAGTCTGGCGATCCTAATGCCCTCCCCAAGTCTCACACTTGGTATGTTCCTCAAATCCTTCAACTATCTACATTTACTAACAGTCAATCAGCTTTAACCGTCTGGATCTTCCGCCTTACAAGACCCACGATGCCCTTGAGCACAAGATGTCTATTGCAGTGGAGGAAACTCTTGGATTTGGACAGGAATAGATGCCCGTCATCCTCTGTCACTAAAATGCAGAGAATTCCATTGGATCCCTTGCTCCAATCTAAGCTCTAGTAACTCACTCCTACCTAAACACCTCATGTTACTTTCTCATCACGCCCCACCCCCACATCCATCTCTCGTTTCATACCTCAATTGTCCATGCCTATTGTAACGGTGGTGCTATCCACCCAGAACTTATTTCGTTCTATTCAATCGTTGCTTCCCCAGGCCCTTGATCATGCAGACCAAATTCGTGTCACTTTGGTCCTATCGTTTGCTTTTTGTTTCTGTGCTTCGGTGGCGCTTCTAGCTTGTATATAGGTATCTGTATCATCGTGTAATCACGTTAAGTTGAATTTATTCTCGTCTTGACGAGGCTTTCTGTCTTGGTTTCATTTTCGTTCCTATTCGACAACTCCTCACTGCCGAGTCTGTACACCACTCTTCCTTGGCAGGGCAAAACCAAGCCCACTATGCGGATCACTAATGCAAAGACGGGGATCACCACCATCAAACCACAATATGGTTCGTCGGACCCATGGTGCCCCGCTCGGAATATACGTCAATGGCGCATTTAGATTGCTAGGTCGTCGTCTCGGCACACCGTTCCCGTTTTTTGATTTATTTTTAGAAGCTACCTTGTTCCAGACTTGTTTGTGACTGAGTTGCATACATCACCTACTCGGCAGTAGTCAATTCGATGGCTCGTGGTTTTCATTCCGGGTTTTCTCCGTGAACACGAGCACGTGGGTCGATTTATGATGCCCGGCTTCCTCGGAATCAATAGAATGGGTTGTTTAAGTGCCGAGTGCCGAGTGGGGCCAGGATGTATATCCGTGGAGGTGACGGATATAATCTGAATTATAGCGACGGATCTCGGATGGGAATTCGGCAAGACAATTGGATGTATGCTTGCTTTATGCTCTCCGCTCGTACCCAGATGAATGAGACGGCATGTCATGCCTGCCACGTGAATCAGACCATGGGCCCAGGTCTTCCAGGTATTGATAGATCATAGATTTTTGTGGACCCTCCATATAGATTAACACAAATCATTGTAACGAACCGAGACCATGGCACTTTCAGTTCCTTCCACTCTTCTCTCCAAGTTTCTTCATCCATTCTAAATTTATCCCTCGATAATCGCGGCTGGTATAACATTCAAACATCTCTCTTCGCACTCCTGACTTCCTCCAGTATCTCAAGCCCAGATCCCTCAGTAACAGATCCACATACGGAATCGAATCAAAAATCGTCTCAGGAAACCAAGCAGAAAACCCCCACGGATAACGAAGTTTCCCAAATCGACTCAGTAGTGCAGTTTGCTCGTATACATTCTCCGTCGGGATCGTGATCTTGTCATTGAGATAGGCATATACCCACAAAGATTGAACCTCGGCAACAAGCATATTGGCCGTACTGTGAAACATCTTGACATAGGCGAGTGAGTGAGTCGATTTCGCTGTAAGGTTCGGTGGGGCAATTCCACGGTATAACCTCAATGGAGTGATATTTGGCTTGTATGGCAGCTTGGAAGCGGGCGGGCCACTAAGGTAAGGGAACTTGCTGATGATGGTATCTTCTGCATCCTGGTCGAGGTATCTCCAGAGAGTTTCTTGCTCGGTGGTAAGCTTGCTGGCCGCTACTGGGAGGCCGAGGGAAGCGTCCAATCCATCTGGCTTGTATTTCATTGTTGGAGCCAGACTCCAGCCTGTGATTTCGATCAACGCATCCGTTTGGATGATCAATTCGTCGGCGAAATGGATATTTCCAGAACTAGATAGATGGTCTACGTCCTGTTTGAGAATTTGTACCTGTCCGGTACGGATGTAGTCGTGAATATCAGAAGAGTAATTCAGGATGCCAATGCGGGCGTTCCAGAATAAGCTTTATTCTTGTTAGCATTGCTCTTCAGGGGCATAGTTGCTGCGTAAATAGAATCACCTTTCTGTGGGCTCCAAATGTTTGATTGATGCTTCCTTTCTGTAACCGTTCACTTCTATCGCGTCCATCCTCATCTTCTCCCAAAAATGATGCACCAGGAACCGACCCACTCTAGTCCCGTGCAGGATACGTCTGATCCAGCCAAAGCCATCATTGTCACCCCAGATACAAGGACTAAACCAGGAGTAAAACCGAGTTGTCGCCAAGCTCTCTAGCTTCGCTCGCATCCAAGTTATATTGACCCAGGGCTGCATCATCCACACCGCGCCACCTCCAGACTTGCGAACTACCCACTGAACCTTCTTCCCATGGGATGCCATCAAATACACTGCGTCATATCCGGACTTCGATGCTCCAACTACAGTCACAGACTCAATCTTGGGATCCGATGCTAGCTCCGCCCCCTTATCTAGCAGTCGAGCGTGGCTGATCACGGGCCTATCAAAGTCCTGCTGTCCAGCAATTGAGATAGGCCTCGGAGTGGACGCTAAACCACTAGCAATGATCAGTTTCTTGCATCTATAGGCTGCGCGTCGTTGTTGCGCGTTGTGTTTCGTCTCTGTAATCAGCATCCAGCCATCCTCTAGCTGCTCTATCTCGAGCACATTGGTGTTGAATCTGACTCGTCGGCGAATATCAAAGTGGTCTGCAAAATCGCAGAAATATCTGTGCATAGTAGCGCAGGGGATATGTTCACCGTCGCGGACGCCGTATTTTTTTTCATCCATGGGAAAATCAGAGAACTCATACGAGCCATGGAGGTTATTAGTCTTGAGACCCTCATAGCAGTTTTCTTGAGCCCAGACTCCGCCTAGTGTTGCTCGCTGATCGAGGTCAATTTCATTAATTTCAAAACAAATTGCGGGCTGGTTTGACGGTACCTTGTCAATTAGGATGAGGTTTGTTTGGGGGGATAGCTCGAGGTATGTCTTTGCCGCCGCGAGGCCTCCCAACCCCGTACCGACTATGACAACGTCGACCAGTTCCTGTTCAATCTCCATGTTTTTTGTTGTTTTGGGAGTAGGATCAGGTTGTTCAGCGTGGAATTTTTTTGAAACCTCATTTCCCCGCTCTGACCAAACGTCGTCGTGCATCTGCTTACGAGTGCAGCCTGCAGGCTGATGGACCTCAGCAGATAAGAAATGCATGGTGGGGGTGATCTGCATAATGACATGACAAGACTATTGGTTGGATCTTCTATCACATATTGGGCATATCCTAAGCTAGTAACAACTGAGTTTTTACCATCATTTTTATACTAGCTTATCCACCGAAAGCTGGGAAAGATGCGTATAGTAGCAGAGTAACTTTAAAAAAGCTCGTTACTCATGTGGTTATAGCCCCAGTGAGCCTGTTCAAAGGATTCAGCGAGCTATGAATCCTGGGCTATCAAGCTTCTTTCTCTAGTGAAAACAGGAATTGACATATGATCTTGGAGCCTAGACTCAACGGATGTATGAGTGATAGTTAGAAGTAAGCTCTCTCAGAGTGCTCCCATATTTGCTCTCAGCCATAGCTTGTGCCTTCAGCGATGCAAAGTTGTCCAAGGCTCTTCCGCTGCCGAAGCCTGCTTGTTCGCGGGAATGTCTTAGCTCCATTGGATATGACAGTCCACAGGAAGAAATAGCGAAGAGGCTTAAGTAGAATTTTGTTTGGAGACTTTGCGGGTCGTCGATTTTCCTATGCAGTCAGAGTCACCTGTATAACGTCAACGGTCAAGAGGCCTATGCCGTTGCCCCGTTCTGACTCGATAAACAATTCATTAGATTTGACTCTGGTCGATCTATGGAAGATGCTACATCATTGAAATAATTTACGTAATTTTCATGAACAAGTGCTGGATCAATTCGCTCGGTGCCCATTGACACTGAACATGTAACTGAGTAGCTAAACCTGACTGTTGCCTATTCGAAAGCAAGAAGCATTTGTCTGAACGACATACCGGGATGAACCAGTATATTCATCACTTCTTTCAAACCATAAAAAGAAAATACTAACCAAGCAAAGTCTCTTAGGAAAGTTGAGAGGGACTAGTATGCCGGTATCAGCCTCTAATGCTTGTTTATGACGCTCGAAAACCCGAGAGACTAATCCTACGGCCTACCTGGTAGGCCGAGAGGCACCATGGAAGCCTGACAAAGCATATTACGGACAACAGTACTAATCCCAATTGTGATGATGCATTCAGTCCCTCATGCCGGGTTCTTCGTGGGGCGGGGGGGCCTAAACGCTTCCCCCCATTCACGGATCCCGCCGAGAGCTTATTCCCCTCCTTTGAATATCCACCTAGAATCTAACATAATTAACATAAGGAATTTCAGTTCGATAGAAGAGGAATGCCGACATCAACAATGAGTAACAGTGCTGAAGCACGCGACTTCACCCCGTCAGATACCTCACAAAGTCAATCCGTGGACACGCACGGCCCTCCCATCGGTATTGAAGACCCTGGCGACCCACCATCACACGCAGTCGACATCGCACCAAGATGGAATGAATCCAAAACCATGATATGGCGGGTAACCGCTACGTGCTACTGTGCGTTTGTCATGGGTGCGAATGACGCTGCATATGGTGCTATAATCCCCTATGTATTTTCCCCGTGGAACCGATATACAATATGATCGCTGACATAGTCAAGCTTGAACTTTACTACCACCAAAGCTACACAATCATCTCTCTTGTATTCCTCTCGCCATTTATCGGTTATACCATCTCGGCTATTGTCAACCATGCAATTCATCGCCGCTTCGGTAGGCGGGGTGTAGCAATTATCGGCCCTGCATGTCATCTACTAACGTTCGCCGTGATATCAACTCATCCCCCGTTCCCGGTCCTTGTGCTTATGTACGTCTTCGTGGGATTCGGCAGCGGAATCCAAAATGCAGCCTGGAACGTTTGGATAGGCAATATGGCGAATTCGAACGAGGTGCTTGGCTTCTTTCACGGGTTCTTCGGTGTAGGCGCTACAGTAAGCCCTCTCATCGCGACGAGTTTAATCACAAAGGCCGATTGGATGTGGTCCTCTTTCTACTACCTGATGGTATGTTCTCCTCAAAGCTCATTTCAGCTGAACAGCGAAGAGCCTGACAGAATACATAGACCGGGGCTGCAACCCTCGAGCTAGTCTACGCCACGACCGCATTCTGGTCAGAAACAGGCTCAAAGTACCGACAAACACACCCCAGCTCTTCAACTCAAGCCCAAGGCAACGGAGCACTAACCTATAAAGTAACATGGATCTGTGCTATCTTCCTTTTTCTCTATGGCGGAATCGAAGTCGCAATAGGAGGTTGGGTGGTTCTTTTCATGACAAACGTCCGCCATGGCAGCGCTTTCGCATCTGGAATGACGGAAACGGGCTTCTGGCTCGGAATCACAATGGGCCGATTTATCCTTGGCTTCGTTTCGCCGCGTGTCGGCGAGAGACTGTCTATCGCTCTATACATCATCATCGCCTGTGCACTGGAGTTAGTCTTCTGGCTCGTTCCCCAGTTCTTTGTGTCAGCAGTTGCAGTCTCATTAGTCGGGTTCTTTCTTGGGACTATCTTCCCGGGCGTAGTAGTCGTTGCGACGAGGCTTTTGCCCAAGGATTTGCATGTTGCTGCTATTGGATTTGCGGCGGCGTTTTCAATGGGTGGGGGTGCAGTTTTTCCTTTCTTTATTGGGGCTGTTGCGCAGGCGAAGGGGGTGGGTATCTTGCAGCCTGTTCTGCTGGGGATGTTGGTTGTTGCCCTTGGGATTTGGGGGGTTTTGCTTCGGGCCCCAAGAATTGAGCAGGCGCACCAGGTATGATTTAGTGGGAAGAAGACAAGACTGCATCATAGGGTGAAGCATTTTATGTTGTGATGGGTTGATTCCCAGGAAACAAACCGGTCAATATTGTATCATGATCTCGTGTATCCTCAACTGGCATTCTGAGGTCATATTTGCTATTAGATTGTAATTAATCGTTCGTGTACATTAGCCGTGGAAGAATGACCCGCGCCAAACATGAAGAAGAAAGAGAAAGAGCTCGCTAAATTCAAACCCAAGATGGTGGTATCATTCAATGCCCATAACTTTCTTAAGTTTTTGAAGCGATAGTGGTTTGACGAGATAGTCATTGATCCCGGCTTTTATAGCTTGCTTATGCATGTCATCGGAGGCGACGCCAGTGACAGCCAAGATGCAAGAAGAATCGATGCTTGTCTCCTGTTCATGTTGGCGGATCTTTTTAGTTGAAACAAGACCATCCATAACGGGCATTGAAATGTCTTGCTGATGTTAGTGGGCCTGTTCATTCAGCAATGTTGGAAGACTTACCCATCAAAACAAAATCGAAATACTTTTTGGATGCCATATACTTCTCTAGTGCTATGAGTCCGTTGGAAGCTGTTTCGTAACTGCAGCCCATCTTGCGCAAAAAAGTTACTAAGATCTATTGATATAACGTTAGCATTTCAATTGATAATTTCAAATTAGCGATTCTTTTCTTCTCGCACCTTGACATTGATCTCATTATCATCGACAATAAGAACATGCATTGTCTTTGGCTCGTCTGATGGAGTGGGATCGACAGCAGGGAAAGAAGGGGTGGCTTCTTCAACAGCTGCCTTGGGTGTTGTTTCTCCCTCTTCTGTCGGGCTCTCAGACGCAGGCAATGAGGCAGGCACTGGCTGCTCTGAATTCAAGCTCTCCGAAGGCAGTGTCGATTGATCTGGCAGCTGGAGTTGTGATTTATGAGATTCCAAAATTCCTTGGACTGCATGGTAAATCTTCCGTGGCCCAAAACTGTTTACAAGTTAGCTTAATTTTGGCAAGCATAGCATATTGCTGAACTGAAACTCACGGTTGAGACACCCGGACGAAATTGGACCCTGCAGTGTTGTGCCAAACAGAATTTTTCTTTCCGAGGATGATAAAGAATTTGATCCCATAGTCTGAGGCTACTTTCTCCAAAGATTGGGAGTCATTTGTTGCAGCTTCCAATGTGGCTTCCTCGATAACAGCAATGTCACCCTGCACTTTGTCAAGAGTTTCCACTAAGGAGACACTCCAACCAAATCGAGACATGAAAACGTCGGCCAAATTACTTTGAATTGAAAGTTTTCGCTTTGCTTCGGCAGTCAGAAATCCAGTCGGCGTCTCTGTCAAATCGGGATATGCGTTAAAATCAACCAAACAAACACGAAGGTGCGGCATAGGTGGTTGTCTGGTGACCAAACGAGATCCATCAGAACTGCTAGATTCTTTGACGATTTGGACCGGAATGTACACGTCAACTTGTGTGCCCGTGCCTAACTCGCTCTTCACGGTGATGTGGCCGCCAAGGGAAGTTACAAGAAGGCGGACGATGCTGAGCCCCAGCCCAACCCCCTCAGTCAGGGGATCTTCTTGGGTGAAAGTCGAATACAGTTTATGCTGCAAAAATTCCGAACAAATTCCGCTACCCGTGTCGGTAACCGAAAGATGAGTAAGAATGGATTGTGAATCTGGCTGGCTTTTGGATTGAGAGAGGGATACCTCGACAAACCCAGTCTCAGTCCACTTGATTGAATTGCCGAGGAGATTCATCACTATTCTCCGCCACGCACCGGCTTGAGATCGAATGTTCCAAGAAAAGGACTGCTCAATCCGCACAATGACCGACATTGTGTCGTTATCATTGCTCTCAGTGGCCTTTTTGGACTGGAGATTGTTCGCAGTGGCTGGTGCGGATTCAGATGCTCTTCGACCAGAATATATAATATCGGTAACCTCCTCGATCACCTCTCCGAGATCAAAATCGGAGACCTTACCAGAAACCTCGAGTGGAATCTGCAGCTCCTTTCGGCGCTTATTCCTAAGTGCGGAGTTATTTATGTTGCAAAATGCCAGCCTAATTCATTTCGTCAGTAACAAATCCTCTGGGGGTGTTATTCTCGCAAACTGACAATTGATCAGTCGTGTCTAGTAGAGTGTGGCCTGATAATTCAATCATTTTGATCATTTCTCCTTGGACCGGTCCCAGCGAGGTGGTGTTTAGCAACTCAGCACTTGCCAATATTCCATGTAAAGGCGAACGGAGCTCATGGCTGACGGAAGAAATAAAATCGAATTTGGATTTCTCGGTGGTACTCCAACTGATACGAGCAATCTCCGAGACAATAGAGTCCCCAAAGACCTTGAAATAATTCAACTCATCCGGCTCAAGAGGTCGGTGATTGTCTCGAGTCCATACCAGAGTTCCCGCCATCCATCGAGATTTGTGATAATCCCATAGTGGGCAGAATAGAACCGATGTGGCACCTGGAAGAATCCGTGCCAGATGCTGCAAAACCATTTCGTAGTTGTGGGGTGGTGACAAAGTGTCAGCGGGAATTTGGGGCTGATCATCTACACTTTCCTCTAAAGTCGGGATCTCAAATATTTGCCCGTGAGGGAACTGTGTAACCAGGACATGAAGCAGGTTCTCTGGCACGGTAATGGGACCATCAGGGAGTTCTCCAGCTCGGGTCTTCAAGGAAGAACCAAGAACTTCACACATGGCATCGGCCTCATGCGTGGGAGTTTTCAATGGATGTAATGTATCTGGGCGCGCTGTTGATATCGAGCCAGCACGCTTTGGAAGTGGCTCCCAGCTACCTTGCTCCTCAGGAGGGAGGCTGAGAACATTAGAGTCACCTTCTAAAAAAGAGTCTTGAAAGGACTCACAATGATGGATTGCAGCGGGCCGCATCGAGAAAAGCTACGCCATCCAAGTTCATGGATCTCGTCAAAAGTCCACTCGCACGGGCAAATATTGTGGCTATCCGATCGGACATTGGGACTTGTTCAGTAACCGAAAACATTGTATCTTGGGGAGTTGCATTAGAGACCGCCTTAGGATTGAAAGCTTCATTGAGGGATTTTTCCTCGTCCGTGCTTGGAGATTGACGATCTGATGACTGGGACACTATAGAGGTACGCTCCGTGATTCCTGAAGCCGACTCGGGGGAAAAGATCGAAGGATTTTCCTCTGAAGGAGATGTCAAGGATGATTGCAAGATCGAACCATCAGCATTCTTGCTTCTGTCAGGCAATGACACGGTCATCGGTTGCTGTTCAGCCAAGCCATCCGCTAGATCGGAATCGGAGTTGAGCTTTTGAGTACTTGACTGGAGACGGTGATCAGTCGAAACCTGGCGGGGGTCAAACTCTGCGTAGTCTTTGACAAAGCTGGTTAATCCTTTGACTAGGTCTTCGGCGCGACGATGATAACGCACGGAGCGAGTGTTCTCAAGATGAAGGGCAATCGCATCCGAGACTTCCTGTAGCAAAGCTACCTCCGCATCTCCGAATTCTTCGCGCGGGCTATCATCAACGACGCAGTAAGACCCAAGCACATAACCCGAGGGACTGAACAGAGGGACTTCGGCATAAAATCGCATGTGCGGCCATTCTCGCACATACGGACGATCCTTGAAACAGTCCTCCTTTCTGAAGTCTCGGATAATGTAGCGAGTTTGATTGGCAGTTATGTTGGGAGTATCGATTGCGTACGAGAGATCTTGACTGGTAAATAGACGAATCGTATGAGGGCACACTCCCCATTCCAAATCTAACCTCCGAGCTCCAAGATAAATACCATCATCCGGTAGATGCTGATCGGTGATACGAAGGGAGACGGATTTGGTCGCTTCGGCGATGATGAATTGGCTGTCACGGTCGATTATCGAGACGAACGAACGATTGCATCCTAAGCGGTACACTCCTAGTTGGGCTAGGGCGTTGAGGGTGATATCTGAGGACAATTCAGAAGCAGTCGGCTGCTCATCTCCTGTGGGGGCTTCCTGGTCCTCCGAGGTGTCTGTTACGTTTGCGACGGGTCGGTCTACGGTGCAATAGTATCTGTTTGAACGTTCGCGTTAGCGGTGCGGGGAATGGGGGGGGGGGAATGGGGTGGATACCTCGATAATTCCTGGATTCTCTCGCGCTCAGAATCACATGGAGGCGGATGAAAGGCGAGAGAGCCTGATCGATTCATTTCGGTGAATTAAGCATTTCCTAAATATATGCGAAAGATGTAATCGATAACTGAAGATCCCCCCGGAAAAACCCAACGAATCCCGCGAAACCTGCTAATTGACTCCACTTGCTGATGCAAACTCCAACCAAACGGCCTCGGCTAGATCTTGGTGGTCCAGATCTTTGGTTCATCTCCACTTGCCAAAGATGATTTATCCGGGCCCCGTCAATGTCAAGATGATCATATCTCATTTTTGTCAATTTTTGCATTGATTCTTTTATCGACGAAACAACTGGTCTGGTTTGTTATCATTTCAATGGCGTGCTTAGGTCCGACCCCACTGTTGATGCACGGATAATCAAGGTTAAGTTCGCTGGAAATCTTCCAGAATGCGGGGAAACTTCTTAAGCTCCAACACAAGCAAGGATGGACCCTGAATCAAGGATACGGAAACGCATCCCAAAGTCTTGCCGACGATGCCATCGTCGTAAGCAGAAATGTATGGGCTTTCCGACTTGCTCGAATTGTGAATCCGCCAACCAGCCTTGTTCGCGCAGTGAAACTTCTCCATCATGGCATCATGCTATGTCTAAAGAGGCACTCGCGCATCAGATTGAGAACCTTGAAGCTCAACTCGCTGTCGCTCGAGATAATAATGCTTCTACCGGTCACAATGAACCAAGCCCATCTGATGTGACGAGTCGCCAGCGACATCGGCGAGATGCTGCTCACAATGACCATCTCCGTGGGGTAATTCGATTTTTGACACTGGGTCATGGGACAAATGAAGAACAGGCCTATCTGGGGCCGTCATCTGGAGTCTCCATCGTGGAGAATGTCAGTCGATTGGTTCGTGATGCAGCCGGAGCAAAGCTGCTGCCCATCGACAACAGTATGCAACAACCAGAGGCATCGGTGGAAAGTAGCGGCGAAACAAAAGCGGCTCCACCAGACGATTTGACTGGGTCTAAGATTCTAGACGCATATTTTAACAACATGCATGTTCGACTTCCCTTTCTAGATCGATGCGAAATCCTTGATTTACATGCCATGAGACATCGGGTGCTGGGAAACACACCAGGGGAGCAATTTGGTCAATTCAAGCTTTTCATGGTCTATGCAATTGGCGCGGCCATACTGCAGGTCACAGAAACCTATAAAAGAACTCCTCCCAACATGTTTCTCGTGACAGCGCTGGGATTCGATCCAACGCTGAGAGAGTCAATCTCCATTGCCAGCATAGAGGCAATGTTACTGCTTGTGCTATACAATCTCCGAACAACTTCCAACTCCAGTGTTTGGTACATGATTGGCCTGGCAATGAGAACTTGTGTCGACTTCGGGCTACATAGAGAAGCGCGATATCAGAGGCTCCGACCGCACGAGGCCCAACTACGGCGCCGACTCTTTTGGAGTGTTTATATCACCGAGCGTTATACTGCATGGTCTCTTGGCCGACCTTTTAGCATTCCGGAAGAAGAAATCGACGCCGAACCGCCGTTCAATATTGACGATTCTATCAATAGCGACGAAATTGTCGAACAAATCGTCAATAACCATGCAGATACGCCAGCTCAACAGCAGAGTGCTATCATGGGGAAATTCATTGCGACGATAAGACTGAAGAGGATCGTCTCCCAGATCCATGCACGCGTTTACCGAGTTGACAAGCATATCTCAACCTTACTCCCAGAAATCACTCCGCTCATGTCGGCCTTACAGGAGTTCAAAACAACTCTATCCTCTCTCGACCTCGCCAGTGGAGATTTTGTTCATATGCACTGGAATAACGCTATTCGTATGCTGTTGCAGCCCTTTCTCAGCACACTGCACCCACAAAATGAACTCATTAGCACCTGCCTCCATGCCTCGGGGCAAATGTGCCAGTACTTCAAGAAAATACGCCAAAGAGACTCATCGGGCCATTCATTTTTGCTTGTGAACTCGGTCTTCATGGCAGGCTTAACAATGTGGTAGGTCTAAGCACAATCACCCACCGACTCATTCTGACCCCGCCTTTCAGCTTTTGCCTATTCCGACGTCCCAGTTTGTGGACTCCCGCAATATCAAACGACATCCGCGCCTGTTCCTCCGTACTGTGTGTCATGGCAGAACGAAATGACAGATTGAAAAAGTACCGAGATGGCCTTGAAACAGTTATCAACCGTGCGATGGAGTATGTTGAAGATGCATATCAGACGAGTCCCAACAATTATGGCCTTTGTGCCCAAATGGCCATTAGCAACGGCCAACTACACCCGATCACGATATCAAATTCTACGACTAGCGCCAAGTCTCATATGCAGCCTTTACAGGATCATGCACTGCAGGGCATCGGGACTGAGGAATACGATTGGCAAAATGTAGATCTCTTCTCAGATCTCCCCGGTCTTCCACCAAATCTGCAGAATTTGTTCACTGGTGACCGTGCGGATGTCCTAAATTCGTCATTTCATGGTTTTTTCGCGGACGATCTTTGGGCGAGCGATGCCTTTCATCTACCGTTTTTAGAGGAACATGAGCGTATGACCTGAGCCATGCCATTCAAACCAATGTGTGTGCCATACTTGAACGCTAAATCATTTGCACTAATTGTAACAACGATAGTTATCGTATTGTTCTATCTCTATTCACAGATGGCAAGGAGCTAGGTCATCCATGATTCCCAGATCTTCACGACGGGACTTGCTGGATGGGTCGAAGTAGGGGACCTCGCCAACACCAACGGCGCGGTTACCACTGCGGGGTCCAAATCCTTCGTGGTCGCCAGTAGCGGTGTGGAAGACACTCCTGTTATCCCAAATTGCTAGTGATAAAATTAGTATGCATCAATTGAGGGAGATATCACTGGAGCTTACCAATATCATTAGGGTCATTCCACTTAAAGCGGACCTGCAGATCATGACCATAGGTAATAAGATCATGGAACTGCTGCAACATGTTTGCGCTCTCTTTCCGGTTCAAGCCATTGATCTCAAGTGGGAAAGATCCTATCAACATAGTTACAAGATGCCCGACATGAATCAAAAGACCGGGTAGCTTACCAGCAGCAAAAATAGATTTCCAGCCAGTAATGGGGTTAGTCCGAACAACCTAAACACCGTCAGCACAAGAAACGAGAGCTCTCCATAAAATCATGGCACATACAGGATGATCCGCACGAAGCTCCGGTCCAACATTGACCGGTGCACCCCTCTCTTTCTCATAAAGCTGGAACTTACCAGACTCAGCCATCCGTCTGAACCCCACGCCGTCATGAGTAGCAGTCAAAGTTTCCAAGAATTTCTGGAACGGCTTGCTTATCCGATCATACATCTCATATCCCGATGCCCAGAGTGTATCACCGCCTGTCTTGGGCAGCTGTACTAACCGCAGAGACGAAAAATCAGCAGGTGCCTTCTCGAAGCCGATGTCGTTGTGCCAGACAGCTGCCATGCGAGTATAGTCGGATCCTTTGTAGAGTTTCTTGCGGCCTTCCGAGTTGATAGTGCTGATAGCCGGGTCTGGGTCGCCGAACTCGCGGGAATCGTTTGTTACTGGGTGAATGTGTAGGCCGTGGCCTGTGGGGCGGCCGGTTAGCTCACCCATGCGGAGGATGAGTTGTTTTTGGAGATCGTTTGTTAGATTGTCTTGGGCTCGAAAGAAGACGACGCCACGCTCAGCAACTAGTGGACAAAAATATGAGTTTTGGGTTTTGTTTGGTTCAAGAAAGTTATGGGGCGTACTCATGATTGCGAGATCGCGAATGCGCTTTTCGGCATCCGGGGCGCTCAGGATGTCATTGACGATGTTGCAGGTGCCCTTGGTGAATTCGTTTCCTATCACTGGGGTCACCATCACAGGCTCAAATCGATCGAGAGAGCCTGATGAGTATTGGCGTATGGGGTTCTGCATTGTGGAGGATTTGGCTTTGCTGGAAAACATGAGGCGAAGTCGCGACTAAGTTCAAGTACTAGTTGAGTTATTTGAATATTGTCCGATTGACTGTTCAATGAAGCAGACAAGGTGATTTGAATTTTTAGTCTGGTTCGATTTTATGTAGCAGTTGCTAGACGTAGGTACTTATAAATTAGCTCTGGGAAAAGTTTCTAGCGATGCTGTGTTGAAAATGAAGTCTATCGGCTTTCGGCGTTAAGCAAGTTCCCACTCGTCAATTCTTCCAACCCCGAATTTGAGATCAAACCAATAGCATATTGGTATTGTGGATTTCTATGACCCCATTAATCGAAAATATTGCGTTACTACGGGTATACCCTTTCTATGCTGTTGCTAGACAGCTGTCTTCAAGGGTCAGTGTTGTACTGCCTAGTACACCTACGAATTGTATGTCATGAGTTGCAAACCTGGAGATAAATGTTCTTTGAGGACTCGTGCGATACAGAGGGGCTCAATTTCTATTTATTTTCTTCTAGCATCTATTTCCTCATGAATATTCATGGAGGCTTTCGTGGAGATTATCCATGCATAGTATCGGTCAATACTAATGACCCATTTTAACCAAGCACATCATTCCCCACCAACATGGCATATGTACGTGTAAATCGTCTTTTCAAATCAAAATAACCAATCAAACTCCTATATGCCATCTTTCCAGGACATCAATCGGATTTTCGGCGATAGGACGCGCGCCTGGCGACTCACCCACATATTCTTAACGCCGATATGCCGACGCATGCGACAGTCTTGCGGGGCAAGGTTTCAAACCCACCCAATGATATTCAGCATAAACAAAGCAGAGGCTTTCTAGCTATCCAGCATATGCATTACCCCACAAAATCAATGCCAAGCACCTTGACACGGCGCGCTTGGCAACTCGCATGCTAGAATTGCAACATAACAGGTGCATCTTTCACCACAGTAGCCGGTTTCAATACAAAGGGTTTCCCTATATCTACCTCGCTTGAACATCATGTCCGACAATTATTATTTTATCACTGCCAAGAATCTCATCCGCCCTTATTATCTTATTGTTCGTTCAAAATGACATCCATAGATGATGAAAAACTGGGGTCAGAGGCTTGTGTGGAGCCGATTGAGTCCCAAAAACCAGTGCTAGAGAATATTGATGATGATCCAGTCTACTCACGGAAGGAGCAGCAAGACATCATTCGTCGCGTGGACTTTCGGCTAGTCGTGATGCTGGGGGCTCTGCATTGTGTTTGTTTAATCGATCGTGGGAATATTGGAGCAGCCAAGTTGGCGGGCATGTCTACCGAGCTGAATTTGATTGGAAATCGATACGTGAGTTGTGTACAGATATTTCTCGATTGGCAACTAACAATTATCAGAGCGTGATTGCTGTGTCGTTTTTTCCTCCTTATATTTGTTTGCAGGCATTAGGTCCTATACTGATCCGTAAGATTGGACCTGTGAACTATCTCTCCTTTGTCTGTTTGATCTGGGGTGCGGTCATGGTATGCGCTACAACAACATACGCTTTTGAGGATTTCTTGACAAGCTTACCAATCTTATAGCTGTCAGCTGGGTTTGTTAAGACGTGGTCACAAATGGTTGGTATACGAATCATTATTGGCTCCCTTGAAGCGGGATTCTTCCCAGCGTCAGTCTATTTGATCTCTACCTGGTACACACGGTATGAAATACACAAGAGATATGCCATATTCTATTTTCTGGGATGCGTAGCATCTGCGTGTACGGGTATCCTGTCCTACGGTATTACATTTATGGTATGTTATTTTGCTCCTTTCTACAAAGATTCATTGATTTGACAATATGCAGAATGGACTAGGAGGTCTTACAGCCTGGCGGTGGATCTTTATCATCCAAGGACTTCTCACCTGTGTTATAGCAGCAATTGGTTGGTTTGTTCTTATCGACTTCCCGGATCGAATGAAGGCGAGCAAGCGGAAATTCCTGTCAGATAGCGAATACGACTTTATCATGCGACGAATCAGCAAGGATCGGGCTGATACTGTCCTCGAGCCTTTCAACCTGAAGAAATATTTGGCAGCTGGTCTAGATATCAACATTTGGGCTTTTGGCTTTATCTATTTTTCTTCAACCACGACAGCTTACGCTATTTCGTATTTCTTGCCTACCATCTATCAGGACGGGATGGGGTTCTCTCAGGGCGTTTCACTGTGTCTATTTGCGCCGCCCTTCGCCGCTGCGGGTATTCTCATGTATGCGACCTCATGGGCTGGGGACCGGTATCATATTCGAGGCCCCATTTTGATCTTTAATGCTCTTGTCACCATCATTGGTCTTCCTCTATTGGTTATTATGTCCTCCATACAGTTCCAGATTCGAAACTAACTTCTATCAGGGATTCACGGAAGGAAATGCCTCTCGCATGGTGGGAGCATTTCTCACCACCATGGGCTGCAATTCAAATATCCCCGCTGCGATGGCATACCAGGTATCTCAAGCTTTATTACATTACTACCCACTGATACTGACTTTGGCAGGCAAACAATATTCGTGGTCAATGGAAGCGAGCTTTTGCCAGTGCTATTTTTGTTGGGCTCGGGGCTTCTGGAGGCATGACTGGATCATTAGTCTTCAGATCACAGGACGCTCCAAATTACCACCTTGGAATTCTGACTTGTCTTGGATTGTCGTGCCTGATTATTGTGTTAGTCATTCTTCTTTCCATTCGCTTCTACTATTCAAACAGAAAGGTGGATCGGGGTCAGTTGGTCATTGGGAAATTGCCCGGCTTTAAATACACATTTTAGTGAGCATTAGTAGGAGGCTCTTCGAGGTACGCAAATTGCATGTTGACATTATTTGATGGACGCGAATTGCAGTGGAAACCTATGTAGGAAGATTGCTCGACCATTTATGCATATCTTCATTCTCCGCCTCGGCTTTATTGAATTTGATGAACCAAAGATCACGAGGGAAAGAGATTAATAGCAGAGAAAGATTGAAAACTCAAATTCGAAAAAGAGGAGAGTTTATGTTATACTCGAAACTGCGCCTTCCTAAAAAAATCAATTGTGCCTGCCGCTTAAGTTTGGCGTTTCGCTATCTCCATTTACCAAATGCGGGCAGTATCGCCGTCTCACTCGGTCATGTTCCATGACCCAGTCTCATTGGACTGTCCGCCCCACAATGCCACCGTCAGTCCCAGGCTCCCAAGATCTCACACCATTCTTTCCACGCCCACGAGAAAATGGTGGGTGTCGGAGGTCGAAGTAAAGGCTGCAAGACCTGCAAGAAACGAAGAGTAAAGTGCGGTGAGACACTTCCGCACTCGACAAAAATAGCGTCCACTGACAGTATACAGACGAAAGAAAGCCGACTTGTGATCGATGTTACAGAGCGGGTAAAGAATGCGAAGGCTATGTAAAATACATTGAGTTTCGGGATGAAACCGCCCGAATAGCTCAAAAGCGAGCGCCAGCGCCAAACGCGCTCGCTCGAGTACCTAGTCCGGTATCAACCGCCAGTCATCCACGCTCGGACGAATCGGTCATAGAGCTCCCATTTACTTCTCTGCTGATGAACCCAGCATGGGATGCAGACAGTCTCTTTACGACTTATCTAATTGATAGAATCTTTACCTGGCATGATGATCCAACATCGCCTCATTCGGCAGGGTGGGTTTCGATGCTCTTGCGCCCGACGGATGACGAGGCTGCGTTATCATGCACTTCCATCCGTGCTCTAGCTACATCTTACTTTGCCAAGATGCATGGCCATGTGAGTCTCCTGCAAAGTGGCGTACGGCAATATTCACGTGCGCTGGGAGCGTTGCAGAGACGGCTAGACGATTCAGAGCTTGCATTGGAGGACGACGTGCTTCTCGCTATTATTTGCATGTCGGTGTATGAGTTGGTCACTGTCGCAGATCCATCTGCCTGGATCAGTCATTGCAAAGGACTTGCTCAGCTAGTATGTTCATTTTTGCCCCTTCAGTCTCTGTGCACATGTTATTGACAACCATCTAGACTGCTATACGAGGACCACATCGTCATCAGACAGGGGTGGGACATGCAGTTCTTCCCACATTGAGATCATCAATTGTATGGCAAGGATCCTTTCCCTGTAGGATATTTCACTAACATCATCCCAGTCTATCGCGTACATTGTTGACCGCAAACGATGTTTTCTAGAAGACCCCGAGTGGAAAATCATTCCTTGGGCTTTACGGGGTTTGAACTCTAAGATCACGGTAGAAAAGCTACACGACTTCTTAGTAGATGTTCCGGGTATCCTTGAAGATATGGAACGTCTTCTGGTTTGGAGATTAGATGTACCTGGGCGGGAAGAATTCAAACAAAAGCACTGCCAACAAGCCCTTACGACACTCGAAGGCCTCTATTCATGGCGCTGGGACTGGGAAAGGGAATTCCCCCATGCGACATCGCTCATTCGGCCAAGTGATCTCGATTCCGAGGAAGTTTTCCTCCTGCCTTCGAGTCCCTTTGAAACTGTCATCTGGTTCAGTGAACATTATCGTGCTACAGAGCTGATTGTCTATAATGCCATTCAATTGCTATTGATAATGGCCCTCAAAAGAGCAGGTATTGCGATAGAGGCAAATCATTTGTTAGATGGTGTTAATGATCCTCTGCTTCCTATGCAGGGAAGTCAGCATGAAATCGCGGTTGAGATCTGCCGTATGTCGAGCTTTCATCTGCAAAGCTTTCACCAAAGTTCGGGGGCATTTATGCTTCTTTTCCCTCTTAATGTTGCCCTTCTTCATTTAGACGGCGATAAAGACGGAGTTAAGCCGTGGCTTCAGAAAGTTCTGGCGATAATAGCCGACTTGCATGGATTTGAAGTTGGACGACGGGATTTCAAATCAATAATATTGAGGCGGAAACAGGCGTGGAGTGAATGAATGAATCAATACAGGGTATTCTTGACATAAAACGCTACAAGATGAATCCAATCACACTACGCAAACCAGAATTCTCCCCTGGATCACTCTTTTTTCATGCTTCGTGGATCATCGGAATCAGAATCCCAATCATCATCACCAGCATAGCTCCCCACATCAGGCAAAATAACAATCCACAACATCTTGTTCACCTTCTGCGCCTCTTTCATCTGTCTTCGGCCATGCTTTTCATCCCTCCGATCCCTTCTATCAACCTTCTCCATCAAATCCTCATACTTCTCCTCCGCATCCCGCAGATCCTTCTTCAGATCCCTCAAATCCTTCTTCAGCTCCCTGCGCATCTTCTCATTCCCCTGCTGTTCAGGACCCAAACTTTGAATTTGAACCATAACATCATCAATCTCGCCTTTCAAATCATCAATCTCCTCCTCAATTTCCTCTTGCTTCCTCTCAAATTTGCCCTTCTTCCGATCAGACTTACAACATCTCTTCTCCGCCTTAGCCTGCTTCTTCCCCAACTTCCGTAGTTGTTTCTGCTCCGCCCGTTGCGCTGAAAATGACCCAACCTTCTTCATCCAGTTATCCGGTGACACGGGCGCATTTACGCCCTCGAACGAAAGACGCATAACCCGATCCCCGAGCACACTCATGCGCTGCGTAATAGGATTCTCATCTGCCGGCGCATCCATAATGCGGCGGTATTGATGACGCGCGAAGACCGCGCCGTCATTCGGCATGCCAATCTGCGAGAGCATCTTGTCTGTCTTGCTAATTTGCACATGGAGACCCTTGGGTTTGAAGATTGTCTCGTTGGCTGTCTTCATGTAGCTTTTTGTGCGTGCGATGGATACTCCGGCTGTCGCAAGCCCGGCACCAGCGTTGAGTCCTGCGCCGACTATCTGGGCTGTTCCCAGGGGGACGAGGCCGATGATACTTCCAACGGCATTTGTGGCTTGGAGGGCTGGGTTTCCGAGGAATGCTTCGTTGAGGCCGTCGATGAAGGTTGTGAGGTCAGATGGTGTTAGAGCGGTTTGTTGCTCTAGTTCTGGAACGCGGACGCGGACGAAGGGACTCATGTAGGATCCACCGAATACTTTTGTTATCTCTGTTTTGGTGAGTCAGTGCCGGATTGGCTTGCGTGTCTATTGGGTGTTCTCTTACGAGGAATAACACATGGTTTCAGTCCCTGCTGAAGTGGTCGTTGGAGTGGCGGCTGCGGTTGCGAGTAATACTGGCTTTGTTGCTGGGGGCGGGCTGGGGGGATGTATTGTTGATATGGGAAGTCTTGGTAGTTCTGCTGGTACTGCTGGTATTGCCCATTTTGATATTGGTCCTGGTAGTTCTGGTACTGTCTGTTCTGATACTGGTCCTGGTACCTCTGATATTGTCCGTTCTGGTATTGGCTTTGGTACCTATTCTGGTAATTATCCTGGTAGGTGCTGGATGGTGTATACTGCGTAGACCTATTCCATTGTGGTGGTGGTCCTGGTGGATGTGATGGCTGATTTTGGTACTGCACAGGCTGAGCGCAATTCTGCCGCATGTACTCTGCCGGCTGGGGTATCGATCGGGCCGAGTCTTGTTGAGTGGGCTGATCCACCGAGTCTGTCGCCCATGGAGTATAAGCTGGAGGCGGCGCCGTTTCGGCCTCTGCCTGGTCTGGAGGGTTTTTCGAGCTGTTGGAATCAACGCCCATTGCTGCGGTAGATATGGGATGGGAATGGAAATACGCGGAACTCGGAAGTTGAGGAAGACAGGCGTCTGTTCAAACTCCCATTTCGGGGGCGAATGCTTTTAAACATCTTTTCATGCTCTTTGTCATCAGCATCAACCACTTGCCTATCTTAGACAATTCTGCGATTACAGGCCCCCACTCCATGTCATGATGCCTGCTGCACCGCCATACTATTGGTCGGTGTCATGACCCACCTTCGCGAATTGCACCCGAAAAGGTTAAGTGTGGATTTGAAGTCTCGAACTCGCAATGGATTCCCTTTTGACATTCCATGGTGTGGCTGTGCCAAGGCTATGCCACCATGTAGTATGCAGCCCTATTCTTCAGCCAGATTGCTAACTTGCAAAAATTATGGGCAGATATTGATTCCTTTTCTTATTCGCCCTCTTTCAAGATGATTTTAGGCAGCTATTAATGTGACGAGTACGTTTTTTCGAAATGCTGACATCAGATTGCTCGCTACCTATACATAAAATCCCCTTACTTCCTCTGTTCCCTTGTTGATAATAATGTCCTGGTTATTTCCTTCATCTGGGAACTAATACCAAAGCTCTGTATCTGGAATCCCCGGGAGCCTATTGAGTCATTGTCATGAAATGTGATCAAATCTTGGAAGGGCACAATATAGCGTGATCGTTCAAACAATCAATTTGTACTTGGGCCAAAGTCATAAACCTTGGGGTTCCAAGTTTATGAAGGGAAAGACGGTTATCGCCTCAGCTCCAGATCGCGGGTTCTATGGAGAGCAATTGGCCCCCCCCCCCTGGGGTAGCACATCAGAGAGGTTCTTTGAGCAGTTGAGGTGAAATGGTTGACGGGTTCTGTGATGGATCTATTTAAATACATAGCCTTGGGGGCCAAAAGCGGCTGAAACTGAATCGTGCACAGGCGGAAAGCACGCACCAAAAGACGATAGTGTGATCAACCCACACTTTTAGAGTTCCGCGCCGTAACTCACCCGTCGACTACTCAGCACTATATCGCAAGCCATCTCTAAGCTCCAGACCTACTCCTCTACGAAAGAGCTTCCACTGTGTAACGTAACTATTATTTTCTGTTCGGTCTGTTAAGCTGATCCTTCTAAGGGACTTTGACCTGTGGACGCCTTACTTTTTGGCCCCTTAGCGTGGTACATCGTACACTCGGGTCGCTATGGAGGGAACGTGAGTTAATGCGATCGATAATTTGAAACAAAGTTGGAGCAGATCAGCAGGAAACAAAAGCAATATCCTACTCCGTCTCTTTGATTGCTTAGGCGGACACGGAGTTTCACGATACATGAGAATACTAGCCCTCAATTCAGCCCGTTGTACTTGAGATTAGACTAATCAATCTAGGTGGCTTGGCATTGCGTTTCCAACATCTTGGCGTAAACGCCCAAAGAGGCACGAGCGTGGATAGGTTTGTAGATCGGTTTCAACAAAAACCTATATATGCCAGCTCTTCTCTATCCATCTTTGAAGCCAAACATTTTCACAGAGCAAGGTGGTTCTCTGAATATCCTGTATTCGTAGGTCGCGCAGTGCATCTTAATGCGGCGACCATGCTCCGATTCATGACACACGGACAGCCCCCATGTAGACCCAGATTTAGCTTAGTACATAGGCTCAGATCTATTCACGCAGTTGCAAATCCGGAGATTCTTCTCATGTTCGGATCTACAAATCTCTCTTCATTAGGAAATATTCATGTCGTGCCGAGTTCAGCTAAGAGCAACTAAGGGCTTGGCTAGGATACAAGTCTTGGATTTGCCCAACAGCTCCCCTGAACTCCGGCTTGGAGGCCACCGCCGAGAAATGTATTTTTAGTACCCCACTTTTCGAAGCCAACCTGATGTTCCTAGTGGTTACAGTAGGGGGCGGGGGTTTTTCATACAGCGTGGGAGCTAGGGCCCCCGGGGCTGAAGTGGGCCTCCGGGGGGTTTCCCGTAAGGCCGGCTCTTACCGGAGATATGACTAGGGCTGACATCTCGGCGGGGTGAAAATGGAGATACAGAATATACGCTACTGAGTTAGGGATTAAGATTGAACAGGATCTTCAACGTGATCAAGTTATTCAGTTGATTGGGGGCCCGAAGGTCTGGGTCGATCAACAAAGTCACATTCTGCCAAGATGCATCTCGATTTCCTCTTTCGTCCACTTCTTCTGGACTTTTCTGGACAATTTTTTTTTCTCTTTGAGCGACTGGATGGCCTGTTTTAGCAAGATTTGTTCCCTAGCGGAGTTGATATATTCCATATTTTATAACATAGTTTAGGAGTTTCAGTACGACGTAGTACCCGTAGCATTGGCTATAGCTCCCTTGTAATTGTTTCCTTAGCTATGTTTAAATGCAGACTGCTCTCAGAGCATCCCATAGTACATCATATGATATTTCTCGCTCATCCAGGCTTGTAGAGATTTTAGCTCAGCTTCAGACTTTCCATACTGGGCGATGAGCTCTGAAACTCCGGGGCCACGCGGATGTACATACCCTGTAGCTGCAAATAAATGCATATATTAATAATTATTCGCCCCACAATGCTATTGTCCTTTTAGGCTAGACTGAGGGGCCGATTCAAGTTCTATACAATATCAATATTCAAGTTTTGTAGTATATAACGATGTTGATTTCTGCACGTTACTCCGTCTTTCATTCCATTGCATCGCGCTTCTTCACTACTCTCATCATTCATCATGCGTTTCTCAGCTACCCTCGTTGCCTCTATGGCAGTAATTCTTCCAGTTCTGGCATCTTCCAAGGAAGCTACAGCGCAAGCTCTCCTCAAGACCGCAGAAACCGCAGTTCCTGGTGAATCTGCCCTTTTTACCACCTACACTGGCAAGAAAACACCACTTGCATCCAACTACACCCAGGTCATCGATGCCACGGGCACCGGAGAACCTGGCCAGGATGATCTTCTTTTCCAAAACCTGCTCGCTGCCGAATGGATCATCTACACCTTCTACCAGCAAGCCGTCGAGACTTTCAACACTTCCTCCTTCACCAAAATCGGTTTCCCCAACACCACTTACGAGCGCATCCGAGAAATCCGAAACAACGAAGCCGGCCACGCCCGTATCTTCCAAGACAACATCTCCAAGAACTCCCTAAAGCCCGGTCCTTGCAATTACACCTTCGGCTTTGGAGACAATGCATTGGATTTCCTCGCTCTCCAGGTTTACATCGAAGTCGCCAGCCAGGCCTTCCTTACCGGCCTCCAGCTCCAGGCTGATCTGAACGTCTCCCGCTCGGCACTGATGGCAATCGGACAAGTCGAGGCTCGTCACAATACCTGGGCCTTGATCGATAACTGGAATGTCAGCCCATTCTCTGGCCCCTCAGATACCACCTACCCCTACGCCAACCAGATTTTGGACATGACCAACACCTTCGTGACATCCTGCCCAGCTGAGAATCCTGTGTACCCGTCTCCTCGCCAGAACCTGCCGCAGATGGTGTTCTGGGCAAATGGAACCACTGCTACGCCTGGCTCGCAGATCCAGCCGTACTTCTACCAGTCTGCCAACAAGCCCAAGTTCCAGGCTGGCAAGGAGTACTTTGCCGTTTTCTACCATGGTGTCAACACCATCAGTGTTCCGTATAACTGGCAGAAGGGCATTGTGACCATCCCCAAGGAGATCGACGTTGCCTCGGGTATTATCATTGTCAACATCGCTGATAAGAAGGGTGCCCCCACTGAGGATAGCGTTGTGGCTGGACCTATGATTATCTTGGAGCAGCCTGTTGCCTTGACTTTGGAGGAGCCTGATGCTATCTCTATCTAAGTTGGTGCACATGGAAGTAAGACGGGTTCAGTTCAGCAAATGTTGCTCTGAGTGTCACAGTATAATCTCACACTGCTTCACTCTTCTTTCTCAGTGCGTCCAGCGATCTGAGCTTTGATCCAATCTCTTTTTGCGGCTCCGCTTTGTCAAATTTGTGGCAGCAACCTTTCCGCTTCGTCATTCTTCGCGAGGCTATCAGCATCATCTCTCCTTGCCTGTGAAATACTATTCCTCAGAGCCATGGCTGGGTCATGGATATTGTTTTTTGTGATATGCGATTTCAAGCGTGAGGTTCTAAATTAGACTTTTTACAATTGAATCTTATAGAATTTGTTCATTTCTTCCATCCTTGATCGGATTGTAGTGAGGTTATCAGAGTCATGATCTTCGATTGCAGGCTAATAACCGCTACATTCCCAAAGGCGGTAATACTAGGCCATCATCAAATTCTCAACACATTTCAGCCTGCGGTGCTGTGGTCTAAAGGGGCTTTTCAGGAGCATTGCACACAATTGCAGCGGGTATGAGACAATATTAGCCAAAGAGGCAGAAGGAGGGTGTGAATTCTTGGGACGAAGGCCGCTTCACAATTGGGGTGCAGCAAGTCGAGGTCAAATCGAGGAGATGCGCTGGCCATTTAGAGCCCGCTCGATGTCGAGATACCGGAGTTGGTTGTGTTCTGGCCTCTCGATACACTTCTTCATTCTCTAAATATTCAGTCTCACTAGCTACATCCCAGATTGATGGTGTGGATCAGAGATGTACAGTACATTGAATTGACGACATAGAATGGAGAAACTTAAGCAGAACCACCTGGATGTATATATAGTTCGTTAACACGTGGGAGCACTTTTCAAAGTTGATGATAAATCCATGTAAGCTTCTCCCTTCAAAAGATTCATTGCCACCCAACCACAGTCAACTTCAATTGTCCTATTCTTTCTATCTCTCGCTTTCCAAGATTATTGGTTCTAGTGTTCCATTAGGAGAGCTTGGAAGATCTGCAAATCACCGGCGATTATCTAAGCCCCACGCTAAGCCTGGACCAACCAGAACCCGCAGCGCCCACGCGGTGATGCCACTCACCCAAAACAATCAGTCTTCCCCGGCCCTCACACATTCCCAGACTTGGTCTACCAGTGTGACTCGAAATATCAGCTGTGAGTATCTCCGTGGAAAGTAATCCAGAGCTCAATCCATGTATCTCCGTGGCCCAGATGGAAATTACCCAACTCCCCGCATTGCACGGAGAACGCGCCACACCAGCGATCCCCAACCATGAAGTCGCGCGCAACGAGTGCCGAGATACTTCAAACCGTAATATGAAGGGACCTGTGACTGACAAGATGACTTAATCTAGCGCTTGAACATCACCATCCCCACATTACCAGTATAATGGCTGTTGACGGCTCCGCACCTGCGTCGGTACGTAGAATCATTGCGACATACTTGATGCACTCGCATTGGATTCAATGATCGCCAATTCTGCTAGCTCATGGCTAATACTCTTATCGCCAGCCCATTCCCATCCCGGAGCTGACCAAGATCACCTCTGAGGTACGTCGCATTCTGAACCTGATCCTGAGAGGATCTCATGGCCAGCCACTCACGTTTCATGTAGGCTTGCGATGCGGCGTTGAAGAACACTACCGAATACGAGCATGCCAATGTCGGCGAATGGAACTCCCAGATCATTGTAGGTGAATTCAACCGTAATTGTTCGCACACCTCTAACCACAAGACTACTAGAACACCGTTCTCAAGGCTCTTATCGCCGCTACTGCCCCCTCCGACTCCTCCACCCCGGCTCCCTACCGCTTCACCGTGAACAGCACGATCGTGCAACAGGGCGTGATCGACAAGTCCGCTGCTGCCGAGGGCGCACAGAACAACGCTGGCAAGCGCGGGATGCACTCCGCGTCCGGCGCTTTCTGGGACGTTAACCGTGATGGTATGTGGACCTTCAAGTACCCCGGTGCTGAGGAGCGGGGACTCGATGTTGTGGTCAGTGTGACTTGGTTTGCGGTTGTTTAAATGCATAAAGTTCCCGGGGCCTTCTTGGTGCCTTACAATTGATAGATTGAGGGATCACATACCAAATCCTTGTTTTACCCTTTTGTTTTTCTGGTTATGCAGTTTATATGAGCCAGTTTTTCGTGAAAGATTTGCAGTGCGTCTTCTTTTCCTTTTCGATTGAGCGATGTGGGTCTATTTGTGTTTCCAATATCAGGTACATCTACTTTTGACTGCTACGATGAAGTGTAGAACATGCAAATGTATGTCCTTTAACGGGGAAGGTATCCCTAGGAATGGAGATGGATGGATCTATGACATACGAGTTAATTCAATAATGAGATTGATTGAAATCGCACAAAAAAAGAATACACCTAGAGGACAAGTCCTCGGGTAATGGTATCTCGGTAGATCGTGAACGGGAAAAGAACATCAAAGAAATGAAAACCAACCCACGCCTTCCAGCCCAATTTGCGCCATGCTATGAATTTTGAAATGTAGAAAATTTGAAACTCCTTTGATCAACGTGAAGGCCCTCATCGGGGTTCGGAGTAGTCGTTCAGCGCAACACACACTGAGCCACGGTGGTGGCCACTGTACTGGCGAATGATGCTGCCAGAGCTTAATTCCCACAGGCGGGCATAGTGGTCACTCGATACAGTGACGAGGTATGCGGAGTCAGCGGAGAATGCACAGTCCCAGACCCATCGCTGGTGGTTGGCTAGTGTGGTCTCCAGGAAGAGGGTGCCATTTGCCGGGTCCATGGGTGGGCCATCGGGCTGAGGGGTGAAGGTTTGCTGAGGGGTTTCTGTACGTGGAGCGTTGTCTGAAATTCGAAGCAATTCGCGGTCTTGCACGGGGGTATCGAAGATGCGCAGTAGATCGCGCGCTTGGTTCATCAACTCAGCCCCCTGTTGCGCCTGAACCGCTTCCGCAGTAGGCTCATTTTGGTCCTCCATGGTGGCCTTCTGGGCTTGCTTCTCATTCCATTCCTTAATGGCAACCTTAGCAGGTGCGTATTCTGGGTCCAGGTTCCACACCTTGGCAGTGTGATCGGCAGAGCATGTTGCCAAGTGCTTGACATCTGGAGACAGAAGGACGCGGGTGAGATAATCTTTGTGGGCTTGGAACGTGCAAATAGGGATGATCCGAGTCGACTCTTCGGTCTGGACCATGCGCCAGATGTAGACGTTACCCTACATGCGAGAAACGCATTAGCGCATTCTAAAAGACAGGACTGGGGAAATGGCGATACCTTTTTGTTTCCTGCACAGAGCAATGACCCATCACTGGCAACGCTCACACTGAGAACGGCAGTATCATCCTCTGGAATCAACTGGTGCGTACAGACACTCTCGCCTAGATCCCAAACGCGGACCATACCAGCACGATCACCACTGATGAGCTCCCCCTGGTTAGGGTGAATCACGACGTCATTGACGGCAGCTCGGTGGACGTAGTTGCGTTGCAGGCTACCGGTACGAGTATCCCAGACTTTCACGGTTCCATCCTCAGAGCTGGTAACCATCCATTTCCCTTCGCAGTGGAATGCGACTCCCGTAATGTTGCCTGTGTGACCTTCGAAGGTCATCACCGGGTTGGGATTAGTGGACTTGATATCGAAGAGCTTCACATTATTATGACCAGCAGCAGCAAGGAACCTTTTATCAGGGGTGATGCACAGGCGATTGACCTGCGAGTCAGGGTGCTGAATGGTTCGTGAACAAATGCCGGATAAGGCCTCCCAGAAGCTGACCCGGAACGAGATTAGCTTATGATATGAATAGAGGACAGGCATTGACATGTGGCCAGCATGCTAGAAAGGGGAATCAAGACATGAAGAGCTCGAGCTTACCGGATGGTATGATCATACCCCGCTGCAATGCGCCAACACTCATTAGTCCATACTCGGAATGCGGGGAGCTTAGGACTCACCTGTGCAGAGGATGACACTCATATTCTGGTGAATTCTGTAGATTTCGATGAAAGACCCTAGATGTAGGACAGGTTACTGGAATAGGTGGCTGGCTTGAATAGGTCACTGGCGGCGAGACACGATCTCTGGAAGCACCCGACGTGGGATCGGAAGGCGGAGTTGGAGCTGCAACCAAAGGCTCAACCGGAGCCTGAGAGATCTGGGTTTCTGCCTTGGAAGCCATGTGACTTAAAAGGCGGTCAGAGATGGACGGTCGGAGAGAGTTCACGTGTGATTGTGCTTTAGAGCTTCGACAAATAGGCGTGAATCGATAAAGGAGCGGTGAGCTCGATAAGCAGCGATAAGAGGGATGATGGACGAGAGAGGAATAGAGCAGGCGGGTTTTGACTGGCAGAAACTGACCGTAAACAAAAAAAGTTGGCCTGTATTGCACGCATTTGAAGAACAACCGCACTCCATCTTCAAGCCCTAGCCTTCGCCTGCTTTCATCACTGAACTGGGGTTGAGTCGGAGAAAAAGGTTAGGGGGTTTGTCATTCACTCAAATCGTGGCTTGGTGATTATCATTCACTCACCCATGGCCTGCTAATTCACCATGGATTTCCCTCCCTCTCTTCCTCTTCTTCTTTTACCACCCTCCCCTTGAGTCGTTGTCTGCATCGTCATTTATTTTCTGCCAACCTGCTTTGCCAAAATTTCCAGTATCTCAATATGAATGGAACCATGGATCGTTGTGCATCTCCTGTGTTTGAGACCAACAGCTCTACTGATGTTGATCTGGAGTTAATGTCCTCTAATGAAAGGGAATCTCAGCTTTCATCATTATTCGGGAGCCGTTCTCCATCGACAGTGGGTGAAAATGACATTGGCCATTTTGCAGACATTGCTATCAACAACGGCTTCGACTTCAGCATGGACTTTGCATCGCTCGAAAGCTTTAAATTGACTGCCGATGAGCTTGAAGGCATTGATGATATTCTTGAACAAATGCCAAATGCCCCTCCCGACGTTTTTCCCAAGCTTCCTCCTTCCAAGAGAACCATCGACCTTACACTCGAGGGAGATGACCATCAATTTTCAGAAGCTCTCCCGGCTCCCAAGAAACGGGCCCTTTATGCAACACATGCACCCTCAGTTGTGGTTAACACCCCCGCGACCATGAAGTCATCTGCTTCCATATCATCTCGCGCCATGCCTGCAGTCTCACAAGTAGCCCAACCTCCCCTCGTCATGCCTACAGGCCCAGGCGCGGCTCAACCCCCACTGAGTATGAAGCCGCCGCCTCCTTCCATTTCCTCCCATGTTATGCCTACAGTCTCATCTCCGACCCCGGCTAGCATGAATTCGAAGGACAAGTTTGAGATTGATCCAACTCACATGGCGCAGCATTTCGCCAATGAGGTGACCTCAACTTTCCCGCCCAACACTGACGATCTGTCGCCTTACCAATCGGTTGGATACAACCCTTCGACCCCAGCAATGCATCCGAAAGTGGTCAAACTCAGCAACGAAACAATGGAAAACCGTGTGAATCTGGCCAAACAACGTTCGGCTGCTCTCACAGCCGATCGCAACAAGCTCCAAAAGGGTTTGCTTCAGTATACCCAGATTGATCCAGTTACCGGTCTGCTGGGTATTGACAAAATGAAATCCGAAATGGCAACCATGCGGCGCCTCCTGACACTTGCAAAGAATAGAGAGTCCACTGAGAGTCAAATCTGGAAATCCAGATGTGCAATGCTTGCCGAAGAATACAGAAAACTTGCTCACAGGCATGATGCTCTGCGACGTCAGTATGAACCGTCGGCTCCGTTTTATGCGACACCTGCCTACCCATTCGCTTTACATCAGCAAGCAGCAGACATCAACCAGCCAGTTCCTCACCAAGCAAACACCAATCCACCAACTTCTCGCCACCAAGTGATCGATTTGACCATGGAAACCAACACACAGCCCGTGAGTGCCCAAGGAACCCGCTCACCAGGAACCCATTCCCGGAAGGAAAGCTCCTCCCAGGGAAACAATTCTTTCCAGGAAAACAGCTTTCAGCCCAAGAATAACTCGCTAACCGACTTTCACCGTCAATTCAGGAACAAGAAAATGGATTGGCTTCAGAGCTCTGAGACCGCCAGTGATGTGAAGACACGCGTTTTCGAGCAGATGAGCCCCCCTAAGAGAGGCTCTTTCGACAAGGTCTCTCTTTCCGATTGCTCCAAGATTGCCAAATCTAACAATGGAGTTCGACTTGCTCTGGGAGGGCAATTCAGAACGGCCGTGATGGCCGAAGAATCCGAAATTTACGAGCCCACGAATGAAGAACTCGCAAGCATGATTGAGGACGAGCTGTGCAAGCTAGGGTAGTCACATTTAGTTTGATCATTGTTAGCTTATTAATTATTCTTTTCTCAGCGCTGTTGCTCTTCTTCTCCATTATCAATTCTCTCCGAACAACTTCCAAGGTTGGTGCGTTTGGAGCCCAAATTCTTAGCTGCTCACCCTGTATGCCTTTCTCTCTTTTCAATCGTTGGAGAGTATTACGAAGGCACTGGTCTTTGGGCTACTGTCTGGTGACTTCGTTCACACGGATAATCAAAATGAAAAAGGCCTTCTTGATCAGACTATACTGATACAAAAAGCAGGCAGGTTGATATGATTGTGTCCTCTCAAGAGGCCTTGAATGTTGAGGAAGACGTGAATATGGAGTTAAGAACTCGTGTCGCAGAAGACGGCTTCTTTTTCTAACCTTTGAAACCCCTTAAAAGGTTGTCAAATTTCCTGAATCTATATAGATATGTCATTTTTTCTCCATCGCGAATTGGTTCTGTACAATCGTTGAGTTTGTACTTCATCTGAACCTTCCTATTTGATTTGCTTCACCTGACATCATGACTTCGCAGGCCCTTGTTATACATTACCTTAATGGCTATATTCATCACATCCATAAATCGCTCAATATCCAGGTAAACATCTTCAGAGTGCCAGTCACCCTTGTGAGTTAAACGCGGGTCTGACGCATGTATGCTGAAATAGTCATGACCTCGTAGAGAAGCAACATTGCGAAAGCCCTTGTGATTTAGCCCAGGTGGTAGGATCTCCACCATCGCCGATCTAGGAGGCAGGAAGATACCATGTGTGAGACCTGCTCCATGGACACCTGCCAATATATCTGATTCTTGAATGATCTTCAATTGATCTCTATAGGAAATTGCAGCAAAATCAATCGATTGAACGTTCACTAGAGGAAATTCTCGCTCGAGTCGCTCTAGGTATTGCGTTTGATTGACGAGTCTTCGCCCGGACACTCTGTTTATGAACGTCAAAGTAATGTTCTCGCTCTGTCGCGGCTTAGTGTCATTCAACCCGTACAAGGTCAAGGCCCGGTCGACAAACGTATTTAGCAGTATTGACTTTTCGCAAGAGTTGACCTCCCAGTCACCCTGCCAAAGCGTATTCCCTGCACCAGCAAGTGGCACGATGAGGTTTTCAAAAGTTGTGTTTTCCGGGAGATCGTTGAAACGGAGGATTGGCTTCGCGGTGAAGAGTGACCACATGTCGATATATGGTCCATCTGGGTGGTCATCTAAAATGACAACTTGGGTGTTCGGTGAATCGCGTTCGGCGATATAAAATGGGGTGGAACCTGGCGATTCAGGGGTAATTTGTAGAACATCCATACTCAGCGTCATGGAATATATTTCCATTAATGAGTGCCAATGATTGGTGGAGCCCTCTCGCTTGACCAATATGGTGTAATTCCCAGTCTTCGTCGATGATGTTTGGGTTTCATTATCCATTTGAACCCAGCCATTGAAGACTAGGGGTGGGCCAGTGTCATACCAGTACTTCTCAAGTTTATCGAATCTTGGGAACCCGGGTGCCTTCTCAAACACTGTTTGATTCAAAGCTGCTTCTGGTTCTTGGCCTAGGTTGCAATGCAGGTAGAATTTACCTGTGCTGCGGTCGAATTTGGCTCCCTTTCCGAAACAAAACGAATCCCATCGATCGCTCACGGTCCGCGTATGGAAGCAGGTAAGATCTGACGACTGGTTGCAGTATTGTGTTGCCGAGTCACGGAGATTGTGAAGGAATGTCGTTCCAAACCTCTCTGCACAGAATGGTATTTCAGCAGGAACGATGCTGTATTCAGCAGGAAGACTCAGGGTTCGCTTCTCTTCGCCAACGGCGATAAGTGCGGCCACCTGGTGATATTGGTAACCAGAGATACGCAACCATGAATTGTACATGAGCAGAAGTATTGTGACCAACACAAACGATCCAGCCAGTACCAAGCGGCGCCGTTGACGGCCACCACTGATTGCTATCGCAGGCATTTTCACTGAAGCTTGAGAGCATGAAGGCGAATATTCGAGGGAAAAAATTGACTGTATGCAGGTGAGCACAAAGTACAAAGGTAATCACATGGGCTCATCACTTGCCCCGCCTCGAGACAGGAAATCCTTGCTTATTGGGACTACCAATATGAAGGCGTGATTGCTTTTGTTCAGCCGCAGTGGCGCCAGTGCGCGTACCTGTAGACGGCTTACGATGCGGCCCAGTCATCTTTGCACGGGCACCCTAAGCCGCTAAGTCCCACGGGGGCTGAAATGGACCCCGGAACGGATCTTGCCCTGGAGCCTTGGATACCTGAACTTTCGTCACTTCGTCAATCTTTAATTGAACATTCCTGGAATAATGCGGTCATAACTTAGAAGAGTCCCTACCGTACCTGGTTCTCCAGATATGAAAGGGCATTGATCTCGCTTGATCCAAGTCAACATGCATGGTACTTAGACTTCCACAGATTGACCAATCCCCATTGGGGCCAACCAAAGCCCATTGGGGTTGGGGGCGAGGTTTTGAAGCTGAGGCCCATGGGCCCCAACGAAGTGGGGCGTTATTTTAGCATATTTTAGTTTAAATTATGCAGTATTTTTGGGGTTTTTCATTGGGAGAGTACTCCATTCGAGCCGCATTTTATGTAAGAAATGGCGCCGTCTCGGCCCTCGGATGCGCATCGTTTCTAAATCATTGTCACTCTCCTGGGCAAACTTATGTGAGTAATTAGGTACTCGGGTATGACTCGATAATATTACCGCTTGCATTTCGAATACTGCACCTTTGCCTGATACCGTTAGTGTAGACCCGTGCAAACTGGTTCCCATGGGTCTGACATAGGTGGGAAACCCATTCTAAATTCTTGGTTGTATTTGAAGGAAGTGCACAGGTCTACGTTAGGCAAGTTGTCTAGCTTTAAAATTTGGGGGTATTCTATATAGATGCCCGAACTTTACACATACTGTGACCTCAAAGCTGATCCTAGATGAATCCTCAAGACCTTATACCGCAGCTTTTGTAGAATCTGAAGATAAACTATAAGACTGTTGAATTTGTGTATGCTTCATGAATATAGCATAGCATATTTCGCCTCTTGTGTTTATACGCTCAGTTTGGACTTAGCAACTCAGGAATTCATGTTATGAGCTAATTCCCAGAAGGTTGTTAGCCAGGAACTCCAATGTCAGTTCCAATGATAGATCCACTCACTTTCTACCTAGCGAACGCGAAGGCTAATCTTGGTCGCTTATTCAGTTTCCACACGTCTCCATAGATGGGATTCACGACAAGACTCATAGGAGCGCAGTCACTCCCGAGCTTCACGTCTCCTGGAGAGCTCAGGTACAATATGCCATCTGGTAAGAATCGGAGACTCATTTGTCCTTCTATAACCTTTTTGACTGAACATTGAACCCACAGAGATCAGCACCCCCGTGGAAACTGCGGCGGATGGCATTGATCCCCCTTTGACCAAGGATGAATTCGAAATAGCCTTCTCCTTTCGAAAACAAGCCCGTGAAACCGAGAGAGCCTGCGCTAACATGACCGTGGATTACAATGCCACCATTGATCCGTACCGTGCCACAACGCTTCAACCTGCCTAGCCACATCCACTCACCCTTCAATTTGACCCTAAGCTAGTCAGAGACATTGAACCAATGGAGTCTGACATAGCCAAGCAGCTCTGGATCGGTGGACTCCACAGTCAAGGTCTTGCTACTGTCGCGATTGTTTCATCAGAGCGATAATTCAATCAGCCACCTCAGAAGCTTCTTACAATCCGGTTTCTAGAACAGATCACTCGTCCCGATGCTTTGAATCCAGTAATGCTCAACATACAAAAGATTCTAGATAATATCGGCTGTAAAGACATCTATGTTGGTATCTACAACCCTCGGCTCCGCTGGAACCCACCATTCTACGACGTCCCATCCAGTCATCCGGCCTACCAGGCTTGGAACGAACGCAAAGACTGGGTCCGTGGTGTGGTTCAGCTTCATCTTGGCGGTGCACCAGTCAAAATTAGCTAATGTGGGATGGCATCAAAAGGCATGTACACCATGCATTGTTATTCTGGTGCGCCGCTCGACCGAATCACGCTGGGCTGATTTGCGCAAAGAGATTTTGGCTGGGTTTTCGGGAGATCTGGAAATCGAGGTTGAGTTCATACCGCGCTAGGATGCATGAAATCAAAGGGTATGTACCTAGCATCATGAGAATTCTCACGCTTTCCGTGACCGTTACGTTGAGGAGAGAGTTGCGAATGTGGCAGCACATTTTACATTTCTTCCTTCGCGATGACTTCAAGTTCAAATGTCCAGGGAGAAACGGCATTTGAGCTGTACAACACTCGTATCGAACCTCACCGTGGGACGCTCTCTCATCCTTCCCAATATCTTGGAAATTTGAAAAGTCTCAGTCTTTTTACAATCTTACCTACGAACTGCAGAATAAAACTCAACGGTCAAACACCCTCCTTGCACGATAGGACTATAACCTTGAGATCGGGATCTAGATTGCTGACTGGGACAACCGAATTCATCCAGGGTCTTTGTCAAAATGGAATTCTCGGGGCCAAGCATCGGAAAGATCGCGTCTAGTCTTGTCTGCTTAGTATTGTTCTCACGTGCCAGTAGCCTTATGAATTAGGGCTTTAAGTTCGGATGCTCCAGTGTTGTATGAATAATTCTAAACGTTGAATATGTGTAGATACTATGATTTGATCTATATGAATCATGACGTACTGTGTCGTGAACGAAAATCACAGAATAAAGAAAAGTCAACCTGACCAGGTATAAGAAATCGTCCACATCGTAGATCGACAGAATATCCACAATCCAAATGTAAAAAACCGGCCTAACCGGAAAAGAAAAAGTGCCCCAAAATTAGTTCCAATTGCCAATTAATCCGTAGTAACTGCATGTGGTTCAGCATGTGGCTGAACATGCCCATCCACATGATCCCCACCGCTGTGCGGAGACTTCTCCCGCAGCACAATTCCATCCTGCTTGAGCTTCTTGCGGGCTTTCCGGCCGCCACAACAAGCCGCACAGCAGTCACCGAATTGAATGATGAATCCAAACAGACTAAATGCCGAAGCCACCCACATGAACGCAAACATTTGCTTGCCGATGTGGGCCTTGATGTTTAAACTAGGATCCGCATTTTCGAAGACATTGGCGAAAATGATGAACATGACGGTCGCAACGACGGATCCCACGATGGTCAGCAGCGCCGTGAAAAACGTGATGAAGAGGAATGGCAAAGAGCGCAGGAAAATAAAAGTGCGACGGCGGTGGGGCAAACGGCCCGGGTCTCCATTGCTAATGGATTGGTCTTTGCCGACCAGATACTTGATCGCTTGTGGCGGCCGAGAGGAGACAGCGAGAGGGCTAAGGAAAATCATGACAAAATTCAAGACTGTAGCGGCGAGGAAAATGCCAAACATCCATCGCGATGCAAGTCGGGCGAGCTTGAGTGGACTAGTTATGTCGGAGGGCAGCGCAACTAGGCAGCAGCAAATCGTCAGTTTGGAAGCTCGATTGTTTTATGGGGGATTTCAAGAAAAGCAGAGTATACATACTACTGGCGCCCGACAATAGCTCATTGATGATAATCTTGACCGGGTTAAAGGAATACAAAGTCTCTGGCTTAGAGCAGTGTGTAATTCCCTCATCGTCGTATCCCTCGCAAAAGTTCCACAGGCCAACCTGGTAGAAATCGTGTAGGCCAATGGATCGAGCGATAGAGTTGATCAAGACCGCATTGGGGACCGAGACGGGAATGATGTTGGACAGATCCATGTAGAGAAAGTAGGTGTCGCGTAGAACGGGCTTGTTGGAGACATTTCCGATCTCCACCAAAACACAGAAGATAAAGGCGATTAAGTAGAACAAGGAGCGAATGCCACGATGCCAGTGAACGGTCGATTGGCGGCGTCGGGCGATAGGCTGAGCGGGCTGGGCCCGGGCACTGCGGAAGAACGGTAGCCTTCGCCTGGCATTGGGAGCTTCCGTCCCCTCATTCATGTTGGGATGGGGGGAAAAGGATGAAGAGGGGGAAGTTGAGAAGTGGGAATATTTGAAGCCGAGTGTTAGACTCGGGAAGCTGGAGACACCTAAGATGACGTTTTGTTGGCACAGTTGGCAGGGGTGAATATTTTTTTTAACTTTAGGGGCGTCTACACCAAATCTGATCCGCAAGCCCAATCCCGTGTGATCGTCAGTGGAGGTACACTAGCTTGTCTAGCCGTGCCGATCATGCGCAGCCGACTCGGACTAAGGAGCTGTTTTTTTAGTTGTGCCGAGAATAGGGGATTATTCATTGCATAAGAGTATTTCTCCATGAATGCACGAATTGGTGGTGCATGGGTTTTGTGTAGCTTCAATATCAGGCAGCACTGATCAACGTGGAGATACCCGGGTGATTCTTTAATCGTTGATTCATGTTCTGGCCACGTCTGATCATCGCTGAAATCTATTATTGGCTAATCGACCTAGCAACTGTGGCGGGAAACGTCATCTAAATCATTTCGGTGCTGGCGACTCCACTACAGCTCCACCAGATCCCACTTTAACCCTGGGCTATTTCTTGGCAAATCAGACCTTAAGAAAAAAAGGGTTTCGGAGGTTCGGGGGTTAAGCCTTAGGGCGTGAAACATAATGCCGGTTTAATCTCCCTTCTTCCCTTCCCCAAACTTCTGTTATATTTGACCAACACACCATGCGCTGGTCACTAGCGCTTGCCCTCCTCGCTGGAGTGGCCTGGGCCGAAGACTCCTCCACATCTACTTCCACATCTGAATCCTCTCAATCCTCTGATTCGACCACCACCACTTCGTCCCTGGCCCTGAGCGATGCGACCACGGTAACGGACCCCAGTGCCGCCATACCCACGGGTAGTTACGAGGTCTACGACACGACAATCACCCTCGCCGATGGGGATCAGCTCACCTCCACCATCACTGGAAACTCTTCCGCGACAACAACCGGCAATGGCACCGTCGTTACCACCACCCACAACTCCGTCACGGTCCTGGTCGGAGGTGGCGGCACCACCACCCTGGGCAATTCCAGTATGAATGCAACTGCGACCACATCAAGCACATCGACTGCCGTGGCCACCAATACCCGACCATGCAACAGCTACGCTGAATTCTGCCAGCGCAAGTACTCCAACATCACCATGGTCGCCGCGCACAACAGTCCGTTCGTGCGCAAAGGCAATGCTGCCGCCAACCAAGATTTCACTGTCAAATACCAACTGGATGATGGAGTTCGCATGCGTAAGATCCTCCCTGATATGGTATCTTTGGTCTGGAAAATTGTCAACTAACTTCCCACTAGTACAATTCCAGGTCCACAACCAGAACGGTACAATGGAACTTTGCCATACTTCTTGCTCCATGCTCGATGTGGGCACCTTGGAGGCCTACCTCACCACAGTGACCGAGTGGATTCGCAGTAACCCTTACGACATTGTAACTATTTTGATAGGTAACTACGACTACGTCTCCCCAAGCCATTTCGTCGACCCAATTAAGTCATCCGGTCTGTACGACTACGTCTACACGCCTTCCAAGATCCCAATGGCCCTGGACGACTGGCCGACTCTTTCAGAGATGATCATCACCGGCAAGCGGGCTGTCATCTTCATGGACTACCAGGCCAACCAAACAGCCTACCCATGGCTGATGGACGAGTTCTCTCAGGTCTGGGAGACGCCGTTTTCGCCCACCAGTCGGGAATTCCCCTGCAATCAGCAGCGCCCACCAGGAATTACCGTAGCGCAGGCTAAGGATCGCATGTACATGGCCAACCACAATCTGAACATCGAATTGAATCTTGGTTCCATTGACCTGCTTATCCCCAACTCTGCTGTGCTCAACGAGACCAATGCGGTTAGTGGCTATGGCAGTCTTGGTAAGATGGCGCGAAACTGCTCTGGTAAGCTTGCACTCTGACCTCCTGACTAAGACATGATTCTGACATTCTTTGTAGCCAGATGGGATCGTCCCCCGAACTTCCTTCTTGTTGATTACTACAACGATGGTAACTTCAACGGCTCTGTCTTTGACGTAGCCGCAGAGATGAATAATGTCACTTATAACAACCAGTCCTGCTGTGGAACTGACTCTGCTGCCGTTCCTGGCATGTCCACTGTCACTGTCTCGACAATGGTGCTGGTGGCAGCCGGTGTGCAGTTCTTCTTGTCCGCGTTCTGATCTGAGATGACTTTACGATTTTGTTACAGCCACCCTTTTTGTCTTTTCGGCATCCGTCCCCATCGGCGCTTGGTACTTAATACTTGGATATTGGCACGTTTAGATCGTGTATATATGGAACTCTAGACTAGCATTTCGAGCACCAAATCATTCATATCATCAACTCCATATCGACGAGATCGATAAATTTATTTCAAAAACGTCAAAGCAGCAAGGCAAAGCGCATCCACCCCTGACCTCATGGTCGGCTGAATAACAGGAGCAAAAAGCGCCGAGTGATTCCCCGCAATCTCCTCAGTCGGGTTCTCCTGACCATGCACCCTATCCCAAAGCTCCGCATCAATTCCTCCAATAAACCAAAATCCACACGGAATTCCCCTACAAGTCCCAAGCGTGGAAAAGTCCTCACTGACATTAGTTCTCGGCGTATCAGCATCAAAATCTCCAAAATGCCCCCCAAACGCTTCGGCCAACCTCCCCGCCACCTCCCTATCATTATCCGTTGGTGGGAACCTGCGCGTAGGCACAAAGACCGGCGGCTTGGGCGACCCACTAGCCATACACTCCGCCTCCACAATCCTCTTCACAGCCGCAATAATCTTCTGCCTAGTCTCCAGTTTGACCGTCCTAAAATCTAACCCTATCTCCGCCCGATCCGCAATGATATTCTCCGTCTGCCCCGCCTGCAAACTACCCACCGTAACAACGCCCAGATCACTCGGGTCAACTTCCCGACTCACAATCCCCTGCAACCTAACCACAATGTGCGCAGCCAGCAACGCCGGATCCACGGTCTGATGCGGGAGTGATCCATGTCCTCCACGCCCAAACACAGTAATCTTCATACTATCCGCCGCCGCCATAATAGTGCCAGGTCGAGATCCAACACTCCCAGCCCGTAGTCGCATAACATGCTGCCCGAAACAGTAATCGGGTACCGGCACTTTATCGTAGAGCCCGTCATCAACCATGGCTTGCGCACCCCCACCCCGCTCTTCATTCGGCTGGAAGAGAACAAGTACCGTCCCGCTCCATTCGGCCCGTGTGTTCGCCAGCGTCTCGGCCGCGGCGAGTAGACAGGTGATGTGCATATCGTGGCCGCAGGCGTGCATGACGGGTTTCTCGATGCCGTCTGCGTCGCGCATCGTTACGGTGCTGGCGTAGGGGAGGCCGGTGAGTTCTTTCACGGGGAGAGCGTCCATATCTGCGCGAAGCAGAACTGTTTTTCCCGGGCCATTTTTTAGGACGCCGACTAGGCCGTGGCCACCTATGTTTGTGTGGATTTCATAGCAGTTGAGGTTTGAGAGTTGAGATGCTATCTTTTTGGAGGTTGCTTCTTCTTGGAGGGAGAGTTCGGGGTTCGCGTGGAAGTGCTTGTAGAGGTCTTCGTATGGGGATAGATCTAGTGAGTGGTTTTTAAGGATTGAAGATGGGGTTGCCATGTTGGCCAATTCGATTGATCAATTGGAGTGGAAGGAAGATGAAGAGAGTTGTGCTTACTCGCCAGATGGAAATGTTTGGTATTCTCTCCGCACTCCGCATGAGTCAATTCTTGGTGGGGTCGCTCTCCAATTGACCCCAACACCACCGCTTTGAAGGATACCCCTCAAGGCTCCATATCAAAAACAAAAGATTCTGAATTCAGTCACTATATCAACAAACATAGATGCAATGTTTTTGAATCGAGTATATGGGGTCATATATTGTTGTCCGTAAGCTATGCTTCATCCAACTTTGTTTATCGAGGATGGACACGAAGCTCTATAGGGATGAGAGCCGGGGGATCTGAAAGTCTGTCTGCGCCATAAAACATTTTTCCGCATGCTTGCAAGATCTCACACTAGTCAATTTGGCTGAGTAGAAATACTTGCATGTGGCAGGTATTGCGAAGGAAATTTTATGGGCCTCGAGGCAGTAGCGCGTAGTTGTTGATTGCACTAAATTAAGCCTAAATTCCGACTTATGTCGTTTGTGCATATGTGCATATCCACTACTTAAGTTGGTCAATGGTTACACAGCAGATGCTATTAGCCTTGGAGATCAAACATCAAACTGTTTCTTGGCATGACAGCCATATGGTGCCTTAAAACACAGGCATAGAAACAAAGCAGAAATGTCATCGAAGTACCACTATCCTATGTTAGAGCTACAGAGCGACATTACGTAATGACATGAAACCATCAAACCCTGCATGTTTCCTGCTCAAAATCAACGATGACAGACACTTGCGAAAAGCCCATGTACGATTCTTCATCCATGGGTACCCTGGGAATCAGGCTCTCAAGGTACGGATAGAAAACAGGGAATAGTATCCGAAAGATTGTAGAGATAAAGACAAAAGTTGGTACTTTGGTAGACCGTTCCTATCGGCTCGCGTCAAAAGTGCAGCACATACATCGTATGCGCAAGACCCCTGTTCTTCATGCGGTCTAGAGATCCGCAGTCCAACAAATGACGTATTCTCATCAACAACACGGGCCCAGGGTAGTGTCCACCTGCAAACAAACTTGATTGGTATGATTCTAGAGCAGGCGTGCCATATATCCCTGTCTAGCCTCGATCAGACAATTCGATTTTTTAGGCAAATGGGTGGCCCCGGGTCTCCACTCACGCAATCTTGGGAAAAAAGTACGAAGTGGGAGGGCCGGGGGCCACATCGAAACTGAGTTTCATAATTTTAATTCCTAAGATCTTCTATAGCCTAAAAGGCTCGCCATTCGTGGAAAGAATGGCACAAGAGTGTCTAGAGATGATGACGTACGCCCCACAATATTCAAATATCAAATTACCGTATTGGGAGGGGGAGGCATCACTAGTATAGGGGAAGGGGGGAGGGGGGGGTCAGAACTACTAGGGGCCAGTCCCTTGGAATCTATATAAGCACCCCCCGTTCCTCCAACATTGCGGACGACCATCATTCGCCTTTTTTCTTCGCCTCTCGCCCATGGCCCAGTGGACTGCATATCGATTTACCCCATGATCTGCAAACATGGCTGGCTCAACAATCAACGCCCCGCAATCCTTGATTGATTCATCCTTCCATTTCAATCCTCTCTGTAAAATGCCAATGAACATCCTTAACCCTACGCCTGAAACCCAATTCATGCCTCCACCAATCCAACGTCGCCACTACACCAAATCTACCATGCCTCGCCCCCAAGTCCCCTCCATGAGAGAAAAACAGCTCGAGCGGAACCGGGTCGCCGCGAACAAATGTCGCGAAAAACGAAAGCAAGAGCACGCGAAGATGCAAAACGCCCTGGATATCCAGGCAGCCCGGCACAAAAACCTGCAAGCCGAAGTGGGGTTTCTCAAGGAAGAAATCTGGTATCTGAAAAACGAACTCTTTGTTCATGCCAAATGCGACGATCAGTTCATCAATTCTCAACTTGACGAGATGGCTAGTCGGTTTACACAGGGTGCGGGCGACCCGACTCGATGTCCTTCGCCTTCTTTTTCGGTCAGCACGCGGTCGGACCAGTCAGTAGTGGATCATGGGACGACGTCAAAGACGGCAAAGGATGGGGACACGGCCCGGGAATTTTATGGTGGTGGGCTGTTTGATAGTTTTGTCGATGTACCAAATATGTGAAGTTAATATGGGGCATACTGTATGTGATGGTGGGCTGGTTCCAATCCACATAGGAAGATCTATTGATGTCATTCAATATGCAACGTACCTGTCTTGGTTTTCAAGGGGAATTGGCCCCTCCGGTTAGCGAACGTTGTTATTCGTTCGCGTATCTACTGTTGTTCATCACGGACCCGGCAAAAAGCGCCGACCAGTCGGATCCCTAGAGATGCAAGTTCGGCTGGGTCCCTTTCCAATCTCGGCGCTTGAGATCTGCTGGTGAGCAGTCATACGGCCTAAGCGGGATAATACATCCGTACCGCCCTTCAGGTGGATACTGTATAGATCAAGATTTTGTCGAGATATCCATTCATTCCATTGATGCGGGTGATCTGTCTTGAGTCTGGTCCACTAGGACCAGTTAATTGGTGGATAAGTCAGCCGCTTCCAAGATTGTTAAAAGGAGACCGACGATCGTGCGGGGACAAATCCTACGTTTGAATATACACCGACGCGAGGTCTTTGTTACGGTCCGCGCTTTGTTTGTGCCTTGATACTGATCTCCTACTTGTAGATCGGTGCACGAAAATCGCCGCTGATGTCACACCATGATTTTTATAACTGAATAATTCGGACTATGGCTGAGATTTCCGCAAGGGATTTTAGAATGGCTGTGGAGCTACAGGTTTGACGTTTTTGAGATCACGTCCCACCAATTAGGACTAAATGTACTTGGGGCTATAGATACCAAGGCGAGTCTGCTGGCAACGGCCCTAGTCAAGCCCGAAGCCTAACCTTCCCGTCGGCCAATATCATCCTTTGAAATGATATAGACCATTCATTCAATTAAAGAAAAATTTATATTTTCAAGACACGTGGACTAATACCCTGGTGGCGCGACCGCTAACTGGCTTTAGAGTTATCTCGTGACGGATCTTGCAGATGACCTCCACACCCTTGAAAGCGGAGTGATCAATGGACTAGGTAGTTGGTGGCAAATCATTGAATATCTATCTTCATTTGAAGATGGATTCTGCTTAACAACCTCTGGTCGCGAGATGTGCTATATTGCTGGCGTGATGCACGCGACCTGAAACAAGGAAACATCCTTGTCAATAAGATCTGCGACCTTCCAATCAAGGCCGTGCATTTCTATCCGTTCGTATTAAAAGGGTCCGGATGACCGACCATATACGAATTACAAGGTTGCTATACAAGATTGCGATAGCAGAGAATTAATCCTTTCGATGGATGGCTTCATCTTATTGGGCTAAATTCCTTGATGGACAGTCCGATGGGGGCGGACAACACTAGTTAAAGCCGCAATCTGCAGCCACCCCTCACTCGTTCCTTATCACCCTTATCAGTCCTCACTATGGTCAATGAATCATCGAAGGGCTATATCGCACGCGGGTGAACACCTGAGCAACAAGAGCAATGTCTTCACTCGAGCCACGTCAAGGTGTTATACGGTGCAAGCAGACGAGCTTGGTCGATTGGGTCCGATGTAGTTATGAAAGAATGCTCTGAAGAAGGCTTGGAGACCAAGTAGACACACTGAAGCACTTCACAAAATATACATTTCCCAGCTCCAAAGGCGTAAAGTGACTGGGTTGACAGCGACGGGAGATATTTTTTGTTTCAGGAACCGATACCAGAACAAATGCTCAAGCAAGCCTGGACTTCATAGAAATCACAGAACACAACTATCGCAGACCAGGTGGTTGAAATTCGTAATCAGCTTCGATTGATCACCTCGCCAGCTACACAAAGTGTTGACCAAGGTCCTTGTTGCCCGGGCTTACTTTTCTCTGGTAAAGAGCTTCAGGGACCCTTTCGCTCTGAGCTTGAATTCTGGGGGGCTTCGGGCCTCACCATTCATACATCTCGAAATAAAATCCTGCGGAAAGCCTCAGAGAATTTCGAATGAAAAATGCTGCTCCAAGAGCGTTTGGACATTCATGGTGATGGACATGACAATGCAAAGCCTTTCTGGAAGTGTCTTTACACAGTATCCAGCCTTGGATGAGAAGTGCAGAGAGATCCAGGGCAGATTGTGTTAGATGAATGTCGAAAGAAGGAAACAAGACTTATCAATACTTCTATTTCCGCGGGCACACCTATCAAGGAAACTTGTCACTTCTGTTTCAGCAGCCTGTCGCATCTTTAAAGGTGCAGAGTAGGTTTCAATCTGAGCAGAAGTATCTACACGTACTTGCGTGATCGATTGCGGTTTACCTCGCCGACGTACTGCCGTTTTCGACGAAGGCTACCTTGAGCCTGCTTTCCGTTGGGTGATTGCCCCACGCGAGGATCAAGCTCATCTTGAACGAATAGCTTTATGCTGCGTTATGCGGCCGTCGGGCAAGCTCCTGTGGAAGGCACTTGACAGTCCCTTCTTGCAAAAAGTCAATTACAGGGAAAATACTACTGAGAACGAGACGGAAGTTCTGAACATAATTTGTGATACTGTCCGTGTTCAATTGGTAACCAGTGCCTCTATGTGGCGTCAATCTATTGCCTGATCTGGTTAGCTTTGTTTAGTACTCTCGATCAGTTAAGAACTGATCGCAGCCCTGCGAAGCTTGTGCAAACATGCTGACAAAAGCTGAAAATGTCAACCTTTTTTTTCTCTTTCTTCCGTTGAAGAAGCTCGTCTTGGCGGTGCTGCTATACGGTGATTGTGCAGATTAAGAACAGGCTTTCGTGCTGCACTATCTCGCTAGCTTCAAAGATTCTGGTACTATTTCCAGGGTAAAGTGGGGACTGGTGGATTGGCGCCAGTTCTGAAGTGGACATATCGATCACCGAAAAATTGTTCGCAACGCACACACTCAAGCCACAAATCCTAGTCATATATTAATTCACCCTCAGCTTGACACTTTTGGGAACAATACGCCCAGTACAAAAATAAAGCTAGACGGTGATGACCGATGACGCCATGAGTTACAAGTATACATCACGTGATGTTGTTTCCGGACCGACGATCTGCTTTAGACCCCGCGCTCCCCTGATCAATGTTCCCATACCGATTATTTAATCCTGGTCCTTCGAAAGCTTTATCCATCTCCACCTATCATAATGGGTATCCTGGGTCATCACGATCTCACCCCGGTGGCCGAGCCTATCGCCATATTCGACCAATTTGTCAAGATAGAGCCACAGACATTAGTCCTGAGAGAAAAGGTGCTCTCTGTCACTGGGGACAGCTTCGAAATCAAGCTGGCCAATGGTGAGACACTTTTGAAAGTGCACGGTGCCTGGGTATCGCTTTCTGGTCGCAAGAAGGTCGAGGATGCCCATGGCAATCACCTATTTGATATTGTCAAGGAGCATTTACATCTCCACACGACCTTTGCGATCGAAGACACCCACCGCAAGAAAGTTTGCGAGGTGAAGAGTAATCTCACTTGTAAGTGCCATCTATTTGATATTTGGAAGGAGCCCACATTTTATACACGTTACTAACTAAATCTAGTGGTCGGCTCCAAAGCCACTGCCACTTTCACTGATGCTAACGACAAGGCAAGAGTTTTCAACATGAAAGGAGGCTGGTTTGATCACAGTGCCGATATTGTTGATGATAAGTCTGGACAGACTGTGGCTCGTATTGACCGAAAATTGCTTAGCGGTCGTGATCTTGTATTTGGCCAGCAGACCTACGCCGTCGTTGTGGCACCTGGCGTGGATGCAGCACTGATCGCTGCCCTGTGTATATGTTTCGATGAGAAGAACAATGAGGAGCGTGGCGAGTAGTTACATCGGGTTATATCTGACAGCATCTGACTGGGAAAACAATGTAGCTGGGCTTTCTAAATTGATCCAGGGCAGCTGTTTAATAGTCATTCAAGCATGTGGCGCGCTCTCTTATGAGAATGGATGGTTTGCACTTTTCCCACAATACGAGTGCTCAATAATATTTCTCAAGGCAGAGTCACATTTGGTTTAAAGATCAGTTGTAGTCGTAGAAATACACATTTCAGAGCAGACGGGCTATTACATTTATGGAGCTTTATTTCTGCAAGGGCTGATTGTTTCTAAAGATCAGTTCGCGAAGGTGATAGACTGAAGTAAGTAACATTTTCAACCCTGCGAGTAAGTCAGAGCCTAAGTGAAGTACTCTCCAAAAGGACTGCCATCTTCTCCACCAAATTGCTTATAAGGCTGAAGGCATCAACTTCTTCAGTCTGGTAATAAGGTGAACTCTGCAATATTATACTGGTGGGGTAGAATACGGTTCCCGAATGCATGTAGAAGCTGCATGTCACCCATGAGGCGGTCCGATCCCATATTTAGAATCTAAATAATAATCATAGATCACCAATTGGGAAGTCGAGGATTAGTATAGGTATTCAGGGGTACATTTCTCTGCAAGCTAGTGTTTTGCTTGTTAGTGTTGAGGTTATAAGCAGATAGAAGATGATTGCAAAAAGTTCCAGGGCTATGATTAATGTGAGGACCATTTCCTGGTATTCATATGCATTTTATGGAAAGTGGTGAGATAACGAAGTGAAAGTTTCATGAAAGTAATACATTGAAGCAAGAATCAATCTTCGTTCTAGGGTATACTTCAAAACTAAAACCTCAGGCAACAATCACATGACCCCCGCAATCATCACCAAATCCAAATCCAAATCCAAATCCCACCGCCGATCAGTCCAATTGAACCACACCACCTCAATTCCTCCTCTCATCTCGCGAGAAAAGGCACCACCGCAAACCCCCATCAAAGCGAGGTCTCCATCCCTCGCCGATCACCACCCAAAATGGTCGACATCGTCCCACTGAGCTCCTACCCCTCCTACATCGACCTCCTCCCCTCAATCCAGACTTGCAACATCACCAACCTCCCCGAGAACTACTTCCTGAAATACTACCTCTACCATGCCCTGACATGGCCTCAGCTGAGCTTTGTGGCTATCGTCCGGCCGAAGGGCGGGTACAAGACCGGAACTGGAAGAGGTGCTGCGGGCGATGTCTCGGGACAGTACCCTAAGGTTGTGGGGTATGTGCTTGCGAAGATGGAGGAGGAGCCTACGGACGGAAAGCAGCATGGTCATATTACCAGTTTGAGTGTTATGCGGACGCACCGGAGATTGGGAATTGCAGAGCGCTTGATGCGCATGAGCCGTAAGTTTTTCTTCCCCCTTGTTTTCTTGTTCTTTCATTGGGCATTCTTGTGGTACAAGAACAGCCGTGCGGAGGAGAGTTTACGGAAGGTACGAGATCGCTAACCTATTCTGTGTTTATAGAAAGAGCTATGGCTGAATCCCACCGTGCAAACTACGTCTCGCTTCACGTTCGCGTCTCTAACACAGCTGCGCTACGCCTATACCGGGATACTCTTGGCTTTGAGGTCGAGAAGGTCGAGGACAAGTACTATGCTGATGGCGAGAATGCGTATGCTATGCGCCTGGATCTCTCGGGTCTCTGGATGGATTGGAAGGCCATTGAGGCGCGGGACCGGGAGAACGAGAAGAACGACGAAGACGCACAGGATGAGGGTGAGGAGGTTGGCGAGTTAGGCAAGAAGGACGATGCCAAGGATCAGGAGCGGATGGTCAAGGTTAAGATCGGACGTGCTTTGGGAGTTGGAGACTTGGTGGAGAAGAATGAGTCGCAGCAATCATAATTCTGATCGGATTATTCATTTGGTGCTGATGGGGTTTTTTTTTGCAAGGTCTATATAGTCTCCCACGGGTCAACACTATGCATGTCTGCAACCTTGGAATGGATACATGAGGTGAAAAGACCTCGGGATGAATAATTAGAACATATCCAGATGTGTACATTCATGTCTGTACTTCGAATTGCAAAGATGTACATACGCCCAAAATGCTCAAAATACAATGTGGAGATCATTCCAAATGCAAGGGAATCGTAAAGTCATTGGGCTAGCTGGAAGAGCTGCCTTTCCAAATCGTACTCGCCAATTTTTACCGCTACAAAAGGAAGAAATAAAAGCAAAGCTTACTCCTTCGCTTTCTTCTTCGAGGATGACTTCTTGTCAGACTCTTCATCTCGGGATGCTTGTGCAGGGTCACTTTGCTGCGCTTTCTTAGAGATGCGTGGCTTCAGCTTGTCCCTGAGTCTTGTCTGTGGGGCAGATTTGCCCTTACGATCCGGAAGCTCGTTCGGAAAGCCATGCATGCTAGACTGAGAAGAAGAATGCGTGTTCGAGCCGGGGGTGTTGGCACCCGAACTGATATCAACACGCATGGGGGGAATCCCTGAAGTAGGAGAAGAAGTCTGAACAACAGGTGCCGTTTGGGCACGAAGGGGAGCTTGATGTGACCCATTGAGGGCAAGGTTCTCCATACGCCCAGTCAAGGCACCCTGATCTTTCTTTTTCATACTGTCCATAGACCAGTGATGTCTTCCATGGTCGTGACCATGACTATGACCATGGCGTCGATGATTCTTATGAACCCGTCTGAGACTGTGATGCTCTTCGCGTGCTCGGCGAACCACCTCCCGAAAAGCCTTCTTGGTGGCGCGGTGTTCCTCTTTGAAGGCGCGCCGTTCGGCAGCCTGGCGCTGTTGCTGCTCGGGCGAATCCCATCGGCCCCAGTCACTATTATCGGGTTTTGGAATTTGTTGATTTTGGTTCTTCGTCCCAGGGCGCCAAATTTGCCGGCCAGAAAACCGGGCTTCGCGGCGAGACGCTTGTAGAACATCGAGCTGACGTCGAAGATCAGCCGCAGCATCATAAAGAGTACGGTCGTGTCGGTCATCCAAGGATTGAAGCTGGGTGCGGACTGTGGCCAGGTCAGACGCATCGAGATCGGAAGTGGTAGATAGTGAGTCGAGAGAGCTAAGGGACGATTCGGATGATGCTGAGCTGGTGGATAGGCGGCGCGTTTTTTCAAAGGGAGGTATGTCTTTAGCGTCATCTTGGCTGCGGTTTTGATTTTGATTTTGACTTTGACTTTGACTTTGACTTCGATTTTGACCTTGATTTCCACTTTGGGTTTGGATTTGTGGTTGGCTGTGACTTTGGTTTTGGTTTTGGGTTGTGGTTGCGGCTATGACTGTGGGTTGCACCGGAACTTCTATTGTTGAGGGTTGCGCGGCCAGCTCAGCTAACGGTGGTTGGGTTGGGGGATTTGGCGTATTATATAGAGTCCCGTTTGTCTGACCAGGGGGCCAAGCAGGCTGAGGAGGATAACCAGTTGGTTGGTATGCATCTGGCTTTCGACCAAACCGGGCCTGCTCTTCGACCCATCGACCATGTGCCATAGCTTGTTCCTCGACCTGCCGGCCATAGTACATGGCCTGTGCACTGATCTGATCCCCATAATGTTGCGCTTGCTCTGCGAAGCGCTCGCCATATTTCTGGGCTTGGGCGGTGATATTAGAGAACCAGCCAAATGCACCCTTGGATGTGCTGGAATTTCCATTTTGAGGTTGAGAATAAGCCCAATTGTTCCATTGCCAGGGCGGGACGCCTGGAGGCGGATGTGGCGGAGGATAGCCGTGACCCGGAAATGGGGGAACACCATATGGGCTACCATACTGCATAGTACCAGGCGGAAGTCCATACGGAGCAGCTGGGGCATAAGGCCAAGATGTTGGCGACTGCGACTGAGCATACTGCCCTGGCACAGGGGACGACGTGTTTGAGCTCCATGGGGATTGCCCTTCTGGGGAAGCTGTAGAAGCTGAGGCTCCATTTCCCTGTGTCGCCTTGGTTGCCGCGGGGTAGCAATGGGGACAAAGTGCTGACGAGGGAGCAGCATCCGGCTCTCCAATATAAACAAATGCAATATTGGTGGCCCGAGGCTCGAAAAAGCATTGATTCCATTCATCAACCACGGCCATAATACGAGCTCGTCGCTGTTCATCCGTTTCCTGAGGCCTATCTTTGCGGTCCCGCTGGATTTCCGCTCGCAATTGGCGGGGGAGATGCTGCGACGACGCAGCCAACCCTAATTCGGGTGGGAAAAGGTAACGCAGGAAGGTGTCCCAATCCTGTTGGGATATCTCATTCTTGCGGGATGTCCAGCAGCGGGGTCGCCGGGGAAAGTCTTTTGCTTGGCTGCGAGGGTATATCGTCATGTGGTGATGAAGAATACTCCGGCTGTCGTCCAATATGAGCGGAGGTCTCTCCTCGAAGTAAGCCACGGCGGAAGTGAAATGGATTGGCACAATTGCAGGCGACGTTGGTGGAGGCAGCTCCGCAATCCGGGAGCTACCGGCGCCTTGTGGCTCTGCAGCATTTCCCCGCGAAGGAGCTGAGGTCCGCTGGGGGGTATTGTTCCTGTTATTCGCCGGTGGCACTAATGGATCGACGGCAGAGTAAGGCGGTGGGGCCTCCTCCTGGTCCATTTTGAGACCTTTTTCGCAATCGCTGCGTATCAGACGGTGGGTATGTAGTAGGGGAACCACGCTAGTGGTCTCCAAAGGATCACGGGTATCTGGCAGCCCGTCACAGCTCGCCAGACATGTTGCGATAGGGTAATCAGGTTACCAATTCGAAGGCAGCAGGATTATGACACCTGGGAAGATTGTGAGCGGGTAAAGCTTGGCGTGGGAACTAGTCTCCGCGATCTTCTAACAGTGCATGTGATCATCCACTGGGCCGTTTTAGAAGCCGTGGACCCTTGTGTTGTGAAGGATGGTAGCTGAGGAGAAGGTCGGAGATGTTGGAAAGGCGGAGTACGATAAGATAATCACGGGTTCCGCGGATTGCGACAGAACTCCACCGAAACTATCTCAAGCTTGGGATTTGACTGGAGAAAACGCGCTCGGAGGCAAGTAGGATCACGGACGGCCATAGGGCTGGGTATAAGCAACGAAACATCCATGGTCCAAAACCGTGATTTTGCGCTGGAATGGCGGGGTAGTTCATCCTACATAATCAGCCATAGGGCTGAGTCCACCCGATCGACAATCAATTTAATGACGATGCACATTAATTATTCGCTAGAAACTCTGGAAGACCCGCTCTACCCACTATTTTCCTTGTTGCCAGCCCGGCATTCTGCACATACGTATGTACAACCATGAGAAGATTTATTGGGAAAGAAAGAACCGAACTCTAATCCCACGCGTCTCCCCATCCATCATCTTCGTCTTCATCCTTTGGCTTAGTATCAATCTTCTTGGTCGGTGCAGCCACGACGCGCGGCTTGGGAGTGGCTTTAGGGACCATCGCATTGGAAGACCCCGCCTTGCCGAGACCCTTAGGTAGGGGCTTTTTAGTTTTAGCTTGGCTCTTAGCGGCCAGCCATCCTGCAAAGTCAGGCTCACCACCGTCATCGTAGGGCACAGCAGGAGATTTGTTTGCTGAAGGATCAGGCGACGAAGGGCTAGGAGAGGCCACAGCAGCAGTAAATGGGTCTACTTCCTTTTCGTCATCGTCCATAGCACCCCAGGCATCGAAGACATCATCTCCTTCCTCTTCCTCCGGGGGTTCATAGACAGCTTGAGGAGGGCGGTCGGACATAGACCGGCCTAGCGGCTGGGCAGTGGGGCGTAATGTTTGTTTGGGCAACTCGAGCTGCGTGGAAGGAGATGATTTGGCCGGGCGGGGAACAGATGCAGACCGGGTAGTATCGGGTTCGGAAGGGCTGGAGACGCCGGCGGTTGGTTCAATCTCGCCATTGGCGGTTGCTATCTTGTTGGTGAATGATGAAATTGCCCATCCAGCCCAAGACTTGTCATTCGAGTTACCGGGTCGCGGATCGGACTTGGTAGATTCTGCTTCTGTGGGGACGGTGGGTGGAAGCACGGTATCTGCCATTGTGCTGCCGAATTTGCGGACTCGTTGGATGTAAAGGTCAAGGGTTTTATTTGCTTGGTCTCGTATAAGTCTAGAGGCCGGTTAGCACTGGAAGCAGTAACTATTAAAGTGCTCATGACTTACTTTTCCTTGTCTAATAAGGCTGGGCAGATGGCAGGTAGAATTTTCCCGGCACAATCTTCCTCACTGAAGACATCTATTGTTGCACCCAACGCAAGCAAGCCCGCAACACGGGCGTGCGCGAAGGGGTCACGAATAGACCTTGTAAACGCAGCAATGAGAACCTTGGACCGGGTCTGGAGCAATGTTAGCACCAGCTCATGAAGCTGTGTTTAGGGAAGACGTACACTTTGTCCCAAATTCTTCGCAATCCGCCCAAGGCAGATAGTTGTGTTTGTTCGAATACCAGGTTGCTCATCATTTGCAGTACGAGCCAAGAATTTGAGCAACTCACCATTGACCACTCGATCACTGAGTTTATTAATGACTGAAAGCACAGCCTTGACAGTCTGTTCCCGCACCACCGGGGCAACATCGGTAAAGCCAGAGGTCTAATGATGTTAGCGATTTTCTGAGGAGCGGGTGCACATAACTTACCATCTGGGGAAAGATCTTGTCATTGACAATCTTATGGGGAAGGCTGTCAATCATCAAAGGCAAATTGTCCAACAAGCACACACGGAGTGCTCGATCGGGATTGCCAAATAAGCGCACAATGACAGGAGTCAACTTTGCATTGAACTCATCTGCCGAAAGCTTGGAACCAATCTTCACGGTAGCACTAAGAACCTTTGGTCCACCGCCACCAAATTCAACAGACTTAAGTAATTCAGGGAGAACTTTCATCTTGAAAAAGTCCTCTGGGAAGTCATCAGATAGGTTATCAAGTTCACTGTTGATATTTAGCAGCTGAAACCATCAATTCAACCAGAAGAACTTACTTAATGAATTCTTCCCTTTCGGCATCAGTCTTGAGGCCTAGACTCTCCATATCCTCCGTCAACCGAATCAACGAGGTCTGAAAGAATCCACCATGCTTTTTCCCCTGCTCGACAAAGTGACCCGGGCTCAATCGAAGTTTGGGGTTTGCAGTACAAAGACGTTTGTAGCTTTGATGCATGCTCGGAGGGATATTCGTTGTCTTGCCAATCTGATCGCCACCAGAAAATTGACCATTGAAGACCTCGAAAATCAAGACTCCCAAGCCATAGGCATCAACTGCCGCCAATGGATGGCGCTTGATGACTTCCCAGCCGCCTTTTACCACTTCCGGAGGAGTGTATCGAGCTGCGTCGGGGACAATGCTTCCATACGTCTGTTTTTAATTAGTAAAGCAGGGTCAAATTTCATTGGCTTTTCCCATACTCACATAAATAATGGCGTCGTCTTCCTTCATCGAGCTCAGGATATCGAATCCACCTAACTTCCACTCGCCGCTTTCACTTGTGTAAACCGAAGACGCGCGAACAGCACCATGAACCGAGGATGCATCTTCATTAATAAACTTGAGCGTAGACTAATGAAGCAGGGCAAGTCAGCTCGAGTTCTGAACATATATAGTGTAGACGAACACCTACCGAGACAGTATATAATCCCCATTTGGCAGTCTCTTCGCTCAAACTGCGACGCTTGACCTGCCACGAAAGCGGTACAACTCGTTCAGTGACGATGTAAAGAGTTGACTCGTTCTAACGGCAATATTAGCCTCTGAAGCTCAGCATGCAGCCCAGCCAATACAGCAAGGCAGCCGTAGGTCGATATACCTCGATTGTATCCAAAACCTTTATCACACCCGGATGGCGCAAGGTCCTCGATTTTCGCACCGCATTCTTCGCCAAGGGGAGACGCGACTTATTCGCCGCAATATCAAACGTGAAAACACTGCACGCTGAGCTGTCATCCTAATCGCATTAAGAAGGAAGCCGTCAGCCTTGTTGTCCGAGGGTGTGTTTCGCGGTGAACAGAGAACCACCCTACCCGTTTCGTACCGTTATGCAAAGTCCAGATCGAATCGCCAATGTCCACTCTATCGCCAAGAGAGAAAGGGAGTGAGCTGCCTTTTGCTATCGCGGATGCGACGGCGGATTTGAGGAAATCCATGGCCGTGTGGCGGCGGGTTGCTGGCTGCTCGGTGGTTGCGGTGTTGTTTTGAAGGCCCCGGGGGCTTTTGCGGCTCAATGGCCGAGTTCTGCAACTCAAGAATAAAACCAGGATAGCTTGAAGAATAGCTTTGAATTGCAGCGAACGTGTTTAGATCCGGAGACAATGTGACAGGGGGGAATTATGGGTAAAGTGGTCTGGAAAGTTGGATGCGGCCCCGCCTTATCGGCCTGAGCTGGCCTTTGGTTAATTTCGCAGGGTCCACCTAGGTTTGTTTCTCTAAGCTTTCTCAAGCTCTTTCACACCACCACCACCTTACACACATAATGATGTCCACTCTCTGCCTTGTCACTAACTCCTCGTGCCGTTACTTATCGCGGAAAGCTTCCAGAATACCATGAACACCCCGGTACGTTAACCTTCAATCTCTATACCCAACTCCAAGCACCACAGCAAGCGACTTCGTCGCGTCTCCAGTGATGACCACCTGGTAAAAGGTCAGACTCTACAAAGAACCGACAAACCAAAGAATCACAATCAAACCGATGGTACTCTCTTTTTCCAACTACTCTAGATTCCTCGGCTTCCCCGCAACGCATCGACCTGATTGAGCTCATTCGACTCGAACCCGGCTCACACGCAATACTCCCGCTACCCGCTTTGATCTTGCAACCTACCGTCATCGTGTGGTAATCTCCAGGCTTATGTTTGGTTCACAAATTCGGCCTTTGTACCTCAACCCTCAACTCTTCGGTGAACGCACATACATGGGCGAAAGGCAGAAGGTCGAGCCAAAAGTCTATGGCTTCCTCATTGAGGCGCCGTGAGCTCTTTCTTCCTATCTGTCTCTTTGAGATCGAGAAAATAAGAGGACTGCGGTGGGCTTTGGGAGTATTCATGTATACATACATACAACTTCCATGTTTACATGGGGGTATGTTGGGCCGTTTTCTGGGGTTCCTAAGTCTGCTTTGCTCCCATGAAGACTGATAGGAACCAATGGCTACGGTCTACATGTGAGATATGAGAGTCTTTGGCTCTCTCATTGCGTGAAGAGTTGCAGGTTTGGGTATGAGGAACGGGTTAGACGCGGCCGGAAGTAGGAGAGAAGTGGTCAATTAATCGGTTATTGCGAGCTGTGGTTCTTGTCGGGACACGGTGGGCTTGCTTCTTGTTGATGTGGAGAGGTTGAGTGTTTGGATTGGGCAGAAATTGTGAGCAGCACCGCGGTTGATGGGGTGGGTTTGTCTGGGACTGGAATGATGACTCTTATGAACTGAAAAGACCTGAGGAGATGTGCTTTTGCTTTGAGGATTATGCTTGAATTGTGATGAAGTGTTACTGACTTTCGCAACAGATTTTGTCCGCGAAGATTATATTCGAACATCAGCTAGGTCTTTGCTAGATATAACTTAATGCCAAACAAACATTGTCGTTCCGACTACATGTTTGAATGATCAAATTTAACTTGATATAAATCATTTCATTGGCATCCCGCGGGAGCACTAGCAATCACTTGGAGACTACCCCTCGTCCGTACATACCACGCCTACTTCTGCTCGTATTCAGCTTGGAATTCCAACCATCGTCCTATCCGTTGCTGGAAACAGCCTATCGCACTTCTCACACTTCTCATGCCGATCCACTGGAGGCAGGAAATGCCACCTACAGAAGATCCAGACATTCAGACATACACAATATCAACAACCAGAAAAATAAAAAGGGAGCAAGGGGTAAAAAGGAATCAAAGACGGGAAAGAAATGCAAATCTTGACAGGCCCCCCTTCAGCTGCCAGTCTTGCCATGAGGAACAGCTGACAATGAGGAGGCTCTGTGGTGGTTCGTAAGATGTCAACGGCAGTGGCTGTATGTTGCGCAATACAGTAAAATTTCACCAGCAAGTATACCACTGAGCCCACGGCTCCGGGGGGGGTTAAGTAGACAAGATAGATATGACCACTCATTGAATCTGGAAGTACATATTAGCAAGTATAATTGATGTACGAGAGAAAAAGACAGGCCCATTTTACCTGTTAGATCCCATGGATGTGCGCATCATCACTTGGCACACCAGTATAAGTATCAGAACTCACAGAGAGGACGAAAGCCAAGATACAGGTGGCCGGGGTGATCTTCCAACTGAAGATTGACAACGGCGCATATGTCATCGCCAAGTCAGAGGGGCGGCGATAAATATTGACATTGAAGGGAGAAGCTCCGAGACTTAATCATAGTATGTAGTTCATTTGCCTTCATCGGTTGCCTCAGCGGAGTGAGTTCCAGATGCGGGAGTGGCGGGGGTGTTGGAGGCCATCTGAGGGGGTATCTGAGGAACTTGATTGAAGTTATTGCTAGGGGCGCGATGCTGGTTCGGAGGGAAATGATGTGCCTGGTGCGGGCTGGAGGAATAGTGCGGTTGTTGGGGGTAGCCGCCACGACCAGGAGGCGCTGGGACGAAACAATCAGATAACGTATTCTATATTTTAATGTGAAAAATATACTAACCGTGTCCTGGCTGTTGACCTCCATATCCAGGCTGGCCAGGAGACATGAACATCATTTGCTGGGGTGGCTGGCCGGACTGTGAGTTTTGGTGCATCATCATAGGAGCGCCCCGGCTTGGGCTGGGGTAACCGCTATGAGGCTGGGGCGGTGCATGCTGTGGGTAGGCATGGCCTGGAGATGGAGAGTACATCTGCATCTGGGGTGTATAAGGGGACATGCCCTGGGGTACACCCATATAAGGACCGTTGGACGGTTGTTGCACCATCATAGGGGCCCCCATCTGGGGGTTTACAAATTGCGGTCCATGACCACCTTGGTAATGTCTCAAATGGGCAGGCTGCGGACCTCCATAGAATTGTGGCATTGGCTGTCCAAATGCAAGCTGTGCCGGAGGAGCCATAGGAGAGGGATATCCCATGTGACTCTGTTGCATGCGAGGGGAAGGGAAGACTTGGGATGACGATGCGGAAAGCTGCATACGATGATGATCATCCACGTGAGGGCCATGGGGGTGATGGCCGTGCGGCCCATTCGGAGGTCCAGAAGAGGGTGGCATGCCAGGGTTACCCTGCTGGAACTGGAACGACATCTGGTGCTGTTGAGGAAGGTGGGGGTTGTTGGAAGCAGACCGACCCTGGGGCGAGGCGGACGGTACTCCCGCGTTTTTGAACATTTGATCATAAGTCTTCTCCTCATTGCCATCAGGGGCATCCCATGTTGGCAGAGTCTTATAGGGCGGCGGAATACCACCGTTGAAGATGACAACCCTCTCTGCCGACTCGGCACTCTCTTTCTTCATGCGTTTGATGGGGTTAAACTGATCGTCAATAGACGGCCGATCAGAAATTGGAAGAGGCTTTCGGACTCCGAAGAATGTGGAGGGAGTGGTTGCCCGTGACAGAGAGTGGTTTCGCGAGAAGGGACGTGGGCTAGCAGCGGGGCCTCCCGAAGGAGTACCGCCAGGAGTAAAGGTGTTAGCAGCCGGGTTGGGCTTGAACTCCATGGCGCGAACATTGAACTTGGCCGCAGCGGAGGTCTGGGCCTGGGTCTTTCCAGGGCTCATGACTCTAGGCTGCTCGCTAGCCGGGCCAGTAGGGGGTCCACGAGCATCCTGTATAGGGAGCGGTGTAGGGACGGGGCCCATGGCAGCAGCTCCCTTCCGTTGCTGCAGGTTATCGGCCAGTCGATGACTGAGCATACCCGTAGCGGGACGACCAGGTTGCATTGGCTGCTGAGGGAATCGACCGCCTGGTCCGGCAAGTGGACCCGTGGGCGGGTACCCTTGGCGACCCCGAGGGTAGTTCTGGCGATCAGAAGGCGCTGCAGGGGGAGCAGGTCCAGTGGGTGCAACCGGACGACTTGCGGGCTTCTGTTCGGCAGTCTGGGCAACAGCTTTCGTGGGTGATTTAACATCCCCAGGAGTCTGGACTCGATTAATTATAGCTTCTTGTCTATGCGGATCCTTGGCCAAAATTGGTACCAAATCCTTCGGCACAGGAGTCGAAAGCTTAAAGTTCTTTGAGAACTTCATCAGCTCGTTCAATTTGACCGTCCGATCATAGGATGCTTGGTTACGTCGACGCTCTTGCATCTTCAACTTCTCGCTGTTAGCGAACTGACGGAAATGGTCAAGCACCTCTGTTTCGACATTCGCGGTGGCATTCTCTGCGACAGGTCGCTTCACAGCAGCAGGGACGGTAGCAGGTGTGGATGCAGGGGCATTGGCCGAAGTCGTCTTTTGTTCGGCTTCAGCAACGGGCTTGGTAGGTGCCGGCGTCTGCTGTTTCTCCGCGGGGGCAGGCTCCTTGGTCGGAACCTGAACCGCTGCAGGGGTAGGGGCAGGTGCCGATTGCTTAGCCGGGGGTGCGGGAACCCCGGGTTGTCTGCGGGCTGGGGGCGTGTATCTGTTCGGCTGCCCTGAGACGAGAGGCTGGAAAGTCTTATTATCGCGGTGAACACCACTGTATTTTGCCTCCTCATCATCATCGTCACCCGTAGTCGGGGCCACAAGACCTCTCTCCTCGCGCATATGGGCGTTGTCGGTATCAGTGCCTTCAATCTCCCGCGCAATACGAGCCGCCTCTACCTGCTTCTGGCGGAAGGAAGGGTCCGAACGATCAATGGTAGTTGTATATATGTTTTCGTCGTAGCTGGTCTTAGCTCCAAACAGTCGTTCATTGGTCTCAAATTGATCCCAATTAGATGAATCGCCTGTGGTGCTCTCCAACGACATGTCAACATCCATCTCAGTCGGTTCCCAGCGTTTCAATGTACGTTCCCGCATCGCGAGATTGCCAGAGATGTCACTGTCAGTTCTGAACCCACTTGCTCCTGTAGATAACATATCAGCATGGTGCTTTTCCAGGACAGGTTGTCATATTCCTTACCATTTGACTCCTTGACTGACACCTCCGCAGGGACGACATTTGGAACGGAGATATCTGCAACGTCTCTGATATCAAAGCACATAGCATGGTCGATTCCAGTTCCTAGATAAGGGTTGACCACGTCGCTTGCACCGTTCGTCTTTGGCTGATTGTCGTCTGCCCGTTGCACCATCTTGAGGGAAAACGACGAATCACTAGACTCCAGGGTCGAAGATGAGAAGATACCCGTGAATTTGTCCCCGTTCTTTGTGGTGATTGTGGTGCGCAGGCCCTACAGTAGCTATATCAGTACTACTCGTGCAGCTTTCACGGTCGAGGAGTTGTCTTACAATGAAACTGGCAAATAGGAAAACAAGACGGTCATGAGCATGACTGTCGGGGGTGTTTGACTCCTTTTGGTTCGGACGCGGAGAGGCCGACTGTCGATTCATGTTTCCGTTGGATGAGGAGTGCGAGGAGCGTTGCGTTATGGGGTTGGTTCCTTGGGTCCAGGCCTTGTGCGAATTTGTGCGCCTAGGGGCAGAACATGCTTGTCAGTAGGTGCAACCCTCAATTATGGAACAAAAAAACAGCTGTGTGAATATCGCTTTCAATCCCGGGGTCCGCAATTGGCTCTTGATGGCACACAATGCCTAGCCTGTACCTCAGCTCGCAACGAGAGGGCACGTGCATAGACGCAGTGACCGAGGGGCCAGAGTGGACAGGATGAAAATGAAAGTCATGGCACCATGTCGCCGGTCTTCGGTAACAGGTGAAAGAAGCAAAATTGGGGGATTGGTACTAGTGGAGCGAGTGGATGTGGGGGTGGATGGGAGTTCTAAAGGGAGCGACGTACCGTTGACCACCATCCCCAGGACTGCCAGACTGTCGGCGACCGTCCCCCTTGGTGCTGGCGCTCGGCCTCAGCGAAGGCCTGCCAGAGTTCTGTGCATTGACAGCATTGCCAGATGAGCTGTTAGCAGCTGGCACGGAGTTGAGAGTAGAAGCCATTGATTGACTCGGGTGGTCAAGTCAGGGCAGGCTTGCAGTCGTGGAACTTCACACGGAAGGTCCGCGAGGATGAGGCACGGAGCCACTCTCACACCGCCTGCACAAACAAGACGTGTTTGGAAGGAGGGGAAAAGAGTAGAAACACAACCACAACCACACAGACACTCAGGTCGAAGAATCCAATGGCAAGGGGAATATTAGAGAAAAGAGGAAGGGGGGAGGATGGAGATTCGAAAATGGGGATTTGTTTGGGGAAAGCAGGTCAGGTGCGAAGAGGTGGTAATGTACGGTACCGGTGCGACCCTGATTGACAGCGGGATCGCTTTTCTATGGGGTTGGAAAGCAATGGATCTTTATTATGGAGATGCCCTGATGTAATGCTTGTTAGTTTCCTTTATTCTTACTAGGCTCATCAGAGTAATGATTTCCTATCATTTCTAGTATCTATCAATATCTACCTTTGATTCTATCATTTCCCTCCTACCTATTGTTTTCCACTGGCATATTCAATTTTTTTTTCTCTTCAGTTATATATATTTGGGATGTAACCCCCGGTCCAGTTGTCAACCGCGATACTAAACGTATTACCAATACACAGTAACTTACAGCCTGCAGCATCTGAATAGCTGCAACACGATAGGTGTTCGTATTGGGATTAATTTCCCGATCCCACGATCTGATCTGTATAGATTCCGAACCACGAGTTTCCACTACGAGAGGTCACAGTGGAGCAAAAAGAAACGCCTGATAAAATCAATTGGAATTACTCATATCATCAGAGGGACCCGGGCGTACCAAAACAAAGCCAATAAGGGATCTGCAGGGAACACAACTTTCTGATACATGCACATTGTAGATTTCTTTTGTGTGAACTAAGTGACTCGCTTACCCTTGATTGGCCAACCATATCTTCCTGAATGGACATGGATAGTCGATCCAACAATAATATATGTTGGGAGGCCCGGCGGCAGGACGGTGATGCCCAATGGGTTGGACGAGGATAAAGAGAACCACAGATATCCTAAAAGAAAAAAGGGGGTGGGTGTGAATATTATATTTCCATCAAGACCCCCAAGAACCAAATCTTCAAGATGCAAGTCAACAAGTGGATTAGTGCGGGAGCTGCCGAGTACAGGCCGTGGTGATACAGATCCAATAGATCCATGCAATCCTGCAAGATGATACTTTAGTCCATGGAGTTATACTAAGACTTTAGTGTAGTGATAGGGTTCCATAAAGGAGTCCGTGCTCTTTGTCTAAAAATCACATGTGTGGAATCATGTAATCATACATTGTAATTACCCGCCACTCTGAATAAAATGCGGGAACTGTGCCGTCGATCTGCCCTGTGGCTGTTTATACGCGGTATTCGGGAGGCTGGGTCTGGTGCCTTGTTTGCTTGGCATCCCAACTCTCTCTCTCTTTCGCCCCCCATCGTCGCTTATCAATGTCAACACACCCTCGGGCTCGCTGGAGACCCTGCTGAGAATCACTTCGACTTGAAATTCTCTAGACAGACCTCATGGCATCAACGTCTGGTCGCAGCTCATCGGCCTCTGGCCGTTCCCAATCGGCAAAGGGCGTGGTAAGTGTCGGATCCGTGTGGGATCGTCCCCAAAGTCCAGCATACAGCTAACAGTGCCTTTCTTCTTGCGATAGCCCGATAAACAGATATCCCAAATTGAAAAGAGCGTGACTCACCTGCTTGTCGCAACAAAACAACTACTTGAGACCTTGACGCAGTGGTCTCGAAAACAAGCCTCTGAAACGGACGTGTCCGATGTATATGTGCGCCTTGGTTACGAGTTCAATCTGGCATGTCGTGCTTTCAATGCGATCGGTGTCGAGACTTCCGACCTAGGCCCGGTTCCAGACGTTTTGCGCACAATTTTGGAAGACACATTAAGCCAGGATGCCTCTTCTCAAAGCCTCGACCGATACCTACCCCAAATTCGCGACATCATCATCAACTTGCTCCATGGTTTGAAGAAAAAGCAGGCGCGTCTCCGGTCACGACATCAGCGGGAGGATGGGCGAGGACTCCCCGGGAGGCAAGCCAGTGCGGGCAGCATTTCTAGCAGCAACTCCGCCATAGGCCAACTCTACGATGAAGCAGCGGCTTCTACCTTGCCTCAGTCAAACATCCAATCCCCAAAACGGTCAGCCCGTCGTTATGGCAGCAATGGATCTCTGGAAGAAGTCCAGGGGACCCGTCGTACATCACCCCCGGTACCAGGAGATCCACGCAGTTACTCGGAACGGGACACCTCGAGACGGGAGGCCCAACAAATGCTCAGCCAGCCACCCACCGGCGGTGAATCGATTTCCCAAAACGCCCCGCCTTCAGCCCCTCCAGATTTCCCGGCCCCGCCGCCACCTCCCAAGGAGGATGACGCGTTAGGTGCTTTGCAGAGAAGTGGGGAACTAGAGCGACGGGCTTCCCGGCGGTTCTCCGCATACCAAATCCAGAAGCATTTGGGGACCTCATCCAATGGGGTGCCGGTTCTTCCTACTCAGAATTCTCCAATCCCTAATCGTGGACGGGATGTCCGCGAATCTCTCAATGCGGTCCGTCTGCGAGGATCATACGCCCACTCTCGGCAGCGGTCCTCGAATCGTCTACAAGAAACTGCCAAGACTGCCCAGCCCCAGCCAGGGGCAGGTATTCCTCAGGTGGTGGAGGAGGAACGCATCGAACCATCTAGCCAAGTGGCTGAAGAGCCAGAGAATAACGAAACCCCTCGACCCCTGGATCAAAAGCCCGAACCCCCCGCTAAGGATCACGCTGAGGCTCCACGGGATCAGGAAGCTCCCCCTAGCTTCCCGCGGCCACCAAAGGGACCTTCGCTCGATGAGGCTTTTGACCCCGAAAAGGCCCCTGCACCTGCCCCTGCCACAGGCACACGCCCGGAAACGCCAAAGATAGCCCGTCTAGACCCAGCTGACATTGCCACACCTCCCTCGGTTGCTCAGTACGTGGCAGAGCAGCCGTCTCCAGGCAAAGAATTAACTCTGTTCTTGCAGTACAAAAGCAAGATCAAAAAGTACGTGCTGCCGGACGGCATCGCGGATCTCACCATTGGACGCCTCCAGTTGGCATTTATCGAAAAGTTTGCGTGGAATACTCACAACAATGGCGCCGATCTACCTGAGATTTACATCCAGGATCCGATTTCTGGGATTCGACATGAATTAGAAGATTTGACCGACGTTAAGGATCGGTCGGTTCTTGTTTTAAATATGGACAGTCTAGATGAGGTCAAGAAGCATTTCGATGAGGGCTTTGGAGGAGTTCGCACCTTGGTGGAAAGTGTGAAGGAGGCATTGGCTGGCCAAGGAACTGTTATCCAGTTGGTCCAGGCCCGCCAGCTTGAAGCTGCCAAGGAAATGGCCCGTTTGGCTGCTGCTCCTTCAGCACCTGCACCCGTGACTGCAAGTACTGGCGGCGTCCCTAAGGCTTTGATATCTGCAAGTGGAAGTCAAATCGCGGAGCTGCAAAGCCTTCGCCGCGATCTGGCCGTCTTGCGCCAAACCTACTCGAACTTTACATCTGATGTCACCAGTTCTATGAGCGCAGTCCGTGCCAAAGCAAGTAAGGTCAAGGCTGCTGCTGAGGACGTCGCTGTTCCCACCTATGAGGGCGACGCTGGCCGTGCGCGGGTCCAGACTGGTAAGAAGGAGCTTGGTGACGAATCGGAACGTCTCGTTGCACGCGTGGATGACCTGCAAGATCTGGTTGAGGATCTTCGGAAGGATGTGGTTACCCGAGGTGTCCGACCTCTCCCAAGACAGTTGGAGGGTGTGAGTCGTGATATCAGTAATGTCATGAAGGAGATCAAGAAGATGCAGGACTTCCTTGGACGCGAGAAGCCCATTTGGACTAAGATCTGGGAGAAAGAGCTGCAACTGGTCTGCGAAGAGCGGGATCAGCTCACCATGCAAGAAGACCTTGCTGCTGATCTGCAGGACGATCTTGAGAAGGCGGCCCAGACTTTCGCTCTGGTAGAACAGGCAACCAAGGAACAAGCCATGGAGAAGGCGAATGGCGGCGGTGTCGTTGGAGCGGTTTCTTTGCGGGCCCCTTCGCGTACTCTTGGAATTGACCCTACGGTCGACCCTATGAAAGCCAAGGACGGTGTTTTGGGTGAGGTTCGTGCGCTACAGCCCAACCATGAAAGCCGCCTTGAAGCCATTGAGCGAGCCGAAAAGGCTCGCAAGAAGGAGCTTGAGACTCGACGTATTGGGCTGTTCCAGAAAGAACTTGGCACCTTTGTTCAAGAGGGCAAGCTGAAGAAGAGCGGTGGTGTTGAGGAGGCCGAACGACTTCGCACTGCCAAGGATGATCGCATTCGGAAAGAAGTCTGGGACCGACAGCAGGCCCGCAATGCGGAGATGGAGAAGGCCGAGGCTGAAGCTGCTGCGGCGGCAGCCGCTGCTTCTGAAGAAAAACCCGAAGAAGAGGCGGACTCAACTGAGCCGGCACCGGAGGAAGATAGGGCGAAGTCCCCAAAGAATGACGACGAGGCTCCGGCCGGAGAAGAGGCTAGTCTCGATGAACCGGCAGAGCCAGAGCCAGAGCAAGCGCATGAACCTGGATCCATATAGATGAACTGCTTGGTGCTCGTCTTTTCGATTTGACGTTTCCCCCTTGTTGTTTCCATGCGTTTTGTTATGAAAGGTCCCATGTCGTTGCATTTTTCGATTATACCTATGGCGTGTTTTCCTATACTATGTGTCCTTGCATTGCCTGTCATTTACGGACGATACCCTGCCACCTATGTGGCCTGTTTCCCTTGTTCATTCGCGAAGCATAGAGTTTGTGCCAGGTAGTTCACCCGATTTCGGAGCAAATGAATTTATCTGAATGCAATTGATTAGTTTCAATTCCTATGGAAATAATCTCTCCCACTAGTTCCCACTAATCAAAAGTGGAGAGCATAAACAATAGAGCTTAGACCAAAACAAACCCCAGCCATCCTAGTTCCTCACCGTATTTAGCTCGAAAACGCCACTCTTGTCTCCCTTCGTAATCCATGATCTTCATGATCGACTGTGCTTGTCCTAAATCTTCTTCAATTCTCGCCAAGCCACTACTCCGTACACAGGCCCGCATCAGCCTCCAGCCCCGTCTGAAACACAAGTCCAATCCAAGACACTGACGCTAAGCCATCCTGTACGACTCTATGCTCCTCTCTCTTATCGTCAGGATCTGATCGTGACGCAAAACTTGCCAACGATAGGATTAGCGTCCAAATCTTGACATACTGTATTGCGCCGTTGTCGTCACCTTGGCTAGCGATTATATTTGATTTCCCTCTCTGGTCTCAATTTAACCCCAATGCAACTCTTACCAACAGTTGTTTTGTTGCTCTTGAATGCAGTATCTACTCGCTCAGCAACAGAATATGCAAATCCCTCGTTGGAGGTTGTTGAGAGCAGCCCAGCCTCTACATATTCCGACAATGATATCGTCCGCCACATCAACGAAATCGAGTCGCGACTTGCTAGCACACCCATCCATGGGCTGAAGAAGATGAGTCCCGACGAAGGGGAGAAATTCTTTTTCGATTACTGGAGTTTTGGACCCGAGCCACAAGGCCAATTATCAGAACGAGAGGAAGAACAGAATCAAAGCAATGATACCCTGGGGATTGATGACCTCCCGTCGAATCCCTTTCACCCCAGGTCTTATCCATTTCAACCATCGCTTCCATTCGAAGCGAACCGCTGGAGTCTTTTGAGCTCTAGGGATTTCAAATGTCCGACTGGAACGCAGGCGTGTACATCGATTGGGCGATCTGATCGGTGTTGCAGTACTGGGGATACATGTGAGCATGTTGAGGATACAGGATCGGGAGATGTAGGGTGTTGTCCCAATGGAAATACGTGCTCTAATGTAGTAGGAGCGTGCCCGGGCAGTGAGACAACTTGTTCTGAGGCTCTGGGGGGAGGGTGCTGTATAGCTGGATATGAATGTGTTACAGGCGGCTGTAAGTATTTTTTTTTTTTTTTTTTTTTTTTTTTTTGGAACTATCCAATCCTTGGCGGAATGTTGAGATATATGGGCATTGGCTAATGAGTCGTATAGGTGTATTCGTCTCTGTTGTTACGATGACCATCCACTCCACAGTGACGCTGTCTACAAAAACATATTCGTCCGTTCCGCAGGGCAGCCCGTCCTCATCGCAGTCTACCAGCAACACTGCAACTACTGAAAATCTCGTGCCACCAGCGCGACCGACGGGTATTTCGACTTCTACGAAAGGAACTACAAGTCGTGTTAGTGTCTGTCCGACTGGGTTCTACGCGTGCTCTGCTGTTTATCACGGCGGTTGCTGCCAAATTGGACGAAACTGCGATACGACTTCGTGTCCTACCACGAGCTCGACCACGTTCACATCGGATGGGGTGACAATCGTTGAGCCTGTGACAACTGGAAGCGGAGAGTCTGGCAGTGGGAATACGGGGAAGTGCGCTACGGGTTGGTTCAGCTGTGCCGATACGGTCGGCGGTGGGTGTTGTCCGTCAGGGTACACCTGTGGATCGAGTTGTACGGCTGCAGCGTCAAAGACAACGATCGCCAAGGAACAAGCGACCAGCCGAGGGGGCAAGTTGACAATTCCGTGGGGATTGATAGGAATGAGTCTTGCGTGGTGGATCTAAACAATGTATCGGTTAAATGAAGGAAATGGAAAATCGAAAACCCCACGGGGACCCGTTAGTAATAGCCGGCAGTTCGTTCCTGCGGTGAAAGCTCTCCGAATCCATCACCGAATCTCGCCGACACCGGTCAGCGCTTCTCCGTTATCTCTCTTCTCTCTTTCCTTTCTTTTTCTTCCTGTGATCGTGTCCATCGCTTGGTCGGTAATCCTTTATGATCTGCATCAATTCTTATTTATCTTCATCATCTTTGCGTTATCTCTCAATCGCCATTCTGATCACTTCTCGCAGGTTAACCGCCCATCATGTCCGACAAGCCGCAGCAGCCCCTCCCCTTCATCTACCAGTTCGCCGCCGGTGCGGTGGCTGGTGTGTCTGAGGTATGACTTCCTTGATACTGCAGAAAATCAAATGCAATCGATTTCACTGTTTGAGGCTGGTTTTCCTCTCTGCGAGATCCTCGGTGGCTAATGTGTCTCCCCGCACGGACAGATCCTTGTTATGTACGATGCTCCAATCGCCCCCATCTTGCGGGCGCGCAATGCCCCCTTCACAAGGAACACGTCGCGCTTTATTCTATAAAGAATCTCTGAATTAATAACGTGCGCTCTATAGGTACCCATTGGATGTTGTCAAGACTCGAGTGTAAGAATGCCTTCCCCGATCGGAATGAGTTACCGGATGCAGCACACGACACTAACATCCCCGCTTCAGTCAGCTCCAGAGCGGTACCGCCGCGGCTGGTGCCGAGCACTACAATGGCATGGTTGACTGCTTCCGCAAGATCATTAAGCATGAGGGGTGAGTTTCATAGCAATCAACATCGCGATTGTCTCCGAGACCATACCTAACCCGAAATGATCTCCGCAGCTTCAAGACCCTGTACCGTGGTATCTCTGCGCCCATCCTGATGGAGGCCCCCAAGCGTGCGACCAAGTTCGCCGCCAATGACAGTTGGGGTGCTTTCTACCGCGACTTGTTCAAGGTGGAGAAGCAGACCCAGAGTCTGGCGGTCCTGACCGGTGCCACCGCTGGTGCCACAGAGTCTTTCGTTGTTGTTCCCTTCGAGCTTGTCAAGATTCGTCTGCAGGATAAGGCCTCTGCCGGCAAGTACAACGGTATGCTTGATGTGGTGAAGAAGATTGTGCAGACCGAGGGCCCATTGGCCATGTACAACGGTCTCGAGTCGACCCTGTGGCGCCATATCCTCTGGAACGCCGGTTACTTCGGCTGTATCTTCCAGGTCCGCGCCCAGCTGCCCACCCCCGAGCCTGGCAACAAGAGCCAGCAGACCCGTAACGACCTGATCGCCGGTAGCATTGGTGGTATTGCCGGTACTCTCCTTAACACCCCCATGGACGTCGTCAAGTCCCGCATCCAGAACACCACCAAGGTTCCCGGCCAGACTCCCAAGTACAACTGGGCCTGGCCTGCTCTTGGTACGGTCATGAAGGAGGAGGGCTTCAGCGCTCTGTACAAGGGCTTCACCCCCAAGGTGCTGCGTCTCGGACCTGGTGGTGGTATCCTGCTCGTCGTCTTCACCAGTGTGATGGACTTCTTCCGCAAGATGCGCGACGAGTAAGCACATACAGTGTCAAACTCTTATTGAAAAAAAGTATGCACCTATTTTCTTGCCGTCAATTCATTTGTCCTACCAGTGAAGGTTTGATCTATACATGGTCAAACTAGAACCGCCGAGGGCATTTTGACCAAACCTTGGTCCCCATATACCCTGCTTTGCAAACCGCTCATTCTATCAAACCCATACGAGTTGGATAGACCATGTCGAGCCTTGTTACCTTTTGTTTTCATTTGTTCACTGTACCACAAAGCAGAATAGAGTATGACTGCCAAATGGATATAGAGAAAATCGCATTTGAATCAAGCTTGTCTTACTTCCATGATAGTTTCAACTTGCATCAACGCCCCCAGGGCCACTCTAGTAAACACCTGTACAAAACATTCTCTAAACAACTCAGTTCCCCAAGATATGACCATCCCCCGGGAAGTCTCGAGCATGCTTCCCATTCCCTTCCTTATGAAGCTCCGCAATCAACCGAAGCCCAAAGAGACACAGCAAGAAGATAATAACGATAAACGTCGCCGACACCATCATACAACAATTCTGACTACTCTTCCGCCGCTCCCGACGTTCTTGCCGGCGATCACATTCCTCACAGTGCAAGTGAACCAGCTCCTCATTCTGAGAAGCCAGATGAAGGACGGGCGCATCGTTGGAATCGAGATGATGTTCGTGTCCCCGGTGCTCAATGTCGTCATTTTCATCTGCGACGGAGACATGGGAGTACTGTACAGATGTGAGTAGAGTATCTTACACAGAAGATCACAAGCAGTAGGCACTGGATGATCTGGGGTATTGTATCTACTCACTCCCGTCATAGGATTCGAAGGACGTTGCTCGTACAGCTCTTCATAAGCTGGAGCGGCCTCCTGAGGGGTTGAGTTACCCATGATGATGGCAGGATAGTGTCTAGTATCAAGTGATGTAGAGTATCTGGATACACAAGATGAAGGCCGATGAGGCAGTTTCTGGTATTGGAGGCAAATGGCTATGGCATGACGATGACACACGACATTACTAGCTAGATGTGGCTGAGCAGTGCCAGTAAAGGCTAATCCATGATTACTGCTTATGCCTGTTTCCATTTCAGGCAACCGTGATAACCGTCTGTGCTGATTGGATCCGAGCTTTCAGGCCACGGGATCCGTGCGGGATGTCTTCACTCGCCATTCGGGATATATGTAGAAGACTCGTGCCCTAATTGCATTTGATGTTCTACAATGGTATGACTTGGAGTTGGTTCATTTGAAGAGAGAAAAAAAGAGATAACAAATTATGTGTAGATAAATTGGAACAGGGGCTGGAAATTTTGGTATAAAATCAGAAAAAGTGAATTCATAAACTCTCATATATCATCTAAATCTATGTCGAAATCAGAGTAGCGTTCACATTCGAACGGAAGTCACGGCTACTGAATCCAGCCTTGAATGTGAACTGTCCAGCAGGAATACGCCAGTCCTGGGCAACAACATCCCAATAACTAACATCTCTGCGCATCAACTCAAAAGTAACAGTCTTCTTCTGGCCAGCACGAAGCCAAATCTTGTCGAACCCACGAAGTTGGCTTGGCGGTGTGCCAGCAGGAGTGGAAGAAGGATACTCGACATACAGCTGCGGCACAGTATACCCGGCCACGTCTCCAGTGTTCGAGACCTCCGCTTGAAGGGTGTAGACAGTATCCCAAAGAGCAGGGTTACCGCCAGGCTGAACAGGGCGCTTCTCCGGGAGAGCAGTGAGGTTACTCGCGGTCTTGGTCTTCGCCTTGAGGCTTTGTAGATCAAACGTGGTGTAGCTCAGACCAAAGCCGAACTCGTATCGCACAGGGATATCGTGCGCATCGAAATACCGGTAGCCGACTTCGAGTTCCTCATCGAACCAGCTTTGCCAGTCGTATGTACCATTGGTCGTCACGTTCGTGGTCAATGGAGCGTTGTAGTCGGACGCGTTGTATGCAATCACGTAAGGCAACTTGGCAGATGGATTAACGTCGCCGTAGAGAACATCTGCGATGGCATTTCCGGTCTCCTCACCAGCGTAGTGCTGAGCAAGAATGGCCGTAACATTCTCGTTGTCGGCAAAAGGCATGGTATTGATACCTCCCGAGTTTGTAATGACGATGGTGTTGTTACAGAATTTGGCCACGGCCTCCACGACGGCGTTGGCATTCCAGTCCAGCTCCAAGTAGCTGCGGTCTTCACCTTCCGAAGAGTAGGATTTCAGGAATACAAGGCAAGCATCAGGGTGCTGGGGAATGGCCAGAGATTTCAGGCCGGTATCGACGATTTGGGTATTGTTCAAGTACGATTGGACCAATGTGCCATCCTTGCGGGCTCGAGCAGAGATCGCTTCAAGGGGGTTGGATAGATAGCTGAATCGACACGCACCGGAGCTTCCTGAGTTGGCAAGGACACCGAACTCGAAGTCTCCCAGGGTGTCTGGTCCTTGGGTCAGAGGACCAGCATCATTTCCTGCGATGATCAGGTTGCGAGGCTTGCGAAGCGGCAATGCGTTCTTTTCGTTCTTGAGGAGAACCGTCGAAGCAGCACCGTGCGCACGGATCAGAGCGCTGTGATTGCCACGCACATCACGGTTACTTGTGCCCGTGAACTGCCAGTCATAGAGCCAGGTGTCTGGAGCCGAGTCCACGTTGAGCGGACCGACGGAAGCGTCCACGCTCGGGTAGTTTCGGTCTTGGTTAAGCCAGAAGTAAGGGGTCATGATACGGACAATCATGTCATCCATGCGGTCCATATCCACGGTGCCGTTTTTCAACGCCGAAGTGAGGTTCTTCCCGAAGTAAGACCCTTCGGTCCAAAGCTCGCCATACACAGTGAACCCGCCAGGCATGGTCATATCCATACCACTTTCAATAGATGACACTCCGCTGTGGGTGGCACCCCAGTCAGACATGACATATCCCTGGAAGCCAAGCTCAGTCTTCAACAGGTGGTTGAGGACGTATGAATTTTGGCAGGAGTGAGAACCGTTCACACGGTTGTACGAGCACATGGCGCTAGCAACACGAGCCCGAACCGCATTAGCAAACGGCCACATATAGATTTCGTGCATAGTGCGGTCATCCAGGTTCGAAGAAACCGAGTCCTGGATGTAGGTAGTCGCGTTGGCATCGGGGGCATATGTGGGGTTGCGTTGTGTCTCTTGCTCATAGGCAATAAAGTGCTTTGCGTTGGCTTGGACGCCGGCATCTTGCATGCCGTTGATGGCCTCTTCCATGCAGACACCCGTGAGATAAGGATCGGCGGCGAAGCCCTCCCAGGTACGGCCATTGTAGGGACTGCGGCCCAATGGTCCACCGATGGGACCCAAAATGACGTGGGAACCTTTTTGTTTGTGCTCTTTTGCCAATGCGTTGCCTCTCTCGTATAGTAGCTTTCGGTCCCAGCTAGCGGCAGCCGAGACACCGCTCACGAAGACGCTGGAATAGGAGCCTTCTTCGACACATTGTGGTCCGTTCTGGAGGCAGAGACCAGTGAAGTTGAGACGTGGGATGGGGAGAATGTTTCCAACGCAGGGGCCAGGTTGACCCGTTGCCATCCAGGCCTTCTCTTCCGTTGTGAGTTTCTTCACCCATTTCTGTGCCTTGTGCAAAGCTGCCTCCCAGCCACCGGTACCATTGATCTTCGCTGTGTCATGTTAGTCCAAGTCATAACCATCATGTCGTGAAGTGCATTAATACTTACGCGAAGGGAAAACAGGAGGGGAGTGGCCATCAACACCCAGAATTGTAGTGTTCAGTGGCTGAACATAGCTGAATGCAGTACCCGGGTGGTTCACAGGAGGAGTCTGGCAGGCATCAGATCCTAGAGCAGGAACCGATAGCAAAAGCCAAGCTCCTAGAAGAGTGTGTGGAGATATCATTGTGACACGTGAAACTCCCCGGCTTGGTCTACTAGAGCATATCAGAATTATCAGACTGAAATCTGGGCATGACTTCACTCTTAAATATGTTGGTCAAACCAGCCCGGAATTCTACGCATCCCACCCCAGATGGCTCATAGTCCCACTCGTGGGGGGAAGGACCCACCTGCATCCGGAGAAACAGGGCCTCGTGCCGAGAAACACTCGACGGTAGATGGGTCTTTTCTTTTCAGGAAAGAGATCGACAAGCCAAGCCAAGCCCCTGCCGTGCTTGGGTAGGATGCGAAAGTATAAACAGAAAATCACGGTTTGCCGAATTCAAAGGGAAAACCATCATCTTTTTTCTTGGCTTCGGTAAGCCGAGTGATCTGAACTATACACGAATATGCCTGTTCATTTTCGATTTGTCTCGAGTCTGTATGAGCTCTCGTTACATTCCGGGGAAATAAACTCACACTAACAATGCGCATGGGCCGAGCTAATGGTGTGACGTTGGGGGTTGCTGCCGATGACGTTGGATAATCTCATGTTCCTGAAATCCATGCCGGGTCAACTTCGGCTAAATATGTCTTCACTCCCGACCTTCCCGTATCCGAAGTAGCTGTGCTCCAAGATAAGTTGAATTCCACGATCTAGATTCTTTCCATATTAGTGTTCCAAGGTATTGAAAATATTGATGGTCATTGAATCACGCACTTCAATTTTCTGTCTATGTAAATGAGGTTACCTCTCCAACGGAGTCATCGGAAACTCAACGGAGAACTCGGCAAGACCCCGAGATTCAACACGGCCCTTTCCCCACAACCCCACGGAGACCGGGTTTTGCATGTCGGGGCTCGGCAAGGATTTGTCTCCCCGGAAAATGGCATTTTCCGTCACTTACATGCCCCGTCGACCTCTTGAAACCATTGAATAGGTACTTGGCGGTAGTGGGCATATATAGCCATGATACCTGCGAAAGGATTTGCTAACAAGATTGATTTCTCAGAGGCAAGGTATTGAGTTGGGCACTTTCGTATTGCAGAAAAGCCAACAGTCACAGTGCCTCATGGACAGTCGGCACCAACACCCGATAATTCTCCGCACATATCCACAGCAATTGCTTGCTTGACCACCGAACCAGGTTCATTCGGCATTTAGCGGAGTAATGGATTGCTTACGGCGCCATTGTCTGACATTTTATGGCTGGCAACCAGCCCTTTTTGGGCAATGATCACCCACCTTGTGGGGTGGAATGATGTACGTGGTAGATTTGCTTCAGGATACTCGGGGTTCTATCCACTTCTGAGGGGTTGAGGGAATTATTTATGAGGCAAGGAAAGACGAAAAACCCACGTTCCATTTCTTACATATGAATATTAAATACTAGAAGAGAGGAGACGCCAAATACTTGTTTCCGAGCGGGTATCTCAGACACTGTACATAGGCAGTTCATTGGGTACCTTTTCAAGTTCCTTCTCGGGCATCTCCTTGGGCTTCTCGACCTGTGAATGAGAATGCCTCGGAAAGAGCCTACTCCAATACTGCCATATAAGCCCTGTTAAAATGGTCGTTGGAACAGCAAACACCCAGTATATCCAGAACTTGTCGGAGACGGCCCAACCCTTATCCCTATCGTAATTAAAGAATGACATACTGAAAATGGCAGAAATGAAGGTCGGCGGAAGGAATGTGAGAGTCACAAATGCGAGTGTCTTCATAGTAGCGCTGTCCAAACGTGCGGCATGGCTAATTTGCACTGTAACGCCAGCATCATATTGCGCGACTTCATTGAATTTGAGCTGAATCTCGTTCTGTAGTCTCTTCTGGTTCGAGATTGATCGATGTCGTATACTTTCAATATGACTTTGAAAAAACGACAATCGACTTGAGATATCCTCAAAGGGCGTGTCTTGAGGTGTCTGTGGTGCATATTGATTTCTCCGTGCGTGTATGTACATTTCGTGTTGCCGAATTATATGGTTCACGTTTTGAACAGCCACATCTAGCGACTCGGTAACGTGAATGGCATGACGTGCGATGTCGTGTAGTGGCCGATATTTAGGTTCAGGTCTTTTCCCCAAAGACCTGTTCTCGTGCTCTTTTTCTTTTTCTTTCTCTTTCTCCTGTTTCTCTTTCTCCTCTTTCTCAGCCTCTTTCTCAATATCGCGAACATGGTCACGAATCTTCCAAACGGCGATTTCTTGGAGGCGAGCGACCTCTTGTAGTAAGTCCGAATAAACCCAAAATGGATCATTCAGCTTTCGCGGGTCCGGGTTCAACAGTGGAAGCGAGATATCCTTGCTTGGGTCAAGTAAGAGAATACCCATCTGGTTTGTTGATCGTAGCCACCGTGTGGAAACATTGAGCTTGGTCCAGTAATAGTCTTCCAGTTTTTTGGGCAAGTGCTTCATTTCGAAGAAAGACCAGGTATCTACATCGGATTAGTATTTGTCGCGAGTAAGACAATCAAGCCAACTCACTGAAACCGGTGACATTGCCCGCATCCCGAGTAGCCTCGCATCCAAAATACCCGTTTGCATTATTGAGATGATCCGACTGCCATACCTCCGGCATAAAGAAGCAACTCGTAAATTCCTTACGGTATATGTGTTGATGCTTTGCTTTTTCAAGATCTGCAGGCGTGCGCGCAATTCTGACGGAATTAGTTGACTCGTCTCGGAAGCGATTTGAGATCCATAACACACATAATGTACACTTTTGTATCCGGCCAGATTATCTTGGGCACCTGGCCTGGGCCTTCCGTGTATAGCTCCTCAAGGCTGACCTTGGTTGTGGGCTGCCACCCGCCTATAGCTATTGTTACCACGGAATTGCTATACACAATTAAGAGGGACAAATCACCTTCGTTCCATTGCATAACAGATATATTCTGACATGCTGTAAAGTCTCTTTGATCCATAGTTAAACTCGAAAGTTTAAAAAAGTTTAAATGGTATCCTAACAGATCTCCAGGCCGCCCTTTTAATCAAGGGACGGTGTCCAATCTGCCTTGCAGTAGGGTGGCTGTGAAGACATTTCTGACAGACCGACTTTTTGTCGCTACCCCTCAATCCTGCCATTTTGATTTGTTGGGGATAATGACACGTCAGTGCGCCGGCTGTGCATGCAGTTACGATGGAAATTAGCGAATGAGACCAAAAACTTTCAGCCGCGCGCGAATGTCGCCTGCGGGGCATCGGTCTAAAGGTTCTGGCCCCCACCGGGCACCACCCGGGTTCAAACACCTAGGTATCGATTGACGGATCACCAACAATTTTGAGCCTCTTGATGCCCGGGCGAATTTCCTGTGGACGACTCGTAATATCTCTACCGCTTCGAGGGTGGGAAGACAGGCTGATTCTGCTGTTTACTTTGTTGATGACACCTGTACAACCATGATAAACCTACACATTCATCGCCAGACAAAGAGTTTTAATTGATACGCGTCAGGTATTTACTAGTGTTTGAAAGTTTCATGAAACTTGTATGAGCATTCTTGATTTCTGTAATGATCTTAAATTTGCAGTGTTGGATATCATGAGCATTTAGAATGTTGCGTCTTAAAATTCTTTGTTGATTGTTGCTTACTAGTGGCAGAGGTCAGCAATTAGAATTTTTAAACCGATAGAAGTACAATGGAGCTCAATTAGAGAAGGGAGAGTTAGAATCCAGGTCGATGACTAGGAAACCAGGAGGAGACTGAAAGCTAGCTATTGGGCTATATTGCACAGTCAGTAGCCAATTGCAACACTGGTTTTAGATGAAGACCTTACAACTGGTCATAAAGCTATCCCTTTATTCTTTTAAATCACCGTAGGTAATTGACTGATAGTCTGTTCCTGGTGTCAGCGGCATTCCTTTCAACCAATATCTCTCTAACCTGATCGGGACTAGATCCATGTTTTCACCTTTGTCTCTAGGTTTGAATCTTAATGGAATCAAAGACCCTGGATTGTGGATCTGAGGTTAATTGCAGTACCAAGTCTGGCCGTGGGTCCCACATGTACAGGCGATCAACCACGTGGTGTTGGATTGAAGGCCAACCGGGCCGAGCCACGGAAGATGTCTCTCTCTGAAATAGGGAGATTGGCCTGAGGTCTTTCCACGAAGCAGTTGAATTCAATTCAAACGCAATGAGTGACCAAATTGAGGTTTGGCTCACATTGCTATATGGCTGTGTTCAGATGCTTTCCGGCGATAGTGCTGGTCCTAATCCTGAGCAACTCCTGGCTGCCAACTTCCAGTAGTAATAGCCGATGAATGCCATGACTTATTTCGTCATTCTCACTATCTCATGTTTCCGAAGTCGAACCTTCCCATACTGTTCCAGAAGAAGTAATCACAGCAACCAGGCTCAATCCCTTCGAGATCAGACCCTTCGAAAGATGGAAGATCTGATTCCAGGCTCACAGAATTCCACTTCCCAGCCGGATCTCAGTTGCAGATAGATATGCCGCCCCATATTGCCACAAACCTTCTTATAGCCGAGGTATAAGGCACCTCCTTACAGCCGACGAACGAAAGCAAGACCGGACTGACGTTAATCATGAGAGTTTCAACGTATTTCCCCCATTCAGAGTATAAGACCCAGAACGCATAATATTATCAACACGACTATCATCTATACCCCATGTTTTGAATTAGATCAGGCCACTAAACTCCAACCCCCCGCACTTTCGGGGCTTGCCGAAATGGACCGAGCTCCACATTACCGAGGATATGCTCCTGGAAACACATTCACACACCTCAACCCCTCCAAAATGGCCGAACGGGCGCATAAGCGTAGGAAGCCTACGCCAGGAATGACTCAAAACCCGGCCGTTCTAACCACCGTCCCACTTGATAATTTATTGACCGAGATCCACCGGCTCCTCGGTCCAACCTGGGCCTTACCCCCCTACGACAACCTATTACCGCCATTTCTCAAGCCACCATCGTCGCGGTTGCAGATTGAAGATCTTAACTACCTGGTAAGGAAAGGCGCGTTCGATGTTCCACAGGGTGCACTTGGCCAAGAGATTTTTAAATCTTATATTCGGCATGTGCATCCCCATATGCCGTTTTTGGATCTCGATCTCTTTTCAGATGCCATCTTCAATACGAGGCATACCAGAGATGATGAGCAGGGCATTAGTCTTCTTCTGTTCCAGGCGGTCATGTTTGCCGGTGCATTCTTTGTTGACTTGAAACATCTTTACGCTGCCGGGTTTCTCTCTAGGCGAAGTGCACTGGAAGCACTATTTCAAAGGGCCAGGGTAGAATATTCAATGTCCTTGACTCCCGTATACTACTGACACATTCCTACCAGGCTCTCCATGATTTTGACTGCGAAGAAGACGAGCTCATCGTTCTCCAAAGTCTCCTTCTCATGACATACTGGTCCGAAAATCCGGATGGAGTCAAAAATGGTCGATACTGGATCAATGTCTGTGTCTCACTCGCAAGCAAAGTCGATCTCTACCCCGATCCGTCAGACATCAAAACCACCTCGGGGCGATTCAAAAATCTTCTATGGTGGAGCATGTTCACTCGCGACAGACTGGTCGCACTCCCATTGCAAGAGGCCCCTCTCATCAAAAACGAAGTATACCTATCACTGCCGATACCCACAGCGGAAGAACTGGGAATATTCCCTCCCCGATCTCCATTCAGCAACGACTACGCCAATACCTGTTACCAAGATAACGGGAACAATCTGGCGCTGATCTTCATCGAGAAGATCAAGCTATGTCGCTGTATCAGAGATGACATGTTTTCATGGGGTTTGCAAAGACCAGATCTCGGGTCCAGGGGTATCAAAGCACGGCGAGAAAGCTTAATGCTATCAAAACTGGATTTGGATGACTGGCTCGAAGGATTACCAGATGAGATTGCCTTCCGACCGAAACCGTTTTTAACACCCAACGACGCGGATCTGATATTCCATGTCCATTGTGCATGGCTACAGATGATATACTGTGAGATCCACAGCACTCTTCATCGGCAACTGGAGTTCTTCGCTGAGCAAGGAAATACATCTCGTCGAGTACTCTTGTCGGATTCTCTGGGGTGTCCGGTTCTACGTGGCGCTGTGGAGATGACGACTGTTATCGAGGATCTATGTCAGAAGCACATAATACGCTACCTACCCACCAGCAGTGTCCCCATGGTTCTCCGGGCGTGTATCATTCATATCCAGCAGATGTGTTCTGGTGATGCCCAGGTTGAGCGTACAGGTCTGAAGGGTCTGTTGCAGTGCATTCGCGCACTGCAGCAACTTAGTAAGGTCTATGGCTGTGCGCTGTTTCTGACATCTATACTTGGAGGCCACGGAAGTGAGCCGCTGGGCTCGTCTCCACAAGACCTATTGAAAAGTTTGGATATGGACACGCTAGATCGGCTAACTTCGGGGTATCATGAATCTGCGACGTCGATGGTCAGGATCAGGGAGCCGTATGACGTGGACGTTATTGCTCAATTAAGGACTAGGCGAGAAAGCATTTGTTATTGAGTGTTTTGTTAAAAGTTTCAGCATTTGAGCACCATGTGTTGAGTTATGGTGACACTCACTTGGGAGCGCTAAAAACCAAAATGAGAGATACCATTGATGACTATGGTAGAGCAAGTCTTGAGAAGACAGACGTACGTTGTTGATGAAAATATCGATAGAGGACATAGCTATAGTTGCTATTTGGATTTACCAAAACTACCAACCAAAATGCGAAGACAAGAACAAGGCACAAGCCGTGAAAAGGGCAATATTAGGGCCAGAATGAAACACGCAATAGCAAAGAAAGACGCGTCGCGATCTCTGTAGAAAAAATTCGAAATTGAAATGTAGAACCCGAACGGCAGTTCAGAGGTCACGAAATTCACGTTGTAAGACTAAGGTCAAATGCAATCGACGTGTAAAAGATAAAGTCAAAGGAAATCGGGGGGTATCGATGGGATAATGAAATCAATAACAACGAAGATCAGTCTGAGAAAGACAAAACCCAAAAGCAAGAATCATGAAGACATGAGGGATCGAGGCTCCAGATGGAGGTTATGAAAGAAACCATGGCGAACGTTCTATAACCCGTGGTCGTGTACCTTGCCATCCTTACCTGATCCTTGCCATCCTTACCTGATCCGCCAACGAAAGAAAAGGAAAATCAAAAGCACGACAGAATAGACCGTAAACCGTAGTCACAGTAAATGCGTTCAGCAAAATAAACAAATAAGGCCAAAAAGTACTCCTCAAGAGCCATAGCTCTCTCACTCCTTGTACGCCGACTAATCGGGACCTTCATTAGACGCCGTGTATGCAACATGTCACCACAATATAATCCAGATGAGATTAATTTGCAGCTCAATTCATCTCCATTCCATATTCGTCCTCTTCTTTGAAGCTCATTCCAGCGTGACCAGAAGTGCTCCAGTACTGAGCTTGGCCGCCGTTGTTGCTGCTAGCACCGCTGTGGTAAGAGGGGCTCAAATTAGGGGGAGTGAGGCCGTCACCACCCTGCATAGCATCACCGGCAAGGTTGGTGTGCTTCGGAACCCGCAGGCCACTACCCGGACCTCGTGTGTAGCTAAAAGAAGTGGGATCGTTGTTCTCCAAGGCATCGAGGATCTCACTGCGCATGCGCTTTTCCTCCTCGGTGGGTTCAAATGGCCAAGTGCCACCAAGGCTGCTGATCATCTCGGCGAGCTCAGCTTCCTGCTGGTATTTGACATTCAAGGCCCACATGAGATCGCGCATCCAGCTAACAGCTCCGTTCAAGATATCTCCCTTGTTGGGTCCCTTCTCCTTCTCTTCAATAGGGAGACCCATAGTAATGTTGCCAGGTGTGGCGCGGCGTCCGTTGCCCCCAGCAAGGAGGGAGGTGGCAGCATTTCCACCGGCACCAGCCATAGAAAGGGCGCTGTTGTTTACGAGCTGCTTTCGGACCTTGTCATCCTCCAGTCGGTGCTGAGGTACCAAGTGGGAGAGGTCCTGAATGCGTTCGTTGATGTTGTCGCGGCGGCGGCGCTCAACCAGGTTGTGAGAGGCACGCCGACGTCGACGCTTGGCTTCCTGTGATTCAAGATCTTGGGCGCTGCCGGGCATGTGGTTATCAACCTTGGCAGGCAGGGAGGCATGTTTGCCGGATTTGAGAATCTCCGAAATTCCGGCATGATGATGTTGGGAAGGGGAGGAAATCGGTGAGTCAACATAAGATTGTGCGCTGGTCGGGGTTCCATCCCATTGGTTCGACAATGTCTTCTGGTGTCGAGGTTGCAGGCCTCCTGTACGAATTGGCTGACCGGGGAAACTGCCAGACTCCGGAGTGCCCAAGTTCAAGGATCCAAGGGCAGGGGTCTTAGGAGTCATGGGGCTCCGGGTATCCGAGGGGGCGCGGTCCATGCTCTGCAAGCCGGGGCGGCTCTTGGCGTAGTTCTGGTCAAAGGAACCTGCGTGCATGTGGGGGTTTTGCTGGTTCATCCGGAATTGTTCATAGTTGAAGCTGTTTTGGACAAAAGGGCTGGCCATTGGGGCATTGTCCGGGGTATTAGAGTAGAGATGTGACATCTGGCTTTGGTGACTCATGGCGATGCCTCCTGTGGATTGGTCCTGCATGTAATTCATGTCGTTGCGCTGGTGGCCATTGGGCGCACTGATTTCCAAGTCCAGGAGTTCATCGGTATCAATTCCAGAGTTACCAAAGTTGAAGCTGGAGGACATGTTCTGTTGCGAGCCGTAAGAATAAGGCATAAAGCCGCCTTGCTGCATGGACAAGTCCGAGGGGTCCACAGCCTCGTTGGGATTTCCAAACTGGTTACCCATGGAATAACCGGAGTGAGACATCATGAAAGGATTGCTGTGATCGTCAGATTCGTGTTTGATGAAAAGACTTGCTTCTGCCATTTTTCCTGGATACCAAGGGTTGTGTATGAAGATTGTGGGGCAGCGCGGGGTCGGCGAAGTGGGAGAGAAAGTCGTCGCGCCGGATTACTGACCCTCTCTAGATAGATGAAAATGGACAGCACAGGGGCGACTGTCACAATAATCAATGGGTGGGGATCAAAAATCTGAGAATTCTATTTATACAGCCAGTTAGCTTCGGATGGTTTCACCTGCGGAAAGGGGGGGGGCAGGATAGGTCGGCAAATGGGAATGCGCTTGCCTGCGTCGGCAAGGCGCGCGACGAGGCAACTACTTTGGCCAGACTAATGACGAATAAGAAATCGCGATAAGTACCTTTCTGAACCAGATGTGCAAGATAGATTGATCCCTAGAATCGCGATGTCGGAGGACTCCGACAAAATTTTGGTTGGTCGTGTAGGTGGGATGAATGGACGGGTTCGGGGAACAAATTGTCCGGGGAATTGCAGATCGGAGGGTCCCAGGCCGAATAGACCGGGGTTGAAAGTCGAAAATAAAAGGGTATCAAAGAGGATCCTATAAGACCCGAAAATCTTCAATGAGCCAAGTACCAGGGGAAGAAAAGGATAATAGGCAACGTGGTTAAGGGGAGGAACAAAGGGTAAGAAAAAAAAAAAGGGCGGGAGGTAGGTAGATAAGCGCGGGCAAAAAATGCAGCTAGAAATCGAGCAGAGTTAAGAAACCAGGTCCTGCGCTATCCTCAAGCAGAACAAGTCCCGTCTTTTCTCTGTCAATTCCAGCTAGACAAAAGATAAAAATAACAAAGGCACATTCGAAACAAGTAAAAAGCGGAGAGCGGGGAAAGCGAAGTAACAAGCGGTGGAGAGGGGGCGGTGAGTCAGTGGCAAGGAGATATCGCGAAGTGTACAGACCCACGCTCGGATTGCAATGCAATACGAAGCCCACGTCATCTCACAAACTGTTGGTGGAGTGGGAAAGAAATCAAAGCGACCAAGAACGAGTAGAAGAAGAAGAAAAATAAGAAAAAGAAGAAAATAGCAAGTTCTTACCTGATCAACCAGAACACTTTGGTAGATGGAGGAGGATCTTGATTTGAGTGTGTTGTTGTCTGCAGGAGATGTAAGTAAGAGGGATGATCATGGAAGAAGACAGCCATGCCAATAACCGCAGAGCCCCTACACGTGTCGATAACTACAGAGCTCCCTACACGTGGCCCACTGGGTGAAGCTCTGGGCAGGCAGCAATGCAGGAACGAACCGGGGGGGGGGGGGGGGCACCAAGGCATCCCCAAGGCCAAAGGGATATAAGGAGCCTAGAAGGCAACGTACCTGCGTTGAGACGACGGAAGTAAGTCTTGATCCACTTGTAGGGCTTTGCGAATCATGGGGCGCAGGAATGGGGCGCAGGATACGAGAAACCAGTGATGGAGTGACAACACAGCAGCCGTGGATGCAGAAAGGAAAAGCACTTGCAGAAAGATCGAGGAAATGGAGACTTTAAGAACTCAAGCCCCTAGCCTCTCATTTGATATATTACAGCATCGGTCATGCAGCCCGTCGATCGGTGGAAATCGATGAGGCTTGCCGGACGTCGGCATCGGACATACGGTGCCTTGGTTTTTTATTTTTATTTTTCAATTATTTTACATTTTAACAATTTTATGATTACTGTTTCTGTAAAAGGTGTGGGAGGTAAAAAGCTGAAGGAGGGGTGTGCATGAAGGGTGGCAACAGCCAACCCCCGAGCCTCTTGTTTTCCTTGGGATTCGAGGTTTTTGGTATTTTGGAAATTTGATTGATAGACATGATCTGTACAGAAAAAGACGGAAACTGGGACGAAGGGGGGAAGGGTGATACAACCGGATGTAGTTAACGGCGTCTATCCCATGATGCCGTAGATGTTTGTCACCTGTATTGGCGTCATGACTCAGAAAATCCAAAATTATAAATCCAAAATTATAAATAAACAATCTTAGACCTTGATTGCACAGGGGAAGAAGAATGTATCAGATGGACATGGGTTACAGGAAAAACAACATAGTAGGTTTGGGCAAACCACCAGAACCAGTGAGGTCTGAAGGAAACCCTAATCTATCAAGAAGATGTGCATTAGTGTGCCCGAAGGTAGAGGGGGGGGGAGAAAAGATCCCCCAATAAGACCATGTGGATATGACAAGGGGACGATCTCTAGGTATGCAGAATGGATTGATAATCTGGTACCAAATCCATAAATCTATAAATCTAGAAATTCAAAATTCATTTTTTAAATTCCTCGAGGAAGGAGTGCCGGAGATCGACAAAGCTCGAACATGAGACGCGCCGGAGAATATAACCCAGAAAACAGACTGCAGAGGGTATAATGTCAAAGTCGACAGTGTCCACGGCGTCGGATCTCACCTTCGTCATTTCACGTAAGCCCCATCAACTCTATCCAGTGCGTGATGGGGATGCAAATGTCGTGCAGCCCGGTGGCGATCATACTATGATCGGAGCGTGGACCGTGCCCTTTCTCTCCGCGAAGCCCCGAGCCTTGATGCTTTTGCTTTGTTGAAGGTCCGTGTGTTCAGGCTCCAGCGCAACCTGATAACGGTTCTGTGGTCTCCCGGTGTGGTACTGGCGTATGCGCACTTCGACGAGGCACGATTTCAAGAATGTGGCGGCGACACACGATTGGAGGGGCTGGAATGTGTCTGAGATGGCCCACCAATCATGTTTGGGAAAGGACCACCTTCATAGAGCGAACCTGTTTTGATCCCCTCTTTTGGAGACTGAGCCACATCGCGAAACTTTTCCATGCGGATCATACTGTAGGAATGTGTCTAAGCCACCCCACCTCGGGGGGGAGAAGGTGGGTGGGAACGAAATGGACTGTAAATTCCGATGCCCCAGTCTTGTATCCTCAGTACGGGATGATCTCCGTGGGGTGATGCACGGATAGAAGGAAATCATGGATGGGGTCTTGGATCTTCTTACTACGTCCCGTCCCGTCAAGGTTCGGAGGGTATCGCCGAGTATCCACGGTTGACGCAAGGAGGCATCTACTGAGCTGAGGGTTTCCGGGCTGAAACCAGATAAGAGTTTCTATTTCGCATTATCGTGTCTTCTACGCAGTAGCATGCATACAGTCCACAGCCCATGACGTCGCCAACGGTGCCGTACCGATTCATGCGCGGGCATAACACGGAGGAATTATGGAGGAGCATGCAAAAACCTGGGAAGAAAAATGGAAAGCCCAAGAAGAATGAAGCTAGTGGGAAGCCAATGTTACCCAAGGCCGTTTAGGGATTACAGGGCAATATCTCCATTCGGCTCTCGGATAATTCGTTATGGTCGTACATGCGGGTAGCGACGTTAGAGGTAAAGGGTATGCAACCTCATATCGAGCACTTTCAGGGAGTGCTTCCGATACGACTGCGGGACGATGGAGCCGCCATTAGAGAGCCAGATGAAATTCTGCAGACTAATATAGTGCCGTCGTCATGGTCCAAAGACATTCGCGATCGTCAACAGGGTGTGCACCAACCAGAGGGATCAGCAAAAACCATTACGAACATCATGTACCCAGATAGCTGAGTCATGAACATTTACGAAATTAAATCTATTATTCTCATAGTTTGTAGCTCAAATATAAACCATACATACTGAATGATTTATTGGATCGACTTATTGGATGACATACTTATACGCAAATCCGGTTATGGCATGCCGCATTAGCCCCTCCCAAATACCAAATATTCAGTCTGACTTTCCAAATACCGAATGTGTTCTAGATAGCGCATGTACTAGTTCCAACCTAGGTTTTGCTTTTTTGGCGAAGTGAGAAGAAGAAGTCCAACGAGTGGAGGGATCAATAACGAGTGGAGAGGAACTTGCGGAGACCCATGGTCCGTGCCCCTTCTTTGGGGTCAGTGACCTCGGATCTTCCCAACTTCCCTATCCCCCCTTCCACACCATTATCTCTCCAAGGTATGTACCATCTAGACACTAAACCCTAGCTTCGAAACATGTATCATCTGACAGCTTCTTCATTCAGCGCCGATCTGGGCTGCTCGCATCGGTAGCTCTACGCCATCTCGTCATCCGGCTTGATTGACCTTCGACTTTCTACCCCCCCCCTCTCGAATAGTGCAGCGCTTCCTGATCCAATCATCGCTCGGCTCCCTCGCCGTGATTGACTTCCCCTCTTGTTGAAAACGAACCCGGGAAGGTTCAACGTCTCTCCGCTTGGCGAGTCCACTGTGTTGACGTACTCTCTTCAAATCCCGCCTGTGCCGCGTCGGATTACTCCACTCGCAACTTTACCCCTCTGCTGGCAAAGGTCAGCAATAGTGCGTATTTGTCCCGGATAGTGTGGAAGATCAAGCGGTCTGGCGCGTATCAAAGACAAGGCAAAAATCCACTATTTGAAAGCGTGTGGATCACCCGTAAGGTTTTCGATCGCCTTGCCCATTCTCAGCGGTGTTGCACGACCTCTCCAATAGGCGGCCGTTGTCGTCATCTTGTAGGGCTCGATTCAACTCTGATCACAGCCGTGCTCGAGACAAGTCGGGGCCGTAGTCAAGTTGGGAAGCCGAATCCGCGTTCGGCGTGGGCGTCATCTGCTCCTCCGTTGGCTTGCTCTAGTCCCCACAATCCAGCCAATCCTCTGGGATCAGCTCATCACCCGGCGCAGATCATCTGCACTCCATCGTGCATAGTCCCTGCAGGCGTTTTCTACTGTGAATTTTTGGGCCACGGGCCTTGTCTGCAGACGCGGCCGTGCTCGCTCCCATTTTGCCTTTCAATTGGGATTACTCTCATTCCAGATAGACAGTAGCCAGTGTTCACTATGGCTACCAACTCTTTCCGTGACTCTGTCAACTCGCTAGGGTGGTCGCGCAGAGACCCGGATTTTCCCGTCCGTACTAATGCTTCCTCTGAGACCCCGTTCCTTTCGCGGCTACAATCCATGAACCCGTTTGGCCAGGGTGGCTATGTTCAATTACCCACCCACAATGAGGCCCCAGGCGCGCCCTTGCCTGCATCCAATCGCCGGGAAGAGGAAGAGGGTTTCTTTGCCTGTGAGTATTTTGCTTTTTTCCATTTCCATTATTCATTTTTATTTCCCTTTTTCCTTTCTCTGCTACGCTACTCCATCCCGTGATCCATACCTACGATCAACCTATTGCGGTGCTGCCTTGTTCCAGGTGACGAATATGCAGTTCCTGCGCCGGGAAGATTCATCATGGCTATGCTTGTCTATGTGGTTGTGATCCGAAGGGAGATTTCAACATGCGCTAACGAGAACTGTGTCTAGTGAGTCGTTGGGATCGGATGCTCATATTTGGCGCCTGTAACTTGGGTGCCGCCGTCTGCTTCATGATATGCTTCTTCCTGTTTCCAGTTCTCTCGCTCAAGCCCCGCAAATTCGCCGTTCTGTAAGTATTCCCCTTAGCGCCATCGGGGCCTTCTGCATCTTGCGTTCCCAACCCCACCCACCCTTTCCACATCTCCGTTCAGCTTCTCTACGGGTTCTATTCCAGCCACTTAAATCCCGAGCTACCGTGATCCTGGTCATGGGCGGTATTGGGCTCGGACCATGTGCGAATTCATGGCCGTGCAAGCCTGGTTTTATTCGTTCATTCTCAACGTCCTGCGCCTCATGCCAAGAATTTCCAAAGCAAGACCACCATAGGATATCTCCGTGCTAACAGAATGTCTTTCTTTGTAGATGGTCTGTCGGTTCAGTCCTGTTTTTGCTATCATGGGCAGTCCTCATGGGACCCTGGTCTTACGCTAGACATTTGGTCTCGGGACCACGGTTGCCCTTCACGGCAGCATACTTTGGATCGATCGGACTTACATTGTACTTTGCTATTGGGGTAAGTCTTTGGATTCTCATTTTGGTATCATTTTTTGTCAATCATCAAGTCCACACACAACCACTACTTTGTACGCCAGCCTGGTCGCACAGTACCGGGGGAAAGGGAATTCCTACGGTATATCGCAGTACTACATGACCTGTCCCGTCACGCCGGCAGACATTTTTGCGGAGAAGGCGGCGGGGCTATTATCAATAACACCCTATCTCATCGGTTTCTGTGCAACTATGCTGCTGCAACAACAAAACCTTGCGCCACTTCCATCTACCTCAGACACCCCGAATACACATCTCACTGTCCCTGGCACCAGCTCGCTGGAAATGTTGCACGATTTCGAACCCCTTTCTACTGTCCCTTGCTCAAGCTGCAGCTCCATGAAGCCTTTGCACTTCCCTCGTTAATGCAGCATGGACCTGGCTAACATCTCTCTCATAGCTCCAAAACCTCTTCCTCACGCTCATCTCCTCCATCTTCCAGCTCGCCGCCCTGGTCTGGTATCTGGTCAGTTATTTCCCCATGGGCAGTACCGGTCTGCAGTTCATGGGCCGTTTCGGTGCGTCGCGAGTTTCTGCTTGGATTTCTGGTTGAGACTTGTTGGCCTTATACCCCCGAAGTGACCGATGAACATCCAGCGGGCGCAAAGCAGTCGCCAGTTGTTTTGCATAGACCAGCAAGCGTCATCATTCCCCCTTTTTGTATATGTAATGATGTCCATAGTGGAGATAGAGGTCTTGGTATTATTTGTCTTTGTTCTGCATTCTTATTTAATAGCCCAGGGGCATATACCCAGTTCATCCAAGGATCCTACTTATTGTACAAGTGCCCAGCAAGTCTTTCATTCCTGCCACAGTTTCCTCGTGCAGATAAGTAGACCTCGCTATTACTATCTACCCTGAAATCATGCGAGCGTAGGCAATAATTTGCATAGTCCATCAAAGCACCGATCCTGACAAGATAATTCCAGGCCTTCTATCGCATCTGATCGTGGTGTACATGTACGCCTTGGAACCAAGTAACGTCCTCTTTGTAACCCTATAACACCAAAATTTTATCTTCATTATATGTGCCCATCGTACAAAGGTAGTTGACCGCGAAAACCTCATGTTACCTCCCCAACCACTTCCTAACAACGTCCCGCTTAGGAAACCCCATCCCCCATCCATTCCCGTAGACAACTCTCGTGTCTCTCTTGTCCCATCCTCAAGCATATTTACACAATCATCACACTCCTGCAACTCAAAGTTTGTGTGAGAAGGTGTAGAATTCTCTTTCTCTTTTCGCCTTTTCTGGACGCAGTTGTAATACTTGGCGAGGAAAATGGAATGACGACTCCACAGAAGAGGCCGATTGCCACACCCCGGAAAGATTCTTATAGACCTTTTGAGAAGAGAGCTGGAAGGTCGGAAATCATCTTGAACGGTGAAACTGATATTTGAAATCAGATATTTTGGATCTGTAGCAGGGATGATCAGGTATAAACAGCAGTACGAATATCATCTATTCTTAGAAATCCAGTGATTGTGACCCATTTAGGGACCATAGTCTGTCGTCTTAACCAAATTTTGGAGTCAACCAACCACGTATATCAAACCTCATTCATCCGTCATATTGTTATTCAAGGCGTAAAATTTTATGAGAACGTTGTACTCTCGCCGGTCACGGATATCTATAAAAGGCCAACAGAGACATAAAAACGATCAATCCTTCTCGCCCAAAAACGCCAATCCCTCCAAACTACCCTTCTTCGCAAACCTCATCCCATCGAAATAATTATAGGCGGGCCCCCAGATATCCTGATTACTAGCCTTAGGCAAATGCCCCTGCGCTTTGAGCACATAAGTTGAGTTCAAGCTCATGAATCGCCGCGGCTGCATGCTTCTAGCTTCGACAGGATCCAACCATGGAACAGCAGCAATAGCGGATCGATCATCCATCTCCTTCAATAACCGACAGACGAAAACTGAGGTCGCATCTGCACCAAGCGTCCAAGATGCATTTGCGTACCCGAAGAGGAATACCGCGTTGGGCAGATCTTGGAACATCATCCCCCGCCATGTGTATTTCTCAGGAAGAGAACACGGGATTCCATCCACCGAGAGGGAGATATTTCCTCCAAACTGGACGTTGAGGCCTGTTGCTGTGACGATCATATCTGTGTCGAGGATGTCGCCAGAATGCAATGTGATGCCTGTAGATGTTACTTCTTTGATCGTATCTGTTTTCACATGCGCGCGGCCAGTGTGGAAGCTTTTGAAAAAGTCGCCGTCTGGTGAGACGCATAGGCGCTGGTCCCAGGGATTATAGCTCGGACTGAAGTGCGGGTCGACAGGGATGTGATTTGGAAGTTGGCGAGCGACACCACGCTGTAGCATCCGCTTTGTGGCATTGGGGAATGATTGGCTGAAGAGGTAGAATAAACGACCCATATATAGGTACCGAAAGCGCTTGATCTTGTTTTGAATTGATGTTGGTAGAAAAGATGTGAGCCAAGAGCCGGTCTTATTTCGTACAGAGACGATGTATGAGGGGCTGCGCTGCAGCATGGTCACGTCTGCTTTTTCGGCCAGTTTAGGGAGGAGCGTGATTGCTGTTGCACCGCTCCCGATTATGACGATCTTCTTTTCGCTATAGTCTAGATCTTCGGGCCAGAATTGGGGGTGAATAATTTGGCCTTCAAACTGGTCTATGCCTGGAATATTGGTTTGGAGAGGTCTCTCATAGTTGTAGTATCCCGTTCCGAAGACCAGGAATCGCGCCGAGAAAGACATTGCGTTAGGCTTGTCATTTCGCTCAACGCTCAGTGACCAGGTCTTGTCGACTGATGACCAATCTGCACCGAGAATACGGTGCTGGAACAAGATCTTTTCTTTGATGTGGTGCTCCGTGGCTGCATCCTCCATGTAATTGACAATAGCTGAGCCATCGGCAATAGGGTTATTTTGGGACCAAGGATACCAGTCGAAGCCGAAGGTAAAAAGATCCGAGTCGGATCGAATTCCGGGGTATTTAAAGAAATCCCAGGTGCCACCTAGATTCTCACGGGCTTCCAGAATTACATAGCGAAGGGAGGGGAATTGGGATTTGATTCGGTATGCGGCGTTGATCCCAGAGATACCCGCACCAATGATGATCACGTCAAAGTCGTTATCCATGATATCTGTTGACCTGAGAAAGAATTGCTCTGGCAGTAGGATAGAGTACCTATCAGATCGCCCAGCTTTATATGTCGCAAGATACAGGTATAACACCCAAGGACAACGTTGCGCTTGCCTCGGTCCAACGTCTAGTACGCGAGGAGACGTTTCAAATTTGGGACAAATCTCAATATGGCAAGGACGATGCAAGATAGAAACCAAACGAGGATACTCGTAGTCGATGTCAAATACTGATCGGCGTGGATCTCACTCTTGCATTCTGATTGCAGTGTTTAGGGTTTGGGGCCGGTGCATCGACTGATTTGGGGGCAGTTGCGAAGGACCCACATCTCTAGACCAATGAAAACAAGTATAATCAACTCCTGAGGCCTGACCCTTCACTTATTACTCCGTTCTCCGCCCAACGGTCTTGATTCGGAATGCTTATACAAACTAACATTTCCCATTTCGCTTTTGCTGATGGGCTGTGATATCATCAGTTGTGGTCCCGCCCGATGCGTTGTAAATCTTGAGCTTCGCACGGGTGGTTCGATCTTTGCATTTGATTTCCGACGATGGGAATGGGATGACCAATCAGATCTCTGCTATGTACGTTTATCATGCCAATAGAATGTATGGTAGAGCCTGTCAATGTGGAGAGAATCAGGTTGAAGAAAATTTGCATCAGGTAAAGGACTGGTCCATTGGTCCACTGGTCAACCGGATACTTCATATAACACGGAGTATACTGTAGGTTGGAATGCAGAGCATATGACCTTGCACATGACCAATATACAAATGACGCTGGTCAGAAGGTGTGGATATTTGGATTTCCTCAAGTGGTCTATTCGAGATCTGAGGTTTTATTCAAGCGCCACGAAGTTTGTTTTTTTTTTTGAACGCTGCTCAGCAGTATTGGACGAAAGTGCAGTAGTCGGAGTTCGGAATAACTATCCTATCGAGACACGTAGCTTATAGCCCACAATATGCCACCCCGGGGCCAGATCATGCGATGGCCATACCTAATCAGGTATTTCAGTCCTATTCGGAGAAGATAGGATGTCCTGGTAAGCCCTGCTTGCTAATCTTTACTAGTGCAAGCCATGGGCTTTAAAAGCTAGTTTGAAGATCAACCACCTCGCAATACGCACAGCAATATCTAATGCAGAACAAAATACACACCATAAAGGTTATTGGAGTGCATGAAATCATCGAAAAAACCCGAGTACTATCGCGAGGCGTTGAGAACACTACATCTAAATCTACCACATTGGCTGTAAAACATTGGGAAACTGCAACCATGGCACGCTTCTGCTCCACTCTTCGGAGGAGATATAAAATGTAGTAAAGTGGCGCACAAACATAAAGGCCGCTAGGCTTAGAGTGGAGCTACTTCCGCACTAGCGGCTCAGGGCCAAACAAACGCAATGAAAACCTTATTTGAAGCGAAACCGATCTATCCGAACCGTCAAGCCACGAGGCTCTCTACACGTGGACTACATTCTAGTTTCACGGTCAAAATCCTCATTCTCCGATTGCAACCGATATGCAATGAGCGAACGGAGTAGGTCGGGGAAAAAGACGAGCCGTCGGGACGGGAAGAAAAAGTCACACCATCCCGAGATTTCTGAGCCGAGGTCGGGATCAACGTGATTATCGGCTTGATAGCTTGATTAGCAACTATAAAGAAACACTAAACTATTTACAGCCTGACGTTGCGTTCACATGCGATTCTGTTCAGACTTTTTCCTGTTTATTAAGTTCACATGGTCTTGACTCTTGACGTGCACTCTCCCACGATTCAAATTTCATCTGTGTCAAGACAACAGAAAATGGGTGTTGAAATTCCTGAATCAATGAAGGCCCTGGTGGGCAATCGCTCATTTGTGACTCGCTTGTCAAACTATGCGTGCTCAAGCTCACATGGGGATGGAGTGAAAGTCGCCACTGTACCTGTCCCCAAGATAGAAGAACACGAGATTCTCGTTCGGGTGCACTCTGTCGCTCTCAATCCGACCGACTACAAACATATCGATATTCTATCCCCTCGAGGCGCAATTATTGGCTGCGATTACGCGGGTACCGTCGTGAAGGTTGGAGCCAAGGTTACTGAGACTTGGGCAGTCGGTGATAGAGTCGCGGGAGCAACGCATGGAGGACTATATACCGATCGAGGATCTTTCGCTGAGTATCTCAAAATCCCGGCACATCTGGCGTGGAAGGTCCCTTCATCCCTCAGCGACGAGGAGGCAGCTACGTTTGGCGTGTCGGCCGTGACCGCCATGTTGGCCCTGAATACTCGACTGGGTGTGCCCTGGGCAGATGGAGGCGAGGACATAGGGCGATCAACAACACCTATTCTCATCTATTCTGGTTCGACTTCTGCTGGTCTCTATGCTATTCAATTGGCAAAGCTAGCGGGATTGACAGTGGTGGCGACTGCATCCCCACATTCTCATGATCTGGTGAAGGAATATGGTGCCGATGATGTATTCGATTATCGATCACCTACCGCTGTCGAAGAAATTATTCGCGCCTATCCTACCATTGACAGAGCAATGGACTGCTTTTCTGAGGGAGGTTCTACTGCGTTCTGCGCGGACGTAGTTCGCAAAAACCGGGGGTGGGTAGTTACACTCTTGAACTCTAGGAAGACGGATTTGGATGGTGTGAAGGTCGACTTCCTGCTTGCCTACACGGCTTTTGGGGCTGAGTTTCAATGGCTTGCTCCCTTTGGTCCTAAGTTTGGCAAGGTACCTTCAGATACCGAAGCATTGCGCAGATTCTACGCGTCATTACAGGGAATTTCCAAAATCCTCAGGCCACCACCTCTTCAGACTATTGATGGTGGGCTAGAGAACTTGACAACGGGCATTGATCTACTTCGCCATGGAAAGGTTTCAGGTACCAAATTGGTTGCGCGTTTGGTCTAGTGGAGTTGAGGATTTGGAGATTCGGTACTGGCGTTGATCGTATAGCCCAATATAATCTTAATGGTCATTCTGCGCAGTCTATATAGGAAACCAAGGCGCGTTCAGCTGATTATTCATGAAACAATCATCACGTATAATTATGTCAAAGATTGGCGCTTGAATCAATATTACGTTAAGTAGGCATATGGCATCAAGAAAATGATGATTCCCCGTGAGAAAATTTCAGGTGGTGGTATCTGACTAAAGGAAACGATAGCCCTGCAAAAAGCAATGAGCATGCTGTGCAATCAATGATATCAAGATTCAACTCTTAATTTCATGCTTCGGTTTATCTGCCACGCATCATGACCGGCCCAACAACCCCATTCACAACCTTAACACCGTTGACCTCCATCTCGTAAATCCCAGTATCACCACCAGACCCTACTTTCAACCAACGTTGAAGAAGATCATTGCTTTCCTTAGGCTTGATGTCAGGCGAGGCAGTTCCAATGGTTATGTGAGGAATGATGTTTGCACATGGCAGACCGGCTTCATTCTCGGGGTTGTTGTCAACTGCGGGCAGAATGCGTGCAACAAAAGCCATAACACGATTGTCCCAAACTAAACGCTCTAGGCGTACACGGGCAGATCCAAGAACTGGTGGGCTCTGGGTTTGATTGATAGTCATAGTGTCAATGTATTGTTTCGTGTAATGGTTCCAGATGTCGGAGCGATCATTACTCAAAGCCCGGTGGATAAGAGTGACATGGCATGTAGGCTGGATGCGTCGCTGGTTCACAAGTTGGTGGTACAAACGTGAGGTTTCCGCGGGTACTTCAGGGGTGAAGAGAGAGTGGAGGACGGAGAAGACCTCATTGGCTGCAAGACCGATTTGGAAGAATTCAATTTTCCGGGCCAGAACTGCTGGAGAGACATCAGCATCCGAGACATGCTGCGAGTTTTTGGACTTTTTGTTCTGCGAGTATGATCCGCTCAAGTCTTCCTTGACTCTGTATTCATTCATCGCAGCCTCTATGGCAGCATCCAGATCCTCAGCCGAAGGCATGTTGGGCACGATCTTGGGGTAGGCAGCATGTAGGGCAGCCACGACCGTCTCAAGGTTCTCTCGCGAAGATGCGCACACGTCTAGGTCAATGACGTGATGGAAATGCTCGTCTGGATCTCGGCTTGTGTCAATACCTTCAAATCGATACAAGAACCCGTCCATGATCCCAATGGTCTCTTCGGGATTCTTTGTGCCGGCGCGAATGGTCTGGTGGTTGTCGCCACGCTCCAATACTCGCTTTCGGGTGACTTCTTTGATGGCTGGTAGCATTTCATTCTTCGGCTCATGGACATAATGAAGGGCAACAAACTGAGCATGGGGGACAACGGGAGAGATGTCCTCTATCAGCTGCTTCCGTTCGCGTCGCTGGTGGCTGTTGCGGTCCGCAATCACCACTGGACTTGTTGCCATGGCTTTCGTAATTTCGAATGCAAACTTCTTGGGTTTATGCTTCTGCTTGGGGATGTCATCATTCTGGATGTGGCCCCACCCGAAAAGATGAACGAGGGCCAAAGCCAGAGTAGTCTTTCCACATCCCAGAGAAGCGATCGGGGCGATGATAACGTCACGCTCGATGTTGTCACTTTTTTTGTCTAGCTGGGCTTCCATGGCGATAATTTCAGAGCCATTCAGGCCTCGCTCTTTCAGAAACTGTTCTCGCAATTCGATGATGCCGTGATTTTGATTGTAGAGTTTTGCCTTTTGGGGGTGCTTGATGAGTTCTCTGCGTGCGAACTGGAGATATTCCTCGGTGATCTTCACATGTTTCTTGATGTGGGGAAGCTTTCCTGAGATCACAGCCTTTGTGCATTCACGCCACTGTCGGTACATGAGGTAAGGCTCTTCAAACTTGTATTTGAAAAACCAGTCACGGTAGGGACCCTGGCCACCGTCATTCATCTTGCAGCGAACCACAAAGCCTTCAGTCTCCCGACCATCCCATGTCCCAGTCTCGGCCGCGTCTTCCAGAAATTTCTTCACGTCATCAAGTTCATCATATTTGACAAACTTTGCTTTTTTAAACCCCCATTTGTCGGCAAATTCATGGACTGCCTCGCTGGGTTTTGTGGAAAATTCAGGGAGGTTGTAGTTGAGACCATGCAGATATATACCAGCAGCGGCCTCATCATACGCCAGAACATGTTCTTCGAAGGAATCGTCACACAGCTCACCTACGGCTGTAAGGTTGTTTTCGCGCAGTTCCCGTGCAAGGTCTTTCGTTGATTTGTTCACGGAGGCGACATGACGCTCCACCCAATTCTCACCAGCTATAGCATGGCTGATTTCATAGTCGTTACGCCATCCGGTGGAATGCTTGCTGCAAACCAGCAATTTGTCATCCTCCAGGCCTGAGATGAAGATAATACACCCATTCTCCTTCACACTCAGCTCATATGGACCTCGCGTGTTATTCTCGATATTCCTCCAACGCGTGTTTTCGGTTTCACCCACATTGTGAAACTTGTCGTACCCACGCACAGAGATTTCCGGTATACCATCTTTGCGTCGGGAAGTGAAAAGACCGCGGGCATATGTTGGAAGGTCAGATCGCTTGTAGTCCCAGTCCATGAACTTCCAAGACTGAACCGTCACATCCTCGGCCCCGTGGACCTTGAAGGTCGACATTTTACAGGTATAAGTCCGCTTCTTCTGCGCCGTTTCCATCTTGCGAGCATCTTCTAAGCTTTTCAGCAGCTGCGCTATGACATGAGGATCTTGGCGCGCCATAGTTGTGGCTTAGAAACCAGTGTCGCGTGGTGAGGTGTGGGTGAAATACGGGAGGGGCAGTCGAAGTGGGGTGGAGGGGTGGGCGATAGGAAGAGAAGGTAAGGCAGGAACGAGTGAATTTAACCTTCAGGCGTCGCTTTGTCAATTCTTCAGGTGGAGCCTTTGAGGCTGTGAATACGGGTAGGAGTCAATTGAGAGTCATAAGGCTGTGTGTGTGTCACTGCGGGGAACTAAATAGGAAAGGCGGACAAGCCTTATCGTGACTTTTTTTTTTTTGCCCGTGACATAGAGATTTCTCTCCAGGACTTAAATAAACTTCTGCCTTGAATGATTCACTGGGAAAAATATTTTCAGACACAAATTTAATCTCTGACTCATTTCTTCACCATGGCCCAGCCAAACCCCTACCTCCTTGCTTGCGACAACCCCACGGCGCTTCTGGATCTGCTGCGGTCTAATCCCGCAATCGCATCCTGCCAGGATGAGTCTGGATACTCGCTTCTCCACGCTGCCGCATCCTACGGTCACACTGATCTCCTCCGCGCACTCGTTAAAGAATTCAACGTTGATGTAAACCTGGTCGACGAAGACGGCGAAACATGCCTGTTTGTGACAGAACAGCCCAAGGTCGCCCGGTGCCTGGTTGAAGAGCTCGGGGTGGACTATAACAAGACAAACAATGAAGGCATGAAGGCCTATGAGAAGATGGAATCTGAGGAGGAGAATCCCAATGTGTCTAGCTACCTTCGCGAAGCTAGTGGCGCCCCTGCTGCTCCTGTCGCCGACGAGCCCGCAGGCCCGTTGAATACCCCGCCGCCGATCCCTGGTAACATGCAAGTCAACGTCGGTACTATGTCGGAGCAAGAAATGAATGCAGGCGAGGCCGAAGTAGATCCCGAGTTCAAGCGACGAATTGATGAGTTGGCGGCTCGTGATGACTTCAACAGCCAAGCTACTCAAAATGAGCTACGTGAACTTGTGATGGATGCTATCGCTAGCTCCAGCATTGAAAACAATGGGCGCGAATCTCGCCAAAGGACGGAATAAAGCGACATACCCTTCGAAATCATTCGGCAAATCTCTATTGCATCGGCGCAATCTTGAAAAGACTACATGTTTGACCATATCATCTCACGACTCTATGAATTGTACTTGTCTACACCATGGAATTTGTTTTCCATTCTATGTCATCCAAACACTCCCCAAAATAAACTGTCAGGAGTCTGACCACTCTGAAGATACCCGGGCTATCTTGAGATGATATGGTACAAAGAGGTGGAGGCAACCGATGCGGCAGGCTACTGTTGCTACGAGAGACACGAGGCAGCTGACATGTTGGTCCGCTGGTCGCTGAATATGGGCAATCTGTGGCCTTTGCTGTAATTAATATGAATAAATGAACTCCATGATCATCAAAATATGGCTCAATATTCCAATGGGAGGCCATCTGAGGTAATCTTCTTGTGAGGCAACGGTCGCAGTGTAGATACTCCGCCAAGCTTGAGCTGCCCGCTCTCCAACTCCGACCTCCGAACCCCACACCTATACCAACAGCCGACCACCCTAGTGTACATCATGTCTCAACCAGCGTCGCCCTTTCCTACACATTCCCCCTATTATTCAACCCCAACAATGCCACATACCACTATGAATGCCGATACACCTCCCCCTCCACCCCCCAAACCCAGCAGCCACGAGGCAAGCCGAGGAGGCACCCCCCAGAACATGTCCTCCCTACCAGCGCCTCAACAGCCAACAGCCTCCGGCTATCCGCCCGATATTCAGGCTGCAGGAACCCAAGTAACACCATATCCTCTACCCACTCCGCTCCCTGCACCACCAACAATCGAAGAGGGCTGGCTCCCAGAAGTAGTCAAGGACAAGTCGTAAGGTCCTCAACTTCCCAACCACGATAACAATCTAACAATTCCAGAACCCTCGATCTCCAATCCATTCTCAAAGACCCAAACCTTATTTCCGCACTCTCAAGCCACCATCCCTCCCACACCGCGCGCCAACAAAACCTCGAATCCCTGCTCCAAGTAAACAAGGAGCTCGCAACGCGCGTTCTCGAAATGCAAAACCACGTCGCAGAGCTCCGGGCGTCCACAGAGACCATGCTCCTCCAACACCAGTCACTCGAAGTCTCCTGGCGCAAAAAGCAAACGGAGATGGACGCCGCCTTGGCGCCGTGGTCGCCCAAGGCACTATATCAACGGTTGAGCGCGGCGATCGCCGAGCAAGAAGCAGTTTGTCAAGCTGTGGAGGAGAGTTTTTTGGATGAGGATCACCATGGCCGTGCTACAGACAAGGAGATTGCAGATTGGGTGCGCCGGGTGAGAGCCGAGGCGTCAAAGTTGGCCTCGAGGAAAGAGGCCAAGGCGCGGTGGGATGAGGGGAGAGTTGGGGGATGGCGTTGACAGGGTGAAGTTTCCATCTGTGAATAGACGTGCAACCTTGGAGCCGTTGCCTTTATGATGCCATGCTGCCTACGAATATATGAGTTGACTGTATAAGTGTATTCAAGACTCTGTGTACTATAATGTCCAATTTCTCTTATACCAAGTAGACCACATCTGGTTTAAATTAAATTCGCCGTGCTCAAGTCTCTGCTTCCTTCTTCCGAGCACGCTGCGTCCTTCCCAAGATAATAGTACTCAAATCACCCACTGGGAGTGCAAATGGGAAATCCACGGCCTCCAAAATCTGCGCAATGAAAATATGCCAGATAGGTATACAAAGTGCGAAATTAAAGGCACCGGCAGTCTGTCAAATCACATTAGTTTTCGTCCATGATCAGAGAAGTCGATATTGCTTACCATTTGCAATTTAGCCGCAGCAGCTGTGTTCTCCAAAGCCATTTGGAAATATGTGGCTGCAGTTAAAGAAAACGTGATAACAAGGAGGAACAAGGCGAGGAAAAGGCAGACGTTCGTGCGGATTGAACAGATCAAGTAGACGAAGGTGAGAAGGGCTAGAATGACATAGTAAAGGCCTGCATTTATCCGATTAGTAAAATATTCTGGCGCATTTGGCCTGGGACAGAACGTACCAATAGTGGCATCAAACTCAGGTGTTTGAGCCCCTTCAAGTGTATTACCAGTAGAGGAGTAGTTGGTGCCTACACCAAAGAATGGCATTTGCGTTGTGCCTTGGACAATCCAGAAGGTGCCGTATGTGAAGAAGAGCGCACAGGAGAACGTGTTTCCAATGATCCATTCGCCAATTCCACCGAAAATTTGGACCATTCCGCCAAAAAAGATGAACACGGGCCTAGTGGAGAGAAACTCAGTCAGCCGGTTTCCTACCCTTGTCATGGCCAATGACAGAACATTTGGAACTTACAAGATAGCACCCCCATTACCGCCCGAGCCTCGCCATCCCATAGTCTGCATCGCGCCTGGTGTTGCAGCAAGCAAGAAACCCATTAAGGAGATCGGTGTCGGGTTACCAAATGTTCGGCGCAGGTTCCCCGCCGTCGGCAGCTTGGGACTGAGATACAGTTTTTCAAACGCGTCTCGCGGGATAGGAAGCAAAACACTATCCGCAGTCTGCATACGGCGCAGCATCTCCACAGTGGAGGTCTCCTGCTTGTCACTGGTATTGTCGTCGGACATGTTGGGCTGAAGTGGTGGCCCCAGGAACCTTGAATATGAGGTTTTATGGATGCCAGACAAGTCCGGGCGATCCATCAGATTTATATTCTGCAATGCACGCGTCAAACCCCAAACGCCTCCCTATTTCCCCACGTCCCCAGATCCATACGTCAATTCCCCATACACGCTACCCCAGAAAAAGCGGTGGGCCCGGAGTAACTCCATGGCCCCAACGCCAAGATGAGATTCGAAGAAGAAATACCTAGATCGAAGTTGTAGGTACCTTACAGAGGAAGCATCGTGAGTTTTGATTCGCGGACCGATCTAGCGCAGCCTGTCCTGTCCAAGGCAGGCGGGTCCGAGGAGGTCATTTTGTGGGGGTGTAATGCGGGGATGGGCATTCGAGACCCCGGAATTGGTTTTTCGCCCACAAATCCCGGAGGGACCGAAGGGTTTCGATGATCTTGAGTCGGCTGCATGTTGGGCTCTTCGCCTTTATGGGCGGTTGAGTTGTGCGACATATAAGAAGGTTGCATGGCGCTCCAGATAGACTTGGCTAGATGTCGTCCATGCTCCAGGTGGCGTTCAGTGAAAGTCTACTTTGTCGCTTTGTTCGTCTTCCCATGGCTCATGTACTCGGGAGGTCTTTCTCCTGAGTTCATGGCCTATTCCAAGCTTTGAGTGGCGTTCATGTTTCTAGGCATTGTCTTGTCTCTCGGAACACCAAAGAATGTGGCGATCTGACTTGAACACAACTATTCACTAATTTATGCATCTGCATTAGCATTCTGGCCCTTTCAAGGCTGGACAGCGGAGTTGCTCCGACCACTAGAAAGGTGTATATGCAGCATGAATCATTTCTGGGTGAATTGGGTTTGATCAAAGGGCCAAAATACCCGGACAAATCCCCCGCATCTTAGCAACCGCGGCACTTGGCACTTCTATACATCCGAGATAAGCATGCCAAGAATACATACCCGACCAGTGTCGCGTAGACTTGAATGATAAGGCACTGATGGGTGATCTTGACTAAATAAAGAAGGTGATTGTAGTCATAGCCATCGAGGGCCGGTGGATGTATACCTACCCTGAATAACCCCCCCGGGGTCCAATGATAAACCCCGGCTTGGTGCTTTATAATTACCCCTCGATCCCCCTCTTTTAGATGATAAGATAGACTGATAACATTTTTCTGAAGTATACCTGATAGCAGCTACGTCGGCCGCTTGGACGAATCCCAGGACATGCTGTGCTGTAAGATCTCGGCCGTGGGCTATGTTTGTAATCGCTGTACGCCCTTGGTGAACAAGTCGACGTAATCGCCAAGAGATCTCTTGCTGCTAAACTTCTTCTAGATGCTTGACACACCGTCGCTTAGAGAGTTCCCTTCCTATCAAGGGCAAACAAACCCTCATTGACGATGATAAGAACGAGATAATGCGGTGTCTCCGACTATCTCGGTAACTAGATGAGAAATTTCCGAGCAGTGGATGATACTGAGGTAGCATTCTAGACTCTGACATTCTCGGCTTATATATCAATAGTATAAATTCCTGTGAGATGGAGGTTATTGTGAGCATACTTCAGTACGCATCTATCCTACAGTAGCGAATCAATTGGCATAGTGATGAGAGGTTCTGTTGATTATATTCTGCTTGGGCTGAGTGCTTCAAGCTTAGCCCTCGCCAGAGTTGTGCCAAGAGATATTATAAGCTTTCATGGACCCCTGGATGTGACTGCTGGGTCATTGCATAACATCCATGTGGAGTTTAGTGACGAATTTGAAGGTCCCCTACAGCTTGTATATGGGGACTGCAGCGCTGAACATCCAACGCAAGGACACCATGAAGTTGTGAATATGTTCGTGAAACGTGAGGCTCAGCCAAGTCGATTTGTCTGGGTCACTCCTTCTGATGCACCCCATGAACACTGTCTTCATGCCTTCTCCGGAACGACCTTGGTGGGTCGCTCCTCACCTATCTTTGTGAGCTCACCAATCATGAGACGCGAAAGCATCGCCGATGTGGCCGATATGGAGGGTCCCTGGTTCGACGGTGTCGCATATATGAAGTCAAAGAAGAACAGTGACGCCTTCATCACCAAGGCAAAGAGTACATCTGTTGCCATTCTTGGTGGTGGTATGTCCGGATTAATGACGAGTTTACTACTCGAATCTGTTGGTATACACGACTGGCATATATACGAGTCATCGGAGCGAGTTGGCGGACGTATCCGCACCAAATATCTCAACAACACACGTCCAGATCAGTATCAGTATCAGGAGATGGGTCCAATGCGTTTCCCCGTCAGCATCACCTATGCTGATACAAATGAGACCCTTGAAATTATGGACCACCGCATGGTCTTCCAGCTTGCAGGCGTTCTCAACAAAATGAATGCTGAAGCTCCCGAACTCCAGGTCAACTTCATCCCGTGGATCCAAAGCGGTCCCAATCTTCCTGCAGATTCGGGAGGCAATCGTCTACCTAACGGCCTGATTCCAACAGCTGCTGAAGTGGCTGCGAACGCGTCTTTAGTCTACACAGCTGCCTCGTCCAACGCGACAGCTGTTGCTGATGCAGAAGCCGCCTTTGATAATTATACCACACTTGGCGACCGCGCTACAATCCGGGAAATTGCGACAAACATGTACAAAGCCCACAAGAAAGCTGTTGAAGATGGCATGTTCCACTGGTCTGAAGCTGGGTATCTACGATATGCGCTCGGATACAATTCTAACATCACCGACTATGTGGCCGGAACAACGGACGACCCCATCTGGGGCGACTTCTACGATGACGTCTATTTCGCAGCTACAACGTGGCGCACTATCGACAAAGGACTCGAGTCTCTTCCACGTGCTTTCTTCCCCCATGTTGCGGCGAAGACAACCCTCAACCGTACCGTGTCAGGGCTGGTTTACAATGAGACATCGGGTAAAGTTGCTGTGGCCTGGCGGGAGAATCCTCTTCAGATGAAGCCAAATACTACCAAGGAGTACGACTACGCAGTAGTGGCGGCACCATTCAGCAAAGTCAGACTATGGGAACTTCCGCGCTACTCCTCCCTACTGAGCCGAGCAATTTCATCCCTCAATTACGACCCAGCGTGCAAAATGGCACTTCTTTACGAAACTCGATTCTGGGAACATACGGAGAACCCCATCTTTGGTGGCTGTGGATCCGTAGATGTTGCCGGTGTCGGAAGTGTCTGCTACCCTTCCTACAACATGAATGGGACTGGACCCGGTGTTATCCTTGCATCTTATATCTCTGGTACTGAAGCCCGTTCTGCTGCTGCTCTTAGCCCCGAGGAGCATGTTTCGCTCATCCAGCGCACTATGGTCGAGGTACACGGCGAAGTTGCGGCTGAACAATTCACCGGTATCTATGACCGCCAGTGCTGGGAATTTGACCAGCACCAAGCGGGTGCGTGGTGTGACCCTCTGGTTGGCCAACAAGAGCTGTACTTGCCGGCTTATTATCAAACGGAGTTGCAGACTATTTTTATTGGCGAGCATACTAGTTATACGCATGCTTGGATCTTCTCGGCTTTGGACTCCGCTGTTCGTGGTACGACTCAGTTGTTGCTTGATCTTGGATTGGTGGATGAGGCGAAAACAGTTGTGGATACCTGGATGGGTCGCTGGATCAAGCTATGATCTTTCGAGTTATTATATCCATACATCCATCTGGGTATTCGTCTAGTACATACGTAACAAGGAATAAATTTGAACAAATTTAATACCTAAATTACTGCTCATCCTTTGGAACATCATCTTCTAGGTGTTTTGAGCAGCTTTGGAGTAGTCTGGAGCTGCTACAAATGGAAAGGAGATCGGGGGAAACCCCCATTCCTCTGAAGAAAAGGGATTGCGACTCTCTTATGGCAATATCTCTTCACCCTTCCAATCCCAACACCTCCCTCTTCCATCTTCAGGACCAGGAGATAATCTCGTCAGGACTTTCAATAGCCGATCCGCAGAATCCAAAGGCTCCAGCATCTCACGACCATCCCAGAAGTCTTTAGTGAACTCCGTGCGCACGGTACCAGGATGTAAAGCCACAGCCAACGCTTTATTCCCACACCGTCCACGGAGATATAGATCAAATGTTTTGGCAATTTGGTACACAGATGCTTTACTCGCCCGGTATGAGTACCAGCCACCAGAATTGTTATCGGAGGTTGAGCCCACACGGGCTGCCATCATAGCATAGATTGCATGTGCAGGTAGCTGCAGTTCACCTCCAATATCTCCATCATCGTCTGCAGGAAAAGCAGAAGAAGATTTTGTCGGAAGAAATGGGGCAAGGTGCTTCATCAACAATAACGGACCAACAGCATTAACTTGGAAGCTGTGCAATGCGCTCTCGGCATCGATCTGCGTAGGTGATTTCTCTACATGCAGAATCCCCGGCACCGTCAATGCTATGCGCAAGGGCGTCTTGGGATACTCCTGTCGGATAGTATCTGTCATTGATGATATCGTCGTTTCGTCTGTTTTAGTCTGTCAGTTAAGCAGATCCATAGAGACCGGCCTACAGGTAGTATTTACCTGTCACGTCGACCTTCAGCACACGAAGCCTTTGCTCTGCATTTTGAGGCAATCCCTCGCTAGAGAGTAATTGTTCTCGAACCTCTGCACAGTTTTTGCGCGCTGTTGCCACGACTGGGAGCTGGGTCTGTGCTAGGAGTTGCTGGGCAAAAGCGAAACCCAACCCTCGGGATGCAGGCGTCACTAGAGCGAATCCATGTTTTGCTGATAGCATCGTCATCTCAAAGTGTTTGGCCTATAATTGAAGGGCATTGGCTAAAAGCTGCAAAGGGATTCTGAGGTATGTGGTCTGCCTGGTTTGCTAGGGATGTGACGTCATTACTCTAGTAGGTAGTATAAGAACTACATTTCATGATTTTCGTAGATCTCATTTTTATAGCGTTCCAATTCATCCATTTGGAAGAAGACTGTGTTCAATTTCATCAAAATTCAACTTGCAAATAAACACTTCCAAATAACCTACCCCGTCTTGTCCTCCAAGTCCTCAAAAAAGTCTCGACCAAACTCTCCACTACTATCATTAAACCGAATTTTCCTGTTCAGCTTAGAGATCTTTTCCATATCATGCGGACTCAATTTGAAATCACCCTCAAGGTTTGACTTGATCCGTTCCGGCGTCTTAGACTTGGGAAGCACCGAATGGCCCAGCGACACTCCCCACGCTAAAAAGCCAGTAAGTAACCATATCACCTATTCAAAGAATACTCTCATGAAAAAGAAGTATGAACTCACCGAGGACAACTTGAGCAGCAGTCTTTCCATACTGTTTTCCGATCTCGGCTAGCACAGGCTCGTCAATCAATTTCCCGAATCCAGCTTTCAAACCATAGGTGGTATTCTGGTTCCCAAAGGGTGAGTAGTGCGTAATATGAATACCCTTTTGGTTATGCCACTCCGAGAACTCATGCTGCTGTAACCATGGATGGAATTCCATCTGATGAACAGCTGGAACGACTGAGGTTTTCGCAAGTAGTTTCTGCAACTCGGCTTTGGAGAAGTTCGAAACGCCTATTGCTTTGGCTTTGCCGGTTTCGAGTAGCTTCTCCATAGCCCTGTATGTCTATAAGCAAAAGAAAATCACCTAAGTTAGCATAGTAACCTTGAAAATATAGAATGGGGGCCATACATAAACTACATCGACATCTTCCATCGCAGGCTTGCCATGGAGCTTCGGGAACAATTCGTCTCCACGTTTCCACGCGACGGGCCAATGGATAAGGTACAAATCCACATACTCTAGACCCAGTTCATTGAGTGAGTGTTGAAGTGCTTCCTCTACATCATCTGGGTGGTGCTTGTTATTCCAGAGCTTTGTTGTGATGAAGAGTTCTTCTCGGGGTACGCCACATTTCTTGATGGCTTGACCGACTGCCCTTTCAGTGCCGTAGCTGTAGCCATTTTCAACGTGTTATCATTTGAAGTTGAACTTGCAAATATTTGCTTACACTGCCGCCGTGTCAATGTGCTTATAGCCGGCTTTTATTGCCTCTAGCACGGCCTTTTCTTGTGCATCTTCGTCTTGCCAGGTACCGAAACCGATGGCGGGGATTTCGGCGCCAGTGTTTAACTTGAACTTCGTTGGCGTTTCAGTTGCCATTTCAGCTTTCCTTTTCGAGACGTTGTGAGACCTCTTTTATGTCTAAGAAGTTGAGATTGATGTGAAACAGAAATATTTTCGTAAATTAGGCGGTCCTTTAATAACTTTGGAAAAATGACGTCGAGATGACAGATGAGCCAAAGTATATGAATACGAAACCAATCTTTGTTACTCAACAAATCACTTATTTATCGGTCTCCTGGATAAGGCTTCCACAACCTCTGCACCTCCCCGCTGGCCGGAACGCACAGCACCCTCCATGTACCCTCGCCACACATGAGATGTCTCGGTACCAACAAAATGAATGTTGTTGAACGGTGTGGCTAAATCAGTTCCCACGGCGGTCAATGTTCCCGGTGTCATGACTGGACAAGGAGCCCCAAGGAAGAAAGCCTGTTTGGCCCACTCCATCTCCAAAATATTCGTCGGCTCAGGGATCTGGCTAACAAATTTGCTAAATGCCTGACTGAACTGCTCCCACACTTGCTCACGGCGCGCAGCTTTGGACAGTTTTGACCATTGTCTCCCGCGTTCGCCAACTATGAAACAGGTTATGGACCATTGATCATCTATTGGCACACTTGTATCTCTTGTGAAGGTGACAGGGCCTATTTCACATTCCATGACACCTGAAGATCCAGCATTCTGCCACCACGGCTCCTCGAAAACGAATATCATTTTGCTGTAGTATCCCATAACAGCATAATCACTCAGTGCTGCTTTGTTCTTGGGTAGCGGGGGGTTGAAGGTAATTGAGCTGTACAGGCTTGTTGGAACCGAAACAATGACTTTCAACCCGCGGAAGACGTTTCCGGGCTCTGTCGTCACCTCGCAGATGTCTCCACTTTGGTCGATTGAAGTGACTGGCATGCGTAGAAAGATTGTGTCCGCTCCGAGATCTTGGGCCAGTCGCTTAGAGATTGTTTGGTTTCCTATGGTTGGGTTAGTATAAAGCCAACATGTGCAGCAACGGAGGTATGAACCTTGTCTGTTTCGGATGTATTGCCCTCCGTCTTTCTGATCCGACAATAGATTATCTATCCCACAGCCGCTTTTGATATAATGAAGCATGTACAAAGCGCTGAGTTCCTCGCTTTGTACGCCAAGAAGTGCCGTGGTTATCGAATCTGCGATACCAGCTGCAACTATTGATTGGGATCTCTCGATCCAAAATTCCTTGAACGTCAGCTCATCAATATCTTTAGCCCCTGGGGATCCGGCAGGGTTGTTCAAATCTACTAGAGATGACTCTTTTCGGAGCACCTCTAGAAGTCGTTGAAGCAGTCGCTGGTCTCCCTAAAAGAAGTAAAGCCGATCAACAAATGCAACAGCTATCTCGCTTGTCTGCTTACCAGTAGTTGGCCGTATGGTTTCTTGATAACTAATCCGTTTTTCAAAAGCGCGACATCGTCTCCACAGGCCCTTTGAATCAAACCATCAATCTCATATCGTTGGAAAAGCTTGAACATCTCGCTTTGGTTTGTATCATTGATCCAGGCGGCCCCCAGATCATTGAACCCTTTCTTACTGGAATGCACGGATAAAGTTTTCCCACCGACTCTATTGGTCGCTTCCACCACGCACACTCTGAGCCCTGCGGCGCGGGCAGAATGAGCAGCTTGAAGACCGCTCAGACCAGCTCCAATCACGACCACGTCATACACTGGTTTCATGCCGGCCGGGGCTGTGATTTGAATTGGATAACGCATTTCCAATAAAGATTAGCGATATGCACGTGGATTTGAGGCGTTGGGTTGTATTCGGTGGTACTGCAAGACTTAGCAAGGGTGGTAGCTTGGGTGGAGGTCAGCAAATGTTTAAGACGAGGCCGCAAATCCCGGCCCGAACCCCGCCCCACAATGGCCCCGGGATTGACCCAGTAGAAAGAGAGTTAAAAGAATGTTTATCATCATATTATACTTTGATCGGAATTTCCTATGGTATTGAGCTCTTCTTTATTATGACCCAAGAATTGGTCTTCAAAAGGTCAAGACTCGGAGAAGAGAAATGACCTTGGATCGAAAATTCTACAGGCATACTATAAGATAACGCATATTTAGGATTGCCAAGCACTTGATTCCAATCAATTTGTACTTTTGACATCAAAAACATAGTAGATGATACAGAAGTTGCCAGGTATTTTAATAAGCTAAGAAATCAGTAAGGCGTTAAAATATATAAATTAAATGTGTGAATCTCTGATTAATCAGGAGTATCTAATAAAGATAGAATAATTCTATGCGAAAAGGTCCCCATAGTACTAGTTAGGTTCCATTGCCATCTAATTTAATCGCCTTTGTCATCATTCATCATTGAGGAATCCAGTCCTTTACTAACCCAAAATAAATTAATAATTGACGAGTATTGAACGCAATCAATAAGAAGGGTCTAGCTAGGGTCAATTTTCATCGATAGGAATTGAATATGCAAAATCGATAGACCTCCTAAGATGACCCATTCAGCCCAGCATGAAGCTAAGAAGATGTAAAACCCAAGAAGACCTTGGGATCCAAAGGCTAGCTTCTGTGCACTTGACAGTCGGAGCAGACAGGAAAAATAAATTGCACGGGGCTCTGGGGTTAAAGAGAACAATATGAAGTGATCCATGAAGGTGGGAGCTAAGGTGCCACAACACCATAAGAGAACCAGTCGAATTCTCGAACTCAGGGCTCTAAGTTATAACTCTACCACTTAGCAAAGAATTACTCTTTTGGCATAATGCCGAATGAATGATCAAGTCTAGAAGAGCGGAGTCAGACACGATAAGGCGCTAAGAGGTTGGGTCAGCGGCAAGTCCAGTAGCTTTAGCTTCTTGCGCGAGTCCTCTCTTTCATGTCTCATAGCTATCGCCAAGCGGGGCCTCTGACTACTCTGGCTCTGCCATGGCTCCTTATTCCTAGACGCATTTCACCAGGGGGAAACATTACTAGAACCTGAGAAACTATAGTGGCGTACGTTGAAATTGAGACACTCCTCGACCGCCTATTTGTACTGCTCACCATATTTAGCTGGCCGCTCTCAAACGCGTCCTGCGAATAACTTAAAGCATAATGCGCATACTCTATTATTTCACATATTTTACAAGTTGATTGATATTTTCCCAGCTCGCACAGGCTATGGCTTTTTTTCATTCACGCTCATGATATAGTAGTATAAGATCGGTTAAGGATAAGTTTCCGCTCAGTACACATCACCACAAATTTACATGACAATAACCTCAATCACAGCGCAGCTCCAATCTCCGATTTATTCAGGGGTACAGACGCACTCAGAATCCGCCCAATCTTATAACTATATAGTGAGTACGGGATGGACGCGCGGCGTGACAGGGCCGCTCCGGTACACTACAGGATGAATCGAAATCAATTTCATCACTTTGCTTTCTTTCATGTTTCCTCGAAGCCTATTCGTTGGAAGCGTGCTAGTCACTATTTGCTTTAGCGTGTTATATAAATATTGAATTTTGCTGTAGACCTATGATTCGGAAGCCGTTTCTGGCATGATTTATTGGATCCTTTGTCGGGGCGTGCTTAGGCACTAGAAAATATACGAGATATGGGGCTAGCTTATGCCCCTCGGAACCGGTTGGCTCTCACTGGTCCATCGTGATTAAAACAGCCCCTCCGTTAGCTGGCGGTTGCAGGGGTTGTACCACATCACCAGTGATCTGAGGTGTGGTTGGTCTACACCGGTGGGAGCATGCTGTACCAACTTCCCGCGGTAGCAGCGACCGAAGGATTCAGGCTTTTTTTTATAGTAATCAATTGCGAGGATAAAGACGATGGCGGTGTTCTTTTCTTTCAATCCAGGATCAGGATGGGCGCCGTACTTTTGTATTTTGGGAAAGTACTGTATGCAGCCTGATGGGTGTTTTCATCGTGGCGTTCGATACGAGTCTCTTCCTTTCCGAGTTTAAAGGTGGGACTGAGACAAGGCTAGCAGTGGGGTTACAGGAAGACAAACGCAAGTAAAAATACCATCCCCTTGGGCTATCTCTTGGTTCAGAGCACATTGGTAATTGAATTTTCGACATGGATGTCGCTGAGTCGTTTAAGGAAGATTGATCTAATTATCACAACTGATCTAATCATCACAACTGATCTAATTGTCACATACTATGACAACTAATGGTGTACTGAGTTTGGTAAAAGTCCGGGGGCTCGTTTTTGTTAACCTGTTGAACCGTCACTCATCACTAGATTGTCACCTTTTCACTATTTCGATGATTATACTCTTGTGCCTTCTTTGTTCTAATACAAAAAGCAGTTTACTGTTTTCTCCTAGGAATGATCTCTTTCAAAAATCAATTTGACTTTTATCTGATATTCTTTCCGGGATTACGAATAATTCTTACGCGATGGCTTAAAGAATTTATTGAGACTGCCTGTTTTGTTCACCTCTTTACGGGGTGTTAGGGTGATTGATTCATACCCATAGATATCAAAATCATATAGTTTTATAAGCCCTAACAGGCATATATAACGATGAGTTAGTTTCTATTCAGTAGAATATAAGCTTTTCCATAGGCGTCAAGAAGCGTCATACGTATGTCTTTACAATGTGATAGGCTTTACCAAGAGTATTCGTACAACCTTGGAACGCTTAATATCTCCGAGTATCGAAAACTCATGTGAATATATAGATTATTGTATTACTTTGTATTCTAAATTACGGTATCTCTTTTGTAATATTAGGTCTTGAGCCTATTAGGCCGCCAGCTCAATAATGCGATTTATGTGACTTTGGCCCCGGGGGCTGTTAAAGAAGGGCCCCAAGGATCGGTTTGAGAGTGAGCGACAGTTTGGTGGCGGAGACGAAATAGAAGCCCCCTCAGTTGTTGCCGGCAGCCACGCGGTTAATGGTTAGATTATGTGATGGTTGTATGCAGTAGTATGTAGCGGCTTACCCACATATCGCAATCCTTAACTTTGGGGGCCTTTTCGCCGATTCGTGATATGCCGCTGCCACACGTGACCAAAGGCATAAAATAACAAATGAGCCAAGATTTGCTGGGTTGAAATTTCTGGTAAAATCCAGACGAGAACATCCCGGACAGACTTACATGATGAGCTCAAGCTTGGCATCTGAAGATCTTCTTTCCATTCGGACCTCGTGCGACAGATGCCGCTCTCAGAAGCTCAAATGTCTTGTCAAGCCCTCACCAGACACTGCAATCACCGCCATATCCTGTGAGAGATGTGTCCGTGCGATGGTTCCATGCACCTTCAGCCGTCGAAACAGACACAAGCGGAAAGCGTCGGCCTCGGACGAGAAAGAAAGAACCAACAAGGCCGCGGCGGTCCTCAACCCCGACGGACATGCTCGTCCGACCTCGTTACCTCACCCCGCGTGTCTTAACAACCAACCCCCACTTCCGATGGGACCAGACTCTATCACAATCGCAAGGTATATGAAAACTCCAGAAGAGGAAATTTTCGATCTCGAATTTGGCTGGAATCAAGAACCAGCCCAAGGCGTTCTGGACCCGAGCGGACCTTCAAACATACTAGAACAGCCTAGGAGAATCGACAAACCCATCAAAAGCGTGTTTGAGGCACACGGCTTCATGCAAGACGAAAATATCCTTTCCAATAATATGAACTTCACAGGCCAAGAGAATGATGACCCACACCGAGGGCGTCAGGAGATTAGCCCCGCTGCATCAGAGAGTCATGATATCCAACTCTACTCGAATGATCTTCCGAATTTTGCAGAGGGGACAATGACTTCACGGCGCACTACTAGTGCAAGAATGCTGCTGGCACTCGCGTCGGACCTATATGAAAGATTGGAAACACTGGAAACCGGCCCGTGGCAGTTTAACGAAGCATATCCTTCCTTGGATGCATATCCGATCGGAGCAATCCTCAATCTATCTCGGCAACTCACCATGGCTACAAACGCTTTGCATAGAGACAAAGCAGAAGATTCATCCTCGATTTCGAGCCAGACATGCTCGACAAATGGCCATGAAAACGGTTACCGGAGATTAGACTGTGAAAGTTCAAGGTGCATTTCTACTACTATGTCTACCGACACAGCCTTTGGCGACTCATCGACCACGCACATCCTCCTGGGGTGTTACATTACGCTTTCTCAAATCCATTTTCTTGTTCTAGACCACTTTAAGCGTTATCTGAGCTTACAACCCAATGCCCAAGCCTGGGTACCTTCAGCAGGTGGAAAAATCGGACCGACCATTTGCGTTGGCGAACTCCCGTCCATGAACGATATGTACAGCCGCATTCATACCGCTGTGTTTCTTCTTCTCAATTGTTTCGCAGAGGTGGAAGAAGCTTTAGGCCTGCCCCCACAGATACGATCTGCCAAAGGACATGAATTATCGGGTAGAAATACCGCCGACAGTGGCACGATTGATGATCCACTTGCTTTTAGATCTACTAGCTGGGGCCACATGGTCTGTGCGACGGAAATTCAGGAAGAATTCGCCGCTTTTGGGAGAAAGGTGGTGGAAATCAAGAATCTATTACGTGAGAAATTGGAGTTGTAGAATGATTTAGAGTTTTGGATAAGCAAATCACATCAATTGTCGAAAGTTAGCGTTTCCTTTCAATTCGGACGCTTTTTTGATAGTTAGGATACGGCCTCATACTAAATGGTGTTATCTCATTATTTAGTACGATAATTGCAGACGTCACGTCTAGACTTACTATTCAATCTTCCATGCCGTTCATGTGGTGCTCATGTGGGTGAGATTTTACGTAGTGCTTCTTGTGTGGAGGGAAAAGAGGCGAAGCTAGACAAGGATAATCTAACTAGACGAGCGCTAACATGCCAGCAGGCAAGTACTGCCACATACAAGGACTACTTGAAACAACTGCCATTTTTGCCCCTCAGTCCTCCGACCCTCCGGCCGTCGAATACTAACGGCGGGGCTCGACGGACCATCCGAGCCCCACTTGTCAACCGATATCCGAGCCTCAGTGCTGGTATTGATACAATGCTTGAAAAAAAAGATTCGTATTGTTTCAAGTAATGAATTTGTTGCAATACATCTGAATTACCCTGTGCTTCTCTGTCAACGGCTCTATCTGGCCCCTGCTCATACAGGCAGCAATTCAAGGACCCCAAAATCCGTCGACTCATCATTAAAAACGGCATTGACCCGGAACTGTGCCTGAGTAGCAAGTTCACGAAACATAGATTCGCTGCGGCGCTTGCCACCAAAGTTCATGACCGAAATATCCTGCGCAATTGTGAACTTGGAGGCATTCGGTTTCAACAACTCCTCGATGATCAAAACTCGCGTGTCAGGCGTGCAAGAGGCCCGAACTTGCGTCAGGGCAAGCACGATATCCTTATCCAGAAGATCACTCAAAACGCGACGGAACTGGTAAATGAGAGCACCTCGGAGAGTGTCTGGAATTGGCTCAAGCATGGACCCGCCGACCAATTGAACAGAAGCCAGAGCCGGATCAAGCTGGCTCTTTGTCTGCTCAATGGTCTTTGGAAAGTCGAAGACTGCACATTTCTCGGCAGAGAGAAACGTATTGTCCGAAAGTATTCCCTTCAGAGCCAGGCCACTACCGCCGCCAACATCAACAATAGCAGGGCCATCATTGAGCTTGGGTAGCTCCTTCTCCATCCAAGTAAAATCGTACACACCCTTCAGGGAGTATATGCTGGCCGATCCAGCCTGCGCACGGTTAAACATGTGCGCCAATTTAGGCTCCGCATCGAGAATGCCGTACAAATCCAGATCAGGATGTCCAGTGCCAAGCCCCAAAGGAATATTGCGAGCATCTTTAGGCTCCTTGAGGCCATTTCTTTCGAAATACTCTGTCCATCGCGCGACGGGGCGAAGAAAAAAGTTGCACACATGGACTATGAAGCCAGCGGGGATTTCACCCGTCCGGTATGCACGCGAACGATCCGTATGCGCGACTTGACCAGGTGTCGGAGATGTAAGAAGTTCGGCCGCAACCAAGTAGTTGCAGAAGCGCTCCAAAAGTTCTGCCTCGCCTGCGACCTTGGTCGCCAAATCAGGATACGAAATGGCGCCCTCGTCTGGAATAGCATCAAAAACTTTGTAGTCGACAAAGGTTTTGAGAATTCCAATTTCAACGAGATTCAGGTAATGTGCGCCTGTTGCCTCGAGGGCCTGGCGAATATCCGGGCGTCCAGCAGTCGAAGCCGTCATTTTGGATAATGATGCAATTGCGGTAAAAGGGCAGCAGGTGAATAGTATCGCAGATTCCAAAGAATAGTGATTGAGAACCCTCACATCACTGGATCCTGTGAATTTATATCTAGAGCAGTATGTATTCCATAAAATGCTCGGAGTGTATTTCGGACATCCGTTTTACCTTGTGTAATAATAGCCTAGCCGATCCTCCGGCCTCCACTTGCGTGTATTGAGTCGGCATGCGGGCTTCTGAGGTTACCCCAATGATCACACTTAGGAGGTTTTTTCGGTCTTTTTCGGAGCCAATATTTCTTACCAGTGAGACCATGGGTAGTCTTCCTGGGCAAGTTCCGTGTCTTTCGAAGGTCCAAACTATGTTCCGCACCTAAGAGGATTATGCCATTTTCAACGATTTAAGAATGCTTTACGGTGTCCTACTTGATCTTGAAAGAGCTGAAATTCCTCGTTACGGTTCGACCCTAAGGCCACCAAGGAATGCACGGGATGATTCGTGGTCTCAATGATTCCAATATCTAGTCAGATATTTTCTACGGAATTAAAATATACATTGGAAATCTTCTGTCACATTTCAGACCATGACTATCAAATATGAAGCTCATAAGTAGTAATCACTCGACCTTGTACACAAGCTTCTTGGCAGAGATCTTCTTTTCCCTGATAGACCCCATACCATCTAACACACCCGCCAGCCCACCTGGCTGCACAAGCAATGGATGCTCACGAATGAGGCCTCGCGAAATGAGTTCCTGCAGCGTCTGTCTCCATTGGACACCAAATGCATACATATCCATATCAGCTGCGCGACCATGGGGTGCGGGCCACCCAATATCCTTCCCAAGCATGATCGGCCCAAGGACCCAGTCACATTTGATGATCTTCCGTGTCGCAGCCACAGTCTCAGAGTATGGATCCAGCGCCGTGTATTTACCACCCACTCGGCCAATGGACGCGTAGCAGATTGCCATGCTGTCCGCGGAGGTGATGCAGTCGAGGGCATGTTTCAGTCCATTCCGGGTATAAGCACGGATTGATGCTGCACAATCAGGTGCTCGGTAGTCGAAAACAGCATCTGCTCCATAAGACTTAACGAGATCATAGTTGTGTGGAGAGCATGTCGCGATTGGTCGAAACCCTGCGAGCTTCAGAAGTTGGATGGCCGCAGTGCCTGTAGCAGTAGATCCACCGTTGACAAGAACTGGAATGGGCTTAGGGCTTGGCTCGAGCGGGTATCCGGGAAGGTCGAGACTCTTAAAGAGTGCCAATCCCGCTGTCATGAAGCTCGTGCCGAATGCACACCCATTCTCGAAACTGATATTGCTAGGGAGCTTTATGAGGCTTTGAGACAGGGCACCAACGTGCTCCGCAAAAGCACCCAGGTGAGGTTCAAGCGGGTTTTGTCCCATTATGGTGGCACAGACTCGATCACCAACTTGGATGTCGTGTTGTTTGGCATCGGGTCCAACTTCCTCGACAACGCCCGCGAAGTCGCAGCCAGATATTGCCCCGGCGGTAACGTAGGGTCCCATCATTTTGGCGTCGACTGGATTGACCGAGACTGCCCGAGTCTTGATCAGAACCAAATCACCAGTAACTTGTGGCACTGGAGCATTATGTGACAGCACCATATCACCCGCCTCATTGCCGACCACGGCGGTTTGGACACGACCTGAATCTTCCCAGTCTCCCATTTTGCAGGATACCGTGTGAAGTCTTTTTATGGAACTGATATCTCGAATTCCGAAAGTTCAGCTTCGGCGTGTTTTGTTATATGAGTAATAATGGAATGTAAATGTTCTTGATGTAAAGTTTATGGCGGATTATGCGCTTTTAGACCTCTCTTTTTCGACTTTTTGTTATTATTACGATATCCAGGAAGGCCCATTGACTGCCCCATTCCTCGGTGCCAGTAGAGTCTAATTGAGAAGCCAGATATGGAAGGATTCTCTTCGCCATAAGTCGGTGTTGTCCGGTGGATCACAGGGACCCAAAGAGTTTCTCTATAGGTTACCGAAAACACGCGATAAATTCCGATTAGAAAGTTTTCTGATTGGGCTATGTGTTTTGAGAGCAATTGTTCGATAAGTGTACTCCCAGAATCAACTAGTTCGTGCCGCCGGGCCTGGAGTCCTGAAATTTTCCGATTCTGCTTATTTGATGCATATCTAGGATTTCATTGAACCCACTTCCAATTGGAAATCAATAAGTTGATACTATCAATACCTATTTTGAGACTCCTTTCCATTGAGATAGGCCCCGTAATGTGAATAGTAGGAGACCAAAGCGCAGCTTGAGCATTTCAGACTTCTATAAATTGAAGTAGCATTTCGAAGAGAATCATTATTATTCGAAGTCAACAAGTGGTAGAGTAGTCTCTAGTGTATTTCGTAAGATATGCCACGGTTTATCCCACCTGTCATTTCACAAGACATTTCGTGGGAAAGTCTACAGCCCTGGTACACTCCTAAGAAGCTATACGGGTAGAATACGGCCTAGGGTATGGGTCTTTGAAAAGTTAGACCCCTAAATGTCCCATCGATATGTGATACTTGGTTTCAGTAACACCTCGGTATGACTTGAATAACTGTATTTCCAATACTCAGGCTATTGTAAATCACTGAAGTTAGGGAATTCAACTAGAAATTGGGTTTAAAAATAAATTGCTTGGTAGCAGCCACGGCGCACTATCCGAGGGCTAGTCGTGGGGCGTCAAGGCAGCTGCAGCTGACCCGCTCCGGCGAAACCTTCAAACTTCGGCCCATCCTGCGATCCTCCGAAAAGCGCCTCGATGAAACCAGATTTGCCTGTCCCCTGGTCACTAGTATAGTCACTCCACCATGCGACTTTGTGACGCGTCTCAAAACGCCACTTTTTCCCAGCGTCTCCTTTGACAAATTCAATCACGTAACCAACGTTCTTATCACGAAACGCCCCCTTCAGGCCCCTTTCTCCATCAAGCACCTTCTCCACAACAACGGCATCTTCCTGCAGCTCTGGTGCTCCGATGCCAGCAATTTGATTCGCGGCACAGACTAGCTCCGTATTGTGGTAAAGGCGGGCAACGACCGATGGTTTATAGTCGTCCGCAGCGGTGGAGACGATACGGATGAGTTGCAGCATGTAGGGGCCAGCGGTCCCACACATGTAATACGCGTCGGTCATGAAATGGGGCCATGCAAGGCTAGACCAACCTCGAACAAAGCCTCCGCGGTCTCCATTTTCTGCTTTCAAGATCAACGTGCGCCTGTTCGTGTCATCGGCCGCATCAAATACTAGATCTGCGGACGAGACACATGGCCCGAGTGGGTAGATGTAATGCACAGATGAACCAAGCTTTGCTGCGCCGTCGGTGGCTGGGAGGCGTGAGTCTGAGCGGCTACTAAGGGAGCTCAGCTCTAGTGTTCCTGTCACTCGGCCGGGCACAGAAAACTGCAACGTGGCTACCGAAAGATCTGCCGCGATTCGGAATGTGACACTCGCGGCGTCAGACTTCCAGACCCCGTGTACCTTTCCCGTATGGGAAAAGTCACCTTCAGAGGTAATGACAGACTCTTCAAAAAAGAGTTTCTCACCCCAGCTGGTACCATCCGGCCAGATAGCATTCAATTCGGCATGAAAACCACCTTCAGTAAGTGTTCGCGTATCGCGGTAGAAGGAGACGGTGACTGCTGTCTTGCCATTTGCGGCGAGTCCATCAAATTGCCATAGTTCCCAGGCAGCATCGTTGATTTGATTGACCATTTTGGGAAAGATATTGCCCGAGTCGGGCACAAAGGGGTCCACTGGCACTGGCCCAGAGACAATGGAATCGCCATCAAGGCTGAAGAAAGAGACGAATGTGTTCGACATAGCTGGTGAATATCGAGGGAACTTTTTTGTGCCTTCAGAAGAAAGGGTTCACGGATTTGGTAGAAGCCTTGGTGATGTTACCAGTCTACCTTCAGGTGGATTTATTTCAAACAAAACCCTGGGCAGACACGCCCTACTCTATATAATTTTTCCAATCTACACACTCTCTACTACAGAACTGGGCCGTTGTATTTCGGATATTTTCGGAGCCATGATTGTAGGCAGGAATTATCAAGAACCAGGAAATAAAGTATTAAGGTAACTAGAGAGCTTGGCATGGTAGTGGTCACATTGATTGTGGAGTCTGGTATCAAATCGAATGTTTTTATGTTTTGAAGGTAATGAATGGAATGAGTAGAATTAAACTCCCGCATCTATAGGTATGTAGATAACTGGCTGAAAACGGAGCGGAAAGACCCTGCTGCATGCAATTTCGATCTTCTTAGACGCCAGACCAAAAACGCATATAGTAAAAGAACATAGGAGAGGCTGGTCAAAGTGAAGACCCGGGAAAAATGTTGATGGCGTCACACCGCAAATCAATAGTTCACTGGAAAGCGAGTTCTCAAATACTCGCCATATTTGAAGAACAGCCATGGGACTGGGACAAAGGCAAGGGCAATGAAGCCAAGCAATGTGTTACCCCAACCAAGCCCCAGCCGAGAATACATGGAGGGCCCTGCGAGTGGCAGAAATGCGGCAAATAGACTTCGCAACACAGTATTACCAGCCAGAGCAGAAGCGCTTCCTTCAGTCCCAAAAGCATCCACGAGATACAGTTGTGCCGGCATCATAATCAAGAATGCGCTGATTCCGATGAATCCAGTGCCAAGGATTGGAACGATCCAGTGTGTTTGGAATTTGGCACTCCAGCCATACCAGATAAAACCGATGGGGACTAAGGGCGAGCACCACATCATCAAAATCAGGCGTAGCTCAGGTCGGGCAACAGTGCCACCACGCGGCTGCTTCAAAAGTTTATCACTAAGCAGACCAAACAGTGCAATGCTGAATATCATGCCTATACCGAGCCCAAGGTATGCAAGTCCTGAGATTCCAGGGCCCCAACCGTACGTCTCTTCGAAAACACCTGGAAATGTGGTGAAGAGAACGTAAAGCAGACCAAACATAAACGCACAGTAGATTGAGAGTAAGAAGACAATAGGTGACAGAAATATCATCTTAGTGGGTCGCATAATAGAACGCATGAGAATTTGCGAAGGCGTGAAGTTTTTATCGAAAGTCCGAGCGTAGAGCGCAGGGTTTCCCGACTCTTTACGCAGTCGGGCCGCTTTGCCATGGAGAAGAGCTGGCTCATAGGTCTCCCGCAGAAAAGCCAACGCTAGGAGAGAGATCACGCTTGACTATAGGTGCGTGTGTAAGAAGAGTGAAAACATGAAGGGGGTCGGGTTGTCACTCACTAGGATCAGGATCAACCAAAATGTCCACCGCCAACCAATATTCTGTGAAACAAATCCGCCAATAACGGGGCCAATGACCTATAGCATATTAGAAAAAACTTTGCTTATTGAGTAGATATTGGTAGAACCCACCGGACCGAGAAGAGGACCCATGCCAAATATCGCCATTGCCTTTCCCCTCTCAGCCTCGACGTGGAGGTCAGCAATCGTGCCACCCCCAATGGCCATTGGTGAAGATGCAGCAATGCCGCAAAGAAGGCGGAATGCCAAGAACATGCCCGTGTCAGTGCTTAGAGCACAACCCACAGTGAATCCGAGATAAACCAAATTGCAGATATGGTAGACGACCAACCGGCCATATGTCTCTGATAATGAGGAGAGGACAAGGGGGCCCAGACAAAATCCCAGGAGATATATTGTGACGGTCAGAGACGCCACAATCGTGTTCGTGATGCCGAACTCTTTCACGAGGTCCTGAGCTCCCGGGGCAAACATGACGGCGGCAAGATTCCTGTTCGCTTTGTCAAAAGATATTCATCGCAGGTGAGTGTATTGGAGAAGGTATCTCACGAGTAGAGGGTGAATCCGCTAATCAGCAGGACATGGACGAGCTTTTTACCCGATGGCCAGTTCCGAGGGTTCTTCGGGTCATCGGGACCGTCCCAGTCAACGATGTGAGGATCTTTCTCGTCAATGACCCCTTCCTTCTGTGCCAGCTCAGGATCACTCCAAGCGGCATCAACTGGTGTTGTTTCCATGTCCAGATCGACTTTTGATGAAGTCGACATCGACTTTGTATTCTAGTAACGGTGTGGCGGATATGGCGAATGACGAAGAATGTATTCCCGGCGCAGATGAAAGGGATAGAGAGACCAATGTATGTCCTGATGAATTTAAAGGAAATACATCGGAGGTTCCCCTGATTGACCGAGCCAGGTGAGGCCCTAGTATATCGGAGTGTTCCCCCGAGGCCGAATTATTCATGGTTTAGGCTGCGGCTTGCGATTTCTTTGTCCTAAGAACCCGATCATCTCGTCGATCGATCCTCAAGTCTCTATATGGATGGGTACTGTGTTTTTTCTAGCCTGGAAGGCCATTTTGGTGTTATTCCTCACTTCATACCTGGCGTGGCACTGAATCGCATCAGGCCTAGCCAAGTTATCTCCGAGGGCCTGTTGGAACGCCGGAGTCGTCGTGTTCCTTGGTGTCATCCTGGGTACGCGCTAATACTGCTTTAGGGTTAGCCTCTATATAAAGACCGGTTCTTTTAGCCTGTGGACCTCGGAAGCCATCAAAAATACAACTTTCATACGCATACAGTACCGTAGGCTCTTACCGGGCGGTACACGCGTGCTCCACCGAAGCAGCGCTCGGATGATCGACGACCCTCCGCGGATGTCCGAGCGCCACGTGATGGGCCCACCGAGTCTCATATCAGCTCTGTTACCCCAGGTAAATATTTGAACAAAGCACAGCATGTCGGGCCATTACAGCCCTTTGGGGCCGCCCCCTGAGGCTTCAATTACAGTTCACCCAGAGGACGGAAACCTCCCGTCGTCTGCAAGGCGTCGGGACAAGCCCCAGCTAAGCTGCAATGCATGCCGGAGGCGCAAGTAAGCAGCCCCACTGACCTCTACTGAGACTGCCGTGATACGATGTGCCGGACCTTGGCTGCGATTTCGCAAAATATCGCCGTTTCTCTTCCTTCTCTTCCTTCGCCGGATTCACAGCGTATGATGGGTGCTTACGAACGGATGCGCTAACCCAAAAGACAGGGTCCGATGTGACCGACTGCAGCCTTGCAGTAATTGTTCAAGCCGGGGCCATGGAGCCTCGTGTAAATACACGAATACTCCGATCTTGCCCGGCCGCTCGCAGAGTGGGGGACACATGCAGGATCGCATCAATCGGTTGGAGAACTTGGTGCTAGGGCTAATGCAACAGAGTGCTCCAGATTCTCATGAATCACCATGTGAGTCCGGCCGATTCGCAGAGCGGCTTGTCGGTCCACATGATTCAAACTTTGGTCGAAGGCTTTCTCGAAGTGGTTCTGAGGGCGATGAGAGGTCGAAATCTACGCGAGCTGAACAAATCCAGGACGGAATACCATCCCCGTCCCCGTCTGACTATGGCAGCGTCCGCATTAAGGGGTCCGGTGTCAGCTACGTGAGCAGTGCACATTGGACTGCTGTTCTGGACGGTATTGCCGAACTCAGGGATCATTTTGAGCAGGAGGACAATAACCACGTGGTTGCTTCCGATGCAATTCAGCCCCAAGTCAGCTTTCCCAGTATCCAGCTTCTCTATAGCGGGTGCCCTTTGCATGTCACGCCGGCCTCAATTCTCAATTCGATTCCCATCCGACCTGTCGCTGATCGATTGGTCGCCCGCTACTTCAACTTCTTGGACATGGCGCCAGGTAAGCAGATCATGACCGAGATTATCCAAGTATCTGTATTGACAGACCGTAAACCAGGCGTCCCACACAGCGACAAGTTTCTTCGTGAGGTAGGGACATTTTCATTTCACCTTCTCTGGATTTTCAACACGTTACTAGTCACGATCCGAGAGTTTCCTTCTACTAGTGCTGATGAGAACAATTAGTATGAGGAGTTTTGGAAGTGTCCCCAAGCAGCGCCTATCATATGGCTTGGACTTCTTTTTGGAATGATGTGCCTATCGACACAATTTCAACGGTCCTTTCTTGCACCTACCAACACCCTGTTTACTAGTGGGTACTCTCCGGGGTCCGCACAACCCCAGGAGGGCGATGCCGCGATTTCAACGTTCCGAGACAATATGATACACTGTCTGATACTTGGTCACTACACAAAGGGAGGGCCTTACGTGTTAGAGACTTTGATTCTCTATTTTATGGTGGAAGTTTTTTCCGCCAAAGATACTGAAGCCGGCACTCGAATCTTAGTTGGAATTATCGTTGAGATTGCGATGCACATGGGCTACCATCGCGACGCCAAGCATTTTCCCAACATTTCTCCATTTGAAGGAGAGATGAGGAGGCGCATTTGGGCCCTGATAGTGCAGCTGGATTTTAGTATCTCAACTCAAGTGGGACTTCCCCGGATCATCAAAGAAAACCAGACCGATGTAGCCGAACCCAGAAATCTGGCTGACTCTGACTTGAACGAATTCACCGCTGAACTCCCACCGTCCCGACCCGAAAATGAAGTGACACCCACCCTCTACACCCTCGCAAAACTCAGACTTCTTTCTGTTGGGGTAAAGGTTGCTGATGTTGCCACCGAGCCTCGACCATATTCGTACGCGCATGTCCTTCAGCTCGATAAGGAAATCGATGAGGCGCGTGAGGCACTACCATCAAGCATGAAATGGGTCAGTCTCGCCTCGTCTCTGTCAGTCTCTTCACAGGTCATCATTCAGAGAATATGGCTAGAAGTCAGTGTCCAACGCTTGAAGATCGTTTTGCACAAGCAGTTCATGGTTGCTTCACCTCTTCAGCAACAATACGAATATTCAGCTTCCGCCTGCTTAGTGTCTGCCAAAAAAATCCTCGAGCTGCAACATCTAATCGATGAAGAGACTCAATTAAATGGTCGACTGTACCAGAGCCGTTGGAGGGTGACTGCCTCGTTTATTCATGACTTCCTACTTGCTACTAGTATTCTCTGTATCTATCTCCAGGCTCGCCAATCAGAACAGGCAAGGGATCACATTACTTCTGGAGAGGAAAAATCTTTACCTGTGGACATTGACGGGCTGAAGCAACTGCTGAGGAAGACACAAGCGATTTGGCTTCGGGAAAGTGAGACGTCTAGGGAAGCTCGAAAAGCTGCATCAGCCTTAAACTATGTTATTGGCGCCCCTGGGGCCAGTCCAGATCCATATTTGCTTGCACAGCGGCTTGGTTTATCTTTTCAAGGTAATATCATTCTTTCAGCTAGGCACTTGCTTTCTTTGCCTGGGCTGTTTTCTTTTGGCTTGAGGATTTGTTAGCTTACATCTATTAGGACTCTCACCAACGATACTGGGGTTTGAACTTCCTGGGTTTAATCCTGAAGCGCCCAATAGTTGTCTATCTTGGCAGGATTTTGCACCACGCATGGATAATGCGGGCGAGTCGTACATGGACATTAACACCCTTCAGTAGACGAATAAGTTATCTTGAACTGGCTTCAGATCATTTATTATCCAAGGTCTTTACCATCGTGACCTCTGAGGTAACGCCTCCGCTAAGTAGTCGTCCAAAAAATTTACTGGGCGTCAGTCCCGTTGGAACCTTTACACGGAATATATCCTAGTAAGTAATTATTCGTTGTAATTAGTAATCGACCTTGAATATTTGCGTTTGTTTATTAGATTCTCATAGTGTAGTAACAGGTAGTTTAACTAATCTTTTCTCTTTCATTCTGACCTTAGTATCACTCCGTAGTATGTAGTATTGAGATATATTATCAGGAAGAGGCTCAGAAAGGACAGTTGAGGAGTCCACCGTCATCTGGCAGACCTCCCATTATCTTTCCTTCCGGTAAAGATTTGTACAGGTTTCTACTTTCGGACTAGGTTTGTTTCATCCTCAAGTGCAAGGGGTATAGCTTGGCCACCACGTGTAATGCCCATGTGGCATGGGATCCACTCGGATGCATTCTCGTCCGATATGATCTGGTATCGCATTCTTTCGGTGCTTTTCGGTATGACTACTGGTACCGGGGAATCCCAAATCAAATATCATCCCACTCGTATAAGAGTTTAGAAAATAGAGATCAAGAGTTGCAGAATATTGCTTTAATACTCTCGACATTTGCACAATTTGTCTTCCCTAGAACGAAGCTTTTTCTACTTGCTCCTTTCGTACAACGCAGAGCTCACTCACCAAGTCGATACCATTTTCGAAAGACAAAATGACCGAACATACCCCCTCCGAGCCCATTGCTATCGTTGGAAGTGCATGTCGATTTCCAGGCAGTGCGGATACTCCGTCGAAGCTTTGGGAGATTCTTAGGGAGCCGCGAGATCTCCTTCGGGAAGTCGAACCAGGTCGTCGTTTTGACCCAGAAACCTTCTATAATAGTGATCCCGAGCACCACGGAACCACCAATGTTCAATCGTCTTATTTTCTTGATGAAGACGTTGCTGAATTTGACAATGGGTTTTTCAATATCCAGCCTGCTGAAAGCGAGGCAATCGATCCTCAGCAGCGCCTGCTGATGGAAACTGTTTATGACTCGCTGTGTGCGGCTGGCCAAACCATTGACGGCCTCCGTGGATCGTCTACTGCAGCAATAGTCGGTCTTATGGGAGACGATTGGAGCGGTATCATGTACAAAGATTGGGAGAATCTTCCGCAGTACAGTGCCACTGGCATGGGCCGTAGCATCATGTCCAATCGGCTCTCTTATTTTTTTGACTGGCACGGTCCATCTATTACCCTCGACACCGCTTGCTCTTCCAGTCTCGTTGCGGTTCACCTGGCTATTCAATCTTTGCGAAATGGAGAATCAAAAGTTGCAGTAGCCGCCGGAGCCAACCTTCTTCTCAGTCCCGGTGAGTTCGTTTTCATTTACGCCTCCGTTCATTTTGAAATTATCGAAGTATTCCGCTGATATCTAGTGCAGCAATGTATATCGCAGAGAGTAATCTGCACATGCTCTCACCTACTGGCCGAAGTAGAATGTGGGACGAAGGGGTGGACGGGTATGCTCGAGGAGAGGGCATCGCCGCTGTTGTTCTCAAGCCTCTCAGTGCTGCTCTTAAAGATGGCGACCATATTGAGAGCATCATTCGCGCTACAGGTCTCAATCAGGATGGTAAAACCCCCGGCCTAACCATGCCCAGTGCTAGTGCACAGGCTACTCTCATCCAAGAAACGTATGCTCGTGCAGGCCTCGACCTCAGCAAGCCCGAGGATCGGCCCCATTTCTTCCATGCACATGGAACGGGTACACCTGCTGGTGATCCTCAAGAAGCGGAAGCCATCTCGCGAGCCTTTTTTCCGAATGGCTCAGCTAACGATGGCAAGCTCTACGTTGGCTCAATCAAGACCATCATTGGACACACCGAAGGTACCGCTGGTCTTGCCAGCCTTATGGCTTCTTCCCTGGCTCTTCAACATGGCCTCATTCCGCCAAACATGCACTTTAACAAACTCAATCCTAGGATTGCACCTTTTTATGGAGGGCTGGAAGTTCCAACATCGGTGAAGGCATGGCCCAAGCTACTTCCTGGTCAGCCAAGACGAGCGAGTGTCAACAGTTTCGGTAACGATACCCAGGGGAGACTAAATCTATATTAGAATTTTGCTGATCCACCTCTCACAGGATTTGGAGGAACTAATGCCCATGCGATTATTGAGTCCTATGAGGCACCTGTTGTTAATTCTTCGACCGGTCCTCTGTTCACCCCCTTGACAATATCCGCCGCTAGCGAAAAGTCACTACGTTCGCTGATATCATCCTATTCGGCATACCTGAAAGATAATGTTGATATTTCTCTAAGAGACTTTGCTTATACCCTGCAGGAACGGCGTTCTACCCTGGCTTACCGTGTCCCTATTGCTGCTGCTTCAGTTGAGGAGGCGTGCAAAAAGATGGATTCCCTTCTCCAAAATGAAGATGCCCCCGAGCTCAAAGAAAAGCATTTCGGTGTTCCAAATTCACGAATTTTAGGTGTTTTCACTGGTCAAGGTGCTCAATGGCCACGCATGGGCGCCCGTCTGATTGAGCAATCTCCATTTGTGTCTAAGCGGCTTGATGAGCTGGACACGGCTTTGGCGACATTGCCGCCAGGCGATCGACCCAGTTGGTCCTTGCGTGAACAGTTGCTTGCACATTCAGATGTCTCGCGGACTGCCGAGGCTGCAGTCTCGCAACCTTTATGTACGGCTGTGCAAATATTATTGGTCGACCTGCTTCGACTAGCTGGTATTCAGCTCAATGCGGTCATTGGTCACTCCTCTGGTACGGAACCTCCTTGCCCGCTGATCTGATCATGTTCTGATTGTTTTAGGTGAAATTGGAGCTGCATACGCGTCGGGCTTGCTGACAGCAGAAAATGCAATCCGCGTTGCATTCTACCGTGGGCTTTATGCCAAGCTTGCCAAATCCCCTAATGGTGCGAAAGGGGCAATGATGGCTGTAGGTACATCTTTTGAGGACGCAAGAGAATTTTGTCAATTGGAGGACTTTGAAGGCAGACTTAATGTTGCTGCCCGCAACTCTTCCTCTAGTATCACGCTTTCTGGAGACGAGGATGCCATTGCGGAGGCCGTTGAGATCTTCACGGATGAAGGAAAGTTCGCTCGTCAACTCAAGGTTGACACTGCCTACCACTCTCAACATATGCTTCCTTGTGTCGCTCCCTATCTGGCAGCCATGAGTGCTATCGCCGACCCTCCAAATGACATTGAAGGCATGCCGACATGGTATTCAAGTGTTCATAACGAGCAGGTCATGTCAGTCGATAATCTTGACTCACAATATTGGATCGACAATATGACAAGCGCTGTTCTATTTGCACCCGCTGCGACAACTGCCATCAGCCAGGGTGGCCCTTATGACTTGGTGGTGGAAATTGGGCCTCATCCAGCGCTTAAAGGTCCATGCTTAGATACCCTTGAAGAAGTGACGGGTGATCGCATTCCGTACTCTGGAGTCCTTTCGCGAGGAAAGGATGATGTTATTGAGCTATCGGCTGCCCTTGGATTCATCTGGTCTTGTCTTGGAGCTGGTCGAGTCTCTTTCGAGAAGTTTGAGCGGGCTGTCTCTGAGGATCCGTCTCCTAGACATATGGTTCCAAATCTCCCCAAGTATCCATTTGATCATTCAAAATCATTTTGGACTATGTCGCGCGTTTCTGGTGCCCACACTACTTCTGCCTTTGGTGCCCCTCATCCCATTCTCGGCAGGCGCCAAGTTGACCGTGAGACTTCAAACGACATTCAATGGCGCAACATTCTCCGGCCTAAAGAGGTACCATGGCTGAAGGGCCATAAGATCCAAGGCCAGATTGTCTTCCCTGCTGCAGGGTTTGTGGCCATGACTATTGAGGCCATGAATATCGTCGCTACTAAATCGAAGATTGCTTTGTTCACGATCAAAAATCTTTTTATTGGGCGCGCAATTGCCTTTGACGATGAGAACTCAAATGTCGAGGTTCTTTTCACTGTCAAAATCAAGAGTTCAGGGCAAAATAGTATCGAGGCCAGTTTCTCATGCTACTCCGGCTCCCCTCATGAAACTGGGGTTCCCATGGGACTCAACGCTGAAGGTTCCGTCGAAGTGGTTTTGGGCGAGCCAGATGCAGATACCCTTCCCTCTGTTCAAACGGAAGATTGGAATATGATCGATGTTGAGGTTGATCGTTTTTACAGTCAGTTCCAGAGCCTCGAGTACGGCTACACAGCGCCCTTTCAAGGCATGCGCTCAATCAAACGCAAAAATGGCTATGCAACCGGTACCATCAAGGATGAATCTGGATCAGACTGGGAGGACCAACTCTTGATTCACCCAGGAATGCTAGACACGGCGCTCCAGGCCTCTTCCGCCGCCTTTTGCTGCCCAGGTGATGGGCGCATGTGGGGTTTGTATATTCCAGCTGGCATCCAGTGCATTACCATCAACCCCTATTTCACTTCCTACGCCACCGAAAAGCAGGAGGTGAACCCTTGGGAAGCTGTTGTCAGAAGCTTCAAAAACGCCCATAGCACTGTTGATATCACACTCTTCTCTGATGACCATGCCCATACCTTCGTTCAGATAGAAGGCCTGGAGCTGATGCCTTTCACGGCAGCAAGGCCGGAGAACGATACAGTACTGTTCTCGCGGTTTGACTACAAAATTGATCGTCCTAACGGCAATCTGGCCGCTCCTCTTGATGATGGGCTCTCACCAGAGGATATCGAAAATGCTATCAAGGCAGAGCGGGTCTCCTTCTACTACCTGCGCCGTCTAGTCGAGACTATCACTCCAGAGGAGAGGGCCAGCACTCTACCACACTACCAGCGGCTGCTTGATTGGGCCACCCGTGCTGTGAACACTGTCAAAAACGGAAAGAATCCGTTTGTTCCTTCAAGTTATGAGACCGACACTGAGGAACAAATCAGTGCTATCCTAGACAGGTAAGAAATCTGGACAAGGACGGAAAGCTAAATGATATATGTACTTACAGGGTTCACAGGTACCGCGACCGGGTTGATGTTCGTATGCTCGAATCAGTAGGCAAAAATCTTCCGGAAGTCATTCGGACAGGGTCTGGAATTCTTGAACACATGACACAGGACGGTCTATTCGATTTCTATGACGAAGGTTTAGGTCTCGATATCGCTAATCGCCATTTCGCACGTATGGCGGCCCAGGTATCCCATAGATACCCTCACATGAAGGTATTTGAAATTGGTAAGAATATCTGTTGCTTGGCCTCGATTGATAAATCTTCAATGATACTGATTGAATTCTCCAGGCGCTGGAACTGGTGGGTCGACAAGACATATTCTCCCTACTCTTGGCTCTGCGTTCTCCACATACACCTATACGGATATTTCGAGTGGATTTTTCGAAGCAGCCGAAGATCGATTCAGAGACCATTCCAGCCGCATGAGCTTCAAGGTTTTTGACATGGAGAAACAACCGGAATCCCAGGGCTTTGTCGAAGGCTCCTATGACCTGATCCTGGCTTCCAATGTTCTCCATGCAACCGGCACACTAGAAGAAGTGATGACCAATGTCCGTCGACTACTCAAGCCTGGTGGATATCTCATTGCTTTAGAACTCACAAGCAATGACACTCTCCGTGTGGGTCTTCCCATGGGGAGCTTGCCTGGATGGTGGGTTGGTTACGACACTGGTCGGCCTTGGGGACCAACTTTGACTCTTCCACAGTGGGATTCTCTGCTTCGAAAATGTGGGTTTGGGGGGATCGAGACAAGCACACCATTGTTTCACAAACTCCATCCTTCTTCTGTTTTTGCAGCACAGGCCGTGGATGATCGCATCGATTTGCTTCGGAACCCATTTTTGTCCATCACTGCTCTCCCTCCAACCGACGCACCCCGTCTCATCATTGTCGGCGGTGAAACACTCGCCGCTCACCGTCTAGCAGAGCGCCTTGAATCTCATCTTTCTCATAGATTCAACTATATTGAACGCGTTGATTCTTTTGAGAGCCTTGATGAGAATATCCTACTGCAGGGGAGCACGGTACTCTCAATTGCTGAACTCGACGAGCCGATATTCAAGAATATCACCCCCGAAAAGCTTCAGGCTCTTCAAACACTGTGGCGTGAAGGAGGTAATGTCTTATGGGTCACTCGAGGCGCTAGATCTGACGAGCCATACTCCTTCATGACTCATGGACTTGGGCGTGTTGTAAAATTCGAATACCCCAACATTTCGCTTGAGGTTTTCGACCTGGACATAATTGATGAGAGATCTGCTCAGTTAATTGCCGAGGAGTTGCTTCGTCTTGAAGTCCTCAAGAAATGGGAGAGAGCGGCCGTCCCTGGTGAGGAACTGCTCTGGTCCATCGAGCCAGAGGTATATATTGAAGATGGTGTTCGCATCATTCCTCGCCTCTACGAGTTTGAACAGGCAAACGATCGCTACAACACCTCACGTCGTGCTGTTACAACATCCGTCAATCCTCAAAAGACCCCAGTATCAATTACCAGCAACGGCACGACGTGCGAAGTGCACTATCCGTCTCCTCTTCGTCAACCCAGCCCACCTCCGGCATTTGGCTTGACAAGGGATCTCCAGATTTCACACTTCTTGTTGCAAAGCATCAATGTTGCATCTGTCGGCAAGCTATCTTTGTGCTTTGGAATTGATAAGGGTAGCAACGAAAAGGTTTTGGCTCTGGCTCATTCCAGAGAGTCACGTATCGAAGTGTTGACGGATTGGACCGTGCCTCTTGGTAGTGGTGATGATCCTGTCAAAGCTCTAGTATCTGTTGCTGCTCGGATGACTGCTTCTAATATTCTCAACCTGGCGGGCGAAGGCAATAACATTGTGATTCATGAGCCAGATGAGGTCGTTGCTTATGCCCTATCTTCACAGTCGTCGCATAAGTCAATCCACGTGACGTTCACGACTTCGCTGAAAGAAAAAGCCAGAACAGATAGTACTTGGTGCTACATTCATGAAAACGCCCCTCGACGGCTCATTGAGAGAGCACTGCCTGCTTCTACCTCTGTGTTTGTCAACCTATCTCAAGCGCCCGAATCGTCAATATCCGGCCAGCTGGTTGCCCGTTGTCTACCTCGATCATGCGCCATTTACAGTTCTCAGGATTTCTTTGGCACGGGTCCCATGATCAATAATGTGAATTCTTTTGCTGAAGTCCCCAAGGCCATCAAGGAGGCGTCGGCCTCAGTATTTGACATTTCAATCTATAGCCCTACGATCATTCAGCTCCAAGAAATGTCGGGTTTAACGGTTCTTGAAGCGCCTTTTACGGTCGTTGATTGCTTCACTTCAGGTGCTTTGGCCAAAGTTCAGGCCATTGACGAGGGGACTATCTTCCGAAGTGACAAGACCTATCTCATGATCGGTATGTCAGGTCAAGTTGGCCAGTCATTGTGTCAATGGATGGTTGAGCGCGGCGCCAAGCATGTCGTTCTGACCAGTCGTCGACCGAACGTTCATCCCCAGTTTATCAAAACAGTCGAGGCAATGGGTGCCACCGTCAAAGTTCTACCACTTGACATCACAAGCAAAAGCTCCTTACTCAAGTGCTACGAGGAAATTTCGACAACAATGCCTCCAGTTGCAGGTGTTGCGCAGGGAGCTATGGTACTGGAAGACTCTTTGTTTGACAGAATGTCTTTCGAGACGCTCACCAAGGTTCTCAATCCAAAAGTCATTGGCACCCAGCTATTAGACGAACTTTTCCACGATACTCCATTGGAATTTTTCATTGTATTCTCGTCATTGACGGCAGTCGTCGGCAACAGTGGACAGAGCAACTACATTGCAGCCAACATGTTCATGACTGCTCTGGCGTCTCAGCGCAAAAAGCGTGGAGTGGCTGGTTCCACTATCGCAATCAGCTCCGTCATGGGGATTGGTTACGTGGAGCGTTCAGACGACTTTACTGGTGACTATTTTGCGAAACTTGGATACCGGAACATCTCTGAGCAGGATTTGCAGCAGCTTTTTGCTGAAGCTATCCTAGTGGGCAAGCCGGGATGCTCTAGTAGTTCGGAAGTTGTCACGGGTCTTCAACCTATATTTGCTGACGCCCATGTAAAGGCACAGTTTCGAGACGATATCAAATTCAATCACTTTGTCAAAGAGCGATCCGGAACTCAGAACTACGGTGGAAAGCTCTCTGCTGTGCCTTTGAGAATTAAGTTGACCGAGACTCAGACCAAGGCTGAAGCCATCGATATCATCAAAGGTATAGATGCTTTGCTCATTTTCTTTCTTTTTACATGAACTTGTGCTGATTTTCAAATAGATTCATTTGTCGTACGGCTCAAGCGAACCTTGATGGTTTCCCAGGATGAGGTTATCAATGAGAAAGCTTCTCTTGTGGAGCAAGGAATTGACTCCCTCATGGCCGTGGAGGTCCGCACATGGTTTCTTAAAGAGCTTGAGGTTGACATCCCGGTGCTCAAGATACTTGGTGGCGCTTCTATCACGGACCTTCTTACTGAAGCTCTGGAGCGTGTTCCTACATCCGTCGTGGATTTGAATGCTCTTGCCAGTGGCACTGGGAAAGACACAAAGCCTGGCGCAAACACCAAGATTCCAGCTTTTTCGCCCGCCACTCCAGTCGAGCTAGCGGCGTCTAGCGTTGCTTCTTTAGAAGATATCCTAACACCGTCCGATAGCCCTCCTCAATTTGCCACTCAGCTTCATACGCCGATGACTGAAATCGATGCGCCAATCCATGCAGTTCCCGCTAATGATGTCGATAACTTGAAACTCAACGTTTCAAACGACAACGCTTCAATGCCGATCAACCCCGTTGTTGAGGCTGTCTCGAGAACAGGGCATGCAGTAAATGGCAAGGCCAAGGTTCAGGGAGCTATTCCAGACCTCAGTCGTTTGATCGACAAAGAAGAATCTTGTGCCATGTCATATGGTCAAGCGAGGTTCTGGTTTTTAAATGACTACCTCGAGGACAAAACAAGTTTCAACATGACTGTCATGTTCAAGCTTACTGGGAAAATGAATGTTCCTCAACTCGAAAAAGCCGTTCGAGTGCTAGGGCAACGCCACGAGGCACTTCGGACTCGATACTTTTGGTCAGGGACAGGAGAAAATCGGGTCCCAAAGCAGGGGATACTACCTGAGTCTCCTATTCGTCTAATTCACAAACATCTTGAGTCGGAAGCTGATGCGTATGAAGAGTTACGAAAGATGCATGGGTACATCTGGGACTTGAATTCCTGGGAGGCCGCCAAGATCCACCTCCTCAGCGTCAATGAGAATCTGCACTTCCTGCTTGTAAGTGGTCATCATATCTCTTGGGATGGCTACAGTTTCACTGTCCTTTTCGTCGATCTCGAAGCGGCATACACCGGGAAGGCACTGCCACCTCTAGGTCCGGAAAGTCAATACCGCGCGTTTTCCCGATGGCAACGCGACACGTACGAAATGGGAACAATGCAAAAGACAATCGAAGAGTTCCGAGGAATCATCAATCCCAATACACCCCCTGTGCCTCCATTCCCCTTCGCCAAATCCCAAACTCGGCCAGTCTTGGATCGCTTCCTTCAACACGAAGCAAAGGCAACCCTTGAAGCACCACTAGTGGCAAAGCTCAAGCAGATCGCGCGAAAAAACAGAGCCACTATGTTTCACCTTTACCTTGCCGCTCTCCAAGGCTTGGTCCTCCGCCTCCTCCCTGAAGTCGACGAATTCTTCGTCGGAATTGCAGATGCAAATCGCATTGATAAGAGGTTTATGGGAAGTCTTGGTTTCTTTTTGAACCTTCTTCCTATACTATTTACCCGAAATCAGAGCGCTAAGATCAGCGATCTTATCAAGGACTCTCGTGACAAAGCATATGGGGCGTTACAGCGATCTCATGTCCCATGGAATGTGATCCTCAAAGAACTGAAGATTCCGCGTAACAACATACATGCCCCTATCTACCAACTGTTCGTGGACTATCGCCAGGTATATCAGGATAGGTCTGTGTGGGGTGGATGCAAGTTGAGTGATGAGTCCTGGCTGAATGCACGGAACGGTTACGATCTCACCCTTGGGATCACTGATAACCCTAACGGCGAATCCTGGCTTTCTATCCGCTTGACAGCAAATATGTACACAAAAGCTAGCACAGATCTACTGATGGAATCCTTTGTCAATGTTCTGCGAACTTTCGCTGAAGGCGTGGACCTCGAAGCCAGCGCACTTCCGGCCTACGCCCCCGAAGATATTGAGGCGGGTCTTCGAATTGGAAAGGGTAAGTATTGATAGTCCAACCTGACAGACCGTCTGGGCTAACCTTCCACAGGACCGCAAATGGAACTTCAATGGCCTATCACAATCTCCCACCGCATTGACCAGATGATTGAGCGACATGCATCTGAGCCAGCATTGAAAGATGGACTGGGAAACACCCTCACGTACAAGCAAATGGGAGACCGAGTCAATGCCATTGTTTCAGCCCTTGTTGCCGCCGGTGCAAAGCAAGGCGCTCCTATCGGGGTTTTCCAAGACCCATCCCCCGATTGGATGTGCTCCATGCTGGCCGCTTTCCGAGTTGGAGGAATTTATGTGCCTTTGGATCCGCGCAATTCATTGTCTAGACTCTCCAGGATCGTGGAAAATGTGCAGCCTCACATCCTTCTGACTGATCGCAACATGACAGATAAGGTTAAATCAATTGGTTGCGTCGATGGGGTCGAAATCATGGTCTCGGATCTTCCAGCTTCAACCTCGACGACACCATTGCCAAATCAAGCAAGACCCGAGTCGACAGCAGTCATTCTCTTTACCAGTGGTACTACAGGAAAGCCCAAGGGAATCCGATTAACTCACAGCAATTTGCGATCGGAGAGTGAAGGATATTCGCGGTTTTGCAATATCCCTGCCCTGGCAAAGGTGGTACTTCAGCAGACCATCTTTAGTTTTGATGTTTCGTTGGACCAAATTTTCGCCGCTCTTGCTGACGGTGGCTGTCTTCTTGTCGTCCCGGCTGAGAAGAGAGGTGATCCGCAATCTATCACTAAGTTGATGGCAGAGCACGAAGTGACATACACGGTGGCTACTCCATCTGAGTATGAGATGTGGTTCCGATACGCGCGTGAAAACCTGTCAAACTGCAGGTCCTGGCAAGCTGCATTTGGTGGGGGTGAACATCTTCATCGCGGTCTTATCCAGGAGTTTGCCGAACTAGCGCTTGAGCTACCCAGTTTGCGGCTCTTCAACAACTACGGCCCCACCGAAGCCACACTCGCCATCACGAAGGGCGAGATCAAACACAGTGACCCTGATCTGGAGGACCATGTCCCAGCTGGCTTCATCCTACCAAATTACACCGTCGCTATTCTCGACGACAGTCTCCGGCCGGTGCCCGTGGGCGTGGCTGGAGAGATCTGCGCAGGCGGTCCAGGCATCGCCGATGGATATCTAGGACTCGAGGAGATGACAAAGGAGAAGTTTATCCCTGGCGCATCCATTCATCCTTCAGCAAGTGGTACCTGGTACCGTACTGGAGATCGAGGCTGTCTCCGGGAGAATGGTGCAGTTTACTGGCTGGGCCGCATTACAGGTGACAGCCAGGTGAAAATCCGAGGCTTCCGGATTGAAGTCCAAGAAGTCGAAACAGTTCTCCTAGAGGCGGCGAATGGCGCCCTCACGCATGCTGTTGTCACCTTAAGAGGAGAAGGAGAGCAGAAGTTTCTGGCTTCTCACGTCGTCTTCGCGCCCGACTACCCGCAACATCGTCGCGCAGGTCTCATCCAACATCTTGAATCCAGACTGCCGCTGCCTACCTACATGCAGCCCGCGGTGGTTGTTCCGATTGCCAATATTCCAGTTACCGGCAACCTGAAATTCGATCGCAAGGCCATTCAGGCTATGCCGCTACCTGAGGGGTCGGAAGACAACGGTCTAGCTATGGAAATGGAGAAGACTTTAGCCGACCTGTGGCGCCGAGTCATTCCAAACAACATTCGAGAGCTTACTCCAGGGACCAACTTCTTCGATGTGGGCGGTACTTCTATTCTGCTCGTGAAGCTGCAGGCTCTTGTCAAACAGGAGCTTAACTCGGCGCCTCTTCTGGTCGATCTCATGAACTTCAGTAGTCTGGGAGGCATGACGAAAATTGTGAAGTCCTTTGCAGGCACTCACGTTATTGACTGGGAAACCGAAACCGCTGTATCAGAGCCGTTGAGCCTCATTGCGAAGAACAGGATCCCAGCCAAGCAAAAGAAGACCACCGACCTCACTGTGGTCTTGGCTGGACCGACTGGATATGTAGGCCGCAAACTGCTCCAGCGTCTCATTGATACCCCACAGGTGAGCGAGATCAAGTGCTTGGTTCGTGATGAGCAGGCTGCATCTGCATCTCTGGTATCAAGCCCAAAGATCAAGTTCATCCGAACCGACTTGTCTCAGCCAAATTTTGGTCTGTCTCCTGCCGGGTTTGCTGCTCTAGCCGAAAAGTTAGATGTTGCTATCCACTGTGCCGCCAATCGTTCCTTCTTTGACAGCTATGAGACCCTGCGTCCCGTTAATGTTGATTCTGTTAAGGAGCTTGCCCGAGTCGCCATGATCAACAATGCACCCCTTCACCTCTTCTCGTCGGGATCCGTCCAGATCTACGACGGCGCAGCCCCGCCCACAGATGGAAGCGATGGATATGTGGCCAGCAAATGGGTGGCTGAAACATTCCTCCGTAAAGCCGCGCGCCTCGGTTTGCAGGTCTATATCCATCGGCCACTCGCAATCCCAGCTGGAAAAGCCCCTGGTGGAATCTCATCCCAGGATATCCTGATCGAGCTGATTAGCATTATACAAAATCTTGGAGTAAGGCCCGATTTCTCTGTCATCAGTGGCTACTTGGATTTTGCACCTGTCGATGAAGTGGTCGGGGATGTTGTCATGACTATTACAAGCGCGAGCAGTGAACCTGGCAGCGTCCAAGTCACCAAACATGCTGGGCAACTGCGGGTTCATATCAAGGATTTTGCCGATTTTGTGGAAGAAGATAATCGACTGAAGGCATTGCCAACCAAAAACCCGTTGTTCTGGTTTGCGGATGCGAAGAGATCAGGTTTTAGCTATTTGATGACTTCGCACCACCTGGTGATGAGCTCGAAAGATGGCAAGTTGGTCACGAGACGTTGAAGGAATTCCTGTCTTAAGGTGTCTCCCCCCGATTGCATGATATAGGGATCAATGTTAAAATTAAGGTGCTACCTCGAGCATAGAAATAATTTGTTATATGTTCTGAGTCTTGATTCTTTAGTATAGTTCACGTTAAGGCGAGACTAGGCCTAGGAAAAACCCACCTGGGCATAGAATTTGAAATATTTCTATGCGAAAACATCCTCATAGTACTAAGAGGACTAATCGCATTCTCCAATTCAGGGCTGTGGCTGTGCCACTTAAGAAACCCCTCTTTTGAGATGATACCGAATGAATGATCGAGTCCAGAAGAGCAGAGTCAGACACGATAAGGCGCTGAGAGGTTGGGTCAGCGGCAAGTCCAGTAGGTTTGGCTTCTTGCGCGAGTCCTGTCTTCATGTCGGGGTAATTGATCAATCTGGCATAGAGTTGTGGATCGGTCGGTTCAACAGTAAGCGAAATTGTATCAGGGGAATCCTTTTGGTAGGAGGGGGATTTCATGTGAATAGCGTCGTTGGTAAATGACCGGCAGGGAAGGTAGGTTAGCTTAACTGGCTTGGGGAAAGCCTCAACACAGCTGGCAAGATATGAGCGGAAAAACGGCTCAAGCTTCCTTAAAGGTGATTAATGCACCTTTTACAAGTCAACCAAGTAAAGAGATTGGGACCATACAGTTCCACCGGTGTGATCGCACGTCCAACACTACCGCTCCGAACAGGAGGTTTGGAGTTCATCTCCATCATTCCCTTGAACTTGATTTTCAACGCCTTGATAATGATCTCCGGAGTAGTCAAAATGCTCAGGATAGTCCACTGGAAGACGAATCTGGCCACATCCAAGGAGCTCATCTTGGTTGGATCGATTGGCGGACCATCACATGTCAATCTGGTTGCCATGCGGACTTCACCTGACTCCTCCATAGTTGTCATGTTCGAAAATGATGTGTTGGACTTCCAGGCACCCGGTTGCAGAGGGTCCATCATACGATTGGACACCAACCCGTCCACCTTTTCAAACGGAGAAGCAAAAATGTATTTGCTCCAGATGCCTTTGTAAAATTTGGCTCGGGGTGCTGATTTCACAGTTTGCACCAACTGCCGATCTTCAAGGTATTCGATGAAATTCGAGGTCTCTGGAGGGCTCAATGGCTCGTCAGAGGTAGGGCTGACTCTCAAGAAAACATTTCGTTTTTCCCAGTAAGAATTATTGATTTCGAGGATGACCGCGTCGAGTTCCCGGTCTCCATTGTATAGGTACCACCAACTCACGACACTCCTGGACCATCCCAAGAACTGGGGCACACTTAGAAGGTAGGCATATGGCCACTGTGCAGGGTCTTCGTTCTATTTCAGATTGTCAGTATCCAATTTGAGGGAAATTTTTGAAATAAAGGCATCCTACCTGGGATTGAAGGAAATTGTCCAGTTTCTGTCGCAGATCCACACCGTGATCTCCTCTATGCAAGAATCGCGCAGAGTCGAAAGTGAACCAGCAGCTAAAGTGGGAAATGGTCCGCTTCCAAGACCATCCAGTAACTCCTGGTGCGGGAGTCACCTCAAGAGACTTGTCATCCACGGCCAATAGGTCTCCAATACGACATCGAAGGCCAACTGGAATCCCCACAACAAGGAATCGGTTGAGAAAATGATCTTTCACGGGTATGAAGCGTGTATGATTAAACTTCACCGGGAAAAGAAGGGGCTTGCCCAGAACTTCTTGGTTCTTATCGGATAATGAAATCAGTCGACGAGGAATCAAGATGGCTCTCGCCAGCAATGTGATAATAGCGGTAGTTGTGAGCAGCAACACAAGTCCAATTCCTACCCCCGCAGCTTTGAACCAGAATGATGGTATGTTGAACTGATGAGCAATGTAAAGAGTCGAGAGAACCACATCTTTAATGGCAATGTGGAACACCATATCTGCAGATCCGTAGATATAATACCCTTGTACGGCTGTTTTATGCAAATAGGATTTGAACATCCAGTATCATTGCTTTCCTTTAAAAGAATGAGACATAGCTCTGAAAATGGAAGGAAATTTTATATTCTACTCGCTACAGCCCTCTCGGTGATGCCCGAGCTGAAGGGGGTAAAAATGCCATAGCCTCTTCAGCCATACTTCGACTCATGCAGGCTTTGCTGAATCCACAGGGCTATGAGGGAGCACATATCGGATCTCTCCGGTTATCAAAATTCTTCAGTGTGGCTGCTTTGACAGATGAAGGCTGACTGAACAAGGGCGCTAATTGACGTAGACGGGGGACTTATCCGGTCAGTTCGGCAAATGGTCGGTGGCTTAGGTTTGTGGCTGAGAACAGGGAGAGGAACGGCCCAATAGACGCCATCATAACAGGACAAAGGCCCAGATTGACGAAGCAGAAGAGGGTGAATACATGCGACACCATTTTATTGGTTCAAAATAGTTCATTTTAAGGAAATGTTTTGACGCTAACCCTATGATTGATAGCCACGTCTAGCATACTCTCTAAATTCGTAGAACTGCTTAACCAAAACAGCGGTGATGTTTGGATGAAAATGGTGAAAATCTTTTCCAATGTTTATTTCCAATCACAACTAGCCCAAAAGCGGGAGGTGGAAGTACGTCTGAGCTGGACGGCATGAGAAATCTCTTGCTGATTTTCAGAACTATAAACAAGTCCCGGACATCACCGTTGTATTTATCAAGTGTTGAATTCTCCCTTTATAACCTCACAGCATTCCCAACTTTGAGAACACTGACAAACTTTGCAGCGAGACATATCCCTCATTACCGTACCATTATGGTGCTTCCGTCGTGTGCACCATGTCGGGCAATTATTATCGGGGGTGGAGTCTCCGGGATAGCAATGGCTTGTCGACTGAAAACGGATTTTCGTCTTCATGACATCTGCATATATGATCGACAAGAGGGACTTGGAGGTGCATGGTGGGCTAATACTTGTTTGTGAACCCTGGGCCAGATCGACCTTAAAGGCTGGGAGATAGATTCTAATGTGTCATACCCTAGATCCGGGCTGTGCCGTGGACATCCCCGGATTCTGTTACAGCTTCTCCTTTGCGCCGAACCCCGATTTCACCAAATTGTTTCCTTCTCAAGCGGAGATCTTGGACTGTTTGGCAAATGTCGTCAAACAATACGGGATTGGCGATCATTTTATCGGAGGAATAGAATGGATTGATGCTACGTGGAATGAACAAACACAAACGTGGCTGGTCACATTACGTGATATACAGAATGATCGATTGTTCACTCAAGAATGTCAGACTTTGATATCCGCAGTGGGTGGATTAGTCAATCCACAAGAGCTGAAAATACCAGGTGTCGAACGATTCCAAGGTGATATCATTCACACAGCCCGTTGGGATGCAACCGTTGATCTCAGCAACAAGCATGTCGCTGTTATAGGCAATGGAGGTAAGTGATTCATTCCATCAAACCTGGCCTCAGCTGAGACTGGAGAAATTCAGCTTCAGCAATACAACTCGTTCCTGAGGTCTTGAAAAAAGCACGTACTGTTACGCAGTTCGCAAGAGTTGGTCTCTTCATATCGCAAAATCTCCAATGCCAGACTAACAGGTTTTAAGACTCCACACCATATTGTCGAGGGGAAAACTATGATATGTCATCAGAATGGAGAGAAAGATTCCGCAATATCCCACTATTGCTTTATCTGGTTCGCATTGTGCTTTTCCTATATATGGAGATCACTTGGTTTCGCTTCCAAAACAATCGATTGGGTAAGATTTCTCGCACTTCAGTGGAGAAAAAGAGCCGAGAATATGTTCAAAGTTCAGTACCAGGTAGGAGACATCATTCTACCCGGTTCGTTGTCATAGGCTCTCTTCTAATTTGTGAGATTAGAGTCATATTGGGATCTTCTGATTCCCAAATACGAGTTTGGGTGCAAGGTGAGGAAAACATCTCAACTATCACGGGCCCTCATCTAATTACTGGTTGCCAGAGACGAATTTTTGACCGTGGATACCTGGCTAGTCTCTGGCAGAGCAACATGCGCCTAACAGATGACCCAATTGTGAAAATCACCGCCAATTCCATTATTACTCGGTCTGGAGAAGAGCTATTCGTCGACGCGATTGTAAGATGATTTGATATCCAGACCTCAGTACTAAGTTTAGCTGACCAATTTTGGATTTATTTAGCTACTAGCGAATGGATTTGCTCTTACACACTACGATACCAATCTGAAAGGTCGGAAGGGAATCACACGCCAGCAACATTGGAATAAATACGGCCACAAAGCAACTTTCAAAACGATTGCTATGCATGGATTTCCTAATTTCTTTTACATTCTCGGTCCTAATTCTGGACGGCTACACACATCCACAATCCAGATCATTGAAAGGCAAGTGAACAGAAGAAATCTTTCTTGGGTTGAAAACAAGAACGTATGCTAATTGTGTACACAATTTAACAGTCAAGTGGAAATGGTGACCAACCTCATGAGACCCATTTTATTGAAACAGGCTTCTTCAGTCGAGGTCAAAGCGATCAGTCAGCGAGAGTTTGATGTACAACTGCATGAAGCCATTGATAAGACTGTGCATAGTGCCGCCTGCGGAAGTGTGAGTTTTTGGCCCCAATAGCTTGTGACATAACTAGTAAGCTAACTTGGTTACAGTATTTTATTGACAAAGGAACCGAAAAGAATTGGTTTGTTTACCCATGGAATACATTCCACTTAAGGCTGTCAGCGGTGTGGAGTCCTTCCAGTGATTGGAATTACCGAACTCTGTAGCCCTACCACCTTGACGATGCTTCTAAAGAATTAAGATTAGATATTAATAGACTTCTAAGATTTCTGTTGAACATTGAGATTGTTTTGAACAGATAATAATTTCGGCTGGTAATTCCAAGATCTTCGATTTCACTAGAACAACGCCAAAGTGGAGCCCAGGGCAATGTTTGACGCGCAGACAAACTGCGGATGTAGCTTCTACGCCCGGCCGGACTTTTCGGGACCATTTATATTTCGCGCTCCACCCATAAAAATTTTTTCTCTTCCCTGCACATCTCCCACTGGGAGCTTGGAGCTTCCAGCTCTTTTTTCTTCTTGTTTATTCCTGGCAGATGTCATGAGCGGTAATGACTGTCTCATGTTCATCTGCTATCCTTGACACCGAGGTACCTACACATTAATGCTTGTTGTCGGCCTCTCGTCTTGATTTTTTTCTTAAAAGGTAAGAAGACGATTTTTTTTTTCTTTCCCCCTCCCCTTCGAATGATGACCCTATGACATGCAAAGGCATTCCTCAAGCTTAAGTTATCGTGTGGAATCTTGTCAATATTAAGTTTCAGCCTTGTCTGACTTCGAAACACTTGTCTCGATCCTTGTTACCAGCTATTATTTGGCGTACCTTGTGCTAACTCAATTCTGGTTAGGTAAATTCAATTCCTCGTCAATCTCTTCCCTCTATTGCGGCATGTGCCTTGCATGAAGAAAATTTGAACGAACGGGCGGACATAACGTATCCACGTCCCCTCATCCTACAAAACCAGAGCGTACAAACTCTGTGGGTGTGTGGGAGGTGGAATACTTGTTGAGAACTCGTCACCTGATCCTTTGCCCAATGTCACAATTTTTTCGTCGAAAATAAGTCTTGAATATCCGTCTGACTGTGTGACTTTAGGTATTCTACACTTCTTTTTTTTCTTTTTGCATGAACATGGTCATATCTATTATGATGAAACTTGATATTCACACTGTTTGATTCGGATTTATCCGAAAATGAACATTAAACAAAAATTCTGATTTAATGAGGTGAGTCGGCTTCCATTGCTCTTACAGAAGAAAACACATGCTGACCAGTGGGCTTCTAGCCTGACATAGTTACCATGTCTTGATCTTACAGTTTAAGCTTGCATTTTATTCGAATGCGATTGCTGACGATGATCAATCATCTAGGATCTTGCTGTCTGGTAAATACGCTGGCGTCAATTTCTTTGTGAGTACGACCTTTATCCATCCAACCCTCTTTGCCTGATGAACAAAAAATTTTCGCTGTGTTCTTTCAGAATTACATTGACGATACAAATTTATATTCACTTTGGAGATCTGACCGCTTCTCTCACCCACACAATATTCACTCATCGCATTTTGTGTTCTTTTGCTAATACGCATTCCAGATCTTGATACCCTTGAAATAGTTTTGAATACATTTGATTCTTATATCATTCTTCCATTGCTAGTACTGTAGCTCATCTTGAATCATCACATAGTCCACAACCCACACCCCCAACACCTTGCTAAGAACAGTTCTCCTTGATAATCACTCCATAAATAAGCCACGCTCTTTATGCCACCCCTCGATGCTGGTCTCCCCGTTATAAAGCTCATGCACACTCTTCTTACCTTCCGGCCACCGCGCCCACGCTGGCTTTGACCCAGCCATGACACAAACCATTTCATCCGGCACGGGCAGTTCAGTATCAATAGCTGATGCAAAGGGGTGAATCAACTCTGGCCAGTGGTGGTCCCAGAGCCAAAGCATGGAGCTGCAATTCGAGCAGAAGTTCCGCTCAGACGAGCATAGCTCCTCATTTGGGGTTCCGCGATCCTTGATGCCGCGGTACTTTCTAAATTGTATCAATTTTTAGTACATGTATATCATGTATTTTCCAACTCAATCTTGCTTGAATTGAATTCCTTGATATTGAAGTTTGGCTCTGGGGCTTGATCCATACTTGATGAGGTCTTGGCCCTTGAGCACTTTCAGGCTATCGGCGATGCCGCCGAGGTTCACGGCGCCCAAGTACCCACCTACTTTGCGGCAGATGCTACAGGCGCAAACTTGGTAAGGTACTGGGGTCTGTGATTGGAGTGTGAACTCGATGCCGCCGCATTGGCAGCTACCGTCGAGTTTCCTGGCATTCGTTAGTGTCGGATTCGGAGTAGATGCGGGGGTGTTTGATGTTGTTTCCCTGTTTAGACATACATAGGCATAGTTGAAAGTCTGAAAATTGTTTTTGAAGAGCTTTAAGATTTCCTTGGGTCTTTTGAAAGGGCCTGGGGGGTTCGAGTAATTCAGCAAGTAGTCAATCAAGTAGATTATGGAGGTCTAGTTGAATGAAATAAGCGACAAGGTCCAGCTATATATAACATCGGTACTCTGCGGAGAACCTAGTCTCCCAATGATGCAGACAAATCAAACATGCAAACTACTGGGACGCAATGCAACACAGACTATCATTGCTTCGCTCATTCGCCCAGAAAATCAGTTCTAGCCCTGTTCTATGCCGGTCGTGTCGGGAAATACATCATCGGTCGTATCTTGCGACGCTGGTTGGCTGATCACATGTTTGTCTCGTTTGTTCTATTTGTCTCGCGGCTTGAGCTTTCGAGGCCCAGTCTTGACCACGCCATCGTCCTCCCTGCACCGCTTGAACAAGTGATTTCCTCTCAATATATTGTTAAAGCCGCAAAAAAAAACATTTTAATATGAGTTTCGGAGCCCCCGGAGGTGGTTCGGTGAACTACAAGCCTTCGCCGTGAGTTTTGCCCCAGTTGGGGATCTTTGCGCAAGCATTCCCCTCGCATCACGAGAGCTTATAACTCCCCAAAAAGGTTATGATATCACTGCAGACTGTATTACTGACATGATTTTCAATCGACAGGCCTGAGCGCGGTAGCTTTCCGCTCGACCATGAAGGTAATCCAGCGACATTTTCCCGCCTACACTCCGCAATGTATACCTCAAGAGCGCCGCTTGTTGACCGATCAAATGTATAGGAGAATGCAAGCATATCATTTCCGGTTATTTGAAGTGCATCAAGTCTAACCGAGGCACCAATGATGAGGCGTGCCGCAAATTGGCGAAGGATTATCTTGCCTGCCGGATGGACAAGTACGTTACCAACTCCAGCATATTTCATATGTCTGTCACTGCAGAGCATATAATATTCGAAACACCGAAATTGAACACCCTGGATTGCTGACCATTGGTACACTTATAGAAACCTCATGGCGCCGGATGACTTCAAAAACCTTGGACTCGTATTCAAGGAAGACCAAGAGAAAACTAAAGCTCCAGCAGCTGTGAATATGCCGGAAACATCACAAGGAACCACCAAGGAAAATTAAATGGGATAGAAAATAATTGGACGATCTGTACGATATCGGAGAAAAGCAGTCTGTCCGCAGGAGGCGGTTTCAGCGCTTCCACAGGCGTTGATAGTAAATTGTACATAGACATTGTATTATACCTCAGGAAATTGTATTTGCAATCTCACCACCCTAGACAAAGGAAGTAACATCAATGACAGCCTCAACTTCATTTTTTGTCGCGATTGGCTCGAGCTTGTTGCATGCGGGGAACCCGGGCTCCGCCCATAGCACCAGCCAAACCGAGCACTCCAGCTCCAACATCGCCCCAGCGAATCGTCAACCCACTAAATGTCGTCAATTGCGCGGCCACCAGACCCATGCCTGGTGGCCATTATCCTCATTGTGCGATCACGCACCGGTCCCCGACTCGTCTTCCACTACCCTCCGAATCCACTCAGCGAGAATCGATTGAAAACAACCCTCAAGGGCGGGCGACGCACCTCTCGCGCGCGGAATCGACAAGGCGCTAGGAACACGGACTCGAGCTCCAGCGATGATAGCGGGCTGAGTTCGGATGAAGAGGAGGAGGAAAGAGAGCGCGAAAACCAGAATCCTACTGCTCAGGCAATCCCGGGCCAGACACAGAGCGGCAGCCATCCGACGGCGCCGAGCTTGCTGCTGGCCCGCCGCGCGAGTAACTTTGGCATCGTCGATGACAGTGTGAATATTGCTGTGTCGCCTGGTACGGTCCCGACGGAACCACCACGCCCTGGGTCTCTAGGGTCTGGCCGGGGGTCGTCGCTGCGGAAGCGGGGTGGTGCTGGGTCTGACCCTGAGGATGATGGGGCGTCGGATCGGGATGGTGCTAGCGGATCATCGGGGGCACCTTGGGTGTCACTTTTGGGTCTACCAGGGAGTGTGTGGGAGAAGCTACTGAGTCCATCGCGATCGTGGCATAAACGGCGATTCGAAGTGGGGATCAATGATCTCGCGCTTATCGGATGGCCTGTCTTTGTGCGGGAGGATGGAACCTGGCGCAAGCAACGGCGGAAGAAGAAAAAGAAGAAGAATCGCTCTGAATGGGATGGTGGGGAGCTGGGCCATAATGAGATTGAGGGCGCCGGAGATGAGGATGGTGTTACTTCGCCTGATATGGAGGCTAGTATTGCTACCATTTCTGAACTGACGCTTTCTCCGACTGAGACTAAGCGCCACTCTACGACCAGTGTGAAGCTTGGGAAGCAGACAGATGATCCCGAGGATAAAGACCATATGACTATGTTCAATGTGGTCTTTGTGATGGATCCACCTCTGCTTGAGTACTCGGGCCGAGTCAAAGAGATCTACGAGAATGCTATCAAGAAGTTTGCAAAAGCTTTGAAATGGGAGCAGGCCCGGACGGATTATGTGTGGAAAGAATCGCAGCATATACTGTCTTTACGGCGAAAGGCTCGAGAGTCAAGTATATGTCCCTGGTCCGGTATTCATTGGGCTTGAGCTAACTACCTTCCTCTAGAAACCTCGATCCACAAGCTTTACGCTGATTTGATAAACCAGTCTTCTCTGGCCAGGGCAATCTATACAGTTTATACCAGCATATCTGCATCTAAGATTGCCTCCGTATCACTCAGTCCCGACGTTTCCATCTCGCTACAGATTCCCCCGCTGACTTCCACGCCATACCTTGCTGGCCCTGCGGACAAATCATATCCAGGTCTCTGGTTGACAACGGCCGACAGTGCAACCCCAGTGGATGAACCTGGTATTGACGATATCAATTCGCCCCACCAAGTACTTGCAAAACACTTTGCACTGCTTCTGCTCGATAGCGAGGCATCTATTATCAAAGACGTTGAGGCTTCTGGCGGTACTCTTGCCACGGCATTGGCACACTACATCCGCTGTTCGAAGCCGACGAAGTCTTTCGCCCAAATTTCGTTATCATCTGGAATCCCACTTTCCACTATCCAGATGCTGGCTAGCCATTTGGTCTATTGGCGTCGTGCCCGAGCCATACCTCCCATTCACCAGCGAGATACATACATTGTTTCTCCGAATTGCGATCTGAGCAAATTGGAAATAGCGACTATTGCATATCAGGCAGCATTTCCCACAGTTCCCAGTCTCCCAAAGATGCTCTCCTCGCTGAGCGGCACCCCTCGCCCTTATGGGAGCTTCATTCCCAGTAAAGACCACAAGGAAACATACTTCTCTATTCTTGCATGGCTTCTGCGTGGTGGTTGGGTAACACAGTTACGTACCTTCGCCCGCATCAAAGTGACCCCCGAGATCAAACTGGCCGTGGAAATGGCTCTTCGAAAAGAAGAAGTGGACCGCTACCTTGCCAAAGGCAATACCAGCTCCCTTGCCGATGTGGACACAGACAGTTCGGATGATGACGCAAATTCTTCGTCCTCATCCTCACTCGCCAGTCACGGCAGCGGAGACGATACGCCCATGCCGGGTCGCGTCGACCCGCACGCACAGCTCCGCACCTCGCACAAGCTATTAGACCGGTCCACTGCGCTGCGGCAGTCAACTTTGATTTTATCTCCGCACCGTGCTTCCCCACTCGAATCCAGATGGCTAGACGAGATTGTCGCCCGATTCCCCGAGAAGCCCGAAGACGAGCAACTCCTCGAAGGTGTGAGCCCGGAACTGGCGCCGAAGGATTTTCAAAAACTCCAAAGTCTACTGAAGATGTACTGGCCGTCATTTTTGAAATACTTCAACGGACATGATGCATTGGAGAAGATCTCCGTGCGGGAGAATCTGAAGCGTAAATTAGTGTGGCGCGTCCTCACCCGCCTGGGCTTTATAGGGCCGACAGGGTCAGTCGAGCTAGACGCGCGCGAACAGGTACTTGTCAGTGTTCGGCATTGGTAGAGATGTGTACATGCTCTTTCTATTTTACTTTTTTTTTTTTTTTTGGACCAAAGAAGCGTGGAGTCAGCGCGTACATGGATTGGATACCATTTCGTTTTCCTTTTGGGCTCTCATACTTTGTTTAATATTATCCTGTTCATCCTTGCCTATATTTCCCTTCCCCTCCCTCTACAGCAGATCGGCCCAGCGGAGTGTATCCGCCGTGCAGAGTAATACAGATACAACATCCCACGTTCCAAGGTCCCCTTGTTTCCGCCGATGTATTCTGATTACATACTCCACCCCATCCCGACGGATTCCGCGTGCCCTCAGCCCTAATTGTGCGCTGCCGAAGGTGAATTTCAGGGTATTTTGGGCGTGGGGGGTGACAATTGATTATTGAAAACGGTATATGATAATATGGATTAGGAATGAATATGCATAGAAGCAACAATCGTGGTCTATGGACAGATCTGTATAGTAACAAAACTCCTTACAACCTTGGGAGTAAAGGATATCACGTGCAGGACTGGCAAATATACCACATTCTTCATTCGTCGGTCGCACAGAGCCGTACTGAATAATTAATGCTTGACAAGATCTTCATCATGATAGCTCAAAAGTACAGAGAACTAAGAAGACCAGAAGCAGAATCAAATGTGTATCTTAGTCCATAATCAATACAAATACAGTATAGGCAAGGGTAAGGAGGGGAAGCAACGCACCAGGGAGGTACTTGTGAAAGTGAGCTAGAGATCCTGCACCTTACTATGTTTCGGGGTCTGTATTACGTATACCAACCTCAGTACGGGCCAAATCAGGTACCCGAGGATTTCACGGGAAGCTCCACGGCTGAAGATGTGCCGGATCAATTGGAAATTCCCTGAACCGCACTGCAGAGATGCTGTGAATATGGAGGTTTGATTTGTCTTTTGTTTATTCATCAATTTTCATCGAGGACCGAATATACTGCGAGTATCTAGAGCAATTTAAGAGGGACCGAATAACGTAGTCCCCAAACGACGAATTGACTTCCCGCCGCACCGCGTCAGATAATCCATGATCCAAGGACCAATCGTCGGCTTGGAACGGAGGGGCTCCGGTGGACCCCGCAAGAGGATAACATTTTGATTCAGAAAATATCAAATGTGTTGAAGATTCTGCGGTTAAAACGGATGCTATGACAAATGTGATCCATACCCCACTAACTACCCATGGATGGACGTTAGGTATTCAATGTACCGAAGAAGTGTCAGTGAGTAGTCGCCCAAGCTGAAGGTATTAGCACGTTCAGTCTGACGATTACGTAGTGTCTTGAATTAATTGCTAGTCTGACAGGCAACGGTTGTCAAGTACCTAGAACGTACAAATACAAAGTACTTGCTGTAATTCGTCCATTGGTCGGATCGTGGGCCCTCATTCCAGGCCATTAAGCCTGGAAGGACCCTGAGCAGATGGGTGATGCCGGAAAATCCATCCCTGGCACTACGATTGGATCATTTGTCGTCTGAGGCTCCTATTGCAGATTTTGAGAACTGGCCTGACATATTCATTATATACCTAGCTTTGGCAAGGCGACAAAGCCCATTGTATGTTCTGTACTGTATACTTTACTGTATACCTTGGGCTTGAACCAGGATATAGAGGAAAAGCAGCCCGAGCAATGGCCGAGTGTATTGTCATTTGGGTAATAATGGTAACCAATGGTAACAAGCCAGTCCATGGAGAACCGCTAGTCCGAAAGAGGCAAGATAATTTCGCAGTCCATTCATATTGTGATTTCATTCTGCCACCTTCAGAGCACCTTGAGGGGCATTGTGTAGCAGAGGAGGATCGAGATCGTTTGTAGTACAGTCCTTGTAAATTACCGCGGATATCATCTTCGATGTGGTGTAAATTTGTGCGTACGGCACCGAGGGATTACTCCGCTGGGCTCCATCCACTATACTAAAGAGATTTTTTTTCCCTCTTATGCGAAATTCCACAATACCTACCTGGGGTACACAGAAAGCGTACGCATTTTCCCTAACAATTTTCCTTGGGTCAAAAAATCCAATACCTTGTGTAAGGTAAGAAAAAAAGCCCCCGCTACCATTTTGCCCTTATTACCCAAATAATTTTGCGTTCTTGCTCTTACCCTTCACCATCTCCCCTCTCACCTCCACCCCTCCCCCCCCCTCGGGTGTTTGTTCCTCGCTTTCCATTCCTCCCTTGTTTTTATTTTGAGTCTTCACTCGGGATTTTGTGATCTTGTGAAAGACCCGAGTCATTGCTTCCGACTCCCCGGAACCTCCCCCTCTCGCGATTTGTGACAATCTCGAAATTCTTTCCGACCCTCACATCTCTCACTTAGTGGATTTTGAACTCGTCGCACACGTGTTATTCGCGCCGACCTCGTGTTACGAATCTCAACGACGGTTCAATTCTGATCCAGAAGTCGAACTGAACATCCGCTTCCTTTGTCATCCCTGTGCATTTGCCTGATCTCGTCAACTTGAGCTCGGGACTGAATCGACTGATCTTTCTGAGATCGAACCGAGGTGGAAACATCCAGAGCATCCGAAAAAAGTTGCTGTGACTTCCTTCCCTGCGAACCGACATCCCGCCGATGCGATTTGCGATTTAGACGATCCAAACACACAGACAAACAAGCCGCATTCCTGTCAATAACATCTTCAAGCTGTGCCTGAAGATTCGCATATTTTCGGTTATACCGTGTGAGAACGATTCTTAAGAAACGAAGAACCGTCCTTGAGTGGGGTCACAAAAAGGTGGAATCCATCTTTTCTCTTCTGTTCTGAAACGGTGCCGGAGTCATCTCGCGCGTGGGCGTTGATTTGAGTTCTCCAGGTTCCCTACAGGAAATACCTGTTTTGCAGTAGAATCCTCTGCGACGCAGATCGAATTCTCACAATATCCAATTTAGCGAGTTTTTGTCGGATTGAGCTACATTGAGCTTCATACCCAAGAAAATGCCTACATTCAGCTACGCGCAAGCCGCAAAGGGGGCGTCTGAGACCCCAGTGCCCGCTAAGCCGGTATCCACAGAGCCCGAAAAGACCGAGACCAAGCCGGTAGAGCAGACCAACAATGTTGTCACGGAGTCGGTAGCTGCGACTTCGGAGATCGAAACATCACAGGAGACTGAGAAGGCCACAACAAGCGTTGATGAGGATGCCGAATTCACCACTGTGACCAACAAGCATGCAAACAGATCGAAGGCTGTTCACTCCAGGACATCATCCCCGAGCGTCCGGTCCACGGCAGCACACTCCAAAGATGGTGAATCATCAAATACCCCGAACGGAACCCAAGAAGCTTCTGAAAAGCAAGGGTCCGACAAGGCCGAGAAGGCCGGTAATGATACTGAGGAACAGAAGGAGAAGTCTGGGAAATCCGAGAAGTCTGAGAAGACTGAGAAGTCCGAAAAATCCGAAAAGGCCGAGAAGAACACCCCACCAAAGGAGTTGAAGGCCGCTCCTCTTCCCTCAGTGAACATCTGGCTGCAACGGAAGGAGGCTCAAGAGGCCAAGGCCAAGACTACCCCAGCTCCTACTGCTGGCAAGGCCTCCACCGGAAAGGCCACCGAAGAAAACCAGCAGGATTCGCCCAAGACCAACTCCAAGAAGAAGGGTACAGATGGCCCGCAAGAAGGTGCCAAAGGAGGCAAGAAGGCCGATGGTGCCAAGGGCCGGGATGGTGCTTTGCCCCCAGTCGAAGATGCCTCATCATGGCCTACACCAGAGGTTGCTATTGGCGAAGATAAGAAGAAGGCTCAGGAGAAGACAGATAAGCCCGAGAAGGCAGAGAAGAGCCCGGTTATGCGTGCTCACGGCAAGGAGAAGTGGATGCCTGTTGACTATGTTCCCACTGCCGTGTTCAACACTCCCCTCCCTTCCGCTGGCCGGGGAGGTCGGAGAGCCCCTCGCGGCGGACGGGATGGTGGTCGTGGTGGATCCCATGCAACCGCTGCCGGTGAAAAGGCCGCTTCAGGTCAGCCTGCCCCTACCTCCGTGGGCAAGCAAGCATCCGGAGAACGTGGGCGGAACGAAGCGGGCACTGGCCGTGCTGTTTCCCTTCCTGCACAGACCAGACGTTCTACCAGCTCTGACGTGACCAACTCTGAGGGTCGCAAGGCTCAAGCCGAGCGCAACAACCGTCCACAGCGCGGTACTGAAGATGCTGCTGCCTCGAATGGCAAGCAGACCAACGGTGGTGACAACACCGCCCGGTCCCAACGGGATGGCAAGCAGTCCCATCGAAACGGCGACGGCCGTAATGCCAAGGGTGGTAACCTGGCCGTTGAATCTCAAGCTGCAGCTCGTGCTAACGACCGTCGATTTGACTCTGGCTCCAAGTCGGCTGACATAAACCGTGAGGCAGGTGCCAATGGCTTCCAGGACTTCCGGGAACGCGGTGACTCTCGTGCCGAGCGAGGAGGCCGTGGAGCCAACCGTGGACGTGGAGGTGCTTACTCTGGATACCCTGGCCAGAACGGCCAGTTTGGCATGGGAAACAACTTTGCTTCCAAGAACTTCGGTTTCAATGATCGCCAACGGTCCCAGCACGGTGTTACCAATGGCTCACAGCAGAACAACCGGATGTCTTTGAGATCGCCTTCTTTGACAGGATCTGCAAACCCCTACGGCGTTTATCCCTTCCCGTCAGAGATCAACACCATGTACCCCTACCAGGCGGTTAACCCCGGCCCTATGAGCGCAGTTCCTTACCAGCAGTACATGGAGCCCTACTCGCTCATGAACATGCTGTCTATGCAGCTGGAGTACTACTTCTCGGTTGATAATATGTGCAAAGACATGTTCCTCCGTTCCCAGATGGATTCCCAAGGTTTTACCCCTCTAAGTGTTATTGCCACCTTCAAACGTGTAAAGTCTTTGACCGAAGACTTCGAACTCCTGCGTCATGTCTCTCGCCAACTCCGCAATGTGGAGTTCCAGACTGGTGAAGATGGTGTGGACCGTTTACGTCCTCGCGAGAACTGGTCCCAGTGGGTGCTTGCCGGTGCCGCCCCGGCGCAACCTGAAAAGAACGACGAGAACGCCCCTATCAATAACCACGTCGATGTTGCACTAAATGGTTCTGTCCACTCTGGATCACATGGATCACAACAGTTCCTTTCTAATGGCACAGCTTCCCACAACACCCGCACACATCTTTCTTCCAACGCCCCGGAGTTCATGCCATCGGCACAAAATGAAGTCGCCACTGTAGGAGCCCCCCGGATTTCTCTTATTACCCCCTATCTCGTTCCGGATCAGGATCCCCCTTTTATATGGCAACAAATTTTGACAAGGCATTTATTGACGAATTTCGATCAGCGCTCGGAATAGCTTCGCACAAAATGACCCCACCTTCTTCTCCCCTGGGAGCGGCGGCACAACTGGCTGGGTATGCCTGAATTCTGCCACCCTATCTTTGAGTTTTGTATGGCAGCTGACAGTCTCCTTTTTTCCCATACAGTAGTTCTGATCAAGTGCAGAAGCAACGTCATTCGACCAACTTTCTTGCTCGCCAAACTACCAAGCTGCCACATAAGCAAAACCGCCAAAAGCGTCCGTCATTCCAGTGGAAAGGAAAGAGCCATTCAAAGCAGAAGTACGCTGATGTCAACAAATCATTCGAAATGCTTTTACATGACGAGGTTGGAGGTCCGGAACAACAAGTCTTGGACAACACAAACATCAGTTTTGCTGGTTACCAATACTGGTTGGACTGTTTGATGCAGGAATTCAATCTGCAAATGTACAATGAATTTAGGCGTCAAGCCCTTGATGATCTTTTTACACGACACACAGACGATGGCTTCACACAGCTCATGAAATTTTATCGCTTTGCTCTCACCAATCCATTTCCTATACCCGATCGGATTCTTTGGGACCTGGTCGGTCTGTGCCGAGATGAGGCTTTTAAACCTCGTGATATGATCTTCAATCTTATTCAAACTGTTGCCAGTGACCAACAGAGTGAGAAGTTTCATAACTCTGCTCTGATTCGCAAACATTTCACCAAGGCATTTGGCAATCAGTGGAAATGGATTGGGAGACAACTATTTCGTTGAACTCCATCGTCACCCGCTTTTGAATACGTTTCTTGGGATCTTCTCTCCTCTTGTTTCTTTTCTTTTCTTTTCTTTTCTTTCTTTCTTTCTTTCTTTTTTTTTTTTTTTTTTTTCCCTGCTTTCCAAAATCATGAACAGCATAGTTGTGTCCCCAGGGGGTTTGCATGCATCGTCAACTACCTTTTTTTTTTCTAAGTGCCTAAAGGTCACATTCTCATCGCAGCATTACGGCCTTATTCTTGTCCTTCCACTGCGTTTCACACCGGATTTGTTTTTCGCTATTGTTTCCCCAATGCTTCTGCGTTTTCCGTCATGGGCTTTATCCTCAAAACGTTTCGGAGTCCTGGCATGCATGATCTTCCGGGCGATATCCCCTTTTCCCCTTTTCGATGCCTGATTCCATTGTGTCTCAGTCCCAAAAAATTACCTTTTTTTTTTTTTTTTTTAAAAAAAAAAACCCCTTTTTTATTCCCTTTCACACTCTTCTGATCATAGAGATTTCGTGTTACCTCTTTCTGTGAAGTTGTTGTACTTCTTCTATCCTTATGTGATCGAAGTGTCTGCTGTCCCGCCATGACGCTCAGATCTTAGCGAGTTCTCAAGGACATCAGCATGGCGCAGCAGCTGAGAGCAAAGCAATGGTCGAGGCCAATAATGAAAAAAAAAGTATTGTATGATGTCATTTATCTTCTCACTGCGATGTGGACGTTCCTCCGACTGCATTTATCCATGAGGGTTTCTGTAAAGAGACTTTTTTCCGTCGCGTTTATTTTGGGTTATGTCCTTTGCAGGAACTCCCGAGAGAGCATTACGAGTTAGCATTTTCTGGACCCAGGGGCGTTGTTCTAGGAGTTGCAGCTTTGGCTGCTTGTGTCGGCACACTTTGTTCATAAATCAGGTTTCATAGGGTGGTTTTTTTCCCCTGGGAATATGACACTATTGCAGTGCATAACATGAAATGCTTTCTCCTGGGAAAATGGCTTGTCGGATATCTATATCAAATTCAGTTTTTTAAACAACAGCCTGCTATGGCAAAAGGGCTTGAACCCCGTGCAAAAGCAATATTCGTATAGAGTGTTCGTCAACCTATCACAGCTGAGTCAATGCGGAGAACACCCATGTTGCCTCAGGCAGCAAGCCCTCTCAACCTTTGTTCCGAGCTCATAACTAGCTTACTCCTCCACTCTCCCTCCGATCCCCACACATACACCCCCAATCTCTCAAAATGGAGGGTGCATCCCGCCAAACATCAAGACTATTACGGTCCCGAGGTAACCTGCTGCTGCAGCTTCGCCGTCTTCCCCGACCGGCCACCCGGACAGCCCTATCTACGATACAATGCCGCGCGCTCTCAAATTCGAGCCGCAAGCTCGCCCCAGAGTCCCTTTTCAGCCAATTTGGAGGTAGCTCTGCGGCTTCGCACAACCCATCAGGGGGCCCAACCACTTACTTTACGAACCGACCAACCCTCCCCGCAAACACGATCGTACGATTCGTGCCCCAGCAGACGGCATGGATTGTGGAACGGATGGGAAAGTTCCACCGGATTCTAGAGCCCGGTCTTGCTATTCTGTTTCCATTCCTGGATCGCATTGCATACGTCAAGAGCTTGAAGGAGTCGGCGTTGGAGATACCCAGCCAGAATGCCATTACCGCGGATAATGTCACATTGGAGCTGGATGGCGTGTTATATACCCGAGTGTTTGATGCATACAAGGCCAGGTATGATACTGTTACCTGATTGAAGTGAGCTCAAATTTCTAACATATTGAGACTTTAGCTACGGTGTGGAAGATGCAGAGTACGCCATCTCTCAACTCGCGCAGACGACCATGCGATCCGAAATCGGCCAGTTGACCCTGGACCATGTCCTAAAGGAGCGCGCCACACTCAACACGAACATCACACAAGCGATCAATGAAGCTGCACAGGACTGGGGTGTTGTGTGTCTGAGATACGAGATACGAGATATTCATGCGCCCGACGGTGTCGTAGCAGCCATGCACCGCCAAGTCACCGCGGAGCGATCCAAGCGAGCGGAGATCCTGGATTCTGAGGGTCAGCGACAGAGTGCGATCAACATTGCCGAGGGACGCAAGCAATCCGTTATCCTGGCGTCTGAGGCTTTGCGCGCTGAGCAGATTAATCTGGCGGCTGGTGAAGCTGAGGCTATCCAGTTGAAGGCGGATGCCACAGCACGTGGAATTGAGGCCGTTGCGAAGGCCATGCAAGATGGTCAGGAGCATGCCCATGGTGCTGTTAGCCTGCGGGTTGCCGAGAAATATGTTGAAGCTTTCTCCAACCTGGCTAAGGAGGGTACCTCCGTTGTTGTTCCAGGTAACGTTGGCGACCTGGGCGGTATGATTGCCAGTGCTATGGCTGTCTACGGCAATGTCAGCAAGAGCCAGGCCAAGAGCATTGCTGCCAAGACACTTGGTGCTCAGGAGTCAGAGATCAATACTACTCCGAATACCGAGAATGCTGCGACCAGCGATTTGGTGGAGGATGAGTTTGAGGCCGAGGAGTCGAAGGAGACTGACCCTAACAATGAGGTCGCACGCAGTGTATTGGAGTCATTTTCCGAGGCTAGCCAGAAGGTTAAGCACTGAGATCGATGAGCTACGTCCGATGTGTAGGAGCTGAGTTTTCTTGGAGTCCTTTTGCATCTTGATCCGACAGAGCCTTCGGTACTTCGCCGATCTGTCTATTTGTACCACTTACGCCTCCCCCTTTATTGTTTTTATCTTTTTCTTTTCCTCATTTCCATGTGTGTTCTGCTTTTGCTTGGTTCTACAGCATTTCTTCAGGAGTCAGAAAAGGTACCAGCTCTTGCTATGCGGGATTCGAATTGACTCGGTATTTTTACGTACATAAGGCACCGCGGGGCATTGGGACTAAGAGCACAAGGGAGAAGGAATGAACCAGAAAAGAAGACAAAGCCTGTATGATAGTGTGTAGCAACAATCATCAGAATCAGTACACTGAAAATTTGGAATTATTGTTGTAAATGTGATCCATATACTATTTTGGGGCTGGTAAGTATTAAATGCTTAACGCGAAAAGGGGAGCTCGGGCCACAAAATCTGGAGATCGCGACTTTTCGGTTTCGCGCCCTGATCAGCAACCTCCCTTTGTATCTCGCAACGCCCAACTTTCTCTACCCCCATCATCCACCCTCGGCTTCTCAGCGGAATCAATTATTAAATCCCCGCGAAGCTGTACAGGGAACTTCCAAGGGGTGATTTCTGCGATGTCCTCTACGATACACACTTGACCCTCCATCTGATCACTACTTCCAGATTCGCCCTTCCTATCGTCAGCCCTCCTTCCGCTGTGATTGTACCAACCTAGAGTACACCAGAGCCAATACGATACACTTCAAGGTTTCATTTCTGCGTTGCATAGGGGTGTGGCGCACTCCGCCTCGGTTGCGCAATGCATATTATCAAGCCAGTTTGGCTCACACATGGAGGTACGGATATCTGTTATGGCTTTGTTCCCATGTTTATCCTGCCTGAGAACCGAGCGCTGGATCTTGGAGTCTCTCAAATAAACCGGGACTTCTACTGTTTGAAACGAATAGTTATGCTAATTATTGGTCGATTCGCATTTAGGTGAAAGGAAAGATTTCGAGGTTTACAGTTGTGACGTCTCGCCGGATGGGAAGAGATTGGTGACTGCCGCAGGAGGTGAGAATTATTCGACATGCACATACCAGGGCTGCCATGAGGAGTGTAGAATAGAGCCCGCGTTGCTGGAATCGCCGAAAGATTGTCGCTAACACCGAGCTTCTGTGTTGCAGATGGCTATGTGCGGATCTGGTCTACCGAGGCCATCTACAATACCGGCAATCCGGAATTCGCGAGTAAGCCGAAGCAGCTTGCTTCGATGAGCAACCACTCCGGCACGATTCATACTGTTCGTTTCTCTCCGAATGGGAAATACCTGGCATCAGGGGCAGACGATAAGATTGTTTGCGTTTATACGCTGGATGCCAACCCACCCACCCACGGTTCTACGTTCGGTAGGTCTTATTCTAGGTATAAAAGTAGGGGGAGTGGGTACTGATAATTTTGAAACCTGTACAGGGTCGGACGAAGCACCGCCTGTAGAGAATTGGCGCACTATCCGGCGATTAATCGGCCACGACAACGATGTACAGGATCTGGGGTGGTCGTATGATTCGTCTATCCTTGTCTCTGTTGGGCTGGACTCGAAGGTGGTAGTCTGGTCTGGTCATACATTCGAGAAACTGAAGACAATCGCTGTGCACCAGAGTCACGTCAAGGGCATCACATTCGACCCCGCAAACAAGTACTTTGCTACTGCTAGCGATGACCGTACTGTTCGCATCTTCCGATTTACTTCCCCTGCGCCCAACTCGACGTCTCACGATCAGATGAACAATTTCGTTTTGGAACAGACCATCTCTGCCCCCTTCGCTAACTCTCCTTTAACTGCCTATTTTCGACGGTGCTCATGGTCCCCTGATGGTATGCATATCGCTGCCGCAAACGCGGTAAATGGACCTGTTAGTTCAGTGGCTATTGTTAATCGTGGCTCATGGGATGGCGATATCAACCTCATCGGCCACGAAGCACCAGTTGAGGTGTGCTCATTTTCTCCGCGGTTGTACTCGCGGGAGCCGATACAGAAGCAGCCGGCTGAGAACCATGCGGGGCAACACCATATCACCGTCATTGCCTGCGCAGGTGCAGACAAGTCCCTCAGTGTTTGGATCACAAGCAACGCTCGTCCTATTGTGGTGGCCCAAGAGATGGCAGCAAAGTCCATTTCAGATCTGGCCTGGAGCCCGGATGGAAAGTGTCTATATGCCACTGCGCTAGATGGCACCATTGTGGCGGTCCGGTTCGAGGAAGGAGAGCTGGGTTACGCTGTTGAAATGGAAGAGAATGAGAAGTCTTTGACCAAGTTTGGAACGAACCGCAAGGGTGCCGGTATCACAGAGACCACGGATGCCTTGCTACTCGAGGAGAAGAGCAAAGCTGGTGAAATCAAGGGTGTTGAGGGTCGTATGGGTGCACTTATGGGTGACGGTGCAGAGCCTGCTGTCAACGGAGGGTCTGCGCCGCAGCCATCGAATGGCACAACCCCTGCAAGAGCCTCGTCGCCAAATCCAGAGCCCGCGAAGACGCAGACAAATGGAACAGCATCAACATCTGCTGCTACTGAAGCTGAGAAACCTGATCCATACCTGGCCAAGCTGGAAAGACTCAAGCAACGCCCGACATATACTAAAGAAGGAAAGAAGCGTATTGCCCCCCTTCTTGTTTCTGGAGCAGGAGCCGGTGAGTCTTCTTTGCCACAAGCTCGTTTGATGGCTTCTGTGAGTAGCCAGGCCAAATCCGATGCGCCAGCATCCATTGTTGATCTATCAAAACCGTTTGATGGGCTACCAAAGGGTGGCTTGACAGCTTTACTTCTTGGAAATAAACGCAAACTAGCCCAACTAGAGGGCGACGAGGAGGGGCAAGTCGAAAAGCGCGTGGCTGCGGCGAGCCAAAACGGTGCGACACCCATTATGGCCAACACACCTGATGGGCTTCTCCCAGCTCAGATACAGCCAGCAGTGGCAGGTCAACAGCCTACTCCGGAATTCATTAGGCCTGCTGTTACAAATCCTTGCATGGCCGTAAGCCAGCTGCGGCTTGCAGTTCCTAAGATCCGAAGTCACATTCTTCGTGCACTAGATTTGACAGGGAAACCTACTGAGCCGCCAGCCCCTGGCGGAGGAGATTCGAGCACCAAGTCTAACGTGGATGTTGTTTTTGAGGCCCGGAATCCCTCTCCAGCCAGTTTGACCGGTCGTGCTGTGGATCGGGAACCAGTGCGCCTTACACTCTTCCGCGGTGAGCACCCCTTATGGCAAGACTTCCTCCCCAAGTCTGTATTGCTAGTTACTGGCAATCAAAGCATGTGGGCAGCAGCCTGCGAGGATGGCTCGGTCTACATCTGGACCCCCGCTGGTCGTCGCTTAGTGAGTGCTTTGGTCCTGGAGGCGCAACCCGTCATTCTGGAATGCAACGGGCCATGGATTCTATGCATCTCTTCCGTGGGTATGTGCTATGTTTGGAACGTAAAACACCTCTCTTCTCCACACCCTCCTGTCTCTCTACAACCCGTTCTTGATGCCGCTATCTATGTCATGGGCGCCAATCCCACGGTTGCCCCAGCTGTCACCGACGCACGGATTAACTCAGAAGGCCGAATTGTCGTATCTCTGACCAATGGAGAGGGATACTCCTACTCGCCAACCATGTACACATGGCAGCGTGTCTCAGAAGCCTGGTGGGCTGTCGGAAGTCAATACTGGAATTCGACAGAGGCACCTGTGGGTAACCTGCAAGCAAGAGACGCACAGCAGGACACAAAGGATGCCAAGGCTGCAGTATCAGCTGGCATCATTCCCTTCCTGGAGCGCAACACCACAAATGAGACCCTGCTTCGTGGCCGTGCATACTTCTTACAACGGCTCATTAAAGTTCTTCTTTCCCGTGAAGGCTATGAGACCTTCGAGTCTAGCGTGTCAATTGCTCACCTTGAGAACCGCATGGCTGCTGCCCTGTCTCTGGGTGCAAAGGAAGAATTCCGCTTATACTTGAATATGTATGCCAAGCGCATCGGTGCGGAGGGCTTGAAAATGAAAGTCGAAGAATTGCTCAAGGGATTGATTGGTGGCTTATTCGATGACGAAGAGGGTTCTGATACCGTGTCAAAGTTACAGAGCAACGAGCGCGAGGGTCGCAATTGGCGCGAAGGATCGGAAAACCTTTGTGGTTGGCCACGGGAGACTTTGCTGAAGGAGGTGATTCTTGCTCTTGGTATGTTCCCTAAAAATTCATTCTTATTTTGGTCTCATTGCATTCTACTGGATTTCACCATACTAACCGATGTTCTCCAGGCAAATATCGGGAACTTCAGCGCGTGACTGTTCCATACGCCAAATTACTGGATATGGTTGACACCACAGACCCTGACGCGATGGACCTATGACGAGCCTGATCTCTAGCTTTTGTTGCCTCTTCTTTTTCTGGCGTTATCTACATGTGCTTGGGATGGGCACGGGGGGTTTTTTGTTTCTGCTTTATTTTTACCCTGATTCTTCGAGATTTCGATATCCTGGAAAGGGCGAGAAGATACAAGGGGGGTTGTATTTGTATTATATTCGATGCACGAAACTCGCAAAAGCATTCTGCATTCTCCCTTAGGGTTAATCGGTTCTTTCTCTACGGTAACCTCTATACTTCCACAGTAGTGACGTCAAGGGCGCAGGGCTTCACGTGAGCGGTGTGTATTGCAGGCAGAAAACTGTGATGACATGTTTCCCCTTTGCTACTGAAGTTGCAAGCTATCAGGACTACAGCTCACTCTCCTTTATTCCTTCTTTTGTGTCTCCGATATCAATCTCAATTGATTTCTTGCCCGCTGTTTGGTGGGTGCCGCCATAACGTCTCTCCTCAATTCCTCCGTTCTCTTCTTTGGTATCGTCGACCGATCCGCAGCTGGTCCTGCTTTCACCGCGCGCTATCCTTGCCGCTTCCGCCTTGGTCCATCCCCCCACCTTCCACCTCCCAAGGTCTTTTGTCGTTTCTACTCCAAGAAGAAATCCAATAAAATGCCTCCCAAGAAGGCCCAAGTTCAAGAGAAGGTCCTCCTGGGCCGTCCTGGAAACAACTTGAAGAGCGGTATCGTATGTGAGCAATGACCCCACTCTGCTGTTTTTTTTCCGCGGTTTTTTTCGCACAGCACAGTCCACTTTTTTATTTCCACACAAACTATTTAAACCTCCCCCTTTCCCCTTCCCTCCTGCTCCTCCATTTATTTTCTTTCCACATCCCAACTCAAAATGATCCTCTTGAATACATGATTCAGTGGAGCTTGGGCTACACAGATACTTACACATTATGATATAGGTTGGTCTTGCAAACGTCGGCAAGTCGACGCTCTTCCAGTCCATCACCAAGTCCTCCCTTGGTAACCCTGCAAACTTCCCCTATGCCACAATCGATCCCGAGGAGGCCCGTGTCATTGTTCCCGATGAGCGGTTCGACTGGTTGTGTGAGCACTACAAGCCCAAGTCCATTGTGCCCGCCAACTTGACCGTGTACGATATTGCCGGTCTGACCCGTGGTGCTTCGACTGGTGCTGGTCTGGGTAACTCTTTCTTGTCGCACATTCGTGCCGTCGATGCCATCTTCCAGGTGGTGCGATGCTTCGACGATGCTGAAATTATTCACGTCGAGGGCGATGTCAACCCCGTCCGCGATTTGGAGATTATCAGTGATGAGCTGCGCGTCAAGGATATCGAGTTCGTCGAGAAGGCGCTCGAGGCTCTTGGCAAGCAGACTCGCCGTGGTGGCCAGTCGTTGGAGATGAAGAAGTTGAAGGAAGAGGAGGCTACTGTTGGCAAGGTCCTGCAGTTCCTCAAGGATGGTAATGATATCCGCAACGGTGACTGGAGCCCCAAGGAGGTACGTTCTTATATCCTTATCTCTATCCTATGCGCTCTTCCCTCTTCCCCAATTGGACTCCATCATATGATGAATAAGAGCATAGCTCGAATATAACCCAGCTCGTCGAAAATGTCCCGCATTTATATCACGTTGAGGACATATTGAGATAAAAACCCTATCTGAAACATTTTGGAGTCCTTTTGTCTTATTCAGAAACCACTCCCAATCATTTGAAATCAAATATACTGACTCAATTGATTACAGGTTGAGGCTATTAACCCTCTCTTCCTCCTGACTGCTAAGCCCTGTGTGTACCTGGTCAACCTGAGTGAGAAGGACTACATCCGCAAGAAGAACAAGTACCTCCCCCCTCTGTTCGAGTGGATCAAGAAGCACTCCGAGGGCTCCCCCATCTTGCCCATCTCTGCCTGCTTTGAGGAGCGTCTTGCCCTTATGGGTGACGATGCTGCCGCTGCTGAGGAGTGCAAGAAGCTGGGCACCCAGTCTGGCCTGCCCAAGGTCATCACTACCATGCGTACTGCTCTGAACCTGGGTAGCTTCTTCACCACCGGTACTGATGAGGTCCGCCAATGGACCATTCGTAAGGGCACCAAGGCTCCTTCCGCTGCTGGTGTTATCCACGGTGACTTTGAGAAGACCTTCATCCAGGCTATTGTGTACAACTACGCTGTCCTCAAGGAGCTTGGTGATGAAGCTGCCGTCAAGGCTGCGGGTAAGGTCATGACCAAGGGTAAGGACTACGTTGTTGAGGATGGTGATATCCTCCTCATCAAGGCTGGTGCTGCCAAGAGCTAGATACATATTTAAGTAGCTCAACGAATGACAAGTCTTGGACATAAAACTTTCCACATGTAACATCTTTCTGTACCCAGGATTCTTGCAAGTATCGTAGACCTTCAATTCTACCTTATCTTTTTTCCAAACCCAGTCGTCCCTCTAGGTATCATCACGTGACATCCCCGCGGATCCCACCTCGCCTTGATAGGATCCGATACACATCACCCCTCTCCAAGAAAAGCACCATCATGTTCAAGAAAGAGTGAGTAGACACTTTCAGCACCTTTATGACCCCTATAAATACACACGGAGCAGCACAAGCATAGCTTCCAGTCACCGACAGGAGTACAATGGACCGGATGCCAGGGTCGCAAAACCAGAAGCTCTACCAGCTCTCTGCGCAAGCAATACTTGAACCAAGCAGTGCATGAAGAGAGCGCCTTGACGAATCTGTCTTTGATGCTCCAATCACACAACCACCATCTCAGTTTTCAGACAATATATCACAGACAATTTATTAGAACAACAGTCAGCTAAAAATAATCATCTTACAGTATCCCGTCGACCAACCGCTCGAAGGTCAAGTCTTCAGTGCAGCGTGGCTTGCGCCAAAAGCTGTTGGAGACCTACCCCGGTTTTGAGCCATACATTGAAGAAATCCTGCCCAAGAAGGCATCTCTAGAGGCCGTCAAGCTGTATGTGCAACCATACAATCCCATCTTCTACTCATTGATACGAAGAAAAGCTGCCAAACCTCGCCAACACAAACTAACAAGAACCCACAGTCCCGACCGCGTTACTCTCTACACAATAGACTCAACCCCTCTCTTCTTCCAACCCTTCGACGGGCCCCCAATCCCCCACCTCAAGCTCGTCCACGCCTTCCCCTCCGCCCTCCCAACCATCCAAATCGACCGCGGTGCCATTCGCTTCGTGCTCTCCGGTGCCGCACTCATGGCTCCGGGACTGACATCGCCCGGTGGCTCGTTGCCGGACGCTGCGAACGCGCTCGAGGCTGGTTCTATCGTTGCTGTGAAGGCCGAGGGCAAGGAGGAGGTTTGTCTTGTTGGTGCGCTGAAGATGGGTACCGAGGAGATGAAGTCCAAGGGCAAGGGAGTTGTTATGGATGAGGGTCATTACTTGGGTGATGGACTGTGGAAACTGCAGTTGGATTAGATCTAAAGCTGGGGCTCGAAGAATCCGAGTCGATTTCACGGTGAATGTGTGGATGCGATGATGGTTTATGACTGTTAGTTTTGATTGGTGGTTGCATATACCTATGGTTTACTTTGTCTACAAGAGTTATGATGATCTCCAGGGATGATAAAAAGAAATCATGCAGTTTTTATGGATGAAATCAATATTTCCATATTATATTTTGGGAGAAAATTTGAAGGTTATGTACAGACAGATGGAAGTCTCAACACCAACACAAAACAAGAGTGAGATTTGAGTTTCAATCAAAACTCAAAGACCATCTTGACTATCAACAGAATGTGGATATTCATCCGAAGCATTCCCTTGGTTTGGCGACAATGATGAAGTCGGAGAAAGAGAGGACCACGATGGAGTCCTCACTGGAAGACTCAGCCCAAGCCCCTTCACTCCAGCTGCAGAGGCAGACCTTGATCCTAGCCCGGGATGAGTGCCATTCCGCAAGGGCCAAGATCGTAATCCTACACGGCCAATGGCACGTTGCAGCATCTCGCCTGACGCATCAAGCGCAATCAGGAACCGAGCGAGTTCGGCACAAAGTTCCCAGTCACCCTTTTGCGAGGCGAGGCCAATAAGGCGGACCACGTATTCCTCGATTCGGCCATCATGGCTCTGTTCCTCGTCTTCAAATGCTTGAAGTACGAGGAGGTACCCAACAGCTGTTTTGAGAGAGTCGAGTTTGAGGGCCTGTTCGAAAAGGTCTTTTGGCGGGGGTAGGTAGGTGAAGAGGGTACGCCAGGATCGGAGTTCTGTTTTCCGGGTGCACTGTACAACGATGTCGAGGTACTCCCGGGTGGGGAGGGATGCCTGGAGGAAGGCGATGACGGTTGGGAGGAGGGGCCCGTCTCGTGGAATTGGGTTGTTGGATTTGTTAGCGCGACTTTCGTTGTCTACTTCGTCATCGAGGACGTGGTGGAGAAGAATTTCTAGACCGTGTGCAAAGTATGATAGGTGCGAGAAGGGTTTGCATAAAGAGAGGGCTGCGGGAGTTCCGAGGTTCATCAAGCCGTATTGAAGGAAGTATGGGAGGAAGAGATGTGTCTGAACAGGATGGTTAGAAACATGTGTTCCAGATAGAAGAAAGGTTGAACATACTCGAATGGCAAATTTGAGAGTGGCAAAGGTAACATCTCGCCGTTGCATCAATTCGGATTCCACTCCTAGTACAATGCCCTTGTTCAATAGAACGGAGAGAGGGTAGAAGTCTAGGGGTATATTAAGCGGTGCCGGCACCGTCTCTTGCTGAAGAACGTCATGTACGTCATTCCAAGCCAGCAGGTCTTGACCGCGGAACATCCAAAGAGAGTCCCTAAGTGATAGGCTGCTGTGGGGTGGATTGAGTGCCATTTCAGCAGAAGGGCTCGCTGGTAGAGACTCATCGACTGGAGGCGCAAAGTTGAAGGAGAGCTGATCACGCATCAGGATGTAATATTCTACATCATGGGAGACGACCCGCATGTCATATTTGAGATCACCCGACTCAGTCACTGTCGGCTGCAGCAGAACAAGATTGCCATCGACCAGGAGGATCACAGATGCGACTTTGACATCTTGGGAAGGATCACCGTTGTCTGTTAAACATGAGCGTCCAGGTTATTCGTAAGCGGACATTGTGAACTTACGCATTTGTTCCTCGGGCAAGACCCAACTGATGGCCCGTACTCGGCTTGGAGCCCGCACAATTCCATTGAATGCAATCTGCCCCACAGGGACAAGGGTTATTTGCGGCTGTGAGGAGTTGATGATGTAGTGGTACAGAATGTTATCGTATGTGTACACCAGGAGGGAGTCCTCTCCAGATGGACCAATGAAAACCACAGGGGCTGGAAGATACTCGATGAACATGATCGAGTTGTTGTTCAACGCTGCCTCACGCGAGTAAAGACGTATCTGATAGATTCAGTCAGCATGGAAATCAATCCACTCCGTGAACAAAACATACCTCATATGACGATTCATCCCCCTCGACAGCAGCAATCAAGATATGTCCATACCAACACATTCCGCCTCGAACAGCAAATGAATTCTCCACCTTGGAATCCTCAAAGACCTTCCACCGGCCACTGTTTACGCTATAATGTGCCAGTCCCCTTCTACCAGCAATGGCCACATACCGTCCATCCTGAGATACGACGGTTGACCGGATAGGCCATTGTGAGTGAAGATATGCTGGTGGGTACTGAGCATGATGCCATAGCGAATCCTTGCCCGAGATAGTCATAAGGTCTGGCAAATCATGACCGCGGTATAAAATCAACTCAGTTCCAGTCTGTAGTAAGCCCCGGGCAAGATTGGCAGCAGAAAAGCAGCCCGTCAAGGCACTGCGAGCTGTCTCTAGAATCCAGAGATGCCGATCGTTCTGTCCTGACAGAATGATATCCGATCCACCACCTATCCAGCAGCCACTGGAAACACCGATCAGCCAATTCTCTCCATTGGACTTCGCTAATGAAGCGTCAACGGTAAAGCTACTGCCGCCAGGTTTCCCAAAGACACTCCATGTTGTCCAGCCATTTTCGTAGCCAGCAAAGAGACAGTATCCGTCCGGCGAATAGCTCATGAAGGTCAATGCCCCAGTGGTACAAGGTGTTGCTGGAAGCTGCAACTTTTGGGAAAGCGGCACATTTCCCGTGTAATCTTTGGCTGTGTATACCAAAATATCGCCATTCGTGCAGCTGACTGTCAGAAGGGAAAAACGGGCATTGACTGCCACTTTGACCGCCTTCTCGCCATCTTCTCTAGGGTCATGGAAACAGTGTCCTTGGAACAGCTTTTTCGGAGCTTCGGGATCTTGTTGAGCCTCCGTCACTCGTTGCACGGCATACGCTTGACCAGTACTTGTAAGCCAAATCATGACATTCATGGCACGATCATAAACCATATCCGCAATAGACACATTTTTGGGAATACCCAGAATGCGGCTCAACATTTCCGATGTAGTTTGGGTCCCACTTGCCTCCGGTGTCCATCGGATGCACTGTAGCGCCGGTGGTTTCACAGTGGCAACAACCAGCTCCTGATCCAGCGCCAGCGCCTTGACAATCCCAGACTCGATCTTGATTGCCATTCGAAATCTAATACTAATATCTCCCACCACATTGGATTCCTCAACGGCCGAGAAGTGCGTTAGTTGTTGGCGGCGCGGATGTGTCGAGTGGTCGAAGCGTTGTCGGTAGACTCGTGTCGCTGGGTCCGATGCAACTGCATATGTAAGAAGGTACCCGTGGAGTGTCTGGACGACCAATATGGTCGAATCCGGGTGCATTAAAAGTGCAACATTTGGTCCGTATGTTTTTAGAGAATATTTAGACCGCGCTATGGCCGCAACGACTGCCGTTGGCTAGATCACGCATTAGCAACCACGTTCAGAACGCAAAATTACCATGTCATGGAGAAACACACCCTAGTTTGCCACAGGGAAATTGAAGATTCTGTTAAGGTCGCAAACATATGACCAGACCGAGACACACATAGGCCATTGATAGCTTCATTCTCCCACTTCGGGATATCCTTTTCGGCAATCGATTCGGGCGTTGGCTCCTGGCTCTCCTCGACTATGGTTTCTTGACCACTTGTAATATCGTTGCTCTCCTCTATTGAGCTGCGCGGATCTGGCGAGGGTAGGGTATGTTGGCGCTCCCCATCAGATGAAATATCGGCGATGTCAGGGCCATTGACGGCGTAGACCCGGGGGACTCCATTGGGCCAGTACATGGCTCCAGGTCAGAAAAGGGGCGTTTATGACTGGCAATGAAGCTTATATGGAGTCATCTCGCCCCGGCAATAAACGCGATTGGAGGGAACCTTGGTTGTAAGATTAAGAAAAAGAAGATATTCGAATGCTTTAGATGACGGTTCCCCAAACATTCGATCCAACGGGGACGATAAGCGGCATCACGTGCGTGAAGCTCCCCGCATTGTTCTTGACACTTTTTTTTCTTCTCCTGAACTCAGTTGACGTATCCTTTATCCTAGTGAGCTATTGTACGGAATACCGTTATTATGGTGAGACCCGATATTCGATTTGGTTCCTGACCGTTTCGTCGGATTCATGCTAATGAAGCGATTTATAGGCCCCCACTGAAAGCAATAAGCGCCTGGCTCTGGCCATCATCGACTTCCTCGGCTCCAGCCTCAAAGATGGCACCTTGACCGCCGACGATACCGAGTCGATTGAGATCGCCCAGTCCTGCATCGCTGACACATTCAAGGTTGATCCGACCGACGAGGCCGCCGTGAAGGAGGCTGTTGGTGGACAGTCTCTAGCCAACATTTACAGCGTTTACGAGAAGCTGCGCAACAAGTCCACCCCTCAGGCCTCTAGCTCCAACGCCCAGGAGTCTCAGGATGATAAACCCAAGGCTGGTGCACCCACTGCCGAGTCTGACCGGTTGAAGTCCGAGGGCAATGCCCTTATGTCCCGCAAAGATTACCCCGGTGCTATCGAGCAGTACAGCAAGGCTTTGGAGATCGCCCCCGGTAACCCAATTTACCTATCTAACCGTGCCGCTGCCTACTCCGCCTCTAACCAGCATGAGAAGGCCGTCGAGGACGCCGAGCTGGCCGTTGCTGTCGACGCCAAGTACTCCAAGGCTTGGAGCCGTCTGGGTCTTGCCCGCTTCGATATGGGTGACTACCACGCCGCTAAGGAGGCTTACGAGAAGGGCATTGAGGCCGAGGGTAATGGTGGCAGCGAGGCCATGAAGCGTGGTCTGGAGACCTGCCAGCGTAAGATCGAGGAGACTAGCCGAGGTGCTGAGCCCCCCTCAGAGGAGCTGGATTCTGCCGCTGGTGCCTCCCGCGGTGCCGGTGGTATGCCCGACCTGTCCTCTCTCGCCAGCATGTTTGGTGGTGGCGGCGCCGGTGGTGGTGGCGGTATGCCCGACATGAGCTCCATTATGAGCAACCCCATGTTCGCTAGCATGGCGCAAAACCTCATGAGCAACCCCGATATGCTCGGTAACTTGATGAACAACCCCCGCCTTCGTCAAATGGCTGAGGGCTTCGGCCAAGGTGGTGGCATGCCCGACATGTCTAGCCTTATGAGTGACCCTAGCCTTGCGGAAATGTAAGTTGTCCCCGAAGTCTACAATTTGAAGTCTGTACATACTGATACCTGGTTTCTAGGGCCCGTAACATGATGGGTGGTGGTGCTGGGCGTGGTGCCGGTGCCGGCAACCAGTAAATCCTGGGTTGAAAGCTTTTCAAATTTGATGCATGACATGCAAAAGAGACACGATTTGATGTTATTGTGGCGAGCGTTTTTTTAGACGAACCATTCCTACTGTCATCTTCATTTCGCTTGGTATTCTTATACTCATAGAACGTACTTTAATACGCCTGTATGTGTTTGGGACGGCAAATTGAAAGTTTACAGCGTTGTTGAATAGACTTCCACCTGGCTATCTGGTCGACCTACCTACCATAGCCTCAAGAAATTTAAATTGCTTCCAGAGGTTGTATAGGCTGCCCATATGGACTCATAATGGAAGGTTGAGGACTTGGCCACATTGGAAGAGAACATGTGCTAGGTTCACTTGAAATGGTGGTCTCCTTTTGGCAGCCAATGCTTTCTAATTACTTAGCACGAAGAAAAAAATCAAGTTTAAATCAGATACATTCTCCGTAAATATATTTACACAGCTAAATGCAACCATGGTCCCCTATACATTCGCTCCGAATTTATCAAACGAATGCAAAGAAACCAACCGAAAACTCAATGACCGATAGAAACGGTCCAAATGCAGATCAGACAGTGTCGAGGGGAGAGTGAAAAATGCAAAGCACAAGACGCCGGGAAACACCTCAAGCCCAGATGCCACCGGACCAGCTCATGTTCAACGCGCAGCTGCAGTCCGAGTCTATGGAGAGGGAGGGATGTGTTTTGCTTTTCAGCCAGATCCGAGTAGGCTTGGAAAGAAACAATCGACAACCTGCAATTAACACAAAAACAAGTGGGAATGAAAAAAAGTGAACATTAATACATGAAAAGGAAACAGCCGATCAAATAGAGCAGCTGCAACCGTAAACAAGCGCCAGCTCCGCCTGGCCTGATATCAAAGTCATATTGTACAGTCGAGAGGAGGAGCAAAGATAAAAGAGGAGTCCAAGGGATAAATAATACAGTTTGTGTGGTGGCTGTATGCTGAAAGGGGAGAGACCAGTCTGTCTCCTTAAATATAGTCACGAGCAGCCTTCTGGAGCTCAATCAATCTCCAGCCCCGGGTCTCAGGATTGTTGACTTCCTCGGGGATGCGAGTCAGACCAATAGCGTAGGTCACGAGCTGGACCTTGTCCTCCATACCAGCAGCAAGCTTGCCAGTCTTCACGTTGCGGTAAACGTGGACTTCCTGGGCACGACAGGTAACAACGAACACGGGGATGTCACCGGGGTCCAACAGACGAGCGTGGGAGACATCAACGCCACGGACATCCAAGATACGACCATCCGAACGAAGACCAGCCGTGGTGTATTGCTTGGCAAGAGCAGCATAGACGGAAAACTGGGCATCAGAGAGCCACAGCTTCAAGGTGTCAATGTCACCCTTGACGTAGGCATCGAGGACCTCGGGAAGCATGTATTCACGCAGTTCACGGAGGAACTCTTCCATCTGGAAGTTCGGATCAATCTCACGGAATTTCTTGATGACCTGAGCAGTCTCATTCTCAGCAAAGAAGCCACCGATACGATCGGTAATGCTACGCGCAGTGCTGATTAGAGGGTTCTCAGACTCCTCATAAACATTCCTGACGTCGAAGAGCTTTTGCATCATGGGGTTGGAGTCACGGAAGGTGCGCCAAGATTCCTTCCAGGCGGCGTCTTTGTGAAGGGTAACGTTGGTACCGGCACTGATATGAGTTAGCAATCAATCAGACCCTATGGAAGTAACAGAAGCTTACTTGGGATCTTCAACGGCCTGTTCCACCTTGGCCGTTTTTCCAGCCTTGGCTTCCATCTCCTCACGACGCTTGCGACGTTCTTCCTTCTCAATCCATCCACCGTAGCGAGAGCTGCTGCCATCATCAATGGCATCCTTAACGCTCTTGTAAGCCTCTGTCTGACGCACGGGTCTGGTGGCCTTCTCAAGACCGGCACCAGTGGCGTTAACACCGAGACGAACACCCTTCACAACCGGAGTATTCCATGTCCAAGCCGCACCTTTTCCAATGACTTGACCAGTGGACTTCAAGGCGGCACCAGTGCGGGTGGTGGCAGCCCCAGATGCAGCCTTGTAGGCCTCACGAGCCCGCTTGATGTTCTCATTCTCGCTGAACTCATGCGCCGAAGAAGCGAGAGCCTTGGTGGATTCATTCCACTCCTTGGAAGCCTTGAACTCGGTCTGAAGAGTGTCACGGAACACTTGCCACGGAGACTTATCTCCATGGGGTGGTGGCGGCGGAGCATCTTCTTTCTTCTCCTTCTTCTCCCCCTCCTTAGACTCCTGGCCTTCGGATTCGGACTTGGTCTCCTCGCCCTTCTTCTCCTCCTTCTGTTGCTGTTGTTGGAAAAGGGAGTTGGCGACGTGGAAAGAACGGGTCAAGGGAAGAGCGGCAAACGGTGACACGAGCTGGGACACGGGAAGACGACTATTCTGAAGAGTGCTTCTTTGACTAGAAGACAATTTCAAAGTCTGAGCCGGCAGTGCCGAGTATGAAACGGCCCGAGAGCCCTGCGCGGCTTTGAGGATCGGAGCTTGAGACCGAATTGTGGCCGCGCGCGCGGCGGTAGACATCTTGGCTGAAATCATGCTCTAGGATTAAGGATAACAGAAAAGAATAATAGGAAAGAGGATCAAGAAGTAAGCCAAGTATCCAGCCCAGCCCGGATGTTCGGGGTAAAGTAATGAGGAGTGAGGGTTGAGACCGGGGAAGAAGGTGAGTAAGGGAAAAAGTCGAGATGCCAAGACTTCGAAAAACTTCCAATGTTTCCCTTTCCGCCTCTTGTCTCCGATCACGGCTGCGACTCCATCCCGGTCTGCCACGTTCACCGAGGCCAATTGCTTCATCTCAACGCCGGAAACTTTTACTCATAACCGAGGGCTGTATTAATTTGCGACTGTCACTTCCCCTACCTCCGTTGCGTGACCTATACCTGCCGACGCATCGGCATCTTGTTGCCATGATGAATTCTTTCTCGATGAACACACTCGCAAAGGCCCTGCCGTCAGTATGCCGGCAACCCCAGTCTCACGCCGCAAGCTTGCGCACTATCCGACCTTTATCCACCTCTTCGAATGTCCTCGCGAGCTTCCGGGACCGCACCCGATCGATGGAGAGCCAAATTCTGAACCGCGACGCAGAGGGTTCAAGTGAATCATCGCCACTGTCTGCCATCACCAAAATGATGCAGGGCGATAGCTCCTCGAGCTCTGCCTCCCGGGTTCGCTCCGACTACGCCAGACTGGCCGAAAGCCTTGAGGCCGACATGATGAAGAACCCCTACGCCGACCGTGCCCCTCCTCACCACCTCCACGTCTACTGTCACAAACACAATACAATGATCACTTTGACACGGCCCAACGGTAACCCACTCATGTCCTTGGGCTGTGGTAACATTGGTTTCCGCAAAGCTGGTCGTTCTGGCTTTGACCCTGCCTACCAGTTGTCGTCACACGTGATGTCTCAGATTGCCGAACGAGGATACCTGATGGACATTAAGCGACTTGAGATTGTTTACCGTGGCTTTGGAAAGGGTCGGGAGGCGTTCACCAAGGTTCTTCTTGGAAACGAGGGACGCAACATCCGTGGACTTGTGAGCCGAGTGACCGACTCGACTCGTGTTAAGTTCGGTGGTACTCGTAGCCGGAAGGTCCGCAGACTGGGCTAGGAGAAGCGACCGGGCCTTATCAGTTTCATTTGCAGGTCATCCATTAGGAAGACCCGGAGTTCCTGCGACTTGTTTTATCTCCGTGGAGGAGATATTGTATTGAAGATGAACTTGGCCTCGGAGGCCATATTCTTTGGGCATAGCTGTTTGCCGTATGATTCTATATACTGTACAATATCAATTAAATTCCTTTCCTATTTAAGAATTTGACGTATTGGGTTTAATCTTTCCACCTTTTTTCACTGAAAGTCTGGATGTCCCTGACTTACCAAACATGGTATAGCGCGCAATCAGCTCCCGCAGCGATCACGTTCTCGAACTTCTTTACTTCAAGTCTTCCCTGTTGATGGTTTCATGCGCATTCGGCTAATTCTTTCTGTCGTGCGCTTTTCTCGCGAATTGACTTTCAATCTCCTGTCCAGTCCTTTGTGGACGCACCGACGGCCAGCCCTCGGCTTCTCACGACCCCGGACTGTTGCCTGCATTCGAATGCGCCGGAGCTTCCCCGCGAAACGACCAACGCACAATCCTCCCAAGTTGGAGATTTGATCACGGCTTGATGATTGCTGGAGACTATCTGCTGGGCCGTCCAATACCGTTTGGATGCACCCTCTAAATCCTTTTCTCCGAGCCTTCTTCCGAAGCACTGTTCCGGGGCAGTGTATACCCGTGGAGAATCATGTGAGTAGCTGATGCGAGACCCCTCGGATCGACCCGGACTGGCTGACCCATGTCAATTTATTTGACAGGTGCTTCTTGTCCCTACGACGGAATGTCTAGTCGGCTCGCGGGACCGGGAGTCCAATTTGTACTACTCGGATTTGGTCGCGTCGGAGGAGTTTCTAGGGAGCCACGTATTGCGAATCCCGATCAACACAGGCTCAAAGGATGGAAAAGAGGACTCGAATGTGCGCGACAATAGAGGAAAAGCAAAACAGGTTACGACGTTCAATGGAAGGACGGTTATCATCAAGGAGAACTCGGTCTATAGCAACAAAGGTGGGGAACAATGAGCAATGAGCTGGTCTGCACAATACTGACTACTATATTGCTAGGCTTCAAATCTCTCACTCAAGCCCAACTTTTGTCCGATGCCTTATACTATACACCCTCGAGTGAGTCGCGACCATGGCTCATATACTACATCTCGCGCCCGTTGATCGGGACCTTTGATCCCGCCAGGATAGTTCCCGCTGCAGTGCCAGGGACCAACCCCAAAACAATCGAGGCGCCCCCTGCAGATAAGAAGACCCCAAATAGGCATTCAATTGGGACGCCGCAAAAGCAAGAAATCAAATCATTCGGCGAGCTATTGGCCAATTTTCCAATGATCGCAAGGCAGATGCAGCCTGGTCTAGAAAGACTGTTTCGAGAGTTTGGAAAAGAACTTGGAAAGCCGCTGCCACCACCACCTTCAAGGTCGCCTTCTGCTTCTGGTAGCGAAAATGAGCACAAATTATCTCGCGCCGAGACATTGATAGATGAGAGTTCATCTATCCGCAGTTGGTCATCTCGTCGTGGACGGCTCCCATTCAATTCGGAAGAGTATTTTGAGGACGACGAGGATCTTATGAGGCGGAGTTTGGAGACCGCCGTGACCGCCGCCATTGATCTCTTCCGGCTGGTCGACAAGCAGCAACTATCTCTTCTTGGTGCTACGACCGATCTCACTGGCCCATTGGTAGAGCGACTTATAGAGCGATATGTCGCTGAGCAAGTTCACCAGCCATTACTGTTCCCTCGTCTTTGCGCTTTTCGACAACCCGAAGATTCAGAGTTAGACTCCAGGATTCGACATATGGAAAGCATCGACGTGACTCAGGTTGGGATCACCGTTGAAGGAGGACGAGAAGGAAAAAGAGAACTGATCCGCCGGCTTGGGCGAGCTGTGGAGGAATTCAGAAAGATGGGCGAAGCCAGAAGTCCTCACGAAATGCTCAATACCCTGCTAGAGACGGTTAAAGTCATATCCTATCCGGGAAGCTATAGCCAACTGGATGGGCTCGGGTCTGAGAAAGGGCGATCTCCTATCACTATAAACGCGGATGTCTTGGTTTCATTGCTGCTGGTTGTTGTGATCAGATCTCAAATTCGTCATCTGCAAGCCCGTTTACTTTATATGCAACACTTTATTTACATCGACGATGTGGATAGTGGTGAGATGGGCTATGCGCTGAGCACGTTTGAGGCGGTTTTAATGTACTTGGTCACTGATTCGGCTGGTCTTCGTCGCGCAAGTGTGAGAAACCGACGATTATGGCAAGCTACCAAAGCCGGTCGAGTTTCGGACATGAAGAGCATCCTCGAGCCTAATGGGAACCACGATTCCACTGATGAAACTATTCCTCACGAGCCTGAGCGCAAGTCAGTCTTCTTTCAAACCGACAGCATTGAGGACCTCGAAGAGTCTCCCTTTGAGACATCTTCAATGTATAGCAACTCAGTGTGTACAAACGGCGAACCGTTCCCATCGCTTGAAGTTTCTTCTTCTGAAGCACCACCCCTATCGCATGTATTCCCCTTCCAGACTTGGGATGGGCCGTCGGCTTTAAGGGACCTCAATAGGCCTGTGAAAAAGGTGTCTATGGATGTTCGCAGTATGTCAGAGTCATCAGCTGTCTCATTCCTCTCCCGAACCACTACCATTGGATCAATGGCGAGCGGCATCGAGGGCGATAGCTCCATTGAAACGATGACCAAAACTCAGGATCCTGCTGGTGATTCGATACCCATGATGGCTGTGGGAAGACGTCAAACGGAAGCATTGAAGTATTTGCTGAGCCTAGAAGAATATTATCCTTTGGAGGATATACTCGAAGACACGAATGCTGATGGGACAACGTTACTCAACGCGGCTGTCCAGCTTGCACACAGCGAGATTGTTGATATTCTCTTGGATTTCCTGTTTAGCAAAACCGATGATAGTGTGGTTGCGATGTACCTGACCAAGTCTGACGTTCATGGACGAACCGTCGCCCATTATCTCTTTAGCACACCTTCTCTTCTGGCCCGGCTGGGTGGCCTTCTCCCCTGGCGACAAAAGGACAAGCATGGGCAAACGCCTCTATTTGCCCTTTGTCGGTCGTATGATCACCCCGAGTACAAGATCATGGTTCAGTCTGCCCTGACGGCAGCACAAAAGGCACAAGAAAATGGAAAGCCCTTGCAACTAGATGACCATGTCGATGCCAAGGGCAACACGCTTCTCCATATTGTGGGAGATCCTGAAATCACCACTCGGATCCTCCAGGAGAGCGATTGCGACCCTAATGCTACCAACGATAAGCGGTTTACACCACTTATGATGGCTAGCAAGTATGGGCGTGTGGATCAAGTCCGAATTCTTTTCTTGGATCCACGAGTCGATGTACATGTCAAGGAAGCCCGGGGATTGACGGCCGTCGAGCTTGCCAAAGACGACGAGGTACGGAATAGAATCGACGATCTGATTCTGTTATCCCATCCACCATCAACATTGGGTGACCCGTCGGGCCGTGTGACTACAGTGGTACGATCTTTCTTTGTTGAAGATGCAACGGTCCGATTTATCCTCAAATCTGGCGCACCACACGCACAAACATCAGATTCGGTAGCAACTTCTCGGCCAGGCTCGACGACATACACTGTCACCACGTGTCGTCGAAGCTTCCAAGATTTTGAAAATCTCGCTAAATGGCTCTCAGTGGAGCATCCCGCTTCCTATGTGCCGTCTCTGTCTGATTTCCGGAATCCGTTCCAGATTCACTCCAAACCATCTCGATCCGTGCTCCATGATCTACAGGAAAAGCTCGATCGTTTTCTGAAGACTCTTCTGACACATCCCACCTTCGCGACCCACGAGATGCTCTGGGAATTTTTCCTTGTGCCAGAAATGCAACCGGAGATGATGGCAGGTAGATCTCGCAGCAAGGCAGCGGCGTTGACTGAAACCATCGCTGATGACTTCCCGCCTATCTCGCTGGAGGGCATGCGCGACACAGAGCAGTTTGTATCCCATGCGCAAGACATGGTGCGCGGCGTACACGTTAACACGCGCAGCCTGATCCGGCGTGGGCATGCACTCCAGAACAGTACCTCGGACATGGCAGACGCTGTGTCTCTCTGCTCATCTGTCCTCTCCACTCTCCAAGAGCCTACGAATGCCCTCCCGCAATCCTACATCGAAGCCTTCACCCGTTACGGCATCTGTCTCTCCACTTCCAGTTCCGACTCCTCTCCACTCCTGCACTACCTTGCCGCACTCACAGCAATTGACAACACCACCGCCGCCATCCTCACATCCCTCTCCCGCCCTCTTTCTCTCATGTCAGATCTTACCTCCACAAACCGCAGCATTGCCCGCTCCCGCTCCTCTCTTATATCCTCTTCCCTCCCTCGCAAATTCAACATCAATCTCCCTGGCTTCGAAGAGTCACGACAGAAATCTGTCCGTGATCTCGAACAGAAGATCAGCGACGGCGAAGTCGAGTCAGCCCGTCTGGCGAGGGAAGTCTCGTGGAACAAAGACGTCGTCGTAGGCGAATTAGCCGGATGGACGACATGGCGCGAGAAAGTCGGTCGTGAGGCCATTCGCGCATTCGTCAAGAACTCACTCGTCCGCGAGAAAGAGCGCGGGAAACGCATGGAGCGATGCCTGCGTAGCGTGCGGGAAATGAAGTCATGATTTCTGATGAGCGTTCCTTGTTGAATACATTCTCATAGACTTGATTTCAACAGTTATCTCGCGCACCCAACTGCGTGTGTTTGAGTTATGCACATTTCATGATGGACATGTTCGGGGTTTCGTTCATTCTCTTGCCTTTGATATTTGCTTTTCTTGCTTTCCTTGGGCCTCGGATATTTTTTTTTCTTTTTTTTTTTTTTTTTTAACAATTGCTTTGATCGAATTTGAAGCTTGGATGCTAGCGTGGGTGGATGCTATACACTTTCTCATATCTTTACGTACACATGTCAATAGCTTGATAGCCTAACTGCTATATCACGATCATGAAATTCCACTGGAAAATTGTATTGATTAATGTATAAAGCTGCGGCGTATCATCTCCCGGTAAACAATATACAGGATCATTCCAAAGACAGTTTTGTCTTCAACCATACAGGTAAACCCAATTCCCCAATTACGCAAAGACCCTTGTCTTCCCCACAGCACCTGGATTCCACAGCTGTGGATATAACGACTGAAATACATGCTCATCAGAAAGAATCAACCTTCCGAAAACCGAAACAAGGACGGTTGAGTCGGCGAAATCGACAAAATCGAGGGTAGCTGTGAAGCCCTTCCGGAAACACTCCCAGAAGAATCAACAGGGGATTCGGGCGTGGGCATACTTTCCCACCGCGAATACTCCACCGGCTCAATGGCACGCGCAGAAGAGTACCTCGGACTGGAGACAGAAATTCGACTCGAAGCTCGGGACGCATTTGACAGGTTGGAACACACCAGCGAGCGAACAGGACTGATTGTAGTACTCCCACCACGTGGATGAGACACTACAGTCATCACGCTAGCAGATTCCGGCTGACAGTAAACTGGGTCCCGCTGTGTGATATCCGCGCCGGTGGATGACCTCGTCGATGCACTTCTTGTAGACCACATGGAAGATGGAGTAGTCGGAGCGGCTGTCGAAGCTCTAGGTAGACGTGAAACCGATGTGTGGACCGGTAATTGCGTAGAGCCAGATCCCGAGCCTGAACCCGAGCCATGGCCAGAGCCAGAGCCACTCGAAATCGACGGTGCTAATTCCGAGAGCAGCACCACGCTAGGCTTCGGTCCGTCTGTCGAGACCCTAGTCAAAGAGTCGAGTTTACTCAGACTCATCGCCGACGACGCGTCGTAGCTACTACGGTAGAGTTTTGAGGTAGGATTGCGTCGATCATACTCGTCGATGACAAATGTGAAGGAAGGTGAGCGACTGCGGCTGAACATCAGCGATGTGCGTTCGGGTTCAAGATCTCTCAGGAGAAATCGGTCAAGGTCCTTGCTTGTGTCCTCTGTCAAGGCGAGACTGGATTCATTGAATGGGCCTTCAAGCTGATTCTCCATATCGAGACGCTGGCGGGCTTGTCGCTCTCGCCTTTTCTTGAGATACCATATGAGTAGGAAAATGAGGGCGAAGAATGTGGTTGTTGCGATGATGGTTGCCGCCGCAATCGAGGGTTTCTTTGCGTAGGTCCAGCTGGATCCAATTGATTTATGAGAGGACTTGGTTGTAGCTGGAGAGGATTCGATTGCAGCTTTGGAACCTGAGGGGTGGTCTCCAGGTGTGATTGTTTGTTGGAGTGTGTCAAGAATCACTGGCCGCATGATGGGTCTTGCTATTTAGGGGAGGACAGAACTCAGGCTGATGCCTGGGATTTGGAATGCATGCACCTCTGAAAATCAATTGGTGATGTGTTCGGGAGCAGAGAAGTATACTCAGGGCAAGTGCTATAAAGCCCAACTAGCAGGCACGTTTCCATAAGGCAGCCTCGGAAGCCAGGCCAAAGCAATTTCCCAATTTGGGACCATTAACTCGAATCTGCCTTGAACTTTTGTCTCATGATCTACTTACGGTCATAGCTACTATTTAAATATGTGGGCATGGATACGGACTGCGTGCGTACCATATCCACTTGACCGGCTTGGCACCACCTTGGCATAAAGCTTAAACAATGTCTATACATAAGGATGGACCCTGAAATGAAAGCCTTTACGTAGTAAACTACACAGCAAAGTCATCATTTCATGACGGATCTCGATTCAAATTCTGGTCTCAAGCTTATATAAGCCAAGCGCTAGTGAGTTCAAGACTAGAATGAATCTCCGCACACAATCTCGTCAATGGTCCACATGCACCTATCTAAGCAGCCACTGGAAACCCTGCATACGATCCGATCACTAAATCACGGAAAGTGGGCGATAATTGACCCCAAAATCGATTCACACGCCCACAATGGCCACAAGCGATCCACCACCACCATACCAAGCTCATGATCCGTCCACTCCGGCAGCACAAACGCCAATAGCCACTTTCCACATTGACTGCCCCATGCAGACATATACACTGGTCCCAACAAGAATTATTGTTTGAAAGCGCAAGCCAATGATTTTGGCATAAACTGCGACCTAGCCTTTTACAGAAGCAATGCGCCCCACCGGGAATTGATTTCTTGCAATTTCAAGGAAACAACCATGTCGGTTGACAAGGCTTCAATCAGAACGCCGACAGGCAAGTTGGAAACAATTTGGTGGGCTGCAGGCTTGGACCCCAAGATTCCCATTTCTGTCAAGTACCGGTTTCTAGCTAGATTACGGAATCCTGCAGATCCGCTTGCTATTATATCAGACCCGGTTAACTCTGCGAGTTCGCAGCCATTTTACTGGAAAGGTGGATCAGACTGGATGCTGTTTCATGAGGCATCAGGTACTGTGGCTGCTGTCGTGCGCGATGTGAATCTAACCGCCGGCAAATACGGCTCGCTTGAGGTTTTGGTGTCTTATGGTGATACGTTCCCTACCACTGTGTTGTCAACGTATCTAACGGTCTGCGAGAAGTTCAAACGGGAGGCTAAAAGACATCTATTTTGGTAAACCATGTTGTATTATATGTATACATGTTTATACGTTAGGTATTCAGTGGACCTCGAAATGGATCGTCTGCTGGATGACATTAGGTGGGTTGACAAGGCCCTCCATGCTTTCAGCATCATCTCGAAAGGATTCCCGCCATCCACTGGTGACCTGCACCGAAGTTCCGGGACTGAGGGGTGGATCTGTCCGTGTAGGATATGACTTTCTCATGGATGAGATGTTGTATTTATTGCTTTTGTGTGCGTCGGCAGTATCGTCGTGGATGGTGAATGCATAGACATCGGGTTGAAGCTCGACTACCAGTCTTCCGAGGGATGGGAGGGCCGTTGTGACTAAACTCAGGTTCATCATGACTCTGTAAGATCACATTAGCTTTGTGTCCATTTGGGTGATCAAGACGAGGGTATCGGTAGTACTCACTGGTCCCAAACAGTCGAGTTGGTGCTTGCCCCTAAGATATCTGTTAGATTTGTGTCAAATCATACTGGATTTTGGAAAGTTGATCATACATAGAAGGTCGGGTGATTTGAATAAGTTGAGAGTGTAGTGGATCTCCACTCCCGTCGCAGCACATACGCTGTACACAGTCATGGTTAGATTGGTAATTTCATAGTGCGGACGTTCGGGACCTTCACTCACATTATTTTACTGGCGATCAGAGCCATTATTCTAAACCGTTTCCACCGGGAAAGCTGTACGTTGCGGAGCAACACACATGGAAGAACCACGAGGGCTACATCCGTGATGATGTTCAATGCTGCGATAGCTTGGAAAAGCGCGGCCTGAAGACTAAAGTCAGCCTCCAAGTCTAAAAAAGTCTTTATAGGCGCCTTACCTGATCAATGCACTTCTCTGGTAGATTCCACTCCCAGGGTGTGGGTAGAGAGCATCGTAGAGCTAACGCCAAGATGGACCCAATAGCCCATGCAGATATGACCCCGATCAACGTCATATTTGCCCATGTATATTCCCGCGATGTGAGCGTGCTCTTGAAGAGGAGTCCCGACGAAAGCTTGCTCAGCGCTATCGTCACGATAAGGAGGATTTGTGCGACATATTCATACTAGAGGCCAGATGAGCTTTGATCTTGTCAACCCCAACGTGGCTGGGATGATCTTAGTTCAGGGTTTTGTTCCTACCTTTAGAAACAGCCGGAAATGGTGATTGTCTATAGTGGGGCGTTTCCGACCAAGTCCATTGGAAATTGCAAGTTGTACAATGACACTCTGCAATATACCTGATAACTATTCAGCCAGAACAGAATTAGCCATATATCTTACCAATGGCACTCTCATAGCAGAAATGAACATACTGTTGCCGCTGCCAGCAAAATATCATCGGAATGAATGACTCGACCAATGTACCATCGACTGAACAGACGAGTGAGAACGACCACGATCGTTAATGCCAATAGCGTGTAGACTGTGACCGCAGCATATCCACCGTGATCCTCATCCGAGATTTCAAAGAGTGGAGGCAGTGTGCCCGCCATCGTGAAAATTCGACAATTGCACCACGTTGTTCATGGAAACGTCAAGGAACAAAATGGGAAGACCGATCGCAGATCGGCGGACCGTGTGTATTTGACAGGTTCGTACCGGGCCCTTAGCGGCATCACCATCCCACCCTGACACTAACCTGCACACATCAGATTCTCCCCTTTTTGAGCAGCAAAAGCAGGAAATCCCGCACATTCAAAGAAGGTTCGCAGAAAGGAAAATTACAATTGGCAACAAGATTATTCTACGATACTTTATCGGTCGTATCAGCGCTATCGGAGTCCGGCCGGAGTGGCGCGTGCGAACAGGGGGTTCTAAAGAGGTCCGTGTTAGCACAAACTTAATGCTATTAACTAAGACATTCGGCTTTAATACCGGCTTCGAGTCCAACAATGGCAGTTGGCGTAAAAGGCGTTTGTAGCCATGTGTGATAGATTAACGATTCATTCCTTCCAAGCTGGCTGAACCATTCACTAGTTGTCCAAGGGGCAATCAATAGCCTAAGCCATGTTTCAGAATGTTTAATTGGCGCAATCCTCCATTGCTTATCTGTCACTAGAATGACGGTACCGGGACAAGCCCGAAAGGACCGTCCAGCCTTAGCAGGTGGACCCGAACGTTTTAGATCTGGCTTGGACCGTCAAATCACCGATTGTGGATTGTTTCTAAACACACGGAGAGCCATACTAGGACAGAAATGTCTCCGCAAATCACATTCACTTTCTCGAACGAGGCTATCGGGACCCGCCGTGGCCTAATTAGTTAAGAGCTCGTGCGCGTGGACTGATATGTGGAACTCGGCACTTCCACTGAACCCTCTCCTCTTCGCTAGTACCTGCAGTGTGATTGCATTCGATTATCACGTGGGATGGAAGACTTGATTGCGCATGATCATACATCAAAGTGTACCTGGCCGTGGACTGATTTGGTTGTTCTAGCCCCGCACGACTCACTGGGCTTTGTGAGCAGCTTCATTCGCCACCATGTCGAGCGAAGGAATTGAGATGGGCAACTTGCCTGTCAAGTCTGTCCAGGTGAGTGTGTCACACACTCAATCTGGCTCTGAGGGGGTTTATGGTGGTGTTTCGACGTCGAGGTCAAGTAGGAAACAGTTGGAGGTAAGTCCGCCCCGACGATATCGACAGGAGCTGCGAAATTGACATGGTGAATTAGAGAAGTTTTGGTTCACTTTCAATTCTCTCACTGTCATTAACCATCCTCTCGTCATGGGAATCTATTGCAAAGTGAGTGTTCCAGCCACAATCATTGCAGTACAGACTGACCCCCTTCTAGCAGCTTTGAGTCTGGACTCATCAATGGCGGACCAGCCGGCCTGGTCTGGGGTATGGTGCTGTCAACAGTCGGTACAATGGCCATGGTTCTATCAGCTGCTGAGATGGTATCTATATGCCCGCTAGCAGGAGCACAATATCACTGGACAGCAGTGCTCGCACCTCCACGAATTCGCCCATTCACTACCTGGATGCAGGGGTGGATCACTCTCTTCGGATGGCAAGCCGCTTTGGCTAGTATCTGCTACTTAATGGCGACGCAGATCCAGGGAATGGTGATGCTGAACAGCCCAGAATATCATGCTCAGCAGTGGCATGGAACGCTCATCATGTGGGCGATTGTCGCTTTCGTGGGTTTCATCAATATATACGGGATCAGGATCTTGCCCGCTCTGCAGATGTTGGGAGGAATCATGCATATCATATTCTTCATTGCGATTATCATTCCATTGGTGCTTCTATCACGTCGTAGTACCTCTGAGTTTGTTTTTACTCAGTTGATGACGACTGAAGAAGGGTGGCAGTCAAAGGGCGTGGCTTGGTGTCTTGGCATGTTGACAGTGACATATTGTTTCATCGGTGAGTAAGTCAATGCGTCATATGGGATTGGAGTCTGATTTGAGTTTGTGTAGGTTTTGACGGTGCCATCCACATGAGTGAAGAGGTTCGAAATCCGGCTACCGTCATCCCCCGCATCTTGGTTCAATCAATCGCCATAAACGGGTTCATGGCTTTTGTCTTTCTCCTCGTCATCCTCTTTTGCATTGGCAGTGTTGAAGAAGCTTTGAACCCCCCGTATATTTTTCCAATGATTGGAATCTTCGAACAGACCACCAAATCTGCTGGAGCAGCTACGGCTATGCAGACGGCTATCACGCTCATAGGCATGGTGTCTAATACGGGCGTGCTCGCATCTGTATCACGACTCACATGGGCCTTTGCTCGCGATGGAGGCTTACCATTCTCCAGCTTCTTCGCTCATGTATGCCCCCTTTCATTCAGCTATCCACCATTATCTGACATTCCATCAGGTTGACCGCCAGCAACGTGTACCGAAACGAGCCATCTACCTTGCTTGCGGGGCAGTTATCATTCTTTCAGTCATCAACGCCGCCTCTGAGACTGCTCTGAGCGCCATTCTCGCTCTTTCCACCAGTTCACTTTACGTTTCCTATCTCATTCCGATCGTCTTGATGATCATCCGTCGTGTGGATACCAGTCGGGGACCCATACCATTCGGACCCTGGACCCTGGGCCGCTACGGCATGGCGATCAATATCTTTGCGCTAGTATTTGGCGTCTTTGTCAGCATTTTTGTTCCATTCCCGACTCAAATTCCAGTCACGGCTGCGAATATGAACTGGTCTGGTCCCGTGTTTGTCGGTGTCGTCATATTGTTGGTTATAGATTGGACATTCCGGGCCAGAAAGAAGTATACTGGGCCTATGAAGGATCTTTTACAGTCAGAAGGCAAGACTAATACTGCTTAGTATTATTTGCTTACTATTATTAAATACTTATACTAATTTATATTGATGATGTCCATGAAAGAGATGTCGCGTAAATTTAGTGCTTTGCGTTGGACATCAGCTCGCCACGACAGACTTGGTATACCCAGCTAGGCAACCTGGCACGACAGCGCATGTTCCAATATTTGATGAACGTCATCTCAGCCCGGCATTAATGCCGATCATTAATTAATTTTCCGACTCATGTTTACAGTTTAGGCTTCCTTGTTCAGTACTGGAGAGCAAATGACTAATCCTTTATCGGCACCTACGTCATTGACACATATATAGAGATGCCTGGCGCACCTTATAAGCGACAGAACATCCCTCCAACTTCCATCTTCTCACTTTCACATTCCAGATTCATCAAGCACATTTACAGACACACTCATAACATTCCAACTCCTTCATTATGCCTCTCGTCGTTCCTGGTATTAACTCCGCCATGGGCGATAAGTCCGAGTGGATGTCCAAGTTGGTGGGCAAGAAGATCAGCGATACCGGCAGCAATGAAATTGTGAGTGACATGAATATTAAACACGAGGCTAGCTTTCCACATGTTAGACGAGATTTCTAATAAGTATTTGTTTGTATAGTCGTTTGCCAAGAAAGACCTTCCTGAGTCTCATCGCGTGCTCAAGCCCGGTGATATGAAGACTATGGACCACAACCCTGACAGGTATGAGATGGAATCAATCATTTATGCGTCAAGATACTAATTCTATGACCAGACTTAACATCCATCTCGGAGAGGACGACACCGTTCGGGACGTTACTTACGGCTAAATGCGTCATGGACTTGGCGACAACGATTCACGATCATGTTTTTATACATTTATACCTTCATTGATAGTAATAAACAAACCAGCTTTATTCATGACCGACATCTATAGAGTTGTAAATGCATCAAGAAACCCCCTTTACTCCGCCTTCCACCGTAGCAAAGTAAGAGAATGCTTAGGGAAAACATACTTCCCCTCACCATTCCAAACAGACTCCTCAACACGAACCTCCTCCGTCTCCTTCATGTTGGTCGCCATAACATCACCACCCGTAACAGTAAACACCTGAGCAGTACCAACAACGCCTTCAACAACAGTCTCGAATCCTTTCTCCTCATGAATATTCACAACCGCCAAATTCGCATACCCATCCTCCCCAAGACTAGCGCTAACATCCAGCCAAGGCGTGTCAACAGTACCCCGCAACCACTTAGGCGCGGTCTCCCCCTCATAAGTCCCACAAGAAACATGCGCAGCAACCGTCCACCCACGCATGAACTTCGAAAACAAATACAACGGCCACCAAGTGGTCTGCTTAATGATCTTCTCCTTGGTCGTCATAAGCGGCGAGATAACGTTCACACTCTGCGCGATACACGCCATTCCCAGATCGCGGCTCTTACGCACAAACACATTCAGCCATACAGCGACGGCTAGTGCGTCGGAAAGCGTGTAGCTCTCTTCTGCGCCCTGGCTTCCCTCTGCGCGGATGGGGTCCCAGACGTTCCACTCATCGAAGCAGATTGTTGGACGGAGTTGGTTGGGTGGAACGCCGTTTTCAATACGCGCGAGATCGATTAGGGAGGATGTGATTTCGATGGCTCGCTCGGCTGCTAGAGGGGCTGTAGCGTTTGGGAGGTGAGAGTTAGAGCATGTGTAGAGGTGAATGCTGTGCATGTCTATGAGGGGGACTGCGCTTGTGGAGAGGGCGGAGTGGGCGGGGAGAAGGCAGTGTTTTAGGGTGTAGTAGTCCCACGAGGCGGTGCCGTCTTGGCCGCAGAGAATGAGGACGATGCTTGGGTCGAGAAGTTTGAGAGCTGATGTCGGGATATAGTTGTTAATACTAATCTATAAAAGGGTGGAGAAGGTTTATTGCATTGGACTAACCTTTCGCCCATTGCAAGGCTTTGTGCGCGTAGGCTTCCTTGGTCATCTGTTCAACTTGCCATGGACCCCATGTCTCGTTGCCGAGTGCCCAGTATTTGACCTGGAGATGTGAGCTGGTGAAGTGCATACCAGATATAGGGACGACATACGTTGTAGGGCTCTTCACGTCCATTCTTGCGTCGTAGGTTGGCGTAGTATGTGTTGCCGGTTCCATTGCAGTACTCCAACCATCCCAAAGCTAACATTGTTAATATAGCTCATACTGATCTTGATGTAGAAGCCATACCTTCGTCAAGAGTACCAGTTCCAAAGTTGAAGCACAGATAAGGCTCAGTGTCAAGCACTTCACACCATTTCATGAACTCATCTGTTCCAAACTGATTTGTCTCTGTTCCAAGCCAAGCTAGCTCGGGTCTTTGAATACATCAGCATATGATCCATCAATCAAAATATTTTTTCCGCGTCAAGCTTACCGGGCAGGTCGTTGATCCTTAGGACCAACACCATCTAGCCAGTGATAGGTCGCGCAAAAGTTTCCGCCGGGATAACGGACAACAGGGATGTTGAGATCCTTCAGCGCCCCAAGGACATCCTTGCGGAAACCATTCTCGTCCGACAATGGATTTCCCGGATCATAGATGCCTCCATAGATGCATCGGCCCATGTGCCTATCCAAAGCATGTCAGCACACTTCCACAGCAAGACAAATGTCAATGCTCATGATAAGCTTACTCAGTAAAGCCGGCATAGATATTCGGATTAATCTTCGAGATTCGGCGCGAAGGATGCACAGAGATGACCGGAGCATCCTGGTCACCCAGCTTAGTAAAAGAAGTCATGGCACAAGTCACAAGTTGTAATTCGTTTCTACTTTGGATCAAATTTGTCCCGGTGGCTGAAAATAAGTAATCTTGAACCCGGTGATCGGTTAACAATGCAAAGACAGAAAGAAACCGATCAAGAGAGCACCAGACCGAAAAGGAACCGACAACGCGTTCCTTCAAGCGAATTTATTTCATACCCCTCCATCCGATAGCCTAGAAGGGGTAAATCTCCTGCGGGGCATAAGTGAGGTCGCCATGGCGTTGGGGACGCGGTCCCGCACCCAATGGCATGTTCAAATGAAACGAAGCCTCTTCCGGGATAGCAGATAGCGCTTAAGGAAAGGCTAGAGTACAGGTCACCTGGATCTCACCAATAATGTGGTTTCACTGATGCTTGTATGGGTCGCCGAGGCTCGTAGAGATATTCCATCAATCACAGTGCAGGGAAGCAAGACGCCACTAGTGCCGGTCCCCGCAGTTCTGGACTGCTTTGTATCCTCGTGGCTTTATGGTGATGGATCCAGGATCCAATCGTCAGGCTCCCAGATGCCGAAATGTTAAAATTGTTTGTTTCTAAGCTAAATCCAGCAAGATGATGGGGGGTGAAGCTCGGTTAATTCGTCAAATCGTCGTCGTCAAGAAGGTTTGGAGTCTTGGCTCTGGAGGTGCCTCCGGGCTGGAAATGTTCATTTTCATGTGGACTTGGGAATTCCGGGGGAGCATGGAGTATATAGTATTTACTGCTGCCCCGCAAGGTGTCAAGTGTTTTGTGGAGCTCCCCGGATTTTTTCTCCATTTTTTTGTTGATCCTAGACCCCTAGTTTGAAGCTCCATTGCTGAGGGAGTTGCCCAACATGCGTCTGTCACCATCTTGGTACCAGGTAAGAGCATTTATATCGGTGCCATTGTTTCAGCACTAATTGATGTTCAGTTCCTGGTTGGCGTGTTCGCCTCCCTTGGTTCATTCCTCTACGGATGTAAGTACTATCTTCCCATAGTGAATAGTTCATGCTAACGGAACCAGATGATTTGGGTGTCATTGCCGAAGTCATTGTTTGCGATTCATTCGTTGATAGATTTGCAGCGGATTCTACACAAAGGTATGTTATAGAAATTATTCGAGCTATACAGATATCATCTAACGAATGGCAGCGGTCTTGTCGTCTCTATGTTCACATGTGGTGCCTTCTTCGGCGCTGGTTTCGCCGGTCCCAGTGGTGATTACCTAGGCCGACGCAAGACAATTTCCCTTGGTTGCTTGCTCTTCTGCTTGGGAGGAGGTCTTCAAACTGGTGCACAGAATATCTCGTTCTTGTACAGTGGACGATTCTTTGCTGGCTTTGGGTAAGTTCTCACATTGATGTATACTTGACAAAAAATTGTTCAATATACTTACATATACCAGTGTCGGTTTCCTTACCATGGTCATCCCACTCTACCAAGCCGAGATCTGTCACCCCAGTATCCGTGGTCGGGTCACAGCCCTGCAGCAGTTCATGCTTGGAGTCGGCTCTCTCTGCGCCTCGTGGATTTCCTATGGCACATATATTGGATTTTCTCCCACCAATGACGCCCAATGGCAGCTGCCCCTTGGACTTCAGATGCTGCCTGCTGTCTGCCTGGGTTTCTTGATCATGGTGTTCCCCGAGGTAAATCTTTCGCCCCTTTTGTTACTTGCCTTCTACCTTCTCTAACCAAAAACAGTCCCCTCGTTGGCTCATCGACCATAACCGCGCCGAGGAGGGCCTCAAGACTCTGGCCAAGCTGCATGCCCACGGCGATGAAAACGATGCTTGGGTTCAAGCCGAGTACTCCCAAATCCAGGAGAGCATTACCTTTGAGCATGAGAACGAGGCCAAGTCATACGCCGAGCTGTTCACGAACCGGTCTTCATTCCGTCGTCTGTTCCTGTGCTGTGCTTTGCAAGCTTCTGTCCAGATGACCGGTGTTTCCGCTATCCAGTAAGAAAACCTTTATCAAATATTGGGGAAAAAGATATTGATCATTCAATCAGGTACTACTCCGTGACTATCTATGAGCAAATCGGTATCTCCGGTGAAGCCACTCTCCGCTACCAAGCCATTAACTCTATCATCGCGCTGGTCGCTCAATTCCTTTGCATCCTGTTCATCGATCGCTTCGGTCGTCGCTGGACTCTCATCGGAGGAAATCTCGGTAACATGGTGACCTTCATCGTCGCAACGATCCTTCTAGCCAAATTCCCGCCCACCACCAACAGCACAGGTGCTCACTGGGGCTTCATCATCATGACCTGGCTTTACAACTTCTCTTTCAGCGCAACCTGTGGTCCTCTATCATGGATTATTCCTGCTGAAGTCTTCGATACCAGAACACGGTCTAAGGGTGTATCGATCGCAACTATGACCTCGTTCGCGTTTAACACCATGATCGGTCAGGTCACGCCGATTGCCATGGCAAACATTAAGTATAAGTACTACTTCCTCTTTGTGATTTGCAATTTCACGAACGCGTTGTTCTTCTACGCGCTTCTGCCGGAGACCAAGAAGGTGCCGCTCGAAGAGATGAATTACATGTTTTCGCATGCGCCGTGGATTGTGCCCGGTACCAAGAAGGAGGACTACTTGCCACATGATTTGGAGCGGAAAGTTGAGGAGCAGGAGGTCAAGCAGAGTGCGATGCATTATGAGTAGGGGGCGCTAGTAGGGCGAGATCGCGGGATGGTGATCCATTCTTCTTTGACGCGTGGGTGTGGTGTTTGGGGTATATGTACATGTCCTCTCCCAAAACTGGAGCTTGTTCCAGACATTGGTGAGGCGACTTTGATTGTTGGCAAAGATTAATTTATTCGGAATCCGAATCAGATCCATATCCAACCAGCCCGAGAGATGGTGCTGGCTTAACTGGTTGAACCTTTTCTGTAGTTGACTTGTCCGTACCTGCAGACGCAGTCTTGGCGATGCTGGGCGCGGACGCCTTGGAGATCTGTGCAGTTGGTGGTATAGTCTCTTCTTGAGCTTTCGTAACCGGTGCAGTACCTTGACTGGGCTTCGTCTCCTGCTCTTTTGTAGCCTCGCCTTCGGTAGATTCCTTCCGCTTCTTGCCAGGGAGCAGTAAATCTTTCTTCTCACGTCGCCTCTTGCGCGCCGGGATTGTCCACTCCTCTTCCTCCGCAGGCGTAACCTCCGACGACGTGGGTCCTAAGGCAGTCTTCTCAGCCTCTTCACGTTGTTTGCGAAATGCCTCCAGCTGGTCAGCCGTGTCTTTCTTCACAGCAGCCTCCTGTGCGCGTGTTGACTCAAGCACGGAATCCAAGAACTCCACCTCATCTTCGTCCAGCGATCGGAATTGGTTCTTTAGCCGTATTTTCTCTTCGAATTGTTCTTGCTTCGCCACTAAAAGCCGAACGAAGATCACCCTAACATGTCAGTCACCGATGCCTTCACTTCCCGACTGCAGTGTCACATCACCCCGTAACGGAAAAAAAGCTCACTTTTGTTCTGCTGGAGAACCTCGAATAGACTCTTCCCGTCATTTTGCTTGCCAATCTCGGCCTTCTTTCGCCGCTCCTCCTCCAGCTCCTGTTGCACTTTGAGCCATTCGTCGTCCCGCTCGACCGGCTGATCGGTAGTCCCGGCTGATACGAACCCTGAGGACATGACGACAGCGGGGGTGAGCTCGGGAAAATTTGGGGTAAGGTTGGAGAGTCTTCCCGAGCGCGCAGGGAACGAGTGTCGGGTATAATGGGCGGCGGTGGAGCGTCTAATTATCCGGGATGCGGGCCAGTAAAAACCACGGGATTCGAGGAGGGGATGTGGAGTAACTCCGGACAGAGAAGGAGGGAATGGACCGAATAAACCGGCGCGGATAATGGCGACTCTCGGCGAATTTTCTGGAAATTGTCGTACGGGCTGGGATACCAGGCAGTGAGATGCGATTTTGCGATGCAAGTGGGCCCGAGACAAGGATTCCTATTGGATTGAAATGCAGGTGGACCAATCATGACAAAAGAGCCGTATTTAGCCGGAATACAAACACAGCGTGTCCATGAATGACGGGGCGCTTATTCCTGGTTCTACGTCTATTGTTACCTATTGGTTAATGGGAAACATCTTCCATATCCAGGGAAAGGATTGACGTCCTTTCAAAACTCACCGAAACCATTGATAACCATTTCCGTAGATAACAAATCACGATGTAACAAGGATTCCCCACAATTTCAAGGAGGGGCACGACATCATCATAGCTTGGACCTGCCCACTTTATGTCGCAATGGTCCGCCACCCTGATATAAAGACTCCCTAAACCCCCTGCGTCCTTCTCTCTATCTTCAACTAAATTTCATTCACAACCTCCAAAATGTCGAACCAGCACACGCAGTAAGCCGCCCATCCAATGGATACCCCATCTCATCCCGTTTGCAACTCCAATTTCTAACCGATTCCCCCCTACAGAAAGACTTACACCTTGAACACCGGTGACAAGATTCCCGCCATTGGCCTTGGTACTTGGCAGTCCAAGCCCAATGAGGTCCGTGTCGCCGTCAAGGATGCCCTGCTGAAGGGCTACCGTCACATTGACACTGCCCTTGCTTACGGCAACGAGGCTGAGGTCGGTGCCGGTATCAAGGACTCCGGTGTGCCCCGCGAGGAGATCTGGCTCACCACCAAGCTCGACAACACCTGGCACCACTGTGTGGAGAAGGGTATTGCCTCCTCCCTCAAGGACCTCGGTGTTGACTACGTCGACCTGTACCTTGTCCACTGGCCCAGCTCGACCGACCCCAACGACAAGTCCAAGCACCTCCCCGACTGGGACTTCATTAAGACATGGTAAGATCGATCTCACCCCCACATAAATATGTTTAACAATACTAACCCATCCCAGGCAAGAGATGCAGAAGCTTCCTGCCACTGGCAAGGTCCGCAACATTGGTGTCTCCAACTTTGGCATCCAGAACCTTGAGAAGCTCCTCAACCACCCTACCACCAAGATTGTTCCCGCTGTGAACCAGATCGAGCTGCACCCCAACAACCCCTCCCCCAAGCTGGTTGCCTACAACACCTCCAAGGGCATCCACTCTACTGGTTACTCCTGCTTGGGCTCCACCAACTCCCCTCTCTACAAGGATGAGACTCTGCTGAAGATTGCCGAGAACAAGGGCAAGACTCCTCAGCAGGTGCTGCTCGTCTGGGGTATCCAGAAGGGCTGGAGTGTTATCCCCAAGTCCGTTAGCAAGTCTCGCATTGATGCCAACTTTGAGATTGATGGCTGGACCTTGACCGATGAGGAGATCAAGCAGCTTGACAACCTTAAGGATCGCTTCAAGGTCTGTGGCGATGATTGGTTGCCTATTAAGGTCTTCTTCGGTGATGACGAGTAAAAAGTTAGAATGCTTGTCGTATTTATGAGTAAATGTGTTTTAGATACCAAAAGAATTGAATGTTAGATGGTCACCATTCACGCCCTTATCTGTTTATCTAATGGGAATCCCACAATTGTAGGCTTTGATTTAGACCCAGTCGAACTATTAATGTAACTGTGGGGCCTGGGCTATGTTGAGAATATAGCTTTTGGGTCTCATCTCTTCTCTAAACCTGATACTAGCTCATGTTCAAGACTCAATACATTACAATAAAAGCGCAGAAAAGCCCAATCGAACAGTTTCATACACAGTGTATGCTGGATTATACAGAGTACTATACGTCATGTTCCTTGATTAGCGCGGCCGTTCCGGGTGGGGCCCCGGTTACTAAGCCGCTGTGGCGGTGCCTCGCCACTGGGGTAGGCTGCCTTAGGACGTAACCTCCTCTCCTCCATACTCTCCTAATCCAAGTACACAAACGTACTCTCGATATCATCTTACCCGTCAGTATGGCGCCTGCAAATGGGCACCTGCTGCTCCCCAAGATCTGGAGAGCAGCAAGGTATGTGTACCTTCTATCTGTAGCGTCTGACTCATAAACTAATCGTCTAGCAGGTTCGCCTATGAGAAGGCCTCCAAGGCCATACGAGCCAAGTTACCCGAACCAACTCAACATACCTCACTTCGCTACCAACCAGCCTATGCCCGGATCAATAGACAGCCCATCAACCGGGCCGCGGCGATTCGCCAGGCCCGCAGCCGTCACTTTTCCACTCGTGCAGCCGGTGCCTTTGCCTCGGCCATCCGAGGTATCCAAGCGGATGTTGGCACCTACAAGGCCACCCGCGTAGCCTCCAACATTAGCCGACTGACTGCTCGCGCCCCGTTCGCATCGACTCTCCGTCCCAACCTGACTGGTGGCACATTGGGCCGCACGGCGGGAGGTTATGCAATCGGTGCCGGCCGTTTTGGCGGGGCCCGATACTTCTCCCATGGAGCTGCAGCCCCTGCCCAAGTCATCCAGAATGTGTCCCAGGGCGTCCGTGCATTCTTTCTGTCGGGACAAAAGATTCGATTTGATGGAATTGATCCCCGCACTGGCGAGAAGCGTTACAAGGCCGTCAGCGCTATCCAGGACCAGGCCGGTCGAAACATGACCGCCATTCCCCGCACTGCTCCCGGTTCGCACATCGACTTCCAGCTCTCCCCGACCATCACCGCCTTCGGCGTTCTGGCTGCTTTGGATAAGAAGAACGGTGCCGCTGCCACGGAGACTCTGCAGTCGGAAGGTCTTATGGATATCCTGTCCGCCGACTTTGCTCGTGCTCTGAAGGAATTCGCTACTGTCTTGAACGATCTTAAACGTCTTTCGACACTGGGCGATATGCCAATTCAACTTCACGATCGATCTACCATTCGTGTCCGATTCCCAGGCTGCGATGCTGAGACAGTCGAGAGTCTTTGTGACGAGGTTGGCGTCCAACGAGGTCGCATTGTTCAGGATGATGACTTTGACCTCCGCACTGGCGCCGATCTAGCCCTTCTATTCCCATTTGCGCCGAGCATGGCCCCGTCATCCAACACAGAGGATTTTTTCGAGCAGCCCTGTAAATCAATCCGTCCATCCACCGACGATCTCGACTGGCACGCCATGCTCACACCCGAGAGCAGTCCATTTTCTCACAAGTCGCGAGATTCTGGTAATGCCATCAGTTTCAATGACAGTGAGCTGTTTTGTGAGAACCCATGGACGTCTCCTAAGTCGGCATACTCGAGTGTCAACATCAGTGAGCTTGGAGACCGTGCATTTTTCCCGGAGGTCTCTGCTTCCTGTGCTAGTTTACCCGATAGTGCACCCGGATATGATGGCGCTGAAGGCATTCACAGATTTCTGGCCGAGTGTGATATGGCACGGCGCTGATGGAGTCGTTGACTCTTGATTTAACATTTACTTGCTTCTTTTTCCTTGCTCTTGTTTTTGATTGATGGAATTTCCCTTGGCTATCCTGGTAGATGCCGATCCATGATGACAGCGCTGATACCACTCCACTCACTTGACATTTCCTTTTTGACTCTGCTTTCTGAGGTCCTGGTGATAGTACAGAATTCATTGAATATTTTGAAATAATCTCTCATTATTAAACTGGTTCCTACCGTTATCTGCAGCTTGATAGTATTCACGTACACAGATTCTGCCAGCTTATTTAATCAATAAAATGGAGTCTTGACGTGCGTTATCAGTCGTCGAGAGCACCTTATCGTGACAGTACCATTATCAGCACGTGATATTACATCATCGGTCCCCAGGTCCTGCACCTTAAGCTGCTTGATCTAACATTCTTCAATACCACATTTTCCAAAGGGATTCAATCAAGACCTTTCCACCTATTCGTGCTAAAATCAATTGTGAAATATCTCCAAAATGACCACCATTCCACTCCGCACGAGAGCATCAACGCTGCGTCTCCGCCTCCAACCCCCACGCCTAAGCTCGGTCACCCCCCGGAGTCTATCCACCCTAACAGCGGGATATCTCCAACAAAGAGGGCCCCAGACTAAATCCACTCTGGTACCTCACATTTACAAGACACCACGACAATTCGCCTTCCAAAACAAAACCATCCACCCCCGCCAATACAGCACGGCCCCCAAACCAACAGCAGACGCCCTCATCGAAGAACTCCAAGACCTGTACGAAATAGCCAAAGACGAATTTGAAATCGCAACCGAAAGCACAGACGGCGGTACAATATACGCAGCTTCAGACCGCGAGTCAGCCCGTGATGCCCTCAACGACTTCTGCGCTACCTATTTCCTGTATACGTCCCGCCCGGACGAGGAGGATACAGGTGTCGTTCTGCGTTCTGGGGAGGCAATGAGTGGGACAAGGCTCAGGAACGCGGAGGTTGTTACGCTTAGTGAAGGAGAGGAGCAAGGGCCTGTTGTTGACACGACTTTTGATCCTGCGAATGTAGAAGTTACTGTTAGGGAAGAGGTGAGGCGGAGGATTGGACAGCGGGTTCGGGAGTTGAGAAGTGCTGTTGAGCTTTTGGAGGAGAGGGCCCACGCGGAGTAATTCACTGGGCTTAATCTACGTATTTGCGAGACTGGCGATGCCTAGGTGGAATGTGTCGTGTACTTGTGCCGAGGTGGTTTGTATATGTATAAGATGAGAACTGTATGGATATCATTTACACGTTGTTTATCCGACTAGCCTTGTGAAGTGCCTTGCAAATTTGTCGTCATAGATCCATGCGCCTGATATGAGCACGTATTTGGATCAGAAATGCTCAGACCGCTCCTCGTGAAGCACCCTACGGATAATTTCGAAGCCGCTGGTGGGGAATCGCAGAGGGAATGAGGCTCTTTGAAAGCCTTTCGTGGTCCATATTCCGAGTGTAGCCATGGTCTTCCCTGTGCAAATAAGTCCTAGTATTCATGTCATTGATTACCTACCCAGATAGCTGTTCAATCAAACTAGATAATTAACTCGGTTACCCCTGGTGAACGGCGTAGCAAATCCTTCTCAAACCAAAAAAATTGTTTGCCTCCTGATTTTCCGCAAGCCCCCAGAATTCTTCAGCTTTTCTCCCTCTGCAGACTTGCTCCCCAGCTTCTCTTCTGCCAGTCACATCATTTGGTATGTACATGCATGTTGCCTTTCAGCTCTCACACCCTTTGACAGACTGCCTTTCGTATGTCCTCTTCTCACTATTCAGTGTAAAGCCGGAAGAGATGATTTCCGAACAGTATCCACTGCTGCAATCATAGATATGATCACAGTATCTGCCCAACCTCCACATATCATCCGCTTCCTTTTTAGCAAATCTATAGTGGTACTTGGAAGCATGATAGTAGTCAATCTTCTCCATCTTCTCTGCGATAACCCAAATACGCCTCAGGTCCTGATCCGACGATCTTTTTCTGAATCTGGAGCTCGCCACTGCAGGGACCTCCATATCAAGCTCAATGTTTGTATCGTTGTGCCGCATCTCGGTGGTTACCCCGGTGTTGAGGTAAGTCACGTTGACCCACTGGTTGTGTGGAACGATTGAAGAGAGATTGTACTCAGTGCACCAAAGCGTGTTACCCTGAGGCATTGCGACCATGTATGAGTGATTGTATGAATGACCGTACGAAGGACCCCAGTTCACCAAGTCACGCGCGGGGAGGGTTTCCAGCTTAGACTTTTTGTAGTGGATCGTCTCGACGGCGAGGCTCAGCATGAGTGCCGTTGCGCTGCCGAAGTAGGATATGAGACATGGGGGAGCTGTCCATCCGGAGCTGGAGGCTACGGCAGCGCATATAGCCCAGAAGCCTGCATATGCTACCTTGACGATATAGATCGAGGATGAAAAATATGTCGACGTCGTCATTTTCACAACTTTCCTCTATCCAAAGAAAACAGTGAATAGCCATATTAGTTCTCTACTCTGACGCAGCTTGAATAATTCATATTTAGCTAAGGGCTAACTCACATTGGGCGAAAGTCAAGATAGGACTGATGATACTACCTGCCATAAGTGAGATGAGAGACAGTATTTATATTTGTTGGAGACTTACGGCAGAGGAAGCGAGATGGCTGAGAATTTGGAATGACTGCACTTAGCGTTAGCCTACGCGAGCTGTGCCTCACTAGTCAGAGAAATACGGCGCTCAAGGATCAGTCTAGACACAAGTAGTGGTACGTATGACTTGGTATGGATATCCTATTACCGATTCAAGCTCTATACTGCGTGAGTTCCCCCACAGAACGAACGGCCGTGGAAAGGGATCGAAAAAAATTGCAGATGGCCAATACAAAACTACTTCCTCTCGAGTGGCCTACTGCTTCGCCATCCATGGATCATTATTAAACCCTGACAATCATTCTCCTCTTAGTCCTCCCCTGTCTTATCAAGCTTCCCTGTCAACCAGTCAGCATCTATGCCGAGGTATAGCCCGTAATGGGGCTATAAAGCACCCTGATATAATGATTGGGGACGATCAACTTGACCCTAGCTCAAGAGCCGACGTGTGGATACTTTTCAAATCTTGTCAAGCTTTTTTGAACCAGTGGGTCCTGAAGCTTACGTCCGCGATGGCGTATGCTGATCCATTCCAGATTTTATCAGGGCCTCCTGAGACTATAGTCTCTAGGGAATAGATCACTGCCATCAATAACCAAAACTAACCTTGTTCAAAATCAAAAGAGAAACAGGAATAATGGTGAATAGCCTTTCTACACAATGAATCGTCTGAATATACAAACACTAACACCTTTACCTGAAATAGCCAATCGACGAGCCCCTTGCCGCTATTACCTACACTGTGCTCCTCACAGGCGTGGTTGCTTATACGCGCACAGGCAGCCCCCAGCCATTCAACGAAAATTTCACGACAAACACAGCACTAGCAATCTCCATTTTCACCCTACTCAAAGGCACAATTAGGTACTCCCGCAATGGTTCGGCTTCTACTACCGCAGTTGGTCTTGGCCTCTCTTACATCTCGCTCTGCACACTAAGCTTTCTGCGCTTGCGCGGGGGCCAGTCTTATGGCGCTGAAATCGGCCTACTCGCTTGCCTCGCGGTAACCCTTACCCAGCTCCTATGGGATAGGGAAAGAGATTGGAATCCGGTTCCTGAGATGTATTCGGTTGCCATTTACGGGGTTGTGGTTTTTGCAAGTCAATTTGGTGTATGGCCGCCTGTGGCCATATTTCTTGGTCTTTTTAGCTTGGCTTTTTGTTTTGACCTACACAAATATCTGCACAGGGTGAATTAAGTCATATCTTGAAAGTCACAATGATGGCAGACCTGATAAGTATTACATTTTACCCAAAGTTCTCTGAGCTCCAGAGATGATACTTGTAGCCGATTAACTCACCTGGCTTCGGAAGGGGTTTCGGTGCCCACCTGGGTAAGTACACATCGATACAAGTGGTATGAATCTAGTTGATGCTAGGAGGCCGAAAGAAAACTAGTAGTTACGAGGTCTAGAATTCATTCAATAGATAAGTCCAGTTGTATGTAAGCAACAGCCGTCAGTGTACGCGGCAACGGTATAATTTGACTAGATAAAACAAATATCTCCAATCCATTTTATGTCCAGATGAAAGAAGTCTGGACGAGGAGAAGGTTTCCTCTCTTGGTTATCATTAAGCAAAAAAAGTCAAAAAACTCCATAGAGACCGTTAATCTGAAATCCCCATCTCAGTGAGCCATAATATGCCCGGCTACATATCGGGCCTTTTAATATCGGGGTCGTAAAGGTGGATCGATCAGGTAGGTAATTGACATGTAAATCGTAATGGTCGAATCCGGGAATCGGTAAATGAAGGGTACAAAGAAGAAAAACCATATTAAAGGGTTCGTTAGACCATGGCGAAGGGTGTGAGTGTGAAATGGTCGGGACTAGGGGAAGGAAGGGTCGAGCCGGGCTCTTTGTGGGTTGTGCGTTGGTGACGTTTTAATTGATCTATAATGTAAAATATTAGTATTTGATAAATAGAGTCCAAGAATACTATGGACACATACCGGGTCGAGTAAAGCTCTTGGTGCAGCCCGGGTAAGGACATTTGTGTTTGCGTTCACCGTGGGCTGGATTGTATTAGTATAATGGATTTCTTTGGAATAAGTGCTAGAAACATACTCAGTCTGTGACTGGACATATTTGATGAATCTCCAGTCTGAAAGTCGCATCCAGGGTAAGTGCATTTGAATGGCTTTTCGCCGGTGTGGGTGCGTGAGTGCGTTTCTATGATAATTAGCCATGTTCTGGGTGATTAGAACGAAATGACGTACTAAGTTCACTGCTATCGGTGAACATCTTTCCACAGTCTTTGCATTTGTATGGCTTGTCACCACGATGACTGCGCTCATGGCGGTCAAGGGTCGCCTGTCGAGCAAAAGACTTGCCGCAGACAGAGCACCTGAAATTCTTGTCTGGTGAAATGGAGAATGATAATTAGCAGTTGAAAATGAACGCAATAGAGATAATCCAAGACATACAGTTGCTGTGTGTCAGGAAGTGACCCTGCAGCTTAGATTTCTGTGAAAACGGCTCATCTGGACGATGACACCCAACCCAACAGCAGTAATATCCATTTCCCTTGGCTCCGTCAACTGTGTTCATATGGCTAGACACAAGATGTTCCTGAAGAGCGCCAGCATCAGTGAAAGTAGCCCCACATGGGGTATTCACTCCGTGTAGTTTTGTTGTCCATTTGCACATATGAATGTCATTTTCCTCGGAAAAGTCAGGAGTCGTTAAGACTGATGAGACACCTCCGTCCAGCGGTGGTGGAGTTTCTCCAGGACTTGAAACAAAGTGGGAACTGATACTGGACCGGGAATGCCGGGAGTAGGGAGAGTAAGAATGGACATGGGCGTGTTGGTGTCCTTTGCATCGATGATGGGAACGATGGGGCCCTCGGGTAATTTGAAGGTTCAGGTCATTAGGGTTTTTGAAGTGACCGTGGCCGTGGTTGTGTTCGTGTACGTAATGGTGTTCCGGATGAGCATGAAAGAAGTTAAGGGGGTCGGACGTATTGCATTTGGGAGATTGAAGGGGCGGGATTGTGTGATCGTGAACATGTTGGTCTTGCTGAATAGGAAAATCCGGACATGTTCCCAACAGATGGAAGACATCGGCTGGGTTGACATTTGTCTGCGTGGGCAGTTGTTGCACGGGGAAGATTCCTTGCAAATCCTTCTGGAAGTCATGGCACTCAAAATGATTGGCGACGCTTTGGTCGCAATGATTCGCGTGAGCCTGGTATGACGACAAGAAGTCTTGATGGTAGCAAGGATCTATGACAGCCGGAAGGGTATGTTCGGGAATCTTCCCGATTTCAGCAACGCCTTGGCCCATTGAGGCAGCTGGTAACATGCCAGTAGCATCCAACGACAGAGGAGTATTGAGACCGAAAAATGATTCGAATTCACAGTTCTGCTGCTCAACACCATCACAGCAATGATCCTCAAAGCAGACAGGGTCCGTGCTTTCGCAATGGTTCCCATCACAGTGAGTGTCGTCGCAATGGGCAACGGAACAGATGGTCGAGGCATCGCAGTCCACAAAGCCGCCACATACTGACCCACACTCTAGTGCGCAATCATCCTGGCAGTTATCTTGACAGTCATCCACATCACAGCAAGCCTCGTCAACCTCACAAGGACCAAGCGTTGTGTGGTGCTCCTGGTCCAAGCAGTCCCACTGGGACCGAGGCTGATCGCCCGATTTGGTCTCATCCTTTCCATCTATATGGAAGTCCTCCCAGCGACACTCTAGACAAAAGTCACGATTCTGGGATTGAGAAGCCATGATGCGCACGGTTCAGGGACGGGATATCCAGGAGAAGGGCAAGGGAGGGACGAGGAAGGCTGAAACGGGGCAAGGCCAGGGCCAGTTCTCGTCTCAGTAAGATACGAGGAAGAAAAATGGAGAAAAGATGGTAGAAGAACTAGGAGCGGGATGTGCGACCGCAAAGTGGGATATGGCTTGCGCCAGGTACAATAATTTCCGTAGCAGAAATCACGTAACCGGCCAAAGGTCTAAAGCCGCCACCTTAGAATCCACTATGGGGTCGCTAGAGCCCCAGAAGAGCGCAACAGAGTAATATTCACTCTGCAATGTCCACTGCAGGTGGTTTCACGCTTGTGTCATGCGCTAGGACCGCGGAAGTAGTTTGCAGACTCGGGGAGGATCAACGACGCAATCGGAAAATCGAAGAGCAATCATGCAGCGCACAATGGATTCAAGGCGTAGAACGAGGACCTTGGAGGTTGAGAAATAGCCGAATGTGTTGAAAAGGGGAGTCTAGCGTATTGTCCGTCGACTCGTAGCGCCGTGGGGACCTTTGGGACGACGAAGTGAGGATGAGGACCTTGGGGGTTAGGCGTCATAGTTTTCGAGCGAATTGCAACGCTGCAGTTGGTGAGCGGTCAACGGCGTTTATCTTGCCTAGTCGCGGACAAACGAGCAGACGCTCTTGGAATTCTTCCATCTGCGAGTGACGAAAGGAAAAGAATGGTTCTCTCTTTTTTCCTTCAGTCCCTTCATCCGATGACTAACCGGAGATCTCTAAGTTAACTAAATCTCTGGCCCCGCCGGTCTTTAAACTTTTAGAACGTTCCAACCGCTCTACCATAGCTGTGGTAACCTATAACAGATATCATATTAGTCGCATAATTCATGCGACACCATTCCAATCATTTTCATCTCGCTTTATACTAGCCACGAAGTATATAGATCCAAAGTTGCATTCTTTATGCTGACGTAACCCCACGTGCCCCGGATCGCCCGCGATAGCTTATCGTTCGCTCGACTAATGCACTGACCACCTCAAGTTCCAACAAAGACCAAGGGACCAGATCTATGAGTCCTGCAGACTTACCTGACTAGCTACAATTCTTCAATCAAACACACTTGACACCTACGTATCTCCAGATCTTAGTGTCGCCACCAATTAGGCCGCCAATTCCGTCCCCTGTGCAGAAACCCCTTTGGACACACCTCAACCCCCGCATCGGCATCAACATGGGTAATATATGTTCCCGCTCCTCGAACAACGACCAGGAAGCTTTCACGGGACCTGGTCGTGTTGTCGGAACCTCAAATCAATCGAACTCCGCACCACGCGCCTCCGTCCCCTCAAGCACAAACTGGAAGTCCTCACCGGGCCGTACGCTCGGCGAGACCTCGACCGGCGGGGCGCAAGGGGCTAGTGACGAAGCGCGGTCGAATGCTGCGATTGCGGCGCAGGTGAGAAGCTACTTCCTCTCTTCAATGGGAGTGAAACGTACAATCTAATATGTCTACTTTTGCAGAAACGCGCGGAATCCATGTCAGCCACGAATAAAGGGAAGCTCGGGTCAAAACTAGCGGCGCAGAAGGCGAAGACACAGACGCAGACGTTGGATCAGGCTAGTCGTGATGAGAGGGCGGCGCGGGATGTGGATGAGGTGGAGCAGGCGAGACAATGGTCCTGAATAAGGTTATCCTATGCTTCAGTCTGAGCGTTTGCGTCATGCATTGTCTTTCATTTTATATTTGTGCGTTTGATAGCGTTGCCGTTAGTGCCCATTCCCCGAGGGTACTAGTTCAATTAAACGGATGACCTGCGTCTGTATTCCGGGATTATTTTACACACTGTTCCACATGCTTATGTGATCTCTACTGGCGGGGAATAACACAATGCACTATTGATGCTTGATCTTATGCCTGCACATATGTCTTGCATGCATTAATGCTATTTCTCTCCATGGTATTTCCTTAACCCCAATTATCGTACAACCACATGTCATGCAGTACATGTCGAAAACATGAAAAATCATAAAAGGTTCGCCAATTCAAGTGTATAGGTGGAGCTTAGACAACACTGTAACGACCACTGGCGGGAGCACGAGCATCACTGTCAGCGGCGGCGATGGTACCCTCCTTCAACAAGCGCATAAGCTCGCGCATGGCGTTGGTGACAGTAATTTCGGTTTCGCCCTCAACCAGGATGTACAGCTTAGGCGCATCCTCGGAGGCAGGTTCCTTGCCAGCTGCATAGAAATTTCCCTTCGTAGTGATGGATGTGCCGGTGGATTCGAGGATCTTGGCGACGTTTGTGCGATTGGTGACAGCCCAACGAGCTTTCTCTGTAGAAAATTGTTAATGAATACCGTCGCCGTGTAAGAAGAACGCAGAAAGGAAACTTACGGGGGAAATCGTTGATCTCGAGGGTGGCATGGAACGCGCCAGCGTCTGGTCCACGATTATCGATGGGAACACCAGATCTCATCACACCAGCTCGGCTCAAACGAGCATGGATATCAGCAACGGCAGAGCCAACCTTATCAAGTGGGTTCTTTGAGCCGCCCGCCGGGTCTTTCTCTGTCCTGTGCACTGTGATTTTACCATCCAAATCAATGCCTTTAGGCACCCCAACAAGCTGAGTAGGAGCAGGAGCAGCAGCAGATTGTACAGATGAAAGGGCCTTGTTGAAGCGCTCGTCATCCTTGGCATTCTTCTCCTCCTTCTCTTCCTCTTCTTCGCCCTCTTCACCGGTTTTGTAGGTGCGACGCTCGCGATTGCGCGCCGTCTCACGCTCCTGGTCAAGCCGTTCGAGACCCTTGCCACCAAATCCAGAGGCCATGGCCTTTTCTTTACCAGCCTTGACCTTTTCCAGGAAACCATCGACTAGCTTTTGAACGGGCTCGGGGATCTCCTGGCCACTCTGCTTGAGCGCCTTGGCAATATCTACAGAGTACCGATCTTGCTCTTCAGTGAGGAAAGTGACAGCGGTACCGGTGTTTCCAGCACGACCTGTTCGACCAGCACGGTGGACATAGTCCTCCAAATGATTGGGTGCGTCGTAGTTGACAACGAGTTTGAGCTGCTTCACGTCCAAACCACGGGCGGCAACGGACGTAGCAACCAAGACTGGGAAGATACCGGCCTTAAAATCTTCGATAGTAGAGTCACGATCAATCTGATCCTTTCCACCGTGGATGGACATACACGGGTAACCCTTGCGCATGAGCTCTTTGAGTAGGTTATCAGCGGATTCCTGACGGTCCACGAAGATCAACGCCCGCGCGTCCTCATTTGCATCATCCTCGTACAGATTACCCAGTAACTCCAAGAGGCGGAAGAACTTCTGGTCCTCGTTACGGACCTCAACGATCTGTGTAATTTCAGGAGCGACAACACTCTTACCACCAACCACAATCTCGACCGGCTTTTTCAAAGTTTTCCGGGCTAAAGCTTCCATATTTCGAGGGAAGGTGGCGGAGAAGAGGACTGTCTGACGATCCGGTCTTACGTTGGCCATGATCTTCATAACCTGGGGTTCAAAGCCCATATCGAACATGCGATCGGCTTCATCAAGAACAACGTAGGTGACTCGTCGCAAATTGATCACTCGGCCTGCATTTGCCGCTAGCAAATCGATCATGCGACCTGGGGTGCATACAACAATCTCTGCTCCCCGCTTCAAGTCCGCGATTTGGTCTTTGATTGGAGCACCGCCATAAGCGCATACTGCACGAAGACCTAACGCTTTCAAAAAGGGTTTGCAGTCTTTGTGAATCTGTGTCGCCAATTCACGGGTCGGTGTCATGATCAGGCTGATCGGACCCTCCATATTTTCAAGAGGCCGTTGATCTTTGATGTGTCGGAACATTGGGATGAGGAAAGCCATTGTCTTTCCCGAGCCAGTCTTAGCAACACCAATCACATCACGACCAGCCATTACTGAAGGGATGGCCTGGGCTTGAATTGAAGTAAGGGATTCGTAACCAAGTCGTTCAACAACGTCAAGAGTTTGTACGCCTAGTCCGACCTCAGCCCATTTCTGTACGGGCTTTGGAATGTCGAGACCACGGACTTTGATACCGTCGAGTTCCAGACGCAGATTTGCGGTTTCCTCCTCGCTCATTTCCGCAAGATGCGCTGGCTCGTGATAAAACATCTTTCGGAATGGTTCGTACTCGACTTTCGCGTGATCAACTGCGGGAATTTCCTTCTTCTTCTTCTTGTTGGCAATGGCGAGAACATCATCGGCATCATCATCTCCGACGGCAGTGATAGATACGTCCTCTTCATCACCGAACATGGCCTGGGGTTGTTGTGCCTCCTTCTTCTTGGAGAATGTGGCGCCCAACGTCTTCTTCGGTGGTGCTGTTTCCGCTAGTCCAGACATGAATGCATCTAGGGGATCGATTTCCTCATCCACTTCCATTTCAACTTCGGCTTCCTGGTTTGATGCATCTGTCATCTGAATATCACCACCGTTTGTTTGCGAGTCGGTTTGTCCATCGCTCTCCGACTGAATCACATTCTGAAGTCGCTCTTCCCGGCGTTCTGCTGCTGCTCGCGCGGTGGCTTCGGCGTCCTCCTCGGCCCCATCCTCGTGCATATCCACATCGTCATCTCCGGCATCATCTGCTGCATTATCTTTGCCATCGTCAAGAGGTGGCGTAGGAAGCCTCTCAAACTTCTTACGCGTGGACTCCTCCTCACCAAATCCAAGTGTGCGGGTTGCTGTAGATTTCTCCTTGTCAGAGGCTGTCTTGGCTCCTCCCAGTCCAAAGCCACCCACATTGCCTATTGGTTTGACGGATGCAGACGCGGAGGTGGAGATAGTTGAGGGTTTCGTAGGAGCTTTCGTAATTTGAGGTACAGCCACATCGTTCCCAAGAACAGCGGGCGATGCAGCAGAAGCTGCGACGTTCTTTGCGATAGCTTTAGGGTCGAACTTTCCGGGGTATGGGGTTGTTGCCGCGGATTCGGTGGGCGTCGCGGGTGTCAGGGGTGAGGCAACGGCTGGCGAAGCACCGGATTTCCGGTCAATTGCATCTAAAATGTTCCGAGGACCAGCCGCGGCCTGTTCTTGTTCCTTGCGTTCACGCTCCGCCGCTTGCTTCTCTTTCCATGCTGCCAGCTTGGCAAGTCTCTCGGCTCGCTTCTGTTCGTCCGTCTGAACTGCAGGCGCAGGCGCGGGTGCGGGAGTGGATTGTTTGGATGGCTCGCGGGTTCGAGACCTCGACTGCCGATTCGACCCACGGTCTCGGCTATCCTCCCGTCTAGACTTCGGTTTCAGGTCAGCAGAATCATCCGTGCGCCTGCGATCGCGGTCGCGTGAATCATCTCGCCTGGGTCGGTAATCTCTATCGCGGCTTCTCCGGCGAAAATCATCTCGCTCTCTAGACCGTCGGCGGTCCCGAGATCGTTCTCTGCGATTAGGTCGGTAGGTGTCTTCATCGCGGCGGTCTAGGGAACGGTCACGTCGTCGGTAGCTGGCTCTGTCGCGCCCGTGATCGCGACCACGGTATCGGCGCTGGAGGGGTGTAATCTGATTAGACGAAGCTCTCAATACGCTGGACTGAGGGCGTTTGCCACGTACCTCTGGACTGCGGGATCGGCGATAGCTGCGTCCCTCATCCCGTCGGCTTCGATCAAAGCGGTCATCATCTCTGCGAGCCCGCTTAGATGAAGAGTGTGTGCTGCCTACAGGAGATGGTGAGCGAGTATCCCCGTGGCGAGCCATTGTTGCAGGCCAACGATAAGTGAGTATTACTGAAACTCGAGAGCACCAGGATTTGAGCACCAAGAGCAATATCACCAGATTCCCATGAAGTGCTCACTGATCAGGTCAGTCAGCTATTCTTGAACTTAGTAAAAGGTGGATCCGAATATATAAAACGCCAATGTTGATGCTATTTTCGCTATCCGGATGGGGGATCATTGTCATGTGATTAGCACGTGACAGTCTAAACCTAAAACGGAAGGTTCTAAACTGAAGCTCGGACGCGACCCTAACAACCAGCCACCGCTTGCGTCAGGAGCCCCTTCACACTCATTTGCTTTTCATTGTCATTCGATTGTGCAGCATTGGTGATCAATTTGCACCCAACTGCATATCTATTCAGACAAGAATTGAAGCTTCTTACACACTCATGTCTTTGCAGTGGGTCAGTCGCGCAGGTGTGCTTCGGCACCTGCACCTCGGTGATGCGATGGCTCGCCCTAGTCGTGTGACCGGATTACAGAATCAACTCCGTCGTCTATGTCTCTCCAGCCAATCCAGGTTGACTCCGCAGGTCGGAGCTCTATCTACCATTATATCCCAACAGTCTCACTCATATGCGACTGACGCCTCTCGCCCTAAGCCCAAGAAATCCACCAAGGCCACCGATGGCACGCGCAAGAAGAGCACAACACCAAAAAAGAAGCGCGAATTGACAGAAAAACAGAAGGAGGCCAAGGAGAAGAAGAAACAACGGGATCACATCAAACAACTCAAGGAAACCGCCCTGGAACCCCCGAAGAAGCTCATCGCCGCTGGCAACCGTCTTGCTTTCCAATCGAAGTTTTCCGAGCTCCGGCCTCAGTACTCGACCATTAAGGAGGCATTTGGAGCTGCGTCTACGGCTGTCAAGGAGATGGCTGCCAATGAAACCGAGGTAAGTTTCCTGCGCGCAGCTCTCCTTGTAAATTGCTCCGGCGTTCTGACCCACGTTAGCGATTCCAAAACCAAGCCGAGGAGAACCGTGTTGCCAACGAGGCCTCTCTAGCTTCGTGGCTCAAGCAGTACACCCCCCTTCAGATCAAAGAAGCGAACAGTGCCCGTCGATCGCTGGCCAGACTTACCGGCAAGCCCGCTCGCCCCATCGTCGATGATCGTCTGGTGAAGCGGCCTATGACTGCCTTTTTCTGGTTCATGAGTGAGCGCAAAGCGTCCGGTGATCTTAAGTACATGCAGGCGTCCGAAGTCGCGAAGCAGATTGCGCAGGAGTGGAAGGACATGACTGAGACGGAGAAAGCGGTATTTTACTCCACCCCCAATGGATTCTCGAGATCAATACTGACAGCCATTCAGCAATACCAGAAGATGCAGGCCAATGACCAGGAGCGGTACATTCGGGAGCACAACGAGGTATACGGCGTGGAGCCTAAGCGCACCAAGCAGGCTTAAGCGCGCGCACAATCTTCTGTACTATTGGCAGTGAGGGTGACGGTGTTTTCAGAAACGGGTTTCCGGGGTCGGAAAAAGGGATTTGATTTTCGAATATGGTGTCGCGTTTTCACATTCTCCCACGAGTCGCTTGATTCCCTTTCCTTTGTCGATGTATTGTAGTCAGCTTTGTACTTGTCTAATGTCACACATGTCTACCTTGGAATATTTATGTCTCCCCTGTGATCTTCAGGTCCGATCTTTATTTTTCACATTTTTATTTTATTTTGATCTATCGTGTGGTCCCCGTATGAGTTGCAGAAGCTCCGAATCCTGCATACCGAGTGTCAATCGCCCGCAGCGGAGCACCCCCGCACCGAGTCTCTCAAAGTGGCGGTGAGTAAAGCGATGTGTCTGGCGTGCAGAGCAGCCCAAGCCGGTCCTTTTCCCTCTGCAGGGTTGTGGCGAATTGTAAGAAATGCTTCCCTTTCTGATTTCCAGTGTAGGGGATGGAAGAAGGGGTTAAGTAAGGTATATAGGAATTAAGCATGATGAGTACAGTGCTCTATAGAGCACAGCTTTCTCCGCACTCGTCCCTGCATGTATCCAACCGCCAGCAATCCTTAGTCATGTACATGAGCTCTTGTACAATTGTTTGTTTATGGTCTGCAGACGGGCTTACCCGCAATCTAGTCGGGCATCCACGGTTGAAGCTAGTCCGATCCACGGATGAGGGGTCCACGTTCCGGTTAACATGTTTCTTGCGGTGAACATCCAGAAATAAGGATCAAACTCATCATGACAATAGGTGGAAAGTAGATTTAGGAAGAGACCTATAAGAGCTTGATATCGAGAGATCACTATGATATCCCCTGCTTGTGGTTGGGGCAGGGGCCTCCCTACTTGTTTCATTCGGGCTGATGGAGGGGGACTCTTGTTATCGATAGGCGGGCCAGCGCTGCATCATGTACGTTGCGCATATCAGCGTGTCTGTGCGACGCCCTCGATGCCGAGTGTATTGTACATTGAAAAATTAGGAGGCATCTGAAGACTTTTTCTCAGGTGTCGAGATTGTAGGAATATATGGGGAATTGGTGATTGTTCATCCCAGCCTTCGCTTTTCTTTTCTTTTCCATTTTTCACTTTAGCCTATTTCGGCTCGGGTTGAACTCATCCCCAGGCGTTCGTCTTTGCCAATTTGACTGAGATTGAGTGTTGATGAATCTCCATGACAATTGAGGAAAAAAGCGTCGTTGACTGAGAGCGACTGTTTTGAATAGAAGAAGCAAAACCCAAATAAGGTGATCGTACGAGTGTGATGAAAAGAGACAATTGTATGTGATGATCACCCACCGCCCCAACTCTACTTCTCCATCCCTGCCTGATCCTTTTTTCGCCCTCGAAACTTTATCTGATTCTTCTCCCAGAATCCTTCCTGAATTCATTCTTCCCTTGATTCCCCAGAATCACAAGCGCAGTGCTCGACTCGATCCATAATCTCGTTATCATCTATCAGTACGACGCTATCCGAGTCTAGCATCGAGCACCGAAATCGCGCCGGTCGTGCAGGGTGGCTATTGTGTCCTTTTGTTTGTCCTACGAAATCACCGACCCGAAAACCCTCGAATCCTCCCTCCATACCCCTCAGGGACCCGATCTCGTCTATCGGCCCAACCTTGACTCATCCCGACGCCCGCGCGGGAATTGTCACCAATAAACCAGACACCCACCTCATGTGTTCTCACCCAGTCGCCAAGGAGGGCCTAAGACACTAAGTGTCCTGGTATCGCGAACAATATTAATAATTTCGCATGCGATATTCATACCATGGCGGCTGTCGCGAGCGCTCGCTACAATGAATGCGCCGGCATGGTGCCAGGAGTACAGCAGGAATGCTGGAAACTGGCGGTGAACACACTACTGGGTGACGTGTGGGCGACACTTATTATGGGAAATAAGACGGCCTTGTGTCGGGATAAGAAGATGGACAATCAGCCGGGCGTTATTACGGAACTGGCTTTCACGTCTCCCGCCCCGCCCTCGTACACTCAACCGCCGCCGCCTTATGAAGATGCCGTCAACGATTTACCGCCAGAATATGAGACTTTGGAGGCGCTTGCGGAGCGGAAAACAGGTGTGCTACCGGTGGCGCTTCCGTTGCTAGCTGAAAAGGCCAAATCAAAGTCAATGGACCAATCCTCTGTATTGAAAGATCGCAGGAGGGACATTGATATTGATTTTGAGAGCACGGTGGGCATTCGGGAACATAAGAAAAAGAAGGGTGGAGCAAATAAGAAGCCCATAGCTTCTACGCCGGCGGCAAATGCTGGTGGCTCGGACGGGGCAGAAGAACCGTCGAATGGGGATGGTGGTGGCGATGCGGGTGGAAGTGGAGGTGGAGATGCAGGTGCCGGAGGAGGCGATGGGGGCGATGGGGGTGACGATAGCTGGGGAGATGGCTGGGCTACAGCCGGGTCTAAAAAGAAGAGTAAGAAGGAAGAGGAGGAGGAAGAGGCAGAACGACTAGCAAAAGAAGAAGAGGAACGGAAGGCTGCCGAAGCGTCTGCTGCGAACAATCTCAGCTGGGCTGATGATGGGGATGCGGGCGACGATGCTTGGGCTGGCGTTGGAAAGAAAAAGGGCAAGGTATGGCACTGGTTACCGGCTAATATGATATGGCATTTTCTAACATGCACTACAGAAAGATGCACCGGTAGACGATTTTCAGGATATCGGCCTGAACGATGGTGCGCCACAATTGGACTTGAACTTCGATACAGGGCCAAAAACTGGCGGGACTGGGTTTGGCTTTGGTGGTTGGGGTAAATCCTGGAATACTGGCGGTTCAGACAACAAGATGGGACTTGGGGCCATTGGTGAGTCTGCTCCAAAGGAAAATTCCAAAGATACGAACCCCTGGTCAACCGGGAAGAGCAAAACCCCTGGGGGGTTTGATTTTGGTGATTTGGGATCTACCGCGAAAGATTCCAAGCCAGATGACGACTGGGGTGCCTGGGATGCCCCTAAGGATAAGAAAAAAAGAGCTTGCTTGATCCTGAACCCGAACCGGAGCCCGAACCCGAACCAGAGCCCGAGCCAGAGGAACCAGAACCGGAGCCTATCAAAGACATCACCCAGGAGGCTTGGTACCTTAATCTTTCCAAGAAGGAACAACGCAAGGCAAAGAAGGAACATGAAAAGAAGGTAAAAGATGCTCAGGCTGAGGCGGATGCTAGAGCCAAGGCAAAAGAGGAAGCCAAGGCCGCTAAGGAAGAGCAGGAACGCTTAGCGAAGGAAGAGGAAGAAAAGAAGGCACAGGAGGAAGCAGATAGGCAGGCCAAAGAGGAGGAAGAAGCCAAGAAAGCCCAGGAAGAATCTAATGACTGGGGTTGGAATGTCCCATCCAAAAAGGACAAGAAAAAAAAGATTGATCTTCTGGCCGACCCCTTACCCGCACCTGATCCTCCAACAGACAGTGGCTGGATGGGTGATTGGGGAACAGCGGGGAAGAAGAAAAAGCCCAAGGATCCAGAGCCGGCCCCGGAACCTAAAGAAGACGACTGGCCTAGCTGGGGTGCTGCAACGACCAAGGACAAGAAGAGTAAGGGCAAAGTCGAACCGGAGCCTGAACCCGTACCTGAGCCTGAACCCGAACCCGAGCCTGAACCGGAGCCTGAGCCTGAACCTGAACTAAAGCGAGAGCCTCTTGATCCTCTTTATGAAGACTGGCACACTATAAGTTCGAAGGAGCGAAAGAAGCGAGAGAAGCAGCTCACACGAAAAGGACTCCCTATCCCTGGAAAAGACGGCTTTGAGCTTCCCTCTGATAAGTTGCCTGAACCTGAACCTGAGCCCGAGCCCGAGCCCGAGCCTCCTGTCGAAGCTGAACCAGAACCGGAGCCTGAGCCGGAGCCTGAACCTGAGCCTGAGCCTGAACCTGACCCCGAGCCAGTGAAAGTAGTGGAAGAGGAGAGTTGGGGAGGAGCCTGGGGCGTTACTAAGACCAAGAAGAAAAAGAAGGGCAAAGATATTGAAGAACCGCCACCTCGCGCTCCTACTCCTCCTCCTCAGGGCCTAACACCAGAACCAGAAGCTTTCAATGAAGGCAATGATGATATCTGGGCAGATCTTGCCCCCAAGAGCTCAAAGAGCAAGAAGACGAAAGCTATTGAGCCACCTAAGGAAGAAAAGCCTGCGGCCAAGGGCTTTTGGGCAACGATTACGGGAGGATCAGCACCAAAGAAATCCACCAAGAAAGACGAACCTTCTAAGGAAGAAGATCTTCTAATCGACGTTGAAGATGATCCCCCTGCTGAACCCGAACCTGTGCTCGAGCCAGAACCCGAGCCGGAACCAGAGCCGGAGCCTGAACCAGTGAAGTCAAAGGCTAAGAGCACCGCTAAATTATCCGTTGCTGAGCGTATTAAGCAACTGGAACAGGCTAAAAAGGACAAGGTGAAGGAGAGCTCTAAGTCAAAATCTAAAGAGAAGAAGCTTAATCCCGAACCGGAGCCAGAACCTCCCGCTGAGGAGCCAGTGAAGAGCTCTAGGTCCAAGAAGGATCCAGAGGCAGAAGAAGATAGACAGCATTCTAGAGACTCAGTTCCAGGTAGTTTCCCTGATGAGCCTCCTGCTGAGCCAGAGCCTGAACCTGAACCTGAACCAGAGCCGGAGCCAGAGCCAGAGCCAGAACCCGAGCCTCCAGCTCCCGATCTTTCAAAAATGTCAAAAAAGGAACTGAAGAAATACAAGAAAGCTCAAGCTGCAGCCGAAGCCGCCAAGGAATTTGCTCCGCCCCCACCCCCAGACCCGGAACCCCCGGCCCCGGAGCCCGAGGCTGAACCAGGAACTGAGGCTGAGGCTGAGGCTGAGCCAGCTGCAGAAGTTGATGACGGGGCTCCTCCGACACCACCCCCTGAAGAACCAGAGGAAAAGCCTTTCAAGTCCTCTAAGAAAGATCGTCCACGCGCTGAACGCACTAATACATCCTCTGGCTGGGGTTTCTGGGGTGCGGCGACACCAGCCAAAAAATCTAGCAAAAAGGAGCCAAAACCTCTAAAAGAGCCAGAACCCGAGCCTGAGCCAGAGCCTGAGCCAGAACCTGAGCTGGAGGCTGAGCCGGAAGCTGCACCAGAGCCAGCGCCGGAGCCTGAGCCAGAACCAGCGGAAGCAGAGGCTCCAGAGGAAGAAGCACCCAAGGAACCCCCAAGGGAGAAGAAAAGATCCTCCAAGGAAAAGGATTCCAGAAGAAAGGAAAGCACTCAAGCGGAACGGTCAAAGCCGACAAAATCTCGACCAAAGGAGCCTGAGTCTCGACCGAAGGAGTCTGATCAAGAGATTGAAAAGTCCTCGACTTCAGACCGAGAGAAGCGACGAGAACGCGAGGCGCGCACCCCGAAGCAGCAACGTGCCTCGGCACTATCCAACTTTATCCTTGGTGCTCCTCCAGCCGCGCGAACTAAATCAATGCGTAAGACAGGGACGTCGAAATCAGCTTCGAGGCCTGTGTCACGAAGACCATCTGTTGACATGGATGGCGAGGGTACCATGCCGTCCCCACCCCCGGATGATAAGCCTGAGATGCCCGATAAGGCAGCCAAACTGATGGGTACATCTAAATCAAGGCGTGAACGCCCGCGCATGGAGAAACGAAGATCAGGTGAATATTCATGAGCCCTCTAATATGTCATAATCTAATCACTGTATTTCCAGCTCCTCGGGATCCCTATGCTATCGAAGACGATGACTTAGTCATGGTCGACGCAGAAGACGCTGGCGGCCAATCGCCCAAGGAGGGCTCCAAGGGATCTGCACCATCAAAGCGTAGATCCAGAAGAGAGGTTAGTAAAATCTCGTCCACCTTATTCACTCCTCGCTAAACCTCATTCCCAAATAGTCGCGAGCAAGGCCGGAGGAGGACGATGCTGTCATGGTGGATGCGGATGGGCCCGATGACGCCGTACTTGTCGATTCCCCAAGAGACCCCAGGGAACGACGCTTGAAGCGTGCTAACACAGCTCCACCAAAGAAGCAAGAGTCCGGCGGCTTAATGGGCCTATTTGGCTCTTTCAGAAAGAACACTACTCGCCCAGAACGTCCAGAACGTCCGGAGCGCCCAGAAATGCCAGACCGACGAAGATCCCGCTCATACCGCGACGAAGAAGCAAGAAATATGACTGAGCCAGAACGCGAAGATCGACGAGCACGACGTGATGATCGTCGCCGGCGATCTGTCAGACCTGACACAGATGTAGAAGGATTCACCACCGATGCTGCTGGTGCAGCGATGGGCGAAACGGAAGCCGAAGACGCCGAAGCTCGTAGAGCCGCCCGACGAGCGAAGCGCACATCTCGACAAGCTCCTTCTGATACACGCGAATTGGAAGCACGGGAAGCCGAGGAAAGACGGGCCAGACGTAAAGAAAAGGACAGATTACGCGAGCAACAGGCTAAAGAAGAAGAGGAAGAGCGTCGTCGCGTCCGTCGTGCTGCACGAGAGGAGCGACGTGCCCGAGAAGAACAAGAAGCCCGCGAAGCCGAAGCTGCTGCTGAAGCCAAAGCCGCAGAGCGACGCGAACGCCGCCGTTTACGCGAAGAGGAAATGGCGGCAAAGGCTAAACGCCGCCGTTCCCGCGCTGAAGAACCACCGGCCCAAAACATCTACCCACCCGAAGAACGACGTCGCGGCTCCCGCACAGCGGATGACTCAAAGTCTCGTCGTAGACCCAGGCCTATCATCCCAGACGCACCCGAGGAAGATCCTGTCATGACTGGCGGACTCAACCACGGCGCGCCAAAGAAAGACAAGACATCGTCATGGGTCTACTCTCAAGCTGATGAACCCCCTGAGCCTCCACAGATCGTCCCGACCTTTATCGATATGCCTCCAGCTGCAGCTGCAGCCGCAGAGAACCTTAACGCGCACTCTCTTTCTTCAGACGAGGAAGCTCGTCGTGCTGTCCGTCGTCGTGCTCGCCGCCGTGCTAAATACGGTGAAACGGCCGACGAAGAGAACGAGGACAACCGTTCCCGCCGTCAGCCTTCACGCCGGGACCCTAAGAGCAGCTCTGGAAGTGGCGATTACGAGCGTGATCGTGGTATGAGGTCCCATGGAAGTCGACAAGGTGCCCCTGCACCTCCTAGCTCGGGAGCGAAGAAGTCAAGCTGGTTGCGCAAACTTGCAAATTTCTAAACCGACATTGTGTTTTCTATTTGGTGGTTCTTTTTGACCTTTGCTTTTTCCCCCCTTGTTTGAATATGGATGGAGCAGGTGGCATGTATTTTGGTAATTTGGTTTGCTTATTGATTATTCCCCCAAATCTGCTCTACTTCAGCGTAGGCAGGCCCCTCACGACAGATACGAAATGATTTTATGATATGATATATACTCAAATGATTTATTGACTTGTCTCTCCCCTTTTCTCGAGATTTGTCCTACTCTGTGTCTCTAGGCATGTAATTGAACTAGATCTTCCAGCTGTACCTAATCATATGCAAGGAACATAGGTAGGTCACTGAAAAAAATGCTTGAATTTTGCGAATGATAGGGACATCTACTTTTCAGACACAACTCTGAAGTCCTTTGACATATGAATATGAATACCACCCGGAGGAGCCCCATTAGACGCTAAATCGGTATCTGACCGCCCATCACCATCATCGCTCCATCTAGTCCCCTTGACACTCGAGCTATGTTTTGTATGCCCCGAGGTGACCTCGCTGTTATTAACACCCAAATCCATTCGAGTCATGGCAAAGTGATTAGAAAAGCTCTTTCGACCAAGTGTCTGTCTATTTGACCAGCCTGACCCGTAATTCGATGATCCAATCCAGCTCCCAGGGATCGCGGCAGAGAACACACGGCGGAGGAGAGGCAAGTTACTCGCGACGATAGCGAGTTGTTCCTCGACGATACTCCACATCAGCGGGAGAGGGAGGGAGTATGTGACATCTGCGAAGTCAATGCGCATCAAGCTCACAACGCGGACCATACTAATTGCACTGACACTATGGACTGTCAATTGTGCTTGGAAGAATATATGGAGGAGGGGCGATAACGTACAAGAGTCCAAGCAAAAAAGTCACGAGCAAACCAATTTTCCTACCAATCGGTAGCTGCAGCTTCAAGATGTACGGAATTGGTAGCGACATTACCATGAAGTCGGTGACCATGTTTAGCACACCGGCTACAACGAAAGCCGCATTTCGATTTCCGCACTTCCCACCGGGTATTGTCTGGTTCCAATTGAAAGCAACAGGCTGGCAGAGGAGAAGTGACTCAATAACAATACTGAAGGCCCAAGCCCAGACGATCGCGCCGGTTGAGTAGATCGCAATTCGCATACTCTTCTTCGTGCCGAAGAGCTTGTAGTATAGGATCATGATCGAGGTTTTGACAATGGCGAGACCAACGCCGTATAGTGCTTGGCAAGGTATAATCATCTAATTATGCAGGGTCAGTATTGCCTTCGACAAGACAAAAGTCTGGTGTACTGACCTTCAATACGAATTCTTGATCTGTTGGGGCGATGTATTTTGCGTGTCGTCCAACTCCTCCTTCTGTGACGGCTAGCAGCAAATCATCAATTAGAATGTCGATTTCTCATGAACGGTGGGTCATACTCAATATCACGATCACAGTCGACACAATCACGAAGCACTTTGTCACAGGTTAGTCGATTGTAGCCTTAGAAGCAGGCGTCAAACGTACAGTCGCTAGTATCATGAGAATATCATCCCATCCCAGGTTAACACCTCTCATCCGCCTCGAAACAAGCCGTAGAATAGTGGACAAGATGGCCAAAAAGCCTGAGACCACCATCACAATGACAATGGCCCTGCCATCTTCGGCACTCAATCCATAATTGCCCATCTTGTGTATCTCCAGCCCACAGGCGTGATTGAGCCAGGCTCGCGTGTCACAGGCGAGGCATTGTGATTAAAGTAAGCCCATGGGGGCGGTAAATTCATAAAATAAGGTGTTTGATGGTTTCTCATCCGCCATCGGCCCCCGGTAAAGTAGAATTCACGATCACTCGAACGTCTCCACAGCGGGAACTCCCCAGAGTTCTGGCTCGTATTGAGGCAGAGTGGGTCAGGAACCATACCGCTTGGAGTCGTTGGGGTCGCGCCCCATTTGGGGGTCTGTGCCAGCGCAGAGAACATCTCTTTTGTCTTCCGTGATAATCTTTGGCTGCACGAAGTAGATCCGCCACCATGTTGGAAGGGCTCCATGGAAAATGGAGGATTGGATGTCAAATGCAAGATTGCATGAACTAGAGTCTCATTTGACAGTTCATGCTGACAGCCGACTTCGGACACAATGTCCGGTGTTTCACTAACCATTAGAACGGCGTTAGAAGCTTGTCCGAGCGCAAATCCTGCGGATACCCATTGGACAAATGAATTTCACGTACTCCTATTTCAATGTTAGCTCTGCTTTGTTCCGAAGCTCCGGCATAAATCTACGGTTTGTCTCCGAGTGCAGTGGGTTATGTCCGTTAGGCTCATATCGGTGAGAAGTTTAGGAGGCTAAGATTCATGTCCTCGTAGGCATAAGGGGTTAGCTGATCCGCGGCATAAAACTGATGCCCCTCATTTAACCCCACGGTTCTGTCTTTCTTCCTTTCAATGGTTGTTTTTGTTTTCATTTCTGGTCAATTGAAAGAATCATAACCTCAATATGCCATCATTCGATACCGAGTCCTCTGCTGGGCTCCAGGATGCTGAATTTGATTTTATCATTGTCGGCGGCGGCACTGCAGGTCTAGTTGTCGCCAACAGACTATCGGAAAATCCCAATATTCGCGTTCTGGTGCTGGAAGCAGGAACAAATCGTATCGGCGACCCTCGAATCACTGTCCCTGGTCTGGGACTCACGGCTTTCGAAGATCCGGATTTTGATTGGAACTTCCGTTCCATCCCTCAGGTATGATGTTCAATAAATTACGGGAAAAGTCCGACATTGACATTCAGGTAGGAACAACTGAATGGTCGCAAGCTCATTGGGAGCAGGGGCCGCACTCTTGGTGGGTCCTCCACTATCAACCTGGGCATGATCATCTACCCATCGCGTACCGGATTAGACGCATGGGAGTCATTGGGAAATCCCGGCTGGGGCTGGGATGGACTGTCCCCGTACATCCGGAAATTTCAAAAAACTACACCTCCGTCTGAAGCTGCAAGGGAGGTCTTCCCGGAAATACAGTACGATCAGAAAGATCAGGGAAGTGAGGGTCCTGTGCAGGTTTCCTACCCAGACCAGTGGATGCCGTACCACTCTGCGTGGATGGAAAGTTTCAAAGGATTAGGTTATCCACATGTCGAAGATCCGATTGCTGGGGCTGGCACTGGTCCTTTTGTTGCCCCCGGTGCGGTGGACCCGGTCACACATACCAGAAGCCATTCTGCAGCCGCGTATCTAGGACATGACGTGCAAGCTCGGGCAAACCTTAGAGTTGTCACCGGTGCACTTGTAGAGAAGGTTTTGCTGGAAAACGGAAGCCAAGGCTTTGTTGCGACAGGCGTGCAGCTCAGCAAGGATTTGAAGACATTCACAATTAAAGCCAATAAGGAGGTTATCCTTGCTGCTGGTACAATCCAAAGCCCCCAGATCCTAGAGCTTTCTGGTATTGGAGATGCGAAGACTCTTCAATCTCACGGGATTACGACTGTAATCGACAACCCCAGCGTTGGCGAGAACCTTCAAGACCATGGGCTCGTCTCATTCGGATACGAAGTGGCGGACGGTATGCCATCTGGAGACATGGTCAGAGAGCCTGCAGTCGCAGCAGCCGCAATGGCCGCATATCAGAAGGATGGCTCAGGCCCACTGGGCTGTCTTCCATTCGTCTCGGCATTCATGCCATGTGTAGACTTTCCCCAAGATGAGCGCGCCCAGTTAATGCAAAGAATCCAAGCTTGCATCGATGACCCCAATACCTCCCGAGCACACCAGAAGCAATTCGAAGCAATCCATCGAATCATGCAAAATCCTGACGACTCAACCGCGCAGTATGTCATGGCACCTTTCCAGCTCTTACCGAAGGAGGGAGACAACCCCAAGCGAATTTTCGGAATGGGACACCCCGGACTTTTCGTCAGTATTGTCTCACTGTTGAGTTATCCCCTCTCGCGTGGATCAGTGCACATTCAGTCTGCCGATCCGATGGTCGCACCACTTATTGATCATGCTATCCTCCGTCACCCGATTGATCAGGAAATGCACGCTCGTCATAGTATGTGGATGGACAATAAGATTGCTGAGACGGAGCCTTTTGTGTCCCTGCTGAAGAAGGGTGGTGAGCGTTTGCACACACCCGAGCGCCTGAATGATTTAGAGAAGGCGAAGGATCTCTGCAAGGAGCTTGTTCTGTCCATGTATCATCTTGCTGGGACTTGTGCTATGATGCCACGTGAAGATGGAGGTGTTGTGGATTCTCAGTTGAAGGTTTATGGCACGACCAATCTTCGCGTTGTGGATGCCAGTATCTTTCCCATTGAACCCCGGGGAAATATTCAGGCGACCGTGTTCGCGGTTGCTGAGAAGGCTGCTGATATCATTAAGCAGCAACTGTAGTAGTGCCACTCTTCATCAATAAATAATTTCAAAATGCATACCAAGGTCGAAGTCTATATATATATCGAGCACCTCTAGGTTTCTTCTTAGGGCCTTTTGATTAACATGTTTGCTGATTTACAACACGGTTGACAACCTCAGTCACGTTCTCATCCGGCAACCCAAGCAGCTCATTGCATAACAAACCGTCCTTCTCAAAATTCGCTCCTCTGTCTGCATCATCCGCATAGAGAAGCATTAGAACAAGCAGCTTCAGACCATCAGAGTAGTCCTTTGTATCAAGCTCCGCTGCCTTCTTCAGTGCATCCCCTGAAGACATTCTGTGCACCTCCCAGGTCGCACCAGTTGCTTTCTCGAGCGCCTCAAGGACCTGTCGCTGCGACACAGTAAATGACGCTACATAGACTGGCCTGTTCATTGTCTCCTCTGGCTTCAACAGCACCTTGCCCACGGCAGCACTCGCAGTCCCGAGGGTCGAAGTCGACCACAGCTTGTCACCCGAGTCGTAAATGGTAACACGTTTCTCCTTAAGATGGTAGTCGAGCCAGCCACTCTCAATCCCCCAATCAAAGAATTGCCCAGTGTGTATAGCCGTCCAGGTCAATCCTGTGTTCTCTTTGGTCTTGAGGTAGGCGATGACCTTCGCCTTCTCGGCGTAAAGTGTGACGAGCTCGGCAGCAGCAGCACATGTATTATTGCCGTATTCTGTTGGAATGAAACGCTTGACGCCTGCTTGGATTGCTGCATCGATCATGCGCAGGTGAACAGTGCAGGGTCTTCCAGGGAGAGTCGAGACAAGCGCATCTTGATCTTTAAATGCATTGACGAGCTGCTCAAGTGGGTAGTCGTCATCCACCTTGACAACATTGATATGCGGTGGGAATGTTGACTTTGATGATTTGCGGGATAGAATTGAAAGGTTGAAAGAACCTTCTTCTTGGAGTGTGGAGAGAACTTCGGTGCCGAAGAGACCCCCGGCCTGTTGCCTTAGTAAGTAGCATGTTCAGTAGTAAACAGGAGCAAGCTTACGCCCATCACCATGACATTTCTTAACATCTGCGCCATTCTCTCAGGTTGTGATAAAACTAAAAGCCTCCAACTCTTTGGAAATTCACTTTACCCCGCGTTAGGTGGGTCTTTTATTACTCTCCATCCTCCTCAACCCCACTATCAAGGTCGAATCAAAGGAGCGGATGTGCTTACGCCAGGATTTACTGTGCAGATGATGTGTAAGTTCTTCATGGCATATGCGAATACCCCGCTTAACGCCACACTGCTGATAACCATAATCTTGAACGCCAATCGTTCATCAAGTGAAATGCTTCCGCAGAAAACTCAGCTCGCTACTGTCTCCTTAGGCAGATAGATCTATTAATGTATCGGAAACAATGAAGCAATGATATTACAGTGGCCGTACAGATAACACTTCGATAATATCGAGCTCCAGCAGTCCTGGACAGGCTGCAATGCCTCATTGACAATATTCGTCGCCAACACTCGCATGCTTTTCTTCGCGTCAGGAAGGTCGCTAAACACCCGCAATTCGGGACAACAAAGGTTGTTCATGAGGGCCATGAAGTCGAAGGCGTTCATAGTGTGAATGCTGATTAATCCGCATATCCGCTACGAGAGGATAACTTCTTGATGTATGCGCCCTCTTCGGCTGTTTCTACACTGGCTGACATTTGCATTTTACAGGTACTTTGACCTGACCCTTGATCCGGAGTCAGGACTGGAAGACTTTGCCAGGGAATGGGCCCGGGAAACGCGAGACCTGTGGAATGCAGCCCAGCCGTGGCGTCATCCGACAACATACGTAAATCATGCTTCTGGAGATGATTCTGCGGAGTCCATGTATGGCTACGAGCTGTGGCGGTTGCGGAAGCTACGGGATTATCCTCATATACCAATATTTAAGGCCCTTATTCCAAAGCTGCGATTGATAGATACACCTGCATGAATCCATTCAAGAGACATGTCAAATAGGAAAGTAACAGTTACAGAATAAAAAGCTACTGTGCACCGATATCCTGCCATGACAGCCTCACCTCCTCTATCCAGCAGGTATGTTTGCACGTCGTAAAGGGCAGCCATGGCGGGTTTCTTGTTTTGCTAAGGCAATGATGTGATGATTGATGCTTGGCCCTGTAAAATGAAGATATGCTATGATATCTCAGTTCTTTTTAACGCCCCTTCAAGGCCTAATGTCGGCGTTAAGCCGTAGCCCGAGAAACATCGGCCGACATTTGTATTGACGTCAACTGGCCAGGATTACGGGGAGCGGCAAGTGGGGCTGCGGGATGTACATGGAGTTGTGGATCTGTGAGCGGAAGGTACATTGCAGATCACAATGGGTCAAACAAAGAGACTCGGCGCTTCAGTTCGATGTCCGGTCCATCGAACCGGGGATAACATGCAGGTCTTTTGGAGTTAAGTTTTTATCGCCGAGGCACTATGCACCATTTTTGTGGGAAGCAATTTATACATCTGTCCTCGTCAAAACTCCGGCCTACTGGGCATATGTTGCCTGGGAAGAATCTTGGCTGAGGACCTCGAGGAAATGGACGGGCCTGAGCCCGCCCCTGAGCGCCACCATTTTGAGCCTAAGCGTAAACTGACAGGCATAAAGGGTACGTGTTTAAGCTTATCTCAACGGCATGACCCGGACCCGCAGGAACCAAAACTTATTTGTCGACTATTCAGTGGTTCTTTTTCAATATTAGCACTCTGACAGCCATTTTCCTCCACTCTCTCGACAACACAGCTGTGGCCAATATCCAGCCTGTGAGTGCTTTCTCACTCTTCTTTCTTTTTTCAAAGTTGACGAGAACTGACAAATACCAAGATGGAACGTACCATGCATTGCTAAATTTGGTTACCGTTAATACGCTGGAGCTCGAACGTCCTACCTGCCTGAGTCTAACGTAAGTCGCTTGACCTTTTCCGTCACTTTCCTTGTCATCCAATGCTAATTGCTAAATCGCAGTGGTATGGTCTGGGGCCTCGGAACTGTTCTAGGCCCTATGGTCGGAGGCGCGTTTGAGCTGTACTCATGGCGTTGGGCCTTTTACATCAACCTATTATTCGGAGCAATCATTCTCCCAGCCCTTGTATCAATTATTCCCTCTAACCACCTAGTCCCCGGGGTGTCTACTCGACACAAACTCGCTACGTTCGACTGGCTCGGCACGATTCTGAGCATTGTAGGGGGGTCATAACCCTTATAATTCCCATTGATTTTGGTGGTAACATGTATACCTGGAATAGCGGGACTATCATTGCGCTTTTCATTGTGAGCGGTGTGCTCTCGAATGATTATTTGATGTCCAAGTTTGGATGGTACAAACCTTGGTACGTTTGTGGCGCGATAATTGCCCTAGTTGGCACTGTTTTGATGAGTAAGGGCATCTCCTCCACCTTTCCCTATCCCTGCACCCCGGCTAATGCAGACCATAGGTCGCCTCAAAGTCGAGACTTCGAATTCAGAGGTCTATGGCTACCAGACTCTAATTGGTCTTGGTGCTGGGTCATTCGCCCAGGCTGGATTTGCTGTTATCCAGGCCACTGTGGACGCGATAAATAGCGTTTATGTGTCACTCTAATCATGCTTGGCCAGCTTTCTGGTCTCGCCATCGGCCTCTCTGTGACCGGTGCGCTGTTTACTAATTTAGCCAAGATCAATCTACAGACCGTCTTTCCGAACGTCGACGAGTCAACTTTGATATCAATCGCGGCAGGGACTGGTGGTGGAATTCTGGAAATGCAGAGTGAGGCAAAACCGAACCAGGCTTTGATTGCAATCGTCGATGCACTGCATGATGTACTCATCGAGGTTTACGTTGTCGCGGGACTCGCAGTAATTCTCAGTGTCTTTTTAAAGGTACTATTGCCCAACCACTGCGGAGCTCAGGCTAACAAAATTCCAGTGGAAAAAGGTATACATAGAAGGTTCTGCTGGCGGAATGTGGTGATATAAGAGGAGGCTTCGGAGTTGGCGGGCATCAAGTGATGGAAGGTAATACGAGAGGGAAACTGGCCTGACAAGCATATCCAGCATCGGGCAATCTAGATAGCTTCGTAGCAACAAATACTAGCATCCCCCAAAAGAACATTGTATCATTCCGAAAAAGCCGGTTTTGCCTGGGAAAGGCCTGGGAGATTCATTATCGCCATATTGGCTAAAGAACAGGTAATTAGGTACGCCACTCCCGTCTCGGCCTCTGAAAAAGTGGGGCCATAGACAGTCGGCCTGTTGCATTGCATGAGATATGAGTTGGAGTTTGGCGATGATGTGATCTTTCTCAGAAGGTTTTAAGATAATTCAGCTACGCCCTGGGAATGCATACAAGACCTCGGACTACGTATCAAGGCGCTAAACCCAAAGTGGCAAGGCTAACCACATTCGGTAATCTACAGGTCTAGGTTTCCAATACAAATATCGGTATGCCTTTTATAGATTTCCCATAGAAGAAGAACAGAATTCTGCGAAGAATGAAAGACCCGGAAGTGCAGGTGCTTCTGCGAATTGAAACGGAGTTATCGCTCATTATGATGGAATGACTGATGAAATCATACCGGTCACATGACAGCATCTGCCCTATGATAGATTAGGGCTGACATTCTACTGATAGATCGACCAAGCTAGATAACAAGGCCATAAGTAGGCAAAGCAACGTGCAAATAAACATTCATGTCTAGATAAAGTCATTGTTTTCTATGAACGGATCTGAGTCCATATGTGCCAGAAATTAGACAAGAAAGACTCATCGTCGTCATGGATACAAAAAGAAAGAGGAGTCGTATAAACATCCAGAGAACATTTTCCCTCCCTACGCCGTAATAAGGTCATGCAATCCCAAAAGCCTCAGGTCCACACACATCTAGTTCGCAGTCTCAGGCAGCAAGTTGCCCTTGGCAGCGAACATCTTGCCGGTAGTCGATGAGACGAAGCTGTCGACCTGGCGAGAGAACTGCTCCACTTGACGGGTGTTGAGCATGCTCTCCAACCGGCTGGGCTCGGCGGGGAGCTTGAACAGACGCTGCCACTCGTCCTCGGGGAGCAGGGGCTGCTTGAGAGTGGCGCGGGTGGCGTTCTCCTGGGCGCGCTTCTGCTTCCAGTTGTTGATCTTGGTCTGCTCGCGACCGAGCACACGCTGGTAGTACTGGTAGTTGTTGACCTCGGTGTTGTGGGCCTCGATGCTGTCAAGCAGGAGATCGCAGTTCTTCTCGAGGAAAGGATCAATGCTGAGGGACAGGTTGTCGAAGTTGGGGGTGAGGATGGAGGATTTGGAGAACGGGCCGGCCTCAAGAGCGGCGAGCGAGGGGGGGGAGGTCAGTGGGGCCTGAAGAGGTAGGGTTCTGCAGCTGGTGGATGAAGGAAGTGATCAGGTGCGAGTTGTGGATCTCCACGGGGAGCTCCTCGAAGATGTCTTGGTGGCGGATGTTGGACTTTTGCAAACTGCAAGAACGTCAGTATAAGAATTCCGAATCTCTGAAGAGATTAATGGCACGTACTCCTCTGAGGTGAACTTGTTCTCCTTGAACGCCTCCATGAACTTAGCGGAGAGGCGGAACGCGCGCAGGCTGAGGGCACCCTGAGCGCTGCGGCTGACGTCGTGAACCAGCGCAACTGTCCGCTCGTTCAACTCCTTCTGGTAGTAAAATTGGTTCTCAATCACGTTCATGTTGACGAAGTTGCCCATGTTGGCGCTGGTGTACCATCCGACGTTGTTAGCGTCAATGTTGACCTCGCGGATCATGCGAATCATCTCGGCCTGGTAGGCGGCGTTGCCCTTGGCGCGGGGAGCAGCGGCGGCGGGATTCGGGGAGGCATTGTCGAAGTGCGACTCGGTGGGCATCTCAACAACGGGGAAAGGGAAAGAGTTGGTGATCTCGAGGGTGTTGTCAAAGTCCATGCCGACGAGGCATCCGGTCGCGGTGGTGGGGAAGGTCTGGTTGCAGTGCTTGATGATTTTCATCACCACCTATAGCATTAAAGATGAGTATTTCTCGCTGGCGAGGGCATGACAGATTTTCAAGATTTGGAGGGGATCCTACCAGGGCCTCGACCTTGACGGCCACGAGGGGGGCTTGTGCTCTAGACGATACATCAGTCGGAGAATAACAGCAGGACTTGGAATCAAACGTACTCGGCCATATTGAAAGGTGGTTGCACCGGGTATAGGAGTGGGTTGAGACTCTTTGACGGGGAAGAGCGGTTTGTGTGAGAACAATTCAGACGGGTGGTCCTAATGGGGCTTAGCGTGGTATGGTAAGTATGTAATATATAACATCAATTTCTACTCCATAACCCGAGCAATGAGGGGTATTACCGTATCATAACACTTAGAGTTTCTCGCCGCAACCTTGGAACTCCGAATTGTGCCTGAGAGAATCTGCTCCACTCGACACGGACTACAAAAGTCGCGAATATGAGGTAACATCCGTTTCCAAAGAACTATATGACTTATTGATAGCCGTTTTGCGTCAGCAAAGCTCCGGCTTACCTCTATCAAGGCTGCACCTAAAAGACCCTTAGTCATATCAAAGCGGAGATTGTCCCACTTCCGCTTCCGCTTCCTATCGATATCATCATCATAAACGTAGAACTCGAGCGTTCCCTCTTCCTTAGATATCCCAGCACCATGAGTCCCGAACAAGCCCAACCTGTGACAAGAACAGTCACCTATGGCAGATCTCATGCCCTTCAAACTATATCTGTCACACCACTAAACACAAACCAAGATGGACACTGGGTGATGTATGAACCAAAGCAGCCCCTCCCAACCATAGATCTGAACAAGACAACGATCAATTCCAAGCATGAATAAGCGCATTAGCTAAATTCCCAACCCAAACCATAGCTATATTCACGGTGGCGCATGGCGAGACCCAACGGTCACTTCATCTGCCTTCGATAACGCCGCAACGATCCTCCGAAACTCCCCAGACCTTCTAATCTCCGGCATCGCGTCAATCTCCTATCGGCTAAGCGCACATCCAGACCATCCTCAAGATCCTGCAAGCACCCCATCAAATGAATATCGCAATGCGAAACATCCAGATCACATACGCGACGTCGAAGCAGCCCTCGCCTTTTTGCAAAACACTTATGCTTTTGGACCCCGCTATATCCTTGTCGGACACAGTTGTGGCGCAACGCTAGCCTTTCAGGCTGTCATGGGCGCTGTAGCGAACCACCGCGAACAATCTTTCAACGGCGGGGCGGATGATGACGGTGTAGGTGCAGAGCGGGTCTCGATGTCTCCAGGCCCGCTGCCGCCGAAGCTGTCGGCGCATCCGATGGCAATAGTTGGTGTCGCAGGTATATATGATTTGAGGAGACTACAAGATACGCACCGGGATATTGGAGCTTATAGGGAATTCATTGAAGGAGCGTTCGACAATGATGTGATGCTTTGGGATGGGGTATCGCCGGCGCAAATGGTTGGATCGCGTGGTGTGGAAGGTGGTTGGAAGACCGGACGATTGGTTGTTTTGGCGCATTCCAAAGATGACGAGCTTGTGGATGAGGGACAAGTGGAGGAAATGCGGGAGGCATTGAGAGGATGGGAAGCAGGGCAAGCTCAGATTCCGGTGCGAGAGCTGTCCAGTCGCGATAGACGGGTCGAGGTGCTATCCATTGAGGGTGCGCACGATGAAGCGTGGATCAATGGAGAAGGACTGGCGCGAGCAGTCAAGTTCGCCTTTGTTGAGCTGCAAAAGATGGGGCTGGCGCCTGAGCCCGAGGTCTTGGGCGGGCCTAGCACCATGTAGATGTAGATGCACATATTTTGGTAACACTACGAGGCATGAAATAGTATATTTGATCTTCTTTATTCCGGTTGTGTTAGAGATGGGGGAAATTGATGTAGATACAATCGAAGATTGGCCCAGGCGGGCCAGAGAACGCCATTATTCGTTAACGTATATCACAGAAGATCAAATCCTAGGAAATCCCTCGGTACGCCGAATTTGCCCGTAAACGATCCAGTGTGGAGTGCAATTAATTGCCAAGATCCATGCGACCAGACGCCGCATCCCCGGCGACCTTTTCGGTTGCTTCAGGGACCTCTTCACCGTACTCAAACGCATCGTCTTCACTCTCACTTTCTTCAATAAACTTGTGAGTCATATCAAATTCGTTCAGACGCCAGTGGAGATCTTCTCTTTGGCCGTCTTGCCAGCGCGCCAGAGCGGCAGCTGCGTGCACTTTGAAGCCATAGATACGGGGCTCATAGCGGCGGAGGCTCTTTTCGGGGTTCAATGCTGGGTAGACCTGAAAGAGGATAGAGTGGAATGAAGTGCCGAAGTAAGCCCCGTCGATTGAGGCATGGCGCGAGGATTTGGGGTTGTAGATGTCCTCGCATTTAGGACAGTAGAGCTTCACGGTGGTCGAATTGGGGAGATCTGCTTGACCCATAGGCAAAAGGGGGTGGCCATCACACAGGACGCGCGGGCATTTGCCAAAGTCACATTTCTTGTATTTATCAAGCTGGAAGCGTATATAAGCCTGGATGATCCTGTATATGGACATGAGTAGCTTTAGACGTACCATTTTTGCCAAACCACGAGTGGTGACAATGTAACGCGCATGAACCAGTCCATACAGATGGCGAGCGGACTTTTCAATCTGCTCTCGTAGATCATCATCGGCATCAAGGTCGAAGACATCGGTCACCAGGTCCAGCGCATATTGGTAATAGGGGACTTCGGTATTCAAACCAGTCAGGTTGAATCGGTCGGTCAAGTAATCCTCATCGATCTCGCAGAAATACTCATTCCCCCGCGAAGAGACAAACTAGAAGGTAGATAATCCAGTCAGCGCAATTCATCCATACAACCAAAAGCCGCTTTCGGTTAGGGCAAGGCGGTCTAGATAGCACATGGGACCTGTAATGGGCCCAGTCGACCGTCGACCCCTCAGCCCCATGTTTAGGGTTTCTGCAGTGTGCCTGTCACACAAAAAGGTGCATGGCAACATCACATGCGAGACCTTTGACCGCAAAACCCGCCTGCGGGGCATATGATCCACCAACGTTCCCCAAAACAGCACATACCCAGTCTCGCCAGTAGCTAGTGTAGTCACTATCCGTCTCGCTATTGAAATCTTCCATCATTGTGGTGGTCAAGTGATCTCTATCAGTTCCCGTTTAGGTTGCTTCCGCGGAGTCGAGGGGTAGGGTAGGTGGGTGAGGGTGACAGCCGCAGAGATTGGGTGGATCAACCCCGGGGTGTCGTAAACCCCCACGACTTTTCAGGCTTCACGATGAAGGCACTTGATATTTTTGAGAAAATGGATTCACGGCCAGAGTCTCCGAGAAGGCGAGGAAGCGTGACTGTGGATGGCTGGAGGTGGTGTCGTTAATGGAAATGATTAAAGTGCGAATTGGGCGGTGATAATACTGCCGGGCGATCCACTGCCGATCGTGAATTTGGACAGCACCAATTCCACAATCCAGCTATATTATTTGGCTCTTGGATTTATACTTGGTTTGACTCAACGATCACTATTTCAATTCATGTTTTTACCCAACAAAAAAAAATGATGCAATATATCAATTTCCTCAGTTGACGAACAGACCCATACAGTGGTTGCACTCGCAACCCACCCTACACTAGCTTTGATATTATCTAGTTTTATCGGCCTGCTTCACTGATCTCCATCCAGATCCCAATGCACCAAAAGTGGTGACACAAGCTATCGCCATGCCGGTATAAAATACCTTTACAAGAGCATCATTGTACACTACCAATGCTTCCACGAGATACTCGGAGGGAATGACCTTTCTCAGGCTCAATGCACCGGAGTTTAAAACGAGGCTAGCATCAAGCCCTGGGACTTTGGTGGCAAGACCAGAAACCAGCTCTATGGCAAACACGTTCTGGGAAATAGCGAGCATGACCACGCCTCCAAGAAGCTGCCCAAAAGTGAGTACCACGATCGCAGACGGCACATCAGATGCAGGTGTGGAGGCCTGGACTGCTATATAAGGTTGCTGCCAGGCGAAACCACACCCAAGGCCGAAGATAGCTTGGAATAAAATGATATGGACGAGAGATGTGGTCGTGTTGAATGTGGTCGTTAGACCGGCACCGATGGACATCAGGATACCCCCGAGGACCATGTACGGCAAGTAGTATCCTGTTACAGTTGTCATTGCGCCCGCAAAAACGATGGCAATGGCAAGACCGAGAATTCGGGAAAGATCCCTCACCCCCGACTCCATCGTTGAAACGTCACGAATCGCCTGATAATAAATGGGGAGCTGGAGAAGATTAGTTTTTCTACACTGAATGGCGATGATTTCTCACTCACATAGTATGTGAAAACATAGAGTGCGCCTGAGCAGGCAAAACTGACTGCGATACTTGACAGCATTATGCGGGACTTGAGTAGTCTAGCAGGGAGTGTCGCCTGTTCTTGCATATACGCCTGCTGCACTCCAAAGGCTACTAAAAGGGCTCCTGTCATGGCCAGTGGTAAGATTACCTGCTTGCTGTTCCATGGGTATTCTGTCCCGCCCGTCTGAAGTGCTAGTGTGAAGCAGATGATCAATGGGACAAACAATGCCATTCCTACGGGATCGAGTTGTCGTAGCTTGGAAAGAGACGAACTCGCCCCCTGCTTATCCGTTTCTGGCAACCGAAGGAACACCAGTACCGAGATGATCGGAATGCTTCCTAGAGGAACACTAATCCAGAAACAAACTCGCCAGGAAGTGACATCAGCAATAGCACCCGCAATCAAAGGCGCAGTCGCTAGTGCAATACATTCCATGCTTCCGATGAAGCTCTGGTAGAATGGTCTCCACCGCAGAGGAATGATTCTGGTGGCAATGCTGGTGGCGGGTTAGCCTGGATAACGTGCCGAACACAAGGCATCAAAACATCTTACATATTGCAGCCGGAGAAGATTCCTGCATTACCCAGTCCAGCCACTGCCCTTCCTACAATGAAGGCGATCGAGGACTGCGCCGTAGCACAGATGATGGAGCCAATGACGAAGACTGCCAAAGCAGACGCAAATACAATCCTCGCAGAGTAGAAGGAATAGAACTTCCCATAACTGAGGATTGTCGCACAGGATGCGAGAGAGCTAGAACCTTCAGTAAAAAAAACCGATAAAATATACACATCGAGGAGTTGCTTACTATGCGATTCCGTACCAGCTAACGTCGTTAAGAGAGTTGAATTCATCGCTGATAGTGGGCCCAAGCGTGCCAACACATGTCGAATCCTAAGTCTCATGAGCGAGGTGATCGGCCAAGCTCAAAATGATTAACTCACATAGCCTGCTAAGAAGCATGCCGAGCACAATGAAACCACAATAGTACAAAACTTCCATGTTGAGAGTTCCACAATCTCGCTATCTGTTGTTTTGGCCCCTGGCGGAGCATCTTGTTGCTCACTACTGTGAGTGTGGGGTGCATTCTCGCCATTTGATGGAGTAATATGTTCCAACTCCATGTTGGTGGTGAATATCTGTAGAAAGAAGTGAGAGGTCAAATCCAGTTACATTGGAGTTAAAAGTGCAGGTGGTGTAAAGTCAAATATGAGCATGGAAGCCTGGTGGTGGGGATAGTGAGACCATTATCCAATTCAGTTGTCTCGCCCAACATTAACATAGATTAATGCAACCTTGGACTAGCTCGGGCGCCATGACCCGCGAGGACGTTCGGAAATGACTTCTCATTGCCCGGAGATAACAGTCCCAGTCTAGCATTCATTGTAGCCTGAAATTGCTAATAAGCGAAACTCGGCATATAGAGCGTGCTATACATTCCAAATACATAACAGATACAAGAAAGCAATCTCGGAGTAATTTATGTTTACAGCCTCATTCTCTCCATATGTCCAACCCTTTTGTTGATCATGATCTACTTCTCCATATGGCCAGGCCCCACACCGCCCTTGGACCCCACCGGGCCACACGCGCAAGGCTACGATCATTTTCAACTCTCCATATCTCGTAAAACACAATCTGCTTTATGTCGCAATGGGCTCCAAGACAGCTGAAAATGAGGGCCAACAAGGCGGCAGTAAGTATCGGCGTGGTTACAGCGCATTGGTTGGGCCTTGCTCACTCTTGAACAGATGATCCGTCCGGCTCAATCAAACCCAACACCACAGGCGGAGAACCACGAGGTGCCCACTTGGCCCGAGACGGAGATGGAAGTCTGGGCGATGGGGATAGCGATGACGACGACGGCGACGATCAGCCCGGGGCTGTTACCGAGTCGCTAACATCGCAATCTACCCCGACAGACGTTTCAAAGAAAAAGAAAAGAAAGAAGTCCAAGAAGAAGAAGACGACTACAGCCAAACAGTCGTCTCCTCCTAGGATCCCTCTCACCAAGATCTACCAAAAGGATCAGTATCCCAGCGGAGAGATGCAGAGTTATGAGTCTGTGGTTGAGAACACAGCTCGCACCACGGCCGAGGAAGCCCGATACGAAGCTCGCCGTCTCGCCCAGGACAAAACTTGGCTCACCAACTATCGTAAAGCAGCCGAAGTTCACCGCCAGGTTCGACGTTGGACGCAAGACAATGTTCGGCCGGGCCATACTCTCTCGGAAATTGCTGACGGTATCGACGACGGCGTGAGAGCGCTGCTCGATAATCCGGGTCTTGAAACCGGAAGCTGCCTTGTCTCTGGATTAGGATTCCCAACTGGTCTTGCGCTGAACAATTGCGTTGCACATTACACACCCAATCCTGGTCAAAAGGATATTGTTCTCCAAGCAAATGATGTTCTCAAAGTGGATTTCGGAGTCCACATCAACGGCTGGATTGTTGACAGTGCGTTTACCATGTCATTTGATCCAACGTATGACAACTTGCTTGCTGCGGTCAAAGATGCAACCAACACTGGTATCAAGGTGAGATATCCCGCGCCCTATCCTTATAAACACAGCTGATTCGATTAGAATGCCGGTGCCGATGTCCGGATCAGTGATGTCACCGCTGCTATCCAAGAGACGATGGAAAGTTATGAAGTAGAGATCAGAGGTCAAACCTACCCAGTGAAGCCGGTGAGAGATTTAAGCGGCCACAACATCGGTCAGTATCAGATTCACAGCGGAAAATCCATCCCCTTTGTGAGAACGAAGGATCAGACCAAAATGGAGGAGGGAGAGGTTTTTGCCATTGAGACATTCGGGTCTACAGGTCTTGGGAAGACTAGAGACGGACCTGGCGTCTATGGTTATGGCAAAGACCTGCACGCCCCAAAGAGGGTGATTACCCCTCTTGCCTCGGCACGATCTCTGTACAAGACGATCAATGACAATTTTGGTACAATTGTTTTCTGTCGCCGATACCTCGAACGCCTTGGCGTCGATCGTTATTTGGCCGGCGTGAGTGCCCTTTCCTTTGACTCCCGGCATTGCATTTTGCTCACATTGAACAGATGAATAGTCTTGTCTCCCAAGGAGTAGTCGAGATGTATCCACCCCTCATGGACATTGAGGGGTCATACTCCGCCCAATTTGAACATGTATGCTTCCTTCCACCTGTTTGGCGTTTCGGGCGTTAACTATTCCTTTTTAGACGATCTTGCTGGGTGAAACCGGCAAGGAAGTCATCAGTCGCGGAGATGACTACTAAGGTGTACTAGCTGCATACACGTGCGACGTACCTGATTCCTTCTGTATGTTTTTGTCCTCGGTCATCCAACATGACCATGATTATTGTCCTAAATTGTTCATTTTACCATTTAACATGGTTGACTCCAGACGAAATTCTTCAAATCCAATCTGGACCTGAATAACCGGATCACCATTGCTAGCTCACCCAAATACATTCATTTTAGCATGGAAATAATATCTCAGTGAATTGCAAGTTCAATAGCTCGTTTCACGTATACCTTAACAGCCTTGGCGGCGATTCCTTCCGCATGCAGTAAATATGGGCTTGTTAGTTTCATAAGAACTTCCCAGCGAAGCGAAGTTACAAGGAACAACAGTAAGCTGCCCTCTCAACTCAATCGAGGCCGACTGCTTTACCGAGCTTGTTCGTCACTAGTGGAATAATAGCTAGCGGATAAATTCTTCGGGGCGCGTAAACGGGAGTAAACAAATGCTCCACTAGCATTCCACTGAGATCATTTTCTAGATCCTAGCTCCAACTTATCCCCAGACTAGTGACTCGGACCCCCGAAAAAGGGGCATGCTTGTTATTGCTATGTGGATATGCATCGCGCCGTCCCTCGATTTAGCGCACTTCTCATCAGGAACGGGGCAGATTCCTCACACGTACGGACCAGGGGCTGAATCCACTTAGCCGAAATCAACTAGGCTAAATTCACTTATTGAATCCACTATGCGCGATGAACTATAAGAAAGCAAGTGAATCCTGAGCGCGTTCCAATAATCAAATCGACAAAATACTCGTCAACGCGGACTCAAGGCCCTCTAGTGCTAGTTATTACTAGGCATATCAAAATGGCGCGTCTCATCGCAGCAACATTACTATTGCACCTAGTGACAGCCCAACAAATTGGCAAGATCCCAGAAATCCACCCAAAGCTCCGAACATGGAAATGCACCACACATACCGGCTGCGTACCACACGACACTTCCATCGTCATCGACGTGCTCTCGCACCCCATACACGAAGTAGGTAACAGCAGCGTGTCCTGCGGGAACTGGGACACGGGGTTAAACCCCACGCTATGCGCAACAGAGGAGTCCTGCGCGGAGAACTGCGTTCTCGAAGGCACGAACTACGCCTCGCATGGAGTGCAGACGAGAGGCGATAGTCTTCTTATGCACCAGTACCTGACAGTCAACGGGACGACATCGGTGGTGACGCCGCGTGTGTATCTTCTCGATGAAAGCGGGAAGAACTATGATATGCTCCGGATGCTGAATCAGGAGATAAGCTTTGATGTGGATGTTTCATCGCTTGTGTGCGGTATGAACGGTGCGCTTTATCTAGCTGAGATGGAGAAGTCAGGTGGACGGGGTGTTCTTAATCCTGCCGGTGCGCAATATGGTACTGGGTACTGTGATGCGCAGTGCTCGGTTGATCCATGGATTAATGGCGTTGCGAATGTTGATGGAGCTGGTGCTTGTTGTAACGAGATGGATCTTTGGGAAGCTAATGCGCTTTCTACGGCATTGACACCGCATGCGTGCAATATTAGCGGGGTTTATTCTTGTGAAGGGGATCTGTGTGGGAGTGATGGTGTTTGCGATAAGTCTGGTTGCGGGTTCAACCCTTATGCACTTGGGGATCATGATTACTATGGGTATAAGGAGGTGGTGGATACGTCGAAGCGGTTTACGGTTGTGACGCAGTTTGTGACGGATGATCATACTGCATCGGGGTCTTTGATTGAGATCCGACGGTTTTACGTTCAGGACAACAAGGTTATTCAGAATGCTGTTGTTAATGTAAGTGGGACGGAGGTTGACTCTTTGACGAACGAGTATTGTGAGTCGTCGAGCTACTTCACCGAGATGGGTGGGCTCAAGCAGATTGGCAAAGCACTTGGACGTGGAATGGTTTTGGTTTTTGCGATCTGGAATGATTCGGGGGCCTACATGAACTGGCTGGATAGCGAGGGTTCCGGTCCTTGCAATAGTACCGAGGGAAATCCAGCTCTCATTGAGGCGGAACATCCTGGGACCTCGGTGACGTTTTCCAATATCAGATGGGGAGATATTGGATCGACTTATAGCCACGGCAAATGAGTTTCAAATCAAATCATTCATTTCATTCATCTACCTACTATAGCTACCACTCCTCCCCTCATCATCATAAAACATTCCCGAAATCTAATATCAATGACATAAAAGAGTGTATACAGTTCGTGCTATCATTAAACAATCATCAATTGCATGAAAATCATTCAGAAACTCCTGCGATCGCACTATCCTCTTCTAAAAAGATATTAGCATTATCCAAAGGAATGAAGGCGCATGGGAAACATACCAGGATGGATCTTGGAAAAATCCACCATTCCAAAAAATCATTTACTGGGCCATGGTACCAGTAGCCTTGAGGTCCTTGTCCTCCTGGTTGTTGTTGTCGTGACGGTACTCGCCCTCAGCACCCTTCTGGGCACCGTTCGTCATACCAGCAGCGCCGGTAGCCTGCGGGTAAGGCGAGCTGGCCTTGGTCTCCTGACCGCGGGCCCAGACACGGGGAGTGGGAGTAGAGTAGCGGTTGGCATCCCAGTCGTGGCGGCAGTCCCAGCCAGACTCATCGTTGTAGTCACCGTTCTTGCACTTGTCGTTGTATCCGTAGTTGTCGTTGTCATCGTAGTTGTCGTTGTCATAGTAGTTGTCCTTGTTGCGGTTCCAGCCACCGAAGGGCCACCAGCGCTTGGTGACGGTGGGAGTGTGGGTCAAAGCCTCAGCAGCGGCGTGGCTCAGGCGGTTGCTGTCGTGGTATTCGTTGCCGGGGAAGTGGCGAGCCTTCAGGCCGGTCAGGACGGAAGTTGCGGCGTCAGCGGCATCGGCGGCATCTTCGCGGTCTTCCTCGCGGTGTCTCTCGTGCTCGCGCTCACTCTCACGGTCGCCGTTGTTGTAGTAGTCGTTGTCGTAGTCGCCGTTGGGGTAGTGGCGGGCCTTTAGGTTGGAGAGAACACCATTTGTGATGGCAGCGGCGTCCTGGCGATCTTCTTCACGGTCCTGCTCACGCTCGCGCTCATATTCACTATCGCGGTCGTTGTCTCGGTAGTAGCCATCGTTCTCGTTGTTATAGTTGTCGTCGTTGTAGTTGTCATAGTTCTCTGGGCGGTACCAACGGACGTGAAGACCGGAAGCAGCACCAGATTGAGCAGGGTTGTTGACGCCGTTGGTACCAGTAGCGCCATTAGCATCGTTCATCGCACCAAGGTTGGTGGCACCGGTGGCACCGGTAGCACCGTTCATAGCGCCGAGGTTTGTCACACCAGCTCCGGCAGCAGGGACGCCGGGCACGCTGGGAACACCGGGAACACCAGGGACACCAGGGACACCAGCGCCAAGGTTAGCAGCTCCAGTGTTGGGAACGTTGGCAGCACCGGGCATAGAGAGACCACGCTTGGCAGTCGCGTGCCATTGGCCATTTGCATCAGTCCAACCATTCTGGTTGTTGTTGGAGTGCCATTGACCGTTAGCGTCAGTCCAGCCATTCTGGTTGTTGTTGGAATGCCATTGACCGTTGGCGTCAGTCCAGCCATTCTGGTTGTTGTTGGAGTGCCATTGACCGTTGGCGTCAGTCCAGCCATTCTGGTTGTTGTTGGAGTGCCACTGGCCATTGGCATCAGTCCAGCCATTTTGGTTGTTGTTGTTATCATAAGGCCAATTGCGAGCCTTGAGGCTAACACCGGGGAGACCGACACCAGGGACACCAACTCCAGGAACACCGACGCGGTAGCGCTCATTGCCGAAGGGGCGGCCGACCCGACCACGGCGCTGGTAACGGCCATTCTCACCATTGGTGTACTCGTCGTTATCGTATCCGTTGTTATATTCGCCAGTCTGGTCTTGGTCGTTGAATTGGCCGTTGTTGTATTGACCGTTATCGTATTGGCCATTGTTGTACTGGCCGTTGTTGTATTGACCATTGTTATACTGGCCGTTGTTGTACTGACCATTGTCATAGTCCGAGCCAGCGTTGGGAACAAACTGGCCGTTCTCATAGTGGCCCTTGCGGTACTGACCACTGGGGTCCCAGACACCAGACTGGTCATTGGGGTCGACTGGCAAGGCCAGAGATGTCATTGGCGAGACAGCCAACAGAAGAAGGCCGTTGATCAGAGTGTAACGCATGATGGAGATTTTTATAACGAATAAATTGTATTTTTTTTGTGACTCTTGGATCTGGAGAATCTTGAGAGTCGCTTTTGCTTGATGAGAATGAAGCCAAAGATGGTCGAAAAGGGCTGTATTTATATCCGAGCTGACCAGAGCTCCACGCTTTCGATTACGTAGCTGATTCAGAGCTCTCGGTAGCTCTCTCCAGCTTTGATTGCGATGTCTGAGCTAGGCCAGTATACCGCGTCATCCAGTTTGGCTGGGGTCACGACGTGGCTGCAAGGGACCGGGCTCAACGTGCAGTCGATTCATTCTGCCTTGCGGGGCACAGTGTGTTTAGCGGTTGAAAATCTGCATGATGATCTCAGTAGGCCGTGACCGATGGCTAATTTTTAATATGCGCTATATAAGTACCCTCACATTGGATGTCTTACTGTACCACGCTTAGACTCTGCATGGTGATCCTCGCATTGGAATCTGCAGTAGTAGCGTGTTGGCGGTGTCGATCGCTCCGGAAGGGGCTTAATCGCATTCCTGTTGATCATCCGGGGCTCGGGAGTGCAGATCCAAGGGGCTTTTGACAAGACTTTGTTTACGCCATCAAAATCATTCTGTTGTTGGGTCAATTCGTGGCTCCAACCCCCGGGGATGACTTCTCCGCCATGAGCCCGAGTGCTCATGAGACTAGAAAACGTGTAAGACATGCAGGGAGGTCTTTGCACCAAGCCAAGCTACTATGTATAGTAACCTTTTGAGTGAGGGACAATGACAAAGTTCGCTGAGAATATACGACATGGGGTTGGACTGGCGGTCTGCAATCAGTTGAATCCATGAGTTTGGTGGCGAGTGGAAAGTTTTCAGATCACTGTAAATCCAAGTTTCTCGCTGCTCTTCTCAAGCGCCATTGATCGCCAATCGAAACCTTTTTGTCGATCTCTCCAAAACATACAATATGTTTAGACACAAATGTCCCAATCTAGAAGATCCCCGCCAGTCTGAGGAGCGTCTGCTGGCAGAAGAGAATGGTATATTGTGGACTGCGAGTGAAAAAAAAGGAAGTCATTTCACAAAAAGCTTTCTTTGGTTCACTGCACTTAGCATCTTCTTCATGAGCGGCACTTTGTTCGGGTTCTTCTGGCGAGGTGACTTGGATGGTCTGTGTAGTCAACATGTCTCCCAGTACTGTGAGTTCAAGATCAAGTCATATCATGCAAGCTCTACTAAGTCAATGCAGCACCCATTATGATGAAAGTTGGAATTAGCTATGATACGCGTGAATTCAACGGCTCGCTTTTTAAGGAGAACATTTTCCGTCAAGATGCGAGCCCCGATGTGGATGCTGCATGGGAAGCTCTCGGGGTAAACTGTCAGTCTAGAGCCCGTTTTACATTTTGCTCTACATACGTACATATTTTGACACTGTTGTTTCTCTAGATCGAGGCATTCGAGTGCCAACAGCGGATGCAGAGCAATCGGGTCTCACCGCAGATCAGGTCCAGATCAATCCCAAATACGGCGGAGGATATCCAGCGAACGTGGGAGGTCTCCATCATTTGCACTGTCTGGTAAGGCCATCATTCTTCTCCGCAAAGATACCAACTAATGGAATTTAGAACGTGATACGACAGTCACTTTACTACAACTACGACTATTATCATATGAAAGAAGAGGGCATCTTCAGCCACAATGATTACATCGTTCGGCGTCAGATTTGTGAGTATTCGAGCCCACAGAAAATCCAGTGTCCTTAGTCAGATTTTACTGACATTCATTATGAAAGCATACTGCTTGGATACCCTTCGGCAGCAGCTCATGTGCACAGTAGACACCGGAGTATTGGGACAGATCTGGGTATACCCCGATAACCCAGAGCCACACCTCGACTCCAGCACTCATCATCGGTGCAAAAACTTTGACCAGATTCGCCGCTGGGCTGAAGTGAATCAATTGCCCAAGGACCCACCAGTGGATTATATCGCACCTCCTGCGCCCGGCACAATCTACGCCGAGATACCATGAAGGACGAGATGATGACTGAAACGTGTCAAAGACGAATATCATGACGGCCAGACGAGACAAGACTCTAAAATATTTATGACCTTCTTCATTCCTCCTTTCGGATATCCTCCGTCAACCCATAAACACTTAAATCCTCACTCATGCCCGGCAGAGTACAAACCGCACTCTCCGCACCCCCAAACACCTCCAACGCCGCAACTCCCCTAAAGTCCATCCCAAGTTTCTCAAGGACCCTCCGACTATGAAGGTTTCTAGCATCACAGAACCCAAAGACATCCGTGATCCCAAGCTCTACCCTGGCCCACTCCAGTAACCCCTTAGCCGCCTCGGTCGCATATCCCCTCCCATTCATCTCAGGTAAAATCGCATACCCAATATCGGGCGCAAGATAATGACGATTTGGCGGTGCACCTTTCATGAGCGATACGGTCCCAATCGGGATTGGTGGGAAAGACTGGGGATCTTGCTCCTGGAGTGATACGAGGAACATACCGTGCTTGTTGCGCTCGTAGTCGGCTAAGATGCGGGTACGGATGAATTCTGATGCGCTTGTAGCATCGACCACTGATGTGCGACCGCAGGAGCGGATAAATAGATCTGTATTCCAGAGCTGGGCTAGAAATGTACAGTGGGTTTCGTTGCTTGGGTCAAGTGGGGTGATGCGTAGGCGTGGAGTTATGATCGCGAAGCCACTTGGAAATGGCGATTGTTGTGAAATCATTGTGAGGAAGTATTATATGAAGTGAAGTCAATGAGTTTCTCTCAGTTTCCCTCGTTCACGTCTTTTTCCGGGATTATATGTGGCCTGGTCCCTATCTAGGGATGACTTGGAGTGACTCAAGTTGACTCACCGGCGTTCAGGGTTCCCGAAATCAGCGCTCAATGTATGAACACTCTATCTCGTATCTCGTACTATATCTGTCTTGTTCGATACCTTGACCACTGCCTAGGAATCATTTATATCATGTAAGCTGTTTCCTTTTCATCATTATTTCCGTAATTTCAGTTCAAATATTTCAACTTTGCCGGTATGTAACAAATATATATTCTAGGGATCCTCACAAGTCTCCTGGGACCTTGACTCCCAAATACATATTTCGACCTACTAGTAGTCTACCTAGTATAGCTTTTGAATCTTCGTTATTCTCAACTCCAAATGTATTAAACGCTATTGACTTGTAGCGGGTAATTGATTCCCTAAAATCATCCATGGCGCCAAGGGCTTCCAACGTAGGTAATGTTCCAAGGTTGTCGTAAATGGAATTCTGAAAATAGCTACAATTGATTGAGGAACATCTCCGAGCGCAAGTGAGTCAGTTAATAAGGTTTTAAATTTTAAAACGTCTATCAATAAATATAGATGCCGGTATGGGTATCTATGGATAAATCACCGATTGAACTTCTTCAGCTCCAACCAGCGCATAGGCGGATACACCAACATCGTCCACGAAACACCAACCCAAATCCCCAGATCTGATCCATAGTCCCCAACCATACTCGCAATGGGACCAACATACCAAATCTGGTCCATTGAAACGATAGCTCCAGCCCAACCAATAAGGAAAGCCAACAAAGCAGCAATGCCGATTGGCAGCTTGGAAGAATTCGCCCAATCATCCCAGTTAAACCCTCTCGTACGACGGAAAATCATATGCTCTTCAACTGCAATCGTCAGGTAGATAGTGACCCAGTACCCCATCAGCGACAAGAAATTATCAAAGATGTCATACAAGTTATTCCGACCACCAAGCGCACAAGCAGTGTAAATCACAACACCAACACAAGAGTAGAACCACCGTGGTAGGCGGGCTAAATGGCGGCCCATAATTTGGAAACCAAGGGAAGCAGAATAAGTGCCGGGGATATTATTGGCAACGAGACCCAGCGCGACCAGGACACCCATGAACTTGCCGAACCCGCCGAGTCCGTCATAGCCTGCTAGAATGAGGGCACCGGATGAGGTGTCGTAGGCGGTGTTCCAGGTTTCGTGGGTGAAAGTGCCAGAGCCCAGACCAACGCCCATAACGTTGGCGAACGTTAGAGCTAGTCCCACCCCTAGGAAGGTCATGAGGAAGGTCTTCCATGCCGACGTGGTTGGTGGGAAGTAGACGAAGAAGTCGGCACCTGCGGGCGCCCAAGCGACGGAAGCCGATAAGCAGAGTGAGAAAAAAGAGAGGCGATTGCCTGCGATCGTCTCAGAAGAGCCGGCTGAGCTGATCATAGTGTCGAATTTAGGACCTGCACTGCCGACCAGCACGAAGATGGCGATAAATTGTGGAACCCAGGCCCATCTATGTAATTGTAAGTTTTTAGGGTGAGAAAGTAGTTTGCGACTCAACTTACCTTTCATAAATGTGGAAGACCGTCATGCCAAACAAAACCACTACCCAGGTCATAATAGCGATAATGATAATGCCCACGATAACGGTCATCCGGCCTCCAGAAACAGCAGAGAGAACTTGCCCACCAACCAGACAGTCAATCATACCATATCCAAGCATGATAATGATATTGAGCAGACAAGCGATTTTACTAGGGTAATAACCCATAAAGTACCTCGCGACGACCTAATCTCATTAGCCCAATTCCAAACATGAAAAGTTACAAACATACCATCGTACGATTACCACTCGCTGGACCAAAAGTCCCCATATAAGCAACCCCAGCAGCACCAAGCAAGGCGCCAAAAGTAGCACAGAGCGCAGAGTCGACAAAGCCCAGATCATAACTGAGTGGACCCAACATACCCACAGCAATATTATTGGCGGTGATATTAGTGCTGAACCACAAAAGTGTCATCTGCATATAGTCTGCAACCCTGATATCATGGCGCTCCTCAACGGGGACACGTTCCACGCCCCGAGACTCGAATAACTTCATCGAATTAAGGCGGGCATTGAGACTGCTGAAGAATCCGGACGAGGTCGGAGAACCAGCTCCGACCGACGCATCTTTGGGAGCTTCTTCCAGGGAGGTCTCGACGGTCGGAGGAGATTGAATGCCCTTCTCCTCATCTACCACGGACTGGGCCATGGTTCTGTCTCGTCACTCGTGGTGAAGTTGAGTCAAGGAAAATATCTTCAGCCGAGAATTGGCCGGGATCTAATTAGCCGCAAGGCTTATCTTCTGGGTGGCGGGGTGGGGATCCACTTATCTTATCTGCCAAGTCTCTACGAATAATGTCAACAGAGCGTTTACTTCATCACATTAATAAGATTTGTGATGCGGAATTGATTCGGGTATCGTAGCCCATTATTATATTAAAGCTTAACAAGTCAGGAAATGACCTTGTCGTTCATATACATAGGGATGATCTCCCTGAATAATCTCATCATATCGCCGGCTGATCCGCTCATAATTCTGTCCATACCGACCCAGTTCCCGTAGACGGATCGATACCCAGTCTTGATAAATCTGATCGGATGTTGCAATACCAGCAATAAACAACGGCCAGGTGATGCGCACCATAAGACGGGGTCGGGTGCGGTGAAGCTTCAGACTAAGTTCCAGGACATGGGACACTGCAGCACCGAGCGACATGAAGCTGATATTGATTTGGGTGCCAGGAGCCTTATTCACAATATTCTGAAAACAGAGATGGAAATATATCATTGTGCTGTAGAATGTGATGGCGGCCCAGTAGATAGTCTCCATGACACGACGACCATTGCCGACCGACTCGCAAGACGGGGCGATTTTGGCGGAAGTGAGCAAAGTGTCGTATTCCTGGACTAGTTTAGAAATGACACATATATGGGACCTATACGGAGTGTCTTACAATAGACAAGGTATTAATCTCGTGAACAAGGCGCTGGTACGGGGATATACTCTCCGGAGTTCCCTCTAATTGAGGCCCCCGTTTAAAAAGTTCGGTTATTTTAAATTGAATGACGTGGCTTCGGTGGTACAATGTGAGACCAGGGAGATTTTCCATATCGTCCAGTTGGGCAGAGACGGGGTACGTTTTCCCCCAGAAGCGAGAAGGTGATTGCCTGCTGATCCGATAGAGCTCTGGCAAAGTTAAAGGACCAGTGGTGGGAGTCTCGGCACCCAAAAAGAATTGGAAAATGTCAGTGTCAAGTCGGGCGGTTCCGGGCCCAAAGAAAAGCGCCGCTGGAGTAAAGAAATATAATGTCCAAAGAAGGAAAAGCGGGACAGAAGTACACCGCAGCGTGTCTAACGATTTGGGCTCTGAATAGAACTCGGGCGGTGTAGCATTCGTAATTGGGGAGTCGGTAGATGACTGCCTCTCGGGTGAGGATTGCTGCGGAAATGCTTCAGGTTCTAGAGTAAGTGCTGAGAGAGAAGAAGGCTGAGATGTAGGTGTTTGAGTCGAGAGTCGATCTTGGAGCAAAGGCACAATATGATTATGAAGCAGAGTTTCAATGCCTCGAATATGGATGTTGATGGCTGGTGCTCCGCTGCCAAACCGGTTCTCATAATCGATCATGAACCATAAAGTGATGAAAATAGCTTCTATTTTCTGTGGAGTCTTCACGTCCTGTTTCAGAGCATGCCGTAGACTCGATAGGGCTCGACCATAATGCATTCGTCCCGACAGCTCACAGGACTCATTATTAGCTGAGATACTAGGCAAGGCCTCTTGGTCATAAAGTCGAGATCGATGGACCTCTCTTGCAGTAGTGGCTAGTATCATGCTCATGACCATCGGCTCTTTCACCGAGATCTTCTGGTAAGTATAAGACACGGTAGACCATGGCCAATGTTTTCCTAGAAGTACAACCAACGTTGAACTTTGGAGATAGTTTAGACAATCCCGGTCAAAGCCCGATAGAGTCAAAGAATTGGCAGCGGTCACGTGTTGATCACTATTGCCATCAAATCGTTCCAAGGGAAGCAAGGGCGCTTGAGAACAGCTGGGCTGCGGCTGAGGATGCTGAGGTCGATTTTGAACCACTTGACCGGTCTCCTCAGCCTCTCTGTGTTGTGCCTCTCTGCCTTTCTTCGCAACATTGGCTAATGGAATTGTTGATTTCCGCGGAATTGGTCCGCCTTTCCATTCACACAATATGCGTGCCGACACGCATCGCCTACATTGCGGCTCGTCGAGGCCTTTCACTTGTCGCTTTTCCTCGTCGCATTTGACCTTGCGCATGCGACACGACCGGCAGCCTAAAATAGCAGGATTAGATTCCTTGCCAGCGAGGGGGGCAGGTGTGGATCCTTACCAGTCTTGGAACGTGTCTTACGCGACTGAAGCATGTTATTTGAGTTTGCCGAGCTCCCGTCACGCTACATCTGGTCGCACAGGGTCAGGACCCGCTTATTTAGCGATGCTGGGGTCCAAACCTGGGGTATTTAGCTTAAGCGAGAGTAAGAGTGACAATTGACAGAAGAATATGTGTTGAGGGGGAAGTGGAGGCCGGGGAAGAACAACGCCTTATCTGCCGAGTGGAGACAAGACTATCGATAGAGCCAAGCCCACTGCCGATTGGCTGCTTCGCCAAATCCTAGATCCACGCATTGTCCCATTGCCGAGCAGAGACACCTTTGGCTTCGCTATCTCTCCTATCGGAGCCCGCCCGAGATAGCCGGGCCATGGAAAGTTTGGCTGGGACTGATATAAATTTGAGCTCGGAATCTTCCATTATGGCGTTTTTGCGCTTTTCAATACTGGTAATCAAAGCCAATCACACACCATGCACGTTGCTGAGTCACAGAGAGTGTTCCTGGATATTGTCCAAAAAGTACTTCAGCGATATGACACGCAGCTGAAAGATATCAACCACAAGGTATGTGGTCATTTGTTGTCTCGGTTTCAAGTTTCAGTGACTGATTCTGTCTAGATCTGGTCTAATCCGGAGCTTGCATATGAGGAATTCAAAGCTCATGATAACATTTGCGAGCTCTTTGAAAGCCTTCAATCGAGCGAATATGAAGTCACTCGGAAAGCGTATGGTGTCGAGACTGCTCTTGAGGTCAAGTATTCCTATGGCACAGGAGGCCGAACCGTTGCATTTAACGCCGAATACGATGCTCTTCCCGGCATTGGTCACGCCTGTGGTCATAATTTAATCGCGACAAGCTCCATCGCCGCTTTCATCGCTACTTGCGAGGCAATGAAAGCTCAGGCCCAGGCTTTGTCTGTGCCGGGATTTACTGTCCGGCTATTAGGCACTCCGGCAGAGGAATCCGGCGGCGGCAAAGTCAAGCTGATTGACGGTGGAGCCTATACCGATGTGGACGCTTGTCTCATGGTGCATCCCGTCCCAATGGCTCCTGGGAATCCGGCTCTCTGCGGTATGGCTACCGTTGTAGAAGGAGGCTTTTTGGCCAATGATAAAGTTCAAGTGACCTTTACCGGCAAGCCTGCCCACGCTGCTGCGGCGCCCTGGGAAGGCATCAACGCACTGGACGCGGTTGTGTCGGCATATGTCAGCATTTCCATGCTCCGACAACAGATTCTGCCTTCTCAGAAAATCCATGGAGTCATTACGGAAGGAGGCACGCGTCCGAACATCATTCCCATGTCTGCCACTGTGGATTATTACATTAGGTCCCCGACCAAAAAGACATTGAAGCCCTTGACTGAAAAGGTTATTAATTGTTTTGAGGCTGCTGCGACTGCTACAGGCTGTAAGGTCTCATATAAATGGTATGATGATTTATCTCTAGCCCTCATAAGGACAATCCGAGCTAATAAGAACTGCAAGGGGACCGTCGTATGACGATCTGAAGAGCAATATGCCGATTTGTGAGAACTATGTCTCGGCAATGAGAGCGATGGGTCACCATACACTACTCGACAACTCAGAAATTAAGGGCGCACTTGCTGGTGCTTCCACTGATATGGGTTAGTCGACAGCCTAGTCCTTCCAAATCTCAACTAACACTGCACTAGGTAATGTCTCTTATGTCGTGCCTGGATTCCACGGCATATTTTGCATTCCTGTCGATGGGGTAAACCATACACCTGGGTTTACTAAAGGCGCTGGATCTTCCGAAGGGCATGAAAGAGCCATCGCATGTGCGGCTGGTATGGCTGTAGTAGCTTGTCAAATCCTAGTCGATGATGAGCTTGCCGAGTCGGTTAAGAAAGACTTCCAGCGAGCGTGATAGAGGAACATATAGCCAATATGAAATGGAATTGTTATCGTGACTTCTTAGCTTGACATTCGTAGGCGCCAGGTTTCTCGAAAATTGAACTTTGTGTATAACCCCGCTTCTCCTAACTCCTGAAAATCGATCTGAAATTTCTGAATATCCAGTTCCGTCGAGTTAAATATCAGGCTAATCGCATACAGTTGTATCGCTCAACTTGCCACAGTCCAAGCCGCCAAGCATCTCTAGTTGTGCCGACATAGCCAATCGCCATGTTGCCGAGGTTTAGCTGCAGTACCTTCTTATCACAGAGTAGAAGATTGCGGAGATGCTTTATCTGTGCCCTGCATCAATGCCAAGTGATAGAAGGAGATTCAGTCATCAGGGACGCTCGCATATAAATACCTAGGTGTTGTCGTCTCATGGAGCAATGCGCTTTACATTGTGAATCTTGATTTTTATAAATCTTCTACTCCAATCAATACGACTGATATAACGATGGAAAAAAAAAGAGCAGACATAGCACAAGAAGCGGATAGTCAAATCGTCGACCATGGAGCTGTTGAACAGTTTCAAACCTTCCAGTTCTCCCCCGAGGCAGAGAGGCAGCTTGTCTGGAAAATCGATCTCATGTCAGTCGTGCTGGAATTTTCCGACAAGAAATTTGATGAGGGTCTATGCTGACATTTAAAAACCGTTTGGCTTAGGATCCTTCCAATCATGGTTTTCGCATACTTGATGGCATTTTTGGATAAACAGACTCTCAACTATAGCGCGTTGATGGGACTCCGTGAAGATCTCCACTTGGTTGGAACACAATACAGTTGGAGCTCGAGCATCTTCTACTTTGGATATCTCATATTCAGGCATGTCTTATAACCACAAACATACTAGAGCCCAAGAGCTGAGGAGCTGACTGTGAATGCAACAGTTTTCCAGCCTCCCTTCTGATGGTCAAGTTTCCCCTTGGAAAATATCTTGCCGTGAACTTGTACGTATTCTGGAGAAGACATCATGGTTTCATCTTTATTAATATACAGCCAGCATGCTATGGGCAATCATTCTTGCTTGCCACGCAGCAACAACAAACTTTGCCACCTTCATGGTCACTCGATTTCTTCTGGGATGCACCGAAGCTAGCATGTCCCCGGGGTTCACTCTCCTAACCTCCCTTTGGTACCGCACATCTGAGCAACCACTGCGCTCAGGGATATGGTTTTGCGGAAACTCACTCTCGCTTATTTTCGGTAACCTTATCGCCGCGGGCATTATACACATCAACAGCAAGCTCGCATCGTGGCAGGTGAGAACATCCCTCATGTCCGGAATGGTTGATTTACCTAACATGATGTTTCTTTTGACAGTGGCTGTTTATTATCTTCGGCATTATTACATTCCTATTTGGTATTGTGATGCTTCTGCGTTTACCAGACTCGCCCACTGATGCGAAATTCTTAACCGAGGAGGAGAGAGTGATTGCCGTTGAGCGGCTGAAGGATAATAAAGCCGGATTCAAAAACAACGAAATTGACCGGGGCCAGATCCTGGAAGCATTCAAGGATGTCAAAACCTGGCTTTTGGCTATGCTAATGTTTGCTTGTAATATTGCGAATGGAGGTTTCACAACGGTTTGTCCATTTCTACCTGCCAAGGCAGGCAATCATATTTTCAAAGAGTCCATTCTAAGAGTAATTAGTTCAACGGACTTGTTCTGGAAGGATTCGGCTTTGACCTATTTCACACCTTACTCCTGGGCCTACCAGGTGGTGTGATTGTGTGTATATTCGTTTTCATATCGTAAGTGCTTTCACACGAGTGACTATGACGATACTCATAAGCATTTAGGGGCTATGTCTCATCAAGAGTGAAGGGTAGCAGGTGTATCGTCATGGCTGTCATGTTTCTCATAAGGTAATCTCAAGATATTGCTCAGCTACTTGCGACCGTGTTAATGCCAGTTTAGTATTCTTGGAAGCTCCCTCGTCTACGCAGGGGGAAACATTGCCTCTCGCTATGCTGGTCTTCTCCTCATGGGAATCTACTCCGCCGCAATGCCGGTATCGATGGCAATGATTAGTTCGAATGTGGGTGGTTTCACTAAAAGAGCCACAGTCAGTGCGATCTATTTCATCATGTATTGCGCGGGAAATATTGTTGGACCCCAGCTCTTTTTTGCACGCCAAGCACCAAGATACGAGGTAAGGAGATTACCAAAGGAGTGTAACACGTCAAGGAAAGAAGTTTGCTGATCAATCACAGAGCGGATTCTTGGCTATTATAATATGTTTGGTTGCTACTGTTGCTATTAGCCTGATAATGCTGTTCTATCTCAGATGGGAGAATAGCCGACGGGATAAGCTGGGGGTCAGTGGAGACTGTGTTACTAACGAAAAGGCATCTACGATAGTAGCGCATGGGGGACTTTTGGATATCACTGATGGGAAAAACAAGAATTTCAGGTATGTGTATTGAGATTACTTAGCGCTGTGCGATCGGAGAACAGCATCGTTGTTCCAATATCAATAGGCGAGAGTGCTCCCAATTCCCAATCAATCCATACTAAGACTGGAAGTGCTTGTTGCAAAACTGCCTCACCAACGTAAAAGGCGTCATTATATTAACACACAGAGCATATTTCTAAATTTCCACTGCTTCAAGGGCGTGCAAACTAACAATATCAGACGGAATTTGAGTGACAGCAAAATTTCCGGCTGTAGTCCCTAGATCATGAAGCAGACAAAAATAGGCCCAAGTCGCTTGGTTAAGAGTGAGCCGAAGAATGTGCTACCTTTGGATCACCATTCCTGCGACGCCTAAAAAAACGGGGCGCATGGTAGAACAGACGCGCCTTGAGGTTTCAGCCGGCATTCGTGCCGGTGTACTTCCCCCAGGGCGGGCTTACCGAAGTAGAAAGCTCTCGTCGAATGAGCTACATGTCTGCAAGGCAAGACGCCATGACATAAGTGAGGATATTTGCGACTTGTAATCCCCATATGGGAACGAGATCTCGCTCAGTGAGAGGGGTGTGAACTGGCTAACAACTGAATGATTAGGATACCTAGCAGCAACATACTGAAAATAGCGTCAAAGATAGTCATTTTCGGCGCTCGATATACCGTCATCTAGCATTGTGGTGCGATTGAAGAAATAAAGTCCAAGTAGTATGGAAAATACATTTATACAGGTATTTGGTTCCGGGATTTTTTGCGTGGTGATTGTGACCTCAATCTTTGGATGTTTCCCCATTGAACGATATGGATGATAGACTCAATTCGTAGAACAAGCTTCTTACATGTTTCCTCTGGAGACTCTTTTCTTCCTTCTCCCTCTTGTTCGTGCCTTTCTCTGCAGAATTAACTTTTTTGTGGACATCAAGAGTACCACTATGAGCTAGTATCCACGACAAGAGCATAAAACATCGCATGCAAATGATGAAAAAAAATGCATGATTTCCTCACAACAAATTACCGAATCAGAACGGCTGTGGAGCAGAATTATGAAAAATGTCACAGTCGGTCTTTTTGTTTAGGTCCACCCACGCCGCTGTTGCACCGGCACTCACTGCTCTCTGAACTCACGGTTCCAAACCCATTCTTATATGTTGTCAACGTTGCGCCACCAGATGCACAAGTCCCGCAGTTCACAGCCTGTCCATTCTTGAGCTGGATCAGACGGACGATGTAATTTTCTTGTTCACAGAGAGTTGACTAATTATATTAAAGCGCATCTAACGTAAGCTAATGCTCATGCTCACTTAGCGCGACCTACAGAAGTTCCAAGTAGGGGCATCGACGTGAAATACCTTTGGATCGTGAATGCTTTCTTACGTTTGTTAGTTGCCCTGGAGTTCGAGGCCGTGAAGCCTAACAGATCATGCTCCAGGGAAAAAAGCAGAAGTGTGTTTGTCTCATTGGTTGAAGTCAGTTGCTGGCATATCAGGAGGGAAACGGGCAAAGATTCGATGGGAGAGGCTGTCCAGCTCTTCAGTCAGCTTCAGAAAATTATGATTCCTGTGCGGTGGGCAAATAAGAAATATCAAACGCCATCACCGGCAAGCTCATGTATGCAAGAGTCTTGTGCTGAGCACCGAGGGAACTATGACTGCTGGTCGCGGCGACGGGAGGATAATTGCATGCTACTCACGTGATCCCGCCCTGCGCTACTGTGTAAGCTGACATACCCCGGAAACCACGCTAAATCCTCCAAGTTCAGGGGTCGAGATAGAATAAATAAGCGAGACCGTTCCTACTAGTGTTTGCCCCTGTAAATTTATCAATATTCATCCCGTTGTTGGACACCTTCGTGCCTTAACTACGCTCACTACCATGAAGATCGCTCCTTTCTGGGTCTACATCGCCCTATCAGCTCCACGGGCTCTAGCAGACCTTACCGGAACCACAGCGACATCTGCTACGTCCACTACCTCTACTGCCACGGCATCAACTTGCACAGCTTCCCTCATCACCAGTCTCTGCAGCTACCCGGAACCTGACCTAGACTTTGTTGTCGCCGAAGACAGTAGGGCCTCCTGCTGGAACTACTGTAACGCCCACCCTCCCTGCGACTTTGTTATCTTTTCTGCCGGTAACCCTACCACGGGCACCGGAACGTGCTGGCTGTATCCGGGTGAAACCTTCAATGCGACCGAAGGTAGTTCGGATTGCGCCAATCCCACCCTGTCCGTATACAGTCAGCCCGTGTGTGCTGGCGGGAGCGCAACAACCACTGCTGGCGCCTGCACGGCCACCGCGACTCCCTCTGATATTGCCTCGGTCTGCGGGTACCCAGCGCCCGGTGACTGCTTTGACGATTGTATTGCTAGTACAGGGGCAACGGACTGCTTGAGCCAATGTGCAACGGCCGACTCCTGCAGCTATGTCGTCTTCAATCCAGATAATTCAGGCAACTCGCCGTATGCCTCGGGAAGTTGCTGGATATATCCGAACGGCACATTTAACGCTGGGTCTGCTACCACTTGTAGTGGCGATCCTGAGCAGTTCGTGTATAAGAACCTGTGTCCCAAGCCATCGACTTCATCATCTTCCCTTTCATCGTCTGCTACGGAAAGTTCAAGTGCCACTGGAACTGCAGGGACTACTTCAAACTCAACTACTAGCGCTGATACGGGCTCAACTACGAGCACCCCAAATTCTGCGCCAGTCGGCCTCTCGCTCACTAATCCATTGGCTATAGGCGTGGCTATATTAATGTGGCAGGCCGTTTGATGTCCTCCTTGTATGTATTATGTATTAATTATCTGTTCATGTTTACAAGCTATTGGAAACTCCATTTGAAATTAATGCACTCAGTATGAGGTGCTTTCTGTTGTTGTATATCTCGCTACCGTAGAGTACATGTTAAGAAAATTTATCCCATATTGCAACTAAAACTAATAGACTAGGGCTCCGAATAGTACGAAACACGTTACTATCTTAGTCGACCTTAGAAAGAAGCGGTGGACCTATAGCTTTGAAATCGGGAATTCTAAACCACGGCATATCAATTGATAGGTATTAAATGATGGTCTTTGATATTGGAATCTTACAGATACATGCCCGTCAACCTTCGTTTGAATATTGAAGTATCTTGGTCATGATATATGGGCATATATCGTGCTCTCTATTCATTCACAGTAATAAAAAGTATATCGTGGAGGATTCAGCTGTTTATCCCAATCACAATCCTAACATACTGCTTTCCTCGATCAGACCGTGCAGCATTTCGGCCACCCTGATCGCAAACTCTGGGTTATTGATATCACGCTTATCTCGGACCACCTCAATCCCACTCCCCTTGAGTTCATTCTCCAGAGTAGAAAAGAGAATATCATCCGCCTCAGGGTCCCAAAATGGTTGGTCAGGACGATCAAGCATACTAATTCCACCAGTAGGAAAGATCACCTTCGTTCTGGAAGTAGAGCCATGATGCCCCCCCTCATCTCCCAACAGATTCTTCGAAATCAATCTTGCAATGCTTTCGCACTCCTCCTTGGTAGTCCTCATAAGGGTGATGGTGGGATTATGCCGATGCAAAACTCGTCCAACACCCGAGTCCCCTCCCTTAAAGCAAGGTGGAACACTTTCAAACATCCCAAAATTAACCATATCACATGCTCCAACACTAACAACCCGCGGAATATTCCTCGCCGTTGCTGCACGTAGCCGTCCAGGCCCAGCACCCAAGACCCCGCCAACAACCTCATCCGCGATCTCAGTAGTTGTCAAATCAAGAATCGCATCAAGCTGACCTTCAGCGACAAGCCTCTCCATCGCCCGTCCCCCAGACCCAGTCGCATGAAAGATATAAATCTCACAAGATCCCGGGAACAAAAGCTCTAAATGTTCTTTCGCCATTGTAGCAGCCGGCGTAGTTACCCCAAACATAGTGATACCAATCCGCACCTTCCCTCCGTCCGTCGTCTTTCGCCGATTCAGATATCCCCAACCCATTCCCACAATGGCAGCGGCCGCATTCCCGAGTACCCTATCCAAAACTCGATTTCGTCCCGCAATATCGACAACCGAGTACATCATGGCGATATCAGTTTCCCCGATGTAAGGTCCCACATCGCCGGATGCCATTGTGGATACCATTAATTTGGGGAACCCCACTGGGACTGCATCGCGCATTACTGCTGCTGCGAGTGTTGTGCCGCATGAGCCGCCTATGCCCAGTATTCCGTTAAGAGATGGCATTAACGTCGTGACCATGCGAATAGCAAGTGGAGTGAGGGTTTTGATGTATGCTTCTCGGGAGAGAGAGCCAATATCGATGTCCTCGGGTGGATCTGTATTGCGGGGTGGATCCAGAGATGATTTTCGAGTGAGTTCTGGATTGAGGATGTCATGTTGAGTGATATCTATTTCTGGGTGGGAAGTTGGTTTATGACCAATGTCCATTAGAAGTACATGGCTCTTTTGCGATTCGAGTTGTGATTTTGTGTAGAGGAGCTCGGGAAGCTTACTATCACATGTGCCAAGGAGGAGAATCGTTGGCTTAGACGGCATGGCACAGGTTTCATAAGTGCCGGGCACAAGAGGCTCGAGATATCCAAGCTGTTGACAGGAGGTGGGAAACTGATGCGTCGTTTGCGGGGTGAAGAGCTTTTTAGGTGGTGCAGATGAGGGGAAATCTCATACGTAACGTGCTCATATCCATGTCCACTCTTCTGCAACTAATGCATCTTCAGCAGGATTTACTCCGCATAGGGATCCACTCTGTCTTTTCCATGCTTTGATTCGCTCCTTTGGAATCAACCTGAACGAACCTTATTGATGTGTAGTTCCATCAACTCGGGCACTACACCTGTGTGAGTGCTCTCGTTTCGCTTTTTTATTACCAAATGTGAACTGAGAGAGTATGATGATTGGACCCCTGATCATCATATCAGCATGCTCTCTATATATCACGTTATTTCATACAGCTATGCCCCTTAGGATAACTGTTATTTACACCTATCAAACGTGATATGCTATATTATCTTGTCTTGGATTCCAGGGGGGTCGACCATCATGTGGCCTCCATTGAACAATTAGACCTGTAAAACGATTCATTTGTATCTGCCTGTTGACTGTAGTATCATAGTTCTATAGCTGGGATCAAGAAACGTAGTCTCACCCTCGAAATCTATCTTGTGAGGACGGAACCCATTCACACGCAAAGAAAAATCCAAGCAAAGCTGATGATCGCCCTCACAGGTGACGGTGGCTACAACAGAGCAATCCCACAGAGCAATCCGCAGAATTAGATCCATAGAAGTCGACAATCTAGTGACAAGAGCAAGTCACTTTGGATACACCCAACAATATTGAATTTATAGATGGTGCTTGCACTAAGCCAAAGCACAACATCCCTGGTAATTTCGCGGCCATAATCAGACTTCCAACATCATACCATTGCTCTGCCTTGCTGATGTATGAAAGATATCTCCCCGATCATATTCGGCGCAACTGACAAGATGAGTTGATGAATAAAATTCTTTCAAGCATGCAGGACGAGGCTCTTACGGAATAGTACAGAAGGTAAGACATAACACCTCGCCAACAACAATGGTCGATCTACTTGATACGATGGCGAACTACAATTACAAACATGGAAAACTTGAGGAAGAGTTTTGCACTCAGCATTATTATGTTTCATTTAATATGAGGTGCGCCAGCTACATCAGCTCAAGCAGCACAATTTCAGGTATCAAGAAAAAAACCCATCCGGTACGCAGTGTTGAATGCAAGACCATCCCGGTCAAACCCACGCCAGTAAAATAAAAAGCATACAGCCCAGGTTTGTGGAAAACCACTTTTTATGCCGTTGAAGGACAACCACTAATGGGATTCTAAGTTGATAAAGAATCCCGAATGCCAATCGTAACATCGTCGAATCATGTTGAAAATCTATATCTCAAGAAAATGGAATATCGGACGCAATTGGAATAGCCTTTTCTTAAAATTTTAAGAGAAGTGTGGTTGCGTTGCGCTTAGTAGCGGTAGATGTCGGCCTTGAAGGGACCAGCGACCTCGAGGCCAAGGTACTCAGCCTGGACGGGGGTGAGCTCAGTCAGCTTGACGTTGACGTGAGCCAAGTGGCAGCGAGCGACCTGCTCATCGAGCTGCTTGGGCAGGACGTAGACACCAACGGGCTTGCGGCCAGCGCTGCCGAACTCGATGTACTTGTTGCCGAAGACGGCATCCTCAGCCTTGAACAGAGCGATCTGAGCAAGAACCTGGTTCGAGAAAGAGCAGGACATGACGAAGGAAGAGTGGCCAGTGGCACAGCCGAGGTTGACAAGACGACCCTCAGCGAGGAGGATGATGTGCTTGCCGTTGAGGAGGTAACGGTCGACCTGGGGCTTGATGTTCTGGACGGACTGAGCGTTGGCCTTCAACCAGGCAACGTCAATCTCAATGTCGAAGTGACCAATGTTGCAAACGATGGCGTCGTTGCGCATAGCCTCGAAGTGGCGGCCAACCAGGATGTCACGGCAACCAGTGGTGGTAACGAAGATCTGACCGATGGCGGCAGCCTCGTCCATAGTGACGACCTCGAAACCCTGGACAGCGGCCTGGAGGGCGTTGATGGGGTCGATCTCAGTAACGAGAACGCGAGCACCCATGGAGTGCAGGGCCTGGGCGCAACCCTTACCGACATCACCGTAACCGGCGACGACACCAATCTTACCAGCGATCATGACATCGGTGGCACGCTTGATACCGTCGATGAGAGACTCACGGCAGCCGTAAAGGTTGTCGAACTTGGACTTGGTGACACAGTCGTTGACGTTGATGGCGGGGACCTTGAGAGTGCCCTCCTTCAGCATGCGGTACAGGTGGTGAACACCAGTGGTGGTCTCCTCAGAGACACCGAAGCAGCCCTCGAGCATCTCGGGGAACTTCTTGTGGACGAGGGAGGTGAGGTCACCACCGTCATCCAGGATCAGGTTGAGCTTCTTGCCATCCTTGAAGGCCTTGAGCTGCTGCTCGAGACACCACTCGTACTCCTCCTCGGTCTCACCCTTCCAGGCGAAGACGGGAACACCAGCGGCAGCAATGGCGGCAGCGGCGTGGTCCTGGGTGGAGAAGATGTTGCAGGAAGTCCAGGTGACCTCAGCACCGAGGTGGGTGAGGGTCTCGATGAGGACGGCAGTCTGGATGGCTGGAGAGAAAATCAGTACAATTCATCTTGTTAATTTTTGGTAAGAAAACATACTCATGTGGAGACAACCAGCAATACGGGCACCAGCCAGGGGCTGGTCAGCACCGTACTTCTCACGGATGGCCATCAGACCGGGCATCTCAACCTCGGAGAGCTCGATCTCCCGGCGACCGAAGGCAGCCAGGGACTAGATGATAGCAAGTTAGTTATCATGCCAGACGGAATGATCAACATTGACCTCCATTGAGAACAGAGAAGGGAACACATACGATGTCAGCGACCTTGAAGTTGTGGGCGGGGGCAGCCATTTTGTATGTGTGGAAATGAAACTGAAGTGGAAAGAATTAGCAACAATTGAAAGAGAGAATTCACTGAGGATGAGAACTAACCAAGAAAAAGGGAGAAGGATGAGGGATAGAAGAAGAAAAGAGGGAAGAGAAGAGAAGAAAAGGGAGGGGAACGCAGATCCAAGAGGAGGGGGAAAACTTCGGGGACCCATGAGTTTGTTTCAGTACATTCTCACCCATACCGATTTGTGTGTGAACTCAGGTACTGGTACTTAGTCGGTCAGCCCACTTAAGCTAAGTTAATGGTGGGGTCAATCTTAGTCATGCATATCGGCATCCGACGGACACTCAACCTGCCGAATAGAACTGAGCTGTCAGATGCAATAAGGGACCTTGGAGAATAACTTCGGAGCTCGGAAATCTTCGGTTTATTTTCAGCTCTCGTCTGTGCGGACAAACTGTTTTAAATGGATTAATCTCTCGCGATCTGAGGTCTCAAAGCATTGCAGCCTCGTGGCCTTGGGGGCCGTCAAGGAGCAACATAGAGTTACGGAATGCCCCGCTTGCCCTAAAGATCTTCTGACTCGGCGAGTAGAAACTCCGTGGGAAAACACATGGTCAAAATTCAACGGTATACAGAGAATGACCATGTTTCATAAAATTGACTTAAAATTAAAGAACATTGCGGCATTTCAAACCAAAAACTCGTCGCATCATCAATCATAAATTCGTTTGCCGCCCGGAACACACAGATGAGGGTGAAAAACCATCATACAGGCACTAGTAGGAAAGCTGTGCAAGCTCACTTGAAGCATTGTTATGGGCAAGAGACCCATTTCTCGAAGGCGGGTACTCGATTTCATCGGGCCACCGATGGCGCTTCGGGGTAGTCTGACTGCGCGAGCGTTTTATGAGTCTCTTCTTTGCCCGCTCCTCACATTCTTCTTGAAAATGCTTGTGTTCCTTGCGCTTCTCGTTAACCTCCTCCCACTCCGCATATGCCCCCTTGATACCCAGTGCCGCTAAGCCCACGCTAACCGCGTCCAAGGTATTGGCCTTCATCCTGAGTTTGCGCGCCTCCTCGGGTGTAATCTTTCCCTCCTCAAGTTCTTGTAGACGCTTCTTTCGCTTCTGAACACTCCCATAAAGACTATGTGCCGCATGAACAGTCGCCACAGTGGCCAGGCCACCGGTCAGCATCATATCTCGCCGCATCTTCTTGTGCTTCTTCTTCTCATCATCACTGTCGCCTAAGTCAGAATCACTCTCCGAACTGGAATGGCTATGGTTGCCCGCTCTAGTGAGTGCGCCTTCGCCTGCGGTCTCTCCGCGCGGCGCGCTAGTGGGTACCGATCGCCTGTTGTTATAGGGGTAAGGGGGTTGGGAATTTCTTCCATCCACGGAACGGTATCGACCTACATCTCTCGAGCCTCTGCCCCGTCTCGGATCCCTGCTGCTGCGGTAATAGTCGCTATCTGCGTCGGAATCGGAATATGAGTTGGAACGATCGCGACGCGAATCGCGGTGTCGACGCCGCTCGCCTCGCTCACGTCCATCATCTGAACGTTTGCTTCCTTCTTCGCCCAGACCCAAGGCCGCCATGCCCTTGCTGATGTATTCTGAGACACTCTTGCTGCGCTTCTTTGAGCCGCGCCGGTCATCATCGCTATCTGAAGATCTACCTCGCTCGCGAGGACGAGATCGGGAGCGAGAGAAACGATCATAGATTTCTTTGCCGGCTGCTGCTATCGCTCCAGAGGCTGCCAAGTCTTTGAGGCCACCACTGGACTTTCGGTCACGGGAATTGCGGCCCCGAGACTGGGATCGGCCTCCATTCATGAAATGGGTAGCGGCAAGACCAGCCAGAGTCGACTCGACCATGTGACGCTTGCTGTGCTTTTTGGGATCGCGATCAACGAGGCCATCAGTTCCAGCGGCTGTGACTGCAGCAGTCAACACGCGCTTGCCCTTTTCGCCGGTCCATTCACCAGGGTCCTTACGAGACCGGAAGGCTTCGACGGCACCGGCTGTGAGAGCGGCACGAGCAGCTTGAGAGATGCGGCCTTCACTGCGTTCACGGCGTTTACGATCGCGGTCACGACTGCGGCTGCGCGACCGAGAGTCTGAAGAGTAGCCGCGATAACGAGATGATGCGCGGCCACGACCATCACGGTCACGGCCACGGTCACGGTCACGGGATGCAGCAGAGCCCAGACCAATAGCGCTCATTGCTTGCTCACTGAATGACTTGCGGCGTCTATGGCGAGGTGGCGATGGACTGGGCGATAGAGAAGAGTATCTGGAGCGGCGCGGTCCTGCGTGGACAGTCAGATTAATGCGCCCAAGAAAATACCGAACATCTTTTCCAAATCAGGTAAGACGGTATAGCACTTACGACGATCGTCATATTGACGAGAGGGTCGCGCTCGCGAGCGATAATACCCATCGTAATACGGATCATGGCCACTAACGGATGAAGCACGGCGCACATTTTCATAAACCGGGCGCCTCGATCGCCGCGAGTCGTAGCCACGCTCATAGACATAGCCCTCACCGGGAGGATAATCGCGCTGGATTTCCTCGACCGACTCGTCAGGGTAAACTTGTCGATCGTGTCTTTCATAGCGAGGGCTGTCATAATAGTCTGCAGCGTAGCTCACGGGGCGGGCACGGTCGCGCGGGGCAGGGTACCGTCGGTCCTCATAGTATGCCATGGTTCCGTGTGGGGCCTCTTTCAGAGGAAAAGGGGGCGTTTGGGTCTATTCAAATGAAAACGAAAATTTGTCGTAGATTTGAAACCTGTCACTGTTTACAAGGACACAGGGGGAAAAAGTTGTTGTCGAGAGAAGATCGCAATAAGCCGAAAGTCACAGAAAACTCGTGGCGGGGCAGGTGGCGTGACGTCGTTGGGAGGAGCAGGGATCAATGAGGCTGGGGACTTGAATTTGTGGCTGAGAGACTGTAGGCTGTGATGTTATTCCAGGTTAGATAAGACTTTTACCCATGATGTACTTGTGTACCAAGATCGAAAGTGAATTTTTGGAAAGGACAAGGGGGGTAAAGTAACTTTGTGGAATTAAGTGAGTTCTCTCTCTATATATTAATATCACACAATTCGTGTCACCGATATGACGTCGTCCCACCGTGCAGATTCCAGCCGTAGCTTCAAGGAAAAGGGTCGCAGGGAAGATATTACCACCGAATAAGCGACCGATCGGATGATGCCGTGGATCAACCATCGACCTGTCATGGCCAAGACAAGGCAGATGGTCGAGCTGCCCGACGTCATGCTGCAGGGTTTGCTCCCCCGGAAGTGGCTAAGTCTTGCCGCTGGGCTAGTTCGTCCCTTCTGGAACAAATCCAATAGCCAACGTCAGGGATCGAAGAGTTAGAAGTTGACCGCTATTTTGACACCGGATCCTGGAATAAGGTTAGAAAGAACCCCACGCACTGGATGTTTACCAACCTTGGGAGTTGCGTTGAAGTATAAGTAATTCCCGTCAACAATCGTTCCACGGAACACAATTCGGCTAATCCCGCACTTTGCCCAGGCAATGGATTCGTGGAATTTACTTGCGATTGTCGCGGATTTATCAAGAAGAAGCTATGTGTTGCTCAGTGCAGCCAGAACTGGTCATACACGTCATTTCATTCATGGTGATCCTTGTGAAGTACTATACTGAAGTACATCACCCTGGTCCCTCTAACGGGTTGGTTTATTCCAACCATTCAGGTCCTTCATAACATAATATAGAAGCAGATGCAATGGTACATGGGATATACAACAGGAAGGCAAAAATCAAACAAAGCCAAATACGCAAATAACCCCTTTTAGGAAGTCTGTCCCTCTTTGACCAATTCCCGTCGTCAGTGCGCTCCCAAATAGGAGCCAATAGCCGGGTGGTGCGAGGATGACAGAAGCCCATTGGCTATGCATGTTCGAGAATTATAACAAAATAAACTCCGGGGCAGAAAATGCGCTACAGAGACAGGATGAGACAGGATAAGGGAGAATGTTGCACACTGCACAGCAGTGTGAGGAGTGGTTTCGTCAGGAGATAAAAGTAGAAGCCGTATGCAGAGAATGGCGAAGGAAGGAAAACAGCCAGCCGGGGAGTAAGACTGGATGATACTCTGCATAGGTCATTATGGGAGGCGTGGTGCACTGCTGGGCGGCGGCATAGAGGCATCGGTATTCTGGCTGATCGTGCGATGGTGGGTGGCAGTAGCATATCCAGAATCAGGTCTTGACATAGCCCATCGCGTCTCGCCGTCCGGCTCGGAGGTAGTCGAGCGCATATCGTCGGAGTGTGTGCGGTGGGTCCGAATGTGTTGCTTCATGTTATCTTTGCGAGTGAATGCCTTGTTGCAAATGGGACAATGCACACTCTTCTCACCCGTGTGCTTCTTGCCGTGACGAGCGGCATGGCCTGAGGTTGTGAAAGTGGCCGAGCAGCCATGGCTCGAAGCATATGGACACGGATACTTGTTTTTTCGCCCTGTCCCCCGGATACCAGCCCCCTGGGAGGATTTGTTCTCTGATGGTGCAGCGGAATGGATCTCTGGGGGTGTTCGCGGCGGAGCAGGCCCGCGAGAAGGATAGCGGTATGGGTCTCGTCGCAGGTCCTGCCGAACGTACGGGTGGTAACCGGCTGATGACGGTTGGCTTAGTAGATAGTCGTAGGCGGAGCCATCGGAGGAGCCTGGCGAGACGGGTTGCACGACCTCGTTGACAGGGTCTAATGGATGCCGATATCCTCGCGGGGAGACTGTGGGGGACTCAGACGAAGCGAGCGGGCGCGAAAACGTGTCGCTGACAGGCGGAAGGCGCTGATACTGGTGTGGCTCCGACTGCGAAGAGTTCAAGGACCCGACTCTGGGGTTTGATCGGACAGCAAACGACGGGTTGTCGTCATTGTTGAGAATCGATACAATGTTTGTCCTGCTGCTGAGAGACATTTCCTCAGTGACCCGATGCACGGTCACCGGGGCTGGAAAATTATACTAGAAAGTTGGAATCTATATTAGTATTTTCGCCTTCACTTTGCTCGCTCGGCCGAGTCTAGGTATTTTGAGTTGATCTGACAGATTACAGATGCAATGAGAGAGGGTGGAAAGACGATAGGAGGGGGATGAGAGGGGCTCTGTGCCTCCCGTTGCATCCTAAGGACGTTCAACATACCAGTGGTTCTCGGAAGATGTTTGTCCTCTGTGTCGTATAACACGCCGACAACATTAGGCCCTTGAATAGGCACCTTTGGCCTGACCTGACAAAAAAACCCCAGAAAGACTCGAAGCTGTCCTCCGTTTCTTTTCCTTCACAGACGTGGCAAAGATCAGAGAGCGCAATCGAGGCGATCCCCAAAATAATGACAGGGTCGATCCCCACCTTCAAGTGACCAGGGTAGAGCTCGGGCTGGCGAATGTCGTTGAAGATAAGAGTTAAACGAATGTCGATTTCCCGTGACGCGAATAACCTCTGACGCAAGCTTTCACCAAATTTCCTTTCCAGGATCTGATTCCTTTTTCTCCTCTTTGTTTATTTTCCGCTGTTCCAAAATTCGTCGGGGGGGAAACACAACGTTCAACGGCAGTTGCAAACCGGCCTGGGGATATTGGCTGGGGAAATCAAATACACGAAACTGCTAGGCTGTCAAAGCTTTTGAATTGAGCACTAGCCAGTCTTCCAGAGAAATCGTAGGCCCCTCAGACGAAATCAAAAATCAAAAAATGGTCCCTTTGATATCACGGTGTTGCAAGAAATAGAGTTGGCCCTTGGTTTCATATGACGGAAGATTGAGTGGTAAGGAGGGGGAGACAAGATTCGTGATAGATAATCGAGATTATTCAAGATGACCCAAGAAGGAAAGAATGGTTAAGGGGAATCAAAACCAAAGGAAAGATCGAAAAGGATGAAGAATACAGTAGAAGTAGAGTCGGAAAAAAGAAGAAAAAAGACAATTTTACGAAGCCATGTCCCATTTCAGGTACTAAACATACTAAATATGGCGCCAGGCAAAGCCAAGCTTCCAGGGTCTGTTCGGCGAGGCTCCCCCAGAAGCTCCATGTATTTTCATACGTTGATACCAAGCGGACATAAGAGTGGAGCGATTCCACTTGGGCAATACAAGGGAAAACAGCATACGTGTGTATTTGAGAAATTAAATAGAAAATGGAGACTAAGTTAAAATGAAAAAAAGATTAAAAAGATTCTCAGTGCCGACAGGACCCCTAATCCACACCTGGAACTATGGCGGTTTCTGTGCAGACCCGTTTCTGGGCTCCGTTTCTTCCGGCCCGCCCCATCTTGACCCTGGCGGGGACGGACTCGTCAGCTTAGATCTACTTTGGCCCACGCCAATGATAATTTAAATTATGGCTTTTATTATGCTTTTGGTTTTTTATTGTCATTTATTATTTTGGATCTTTTGGGTTTGCTTTCCTCTCAAACTTCCTGTAGTTTGCAGATTGATGCTATTCGTTCTAACATATCGGAGCTTGTCCACCGGCAACGACTCCACCTGGATTCCCATTTCGACTAGGGCTTCGGTTGGGCCAAGCGAAGTGGTACTCTAAAACAAAAATGTTCATATCGGGTGAACTACGGGAAAAAAAGGGAAAAAAAAAAAAAAAAAAGTGGTAAAATATTAAGACGGCCCAGAAAGTTTTTTCCCCTTTGTTCCATGGACCCTGGGAACGATAATCGGCACAGGGACTTGATTCCCTGGATCACCCAGTTCGGTCGGGCTTTTCTTTAGCCATACTTTTTTTGCCTCTCGGGAACAGTGGTAAAGACGGCACAGATTGTTGATGATACCTATACACCGTATCACGAGGACCCCTTTTCCTCATAAACAACCTATTGAATTTTTTTCTGTATGGTGCTGAGCTTGGGGGCGAGCCGCTGGAGTCCGGGGACATACGTAAGTGATGATGTTGCGCTCGTCACCTATCCTCATTCGGAACTCACCTCCGGCCCCGAGGTTTAGGCGGTGGGGATTCGCTCTGGAACGACTGGGTGCTTGCGAAGCCCTATCGTCCCGATAAATTCTCCTTCCGTTCTAGTGGTCCTGCAGGGCCTGGAAGATTCTCATACGGGAAAAACAATTCTGATCTAAAGAATAACCCACTCGATCTACAGGGCTATCGATTCCGAGCTTTATGAAGTCTAATTGCATATCTTTAAAGGTTCTGAAGAATAACGTCGTGCCCGGTCCCCAATCGACATGATATTTTTCTGCAAATGGCATTTTGTACCGAGTCTTCGCAAGGGAGACAAACCGAGAGCTCAGTCTCAACTCCATTCGAATTAAGGAAACAAATCACCACGAGCACCTGCGACCACGTAAGCAGATAAGGCTAGAAACAAGCCCGGGATCTCCTACGTCCCCTAGTTGCGTACCCTTGAAAAAAACAAAAAAACGAAACTTGAAAAACAGCTACGGGTCAAGGGGCCACTCCTAGCCCGTGCAACCCTCGTACTCGTACGCGTCTACCGCCCCGCCCCGTGAACCTCTGCGCGGGGACTCTCCGCCCAGCGTACGTAAGTCAGCAACGTATGAGTTTAACTACTTGTTAACGCCTGGTTTTCATTCTGATAGTGCCATACGGTCATAATTACAGACTCGTTATAATGGGTCTTCGAATAAGAAGTGCCCGTGCACATTTTCAAAGCAAGTATCGTTCCACCTTGAATATGCAGACTGATTACGACCCCCAGCCCCTCAATGGCATAAGCAAGCCACAGATAGACTGCCGATCAGCCAAGCTTCTGCATGTTCCGATCTTGACCCTGGACACAGAATGGTTGGTTCGTGCTGACGGAGAAAAGAAAAGAGAGAGGGTAGAGGTCACAGACCAGCCAGAAGAAAAAAGAAAACCAAAAATCATTTAGATCCCGGACTTGAACCGTTGGGTGTATCAAGCCGAGCAATGATTTGTTCGGCGACAACGCTTGACGGAGCATACGTATGCGGTCTACGTATATCTGTCCCCCACTGGGCTGAACTAGCCCCGATCCAGCGATTATGCTTCCGTGATTATCCTGACTAGTCAAACTAGTGCTCGCATCACGACCATGATTCGTACGTCGCCCAGCCTTGAAAAATTACGCCACATGTTTTTGACTTGTCAGGGACTTTACTAGTGCGGTTCCCTTGATTTTAATTTTTTTTTCTTCCTTTCTCAAGCGGACCCTTTTTTATTTAATTTACACCTAGTCTTGGTATTTATACGCCATTTTTAACCCTGAATGCAGGGACTCGTGGCCAGTCCCCTCCCTTTTACCATATCAAGTCTAGTGTGACGTCAATTGGGACCCAGCTTCTGAACTCCATCCCCCATCTCTACTAGTGCTATGGAGTTGCTAATTTACGACTGCTGCACCTACTCAAGCCTGCCCACGCGGCCTCTGCTGCACTATCTTATACGCCATGCGCAGGATCTTGGTGGCTTGTAAAATTAATGCCAAGCGCGTCCTGGTCCATTTAAATCAGGTTGTCCAAAGAAGCTTGCGCGATAATCTTTTGGACCCCAACTTAGTAAGACTTTGATTTGACAGAGTATTTCACCTGGAAATGACATCGAAGTATTATGCTGTGTATTTTGTAGGGAAAGAAGATCTAATCGATTGGTTCGATCGATCAGAAACCACTGGGACGACAGAAGTCTAATCAAAATTAAAAAATTGGCAAAAGAATTTGACATCCGCTTTTCAACCCTTGGAAACAAGTGATCGGGGACTGGAGAAACAAAAACACGTGGTAAAAACAGAAAGCCCCATACCTGTACCAATTTTCCAGTTTTCTTGTCGCTAAGCTTCTCACCTCCAGGCCTCCACGATAACTTGATTCACACAGCCACAGCCCCGTTTTCATCTTCTTCAACCTTGCTGCCTGGCTTCCAGAACTGTCCCTGTCACCAAACCATTGGCGTTTATTCGCTCGGTACTTTACGGCCGACTCCATCGATGATCCGGCACCCGTTCTCCCGGCGTTTGTTTCTGCCAGGCGATCACGAATGTTCCCGACTTATGCAGCTGCCTACATAACCATTCGAACGCTCGGTCCCGATCGCTGTGGCGCATGTCACCGTATCTGGATTCTGGCTCCAAACAAACAATACCAGATCTATTTCTGGTGTTTTGGTCAATGCTTCTCACTAATTCGACTACGTAGTCTACATAGCTACGTAGCTACCTCCTATATCTTGCGAAGGGACCCGTAGACCGGTTCTGAATCCCGAAGTTAGTAACAAGAATCACGCTATGTTGTTACTCATGACTAGCGATGATGAACACGTTCCCAGAAAGGATAATAATACGAAATAAATTACGTATTCCAACCTTAACGTGAAAGCTGATGCGTATCTTCTCCCCATTCTGCCGTCCCGCCTGATAGAGTTATCGGCATTGCCTATTTTCAACCTTGCTACACATCAGCTTTGTCGCAGCCATCGCGTATCGAACACGAAGGAACACGAAGGAACACGAAGTTTGCCTCCCCTCAATCTACGGACAGATATCAGATTAAAGACTCGGCGACAAATGCCGGCTTACTTAGCAACGAAAATCATTGCCCTGGTTCTCGCTTGGAACAGTGATCCACAAGCCCCATCCACCGGAAAACGGGGTACAAAGAAGGTGCTACAGGTACTCGGAAATCCCATGCAGCCTTCAGCTCACAGGTGAAAAAATAAAATGAAAATTTGAATAGATTCTATACCTGCATAAAAATGAAACTCTGGAGCATAGACTCAGTCAATTTACTCCGTTCAAAAGGCGCCTACGGAATTATTTTCTGAGGTATCTGCAGGAGAGGGGGCAGATAAGAGGTAAAGCCACACACACCTCTCATACCAAGTGGATCACATATATTAAAACCAATTTCGGCACACGAACTTGTTTCACTGGAAAAAGACCCCCCCATGATTCATGAAAATCTGATCAGCACAGATAAACGGTTCCCCCAAAGAATTTCTTGTCACATCAGATTCACATACCCCTCAAACCCTAGATACACCCCAACGGAAACTCCGTTACGGCCCCCGAACACAAGCCTATAAGCACCCTACAGCCCGGGATACCCCTTGATCAGAATCAAGGCCTACAGCAACCCCACCAACCACTGAGTAGTAACAAGACCAATCCACAAGCAGCACTCCCATTCGATCGGCGCACACAGGGTCCGGCCGAGCAGCTCAAAGTGGAGTAGGGGCGGGGAAGAAAATTTACCAAACGTGTCCGTGGTAGAAGAGGTGACGAGGCCCGTATTCGTAGACACTGAGCTCGATCTGGTTCCGGACCGATTTGTCAGTGGAGTGCCCAGGTGTGTAGGTGCTAAGCGTTCTACGAAGCTTTTAGAGATGAGTACGGTAATGTCCGGCAGGGCCACTGCCACTTTGTTTGTCCGATGGGGCGGATGGGTAGGGTGTGGCTTAGTATTACCCTCAGTGGATAGAGGAGCAACGTACTGCGTTTTCCAATGCAGGTCGAGAGCTATGTAAATGGAGACACGCACGACCGGGACTCAGGTCCGGTACGAAGCATGGAGTCCCACGGCAGGGCGTCAATTGAATATCATTGGACCAGATATCTTTGTTATTCTCTCTAATTGATGTGTACAGTAAATACCAGCGTGCCACGAGTGTATCGGGATCTGTACTGTAAGACCATCCGATGCAGGGTAGACGAGCTAACACACGCAAATCTGTCCGGGCTGCGTAAGCGGAAACGTCATGCTGGTGGATGGATGTAGGCAAACTCCACGCGATTTTAGCGACATGCCCTTTGCTTGGTCTGTGGGAGATTAATCTACCTCTTTGGGCACTTGATAGGTTGGCCCCTGCATATTTGGTGGATAGGCGATATCGCGGCTACGAACTTGTTACGTGGAAGAGGGTTTGATTGGGAATCTCTGGGTAACAGCTGTTTCTGAACCTCAAGTCTTACGCTGGGCGGTATGTGGGAGGGTTCGTTTACTGGAAGCATTGCTGTTCGCGTAGTCGGTGGGCTGGTGAGTCTGTGGTCTCGGAGATTATTCAGGCAATACAACGCTTACTGTCGAGAAGAGGTTCTGTGCTTGACATGTCGTTCAACGTTCGCCACAGGGATATTATGGAATCCACATTTGGGTCTAATGATAAGCTGCATGAGGAACATTAGCTAAGATCAGTCATTTATGAGATTGATCCTGTCAATGATAGCAATTCGTTTCAGTGGGTGACGTGCTTCCAGTATGCTCAGTCTCGATCTTGATGAAAAGTACGGCAAAGCTAACTAGGTCAGGGATGAAGAATTATCCACAGATAGGTCTAACTCGTCTCTTCTGCAGAATGATACTCGTTGGTCCTGGTCAAGCCTCAATCCTGACACAAAACATCGAGCACCCTTGCCGCAGGCTCGGCGAGTTGATTATTCCTGCATGGCATTCTCACAGGCAACCCTTCGCTCACCATTGAAACAACAATTTCTACACAGCACTGTATATCGTGCGACTTATCCTTTCCTCCAATGACACTTTCGAACCCTTAGTACGACAAAGCAAACTCTCGTGACTTGATGGTAGCACACAGCATCATGTGGGATTTCTTGATGGTTCATCAAGATTCACCACAGGTCTATTTCGATATACTGGGATGCATGTTGCAGACCTTTGGGGCCGGAAGAAGACCCGAAGGCTTTCTTTTGTATCCAGGGGACTGGGAGTTGTAGTTTGTGAGGTGTGAGGCCAACAGCAAGGGTCCCGAAATCTGGATTAAGATCATCGGGGGATTATGCTGCCACAAACCTGGCGAAGGTCCCGTGGTATGCATGTGCGTAAGATGTCCTGACACAACAGCATAATGCCTCCTCAGAGCCTCCCTTTCCGTCTTCCCCGGATACAGTCTATGTGTTAGGCATTCCCAGGTAGCGGGATGAGAAAGCTCGGTTCAACAAACAAGTCCTCGAACAGGCAGCCAAAGGTAGCTCAGAAAAAGAATTTTACAAATAGGTAGTACTTGAATATGTTCTTGATTGAAAACAGAAAGGTTCAGATCCATGAATGTTTGTAGAGACATGGGGCTTGTACTATTAAAGACCAACCTTCCAAGGTTGTACACCGTTACTCTAACCTACACTTTACTGTATGCTAATCGACCACCTGCTAATTTACTGCCGGTCTTGGAAGCAGACATCAACGCCCCCTAAGGTCCAACTATGGTTCCAAAGTCGATTGATTTCTCGACACTAGCTTAGTCCTTGTTAATTTTCGAATTGATGTCCAGCCTTTCAGTCCAAGTACCCACCTGGGCACTAACTGGCAACCTGGTGATAACATGTAGCTACCCTACGTCCAACATTGAACTTAAACCCTGCAGTGACCTTCCAAGGGATATCTTTCTCAAATTGTAAATGTTGGTGTTCAAGTCACATATGTAGCCTACTAAAGCTGTCGAGTCAACTCTGATGATGGGCCCAACTACATATGAATATATATGTTGGATGTCAATCGCTATGCAGGGTAGACCACTTTAGTGGTAAATCGGAAATGTTTGCCGACACAATCATGATTTCTCTACATCAAATTGACCAGCAATTGACCTTACTGGAAGGTATGTTGGGATGGAAGCACCTAAATGTCAAGCACAATGAGGTAATTCGTGGGGCAGTGAGGGGTAGAAAGCAAGCAGCTGTAATGATACATGAGACATCGAATGCATTTTCATTTTCACTTCCTCTTCACCATCTCCTTGTACTTTGCTTGTGAAAAATCGTAAAATTCGAGAAATACAACGGTTCATACATTGGTATTAATATGCCTCGTCCAAAAAACCGCGAAGAAGTCCTGGCGCGACTTCGTAAGACAGTTGCCGATGGCTCCATCATCGTCGGAGCTGGTGCTGGTAATAAAGCCCATCTCGCCACGCTCATAATGACTTATTTGATAAAAGCTTTACTGACTACGCCTTTATCTAGGAATTGGCTTGTCCGCCAAGTCAGTCGAGGAAGGCGGCGCTGATCTAATCCTGGTCTACAACTCAGGTCGATTCCGCATGGCTGGTCGCGGTTCTCTGGCAGGATTGATGCCCTACTCGGATGCCAATAAAGTTGTCGTGGACATGGTGTGTCTACGTCGCCCCTTCCTACTGCCAGACTACGACCGTCCCATGCACACCGAAGCATCGTTCCATGACTAACCGTACCAAACCAGGCTTCAGAAGTTCTTCCTGTCGTGGAAAACACCCCTGTCCTAGCTGGAGTCTGTGGCACCGATCCATTCCGCGAGATGCCCTCATTCCTCGCTGAACTCAAGCGTATCGGCTTCGTTGGTGTACAGAACTTCCCCACGGTCGGGCTGATCGACGGTCAATTCCGGCAGAACCTCGAAGAGACGGGAATGGGATTCGACCGTGAAGTGGAAATGATCGCAGAGGCTCACAAGCAAGGGCTCGTGACCACCCCTTACGTCTTCGATGAAAACGACGCGATCAAGATGGCCAAGGCCGGTGCGGATGTCGTAGTCGCACATGCGGGTCTCACAACCTCTGGCTCGATCGGAGCGCTGAGCGGCCGATCGCTGGAGGATTGTGTGGGGTTTGTACAGGGTATTCGAGATGCAGCTGTGGGAGTCAACTCGGATATCCTAGTGCTCTGCCACGGAGGGCCAATTGCGCGACCGTCGGACGCGGAGTATGTGCTTTCGAGGACGGTGGGGGTGCATGGGTTCTTCGGGGCGAGCAGTATGGAGCGGTTGCCGGTTGAGATTGCGATCAAGGAGAACGCGATGGAATTTAAGCGATTAAGGGTGCGGTTGGAGTGAATGGAGAAGGAATATGGGGTAGAGGAAATTAGCCGGGATTCCCATTAACGTGTCCAAACGGGCAATTTGTCCCCGCGCGAGTGGAGCTGCGGGGACTCAATGCTATCGTCGGTTAAATAGGCGGGGTACAAAATAACACAATCTGGCCATCTTCAATTCAATTTTTTTCTCAGCTTCTTTCTGAATAGTATATGACATCAATCAGTCAAAATGGCAAACACAAATCGCGTGCTTGAGGGCAAACTTGGTCTCGTCACTGGCGGATCCCGCGGTAAGCCTAGGCCCTACGAACGATTAGCTCCAATGCGCTAATCAAAGCTCCAGGAATTGGCGAAGCTATTGCTCGCAACCTCGCCGCAAAAGGTGCCTCGCTTCTATTGAACTTCACATCCGAATCGTCGCGGGCTGCCACAAACGAGCTGTGCGCCTCGCTGGCCGCAGCCCACGGAATTCGATGCGAAAGTGTTCAGGCCGACCTGAGCAAGCCCGAGGAGGCCGTCAAGGTCATCATTGCGGCCGCACAGGAGAAATTCGGATCTTCTGGGAAGCTGCAGATTGATATTCTCGTGAATAATGCCGGCGTCTCAGCCGATCGGAACTTGAACGACGCCACCAAGGGCCCCATTGACCCTGAGCTTTTCAACTGGCATTACACCATCAACGTGCTCGCCCCTCTCCTCCTCACCCAAGCAATCACTCCTTATCTCCCCACAGACCGCAGTGGCCGGATCGTCAACATTTCTAGCGTCTCTTCCTCAATGGGCTTCGTCGGCCAATCGATCTACGGTGGCACCAAAGCAGCACTCGAGGCCATGACGCGCACCTGGGCGCGTGAGCTGGCTGATCGGGCCACTGTAAATGCAGTAAACCCCGGTCCCGTGATTGGCGACATGTACTTTAAGGCGGGCGAAGGCTTCTGGAACGATATCCAAGGTTTCCAAGATAACACCCCTGGAAGCAAGTTGGATGTGAACGACCCGGACACTATGAGCCGGATCACGGAGGAGCAGGCACGGTTGATTAAAGAGAAGATGGGTGGGCGGAGACCGGCGTTCACGAGTGAGATTGCGGGCGTTGTAGGAATGCTCTGCACACCAGATGGCCTTTGGACTACTGGAAGTGTGGTTTGTGCCAATGGTGGAATGAGAATGACCGTGTAAAAAAGCAATGACGTTCAATGGAAACCATAGCCGAACGAAAACTAGGAACGAAAACTAGGAAAAAAGCTTTCATCACCAATCATTTTACTGGTAATCCGGGATATCTCTGAATTCGGCTGGACTCCACAAACAAAACTGTGGGGTGCATAATCAAGACTTAATCAACACAATTCAAGGTTCCTAGATATTCATTGATCATGTGAAGTGAGTGAGGCCAAGCTAAAAGTCTTCGGTAAGTGGAGGTGGAAAGTCGGCAATTCAATGCCATCAGCGTTCCGCTAGGCGAATTAGACTCTACACAGCTTATGCCGATGATTGCCATTCCGTCCCCCAGGGGTCCCAAAGTCGCTCTCACAATAAGCAATAAACTTATAGAAAATGAGCTTGCGGAATATAAAGCGCGATTGATAGAGCCCTTTTTCCCTACTAATAACGAAGGCATGTATCTTATCTCTTGGGCAACAAGGGGGGTTTGCGGGGGCCTCGGGAAATCCGGGGTAAAGCGGAGGTTAGCTGAGGGTCTTCAAGCTAGAAAATCTAGTCGAAGATTTCTCATTGGTAGGCGGCATCTGATACTCGGTTATTGAGATGTGCCTACGTAGGCACTGGATCTGAATGGATTACCCGGCTCGTTCATTCAGTGCTCTTTGGAAGATTCTTATGGAGGGGTATACGCCTAGTTTGGACGGCCAATTTCCCAAGATGCAAATCGAACACTGAAAGTCAAATGCCACCAGATGCCAAGCATTTCTAATACATTGGCTTCCGTAACGTAGATTCAGTCCCAAATCAGACTGACCGCCAGTGTATAACGTTGATGTCCACAAAACTGCTAATGTGGAGCTGCCAAGCCATCATAGTTGAGGAGAAAAGGGCCCTGCAATCTCGATTCAAAAGCCGATCGCCCTAGATAGCCGCAAGAAAATAATAAATTGCAAGGCGAATCCATGGAACATCCCCACGGGGGGCTACACGAGTTGATTCTGATCACCTGCTTTCGAAATGCTGTCTTCTTTCTGTGCATTGGGCCTTGCCCTGTTCGTCACCCACAGCCATGGCCACAACAATCCCATAGCCATCCCAACTCCGGGAAAGCATAGCCAACCAGTTGAAAGGGATCTCTCATCATTCTCTATTGAATTTTCATTCTTCCCCCACTACGCTGGTAATCGTTCACACCCAAATAAGTTCTCAGAGCACTTGTTGGAAAACTTTCAACAGATCACTGGAGTGTACCCAAGAGTCAGAGTTGGAGGAACTTCTCAGTAAGTCTTCAGGGCACTCACATTTGGATACATCTGACACCGGAAACTCTACTACAGAGATAAATCTAACTACTACCCTGATCAAGAAGAGGGAATTAAGCTCACATATGCCAACCCAACGGATGACCAACCAAGCGAAATCAAATACGGCCCTGCCTTTTTCGAGTCATATCATACTTTGGGTAACGTGAAGTTCTCCCATGGGTTGAACATGAATCAGAATGCCTCGCTTCACCAGCTCCAACTGGCTGCCGTAGAAGCATGTACTTCAATTGGGCCTCAATTGGACATTTATGAACTGGGTAATGAGTGGAACTTTTCTGGAGACGAATACCGCCTTGCTAACTACTCACTCCTGGACTATGTGAATGAATGGAACAAAAAGTCTGCTTTTGTCAAAGCCGCGGTCCAAAAGGCCTGTCCAGGTCCTTTCCCTGGATTTATGGCGCCTAGCTTTGTTTTTGTGGATGGGATGACTACCTGGACAGCGGAGGAGCTCTACAACCTTGACTATGACCCGCATGATCTCACGAAGGAGATATCGTTCCATAAGTGAGATCCCTATTCCCATGCCTTCTTAATAGTATTGACCTTTGTTTTAAGCTACATGGGAGTCTTTGCCCCACCACTGGCTCCGGTGTCCTACGATCTTCAAAGTCAGTATTTCCGTTCCAGAATTTTTCCAACGCCATACTGACTCGAGAAGAAACCCTCATGAACCACACCAACATTGTCGATAATTTGGCATTGCAAATCCAGCGCATGAATAACCTCGCTTACCTTGGCCATCCTTACATCCTGGGCGAGACGAACTCGATTGCGAATCAGGGACGTAATGGCGAGAGCAATGTATTCGGCGACGCCTTGTGGGTCGTTGACTTTTCCCTCTGGGCTGCTACAAATGTAGGGACCCCCTACCCGTATCAAACGACGATAATCAGACAATTAATAACCCGTGGCACGCAGAACATCAAGCGCCTCAATTTTCATCAAGGCCTGGACTACCGGTACGCCTCATGGCAACCCATTGCTAGCGAAGGCCAACCGCCTACGACTCGGCCCCCGTACTATGGTCATATCATGGTGGCCGCCAGCCTGGGACACTCAGAGAATATTCGAATCGTCAACATCCCGCTGGAAGAAGATACCGAGTCCGCGTACGGGATCTACAATGACGACAAGCTGTCAAAGCTTGTTGTTGTGAATCTGAATGCGTTCAACCAGTCTACAACTACTGGTCGTCCAAGCCGTAAATACGAATTCAAGGTTCCTGGGCACTATAAAAGGGCTACAGTGGAACGACTGATAGCCCCAGGGAGCGACGCTCTGACCAATATCACCTTCGGGGGTGTCTCTTACGATTATGACTTTAAGCAGGGAAGACCGGTTACTCTTGATTGGAAGGAGGAGAGGGCTGGGATCCACAGCAATATGCTGCAGATCGATGTTCCTGATTCTTCTGCTGTTTTGTTGTCTCTTGATTGAGTTGTTCTTCCTATTGTCTCGTGATTGTAGTATATTTGTCTTGGATTAATGCGAGTGCCCGAATATCGGCCATAACGAAGGTCCTGTCCCACATCCTTTCCCGGTTTAATTAAATGGTAGGTTTCGAGCGCCACAATATGCAGACCTCTAGGGCGCCATTAAACAAAGGAATATTTCATAGCACATTAAAACGAGGTGGACCGTCATAGGCTAATCGAGAGCCGAGGGGACCGAATCCCTGTTCCTGCCCCCACTCGTGTTCCCAGTTCTGGGCCCCTGAGAACACGGACCCGAGATCGAATTTCGCTTCATTACATCTGGTCAATGAATTTGGATAACACATATGGGAATCCATAATGTTGATGCCAAGGCGGCATCCTGAAACTCTTTCTTTTCAAACGTTTCCGCCATCACGGTCTAACTTTGTTTCATCTGGACCCAGAAAAAAAAGAGAGAGATCATCCTGAATGCCAAGAACGCCGAACAAGGCTCTGCTGCAATAAGCACAGGGAAAGGCCCGATAACCAAGCTATTTTTAAATTCGGTCGCCGTACTAAAAGATGCAGCTCAGCTCCAGCTCGACTCTCACTTCAGCGTGCTCACAATGGCCGAGTCGCGCGAGTCCCAGCGCTCCCTACTGCCTCCAGAAGAGGATCTAGTAACAGCGCGACCGTTCCACTCATGGAATCCATTAGGCCGCGGATCTCCCGAGCCTGATTATGCCTATGCGCTAGGCCATTACGAGTCGCGCGAGAGCTTTGCCGAAGAAGTCTTCCGTGAGGTAGGGCTGGGCATCTCCAATGAGTCAGGAGATACACTTCCCCTACGAGAGAATCGAGAGTCGTTCCATGCAAGCGACCATGAGAGTCAACACAGTGAACCGAGCACTCCGGGCTTGAAAACGCCACAGGAGACACCAGCCATTTCGACCCCGCAGCACGATTGTCCCAGCCGAGCGACAGTTCTTCAACGGAGGTTTGGATGGGTCCCGGTGTCTATCTTTTTGTTAGCGCTCTATGCGACCGTTTTTTCGGGTCTATACCTCGCTGTCGCATTTTGGAAACCGCGATGGAAGAATGTCGGCAGTGGTGCACCGCTCGCTGCGTCCACGGCGAATTTGCTTTGCGCTTTCTTTGCCAAGACGATTGAATTGGCCTATGTTACTATCTGTGTCGCGTTTCTGGGCCAAGTGCTCAGTCGACGAGCTATGACGACGAAATCGCGCGGAATCAGTATTGCGGATATGAGTATGCGCGCGTGGATTATGCAGCCGGGTTCTATGCTGGTGCATTGGGAAACACTTCGATACTCGGCGTTAACGTTCCTGGGGCTTATCGCATTGATCGCGACATTTGTAGCTATGCTTTATACTACAGCCGCGGAGGCCTTGGGTAAGTATTGACAAAAGAAGTCGTTGCAAGCGGAGGGCTAATAATCACCTCAGTGTCGCCAAAATTGAATCTTGGTCCGGTTGAAAGGACTATCTTGTGGGGGAAAGTTGCTGCTAGCTTTGGTAACGACATTTATCTTGCAGAGAACTGCCAGACACCAATTCCGGTGGAAATGGACTGGGCGAGAAACAATACTTGTCTTCAGATCCAGCACGTAGGATCAGCCTACCACAACTATCAACAATGGATTAGTACTTGGAGCGAGCTGGTGACCAGCGGTAACGAAACGTCAGACAAGCTGGCTAAAAGACCGGCGCCTACTGGTTCCATCTGGGACAACACAACTGTCACTGGTAGCTGGGTCGAAAAGCAGAATATAACTGAGCTATCGGAAAAGCACAAACGCATGGTGAACAATATCACAATGGCATTTCCGCATGGCGGTATCCCTGCAGCAGCCATGGATGCAATAAACAATATCCGTCAGCCACAAGACGTATCAGGTGAAGGCAAATACAAAATCGAAGCCTCGGTTCCCTCACCCGTAGTCAATGTCCTCTGTGTTGGCATGAATGAATCAGAGCTCTCACCATTAGTCTACTCATCGTGGCCAAATGCCCACTTCAATGCGACGACCTGGAGTGTCAATGGGTCACCCGATATCCCACGGACCCCATCGTGGCTCAACAGCACAGTCGTCGACTCCATTTTCGGCTTCGGCGAGGCATACGGCCAAAGACCACCAGTGTTTGGCACATACCCTGAAGAATATAATACTATTCTCAACACAACAGGTCTCTGGCCTTCAAATGCAATTTACCTTCTCGGAAAGCCGTCCGCGTCCTCTCCAGAATATGTGATGTGTGCCATCAAAGCCACATTGACAGCAGTCTGCTCGACTCGTTACGACGCAGAATCAAGCGGAGCCTTCCTTTATACACACTGTGAGGATGATTCTAACCCCCTGCAATATGATCGCTCAGACACTGTCTTCGAAGAGGGCTTCTGGTCCGCGGACTGGAAAAATGTTGCCAGCGAATGGGCCAATGCCCTGAGTCTCGGATCAGGCATTACAACCGCCCAAGCCAGTAATGAGCGCCTTATTATGCAGATGATGCCGAAACACGATAATGCAACAGACACATACAGTCTTGATCCCGAACTCCCATCTATCGGCGAAGCACTTGCTGTCATGGCAGGTAGCACACTGATTCTCAGTACGCAAACTTCTCCCTTTGTACAGGGATGGAATTACACGGATACTGTTAATGAGATTCTTCCAACGCCCTTGTACCAGCACTTCAACGCCACCGTACAAGCGGTTGGATATGCCTCGGGCGGCACAGAAGAATGGCAGGGTGTGTTCTTGGTCATCTTGATTTTTGCGTTCCTCACCAGTGCCGTGTGCTTGGTGTTCATGATCATCGAGGCCCACGGACACCAGATCACTGATTTCACGGAGCCGCAGAACCTCTTTGCGCTGGCTATGAATAGTCCGCAAAGTTCTCTTCTCCGAGGTGCTTGTGGCTGTGGTCCTGCTGGACCGCAGATGAAGGAGCGCTGGTTCATTGGGATGCAGGAGCACGACGAGCACTACTATATTCGTGCAAAAGTGGACGGAGCTACACCTGAGGCAAACTCGACGGGATATTCGAGGCTTGAGCCGATGGGGACAGATGATTCGGGGCTCAAGTCTGTGAGCCCGGCTGTTAATGAGTTTAGGAGGATTTCGAACCGAGGTTCGTGGTTGTCCAAATTTTATTAGATTTGATGATATCCACGGACTGTTGATATGAGATCTTTTCTTATTCTTCAGCCTTCGATTTTGATTGAGTATACCCTTTTCTATACTGTTGGCGTTCAAATGTTTTAATTTGCCGGCATCTAGCCAGCACTTAATGATGATGATTCTATATATGAATGTACTATGCACAGATCCTTGGGAGCTTCAAATGCCATATCTATAATTCAACGAAATCAAATCCTTGAGCCATTTCACAGAGTGTCGAGCCTGCTAATTTTCCAATCTCTTGGTCAACCAGTCCGGAATACTCGGCTTCTGTTCCCACATCGGCTTCCAATCTTGAGACCTGGTAGGCAACGCATAGACAGCAGTCACAAACCAACTCTCCTGGCCAGCAGCCAACTCGGCAGCCAATGACGGCAGCAACGTGCGACCATGAATCAAATTCGAGTTAGGATCCGCAAGCACAACTCGTCCAGCGCGTCCAGAACTCGAGTTAAAAAGTTCGGTTATACCTACAGCACCAACAGAAGAAACCACCAACGCACTACCGCCATCCAGTTCAGTCCCCTCATCGCCACCCTCTAAAGCTCCCAACATTCTCCCACTATCACTTTGACACCCATAAATCGCAAAGGCCCCTTCAGAAGTCTTCAATGCCCGTTCAGTCCTAACACGATGAGCCCGAATATGCCAATTCGGCGCTTCAGCAGAAGGCGGAATGAGAATAGTCTCAATATCCACATCGCTCCAAGGCTTCCACCCAGAAACAAGGATAGGAGTTCCATCTGACCCCTCTGGAAACTCAAGTCTCGCATCAATTGCCACCCGTCTCGTCTTCCAAATCTCACCATCATCATCACACAACGCAAGCATACTATCAGGCGCATACTGTTCCAACTCATACGCGCCCGTCGGAACTGAGTATCCAAACGAAGCACTGTAGGCGAATTTGCCATATTTAGCCTGCGTGCCCCGCATAGCATAGTGACACGCCTGCCCAGACGATAGAAGGAACGAGTGCCCACCGCGCCGGACGAGGATATGTTTCGGGTAAGTGAGTGCCTTCACCTCTGGCAGCACCGAGCTCGGGTATCCCTCTTCTGGCGAGGACCAGAAAGGATGAGATTCTGGGAGTGCGAGCGCAAGGAAAGAGAGACAGCACCAATACGGTGAGCCGGAGGAATTATAGTTCTCAGTCAGGTAGGGGTTTGAATAGCAGAAGCCTAAATTTAGGGTTCCGTCGTTGTTGAAGATGTCTTTGTGCGTGGCCCACCACCGAAAATGGCGGAGCAGAAGACCTTTTACGATGCCCCAAGTTAATTGGGGTGGAAGGTCGACATCGGCGTAGGCTAGTGCGCCCCAGAAGCCGGCCATTGCGAAACGGTAGGTCATTGAGCGGCCGAAGGGGATTGCGCTACCTTTAGGCTTATTGTCAGTATAATATGCTAGATGGATAGAAAGTCCCACTGACCATCTGGAGCGAAATAGTGCACAAAATCCAAGGCATACTGCTTCGATCGCTGTCTGTATCTCTCTGCGCGCTCGGGATCAAAATCGCCAGCAAGTTTTGCATACAGAAGCTGCAGGAATTGAATAGCAAATGAACCAGAGTAGTAATCCATCTGATGATGACTCTTCGGTCCATCATTACTCCAGCCATCACCAATATGGAACGTATCCAAATGATCCATATCTGCCTCAATCCGCGAATGAGAATAATCAGCGTTATTCTTCTTCAGCCCCAGATTTGCGAAAACCCGGAACCAGAGCCTAGGCACCAAGTCAGTAAACACTTCCTCGCGCATTTTCGGGAAAACCAACCAATTCGTATTCGGCATCTCCAAATCATTAATACTTCTCAGCCAATTCCCCACATCACCTCTCTCTTTCTCAGTAAGCGGGTCCCAGAAGACATGCGGCGCAACAGCCAATGCAAATCCAAGCGGACACATCTCGACCATCCGCTGATCGGAATTCTCCAGATCACCCCAGTACTCTGGACTGGCGGGGTTACATCCATTGATTATACCTGTTCGCCAGCGTGTGGCATCGGCGTAGTCATAGTTTCCTGCAAGGAGAGATGCGAGTCCCCATAGTGGACGAGCGAAGCCTTCGAATTGGGCGCCACCTTCGTCGAAGCGGGTGGCTGTTGAGCCGACTTTCACGCGGGTTTGTTGGGGCGTGAAGAGGGGGAGGAGGGGGTTTAGGATGGCTGTGCAGGCGGATTGGAAGTCTTGTCTTGTTTTGAAGGGGTTTGTGCTGAAGGGTTGAGTGGGTGTGCTGCCGTTGGCGTGGATGGACATTGTCGTGTACTATTCTTCACAGAACTTCTTGATCTTTGTGTCCAAAGTTATATTCGCTATTTATTTCATATGGATTGCGGGGTTCTATATACATTTTATGCCATGGGGTTGAGTCCGGAGTTTAGCCGTTCATTTTGCCGGAACGTGGGGAACCCGTGTAGTGTGGGGGTATCGGCTTAGTCGCCGATGTTAGGTCTGCTGTTCTAGATATCCCACCTATTACAGTTGATTTTTGATGAGGTGACTACCTCATTAAGTGGCAGACACTCGCCATCTTCCTTCTTGCCCCTCTTTGAAGTTTAACTGAGAGCGAGGGCTCTTGTTTGGTGTGTGTCCACTTGCAATATGATGTTCCTTTTACCCGGCCAAGGCTTTTTGCAACCCATATTTCTCGACAAAAGTAGAATCGACCTGACGTCAGTCCTGGAATTTACTCAGCGAAAGATTGACTGTGGTCGTGTTCGCCAGTCATCAAGTACTAATATCATTACCTTGTTCCTGGTCAACGGGCCAGTCCAAACCTGAATACTCTTGTCCATGCTCAAATCCACAAGATATTGCACTGCTTTACCAAGGGGGTCTTGTGAGATGGCAATAATCTCCGGTGGCGATAATATTGATTTTTCAAGACGTCTAGGTGTTTATTGGAAATATTTCGCAGATTGGCACCAATGACCAAGGGGCGATTTCAAAGCGGCCCAGAATGTCATACGAGTTTGTTGTTTGTGTAAGGTCATATCACTATGCCCGATCTCCAGCATATCCAGATCAGCCAATGCTCTGGGCTTCTGAATTGGACTGATCTCTCTCATTCCTTCCAATTATTATCAACACGCTACAGCCGGCGTAACCGTCATTCATGCAGCATGCCGTTTGACACTGTTCAGCTCGTCAATGGCCGCTCAGGTTGCGTTGAGGAAACAAACTCACAGCAGTCTTTTCTAGTGTCACTGAAAACTTCGGTGATATTTTCCGACATCCGGTACGACTAGCTGATCTGTGGTATTGAGTTAGGGCTTATGGAGCACAAGAAAAAGCAGACTAAGCGGATACTTATCGTCTACCCTGTACTAGGTAAATTGATGGCTCCATTGGCAGAAGAAATAGAAGATACTTCGAGCAGTACCTCTAAGTGCATATCTCACTGCTCCAAAATGAACACTTTGGCTTTCGGTATTCACTTCGAATCCTCCGTAGCTGTCGTATTTGACTTATTCCACGCCCCATTCGGCATAAGTTGAAACATCTAGCCCCTTGTAGCCCCGAGAGCCAGGATAAATTTCACGGTCGTAAATTCTAGGACTCCGTGATAGGGCATCTTTCGATTAGTAGAAAAGAGACATTTGTATGGCTCAGATCTTCCAGTCGGGTTTACCCAAGATTCCTCAGGCCTTCATTTTGTTAGAACTTTGGTAGATCTTCGAGCCGACAACAGGATTCGAACTTGAATCTTAGATCTTCCAGGATGATAGTCCCCACTCTACACACTACCTTGCCAACCAAAAAGACAAAAAGAAGCGTCCCCGGGAAGGCTCGAACTTCCAACCTCCTGATTAACAGTCAGACGCGCTAGCCAATTGCGCCACGGAGACTTCTTATTGGTGCACGGACCCTTTTACTGTCCCTGGTGGATTGAAGGGATGTGGAAAGGATGAAGAACTTGCCAGGTGAAACAAAGGGTGGAAGAAGTATCGCGAAATGATAGACATTTCCATGAGAGCGAAATCAGCCTGGATTGAATGTCCATAAAGCTCCCGGGTCCTCCGGGCTCACCGCACGGCCCAGCCGGCATGATTGTTAACATACTCCTTTTACCAACGCACAAGGGCATTTTTGGTCGCAAACAATGGGCACTCCAATGGTTCAGAATACAGATTCAGCAGAAGCGAAAGTCAACTTTGAAATGACAGGTTGTATGGCAGGGCAACAACACTTTTGATATTTGAGTGATGATCTATACAAGCTCGAAAAGATCTGCAAAGGGAAAGCCTCCCCCTGACACGAAAGCTCTAATAAAGCCTGTAAAGCAAGGTACCGAATCCAAGCCCATCAAACCCACCAGATGTCGTACCATAGTTTCCACCACCCCCCTCAACACCATCGGTGCTGTTCGCATTGACCATGTCACGGTAAGCATCGGTCCATGACGAGTCAAGACCCTTCAACTGGCCGTAGTGGGCAGAGAGCAACTCGAACCCAGGACGGACATCTCCACGTGAGCCATTCGAAATGACAGTCTGATTGCCTTGATAGCTTTCGTACAGAGTGTAGGGAACGTCGTAGCCGACGTTGTATTTTCCGACATATTCAGCTCTGGAGGAAAAGGTCAGCTATGGTGGCAGTCAGTAACATTATCAATTTCTGATACTTACGCGTTGAGGATCTCGTTCCCATAAGTAGCGAACAGATCATCGCCCTGATTGTATGCCTGTTGGGCAATGACTCCAAGAAGGACAATGTCCAGGGTAGAATGGCCCTGATCACGACCCGCTTCCTGACCTTGAGTCAATGTTTTCTCCGAGCAGGGTTCCGTATAGTTCGCAATCCCAAAAACAGGAAGAGCACCATTTGAAGGCCCATTACGGACATAGTTCAACGCGTAGTCGTACATTGTCTGGTTATCGGTGAAGATACCAATGGCAAGTAGAGAAGCGAGATTACACAGGTCCCAGTTGGCATAGTAATGATAATAATCATTACCATTATGCTCTTCCATGAATAGCATGTTCATCGAAGCAAAAACATCAGTCAACATAGTCGCAGTGGCAGTCTTGTTACTAGTGTCCCAACCAGCGTAGTCCGACATCAGCTCGGCCGCATTAGCCATCTGGTATCCATACAGACCGGACGCCAGGAATTTGTCGCTGGTACCATTGATTGCCGTCAGAGTCACAGCCCATGAGCTCAAAATATTGATCGCCGCGTCTGCATAGCTCGTGTTGTTTGTGACCTTCCAGCGGATGGCGAGCTGGTATGCGGCTGCCGTGTCTTTATACAGAGACGGGTAGTTTTCTGTGTTGACGCCATCGTAGCCTCGGTATACGATTACCTTGGGGTTAGGCTGGTAAGTTGATTGGGCAAAATCGCTGGAGGTCAAGAGATTCCACGTGATGTTCCACGGTTCATCGCCGTTTGTGATGTGAGTGTTGATGCGTTCAAAATCCCGTGCTGTGTGGAGCGCCCCTGGGTGGACGAAGGCGGTTCCAGCGGCCGACAGAGCGAGAAGAAAAATAATTGGAAGCATAGCGTGCAAGGCGAATGAGTGACTGTGAATGGCAATTCAAGTGCGAAACTTGACGATTAGGTTTATTTCACTTTGACAGAAACCATTGCGTTTACATAGTCGTATCTGGCCTCCTAGGGGCTGCTGCTTCACAACCTGCGATTGGCCCGAGTACGTACCCCAACGGCAGAGATCTGCTTAGAGCTAAAGACTAGGCACGGGAATGGATTGACAGGCTGTGTCCATTGCATGGTGAAGAGCGTTTCACATTGACAAAAAAAAATGGGTCCTGGGTCGGGTAGCCCGCATCATCTGCGCCAAAACAAAGACTGCCGGAGGGTCTCCGGTACTTGGCCCGCGGAGTAGTAACGGTTTAGCGTCGACAAAGTTTCACGGCTGGGGTGGACTCAGAAATCCTGCCATATGAGTATATGGTCATCTTAGGATAGGGGTTCCGACTTGTAGGAGGTTTCAAGGTTTCTGGAACAGGACAGACCCAGGGGCATTCTGCCTTACGAATCTGGCAGCAACAATGAGGTTCGATGCGAAGAGAATACACAGCACTTATGTGAACGAATATGCCGGCACTTCCTCCGCACAGAAAGCAAGTTTTTTGTACGTAGTTTTAGAGGTTCGTGGTTCTATTGCTGGAAATAGAGCGAGGAAACCGCTATTGGCGCCAACCTGCCGCCAGATTCAACCATTCTCCAAGCGAAGCTTCTTTAGCTGTAGGTCTGAAATGAAACAAAAGCTTCGAGGCTGATGACGTTGTGGATATCCGGTCCAGAGTCTCGAATCCGAACCAATCAAAGCCGGAACATACTGCACGGATGGAGTTAATAGTATAGCCCACGCCCCATCAGCGCAGTTGATGGAGGCTCTTTACTCAGAAACGGTCGTGGCCAAAATAGGGGTTATAGCAAGCAGAGCAATTTTCAAGTGCAAGTTGGGCACTCAGGCAGAATAACGCGGAAGAAAGAAATAGCCTTCTAAGCCAAGAAGGTGAGCAAAATACCCGTCCTATACCCCGAATACACCGGTAACGATGGCACATACGTCTACCGCACCCTAGACTTCTGGACATCAGGCTTTCCCTCCCTCTTTCCATGTATCTTCTGCAAGAACATTTTAGTATCACGGGGAACCGCCGAGAGGTTTGTAATGCTAGTGGTGTTGCCACTGCTGGAAATGCGGCGGGAAACACAGTTGATGTCTTTGATTTGAAAGAGGGATTAGGGCTGTGAAGCCGTTGCTGGCAGGTTTTTACGCCGAGAGGCATTGTGGCTTTGGTCTTTACTTGTGTTGCTGCACCTATGACAGTACCTAATATTGAACTGCGTTGAAGAGGTGATGGGTAATCCAGAGGGCGGTTTCACCTTGATACATGGGCACTGTATGCCTTGCAATGTTATAATCCCGAAAGTATTGGCATACTGGGTGTGGAAATGATGAGACATACACGCGCATGTAAAATTCGCGAGACCTGAGTGGCTAGGGTAAATTTCCGCGCTTCTAATGAGTTTCTTGTATATGCGCACTCACCTAGGCAAGGATACAGCCAGTGTCTTGGGACTACAACGAAGCAAATGCAAGGGCAAGCAGACGCCGACATGGAAGTGAAGTTTAATAGAGGGTACCCAGGTACCATGAATTGAATCCGAATATGTACAGAATGACAGTCAACCAAGGCTCAATCAGCACGAGAGCGAAATAGTCAACCGGAACACGCAAGTATGGACGTATGGACACTGACAAACAGTAAGGAAAACAAAAGTCTGAGGCACCGCTAAAGAATCGCTCGCACACAGAGACAAGGATGGGATGCAAGGGATATGCAACAAGGAATGCGACCGAGGAAACTTTTACAAGACACCAACCAGGAGACGCCATGCAAGGAACGAAATATGAGTAAATCAAAGAGGACGGCAATGTAGAGAAGGTAGAGAAGGTAGAGAATTTGGATGAGAAGGAAAGAGACTGCAAGGGTATTGTTCCAGAAATGCTTAGCGTTCGGCATGGAGGTTGAGCCAGCTCATATCTGAATTGTAATTTCCAGAAGGCGGAAGCTCATCAATATCGTCCGGTATGATGACGCTGGATTTGCGGGCATTTGAGTTCCGGGCGAAAGCTTGAGAATTTGTAGCTGGGAGGTTTGTGTTGCTTGCGCCGTAATAACTGTTGCTGTAATTGCTGCTGGTTGGACGTCCTAGCCAGCTGCTGTGGCCTGCGCCAGTCCAGTTTGTATCGTGTGGGTCATCGTCCGAGGCAATGCTGACTGAGTCGGCACTGGATATACGGGCAGATTGGCTTTCGGGGATGACTAGGCTGCGGCCAGTGTGGCCGCCAATCTCTGTTGTGGGACTGCCACTGTGGACTTGACCGAGCGGCTTTGGTTGGTCAAGGAATCCGAAATCTAATGGAGCAAGATTGGACATTGGCCAGGCGCTGCTACCGCGATAATCGGATTTGGTGTAGGCAGAGCTCATGGTGGAGCGATCGGACTGCATTCCAGCAAGGCTCGTCGCGCGATTGTCGTCAAAATACTTGCCCCATCCTTCATCGGTAGTTCGATCCCCAGGCTTGTTTCCAGGGCTGGAGATAGCTTCAACGGCGGCAGCGACGGCGGCAGATCGATCTGAGTCATCCGAGTACATGCTTGATGGAGCCAGTCCACTAGACGGGATCGGTGATAGACCTTGCTTGCCTAGTCCATATCCATAGCTTTGGTTGGGGGCTCTCAAAGCTTTCTCTCCGGCATACTTGCCCGACATAATGGCAAGGGAGTCATCGGAAATCGTTGCAACGGGGACTGGGCTCTTTGCCATGGGGTAAGCTCTTTCAGTCAGGGGTTCTATTCCCTGATCTTGGAAACTGAGGCGATCTTTCCTATCTCCGCCATTTCCTTGAGCTTCTGGGTTTTGTTGCTCTCTTTTGCGGCGAAGTAGCACCAAGATGGCAACTAGGATCACGATAGCACCACAAATACTTCCAAGAGTAGCACCGATAATCACTCCGACTTGCTCGCCGGAACTGCCGGAAGCAGCAGCAGCAGCAGTCGGGGATGAGCTCGGTGTGGTGGAGGCGGTAGAAGAGGCTGTGACAGTGGGTGTGCTAGATGCAGTGGCGGTGGTGGTATGTTCGTGTAGAACCTTCTGTGTGCCACTACCGAATAGCTCCGTTGTATTGACCCAGCTATTAGACGTTTGGTTGAAGATAGACACTGAGTTGTTGCCGCTGCCGCTGGAGATGACAACCAGATTATTGCTACTTTGAGCAATTGCGTAATCAGAACGTGTCGTGGTTCCGGCATTTGTGCTGTTGTACGAGGGATAGTCGCTTAGACTCCGTTTTGAAGATGAGGATCCTATGACCGAGGCTGGGGACTTGGCCAAGCCATCTTTGATCATTTCGTAGCTGGTGATAGTATTCGGCGAAACGCTCATGTCGAAGTCCTCCAAGATCTTGTTACCTTCGTCATCGCTCACGATAGCGAAGCGACCAGTTGCTGACGCGACGTCGCTTGGAAGTGTCGCTCCAGAGGCTACCCAGCCAGTTGAATTTCCATAGATATAAACCTCGGTGGTGGACGTGTAGCCGCCAATCAAGGCAATTGTTGATTCATTCCACTTCAAAAGCATCGGTGAAGCTGCCGAGGGAACGCCTTGGGGCGTTTTGGCATCAGCGCCATAAGGATAGGATGTCGATAGCACATAGGTCGATTGCGAGGCGGTGTTGGAATTCTGGTTTCCACCATACACTAAAATGGAAGCCGCATCTTCGAGATAACCCACGCCATGTCCAAGTAGGTCGATCAAGTACGATGAGCCATGCAAGGTCGACCACTGCTGGTCCTGATATGAGTACCTTTGCAGGCCGGTGTTGTTGGAGCTGCCGGTCCCGCCGACTACGTAGAATGCCAGATTGTTGTTATCACCATCAATTGCCGCGGTAACACATGCGGCTCCAGTAACGTTCACGCCCGGTGATAACGGGTTCCAAGTGGCATTATGTCCAAGGGGAAGGGAGGCGAACCCATCGGGGGAGTACACGTAGAGAGTGCTGTCGTGGACTGCGGAGCAATGTCCCTCCAAGCTCATCGGGGGCTCGGGCGCAGTCATTGTGAAGAATGTGATACCAGACCAAAAGAAAAGAATGCGGAAGGCCAGCCGGCAGAGTCAGTCGGGCCGAATAGTAGAGAATGAACGGTGACTACCAGAGCACTATCTCATCTCGGCCGGGGGGCGTTTATGAGTAATGTGCCAGCATCCGGCAGCCGGGAGATCTTCACCTCAAGAATGTATCGGTTTGGAGATTGTGGAGTTGGTATGCTGTGGAAGCGGGCGAAGCTCAAGACGTTTAAGTCGATAATCAATGATTGTAGGCAGGATTTCTCAAGTTTGAGATTGAAGTCGCGATACCGAAGCAGAATGGGAGCTTGTCCAGTCGGAGTCAACGCGTCGGCAAAAGGAGAGCGAATGAAATTCAGCGACACGTCGCGAAAGAATGAAAGCTGAAGAAGTAAGTAAACCAGACGGCGACGACGACAACAACAACCACGACCGAAGGGACAAGTGCACAGCACAAAAGATGAGGCAGGGTAGAGTGAGACAAGGACCCCCCTAGAGCCAAAGTTAGTGGAAAAAGGAAAAGGACGCCATCCCCTTAACGGCTGCCCATGACGAAATGGCCCAGCGGTAATTTCCCCTTAAACCTACCTGATCAATGATTTACTTCTTGAATTTGAGGAATTGATGGTCTCTTCCCTCCCTCTACTCTGTACAGAATTGATCTCTACTGAATTTTGTTGCTTTTCTGCTGCCTCCTGAGTGGGTCCTGATGCAGAAGAAAACCTGCCTATGTTTACAGTACGTCCTCGGCTATTATGCATGTCTCCACTGGGTTGGCTGGGTTGGTACAGTATAAAGTCGAAGAGCCGTGTATAATGCAAGGAGTGGTAAACAGCGAAACCCAACAGGAACCGGTTTGACCAACAAACAAACCCCCTTTTCCGTAGTGGAGATGCAAACCATGGATTCACACTTGGCTCGTGCGCGTGTGACTTCGAGGAACACAATACGCTTTATACTCCTGAAGGTATTTTTCAAGTGTTTCAGATAGAGTATCTGATCATAATCGCCTGATCGCATCTAAAGCCCACGAAAAAAATTAGCGTGGAATAAAATGAGACGCCCCCAACGAGGCGCTCTTCCGCGCCTCCGCTCCTCCACTTGGGCTCGTGGGCAAAACGGTCGCGTTGAATAGATGATGTATTACGTGGACCGTGCGTCTGTTACCTGTAAGAGAAAGGATTCTAACTGGAGCCGGATTGCCGATGCAGGTACAACCTTGGGGTCAGCCCTCTATTCCTGGATCTTAACTCGCACAGTCCCCTGGGCTGACTTTTGGGATATATCCAACCATAGCTAAAGGATTCGTACTACAGATCACGCCTAGGTAGGATCGAAATCAGCTGCGAATGCTGTCCGGGGGATATTGAGAAATGGTGACAGGTACAAGTATTGGTGGATATTAATAACACATGAAGAATGGTTACAAGGTGGCCCCGCTCTACGCCTGCCCGCTCTGTTTCCACTGGTGCGCCTTTTGGAGCAGCCGCGACAGATTCGCGGCCGATTGGTCGTCCGCCGGGAACACGTAGTCCATGTACTCCTCGTACCGATCGTCTTCCAACTTGCGGCGTTTCTTGACCCGCCGCGGCATCTGCTTCTCGATCTTGTCGATGTCCTCCGGCGAGCCGTAGGTGTTCTCGAATGACCGCCAAGCATTGAGTAACTCCACGCGCTGAGTAAGAATTTAGTATGAAGCTCAAACCTGTCGAGTAGGAATCACATACCTCTTCTTTCATTTCCTTGTCCTTGAACACCTTGTGTGCCCGGTTGAAGACGGCACGGGCACGTCGCTTGGCTTCCTCGCTGATAGGCCGCTCCTCCTCTTCCTCCTCTTCCTCTTCCTCTTCGGGTATATTGACTTCGAATCGGGCGTAATTGATCCACACCTTCACGTGGTCTGTCTTGGCGAGGAGACGCTCGTACAGCGCCCGGACACGCTCATACTCCTCTTCTTCCTCCTCGAATTCAATGTAAGACTTCCACACCAGCTCCGGCATGTCAAGAGTCGGCTGTTCAATGCCCAACTCGTAGAGGGCCCGCGCGCGGTCTTGATCATCCAGGCCACGTTCAAGTTCGGCATACTGGATCCAAGATTGGCTGTTGGAGGGGTTCCATTCGATCTTTTTCTCGTAAAGGGTTCGGCATCTGACGAACTCAAACAGCTGTCGCTCTAAGTCGATGTAGCCCCGGAAAAGCTTGTCCTTGGGGCAAGCACCGATTGCCATACCCAATGTCTTGCGCGCAGTTTGCAATTCCATCTGTCGAATCTCGAATTGCGCTTTCAACAGCCAGACCTTGGCAAATGTGAACTTTTTGTGGGGGATCAGTTTAATGCATTCCTGGTAGATCTGGCGCGCGCGCTCAATATCCTTAGCCTCCATCTCTTCCCATATGGCATAGAAGATCCACAGATAGATATAGCGGCGCCAGTGTCGCTTTTCTTGTGAAGGGGGAATCTGTGCAATGGCACGTTCGTAGATGTCTCGCACACGCTCTGGATCGCCCGCGGTTTCCTCGAGTCGTGCAAAGTCGACCCAGATATCGTAGTTCCTGGAGTTTTCCTTGAGTTGCTCCTCATATTGGACTCGGCGCTTGGACAGAATGACATCCTCGACGCCTTCTCGGTCACCAAACTGCTTCTCGAAAGTTGTATAGGCCTTATGCAGAATCATTGATTTGGACCGCGGTAGGCGATCGAGAGCATATTTGTAAATCGCCCGAGCACGCTCAAACTCCTTCAGCTTGGCCTCGAACTTGGCATAAGCTGAAAACAGCTTCTCATCCATAAAGTCCTCTCCCAATGTCTCGATTGCAATGCCGTACACCTCGCGGACCAAATCACTCGTTCCATACTCTTCTTCGAAACGAGCCCATTTGATCCAATTCTTTGGCTCGGGATGCACAATCGTGAAGCGCTGGAAAATCGCACGCGCTCTGTCAAACTCATTGTACCGCTTCTCCAACTTGATATAAGCACCCCAGGCTCCCTCTTCAGGCTCCCATGACATCCACCGCTCAAACACCTGCCGAGTACCAGGGATGTTTCCAAGAGTTTCCTCCATGTAGACATATTTGTACCAAAGCTTATCGACACGGGGAAGAATCGTCACGGCGCGGTCGAGGAGGTTGCGAGCATGGTTAATGTTCCGGGTTTTCATCTCGGCTTCGATATACCGAATCCAGAGAACGACAGAGGTCGAGTCGACATCAAGGGCGCGCTCGAAGATTGATCGCGCACGCCGAAACTCTTTCTGTTCCAATTCCCATGCTGCATAGCGCATCCAATTATTCATGTTAATGCGGTTTCGCCGCACATAGTCCTCGAATTCCTTGCGCTTGCGGCCTTGGTACTCGTGGAGCTCTTCCAAGTCGGCGAAACGCTGTGTTGGGGCCTGTAGGCCAGGCTCTTGCCGGTCCACGGCCTCACGGAGAAGCTGCTCCGCAGAGATCTGGATCGGCGCAGCGGCCTTGTTTTTGACCCGGGGAGGGCCTCGTGATGCCTCCATTTTGTTGGATTGAGGGTATCGAGGTTGGCGGAGAAGTCGAGTTAATAGTTGGGGGATGGTCGGGCGTGATGGACAGTAGTGAATCAGATAGTGAACAGCGTGATTTGGAGGACAAACCACAGAGAAAGAGAAATCAGTATTAGTCACTGATTCTATCTCCTCTCATAAAGGCGCACAATGGCCAAGTGAAGATGTTGAAGCTCTAATGATCCCTCAACCCAATCGCGGATTGAAATCATTGAACCTGCACCTCTGTCTCATTTCGCCACCCGCACTAGCTCTGGTGACTAAGCCACAGCTCACTTCCGCTCCATCGCAAGTAATAATTTCCACGAACCTCGACATTTAAAAGCCCCGGTGGCACCAGGTAAAAACAATTTCGCACTCGTTCGCAACACTCGCCCAGATTCCTGTCCCTCTTCGCCATCATGTCGACCGCGGAGGAGCTTATGCGCGACTTCGAGGACTCTGAAGAAGATTTCCAACAGGACGAGGACCTCGAACCGGAGCAGGAAGATGAGCAAGAAGCCCCCAAAGAAGGCGCCGAAGTTACCAATGAATTCGACCGCTCAATCACAACAGGTGATGAACTCACTCGCCTACACAAAGTCCTACGTGATCACTACTCTATCCGATTCCCTGAACTCGAAACCCTCGTCACGAGCCCTATCAAATATGCGAAAACCGTGGCTATCCTCAAAAATGGCCCTCTTGACGACATCAAAGCCATCTCGAACTCTGCAGACAATATCGTGGGAGAGTCACTCAAGGGTGTGCTAGATGGGCCGTCTCTTATGGTTGTGGCAGTTGAAGGAACGACCACCCGTGGCCGTGAGATGACTGATTCAGAATTGAAGATGGTCATGGACACATGCGAGAAGATTATCACACTCGATCGGGAACGTACAGCTCTCACAGAGAGCATTCGGTCCCGTGTTCATCAGATTGCCCCCAACCTAGCGACGCTCATTGGTGCTCATATCGCCGCCCAGTTTCTGAACCAAACCGGTGGATTGTTAGATTTGGCGAAAATTCCCGCCTGCAATTTGGGCGCCCAGGGATCTAGGCGGCAAGATGGTTTGGGTTTCGCTACGAACCATGGTGTGCGGTCACAAGGCTTCCTGTACGACTCGCCACTCATTCAGGAGGTCCCCAACGATCTAAAAAAGCAAGCTATCCGCATCGTTTCTGCCAAGATGGTACTCGCAACCCGCGCCGATGTATCAAACTATGCCAAAGATGGCTCCCTGGGCGAGGAACTGAAAGAGCAATGTTTCAAGCGACTGGAAAAATTGACTGAGCCTGCTCCTAATGCTGGAACTAAGGCTCTTCCAGCCCCAGATGACAAACCATCGAGAAAGCGTGGTGGACGACGTGCACGAAAGGCCAAGGAGGCTATCGCCATGACCGAAATGCGCAAGGCCCAAAACCGGATTGCTTTCGGCAAGGAGGAAGCAGAAGTTGGATACGGCACAGGCGAGGGCACTGTCGGTTTGGGTATGCTGGGTCAACAGAACGATGGCCGCATCCGTGCCACACAAATCGACCAGCGTACCCGTGCCAAGCTCAGCAAGAACAACAAGGGCTGGGGTGCATCAACTCCCGCCAGCGGCACCGCCTCCTCACTGCGTGGCTTCGGTCAGGGCGGCGTGAGTGGTACGGCCAGTGTTCTACAATCCAAGGGCCTCCGCAGCTCCGGTGTGGGAACTTCCTTGGGTGGCGGCTCCGCCGGTACTGCTAGTACCATTGCATTCACTCCTGTTCAGGGCCTCGAGCTTGTCGATCCTAAGGTGCAAGCTGAACTCAGTCGCAAGCGCAAAGCCGAAGAGGACCGTTGGTTTAACTCTGGCACGTTTACTCAGGTCGGCGGTAGTCAAAGCAGCACTCAGGCCAAGGAGAAGGATGGGTTCAAGGTCCCAGCTCTTCCACTTAAAAAGAAGGTGGACACCGGTGCGGGCAAGATGGGCCCACCCGCTAAGCCTTAGTCGCATCCGCCTCTTACTTTATTTATTTTTTGCGGGTCTGCATTTGGGCGGCGTTCAAGAACGATCAATGACCAGGGGTGGCTGGCTCTTTCATTTTAACCTTGTGATACCAATTTTGTACAGTAGAAAGGTCATATTCAATCACAAAATACTCAAAGAATCCACGATGAAAAATAATTTCGATTGCTTGATCTATTGGTCTGTCTTTGGAAGGCACGATATATTTCTAGATAAGGAGGCGCGATTTTCGAATTTAACCCCTTCAAAGGTTTTTATTCTTTTGAAAATCTTTCTTTCTATGCATAAAGCCCTCCTCCCCTCATTCTCGTTCATTCTGCAAGCCTCATACCAAATAATTTTACGTTCATCAAATCCAAAATAGTGTGGAATAAGCTTAGTCGCATCATTATTTGTATCTAGCATTCCTACACCTTCCAATGCCAAACAAATCTAATTGATCTTAAACTGGGGTGATTTCAAATGGGCGTCACTCCAACTTTCGCAATCAATTTATGCGGTCAGATGATTTATAACGCAATTGGGGATCGAAATCTAGGTTCTCGGGTGGCGAAGATTTGATCTGTGTAATCAGCAAGATGCTCATCGCTACATTATTTAGACCGAATCACAGTTCGTAAGCAGCCCTTAGTCAGTGTGCAAAGGTTGAACAATATGCCACTTCATGGCAAATTATTAGTCATATACTCTTGCGGTAGCCTTGACACTTCAGGTGGTGTATTAGGTACATGCAGATCAGGGGCATAGGTGTCACGCTCGGGTGTATGTATAGTGCGGCCCCCTATGTCAACGCTACGGAACCATGGTTCAACTCGGAAAACCCTGTTCTAGAAGTTACTTAGCCATACAATTGTACCTATATTGGATGTCAAGAATGGTACATTTGATGTACATTAAGGTCCCAAGATTTCCACCTGGCATGAAACACGTAGAGCAACAGCGTTCAGACGGGATTTCATCACGAAATCGTACTCAACGAATCAATCATAAATGTGTGAGGATATAAAGGATCCGACCCAAACTTTGATTATGGCACTCTAAATGGCGTGCTTATGCCGAGTTCTTTAGCCGTTCTTTCGCAATCTGGGGGAATGTGGCACCAAATAGAGGAACACGGTAGCGGTGTGCAGAGCTTGCGTGTCTAAATTTTATGACGATCAAATTTTCCAAAACCCATAAAGTTAATACTTCTTTTCTCCTGACCTTTCTCTCGTTATCGTCGCATTTTTCGGCTTGCATAGACTCGCCAACAAAACGGCTCGTGATATACCCGCATTGTGTTCGCTTCTTGCAAGCATGGCGATAGATGTGGCTGCCCCGACACTGAACAGCACAGCAACAAAAGCCGACTTTGATAAAGACGCAACCCCTCGGCCGATTCTGAATCGAATCCTCCGCCACGATCTGGTGACATCTGATTTCGATGAATTGAAATTCCACGCTGCAGCATCTCGTCAATTACAATTAGGCGACGAGAATACCCAGCACGAGTCTTCAGACATTGATTCTCGCCTGATTGCCTCACCATACAATGGGTCGGCTCATCTCCTGGACTTAAACAGTCTGGACACGCAAAGCCGGCTGCTATCACTGGCATTGACATATTTCACGCCAACCCGGGACGACTATGCCACGGCCGAGTATCTTGATTCATTCAATTGGACCGAAGTCTTTGCTCTCTTGAAAATGTTTTCAGAGGCTGAAAGTCACACATGGACGAAACAGACTTTCTATGTTGTTTCGTTTAGGTCAGTACTCAAGCCGGGTGTTGATAATGATCATCTCCATGATTTGGATGCATATTCGCATCAGGAAGCAACCACTAGTGGTGGATTGTTGAAGTATTGGTTCGGCACGAAGAATGTCAAGAGACAGAATCTGGCGACTTGTGAGTATTATGTCAATCTCAGTGGGTGACAATGACTAACCCCATGAACAGGCATCTGGCGGAATCGGAATGATGCAAGGTTAGGAGGTCGGGGGCCGTGGCATGCAAAAGCTAGGGTGGCGGGAAGGGAGTTGTATGAAGATATCGAATTCTCAACTCTGAAGTTGGTAATTGAGGATGACGTCTCGTCTTGGAGCATGAGTGGCTGGACGAGCGAGGATGAGTCCGGGATTTGAAGATTAGCGCATTTACTGGAGTTTTTTCCTTCCACTTAGCATCAATAGATATGTGAAATCTGGTGATATAAAAGTGGAGAGTATCTTTGAAGGGTAGTCAGCCAGAGTATCAGATTGTACTGGGACTCATGCAAGGGTCATGCTGCATGCATAGCCCTATCTGGTGACCTTGCATGCACTTATTGGTAGTATAGATCAACATTGGAACATGCTGCGACTGTGAAAGCGCATGGGATATTAACGATGAGAATGAAGATTGAGAGCACTAAGCCCTTAAAGATCTTTGGTGCATATGGGACTGCAAAAATAGAGAAGCAAGGGTATACAGATATCGGAATAACTCCGAACGTGCCTGTAGATCACTGTCAAAAGTTATAATCGCGAGAACGAAAGATATAGACACCGTGCAGCATATGTAATTAACTTAGAATATGACGCATTTTAGATGCGATCAAAGCCAGTCGGTTGTTCGCATTTCCCCACTGCAGGAGAAAAGAGTAGAATTTCCCGCAGTGGAGACATCATGGGTTCCACACTCTTCTTAATCAAGTACACTTCCCCGCAACAAAAGCGGGGATTATTACTCTTCTTTCTTTAATATCGGCACCATGCTGCCCAAAGGAATATTCCATGGAGGCACAAGCTCCACAAATTTGCCGACCTTCTCTGTCATGCAGGGGCATAGATGACAATCACGTTAATCTGGTTGGATATGACACTGCATTATTGAATTGACCACCCCCGCAACCGCGGGGCCCCGTGGAAGCTATGAGGTTATATATTTGCAGCATATCCCACCAGGCATCATTGTCTTTTAATTCAAACATTTCATTGATATACACATAATCTAGCATCCCAGCTTCACGAAGCCAATATGGTTGCCATCCTAGCGGACCGCCTCGAGGTCAATGACGGGCCCTTGAACTCAGACAACGCAGCTCTTCTTCGCCCTTCCGATCCCACACTACCCCTGGAGGAGCTCCGGAAGCGATTCGAAGAAGACGGCTATCTCTTCCTGAAAGGGATTCTTCCGCGCAACGATGTCCTGGAAGCCCGGAACGCATACTTTACATCTCTCAAGTCCACCGGTGTTCTCAAGCCCGGTAGCGAGCCAGTTGAGGGCGTTTTTGATCCAGCCAAGAGCCACGAACAATATCCCGGCATTGGTGCTGGGCATGCGGATGGAAATGGAAGACCAGGTGGTGAACAGGCGGCAGCATTTGTGGACCTAGCCCTCGATGCTCACTATCAGGACTGGTATGCAGAGAAGTTCTGCAACCACCCCGCTTTGTACGACTTCATCGCTCGATTCTCCGGCTGGAACAAAAACACTCTCAGTTATCGTCGCACGTTACTCAGGAACAATATTCCCGGCTCGAAGCCCATTGGTGTGCATTATGACCAGATCTTCTTGAGACATGGTGACCCGACCAGTATCACCGCCTGGTGTCCAATGGGAGATATCAAGTTAAACGGCGGGGGACTTATCTATCTTGAAGATGGTATGTTGGGCGTCGCTTGTAGTTGCCGTGACACTTTGTGCTAAATGGACAATAGGTGACAGCATTGGGCTGGAGCTAGAAGAAGCCTTTTACAAAAAGGCAAAAGAATCCGGGATGAGTGATGAGGAGGCTAAAAATGCTTTCAATTCAAATATGATGGCAACGGGCTTGCTGTCGGAATTTCCGGCTGAATTTGCTCGAGATCATAGCCGACGTTGGTTGGTCTCGGCCTATGAGGCTGGGGATGTTGTCTTGCACAAGCCTCATATGGTATGTCACCCAATTTACTAAATTAACTGCATCTAATGATGTTCTAGATTCATGCGTCGACCATAAACCATGACCCTGATAATGTGATTCGCCTCGCGACTGATCTTCGATTTTGTGACTCGTCCAAGCCAATTGATAAGGTGTGTCTTAGTGAGGAATGCAAACAATCTGAGTATCTAGTTGCTAATTCAACTTTCCAGCGGTGGATGAACCACTATACCTTCAATGATGGTGTTTAGTTGGACAGAAGTTGTAATTTTAAACATTCTACGCGAATGAACTCATGTTTCTTTCATACAATGCCGTTGATAAATGAACCACTAGAAGGAGAATGTAAGACAATTGGATGAAAATCACCAGAGAAAGTAGAGCAGTCGTTGGAACTGAACGGTCTGAACTGTCGCAAGTGCACTTACACAGGTCAGGCTTTCGACCGGCTGGATAACGAGGAGGACGAAAAATCATCCCGTCATGCCGTCTATCCCAGCAGGGGCACAATTTCACAGGATTATTTGCTTTCCCTTCCCTCGGCACTGTCATTATGATTTAGTGGAAGCATGTTATTGGTTTATCCAGCCTTTGGAATGCCGACACCAGGGATTAACATCGCGCACGGACACCCCTAGCTTCGCAACAAGCGTCTCCCAAGAAACGATGGCAGCCAGTAAACACCAATATATTCAATTTAGAACAGATGGCTTACAGCAAGCATGGCAGCTAAACGCTGATTAATTAGCGAAAGTGATTGTAAAATACAAGATGGCTGGCTAGGTTGGTAAAAAATGCGACGGTCGGTATTCGTCTGTTGAGTCCCCTTACAAAGTGCGCACAACCTTCATTCCGGAGAGCCACAACAATTACAAGCCCCCTCAAAACACAACCTATATGAATCATAGATATCCAGGTGGGTCTACTTCGCGTCTGCAAATATCTTTCTCCATATAGTCTCCCTTGGCACTGCTGTCCTCTCTGTTGTCTCAGATCACCAACTCTATACCCAGCTTTGCGCGAATACATCTTAAGACGATTGAATATGATATTCCCGTCTAAGGCCTCCTGGGGAGTCGTAATGGTCACAGGCCTTCTGGCCGCGACTGTTTACGCGATCCCAATTCGCGAGTCGAACACCGATACCCAAAACAAACAGAGATCAACGATACAGCCTCGCGATCCGGTAAATGATCCTACAATCCACACATATAATTCTCCAGCTAACAAATAACAGAGATTGATGCCCTTGACCACTGATTACATAGACGGCATTTTGGACATACTGGGCATGGATTCCCTGAACAAAGTCCTGGTACCAACATCTACTACAGCTACTACAGCTACTACAGAAACCCCAACCTCAAGCGCAATCCATGGGGTTGAAGTCACGACCACGGCGACTCCAACCATTGCTGAGGAGATGCCGGAGCCTTCCTCGATCACGACCGCTGATGAGATGACCTTCACAACGACTATCAAAAATGGAAATAATAGGCCGATTGAGAATATCCAAGTTGGACAAGGCTGGAAGGGCTCCAATCGTCTCCAGGCTTCGGATGTTCCTGTGATTATGGGTGCTGTTGAGGAGGAGCTTGCGAATAGATTCAATGATCTCGTTGATAGCTCTGATGAACTTGGGTTGGACTGATGATGATCACTATCATCATTTTGCCTATCAAGTTCCGTGTTCGGTACGGGCAATCTTGAAACGATGGTGGTGATGGACGGATTAGATGATTTGATGTTGTTTACCCTGTAATGATTTATAGCCTTACAAATGTATAACTAGCTTGCTTCTTGGATTTCCATCATTGAAAATTTCGAGGAATTAAAAAGGATTCTTAATAGACATATGCCCCTGTAAGGAAGGATTGATGTATGTTTATCTTGAGTTTGTTCAAGTTTATGCCTCTGACCTTGGAACCTTTACAAAAATAACGTACGAAGGGCAAGCGTAGGAGCATCCGTGAACATGCAAGTTAATAGCGCAACTTTGCTCGTAGGCATTCATCCTCTGCTACCTAATTCTTTGGCAGAACCTAGTCCCTCGGGTCCTACCAAGATCAAGTGATAGTAAACTGTTCCCCCTCGTTGAAGAACTTCGAGCTACTTGAATATCCTCGTCCAAGAAGGCCTGCCTGGAAGTGGTGAACCGAAAAGACTTGCCATTATGGACGATCGAGACGAACATTTGCGAGGAGAGCACATGGAGAAAAGCCCCAGAACATGGATAAATCAGGTGACGCGCACGGGGTAGTTCAGCCGCGTCGTATTGTTTCTTCTCCCATTATGAACCGACAGGCAGATCAATCTTTCATAAGATTGCTCACAGAAGAGTATTTCGTTGCCTTAGTGAGCATGGACGAGGATGATGAAGAATTACTGATCAACACCACCAGCTTCCACCATTTCATGTCCTTTGTTTTCAACCCTTGATCTGTGATTTTTACTGCTGTTCCCTGTCGACCAATCCAATCCCTTTAAGCTGTTGGCCTTCGCGTCGGGCTCAGGGCTAAAAGGCGTGTGTGTCCCCAGGATCAACATGTTCAATTTGATTTGATTATTGGGTTTAATGACTAATTATCAAACCCGACGAACTCACTTTAGCCTTCATGAAGAGAATGAGGACAAAAGCTGGATTATTTGAATCGGCCATGCTAAGTGAACTCTACAAGCACCGAAAGTCTGGACTCGGATTCTCACGTCTCCTCGAATTCAATTCACCCCTTCCACGCCACATCAACAAAGCCCATTACAACCAGGGCGATGTCATATTTGGGCCACTCAGGTAAACATTGATCTGCATGGCCTGGAGCTTACCATCGTAGTACTGAAGCACTTCAAGCGTGTCACCGGTAGCTCCAAATGGAGCCACCATTGTGATCTCAGCTTCAGCTTCCGTCGCCTTCAGCCACACTTCCTGCGCCTCCTGCGACGATGCCATACGATTCGGGATGAAAGCGGAGACATTCTGATAGGGGTAGACGGTGCCCGGGATGATGCCACTAGTAACGACGAAGCCTAATTCTTCATCGACGACGAGAGCCACTCGTGCATTGTCATCAGTGGGATGATCATCTGGCCAGCTGCAGCCGAGCGGGTCGCTGGAAGCGTTTCCCCATGTACCAGTATCAACAACCTTCCAGCCCAGTTCGGTGAATTGGCAGTCGTCGGCGACACTGACCGCAAGGCTGTTGGTTGACGAGAAAAGGGCATCACTCAGATTATACAGGTAATCTCTGCTCGCCTTGGTCCGATTTGTTGGAGGCGACATCAATGTTGCATAATTCGTCGGAAGCTCTGCGGCCGAGTAGGAAAAGCCGTGGTCTCCGCGATTGCGGTTCATGAACAGTTCAAGCTCGGTGATCAACCGATCGACAACCTTGATTCGACCACGAAGGACTGTTTCCTTGGCGTCGTCGCCTTCGCTAACATCCAGGGCGAAGTAGGCCGTGCCATTTGTTGTGTCAATTGCCAGCAGACTAGGCTCGCCTGCCTCAGTGATTGTGCGCCACGCCGTCATCATGGTGACCGCTGCCGGGTGCGAGTTCTCAGTCGCCTTGTACATCGGTGCCAACGGCAGCATGGACGGATTGTGCACGACCATCGAATCAATGATTCCTTGGACAATGTTGGTCATGCATGTTCGGGAGCAGTCGCTGCTATATGAGCTTCTGCGTGCCAGATCGCTTCGAGCAGCATTTCGAGGAATACGCATAGATTCTCCGCCTATCGCCGACATCGCCACGACGATGCCTATCGACAGTTGAAGCAGCTTAGACAGACCCAGAAATTGCATTGTCGCGAGTTGACCGTAATTGTAGCCAAGTTGCTGATTTCAGGCAGGCAGGGCTATGGATTCACTACTCAGTGAAGGAAGCTTGGAGTTGGATTTTCTGGGGAAAAAACCTACGCTTTATAGGTCGACTCCCCAGACTGGGTCCCGCGTACTCCTCATCCTTCCAGGATTTACTACATAGCACAACAGCTCTATGCAGATGAACAATAATGTCCATAACTGTGCAGGAGCAATCCAGACAGCCAAAGCAATATACTTCTCGGCTCCACGCTCGGCTCCACCCGCTGAATGGTAGGTGATATCCTGATTCAAGCCTGGAGAAGGACCCACCTGGAGTATCCCCGGCAGTTTTGAAATAGTAATATAGATGTAATTACCCCTATAACCTTGGTTAGAAGCATGTATAAAGACGGATGATGACCTATCAGGAACTTTAAAGCCTACAAATCGGGCCCTCCTCAAAAAGCGGTTTAGCTCGAGCAAAGAGGCGTTCACAATATGTTAATATTGACAGCGCAGTTCGGGCCCTCCTCAAAAAGCAGTTTAGCGTAGTAAATGAGGCATCTCCAATAGGCCAATGTCGACAATTCGGGCCCTCCTCAAAATGCGGTTTAGCGTAGAAAGAATAGCCTTTGATCTGATGCGGGGTCCGGGGCGTTCGGGGTAATTCTATCTCCCACTTGCTCATTGAACACACATATTTCAAAGCACCTTTAGCCGGTCAATTGTACGAATATAGGTATCTGACGAGTACTCTCTGCGCCAAGTTAGAGCCTCAGCGTGCATTGTGAAAGGATTCTCGTCGACGGTCAAGTTGTCAATTCCGAATAAGCAACAGCCAATAGCTGCGTTATTCCCATAGGCTGGCTAAATCCTTCTAGCGCCGTACTCGTCGCGTCGTTGATTGGCAATAAAATGATTGTCTCTGTCAGGTGCTTGAAGGTTTCTGAGCACCTGCGAAGCATTTGTAAGCTTTCTCATAGTCTTGGGAATATATGTCGGGATCAAAGAAGCCAATGCAAGACGCCTTTCACATTCCGAGGATCTAAGTGCCTAAGGGATCCTATGGCTTGAAAAGCTCTACTGGATGCCATCGCTCCAGTATGTTGATATACACGGAACAATAAGAGGAGGCTGATACGCGATGCCGTTTAGCTCCTTGCCACTCCAGCTTCGATATTCTCTGTCAATTCAAGGACACTAACCAAATTCCAAACTCAATGGTCCTATGTGACCGAGAGCAGTGGACAAGTGGCGCTGAGTCTAATGCCCCGGGCTACTTGGCTCTAGAGGCCGAAGGGCGCGGAGGAGAGTACCTCCTAACCAGTCTCACTATACCAGCCTCTAGCGAGTCAACTAAGAATCAGGTTATGATCAAGGTGCTTGACCCCAGTTTCACACATCCCCACTTCTCATTCATTACTCCGGGTCGAATTCCATGAATCTACTAGCTTCAAGTCAAGAGAGTCGTTATCATGCCTTCCAAGGTTAGGATTACACGATCTTAATTGAACGCGCCGTGGAGGAAGATCGATGAGGCCTTTGTTGAATTCACCTAGTCTTTCAATATACCTCTGAGGATGTGATTTATCTAAATTATCTTTTAAGTCGTACTTTGAGCCAAAAACTTCCAAGAATTACCCGGAAAATAAGAGGTTGCTGCTAAGTGTTGAGATGACCACATTGACTGTCCACCTTGAGTGTCCACACCAGCTTCAAGTGCCCACAAACTCTATTCAAGCCGCCAATGATAATTCTCATTTGAATTACTACACAGGATTATGGTAATGTCCACTACTCGTATTGTCCTCTCATATCATCATATGATCCGCGCTAACGGGATCAGCCGACTATCAAAGGACCGGATGTCCCACCCTGTCCTCTAGAGCTGTCCACCTTGATCGTTCACCTCGTGCTAAGCTCTAACCGAATCCGGAATAGTGATGCTTTTTCGATGCTATTCTCTGAGCCTCTTGAATGATCCGCTTGTTTTGGTTGGTCAATGACGAGTCGATAGTCCACCGGCATCTCCGAATTTCTGTTGACAGAGGCAGGACCTTTTGCCCCGGACCCCAGATACAAGCTCGTGAACCAGATGTCTCCACTTTACCTGGTGTGGGGATGTACTTAAAACTCAACGCTTCTTCCCCAGATTCCTGGACAACCCGGCGAGAAGATCATTAATTCATCAGACATGGCCTCCGAAGATCTCCATCGCGGAAGGTGGCTTATATTCAGATGAAGCCATCCGTCGCGGAAATCTTCTTGGAGAGGAGGAGCGTCAACTCACGCTTTGGCAAAGTGCCATGGGTAACAAACGCGCTCTCCTGATCTGTAAGTCAATCAAGGTGGCCTTGTATCTTCGGGTATCTGACAAACCACAGGCAGTGTCTCCTTCCTAGGAAATATGCTCTACGGATACGACTCAATTGTTAATGGAGCCTCCGTCTCCATGCCCTCCTTTCTCCTGTACTTTGGAAGTATCGGACTTACTGGATCAGCTTATTTGCCATCAATCTGGACATCTCTTTGGAACTCCATGTCCCTCCTCTGTCAAGCCATTGGTGCATTGATGGTTGGATCTATATCCGATCGATTTGGTCGTAAGTGGCCTGCTTGTGCTGCTGCGACGCTCACAATTGGCGGTACTGCGATGCAATACTACGCTGAGTCTCGAGGACTGTTACTAGCTGGCAGAATGGTGAACGGATTGGGAATCGGAGTTGTGGTTATAATGTCGATGACATACGCTTCAGAAGTCGCACCTCTTCGACTTAAAGGTGTGTTTCAGCAAGGCTTGGTTCTGTTTTATGTCTTTATGATGGCGGTGGGTCTTGCTGTCATCAGAATCTATGTTCCGCAAATGGCCCCGCAGGCATTCAGAAACGTTTTCGCCATTCAATGGGCCGTCGCAGGCATTAATGCCCTAGCATTTGCAGCAACTCCAGAGTCCCCCAACTTCCTGATTTCCAAAGGTCGTTTGCCCCAAGCCCGTAATGTTATGGCTCTAATCTATGGCAAGAACAACTCAATCGATGATCGCCTCGCATATCTGAACAAAGTTATTCGAAAAGAACAGGCAAATAAAGCACTACAGTCGGGCTCATACATTGAATGCTTCAAAGGGGTCGATATTCGAAGGACATTGACTGTTGTCTTTTTATATACCGCATAGAATTGGGGTGGTGCCGCCTTTCTGTCTCAATCCATCTACTTTTTGATCATTGCCGGCCTCCCATCAATCCACGCATTTGACGTTTCAATTGGTGGCTTTGGCTTGGCTATGATCATTATCGTGTTGAGTTGGATTTTAGGAGGTAAAGTTAGGCGGCGGGATGCCTTCATGGCAGCATGCATCCTTAACTTTCTTTTCATGTTGACGATCGGGGCACTATACTACGCGCCTGGGTCCAGTGGTCTATGGGGAATTGCAGTTCTCATGTAAGCTGATCCGTGTTCTTACTTTGAGCATCTACTGATAACAGTCGTTCAACTTCAGGAACGTGATGATCTCCTTCCAAACCAGTCTTTTCCTCGGTATGGGATACCCGATTGCCGCAGAAATATCAAGCTATAGGCTTCGAGCCAAGACATTGTCCATTGGTGTCATTACACAGACAGTCACTGCCTAGTTGGCTCGATTTATTGTGCCATACATCTACAACGTTGATGCTGGCAACTTTGGAGCTCGAACAGGATTCGTCTTTGCGGGACTGAGCGTTCTCCTGATCATTGGCACCTGGTACATCGTGCCTGAAACGACTGGCCTTACCATGGAGGAAATCGATAAGGCGTATATCGATAAGATTACTGTGAGAGCATTCCAGACACGTATTGGAAGCGGCCAGGTTGAGGCTTGATGAAGAAGTCCAGAAAAGCCGAGGTATAATTGACTCCAAATTGGCTCTATTCGTCTCTACCGCGGCTCGGGCAGAAAGCTTCATAAACATTAGCTATGATGTTTTAGCAACCAATGTATTCCGATAGCATATATTGTGTTTATCTACGATGAAACTTTGAATATGACACTCATTTGGGAATCTTGATCGTTCCAAGTACCGTCAGCGTAGAGCTTTCCAGTATCTAATCCATATTTTATACTATCTTCAGAACTCTTAGGTAGAATCAAATGCCTTTGTAATGAGATATGTGGGCCGAGTGGCTTTTATACGTTTTCGTGTGTAGTCATTGTCAATGATGTGGGTTTCGATCTGATCCTTTATTTTCTAACCTCTATATACAAGAAGGGTCTCCCTCTCGCCTTATAGTGGCAATGGAATGTGCCATCGGATTCCACTAGATTCAATGGCCCATACAAACTAATGTGCTGTGACTTGCTACAGTAAGGCGGCTGTTAAAAGTCTTGCTGCAAACCCGTCTCTTCTCTTGACAACTTCGGAATTAATATATTCAGGAAACAATGCAAATTTATTGGCAGCTGGATGGCGAGCATTCACCAGAGTAGTGTAAGAAATGACCAAAATGACAAAGGTCCTGCAACCAAGCACAATATCAAGGAAGATAATTCTTGATGTTCTGGTGAACACCAGTATAAGAGCGAAGCATGGGTGATTAACGTAATTACGGACGCACCCATCACTTCGTCTACATTGTTCATGGTTAGTCGCTGATATAGCGAGCTTTATGAATACGCACAAATTTGGTGACGAGTATTCTCTGTCCAATAGATAGAAATGGCCAAACAAACTGCGAGGATGTTGGACCATGTCCCCATGCCTAAGTCAAGTTAGACCAGACATTTTGGGCTGACTGTTAAATTTCAGCTGTCACTGCTTACTCAGGATAGCCGGGGGCGCTGGCTGCGTTATATGACACTGGGTAGATTTCCTCTTCATTATTACCGAAGGATTGTGTGAGTGTGCCCAGAGCATCGGAGAATGTCATGCAATTTTTCATTTGGCCTCTTCTTGGCATTTTGATGCCCCACTATAGTTTATCATCTTTGCACAACTGTGTCTCAAAACCCTGACGCAAAGACTGACCAGGGGCTTCTGATCCCAACCTTTCGTCTTTGGAGGCAATTTCAGACAATTGGAACCAAGGACCAGGGAAATGGCCATCAGTGATGGTGCGAATATCCATTGCCCTTGTTGAAAATGCTGTGATTAACATAACCAGATGAGAGAAGAAAATATCACATGATGCGAGCCTCCCAATAAAGCGATATTGAAAAGGCTCAAATCAATCGATCAATACATGTCGTGGAGTAAGATGAGAGAGAGTGTGTGTAAGCAAAATCATTTAATAGACCTAGGTAGATAGAACGGGAGGTGTCTCCTAGCGTTGAATATGTATCTGCGGATTCTAATTAAGATCAAACTTCTGGACGCTCAGAGACAAGCGAAGAATGTAATCTCCCGAAGTTCCTTGCTTCCAACCTTGGAAAGTCTCACTCAGAATTGTGTGCTCTTATTGGCGTGAATGCAAATAGTATAAATGTATGACAGTCAGGATTTGCATCCTATAACTGACGTGTGGCTTATGCAAGCCGGTAGTCTGGTGGCTTCCACCTGGGTGTGAGATGGGAATCATGGGTGTTTGGCCCCCTTGCTTCCCTGAGGATCTGCTATTTGTCCAAACCAAAACCTAAACGCGAGCATCCGGCCATAGGATAGGTGCGGAACATCCCGTTGTTGGCTACGGCCGCGTTCCCCGATTTTCACTGTTGGAGTCGCCCTGCAGATCAGCACTATGTACTTCAAAGTGAAAAATTCAACTTCCACCGGTCGCTCCTCCGTCTTTTTAATGTATGGCTACTCACTCCATGCATTTCCTTCCCTGCGAGCCCATAAGTGCTGACACATTCCTTGGAATACGAGCCCGACATTGTTGACATTGGAACCCACATTCCAGATTCCAGATCATGCCACGACGACCCCGTGTTATGGTCGAGAACCATTGGAAATGGGCCAAGGAAATCCACACTTGGATCTAAACATCGTGGGTTTATTCCCTTGCTTGTGGGAAGTAGTGCTTGCATCAAATCTGCCGTAGGTGATATGCTAAACATCACGCGAATCGCTTCTGAATATGATTTGTAGGTATTACTTCCAATTTCTGAAGAAAATCTTTCGCACGTTAGACGAAAAACCCATTTCGGAGAGGCTTTTCATGCGGCATATTCAATTGCTACTGGGTATCGGCCTTATAATATTGAGTTTGACAAAAATAATCCGAAATCTTGATGTGATCTGTCTTCAAATACCACAAGTGTCGAAGATCTACATGAAATTCTTACGGCTCTGATTCCTGCCACTAACGGCTGTCCTTTGCTTCAGCGCGCGCTATTCCTCTTATGGTGTTTGAGTTATGTCATGGTGTTTGAGTTATGTCTAATTAAAGATGGAGCAAAAGCAACATTCCGTGAGCTCTCTCAGGGGACAAGAAATAAGCAAACATAAATAATGGCCTGTTCCCCCTTTTCGATAGAACGTGCACGCCAACTATTAACGCAGCCTGTTCAACTCCCTCTTTAATCTCACCCTCCTATCTCGGCTGGCCTTCGCTACCATGCTTGCACCACTTGTATTAGGCATAGCTGCGCTTGCCAGCGCCTTCCCGGTTTCTACGACCGAAAGTGCGACCACATATCCGGCCGTGGGCTTTTGTTTGGGAGATTGTTGGACACATGACCCTGGCATGGTCCAGCGTGAGTCAGATGGCATGTACTTTCGCTTCTCAACGGGAAGTGGAGTAAACACTATGATGTCCCCCTCGCTCGCGGGTCCATGGGTGAATGAGGGTCCTGCACTGCCTCATGGCTCAATAATCAAGTTGGACGGTGTCGATAGCATGGATATTTGGGTATGCAAGCCGAACTCGGATTCGCGTATCTTATGGAGATTAAATACTGACGTGTGAATCAAAGGCTCCCGACGTGCACTATGATAGTGGAATCTACTATATGTACTATGTGGTATCTAAGCTCGGCACGCAAAACTCGCAAGTCGGTGTAGCCACGTCTACGACCATGGAGCCGGGGTCATGGACCGACCACGGCGTGATTGGCTTGCCCGCTAGCGGCGACTACAACCGGATCGACCCCAACTGGATCACCATCAACGGCAAGCAGTATATGCAATTCGGCTCTTACTGGAAGGATCTCTTCCAGGTTGAGATGGAATCTCCTCTAAAGGTCGGCGGCGCGGCTCCGCACCAGCTTGCATTCAATGCTAGTCTCAACCATCGCGAGGAGGCTTCTTTTATGTTCCAGCACGAGGATTACTACTACCTCCTGTTCAGTGGCGGTGTTGCTGGCTCCTATACAGACACCTCCCCACCCCAGGGTGAGGAGTACCGGATACACATGTGTCGCTCAAAGAGCGGACTTGGAGACTTCGTAAGTGCTCTTAACCTGAATTCATGGAGATCCCAAAATAAAAGCCCTCTAACCCGTTTACGCACAGGTTGACATGGCTGGTGTCTCCTGCTTGAACTCTGGCGGCACCATCTTGCTGCAGAGCCATGACCAGATCTACGCTCCCGGTGGACAGTATGTAACCCATATCTCTTCCTAGAAGACATGCGATATATGAAAACCTGCTAACGAGATCTTCTAGGGGTGTCATCCACGATAAGGAGCTAGGCCCTGTTCTGTACTACCAGTACTACCCACTGGAGTTGAAGCAGGCTGGCGGTGTTGGTAACGACGGCTTCAGATACGGCTGGAATCCTCTGGGCTTCAAGGATGGCTGGCCATACGTGATGTCTACCATCTAAACAAGACCTCATCGAAAAGTTCACCGCATGTTCCGACCATTTGCGCGGATCACAGTGCTGTCATTTTGCTTCTTTCTCCCTGTGAATGATTGAGACCATACTTTTTTTGTCTTGAATCCTGAGTATCAGAGTGTACTCACTCGCTTGTCATCCGGCACTTTGCCGACGCGAGTTTATATGATAATTCCTTATACCAATTATAATTTATAACTTTCGGGGGGACGACTCGGACGAGTGCTCGGACCCACAACCACTTCGGGAATTCCTCATTACCTCCATGTAGTATGCAAAGTCGAGAATCAAGTAAGACCTATAGAGATATCTCACATTGTGCTGTTTCTTGTAGTCGGGTCGGTATAATCTTGGTAAACTAGTCCCTTGCATACAAGGACCATTTGGAGAGCCAGGGTTCACACATATCTCGTCCCAAGTACTCGGTGCATTTTTTGGTGGCCGCAGATAGACTTGGTGATTATCTCAAGCAGTGGGATCCACCAGTGGTCACCTGACTCTCCTACTAGACTCATCAAAATGGACCAATAGTAAGTCTCTTTCCTGATCTACACATCTGGATCATAGCGCAGATCAAGCGCAGAAAATTTAAAAGTCAACAACAAAGAGCCAGCCAATTAGCATTCCTCGTACGATGGCCATTTCAGGATTCGACGAGCACCACGTGCTATCCACGTGCCCTGATCGCGCACACCGACAAGTTTAGTCACGTGACTCCGACAGGTATTTGGCATACTCTAATGTCGCGGGTGATTATTCGTCAAACTCACTTCCACATCCCCACTTGGCGGGAAATCATTCCAAATACCTCCATGATTTTACTCGAGGAAGGGGGGTTTTTGGGGGTCCTTGTCGGATCCGATCAGCTCCGCACATCATAAATTGTGCAAAATCAAATCCCCGTGCCCACTAATTGATCGACAAATCTCGTCCTATTTGGCCGGCATTTCAATGCGGGTAGTAAGGCCCTTCTGATTTGACGTCGGATCTTCTCTCTTGCTACGCCTTTCTCTTCGCACGTCATTAGGCTCACTGTTCTAATTTACAAATCACATTGGATCAAACTTTAGATGAATTGTCATCGGATGTGCGAGACGCACTAAGTGGATCAGAAGGCGATTGTCCATCGGACCGTCTCGGCAAATCAGCCATGATTTGGAATACTGAGGCTTTTTTTATATAGCCATGTCAGCATGCATAGAAGGAAAGAAGCCCACCTGATGAAATAAAAAGACTCTGTGGTCTCCCCGTCTGACACGACATCTCTCTTCGTTAAAATTTTCCTTCGATATCAAGACTTACAACCTTACGAATAACCATGGATACCAATCAGTGCGGAGTTCTTCACCCAAACGAGAAGGTTGCTCACTGGATCAACAATGGTATTGGGTCAAACATGTATGCTTCGAATCTTCCGTCCTTGTTCCTCTTTGTGTACTCATATTTCACAGCAGGAACACAGACGCCCAGCAACATGCCATGCAAGCTCAGAGCTACAAGGATCTGATTGGCGAGCTATTCAAATCCAATTCTTCACACTCTCATAGCTCAGCGGCATCCTTTGATCAGCAGGGCCGACCTGATCAAATGAGAACCAAATGAATAGTCCCGTGAGTGCCAATATCTCAACTTCTTCTAGCCTTATGGAATCACGAGCCGTGTTGACTAACAAGTTCAGAGGCTTAGCTTGAAAAGTGGGACTCACTTCTTCCACGGGCCAAAGACAAGCATGTTTTACGAAATGACGATGTTTCATATGATTTTGAATTAGCGTCTCATGTTAAGCGTTTTTGATTTCAGAATTTCCGGACTTAGAAAATATTCAAACAAAGTTCTCTATTTTATATCGATATGCGGAAGTGTAGTGTGTAACAGATACATGTTGATCAAAGTGTTCAAACCGGGAAATGGGTAAGCATCTTGCTCAGATCGTCCGACGCGGATGAGGGTCTGGCGGGGCCTGAACTACGGGGCCCCCACCCAACGAACCCGAGTAATCGAGTATCACGTGATGCGACAAGGGCCTACAGGCTACAATATTGCACTCCTGCTTTCCACTCTTTCTGAGCTTTTTTCGTGGAAAACAATTAATATTGCCCTATGAGGCAAATCCTTGTATAACATTCATGCCGAGTTTCCCCACTTGCCACACTTATGTCAGGGCTTTTACTAGTACAGCTCATCTGTTAGGCAAGATCATCAATACAACTCGATATTTTTCTCTAACGTTCCATCTAGATATAAGAATGCATCACTTTTAAGCTTTGCAGATATTTAACAGGAAGGCAGGGCGGCATTTTCAATGGAAAATAAGAGAAACCAACTCGGGTTGATTGACAACGAGGTCCATTATGCATTTATGATAGCATCGAGGTGTTGCGCATCCTAAATCCAGGCTTCATTCAACAATGTTTTGTATGAAGCTCGACGGGAGAACTTAGACTTACCTTGAAAGCTATTCTTCTAGTGATCCAAAAATCTTCTCTTCAGGCTTGACCATGGCAGCCACCATATCATCTGAGATTTCAGAACCAGGTCTGATCCGTGTGGAGCCAGAGCACTGCTGGTTATGTTGAACGCAAGCTTTCCATCTTCCGTGGCCATGGTCTTGTTTCTTGAGGTCATAAAGATGCTCCTTTATGAGGTATAGGGTAAATATAACGAGTAGTGTTGCGGTTAAAGCGATATGGACTCCGTATTTCATTCTGTGGACGAGTTTCGGTTCAACGAAAAAAAAAAAAAAAAAAAAAAAAAAAAAAAGAAATACTCAATTGACTTTGAGAAAGTCTTCTTTTGAGCTGGAAACTTTTGAGTTCATCAAGTCATTGACACACCATAATAAGAGGAAGTTGAGGATTTTACATTGACCATTAGAACTGGGGATGGTAAGGCTATGTCAAGCTATTTGAAACAAAAAAAAAAAAAAAAAAAAAAAACAGAAATTCTCTGCCACTGTGATTATGGAAAGTTAATTGAAAGGCCAGAAGTCCGAGCTATCCGTACCAATATCTAGAGCAGGTGTTGTAATACCTCGACGGTGATAAGTTAATGTGGTGAAGCATTTGCAGCCTAGATTATGTAACACTCCACCGGTCCAAAGATTTCTAAAACTTAGTTCAATGGCCACCAGCCACCGATATTACACTTAGTATAGAGTCGGTTTTCAACTCTACGATCAATATTAACACAAAGGCTCAATCCTTCAGAAGGGCATGGTAAGCGATGAGGAATGCGGAGTTCCCCATGTTCTTGCAATTACAGTGTGTCCCGTTACCCGATCACTAAATGACTGCTGTTTGGTTCAAAATATTTGGTAGTGTTTGTCACGATAGGTACCGACAGGTGATTAGTTTCGGTTCAGTTCTTGGCGAAAAGGCTCAAACTATGTCTGATGACTATATTAGTCTGACTAGATTAGGCTATAGCGAACACTATCTTAGCCGCCCATTTCTAATGAACTATGTGGTATGTCTTGTATTTCCACAGCCATGTCCGGTAAGATCCATATCGTTTCCAGAAACCCCAAAAGGCCAAGCAGGCACTAGAGATTAGAGTGGCTGTAAGCAAGATCTGAAAATTTGAAATGTTTCCTATTGGTATGGCCTCGGTCTTAATTGTTTCCGTTTCACCCAGCACCATCCCATGAGCATCCAAAGCAGCGACCCGAAATTCCCTGTACTGATTGATGTTCGGTGCACTTATCCTGGTTTCAAATCCTATTTTTCGAGCCTTTCCCAACGTGCTGAATGTGGGGTTCTCACTCTGGGACTGGTCAGAGACCTTTAGTTGCCATTCCCATACCTCCGTTGCACCATTCCAGCTGACATAGACTCCATCGCCAATTATTTTTGCCTTTGGTTCAGTCAAAGGCAACCCGCTCCATGTTCCCTTGAGGATACGGTAAGAGACAATACGCCCAAAGCTGTAGTATGCCGAGGCTCCAAAATGGACATCACATAGGATTTCACCCTCGGGAGTAAACTCAGTAAAGGCTGCACTGTGGCCCCAACCGACGAATATATTGCCATTTTCCAGTACCTGTAAGTTTCCTTGAGAAGTTGCCAGGACCTTTTGGGAGTCTGAAAATATAGTTTGCAGGGTGGCATGGCGAGCTTCGACATCGAGCTGGATGGACATGCCATAGCTGTATGGTCCAGGACTATCGTATTCGCGTGCTGCATTATTCAACAGAGTGATTGTATTGTTCCCCCACCAGCGTGCATCGTGCTGCCAGGAGAAGTCTGTGGCACCGCTGTCCGCCACGTCGGTGAAGTCGTTCAGACGACCGCCTAATGTCCACAGGACAGCACCGGTCTTTCCATCAATATTGCTGACGGTATACGTATGTCGCATTGAGACCAAATAATTCCCTTGGGCGTCTTTATCGACACTGTTGATGTGGAATGCATCAAATGGTTTAGATATATCCCCGCCGACCATAGGCCAAAAGGTGCTATTGATGGGGTAGTGCTCCGATGCCCGCCATTCAAATAGTAGCTCACCCGTCATAATATCGATCTCTTGGAATAAACCGTCATATATCCAGCCTGATGACGGACCGCCTACAGCCGACAAGTCGAAAGGTATAGAATCGTATATTGTGACAAGAGCCGTGTCGTTGTCGGTTATCTGAAATTCGTGGAGATCGCCCGAGAGGATTTTTCCCATAGGTGAAATTCTGTACTGTATTTGATAGGAAGTATTGAGCTAACAAAGTGGAAACTGGTGTTAGGATGGTATTGGCCTAGATATGATGTATCCTCAAGATACCAGCGCTTACCATATACCAGGATCCTTGACCATGAATATCAATTTCCACACCCGCCCAGAAGGTCAGGTAATCTTTCCCTTTAAATTGCTGGACTTTGAAATCTTGCACCTCACCCCAACTATAGTCCACCCATACCGGCTCCCCCTGCGCGTCAAGAATCAAAAGACTAGGTTTCGCAACGGAAAAGCCTCGTGGGGCTAAGAAGGTGAAACCCGAGTCACATCGAGAATCCCATTGCAAGATTTCTAGTCTTGGAGTGGTCAAGTTGCAGGACAGGTAGCTTCGGGACGGCGCAGCGCCATAAACGCCCCAGTCATACGGCGGTAAGTCCGACCGGAAACGAAAGCGGGCCAGTTGAGGCACACCGAAAGTATAGAGCATAGCCAGAACGGCTGCAGCTGCTATGCAGCCTGTCAGACGCAGGGCCTGGTTATGTCGCATTCTGTAGTTGCCCTGATGTTGAGTATGGTTGTTATATTGAATGCTGTCGAAAAAGGAGGACAACAGTCAACTTCGTCCAGGGAGGGCATGCTTTTGCTGCGAACTCTCATTGGGGAAATCAATAGAATACTTCCCCTGGAGATACAGATGAAATGTGTGGTAAAATTTTGATACCAATGGCCCCTCCCCCCCACCTTGGGTCTGGCTTTATTTTGCTGGTTCTACTAATATGCCCATCATTGCGTTCAGGGATATGCCGACTGAGTCTCACGGGGAAAGAAACCATGCAATCTGAGATTAAACGCGGGTTTCGTTCTCGCCCACGTGTGTATTTCTATAGGTTATGGATCCACTGCCCAGTACACGTATCGTAAATGCGGACTGCTGAATTGAACCTTAAATCGTTATTCAAATACCCCCTACCCTATGTAATGTCTCTAGCGCCGTAACCGTATTTGACAAGCTCCACCTGTAGATCCAGGCCTCTACACATTACTTCTGAAGGCATGACTCCGAAAAGAGCACAGGGTGACAAGGAAGTACAATCAATTAAGCCTAGTATCTACATAAAGATGCGCACCTTCGAATCTGAACTCCCAGTGGCCAAAACACATCGCAGAGTCGCGTCCCGGACTTTTTCTCTTTTCTTTCTGCTGTCCTCCATAGCCTCCGTTGACGAGATACTACCAGCATCGTTCATCACCGAAGGTGCCCAGCGGACACAACTAACGAATCCCCCATGAACTTCCTCAACAGTTCTCCGCAACCTCCCATCATCAGCAAGATCCCAACATCGCAGTGTTCGATCATCACCTACACTCAACAGGAACCTACCACCAGGGTGAAACACCAAGCCTCTTACCCAGTTCTCATGACCCACCAAAGTCTTCAGCAATAACCCATTGAAATCCCAGAGTTTTATCGTTTTATCTCGCCCGGCCGTAGCAACAACCCCGACAGCAGAACCCCCAGAAGGCAGCGCTTTTCCTCCCGCTAAAGCCACAAGATAAGAATGACTAGCCAGAGGCGCAAACGCACAGCACTCAATATCATTTCCATGGCCGCGGAGTATAGCTTGAGGGTCACCGGAAGCGACATTCCAGATCGTCGCAGCATGGTCAGAACCACCAGAAACAAGCCATTTCCCATCAAAAGAGATGCTCACATCGCGAATCCAATCGCAAGATGTATAGATTGTTTTCAAACAGAAACCATTCGAGGCATCCCAAAGGCGAATTGACGCGTCACGGCTAGCCGAGACAAGGATTTTATCGCCTGGGCGTAGAAATCGGACACATGATATGGAATGTTCATGTCCCACTAGAGTCCGTACGTTTGAGTAGTTGGTGTTTGGATCCCAGATCTTGATTGTGAGGTCGGTGGAGCATGAGGCAAGCAGGATTTGGCCTTTCATGCCGCCGAAATCGAGGCCTGTTACTGTTCGCGTATGCCCCTTAATAGTCTTTTCATGTTCGCCTAGCTCCCAGTCCCAAATTTTGATGCTGCAGTCTTCGGAGCTGGAGGCTAATAAGTTGAATGTGGGGTGAAAGGCCACAGATGTGATGGCAGCTCTGTGTGATTTGAGAGCGTGGGCTGGTTGGTCTGGGAGCCAATTTGCTGGGTCTTGATGGCGGGAATGGGGTTTAGGTAGTAACCGTAGCTCTTCCGTTAATCTGTCGACCTCGGTCTCTAATCTCATGATCTAATCATCGTCAAAAGGCTTTCTTCACCAGATTCATCTACTGAAAAGAATCCACGGCTTTCTTACTTTTCTTTGAAGCAGAGTATTTGTAGTCCATTTCTTCTCCAATATTTGTGCAAGCTGCTTGATAGCGTGGTCTGTGAGGACCGTATTCAATTCTAGCTCTTCGCGGAAAGTGGTGACAGTCTTAAAAGCCTTGAGCGTTGATAGATATCCAATTATCGCTTTATGTCTGCGAAAAGTTAGCAAAGAAGTATAGCAAGGGAGAGAGAAGACCATACAGCTCTTTGGATTGAGAATCTGTCAATATACTTCCCATGATAAATTGAAGAGTGTATGAGGTGGTCTGTATGGTCCTGGGGATTCACATAAGCCGAGCGGCTAGTTTATTGAAGAGCAGACTGGGTTAAAAGCAATGCTCACTACCATGAATGAAGGAGGCTGTTAAGCGGTCAGCCTCTTCGCCTCGTGTCTTTCAATGAAAGGGGTTTTAAATGATTGGCTAATATGCATGTTACGAATCACATCTGGTTGCAATTAGGACAACCAATGCAAGGTGTCGCGCGATCTACATCTCTGCGCACCCCCAGCCATCGATTTCTGCATTACTGGAAGGCTTGGGAGATAAGATTGGGGGGGGGGGGGTGGGATTACTGGGATAAAGATAAAATCAATATGATAATGAATAGGAAGGTGCAGATACATGCACATGTACAAGAGCAGCTATTGAACAATGACTTTTCCCGCTGTGGTCAATTCCTCCTTCCATCCCTAAGAAAAGTTCCCCCTCTATATCAATCATAAAGTCATGGAAGAGCTTTTCGGGAACCATCAAAAAACTCCGATAACAAACCATGCCAATCAAAAATCCCCCTAATTGGAGGAGTGTTTCCGCCTGGAAATTCCGGATATGCATATTAACAAAAGCCGGGAGCCTGGCGATAGGGTTAATGACGAGACATGACTAGATGGACCTAGGAATGGAACGAGACATTTGGCCAATGGCTAGCGGAGCCACTATTTAGCCTAAGTCTCCCGCACCAGGATCACCATCATCGTCCTCCTCGCCATTGTCCGGGTTCGGCTCTCCGTCACCAGGAAAAGTCCCGACACGGGAGTGATTCCTGCCCTTATTCACCGAGACTCTGCAAACGCCTGGGAACGCCATTAACCACCCGAACCCTCTTTTGCTGCGGCGCCAGTTGTGGCGCCGCTCAGAATCGCGACCATCACGATGGTGACGGCGGCGATAATGCTCATTGAAGATGCCCTTTTCAGTTCTCTTCCTCCAGGAAGTAGTAGTTGCCAGCCAACTTCTGCTCTTGATCCATCTGACTCTGGTACTTGTTGATACGGGGGCGGTAGCTGTTGGGGTCACGACGGAAGGTAACATCAAGACTCTTCAAGAACTTGTTGCAGCCAGTGACCAGAGACTCGGGGGTGTTGGCGTGTGCGTCAACGGACGGCTGACCGTCGAAAACGATAACACGGTCAGCGAGGTAAGTGGCCATGATGAAATCGTGCTCGACGATGAAAGCAGTCTTCTTGGTGTGCATGATGTAACGCTTGATCACACGGGCAGCGATGATACGCTGCTCGGAGTCCAGGTAGGCAGAAGGCTCATCAATCAGGTAGAGATCGGCGGGCATACCCAGAGCCAGGACGATGGCAACACGCTGCAACTCACCACCAGACAGGTTCTGCACCTCCTGGTCAATGAAGTCATCAATTTTCAGAGGCTTGTAAACGTCGGTCTGGAACTGGGGCGAGAGGAAGGCGGACTTGATACGCTTGAAGAACAGCTGGCGCACGGTGCCCTGGAATTTGGGAGTAATCTTCTGGGGCTTCATGGAGATGTTCATCTTGGGAACAGATATGGTACCGTCAGGCTTCAACGCACCAGCCAGCATCTTACAGAAAGTGGTCTTTCCGGTTCCGTTCTCACCCATCATGACGAGAATCTCGGAATCGGTAAATCGGCCGGAATCAACCTTGAGATGGAAGTTACCGATCGTGATCTCCATGTTGGGGTAAGCGAAAGCCCGAGCTTTATCGGCGATCATATCATCACCGGCCTCGGTCAGACGGAAGCTAAGAGATTCCTCACGGAAACGAAGGTTCTCGGTGGGGATGTGACCATCCAAGAAGATGTTGATACCCTCACGGACCGAGGAAGGCAGAGTCACGACACCGTAGACAGCCGGACGACCGTAAAGCACACAGATGAAGTCGGAAAGGTAGTCAAGGACCGACAGATCGTGCTCAACAACAATGACGTAGTCGTCAGGGCGCAGGAGGCTGCGGATAGTACGGGCAGCAGCCAGACGCTGCTTGACATCAAGGTAGGACGAAGGCTCGTCGAACATGTACCTTTAGGCAAAGTCAGAAGCAGTAGCGATTGGGTGGGATCTATTACCACTTACACGTCGGCCTGCTGGACACACACAAGACCAATAGCAAAACGTTGCAGCTCACCACCGGAAAGGTGGTCAATGTCACGATCCGCGACCTGTCTCAGCTCTGCGGGCTGTTAGATGATGTTATTGTGTAGTTTCGAACAAACATACCAAGCACATCCATGATCTCATCCATGTTGTCGAGTTGGGCACGGCTCTTGATGAGACCCTCGACCTGCTTCACAGGACCCTTGACGGCACGAGGAATCTGATCAACATACTGGGGCTTCACAACAGCCTTCAAGTCATCCTCCAGAATCTTGGTGAAGTAGTCTATATCGAGTCAGTATATAAAGCCTTTCTGCTCCCCGAGTTGAACTAGACACTGACTCTGCAATTCGGAACCGCGGAAGTACTTCAGAATCTCCTCCCAATCAGGCGGGTTATCATAGCGACCGAGGTTGGGCTTCAGCTTTCCACTCAGGATCTTCAGCGCAGTACTCTTGCCGATACCGTTTGTTCCAACAAGACCGAGAACCTGTCCGGGGCGGGGCATAGGGAGACGGTGGAGCTTGAAGCTGTTGGCGGAGTACCGGTGGGTGACCTGGCTCTCCAGGTTGGTGGGCAAGTTGATAATGTGAATGGCGCCGAAAGGACATTTCTTGGGGCAAATACCGCAACCGATACATAGGCGCTCGGAGATGAAAGCGATCTTCGACTCGTTGGTGACCTCAATACAGAGTTTACCGGACCGAACGACGGGGCAGGACTTCTTGCACTCTTGACGACATTTCTGTACCAATCAGCCTCAGATACTGCATAGGATCGAGCCAGTTTCCATACCTTCGGTTTGCACTAATCATCCGAAACATTTCTTGTGAGCGGGTTATGAACGAGAGTTTTTTTCTTTCGCATTAGCGGGGTATTTCGAACGAACCTTGTCCGAGTTGATAATGGCGATACTATAAAAAGAAAACGTATTAGAGAGGCGCACATTCAAAGGGAGCAATCCACTTGACATCCAAGGGAACATACCGTGTGAGCTTGTCAGACATGGTGGCGGCTTCGGTTCAGGGAACCAGGGACTGTATAAAAAGCGGGTAAGAAGAATGCGTAGAACGCTTCTGAAGAAGACCGTTGAGTCAAACGAAGGGACTGCGGCAACGTAAGAAATCGGGTGCAATCGAGCACCAAGTGTCTGCGCAGACTCAAGCTGACGGAGTTGAAAGGCGACAACAATGACAACGTCGAGGGGGGAGGGCGGAATAGAAACTAAGCAGTCTCTTTCTTATTGTGGGCTGTGGTGCCTGAGGCGACGGCATAGAGACCGCCTGGAAAGCGCCCGCATTATTTAGCTTGAACATGATTGGCCAAAGGAGATACACGGATTGACTGTTGATCCGGACAACAAAGACAGGTCACATGACTATACGTTGTTCACGCGCGAAGCGAGTACGCTAGTCCATATCGGGAGCCTAGGAAATTGACTGCCCGATCCTTCAGGCGCGCAGGTCGATCCTTGCCTGCAAACCAAACCAAACCGAATCAATCCTCCCAACTCATCTCTCCCTCACTCGTCTCATCCTCATCCCCATATCGTGTTCGCCTTCCCCACCCACCATTACTTTTTTACAACATTGATACCCTAGTCTCCCCTCTTCTGGGGTCACCACGCTATGGAGTGTAAGTTCTTTGTTTTTTTACCTTGATATACCCCCAGACGTGACGCCAGAACGCTTTGTCCGGGTACTTCTCCGCGTCCTTCGACCCACTGTTAGAAATCCCCAAACCATGCGATATACCTAAAGTGGAGGAGATATACGAACTGGACCCCCCAAATCTGATGCTCTCGTTCTTCCTGGACGGGTCATCGTGATCAATCTCCTCGGGGTGCCTGCCTCTCTGCTGCCCGCTTCCATCCCACTCGGCATCAAAAACTATCAATCCCCATCAGTCTTGATATCATACCCCAATCTACCATCTATAAGCTTAATTTTGCTGCCATTTGAGTCGCGTATCACTATCCTATCGATCTCCACGTACCTAGGGTGCTCATCTGTCTGAATTGAGCTTCAATGCTGACTGCCCCTCGGCCATAGCATCTAGCATGGTGATCCCGTCGGGTCAAGAACCTCAATCTACCTCCACAATGTCGAATGGCTATTCTCATTCGCTAGCCGCCAATGATTTCGGGGCTGATGCCGATGAAACAACGAAGAGCGAACACAGCCAATCCGAGCCCGTCGAGTCTCATCCTGTCTCCGAGTCCTCCCCCGAACCCGATGCCGCGGACGATCTATATGATGCAGATTCACCAGCTTCGGATGGAGAAGATGATGACGATGTGGTGATGGAAAATAGTGACGATGAAATGGACCAGTCCAGTCGTGAAAACTCTTCATCACCACACACTGACCGAGGTCTCAAGCGCAAATCGCCGCCGCCGGACGAACGCGACTATATCAATCAAAATCCCGATTTGTTCGGACTTCGTCGCAGTGGTCGCGCACGCACTACGCGTCATCTCGTCGACTCGTCTGACTCTGAATCAGATTCTGTGGCTCCGCGATCTAAGCGCCGGCGCAAGGAGCCCTCCCAACAGCCCTCGAAGACCTCGCGGTCGGCTACCGCCTCATCATTCTCGGAGACAGATAGTGATGAGTACGGTGGAAAAGGTGCCCGTGCCAATAAGGCGAGACGGCGCCGTCTCCAGCAAGCCGCCGGAACGGAGCCCTCCTTCAACGAAGTTCGCTTCTCTACTCGAAACGCGTCCAAAGTGTCGAACTATAACGAGGACGAAGATGATGGGATATTTGAAGAGGATCCAGATGAGCTCGGTGAGAGCTACTGGGATAACACATACGAAGAAGATACTCGACAAGCTGTCGATGTTGTCCTTAATCACCGACTGAAGGATGGCGTCGACCCCAAAAGCCCAGACTTGAGCCGCCAAGACTTCGAATTTTACATCAAATGGCAGGACCAGTCATACTACCATTCCAGTTGGGTACCAAATGAAGATCTCGCGAATTATCGCAGCACCCGTCGCGTGGACAACTACGTTCGCAAAGTGCTCAATGAGGACCTTCGCCTTCAATACGACCCACATGCCCCTCCCGAAGACCGAGAAAAATGGAATCTTGATCGCGAGAGAGATGTTGAGGCAATTGAGGATTTCAAGCAGGTCGAACGAGTAATTGGTGTTCGGGAAGACAATGGTATCACAGAATATCTCGTCAAGTGGAAACGGCTTTTCTACGACTCATGCACCTGGGAGCCGGAGGATCTAATCAGTGAGATCGCCCAACGTGAAATCGACCGCTTTATTGATCGATCTGCCCGCCATCCTGTTTCCGACAAATTAGAATCAACCCCCGCTACGCGCAAGCCGTTTGAGCCTATTAAAGCCTCCCCAAGCTTTTTGCAAAATGGCGAACTGAAGGATTTCCAGGTCAAGGGCCTGAACTTTCTTGCTTTCAATTGGGTCAGAAACCACAACGTGGTCTTGGCCGATGAGATGGGCTTGGGAAAGACTGTACAAACTGTATCGTTCATCAACTGGATGCGACATGTTCGTCGTCAACAGGGCCCCTTCATCGTGATTGTCCCTTTGTCAACGATGCCAGCATGGGCTGATACCTTTGACCACTGGACACCTGACCTAAATTATGTGGTTTATAACGGTAGCGAAAAGGCACGAGGCGTTCTGCGTGACTACGAGTTGATGGTGGATGGCAATCCCAAGCGACCAAAGTTCCATGTCCTGTTAACAACTTACGAGTACGCTATGAATGATTCCCCATTCCTAGGGCAATTCAAGTGGCAATTCATGGCTGTTGACGAGGCGCATCGTCTAAAAAACCGAGACTCACAGCTCTACATGAAACTAGTTGACTGGAAGTGCCAGGCCCGTCTCCTCATCACTGGTACTCCAATCCAGAACAATCTTGCAGAGTTGTCATCTCTCATGGATTTCTTGAACCCTGGGGTCATCAAAGTGGATGTTGACATGGATCTCAACTCTGATGCTGCGTCACAGAAGTTGGCCGAGCTGACCGATGCCATTCAACCCTACATGTTGCGGCGTACTAAGTCAAAGGTGGAGTCTGACCTTCCGCCAAAGACTGAGAAAATCATTCGGGTTGAGCTTTCAGATGTTCAGCTGGAATACTACAAGAATATTCTCACGAAGAATTACGCCGCGTTGAACGATGGTGCCAGGGGAATGAAGCAATCGCTACTGAACATCATGATGGAGTTGAAGAAAGCGAGCAACCACCCATTCATGTTTCCCACCGCGGAAGCACGGCTCCTAGAAGGGCTTACCAGGCGAGAGGACATTCTGCGTGCTATGATCACCAGCAGTGGGAAGATGATGCTGCTCGATCAACTGCTTAGCAAGTTGAAGAAGGATGGCCACCGAGTCTTGATTTTTTGTCAGATGGTCGGCATGCTGAACATTTTGAGCGAGTATATGGAGTACCGCAATTACAAATACCAGCGACTGGATGGAACTATTCCTTCGGCAGCTCGTCGCTTGGCCATTGAGCATTACAACGCCCCTGAAAGTACAGACTTTGCCTTCCTCCTTTCCACTCGTGCAGGTGGTCTCGGAATCAACCTGATGACTGCGGACACCGTGGTTCTCTTTGATTCGGATTGGAACCCGCAGGCAGATCTGCAGGCCATGGCTCGAGCTCACCGAATTGGGCAGACCAGGCCTGTCAGTGTTTACCGCCTTGTTTCAAAGGATACAATTGAGGAAGAAGTCATTGAGAGAGCCCGCAACAAGCTTTTGCTTGAGTTCATCACTATCCAACGGGGTGTCACTGACAAGGAAGCTTCGGAGATGCAAACCAAGATGTCTCGCGTCATTGGGGAACCTAATTCGACGGAGGACATTTCCCGGATTCTCAAGCGCCGTGGTCAAAGGATGTTTGAGCAAACTGACAACCAGAAGAAGCTTGAGTCGCTTGATATTGATTCTGTTCTTGCCAACGCTGAATTGCACCAGACTGAGGAGACGGAACAAATACAGGCAGACGGTGGTGAGGAGTTCTTGAAAGCATTTGAATTTGTTGATATCAAGGTCGATGATCTCAGCTGGGACGAAATCATTCCCAAGGAACAACTTGAAGGGATCAAAGCGGAGGAGAAACGCAAGGCAGATGAAAAGTATCTCGCAGAAGTCATCGAGGAAAACCAACCTCGTAAGCGCCAAGCTGCCACACAATCGCGGGATTCACGAGAGGAACGCAAGGCCAAGCGGCAAGCTCGGGCTCAAGTCGCCATTGATGATGACGATGAGGACGAAAACAGCTCGTTAGACCCAAAGCGCCCACTTGGTGAAAAGGAATATCGTGCTCTTTCTCGTGCATTCCTACGCTACGGCGACATAGATGACTGTGAAGAACTTATCCTCGAGGATTCCCGACTGCAAAATCGTGATCGGGAGACCGTAAGAGCTGCTCTTCGTGAAATGACTGACAAGGCCAACTCCCTTGTTCATGAGAACCTTGCGCAAATGGACGCCCTCAAGCAAAGTGGCAAGAATCCCACAAAGAAAGAACAAAAGGCCGTCTTGTTCGACCACCAGGGCGTCAAGCGCTTGAACGCCTGGACCATTGTCGACCGTCCCCCTGATATGCGGCTTGTTCGGAAAATGACCACCTCTCTTCCAGATTTCAAGAATTTCCGTCTTCCAGAAGCTACCAAATTGGCTGATTACAGCTGCTCTTGGGGCGCTCGCGAGGATGGAATGCTCTTGGTTGGCATCGGCCGCCACGGATTTGGTGCTTGGACTCAGATCCGTGATGATACAGACCTAGGTCTTGGTGACAAATTCTTCTTGGAAGAACATCGTGTCGAAAGGAAAACCCAGCGCCTCCAAGGCGAGGAAAAGTCTACCAAATCCCCCGGTGCTGTTCACCTTGTCCGCCGAGCCGAGTATCTGCTTTCTGTTTTGAGAAACAAGTACAGCAGTGGTAACAATGCCATCGCAAGGCGTGCGGTTGACAATCACCACCGGAATAACAAGCGCAATTCTCGGCTTGGCAGTGGCAGCGTGTCTGCGTCCCCTGCTCCCTCCTCTCGCAAGGGTCAACGGGAAGTTGATCGTGTGCGCCAGCGATCCCATACACATGGCAGCCGAGACAATGACCGTCATCACACACCTGGCCATGATCGACCGAAATCCGGCCATGATGTTAATCGTCCCCGACACCGCATCTCTGATGTCGGCAATGACGAGCTTCGGCGTCGCAAGTCCCAGGAAAATGGCGGTTCTAGCAAGGAGAAGGAAGACATGGCTTTCATGGTGTTCAAGCCCATTGTGGGAATTCTGGACAACGTGTCCAAGATCACAGCTAAGAACTACCCGGACAAATCCAAGCGGGCGCATGAGCTACGAACCACCATCATGAAGATTGGTGATTTCATTCGCGAAACATTGGGAGGTGACAAGCCCATGGCTTCCCTCGAAAAGCGACTGTGGTAAGTTTTCACTAAACATGGAGTTTTTTTTTTTTTTTTTTTCCTATTGCACATATTAATATTCTATCAGGGATTATGTCTCTGTCAACTATTGGCCCAACCGGGAAGTGACTGGCTCCAAGCTCCAAGCGATGTTCCAGAAGGTCCAAGAAGCTAAGAATGCTTCGAAACCCTCCAATGGTACTTAGCAAGCAGGCTGTGTCCCCTAGCTCACCATCCTAACGGATCCTCACATCCATCTATCATCTCTCTTCGGCTCCGGATGACCAGAGCCTCCCAATCGCCCCAGCGCCCAGCGCTCATCTCATGTCTTAATTCTTAGAGCCACGACTCTTTCTTCTCTTTCTCTTTCCCTCTCCGATATTCAAAAAAGTCAATGATGTTTCATTGAAGTACATACGGATGCAACGAGCTGCATGGCATTGCGAAAGGCGTCGAATGATTTGCGCAACCCAAAAGAAGCACAAGAAGGAGAACCGATTTGACTTGAATACGAATCGAATGTCATACGATATTTGCATGGCGTGTTAGGGGTCTCTTTTTTTGGAGTCTCTGTCTCCTGTTTTAAATTCCATCATTCTGCACTTTCTCATTCAATCGGCAGATCGCAAAACTTGACCCCTACGCTCCATTGAGGGCGAGGGTCCGGGCTAGCTGGATCTGCCCATGTTTAATTCTTGTCCCTTTCTGGGTCCTGGGATACAGTTATTTAAACTGTTCCAGTAGCTACGGCTTTTGTTCCGATCTTGGTTTTTATTTTCCTCCTCGGTCCCATTTCTTGTTGTCATTTTGCTTCCCAGCATATTGTATCCTATGGAGTGGCTACCACGGCGTCGATTGATTTTTCTGTACCTGCACAAGATCATTCAGCTAGCTCGGAGCACTATTTGTGTTGTCCATCTCTTATCTTTACTTAGAGCGAATGAAGTGGTCCTTGGACCTCTTATCTATCATTGCTTCACATTTCGTCTTTTTGTAGATTGTTTATAAAAAAAAAAGAAATCGGATCATTAATATTGACAAGGTCATCGTAAAGAGCGTAAATATGCTCAAATGAGATACTGGTATAACTGCGACTCAGATAGAGAAGCTATTCGTACAAAAGTGCTCAAACCCATTCTCCTTTCCTCCAAACCATGAAAAGTGCAGGTCCAAAAACACCGCTTGCGCCAATAGAAAAAGACCCCAAGGAACCGAAAAATGGAGATTTCAAAATATAAGAGAAGGACAGAAAATTAAGCAGCAGCGCTAGCCTCCGCTGCCTCTGTCTCCGCCTCTCCTTCCATTTCAACCTCTTCCATCTCAACCGACTTAGCCCTCATCTGCTCCTGCTGCCGCGCAAACTGTCGCTGTTGCTGCTGGAGCTTCTCGAGGCTAGTTGACGAGTTAGACCCTGGAAGCGGAACCGTACTTTCCGCGGCACCAACAATGGCACTGAAGAGTCTCAATTCTCCATCAATGAGGTCATCAAGAATAGCTTCTTTCTGGAGCCAAGCGCTCTCACGCAACGGTCGGATCTCATCCCACTGCGTGCGCAACTGAGCACCCTCATTCTCTGCCCAGAAGATCTGTCGGCGTAGCAATCTATATAGGTCATGAGGAGGCATATCTAGCTCCGCATCATCGAAGCCGAGTTCAGGTCCATATTCGGGCATCATCATATCTTCTGCGTCGGGATCTGTTGGAGGCGCGGCGTTCATGGAAATGATATGGTCGTGAGGCTGATCGCCTTCGGCGCCGGGATCCTTTGATGGGTGGGATAGCTTGAGTCGGATGCGCTGCAATTTCGAGGCTGGTGTACTGGGCGCACCGCCGGCATTTGATTTCGCGTCTGCTTGGCGGAGGGAGTCGATTTCGTGGACAGAGCGCATGTGCTTTGTAAGGGCGTCGGAGCGGGTGAAGTTGCGGTCACATTCTGTTTGAGTGAAATGGTCAGTCTGTCTGCTTTCAACTTAATTCCATGTGGGCGAGGCAGAGCCTCATCTCATCCTTTTTAATGATCCAGGGACCATTGGGCAGGGGAGGGTTTGGGTTAAGATCAAACGTACCAGGTAGAGTGCAGTAGAATGGCTTCTCTCGAGTGTGGCTCCTCATATGAGCACGGAGTGCATATGCACTGGCGTGCGTTTGTCCTTTGCGAGTGCAGTCGATCCACTCGCACGAGTAGCGCTTCTGTCGGCTCCCGATGTGCTCATGGTGGAGGTGCTGCACCAAGCCATCCATGTTGCCGAGGTCACCAACAGTGCACCCTTCCCACATGCATACAGTGACCTGGTCGCAGGTTTTTCCGCTATAATCGTCGTCCTGGTGGCCCAGGAGGCCCATGAGGCTAGGGGAGTTCGGGACATCGCCGGAGCTGTCGGAGGAGATGGAGGCTGTAGGTGAGGCTGGAGGGGGCGCATCATCTTGAACAGATGAAAGAGGAGTGTGTCGATCCCAAGAAGCTACCCCTGTTCGACGTCGCTTTGAAGGGGGCATATTTGATGCTGATGGTGATTGAGCGCGGCTTTCTTGCTTGACGGACTCGTGATCGGACTCGTCTGCTGTGCCCACAGAGGAGAGGGGGGAACCAGGTGAATCGCGGGAAGCCATTGTGAATGTGGGCTGTCAGCGACAAAGAGACTTCTGTCAAAAGGTTCACCGGGACAAAGAGCTGGACTGGAATTGCTGTTGATTACAAGGAGGGAAGGTCGAATGAAGCTGTTAGCGTGTCGCCTCACGTGATGCTGCCCCAGCTTAAGTTTCCCACTCCTTTTTTTCGTTTTTCCTCTTTTCCCACTTCCACACCACAGAAATGACATATTTACTCGAGAAATGAACTAACATCAGGTCCAGGAGCTAGGATCTCCACTTGGATGAATCAATGGCCAGGTAAGCTTACATGAGATCTATTCTTTTTCATTCACACCCTGCTTCCTGATGAACACAAAGAAGAATTCTGCAATGCAGACAATCTCCGTGATTGATCTCTCGGGTTCGATTTCAGTGAGATTGGATGTTGACTCTTCTACACTTGATCTGATTTATCAATTATAAAACCTTTGTTATTGTTGCTTTCAAGCTCTAGTTCCATGCTAATGGCCAAAAAAAAAAAGCAGGTTGAACCCTTAGTAGCGCGCTCCAGCAACAGTATTTTCCTTCAGGATGGCATCAACCTCGGCCAATTCCTCATCAGAGAACAGCTTGACACCCACTAGATTCTGGGTCACCTTGTCAACGGTTGTGCCACCGGGGATGGGGATTATAGTCGGCATGCCAGGCTTGCCACTCAAGCTCCGAATCCAACCCAGGGCCACCTGAGCCGGGGCAACACCCTTCCGAGATGCCAGGCTCTTGACCTCGTTGATCAGCTTCAGGTTGTGCTCAAAGTTGGCATCCTGGAAGCGCGCCATATGCCGACGGAAGTCACCTTCCGGGATGTCGGACAACGAGGTCACGGCGCCAGTCAGTACACCCCGGCCCAGCGGCGAGTAAGCAACAACAGGGATGTTGAGCTCTGCACAAGTCTTGGCAATATCATTCTCGAGGATATCGGTTGACCACAAGGACATTTCGACCTCAACCGCAGCGATGGGGTGTACCTTGGCTCTATAGAATAGTTAGATAATGGCACACATTATGAAATGGAATATATCTTGCACATACGCGCGTCGGATAGTCTCAGCATCTACTTCACTTAAACCAATTCCTCCAATCTTGCCCTCTTTCACGTATTTCGCGAGGACCTCCACGGTGTGCTCGACGGGGAAGTTCGAGTCCTGGCGCGCACACTCGAAGATATCGATCTTCTTCTTGCCATCCAGGACCTTCAGGCACTCGTCCACACTGCGACGAATGTTCTCCTCCGAGCAATCTGGGATCAACTGACCAGCCTTGAGTCCACCTTTGATGCTGAGAACCACCTTCTCGGCATTCTCGGGGTACTTGGTGAAGTACTTGTTCATCAGGTGCAGGGAGTTGGAGTCGGGGGTGCCATAGAGCTCGCCGCCATTCCAGAAGTTGGCACCTAGCTCCAAAGTCTTGTTCAGAGTTTCAAAGGCAACATCCAGAGGAGTCGGCTGGGGGTTCCAGGTCATTCCTGCGAAAATTAGTCACATTGCCTTTGTGGTAATATTTTGTGTACAACGTACTCATAGTGCCATAGCCAATAGGGCCGACCTCTTTTCCGACAAGAAACGGCATTTTGGGTAGATTGTTACTTGTATAGCTGGGTGTCTTGATTTGTGACAAAAAGTGTTGTGCAAGAGAATTGGAAGAAGTTTTCAGAGAGGTTGCTGTCGTTGGAAGTTATCCGGGGGCGGAGGGGTCGTTTATATAACCATTTCCACCCTGCACTTTCACCGGTCTCGTATTGATTTGCAACGCAAAACTATCGAGGTCCAAGGTTGCTCCCACAAAGTCTGCTTAATCCCGATTGATGCCCCACGAGACGGTGCCGTTCTAAGATATCATTGGTCCATGATTCTTCAGCAAGGCTGCGACCGGTCTCCGTGGAGTCAGCGGCGATAAGACCTGCCTAGGTGGAGCACCCCCGGAGTTAAGCAAGCTAGCTAGCCGAGCTGCAGCGGGCGTTTAGATACGTCCTTGATACAGTGATGGTCCGGACATTAACTACGACTCCAACATGAGGTACCTATGTCACATTATGAGACATAGTCATAGGAACTATATAGTGTTCAAACTGATTATACTCTAGTAAATAAGTATTATTGAAAAGGAGTATCTCTTTGAGACTTCTGTCGGTACTAGCAGCCTGTCCTACACCTGGGTCTGCTAGGGGAAATTTGGGAAATTTCTACAAGTTTATCTGACAGCGGTCGGAGTGAGCCATCCCTGTCTCCTTCAGGTCTTAGAAAGCACTCCCAAGCGAAAGTCAACAACCGACCATCCTTGGGATGCACCGACCAAGTCCACTGTTTCTCTTTGCACGCTGTCTTGGCTTTGAACCTTTCCCTTTCATGAACGAAAACAAGAGGCCCACACAGTTTCCACTTTATCTTATTCCTGATACCTCCATGGATCCGATTTCAATGACTCAATTTAGCTCTTTTACTATACTGCGTACTTACTACTACCTTCCCACGCCCAACTCTTCGTGCAATTTTCTAAACACACTCAAACGTCACTCCCTTTACAAGATAACTCCATCAATCCACCACGAAAGCCATCAGCGTAGACCAAATCAACAACGCAATAGCTCGCGCTGTGAACAATCGCAGCTAAGTTTACAACTTCTCTTTCGCGTTGAGTATTCGATGGGAGCGAGACAACACGAATGCCGCTGCAGACACCGATAATTTCCAGGCGATCCTGAGCACACTTAATCTCGACCAAGCTCAAGTTGAGATCTTGGCCGAACAGGATCGGACTCCGGGCTGGACATTGAATGACGCTATTCGGTCCATTTTCCGACGCGCAATAGAGGCACCCGGCAAATCCATCGTGCTTATTCACTATGCTGGGCACGGAGAGGTTAGAGGAGAAGAGCTCTGGGCTGTCGAAGGCCTATCCCGCCGAAGCATAAAACTCCAAGATTACATCGATACTGTGGTGAAATGACATGTCCAGTACTTCGACATCGCAGATACAGACGCTGTTTTCGTCCTAGAGTCCTTCAATTCGCTACCGTTATAGGCTCCTCATAGCGTTCAATGGACCTATTCTATCAAGAAGCGTAAACAATGCCGGAGTATTCTTTATCTTCCTGCTTTCTCGTCCATATCCAGATGTCCCAGAGGGATATGATCAATGATGGCCTTTGTGTACCTTAGGTTGTGATTGATGTATGTTGACTCAAGCCTGGCCACGGTTTATCAATCAGGGTGGAGATGACGGATCTCGGACGCGGTCATTTGCAAAATCATTCATCATACTTGGTCCCAAGTGTCGGTCTTTCGCACAGTTGTCGCACGTCTTCTGATGGTTATTCCGAAAACATTTTTAGCTGGAGTACCGAGATAGAATCGCCAGTAAAGAGCCATCATTGGCTAGGTTTCTCCCGGGGGAATACCTGAATTGATCGCAGCATTCCTCCATCCAGGGAGAAATTCCACTATTTGAACGCCTGTCAATGTAGCTAGCAATTGTTTTTCTTTGAAGAGGAAATCTCGGGACGTCTCAATCAAGATCCATTCGATTATGTAGTAAGGGATCTGCTGGGTACGGTATCCTATTTTGGAATGGCGCTCAATTGGCTTATTTTATTTCGTTGACTGGCTTTGGAAGCATTTCTTTGCGTCCGTGGCATGTGGTATGAGAACGAGAGCGGCGGAAGGAGGGAAGTTAAAAAAGTAAGTCGGTTAGAAAGGACGTGGTCAAGGATAATGGCACTGAACTGTGTGCATCGACATCCGCGGGGTAAAGGCACTACCGTTAAAGCCGATATTAGGCTAAGCATCTTTTTGTCCTGATACCTGATACACTTTCGTAGATTCTCATCTTCTTCGCCGCTCCTCCAATATTCCTACGTGCCACTGTTTTCTCGTGCCCCTTATTTTTAGCCCATAAAACCATCTAGAAGATCACTACGCTAATATAGGTGGAAATTGAATGCACAGTGTGATGAATCATGAAGCTCATAGCTCCTAAAAGAATCACTTGTCCTCGAATGTGATTTTATTGCTGAGCCAAGACTACTATCGACCGGTCGTATCCATCATTCTTGATACCGCAGAATGTTGCCAGTGGGAAGTAGTCTACGGAATGGGCTTTGAACATCCTTCTGCTTATTTTGATAAATCTCAATGGAAAAGAGCTTTCTCTCTGAAAGGGGAGTGGAATATACGTTTTAATCCATTCGTGGAGTACATCACAGATCGATTGGATTCACATTTGTTCCTGAACTTTATTGCAAGTTCAATGATCAGCATTCCAACTTGATCAATTCATTGTTCTGGATTCCCGATCTCGGGAGCGCGAGATCGAAAAATGCCCTGGAACATTGTTGATCTTGCCTTCCCTCAACAATTCATGCGGGCTCTCAGTGACCCCTCTTCAAATCTCCACTTCGATAGGGCGCTAGACAAACATAATGCAACCTTCCAATGTCGATCTTCATACAGGTCCCGGCTTGCTTCACCGAGTCTGTGCATGACAAAGAGACAATCAGGGACAAGTGGCCAGGGCCGCCAATCATAGGAGGATTTCGAGTGGGCGGGGAGGTAAACTTTTGATCTACACGAGGGTTTGGAGCATCCAGGATGCACCGCCGGATTTTACAAAAGAGCGTAGCTCCGAATCTTTTGTTGGTTGGTCATTGATTGTCTCTGATTGGAAAGTAAAGTACCTCATGGGCCGAGTCATGCAAGGGATAAATAAATAGAGAGCCAGATCACCAAGATGTAGAAGAGATTTGTGTTTTCCAAAAATGACCCTCCGGACTGTTCTCCTCATTAGCCTCGGCCTTGGGGCCGCTGCGCTTCCCGCCAGCTCTGGCATGAAAAATATCAAACATGTTGTTGTTCTTGTGCAGGAGAACCGCTCATTTGACACACTAGCCGGCGGTTTCACCTACAATTCTGCCATCGACGGTCTAGTTAACAATGACTACTGCAACCTGGCCAATGTCTCGGTGCCAACGTCAGAAAATGTCTGCGCAGCTGATATTGCGAACAATGTCGCCTCAGATGACCCCGATCACTCGATTACTGGTGGAAACATGCAGGTCTTTGGCACCTATCATCCTACTGCAAATGCCAAGTCAACCATGGGTGGCTTTGTCACCGAGCAGAGCTACTATTATAACCTTCAGCAAAACATGATGGAGGCTGCCGAGGTCATCAATTACTATAAACCGGCTCTTGTCCCAGTCACTGAGGCTATGGCAGAGAACTATGTATTGTTTGATAGGTGGTTCGCAGCTGTCCCAGGCCCCACCAATCCGAACCGAGCATATTTGACTTCAGGCACAGTTCATGGTAATGTATACAGTCCAGGATACCATTGATAAATCACTAACGTAGCCCAGGACATGGCTCTAACGATAATGCATACAACGTCTCAATGCTCCCTCAAACCTCTATCTTTGAACAATTGACCGAGCACAACATAACGTGGATAAATTACCAAAATACCACAGGTAAAGGATCTGACAGTTTCCTCCCCGATGCACTGTTCTACCAATGGACCGCCAAATCAGGCATGGGAGAAACAAACGTCCTCCCAATCAATCAATTCTACGAGGACGCAAAGAACGGTAACCTACCTCAATTCACCTGGATCAACCCCGAATGCTGCGATTATATGTCCATGCACCCGAAATCACCCATAAACATGGGCGAGAACTTCATGAAAAGTATATACGATGCCATACGGGGTTCTCCTCAGTGGAAAGATACGCTTTTCATTATCACCTGGGACGAGCATGGAGGTTTCGCCGATCACGTTGCTCCTCCTACTGACGTTCCTGCCGGGGACAATATCCCGTATACGGAGCAGGCACCGGATGGTAAGAACTATACGTTCCATTTTGATCGGTTGGGCATACGTGTTCCGGCTATGTTGATTTCGCCTTGGGTGGAGAAGGGTGTTGTTCAGAATAAGCCTAGTTCGGGGGGTGATTTCACGCATACTTCGATTTTGAAGTTTGTTTCGGAGCTTTGGGATTTGCCGACTCTGGGTCCAAGGGTTGACTGGTCGCCTTCTTTTGGGAATTTGATTACGAATAAGTTTCGGGACGATACTCCGGAGACGATGCCGAATGCTGCGGGTTACTAGGAGGGAGTGTTGGGGGAAAGATAGGGCTTACTGGGCTCTTACCGATATTTGCACAAAATCAGCTTCTTGATTAGTAGACCGGCATAGTTAGAAGATGGAAAAAAGGTTCGAGAAGCATAAAGAAAAAGAAAGCTTGTGATCTTGGTCCTATCGACCCAAGCTAGATGCCGTAGATAGTAAAAGAGACTCTATTTAGTCCTCCTCAATCTCGCCTTCCTCACTGCCGGAATGAATGGCCTTTTCGTCGTTCTTTGCCTCTTCCTCAGGAATGGCGGAACGTTCGCGGGCACGGTCTCGTCGTGGGCCCTTGCTGCGTTCCCGTTCCCGACTGTCCCGGCGATATCGCTTAACAGACCGACTGGCTACGCTCTCAGTGTCGCTCTCCCGCCTGCGTCTGCGATCCCCACTGGCCACGCTACGAGTGTCTCCATAATCCAGCTCGTCACGGCTACCGCGTGGATCGCCACGAGTGCGGTAAAGGCGTTCACGTTCATCTTCCCGACGGTCAAGGTCTCTAGGGCGGCGATCGGAGTCTCGGTCGCGGGGGTCGCGCTCACGATAGCGGTCTGAGCGATCCCTGTCTCTATCCCGATCACGATCATCGCGGGTGCGGTATGAGCGCTCGCGATCCGCTTGGGCTTTGCGTCGGTCTGCTTCGTAGGCATCGGGCTCTGGACTGCGGCTAACGCGGCTGCCACCTCGCCGTTCTCCTCGGCTGCGATACTCACGATCATAATCCCGGCGGCTTCGGTCCCGATCTCGTAGTTCACGATCCTTCTCAAGGTCTTCTTCCTTTTCTTTGAGGCGTCGGATAACCTTGTCGAACGCAGATTCTCGAAGTTCATCGGATTCGACAGAGTTGTATTCTTCGTACTTTTCTAAACGGGGTTGCACCTGATCCCATGTATCTGTAACACGCACTGGGGGCTCAAGGCGCTTAATGCGGGATCGCAAAGCATCAACGGCCCGGCGCTGGTGGCGATCGGCTGCATGTTTCTCTTCCTCATCACGACGGATTGCTTTGTCCTGGATGCGCTGGAAGAGAAGCTGAAGAATGTCCGGGTCGATTTTGGAGGTACGCCGATCAGACTCGACAACAGAATTGAATTCTTCGAAAGTAGTATTGGCGGTAACCTCGTACCGTTTGTCCTGAAGAATTTGTAAGCACAGACAAAAAAAACGGCTTGGGTCTAGATTCACTCACATCAAGAACATCCAACACATCATTGCGAGGACCGCGGAGCGAGCGCTCCTCCTCCTCAACCATATCCCAGAACAGATCAAGAGGGGTAGATCCGGACTGCCCCAGCATACCCTGGTACCTGGGATCATTCTGAACCAGCGGGCAAATGTTCATCCACTTACTACCGGCTTTGATTTTCCCTTGGGACCGCAGTTCTTTCAGGAGGTCAATAAACTGCTCTCGACCGCGGCGTTCCTTGCGGGCTCGGATAGCCTTCTGTTGCTGGCGGGCATCATTGAATGTGCGTTCCAATGACTTGATGTGGTTTTCAAATGCAGTCAAAATATCAGATTTGCTCAGGGTTTTGAACTTATCGTCACTCTGCACCTTTTCATTGGACTCAATGACCGCCTGAGCCTCGGACCAGCGCGTATACGGTTCAAGATCTAGGCCGTTAAGAATGTTGACCAGCTCATCCATGGCAGCTTTCCGCTTGGATGCCTCTTGCTCCACGTGGGTCTTCCTGAGCTCAACGACATACTCTTCGAAGAGTTGCTGTCTCTCATTTTCATCGCTGGTAGCCCTGAAAGTAGTCTCACCTTCGATAATCGGACGAATGGTCTTCCAGCGACTGTAGTGTTTGATCTCAGGATGCCGTTGCAGCATGGTATTGAAATCTGCTCGGAGCTTAGCGAATCTTTCTTTCGCCCGGTCCTTTTCCTGCATGCGAACCTCGACCGCGTATTTCTCAAAGGCAGCTTGGCGGTCTCGGGGATCCTTGAGAGAGCGGTACTGCGGGTCTTTGATTGTTGTGCGCATGGTCTGTTCCCATGTCCAGTCGGGCTGCACGTTGTGCCGTTTGAGCATCTTCATGAAGGCGCCCTCCGCTTCTTCGATGGAGCCGTACTCAGGCTCTGATGTATTGAAAGCCGGCGCGGCCACCATCCCATTCGTGTCAAAATTTCCATATCCACGTCGGTCATTGTAACGATCACCCCGGTCACCTCGATCGTAGTCGTCGCGTTCACGCTGGGGGTGCGAATAGGAGCTGGAGCCACCAGCAACGAAGGAGGGGGCGCTAAGAGGGGTTAGTCATTGCTGGGGAAAAGATGAGAGAGTAACATACGCAACTGGGGCAACTGGAGTTGGAGGAGCCTGTGCGAGCGCATTCTTGTAAACCTCGGGGATCTCCCACGTGCTTTGCTTGCTTTCCGTGTTGTACCAATATTTACGCCCACCGTCCGCTGTGTACTCCTTCCAAGGCTGATCGGCTAAGGCGCGCTATAAGTGAAAGAGACAGCTGATTAATACAGTGTTCATTCAAAGGATTGGTGACAACTGGGATACCAACCTCAACTGGAGTCATCAGCTCAACGGGCTTGGTCCATTGAGTTGCTTTTGTCTGCACATTGTAGTAGTAAGCGCGACCATCTGCATTGCGCGCTTCCTGCCATAAGGCTGGAGCACCACCCGGGCCATTCATTGGATTCATGGTTGTGGAGGTTGACAAGGTGATGGTGATGAAAAAGCGAAGCGCGGATGAAGCTACGTGTTTGCAGCGTTTGCACTTTCACCTTATCATCCCGTTTATCTCCTTATTGCGGCCATGTATTGTTGCTTACCCTAGGAGCTTGTTCCGAACAATTGAATGCGACAATTCTGGTCGCAATGCCTGGCCTGGAGATTCCTGGAGAATTTTTGCGGCATGCAGTCTTGGAAACAGTTGTGCCTCACGCCCCGGGGCTCGATCTAGAGGGGGCCCTGACCTCCGCACTGGAAGATGGCGCAGATGATCTGCCGTCCGTTCTAGCCTCAATACCTCAGCGGTCTATCCTTTTCTTTGGTATGTCATAGACTTGGGATTTAGCTGGAGATGTGCTCTTACTCATAAAAGCCCTCTAGATGAAAGTCTTCCCGTTCGCATTGTCCTCCGTCTCTCCGACTGCACCGAAGCTATTCTGAAGCATTACTTGCCTCGTCTGGAAGTGAGGCTTGACGTCTTTGCTGTGGACCCAGCAGAAGCTGTTGCAGAGAATCCTACACCTACTCGGGAAGCGATATTCTCAGGGGTTGTGGAATTAGACGAGGAACCGCTGGTGGTTTTCAACGAGTTCGAAAGCGAGGATGGTACAGCGGGTAACCATGTTTACCTCATATGGAGTATTGAAAGCTTCCTTAGTGAGTTGTAATGCCATTCATGTGCAACAGAGCCCTGCTAACTGTTTAAAGAGCGCCCTCGGAACCGCATTCATCAGCCCTCGCTTTTGTTTATCGGCTCGGCCACCTTGAACACTTCAGACGGTTGCCGAGCAGATGATCCCGAAGATAACTACCTCCCTCCTCTTGTTCCCGCATCGACCAATATGTTCCAGCCTTTGGCAGGTGATAAATCACTTGCCCACAAAGATCCGTTCCTCCCCGCATCTAGATTACTGCGTGTGGTGCCCACTGCTTACAGCGAAGACCCGATCTATAATATCCAGCAGCAGCATGGCCATCCCTTCCGTGTAGTCCCTGCGGCCAGTGCAAGGATTCGATACTCACGGCTCAGCTCCTATACAGGTGTCCCAACGACGGTTGCTAGTCTTGATTTCGAGGTGACTCCCTTCTTGAACTGTGAAGTCTTATTCGACAAAGCAGAGTTGAAGCTATCCGAGGGGGCCATCGAATCCATGTCCGACATTCCTGGTCTCACTCTTCCTTTGACATGCCGCCCTAGAGATGATGTGACTCTGGTCTACAAACTTACCCCGGAGTATGGCCCGGAGACTAATCCCTCCTCCACCGCCGTGGTGAGTGTGCTGGAAATCTCGCTTGGTGCAGTAATTCTTTTGTCGGAGGACTGCCAACCTCGCATTTCCATGGAATGGAAGACGAATGTGGATTTCTCCTTGGCTCTCAATCCTACCTTTGGTGGGCCCAGTACGGCTCTGCAGAGAACAAATCGCCCCACGAGTTTATCTGTGTCTGGCCAACCCCTAGTAGCGAGTGCCAGCCGTAGCTCCCTCCGAGAGCGTGCTTACTCTGTCACTGATGTGGGTGTTACTATTTCCTTCACTGGGCCGGTCCGAGTGCAAGTCGGCTCACCATTTTCATGGGGTGTTTTCATCGTGAATCGGTCTAATGTGCCACGGAAATTTGCATTGATCGTCATTCCACGTCGCAAGCGCGTTGATCCGCGGGGCCATGTTGCACGTCCTTCCTCCGCGTCTATTTCTAGTAAAAAAGAAGACCAAGTAGCCGAGGCCGTGACAGACGATAATATTGTGCACGCCATGCAAAAGAGCGTTGTGGGTCAAGAAGCCGAGTTGATCAGCTTAAGCACTGATATCCGGGTGGGGTGGGTTTTGTTCTCTGGTTCTCATTGATCTAATCCGCTGATCATCTTTCTAGCCCCCTTTTGCCTGGCACCTGCCACTCCACCGAAATCAAGTTGCTTCCACTTGCTACAGGCCCTCTGCATCTAGAGGCTGTGCGACTAGTGGATGTGAATACGAATGAAACGACCGATATTCGAGACTTGCCGGATATTCTGGCTGATGACCAATCTCGATCATAGAGAATGAACTGTATATTGATAGTGAAAAACATAGAATTCATAACGTGAAACTCCGACTATAAATAAAGTCCAACACTTAAAGTTTTTTTGTGAGAGGATAAACATAGCCGCGCAAGGCTGAGATCAGTGACGTTGAGTTACATTCAACGTGACTTTCTTTTAGTCATAGGCGGTCGCATCATCCACTTTGCTTTTTTGATCTGGGATAGATATGCCCAGGTGTTCATCTTTCCTATCTCCCATACCCATTTATTCGCAGGGAATTCACTCGGTTTCCCTCCTCGACCTGGTTACTTGACATTTGCGTCATACTGGCGCAACATCCACCCTTCCGGAATCTTACCCTAAATCGAACCTCCCCTCCAAAACCCGGGCCACGGCTTTCTTCACACGATGATTGCCGCAACGAAACGGAGAGTTCTCGATGGAATGAACCGCCGATATATTTACGGTCGCGTGGTACGCATCTCCCTCTTTTCCTACGATTTCTACGGAAGAGCAAAGCCAAACAATGTCACCGGTGGCTCCGGATCCCTTCCCGACTCCTTGAGCGCCACAGCTAATTCGGTCGCCTGTCATGGGCTACAGCCTCTCCTACACACGATTATTTTCCTCGTCGAGATGGCCGTAGCTACTCGCCTTGCCGCCAAGTTTAACACCTATTATGCCGAAAAGCCAGGTAGGTTTTGTGTCGGGCTTCCCGCCGGATGCCGGTGTTGCGATGTGTGACGTGGCTGACTGGGGCTTGCGATATAGTTCTTACGACTATGGTCACCAACGCGGTAAGTTGGGATCCTTGACGTATACCGAGGTATAATGCACTACTTGTGGGATTGATTGTTGACGGATATAGGTGCTTGGTGGGGTGGCCGATACGGTTGCGCAGCTTATCACGGCGTTCAGACATCGATCACAGCAACAAATGATGGAGAACAACGACTTTATTTCGATAGAGATTGAAGATTTGGATAAGCAAAGGCCGCCTGTTGTTGGGGAGTTGGGATATACCAAAACTGCGCCGCCACCATTCGACTTTGAGCGTCTGACTCGGTTTATGGCCTATGGTTTCTTCATGGCTCCCATACAATTCCAGTGGTTTGGCTTTTTGTCCCGGGCATTTCCTCTCACCAAGGCGAACCCGACCACTCCGGTATTCAAGCGTGTCGCTTTTGATCAATTTATCTTTGCACCATTCGGTAGGTGTTGCTTGTCCATTTTTGGATTCCGTATTGACACTGACATGCTCGTGGGGTATAGGTCTCGCCTGCTTCTTTTCGTACATGACAATCGCTGAGGGTGGCGGTAAGAGAGCTTTGGCACAGAAGTTCCGCGATGTATACCTGCCGACTCTCAAAGCCAACTTTGTGCTGTGGCCGGCGGTGCAGATTCTCAACTTCCGGGTCATTCCTATCCAATTCCAGATTGTATGCATGCATAGCTACACATGAGCTTTAGATTACCATGCTGACTATACATAGCCATTTGTCTCATGCATTGGTATCGCGTGGACTGCGTACCTCTCGCTCACTAACTCCTCCGAGGAGTCTTAAAAACAGTCTGCACACACAACGACATTTGACGATCACGACCCGCTCCTGATTATATACTCCTTTCGGTTTGGATTCATTCGTTTAGGCGTTCCGGTTGGTTCAGTGGTTTTCATGTCCAGGGGATATAAATTTCCAGGGGGAAATAACAGGTTGCATTTCAAAAGGTCCATTCTGTTGCATGGATTCAATTCGCGTACCATTTTTCTAGCACTTCATTATGTGTCAACATATTTGCTGGATTGCTATTGGTAATTTTGCAGACGATTCGTGGTCTTGTTTGGTTGCAATGGCAGTGTTCGGCATAACGAAAACATCCCACCACTGTAGCGGTTATGTACAATTCCAGTCTGGCCAATCGAATACTCTGAGACGGCGATCTCCCCAGAATTCCCCGACTCCGAGGTTATCGAGGACCCCAGGACGTCCGGCACTTTCCGCAATAAACGGAAGGTGTGACATCAGTCCCGCATCAGCCCGATCTTAGTCCCCGAAGTCATTGAGGAACCTTGGTCGGAGGTACCGATGGCACCAGAAGTACTTCTCTTTTGCGCCAAAATAACGTAGCCAGCAAAAGTACTAAATATGGAGGAGTACAGGGCTGGAAAGTACCGATTGCAACATCAGCTGGATGCGGGCATGTTGCTCTCACCGGGCCCCACCATGAGTGCTCTGCCCCTCCAATCTTTACTTGTCGCGACTCACCGTGGCCCTGATTGAGTTCCTTTATTACTATTGCTACTTTCCCTCCTGGCTTTGCTTTCTCGCATATTCCGTCCCCTGAGGTATGTACTCACCCACTCCTCAATTTTTCCCATCTAACTCTCACCCATCAGACTACCATACACAATGTCTCTCTCCAACAAGCTTAACATCACCGATGTCGACCTCAAGGACAAGCGTGTCTTGATCCGGGTATGTGATGCTTTCTCCAAAAAAGGCTCTATAACTTTTAAGGGGACCCAATTGCTAACAACATCTTCGATTACAGGTTGACTTCAACGTTCCCCTCGACGGCGACTTCAAGGTCACCAACCCCCAGCGCATCGTCGGTGCCCTGCCCACCATCAAATATGCTATCGAGCATGGTGCCAAGGCCGTTATCCTGATGTCCCACCTGGGTCGCCCTGATGGCAAGCCCAACTCAAAGTACAGCTTGAAGCCCGTTGTCCCCGTTCTCGAGGAAAAGCTTGGAAAGAGCGTTATCTTCACCGAGGACTGCGTTGGCGCCCAAGTTGAGGAGACTGTTAACAAGGCTTCCGCTGGTCAGGTTATCCTGCTTGAGAACCTGCGTTTCCACGCCGAGGAGGAGGGTAGCTCCAAGGATGCTGATGGCAAGAAGGTCAAGGCCGACGCCGCCAAGGTTGCTGAGTTCCGCAAGGGCCTGACTGCTCTTGGTGACATCTACATTAACGACGCCTTCGGTACCGCTCACCGTGGCCACAGCTCCATGGTCGGTGTCGAGCTCCCCCAGAAGGCCGCCGGTTTCCTCGTGAAGAAGGAGCTGGAGTACTTCGCCAAGGCTCTTGAGAACCCTGCCCGTCCCTTCCTCGCCATTCTGGGTGGTGCCAAGGTCTCCGACAAGATCCAGCTGATCGACAACCTGCTCCCCAAGGTTAACAGTCTGATTATCACCGGTGCCATGGCCTTCACCTTCAAGAAGACCCTTGAGAACGTTAAAATTGGTAACTCTCTGTTCGATGAGGCTGGCAGCAAGATCGTCGGCGACATCGTCGAGAAGGCCAAGAAGTACAACGTTGAAATCGTCCTTCCCGTCGACTACGTCACCGCCGACAAGTTTTCCGCTGATGCTACCGTTGGCGCTGCTACTGATGCCGAGGGTATCCCCGACGGCCTCATGGGTCTGGATGTCGGTCCCGAGTCCGTTAAGCTGTACCAGAAGACCATTAAAGAGGCCAAGACTATCCTTTGGAACGGTCCCCCCGGTGTCTTCGAGCTGAAGCCTTTCGCCAACGCCACAGAGAAGACTCTCGATGCGGCTGTTGCGGCTGCCCAGTCTGGCTCTATTGTTATCATTGGTGGCGGTGACACTGCTACCGTTGCTGCCAAATACAAGGTCGAGGACAAGCTGTCGCACGTTTCCACTGGTGGTGGTGCTTCGCTTGAGCTGCTCGAGGGCAAGGACCTGCCTGGTGTTGCTGCTCTGTCCAGTAAGTCTTAAATTTGCTCAGCATAGGAGCTTTATATCTTTTTTTTTCACGAATCTGTAATGTACACAGCCGATACATTCCTCAAAATGAATGTCCAAGTTTCAAAATACCTCTTTTTGTATAGAAGCTGAGTTGCTGGGTCGTAGGTACGAGACCGAGGCTTTGAATCTTAAGGGGACCTTAGAGGTGTCAGTAGCTATACATATATAATAACCATAGGACTACGAGCATTGCCCTAAGAACTGAATAGGAGTTAGGCATGGTGAATAAATGCGACGGTGACACGATGGCATAGCGTAGGCCTACATAGATCAGGTTTAGGGAAAGTCCCTTGCATTGCTCAAGCGAGTAGATAACCTGGAATTGAAGTCCTGCCCCTCACCACTCCATTGAGACTCGCCCAAAAGCAACTTGAAAAGTCGTAGTTTCCCATCATAAATGATAGCAGCCGCAGTATTCGCTTTTCTCACGCAATATTTCCAAAGCGATTCGCCAGCCAAGTTACATGGACCGGGCTCTCTTATCTCATCGATCCCAAAGAAGAAAGTAGATTGAAGGGGTATAGTGTATGATAGTAGTGTATGGTATGCGTATGCGCTTGGTAGAGGTCTCGAACGGAGTCAACAGAATTCCCATCCCATCTATTGCTTTTCCCGCAACTTCAGCCAGAGCGCGGCTCCGGGTTTCAGCCTGGCATATGCGTAACCGTCGTTTCTCTTTTGATATTCGTTGTTTATCTTAAGACGAGGCTTCGACCTTCTTCAGTTCTTCCCTGTAGATTCGGAAGAAGATTAGTGGCTGTCTTGATTCCAAATGCAAAGTAGTAAGACAGGGTTAGGCGGGGGTGGAACATGGGGCGAGTGGAATGGGAGTGTGGGTAGCACCCCTCTCCTCTTCAACAGGAAAGATATAAAAGCTTGGAATTTTCTGTCCAGCGCAATGATTGTACTCACTTCAGCTGCTTCGAGAAATCCTCTGCGGCATCGTCATCGTCCCAGCTCTCCTCCCAGAGGTGCTCATTGCCTTCGTTGGTAGCTGACTGCTCAGCTTCTTCCTGGCTCCAATCTAGATAGAGACTTGTTAGCGCGTAGTGTTCGAGACGAGGTTTGGTGGCTAATTGCGTTGGATGGTGGGGAGGGATCTACCTTCAACGGGGAAATCCTCAAATTCGTCATCCTCCTCCAGCACCTGGGGCTTCTGTTGTTGCTGGGGCTGTTCGGAGGCGGTCGCCTTGCCTTGGGGTGTGGAATTCGACATTTTAGTTAGAAGAGAATTTCCTTGTGCAGTTGGAATATCTCTGTTTGGAAAGGTGGAGGTGATGGGAACAGCGATGGGGTTTGGTGTGGTCAAGAGCTTGGTGAGGTCGGAGCTGGAGGTCAGTGACCGTTGACTTAGTCACCAGATCGGCGATCGCAGGTTACACTGATGTATGAAACCATCAAATAGGAACAACAATAACAATAACAATGGGAAAACTAATTACCAAGGGCCATAGGGAATAAAATATTCCATCATTATCCATAATTTATCAACGACCTTTACCCCATAATTTGGCTCGCTTAGCAAGCTACTATTACATATAATTACGCAGTAATTCGGGTTCGCCGGCAAGTCAGCAAGTCAACCCCATGGAAAAGGATCTCTAAGCCACCTTCACTACTTTCCCCTCCTTGTTCCTGTCTTACTTCTCCTTTGTGATCTTACTCAATTTTTCGCCTTTTCCTATCTCTACAGTATATCTCTTCTCAGGTTGTTCTCGGAAACCCGGCATATCACATGGAGTCCCGCTGAGATTCTTCCCGATCCGTCGCTTTGAATTCGGCTCCGGCCATGAACGTGATCTCGGCTTGATATATCGACCTATTCTTACCTTTGATCCCATATTATTTATTTCTTCATATTTGTTGCCCAGCATGATGCGTGTTGGGTCCTGGCTGTATGGCAAAAAGCCGGCCAATGCATCTCAGTTGATAGATTCTTCGGCTGAATTAAGAGACTGTACGTTCTTCAGGAATTTGTTCCCGGGACCGTTTTGTCCAACAGAAATGAGGCTCTTGCTGACCGTGGAATTTCGCGAGCGGGGAAGTGGATGAGGCGATGAAAGGTTTGTATTATCTCCGCCGCATGGACCACCTATGATAACTAAATCGGACTAACAAACTACAAAGCGGCAACCTTTATCCTGAACGACGACGTCGATACTGCTGAGAATGGCCTCGCTAAGGGAGACTCAACTTTTCACCAGGTGGGTTGGACCGTTTGCCCAATTCTGGGAAGTTCAGCTGCGGCTGATGACGTAGTGGTGAATCGGGCTGTGTTGCTGACCTTGGTGGCTACAACTAGTTGGGAAAAGGCATGGTGGCCTTTGTTCGCGCAACTTTAGGGTTTGAACAGGACATTATGAGACAAGGTCCGCAAAAGTCTTCCAGTTCCATTGGTCACAAGACTGACCCTTTCTCCAGCATCCGAGCGGTTAAGCGAAGCCGAAACAAGTGCCGCGAGCGAACAGTACCGCGCCCAGCAGAATGCTGATGCGCCGAATGCCTTTCATTCGGAAATTTACACCCCCGGTACCGAGTATGTTCTGTGCCAGGCCATTGCGCAGCTCTTGAGCGCCGTGGTTGGGGTGTTGAATGAGAGTTTGACGGAGAGTGTCAAGGCGTTCTACCGGTTGCGCAAGGCGTACATTGCATTGGATACGATCTTGAAAATGGAAGAGAAGTTTATGGAAGCCCACAGGCTAAAGCAGGGCATCTCTACACGACCTAGTGACCTTTCCAAATCGAGTGCCAGTTCCGATGAGAAACTAGCGGAGAAGTCCAGCATGGACTCGTCGATCAAAGGGCCTTCGACTGTCAATGGACTGCCCACTTTGGATACGGATCTCGCGAGAAAAGTATCTGGATTGTCAATTGCCCAAGAAAACAGCTCTGAGCCGGTCTCGCGCACCTCCACACCTGGCGGCTCAAATATCACCCATGACCCCGACTCGGACATTTTCAAAAATGAAATCGACATCTTCATTCACTCGGGTGCCAATTTCTGCTTTGGAATTCTTCTCATCCTCATCTCGATGATCCCGCCATCTTTCAGCAAACTCCTTTCCATCATTGGGTTCCACGGAGACAAGCAGCGGGGTCTGAGAATGGTTTGGCAAGCTAGTAAATTCCACAACTTGATCGGAGCCTTTGCTGCTTTGGCCGTTCTGGGTTACTACAATGGGTTTGTGCGGTACTGTGACATCATGCCAGATCCGACTCCGGGCGAGGATGATGTCGAAGGCTACCCGGCAGAGAGACTTGTGACACTGTTAGCGGAGATGCGCAACCGATTCCCGGATAGCCGGCTTTGGTTGCTGGAGGAATCGCGTATGGAGGGGGCGAATAAGAACTTAGATGGTGCAATGGAGCTTCTTGCAAACAGCAAAAAGAGTCCTCTGAAACAGGTTGAGGCTCTTTGTGTGTTCGAGAAGAGTTTAAATGCCTTGTTCCTGCACGATTACAGCGCATGTACGAGTGCATTTATCGAGGTGATTAGCGCTCAGGAATCCTGCACTGTATGCTCCCATATACTGACTTTGCCTCCTTTTTCCAGTGCTCCGACCTCAACTCCTGGTCCCGATCATTGTATTACTACATTGCTGGATCATGCCAAGTCCTTCTCTACCGCCAATGCCGCAAGACTGATCCCAAAAAAGCCGAGGAACACGCCCAAAATGCGATCAAATATATTCGCGAAGCGCCATCGTATGCAGGCAAGAAGAAATTCATGGCCCGCCAGCTACCATTCGACGTTTTTGTTTCGCGCAAGGTCGCCAAGTGGGAGGCCCGGGCGAAGGAATGGGGTGTTTCCCTGGTCGATGCTATTGGAGTGGATCCCGTCGAGGAGATGATTTTCTTCTGGAACGGACATAGCCGCATGACTGACAGTCAGCTTGAGGAATCACTGGAGCGACTTGCATGGTGCGAGAGCGAGGAAAACCCGACCTGGTCCCGTGAAGGAGCTGAGGGACAGGCGATCTTGGATCTTCTGCGCGCTGCAGTATACCGGTCTCTGTGCAAGACTGAGGAGGCTAAGGAGATGCTCAAGACGAAGGTCCTAAACCATGACAAGGCGCTGTTCAAGAGTCATTTGAATGATAATTGGGTTCTTCCGGCCGCTCATTACGAGATGGCGGCCAATCTGTGGAAGGAGCGTCCCACTTACCGAGCCTTGCATGGGTCCTCAGGCATTGCCCAGACATCGCAGAATGCCGATAAACCTGATCGGTCATTCACTGAATCAGGAAGCCCCGGTACCTCTGAGGTCACCAAGGCCGAGAAAAAGCTGGTCCATGACTGCAAACATCATCTGGAAACTGCAGCTAAGTGGGAAAGCTATGAGATGGAGGCCCGCGTTGGCCTAAAAGTAACTGCCGGTAAAGAGGCCGTGCAAAAGTGGGAGGCTATGCATGCATCTTGATCATGATCCCGGTCTCCTTGAACTGTTCATATCATCTGAGAGTCATGTACAGTAAGCAGCTTTACTTAGATTTCTTTTCTTTTTGTTATATAGATTTGATTTAGACAATGGGTGATGACATCATGTGAGTCCGGGGCAGTTTGATCGTAGCTTGCGCTTTCATACTGTAGCTTCCTTGCTCCGTCTATCCAGTCAGTAGACAACGTCCTGCTAACCCCACACGGTTGACACAATGCTTCGCCCTCTACTTGAGCCCGATTGGCGGGAAAAGATCCATCCTAAGTATTGTGTCCACTCAGGCCCCTCTTTGTCCGGCAGTTGTCAATCGCCAACCGAAAACTCTTCCAGGAACCCTAGGCCCTGTGCCATGGCTCTCAAGCCCCGAGTGTGCACATGATCAATCAAAGCCTCACATATCGACTCAATGCTCGGCGCATTGACTCGAAGACCGAGGCCGAAATCGGGGCCAGACACTGAAGCCCCACATATCCCAAGCTCCACGTTTCCCGGATAAAGCGGCTTCTCCGTCTCGGACATCCGATAGCAGAAGCTTAGGTTAAAGACTCCAAATCCGCCACTCCGAAGCAAAGCAAAAGTAATATATCCTTGGGAATCCTTCATGAGTTCCCCTAGCCTTTTTGTGAGAAATATGACGTGAAGAGGGCCCACAGTTCTTCTTGTATCCAATTCCCGTGTTGGGGCAATATCTTTTCCCCTTATCCAGAATCCTACTCTGCTTGAAAAAAAAAAAAAAAAAACTTCGCAGATCTTACTTTCTTGCTTTTTTACCCTTGAAATAGCCTGCGACTGCCATAGTCGTGCATCAACGCTATGGCCAACACAACAGAACACGACTACGATTACCACACGAGTAGCGACGATATCGAGTCACATGAACAAGTTGGTGGCGCCGATAACGCAGAGCCAATCGCGCCACTAGCGAAACAAAGTACCGCAGCATCAGGAATATCGGTCTTTGAAGAACGTGCGCAATCGATAGTATCACGAATCCGCAGTCGAGACCCAGGACAAGTCGCAAAATTCACGCATCCCCTCTCGCATACGAAAACAAGCCCCGATGTCATTGTCGATTTCGATGGTCCCGATGACCCGTACCGGCCATTGAACTGGGGTGTTAGGAAGAAGTGCGTGACAACGGTTCTATACGGATTGACAACAATGGGCACGACTTGGGCGAGTTCGATCTTTTCAACGGGCACGGATCAGATTTCCGCCGAGTTTGGGATTTCCACCGAGGTTGCGACCCTAGGAACGTCGCTGTTGCTGTTCGGCTTAGGGCTGGGTCCACTGGTTTGGGCTCCGCTGTCCGAGGTTTATGGGCGCAAGCCAGCTGTGCTGGCTCCGTACTTCATTGCGGCGATTATGTCGTTTGGAACTGCTGTTGCGAAGGACACGCAAACGATCATGTTGACCCGGTTCTTTGCGGGCTTCTTTGGTTCCGCGCCTGTCACCAATACTGGTGGTGTTCTGGGTGATATCTGGAGCCCAGAGGACCGTGGTGCTGCCATTGTGGGCTATGCGATGGCAGTGGTGGGTGGTCCTGTTCTCGGCCCCATTGCTGGTGGTGCGATTTGCCAGAGCTATCTGGGTTGGCGATGGACCCAATACCTCACCGGTATTATGATGATGTTCTTCCTTGTAATGGACCTGCTTTTCGTCGATGAGAGCTACCCGCCTGTATTACTAGTAAACAAGGCGCGCCGCCTTCGTTTCCAAACCGGCAACTGGGCCCTCCATGCTCGTCACGAGGAATGGGATGTTACATACAAAGAGCTGGGAAATAAGTATTTGATCCGCCCATTCGCCCTCCTCGCAACACCCATCTGCTTCCTTGTCGCCCTCTACGCCTCCTTCGTCTACGGTATCCTATACCTCAGTCTTGCAGCCTTTCCAATCGTGTTCCAAGAGATCCGCGGCTGGAACCAAGTCGTTGGTGCCCTCCCGTTCCTCGGCTACCTAGTCGGTATCCTCATGGGTGCTGGTGTTAACCTGGCCAACCAAAAATTCTACATCAAACGCCTCAAAGCAAACAACAACCGCGCCGTTCCCGAGGCGCGCCTCCCACCAATGATGCTCGGCTCGGTCTTCTTCGCCGCCGGCATGTTCGTCTTTGGCTGGACGAGCCCGAAGCATATCCATTGGATCGCCCCGGTCATCGGCGCCGTAATGATGGGCTTCGGATTCTTCACTATCTTCCAGGCTGCGATTAACTACCTGGTCGACACGTTCCAGAAAACGGCCGCCAGTGCGATCGCCGCGAATACGTTCCTGCGCTCCATCTTCGCTGGTGCGTTTCCGCTGTTCACTACTGCCATGTTCCATAACCTTGGTGTTCCGTGGGCTGCCAGTGTCCTGGGTTTTATTGCCCTTGCGCTTATACCTATTCCGTATCTGTTCTACACATACGGAAAAAGGATTAGAGCGCGCGGAAAGTGGTCCGCCGCCTCTGTTTAGATCCGGCATTTGTTCATATGGTTCATATGGTTTCTTTCCCTCCGTTGTCTGGAGGGATGGATGTTGATATTTTCTTGGATTCGTTCTCATAGATGGAACTGCGTTGCATTGCATATCGCTGATAGATACCCCCTTTACATCACTGTGTTCATGTGACTGATTTTTGGTTGACCAATTAATGACTATCGCATAATCAAAAAGTACAATTTACTACATTAAGACCAACTACTACGTTGAATAACTTGATTCAGAAGTTGATAAGTCTGTTTATAAGATAAAAGAATTCTGGAGCTAGTATTAGGGCCAAATATCGAAGGAAGATACCAACCTAGGCAGCACAAGATGAAGAAAGATTTTGGTGGACACCAGTTTCCATTATACTATGGTATGATATGGTAAATAGGAGAGGTAGACACGATACATCAGAGAGAGGAGACATGTAAAAGACAGAAACAAAGAAGCCAGAGACAGATAAGGAAATAAAGAGAGGCTGATATGAGATCCGTTTAAGCTTGAATCCATACCTCGTGAAAAATGCAAGAACATAAGAAATGTATCGGGTCCTGTCTTCAAGTTCGAGGACGAGAAGCACCGAAAGATCATGAAAGTCAATGAGATAGCAAATGATAGACTCCTATTGCGCCGAATCCCGTCCATGAAATGTTTTGCTTTTTTCCTGGTTGTTGATTTTGACTTTTGACGTCGGTGTTTTCTTTTGTTTTGTTTTTTGCTTTTTGCTTTTTTGCTTTTTTTTCTTTTCTTTTTTTTCCCTTCTTCATTCATCAGATCGCTTCTCCATATCAAGCACGACTAGACACGATGTTGCTGCTGTTGCTGTTGTTTCGACGAGTCAACTTCCTAGCGAGAGTCATAGCCTTTTCCCAAGTCTTCTTCTTCTCAACACGAGTCCGCACAGACGGGTCAGTAGACGCAGCACCAGTAGCATACTCGACCGGGAAGTCATCCTGGTGCTTAGCATTATGCAGCGCCAGGACAGCCATCTGACCCAAGAAAGAGGGGTGCTCAAGCAGATCCTCAAGTCGGACCTTAAGACCCTCTTGCTCAAGTAACCAAGTCAGCTGAGCCATGTTGAAGATATCACCGCCCAGATCAAAGAATGAAGAATCAAGCTGGAAGGCTGTCTGGTTTGCCGGCTTGTCATCTGTATCCGGGTCGACGGTGGTAGTTGAGGCGCGAGGAGGAAGGACCTGGTGCCATGAGCGGGAAAGAATGTCCGAGTGGACGAGGAGCTCGGCAATAGAACGCGACTTGAGATGTGCGCTGAGGAAGTGCTCGTCTGATGTACGGGGAAGGTCATCGATGACTTGAGGTGGTAGGGAGCGCAGCATGTTGGGCGAAGGAAGGGCAGTTGATGGGTTCGCGATGAGAGACTGCGCAGTCTCACATACCATGTCAAGAACCCTTTCTGCAAAGTCAGGGAGAATAGGGCCCTTCTCGGAGTAGCCGAGAGTGACATTAAGGTTGCGGTCATCTGCTGGACGAGAAACCATTGTCAAGTCCGCGAAGTTGTCATTGACGCCTGCACCGCCCATGCGGTATTTGTTGTTGTCGAGCTCAAGTTCGCCTTCGTAGTCAACATTTTGATGGAACACAGATGTAGTGAAGTAAGTCCAGGATGGCCAGTCTGTGCAATGTTTGATAATCTCCCGGAAGCCGAGGGACTCGTAGGGCATGTTTGAGACCTGCTGATCTTGGAGGTATCGGAAGAGTTCAAGGCCGGTCCACTTTTCATTGAAATTGACACGGACGGGGATAACGTTGACGCATGGCCCAACGGTTGCCTCGATACCAGGAACAGTTGCGTTGCGGCCGCTGATAGTGAGACCGAAAACGACATCTGATTGAGAAGACAGTTTGGCCAGAGTCAAGGCCCAAGCGGCTTGCATAACCGTGGCAACGGTAACATTTCCTAGGGCAGTCGGAGGAATCTCGATGGTCTTGCGAATTTCAGTGAAGGCTCCAATGTTTTGGAACATGGTTGTGCCCTTGCGGCGGACAACCTGTGTCATTTGGGAGCCCTTCAGGAGATTGGACCAGTGATTGTAGTGATCGGGACCGATAGTTCCAGGTAGCTGTCGCAGGTAGCTGGCATATGGAGTAACTGGGGGAAGAGGACTACCCTCATAGCCATGTTTAATGGCAGACATGATCTTCGATAGACAGACTCCATCGTATTGGGTGTGAGACAGACGGATCATGATCCGGTGTTGGTCGCTTCCCTTCTTCTTGACAACGTAGAATTGCACATATTGCTCACCCTCGCGTGGGCCATACTCTCTGTCACGCTGCTGCAGGGTCATCGTAAACTCGTCTAGGCCGCGATCGGTATCGTAGACGAAGATGCTTGGGCGAATCTTGCGCAGCACAACCTGGAAGAACTGATCATGGAAGCAGACGAAGACAGTGCGCAATATGTCAAATGCGTCGACGACCTTGAGACAACTTTCTCGAAGGCGGCGAAGATCCAAGGGACCGTTTCCTTCCAGGAAGAAGTAATTCAACATCCAGCGAGATTTGAAAAGTGTTGCAGTCAAGGACATTGCCTGGAAGTCAGTAACAGGGAGAACATCCGCGATGCCACCCTTGAAAACACCAATTTTAGGACAGATACCACGTTGCACTGAATCATCATCCACGGCCATGGTAGGGCGGAGCACAGAGATACTTTCGGATGATGGGGTCGTAGCAAGCGTGGCAGGCTTGCTATCCGGGAATGACTCGACCTCCTTCGTAGCAGACTGGAGGTCGGCATTGAGAATCTGCTGCGTCACGTTGGCAGCACGGACAGTGGTGAGCATGTCCTCGAAAACAGGGTTGTTGAACACGTCCGCAACAGTCAGAACCAATCCATCCTCACGAGCAGCACTGACCATCTTCATTGCAGTGATGCTGTCTCCTCCAAGCTTAAAGAAGCTGTCCTGGTGTCTCACCACATTTGGCGAGAGACCCAAGGCAGTGCTCCAAAGATTCCACAACCTCCTCTCTACATCAGCCGACATACCCTCCTCACTGCATCGCGAGGTTGCTGAACACACTCCCGAATCATCTGCGCCTTGAATCCCTTCCAGTGGGTAAGGCGAGTCGATTCCATCATCAGTGTGACCATAGCCTGAAAATCCGGAGGTCTGGATCTGTGGAACCATCAACTTGCCTTCCCGCAACATCTGACCAATAATTTCATGGACACGGTTATCAATAATCTTTTGGATGGCAACACCATCCAAGGAGTCCATCACAGGTTTGACCTTCTCATTGGAGGTTGACTGCGAGTAGTTCGACTCTGAAGCCAGCTCTTCTGCAACACAACCGGTGAAATTAGAAGAAGCGATAGTTGCTGTTGGTGATTCAATGAATCCAGTGAATATTCTGGCAATAGTATCCACTAAGGACTGAGCTTGCTCATCGGAGATGACATCGCTCCAGTACCTGAGCATAATGCCCTCGCTTCCGCGAGAAATATCCACGTTGACAGTGACAGCGTACTATTTGGGGTCAGAGATACAATGAGGGAGACAGCAACTGGGGATAATAACTTACCTCACTGGGGTCGTGGGCATGTTGTAAATCAAATGACAAGCCTTTGTCTTTGCTGCCACCAGCAACAGTGTGGTTCTGGATAGACAGGGTGGTGTTGAACAAAGACTGGCCCTGCCAGCCAAGTTCGTGCTGAATGCTAGCAAGTGAGCAGCTTTGATGAGGAATGCTGCTAATGTAGTCGGCGTTGACTCGCTTGGAGATGTCTTTCAGAGTCTGAGTGGGGGAGAACTGCACACGACAGCAAAGCATGTTGATGAAAATGCCGACCATGTCCTGAATTCCGTTGACTGGGGCGTCGCGTCCGGCAGACAGGTAGCCAAAGCACACATCATCGGATCCAGTGAATTGCTTCAATACAATGGCCCAGGCGGAAAGAGTCAAGTTTGCTAGGGTAACGGACGCCTGCTCGCAGAAGCCCAGCAACTCTGGGTATCGCTGGAAATTCATTAAGATGCCTTTCAGCTCACGGCTGTTTTGATATCCAGGATTAGAAACCAAGTGGCAAGGGTTGACACCGCTAAGGTACTGCTTCCAGTAATCAAGGGCTTGGCCTCGGCTTTGAGTTCTGATGAACTTGATGTACTCTCTGAAGCAGGGTCCGGGGCCTTCGGCCAGTCGGCGATCATAAGCCATGGTCAAGTCACGTAGTAAGACATCGACACCACCACCGTCAATAACGGCATGATTAATTTCGAGCTTTACAAAGACCCGTCCATTAGGCGTTTTGCACACAGTGAACTGATTGGAGATCTTGGCGGGGCGCATGGCGTTCAGATTGTGAAGGGAGATGGCGCTCAATTTCTCTTGAACTTGGGATTCAAGGCACTCCACACGAAGCACATGATCAGGGATACTCTTGAAAACAAGCTGGTCAAAGGATCCACCGCTGTAGTTGCTGTCGATGAACACGGTCCGAAGAACAGGATGGCGTTCGACCACCATCTGCCATGACCTGGCAAGTCGCTCGGCATCTACCTTATCAGCACGTTGATCTTTGATTTCAAAGATGGTGTGAAACATGTAGGCGCTGGAGTCACGAAGTTGGCTAAGCAACAAACCCTCCTGCATAGGGGAGCAAGGGTAAATGTCTTCAACTTCGTTCTTGTTGCGAATACCGAGCTTGCGGAAAGTGTTGGTGGTGAGAAGCTGCAAACCATGGTAGGTAATTGGTAGCAGAGGATAATCGCTGAGGGTAGGCTCGGGAGTGGCAGTCTTGAGCGTTAACATATCCTTTTCCAACGTCTGCTTGCATTGAAGGATCCAGCGGCGAATCTGTTTTTCATTTTGCATATTGCGGTTGTACGTGAATGCAATATTGAGGCGGTCTTTCACGACAATCGCAGACACCTCGAAGAGGGCAAAACGGACTGTCTCGGGTCCCATATCACCTGCAACGGCAAAGTCAGAGCCATCAAAGACGTTTCCTTGGTGCCGGAAGAGCGAATCTGCCCGTTCAAGCTGCTGCATCTTCCCAAGATAATTGAAGACAATTTCCAGTGGGACCTGGAAATCCTCCCCACCAGCCTGAAGAAGGCTCTTGGCAAAGTATGGCCGACCATTGTCTGCTATTTTCCGGCGAGTGTCCTTCACACGCTTGATCACATCAATAATACCTCCTATGCGGTTATTAATATGTGGCTATCCTTCATTTCTGACTGGAACATACCTTTTTGTTCCTCAACTAGGAGAGGTGACATTGTCGTAAACCATCCAACAGTTCGGGATAGGTCAATATTGGCATCCCAGGATTCACGGCCATGTCCTTCGTTATAGATAGTTGGCACCTTTCGGTCAGTGAATATGTGACCAAACGAGTGGATTATACAGGCGAGCAAGACATCAACAGTCTCGGTTGCCAAGACATCATGACAATCATCAAGGATAAAGTTGGTGGCCTCCTCAGTTAAACTGAAGGATTCCATTTTGATGTCACCATAAAAGTTAGTAGAGTCTTGCATACCCCAGTACGACAGATCAGTCGGTTCGGGGGTGAAAGGTAGTTCCAGGTCCATGTCTTGTGTCTTGGATCGCTCAAGTTGCATTGCGCACCAGCTTTGAAATGAGAGTGCTTTCTCATCTGAGAGGGAGCCTGAGATAATCAACTCTTCCAGGTCTGATAGAACAATGCGCCAGGATACCATGTCAACACAGAGATGATGAGCAACCAGGAAGAGCACCTGACCACCCGTGCGAAGGTTGAATAGGTCGGCGGCAAAGATAGGGCCGTTCATAGGATCCAGACAGGACTGGGTTTCAGCAATGTGGGGAACCATGGCACGGGTGTCACTGACAGAGTGCACACGGAATCGGAAAGATTGATTGACTTCCTGGATGGTTGTTAGCTCATTTCTCCGGGTCCGGGAGACAGTAGACATACCGCTGCGTCCTTTTGCTGCCATTTTCCATCAACGCCTTTGCTGAAGCGGGCGCGGAACATGGCGTGCTGACCAGTGACAGCTTTCACCGCTCGTCGCAAAACCTCTCCCTCTACTCTGCGCGATATGCGGACGGTCATGCTTTGATTGAAACGGGCTGCACCCTGGAATGATGTTGAGGACTGCATGTAGAGCTTCTGCACAGGAGAGAGACCAAAGCCCTCACCAGACTTCTCTTCGCGATGTGCAGTGATGGGAGCCTTAGATTTGGCAGCTTGTGCTAGTTCCTTAACTGATCTGCTTTGAAGGATATCATTCAAGGTGAGAACCAGGCCCTGTTTGCGTGCCCGTGAGATCACTGCCATTCCAGTGATGCTGTCGCCACCTACTCGACTTTGTTAATAATGTTACCTCTTTGAGTACGACCAATTCTTGTTTGAAGCTCACCTAGGCTAACGAAAGAACGGTCCACGTTGACCTTGGAAAGAGAGATATTCAAGACCTGTGAGAAAATCTCCTGAATGACCTTGAGCGAGCCATCCTGCTGTTGCTCCTGTGGTTTCTCTCTTGGGCCACGTTTCATAGAATCGTAGTCTTGCATGATACGCTCGTAGGAAGCCTCATCGATGTTTTCGAGCCAGGCTGTTATCTTTTTCCGGTCAAGCTTGCCAGAAACAAGCATTGGCAGCTTCTTAATCAAAGCCCAAGTTGCGGGTACCATGTAAATTGGAAGTTGGGCTTCAAGGCTTTTTTGGACCTCGACCAGGCCAGCCAGGCCATCCTTGTGAAAGGTATCCTCATCGATAAGCTCACATGCTTTGTCAGAGATAACCTTGTTGTCAGCAAAAATCTTGTTGATGGACATGACAGTAACAAGACGTTTCTGAAACAGGCCAGTCTTAGGCAAAATGACCACGGCATGACGAACTAGGGTGTTTGCTCCAATGCGGTGCTCAATCTCCCCAAGCTCCATGCGCTGGCCATTGACTTTGACTTGATGATCCTTGCGACTGACATACTCTACCGAACCATCAGGATTGTAGTAGCAAAGATCGCCAGTCTTGTAGATCCTTCGTGGAGATGGCAGATGAGACTTGAATTCCTTTGCCCAGCCTGGATTTTCGATGAAGCACTCGGCATTCTTCTCGGGGTTTTTCATGTACTCCCTGGCCAAGGACATTCCCTCCAGAACAAGTTCACCGACTGCACCCAAGGGGGCAAGTTTGTGGTGGTTTTCTGGATCCACAATCCATGTCAGAGTGCTCGGAATGCCGTAACCAATTCGAGACGGGTCACGGTGAGATGGCACATCATTGTCAATAGTCGCAAAAACACAAGTTTCGGTCGGTCCGTATCCGTTCATGAAGTTCACACAGTTGACCCATTTGTTAATGACATCCTGAGGAACCTGTTCACCTCCTACAACCATGTGTTTGATGGAGGGTACAGAAGATGGTTCAATTATACCTGCGATGGCAGGAGTCAAGAAAGTCCAGTTCACGTTCAAGCGCCTAATGGCACCAGACACATCGTTGACACGCTCATCTTCGTTGGGAACGCAGATACAGCCTCCAACCATCAGGATCGCAAGAGTTTCCATGATAGCAGCATCGAACGTCAAAGATGCGAATTGGAACACCCGAGAGGTTGAGGTCATGAACGTCACTGGTGTGAAGGCCATGATACTGCTCACACAATTTCGGTGCTCGACGATGATGCCCTTGGCACGACCTGTACTGCCAGAGGTAAACAGCGCATATGCCATGTTGGACGGAGTGACCGGCTGGCGGACCTTGGAAGAATTCAGGGATCCGTAGGCTATGAGTGTCTCTTTGCTGATCGGAATGACGGTTTTCACGACTCTGGTATACTTGTTTGTGTAGTTTGGAGTGCAAAGAATCATGTTCGCTCCAACATCTGCCAAGATCTCCTCGTGCCGCGAGGTAGGATGATGAGGGTCAAGGGGGACATAAGCACCACCAGCAATAAGAATACTGATGAGGGTGACCATTGCCCAGGCCGACTTATCGAGGCATACTGGTACCAAAATCTCCGGGCCAACTCCCCGAGACACCAGGTAGTTGGCGAAGGATGAAGCCATATCCCAAAACTCTCTGTAATTCAATTCGCCATCCCAAGCGCAAACAGCTGGTGCATCAGGTGTTTCGACAGATTTTTCACGTATAAATTCATGCACACATTTCTCGACAGTCAGTGGCACGTGCTTGTTCCAGTCCGCAATAGTGGCCTTGTCCTCTAGACTGGCAACTTCCAAGTCAGACACCTTCACAGTGCTGGCCTTGGGAGTGGACATCAGTTGCTTCAGGACATGACCAAACTGTTCGATCAAGCGCTTGGCCTTCCATCCACTAATGACAAGCTCATCGTGATGCGCAGTGAAAGTAATGCTGGTCTTGGAAATTCCGCATTCTAGCACAAGAGGGTGAGTGAAGAAGTCCTCGCTTGTCTCACGTTTCTCATCGATCCAGATACTGTCATTCAAGTCACCCTCAGCGGGCTGGATGACCAGCAAGTTCTGGAAGTTGCATGCAGAGGCAGCGTCAGAGCTAATTTGACGAATACGTTGCAAACCAGCATGGAGGTGAGGAATCATGTCCGTGGTAGACTGGTTGATCTTGTCCAAGTACTCGGAGACAAGCATCTCATTGACAACTTGGATGCGAGTTGGTACAGTGGTCAAAACGGGACCAGCGATGTCACCGACTCCAGGAAGGTCAATGTTACGACCGGAGAGGGTCTCTCCAAATGATACCTCAGGAGATGCTGTATGAGTTGCAATCACGATAGCCCAAGCTGCACGTAACAGAACGGGAATCGTATAGTCCATGCTCTTTGCCGGTCGGAAAACGTCCATCTTATGGTGTTGAGTGTTTCCAGCGCGGATGGCATCTGGGACCGAGTTCTTGTTATAGGGGAAAGGATTGCTCGAGATGCCTGCCAGGTAGGATTTCCAGAACGCATCACATTCGGACATGTCTTTCTGGTTGAGATAGCTAATGAAGAGCCCATAGGATGCTGCCGGTTCTTTATTCAGCGATGCCTTGTAATTCTCCTCGAATCTTCTGTAGATCAATGGAATACTCCAGCCATCGTACAGTGCGTGATGGACGGACCAAACGAAGTACCGAGTGGTAGATCCACGGGGCTGGACAATAGCGTAACCAGTCAGTGGACCGCCGTTGAATTTTGGCAACTCAATTGAGTCGCTCGGTAGCTCCCCAAAAGACTCAGCATGAACCCAAGAGATTGGGTCTTCTTTGAGAATAACCTGGGCAAAGTTCATGGCTTCTGTGTGAATAATGCGAGTTCTAAGGATATCAAGGTCGGCGACAGTTTGCTCCCAGGCAGCCTTGAAGCGATCAAGATCAGCGCCATCGGCAAGCTTGAAAGCTGGCTGCGCAACATATGCACCATGATGCTTGACAGACATGGTCAGGAGACCCTCCTGAACGGCACTGCAAGGATAAACATCGGTGACTGAATCCTTAGAGACGATGCAACCCTCGCTTATTTCGTCTAGCAGGCCCTCAAGGTCGACACCAGAAGGTAGGAGGGAGAAAGGGTCAAGATATTGCTCTTTCACAGCCGGCACTTCTGCAGAAGTGGAGCAAATCTTTGCCATTTCAGCCAAGACCGGTGTTTTGAAGATAATAGCAACGTTTAGAGAGATTCCCGCATCCTGGGCAGCTCCAACAAGGTTCATTGCCGAGAAGGAGTCACCACCAAGGGCAAAGAAGCTATCCTCGTTAGAAACGGATCCCTGTTCCAAGTCGAGAATCTGTTCCCACAGGGCTCGAAGCTGAGCTTCAATGCCGTTGTCTGTGGTCTCTTCCGTCTTGGCTCCAGAGGTAAAGGTGATGTAAGATTTCAGCGTCTCCTTCGAAAGAATTTGGACCATAGCACGTAGACGTCTGCGGTCAATCTTTCCAGAAGATGTGAAAGGAAGGTTTCTCAGAGGGAAGAATAGACGGGGCATCATGCTTTGAGGAAGATGATCGGGAAGAGTGCTTTTTAGTTTTTGCACAGCATCCATGTTGCTTACAGAGATTGGCAGAAGTAATGGATCGGCCCCAGGAATTGTAGGAGCAAATTGGTCGTTGGTGCCGCCCTGCTCCAAATCTCCGTCGTGTACGGTGAAGAACGCAGCAAGACCTTTAGCGACGGTCTTCTCCTGAGGGACGACAATGTCAACGGCCACTTGTGATCCCTGTGGCAGGCAACGGGTGCACTGATGCTCAATCTCCTCAAGTTCAATGCGTTGGCCGTTGAATTTGATTTGGGTATCCTTACGCGCGAGGAAAGCGAGAGTACCATCGCTGTTGTAGCGAACAAGATCACCAGTCCGGTACATACGATCACTGCGGCTGAATATACCATGAAGGCCAGTGTGGTGGCTCCAGGTAGGATCCTGAACTAATGCGGCCTTGGTCTTCTCTGGGTTTCCAAGGTATTCACGCGCAATATTGCTTCCTTCGAGAAGCATCTCACCAACGGCACCAACGGGGAGGAGGCGGTTGTAGTTGTTGGGATCAACGATCCACACTCTGCAGTTGGCAGCGAGACCAATGGATGTGGGGTCATCGTTGACACGATTTCCATCCCAGTCAATCTTGACACCGACAGTGGCAACAACAGTGGCTTCTGAGGGTCCGTAGGCGTTAATGACAAATCGATCATGCCAGCGGTCAATGTGGCTTGCAGGCATCTTTTCACCTCCTGTGATGATGGTTTTCAGGGTAGGCACAGTCTTGGGCTCAAGGGTATTGACAATAGCAGGGGGCGATGCCATATAATTAGCCTCCATGCGGCGAATTGCACCTCCGAGATTGTTCATGCGCTCATCTTCACTGGGGACGCAGACACAGCCACCAGTCATTAAAGTCATCATAATCTCCAAGATACTAACATCGAACGTGTAATTTGAGAACTGCAGTGCGCGCGTTTCGGAATTCATGTGCAGTGCATTCATCATCGCAATAGCAGTTGTGCTGAGCGCCATGTGCTCCACAACGGTCGCCTTTGGCTTTCCAGTTGTCCCAGAAGTAAAGATAGCATAGGCAGCATTGGCAGGAGTTGGACGAGCACCGGGCAAAGCCAAAGGCGATTCAGGAAGTTGGGAAATAGCGGTTTGAGACACGGCAAGGGCTTTCTTGCAAAGCTTGGACATCTTGATTTGCAAAGAAGCTGAGCAAAGGACCAAATTGGCACCAATCTCATCGATTAACAACTGAAGGCGTGAATCAGGGTGGGAGGGATCTATGGAGACAAAAGCTCCACCGGCTTTGAGCACGGCCAACTGCGCAACAACTGCCCAAGCTGACTTCTCAAAGCACAAAACGACAAATACTTCCGGCTTGATGCCGAGGCCAGTAAGATAGCGAGCTAGTCGGCTGGCAACAATTTCTAGCTGACCATAGGTGAAGTCCTTGTCCCATGAGCAGATTGCCTCCGCACGGGGGTGCAGAAGAGCTTGCTGCTGGATGAGTTCATCGGCGCACTTCTCAACGCGAGAGGGGGTAGTAGCATTCCAATCGCGAATTTGGTGGCAGGAGCGCTGGGACAGAAGATCAAGGTTTCCAATAGTTCGCTTGCGCGGGTCGGCAGAGATAATGTCGTTCAGGATTTGGTCAAAGGTGTCGATGACATGAGTGACTTGGACAGAGGTCAAAATCTCCGTGGAGTAGCTGAAGTGGATTTCGGCAACGGAGATAGAGACCTGGGCTGTAACTGCAACATCATAGGCTTTGGATGTCAGAGTATCCTTGGCCCTTCGCTGAGGCAGTGATTCAACATCGTGGTAGGTAAGAAGGGTGTTAAAAACGTTGGCATTATCCATGCCTAATTGGTGCTTCACAACGGCAAGGTCGGCAAAATTGTTCTTGCTCTTGTCAAAGTCTATCTTGGTCTTTTGCAGAGTGTCATTCACGTTGAGATCATTCGTCAACATGAGACGGGCAATGGCGACAGACGATGGGTCGTCAGTCTGCGAGGCCCAATATCCAAAACAGACATCGTCGTTACCGGTGTAGCATCGCAAGACAAGGCCCCATGCAATCTGGAACAAAATCTCAACAGAAACTCCAGCCATTCTGCCAAACGCATGCAGCTGGTTTGTCTGCTTGTTGAGAGTACGAATGGAGCGACCCTTCTTGCCCGTTTCTTGGGAAATCGCTGGGAAATTGCAAGGCTCAATGTCGGCCAGGTACTCCCTCCAAAAGTCGACATTTGTGTTAGAGAAGGAGTTGCGGGGGACTCTGTTCCCAGAATTGGCTCCAATCCAATGCTTGACATCAAAGGAGCCAAGAACAGTGGTAGACAGATTCAAGATCTCAGCGTTCAGGCTCTGGTAGTTAGTCTTACCGAAGGAGGTCAGGGGGATGGAAGAAATCGGGATATAAAGACTCGGGACCTTGTTTGCGGATACCTTCGTGCACAAGTATGTGTGTAATGCGGAGATGGCTGCTTTTAACTCTGGCGCTGAGCTTTGGATGACCTTCTCACTAAAGCTGGCAGTAGAGACTTCTGGGGCACACAGGAAAGCGACAATGCGGTCTTCACCTCCAAAAGACATTGTGTTGACCACAGCGCGGCGCTTTGAGGCAAAGAAGACATCGATGCATTGTTCCACATCGAGAGAATTGGAGCACGGCACAAAGAAACGATCGATATTCTTCTTGCCAACAAATACCAAAGTACCTTCGGAGTTGAAGCGAACGAGGTCTCCTGTTTTGAAAAACTTGGCAGGTTGTGATGGTGCAAGATCGGACCACCTCTCAAGACTGGAGAGCCAGGATGGGCTTTCGAAAAAATCGGCGGTTTCCTCTTGGCCCAGGTAGCGAGCGGCAAGAGCAGGTCCTTCAATGACTAACTCACCAACAGCACCAATTGGAACAAGGATATTGTGATTGGAAGGGTCAACAACCCAAGGTGCATTGGAAATAGTCTTTCCAATCATGGTTGGCGCCTTTTGTGGAGATATCACATTGTGGAAGCAACAGGATGAGCATTCAACAGTTCCAAAGAAGTGGTGGAGACTAAGATCCTGGGCTTCCCAATTTTGCAGCTGTTTTTCAGTCGCGGGCTCACCAAATAGCGCAACTGTTTTCAGACCAGGGACATCTTTCGGACTCATGAAGCCGGCAACGCTGGGAGTGATGCAAGTGGTGTTGACATGGAGAGTGTTGATTGAAGCTGCAATATTAGGCGGATTGACATCAGCAGCGATGCATAAGCAGCCACCATGGATGAAAACACCAATTGCTTCAATAATGAAGAGATCGCTCGTGTGGGATGCGAATTGCAACACTCGTGATATGTCCGTTAGATTGAGAGACGAAGCAAAAGCCTTCGCCCTGGTCATGATGGACGAATGGTGAAGCACAACACCTCGTGCAGTCTGCGAGTTCCCAGCGGAGAAAGCAACAAAGGCAGCGTCACTTGGGCATGCAGCAGACAATAGGGGCTCATCATTGAGATATTCCAGCAGAGACTCTGTCACAGGGATGACGTAGGGAATTGTTTCCTCTAGGACCTGGGCCTTCTCAGGGGATGCGAGTGCAACTTGCACAGCATTCCCTACTACCCATGTCTCAATGAGACCCATGGTCTTCGCTGAGTCAACAGGAATACATCCACCTCCGGCCTTCATGATGGCAAGCACAGAAACGATGTTCCAAACAGACTTGTCAAATGAGGTTGGGATCAAACTTCCCGGGCCAACACCAAAAGTGACTAGGTAGCTGGCCAGGCGAGACGAATATTGGTCCAACTTGGAGTAAGTGAGATTTCCATCCCAGGATGTGACTGCTAGCGCCTCTGGCTTCTTGGAAGCCATGTCCTGAATAACATGGTGAGCACACTTCTCAATGACCTGGGGGATCTTGCTGTTCCAGGAGAGGATATCAGCCTTGTTGTTCTCGCTCACAACATCAAGGGAGCGAAGCGGGCTGTCGGTCTGGGTTATAATAATCTCGAGGCATTGCATATAGGTGTTGGCCACATTGAGAGCCTGTGCGTCCGAAAGGCTGGTGGTCCAGTAGTTGATATCGATTCTGGCCTTGGTATCCATCGCTTCAATATTTATGAAGACGGGAAACTCAGCAGGATCATGAATCGATCCGACCTCGACACAGTCAATATCACTGCTCACGGCATCCTTCGCGCCAGGGAGACGGCGGTACGATACACCTGAGTTGAACAGGTTCGCATCGGACAGCTTGAGGGCATGTTGAATGTCAATCAGGGAAGTGTGTCGGAACGGAAGGCTCTCCATGTAATCATCCTGAATCTGCTGCAGGACATCGCCGAGCACCGAGTCACACGACATCTTCATCCGGCAAACCATAAGATTAATGACGGGACCAACGACGGACTGCACACCATCGGCAGCGACGTCCCGCAAAGAAGCCATGTAGCTGAAGCTGACATCATCAGAGCCACAGAACAGGCGCAAAGTAAGGCCCCATGCCGCATTGAAGACATTGGATAGGGTAATCCCCTTCTTTTCACACACACTTTGCAGCTGAGCCAAGGAACCGAAGTTCACAGGCATCGAGCGAAGTTTCTTGTCCTGAGGTGTCTGGCCATCAGTAAGAATTGGGAAAACACATGGCTTTGCATCTGAAAGGTAGGATCGCCAGTATTCAATGCTAGCCTTCTGCGGCGCATTCTGTAGGAAACCAATGTAGTTCTTAAAAAAGGGGACGAGGGCTCTCCTCAAGTCTGCCAACATAGGCGAGCTGCAAATCGCGGAGGATGATAGAGATGGAGTTACCATCCATGGCCGCATGGCTCAGTTCAATACGACAGAAAATTCGGCTTGTGGATGTCTGGCAGATGCTGAAGCGGTACGCCGGAGTGAGCTCATTGTAATCCTTGGGGTCCTGGGAATCGAAAGCGGCCAAGACATCGCTGTCCTCGGCGGACTGCAGTAAAACAGGTGTGGAATCATACTCCTTCAGAACAACCTGACAAAAAGGATCACAAGGAGTGAGATTCTCGACAAAGATGGTGCGAAACATTGCATGGTGAGATACAACCTGCTTCCACGCTTCAATGAGGCGATCAACATTTGGTGCGGTGGATCCTGTAGCCTGGATCTCAAATGTGTCGTGAACAGCATAGTACGAGCTATCTCGAGTACGACCAAGCAAAATGCCTTGCTGTATACGAGAGCAGGGGTAAATGTCTTCAATCATATCAGGCGACTCAATACCAAGGGCAGGTAATCTTTGTGTGAGCATCTTCTCAAGGCTGCCGTAATTCAAGGAGAGCATGGGGAAAGAGCTCAAAGTCAATCGAGAAGACATTGTCGAGAGTTGCTCACAAAGCGTAATAAGCTGCTTCTGACATTGCGAGACCCAAGAATGGATACGATCTTGATGCTGCATAAACTTGTTGAAAGAGAATGTAAAGCGAATCTTGCCAGAAACGACCATGGCAGAAATCTCGAACAAACCGAAGCGAGGAGTATCACGTCCGAAGTCGGCAGCATCATTACCCTGACCTGCTTCACCAGCCATTTGGTCAACCAGCTGAAAGAGACCATCTTCGCGCTGCAAGTCACGGTGTTGACCAACATAGTTGAAAGAAATCTCGAACGGGTGCGGGTAATCATCGCTGTGGGGTCCTGCAGCTTTCATGACACGGCTTGCGAAGTTGGCCCTCCCATTGTCAGAGACTTGACGGCGTAAATCTTTGACCTTTATAAGAGTTTCGATGGCATCGTCTGACTTGTACCCATCCACAAAGATGGGCTGAAGAATGGTGAACCACCCTACCGTGTGCGAGATATCAATTGAAGGATCCCAGACCTCGCGACCGTGCCCTTCGTTGTAAATCACTGGCAAGGAGCGATCTTGGAATGACTGGCCAAATGAGTGCAGCATTGATGCAAGGAACAGGTCAATAGGCTCGGTGTCCAACGCCTTATGGCACTCGAGGAGAATGGAATTGGTGTGCACCTCGTCAACATCAAAAGTCGCACAGTCGACATCGCCGTATGTTGTCTTGTTATGTTTCAAGCCCCAGTATCCGAAATCTATGCTCGGCAGTGGGTCGGTCGGAACCTTTCCTTCTGTGACCAGGCTTTTGGAGTGCTCTTCCTGAAGATGACACCATGTCTGGAATGGCAGCGAGCCATCGGCTGACGCGGACTTCTCCGGGTTCAACACAAGATCTTCCAAGTCCCCAAGAATGATCTTCCACGAAACAATGTCAACAACAAGATGATGCGCAGTCATTGATAGGACATGCGGCTGACTCTGGTCTTGCATACGAAAATAGTCCACTGCTAGAAGGGGTCCAGAAAAGCAGTTAATGCCAGTCTGGCTCTGGCCAATGAATGGCTTGATAGCATCCATGTTGGCCACAGTGTGAACACGCCATTTATAGGAATCCTTGACATCACGGGTGATGCGTTGAGCCGTTGCTGTAGAAGAGCCGCTTTCATCATATCTGGCCCGCAGCATAGAGTGCCGTGTGACCAGTGTCTCGATGGCTTTCCGCAGCGTCGTCTCATCGATAGGTCTGCTCAACCGTGTAAGAATTCCCTGGTTGAAATGACCTTCGCCTTCCTTGCGGAGACCAAAGTGGAGAACCTGAATTGGTGACAGATTGAAAGGCTCATCGATGGCCTCCTGGTAAGTGGTTCCGTGATCGATCGCCTTCGCGCGAGTGGCGAGATCACGAATAGACTTACTGCGGAGAACATCCTGGACAGATAGACCAATGCCACGCTTCTTGCACAATCCAATACATGTCATAGCGGCAATAGAGTCACCTCCCAACCCGAGGAAGCTCTCGTTCAAGCTGACGAGGTTCTGGGGAATATTCAGAACGCGGCTGTACACGGCGGCCAAGCCCTCCTCTGTTGCATTTACAGGCTGCGGGGTCTCTGCGCCCATTGATGGACTGGAAATGATTTTTCCAACATCAGGGTCAGTTTCCATGCTCGTCACCCAACCCGCAATTCCTTTCCGGTCGAGTTTCCCAGAGGGCAGGAGCGGCAGTGCTTCTACACACAACCAAACAGCAGGTACCATGTAAGTCGGAAGGCGCGCTGAGAGTCTTTCTCGGATTCCGGTAATCAGCTCAGATTTCATTTGACCGGAAATCAGGCCCAAAGTTTCCAAATCGTCCTTGGACTGTTCAGCTAACAGCCCTGCAATGGAAATGACAGCAGTCAATCTCCCCTTTGAGAAACCGGACTTCGGGAAAAGAACAGAACAGTGGGTAACCTTGGAGTCACGACTCAGCTGGGTCTCTATCTCGCCTAGTTCAATCCTCTGGCCGTGAACCTTGACTTGGGTATCTTTCCGACCGATGTAGTTGAGGGAGCCAGTGTCCGAGTTATACCTCACCAAATCTCCTGTCTTGTAAAATCTGCGGCCCGAGCCACCTGACTTATCCATCTTGGTCCAAGCAGGGTCGTAAATAAAGGACTCTTTCGTTTTCTCCGGGTTGTTGACATAGCACCGAGCCAAAGTTGGCCCTTCGAGCAGAAGTTCACCTGGGCAGCCGACGGGGACCAGCTCGTCATGATTTTCAGGATCCACCAACCATACTTTGACGCCGACTGGGAGGCCAATGTCCTTGCAGTCGGTGTCGGGTGTTACCCCGGTGTGCAGCACTGATGCAACACTGGCCTCGGTAGGCCCGTAGCCATTGACCAATTTAATTTTGGACCACGTTGCCAGCTGAGACTGCGACATTGCCTCTCCGGCCAGCACCAGACCCTTTAATCCAGGCACGCTTTCAATGTCGATGAAGCCAATGAAAGACGGGGTAAAGCACGCCTGGGTGACCCGCATTTCGTTGATCGCGCCCACAATATCATTTAACCGCGCTTCTCCGCTAGGAATACAGACACACGCACCAGCGATTAGCGGTGTCAATGATTCTGCGAGACTGGCATCGAAGGTGTGAGCTGCGAATTGAAGGCACCGCGAGTCACGAAAGATAAGAAGGCCAGCGGCATGAGCCTTGGCACTGGAAAGGAACGCACGATGCTCCAAAAGAGTTCCCTGTGATAATTATCAGACATATGCTTTCCTGCAACATTGAGATTGGAAACCTACCTTTGGTTCACCCGTAGATCCGGAAGTGAAGAGAACATACGCGGCATTCTGGCTGGTGACACCAGATGCAAGGTCCACTCCATCGGCCGGTTCTGCTAAACGATCTATGGTCTCGGCGCCCAGGGGAATTAGAGTCTCGACAACCGACTGCAGGTCCTCTGCACGATTCTGCGAGCACAACCCAACCGATGCTTTAACGGATTCAATCAGACGCTGAAGGCGGGAGGTAGGGTGTGTCGGGTCCAATGGGACGAAAGCTCCACCGGCTTTCATAACACCGAGCATGGCAACAATGTTCCATTTCTATGCAATGTCAGCAATCTTGAAGCATGAATGTATGCAGACCTGTCGCTTACCGATTTGTCGAATAGCAAAGCCACGCGAACTTCAGGGCCAACACCCTGCATACGAAGGTGGCATGCGAGCTTCGACGCCAAGTTGTCAAGCTCGCCGAAAGTGAATGTTCCGTCCCAAGCGCAAACAGCCTCTCTTTTCGGGTCACTGACAGCCTGGTCATGAATCGCCTCATGGATGCAGCGGTCATACAGCTTCGGACTGTGAGAATTCCACTTTTGGATACGTTGCCAATCATTCTCTGAAAACAGATTAAGCTTGCTAATAGCGGCGTTTTCAGTAGAAAGAACTTTGGTCAGGACTTGCTGGAAGATGTGTGCGACACTCTTCATCTGCTCGCCAGACATATCTCCGTTGCGCCACTCAAGGAAGATGTTAATGTCCCGGCGCAATACCTTCACATGAAGACGAACTTGACACTAGTTAAATATAAGCATGATGTATGACAACGTCCATTGACTAATTTTCATATATACCTGGTCGGGCAGCGCGGTTGCCAACATGGGTTTGGAGGAAGCCGAGTCTGACTTCTTGTATGTGCGAAGCATCAGGATGGTGTTGAACGGCAAATAGCCGTCGGAAGCGACCTCTGCGCTTTCACCATTTTTCAAATTTTTCCGCACTTTATCTACAATTTGCTGAATGGAGTCGTCTTCGTCAATTGCGACTCGGATAGGCGAGAGATTCGCGAGGCTGGATCGCTGTACAGGGTTTCGTGAACAAATGGCGTCGCCGTCAATGTGTTGGTAACCGAAACAGATATCTTCGGTACGAAGATAGTAATGCAGGACCAAGGCCCAAGTGGCCTGCAATACCGAGTTGAGGCGTCCTTCATGCCATGCGGTTAATAACTGCGCATTTTGCGAAGAAGTCGGTCTTGTTTTCATGGAAATCGGGCGCCTAGGACCATCAACGGCAGTTGCGAAGCGAGGAAGATAGCACTGCGAGGATTGGGCCATTGTCGGAGGGATCGGTGAAATTCTTTGTTTCGTTGTTTCGTTGTTTTCTTAATTCCAACAGAAATACCGTCTATATTGGGCTGGTGTGGATATTTCGTCGGACGTCGAAAGAAAAACAAGAGAGTGTGTGAGAAGCGTGCCCTCGAATTAGGTTGGATGTGAGTATGTAAATTAGATCCAGAGGAGGTTTGTCTTTCTACACAAGTGTCCCGCGGAGTGGAATGTCTCAGTGATTTTAAAAGAACGACCAGTTTTATTTTTCTTGTTATTCATATGTTTTTTTGGGTAATCAACATCGTTACGCCATCGGTCATCGGTTCTCGGGCTCTAGATGCATGGCCATTTTCCTCCACAATAAAATACCATTTCGGGGGTCAATAGTACAGCGAAGTGCAATTTCACAATCCCCGCCGTATCTTCCTTGCATAGGTTCGGATCTAGATGGAGGAAGGGCTGAGAGACGCCACGCATGGAGCCCGGTTCTAGGGGGTGGGTACGTTCCCTTTTCGCCCTTGTGGAACCAAGTCAGACATAAGTCTAACTACAGGATAAACTACGAAATTAGTTGCATGGGGCGAAACCAAATGGGTATGCCATTTTTAGCGTTTGAAAAAGAGTGATCTGGCACTGAAAGATAGATACAACGTAGTGAAATTTAAAAAAGATTAGAAGTAAAGAAAAAAAAAAAGAAATCTTCAAAAAAGTAATCATGCAGGGGTACATTATGGGTACTACATACACTAAGACTGTGTATTTTTGTCTGTTCGCTTACATGTTCGCCATTAGGCGACTCAGGTCCACTTGCAATCTCCCGGTCCAACCCCCTGGCCTACGGTCTCGAACGTGGTTCCCGCAAGGATGGAAAAGGTCGTGAGCTTTCATTCGGGGCCGCGCCACCGTCATCTGAAGCGCCATTTTATTTTGCAATTCCTCACATTCCTTAGGTAATTCTCTCAGGTCTGGTGATCTGTATGACGATGACAGTTTCTAGAAGCTGCATAGGGTTTTAAACCTGGAGAATAGGTACATGTCCCAGAATGCCATGCTACCGACTACAGAGTACATGAGAGAAATATGTAGGGTCCAGGGCCAATGCGGCATCCATTGGCCCACTTTGACCTTAGCAGATCGTATTCCATTTCGTTACACCGACTGGATCTTGAAGCACACATGGCAGCTGCACCTTGGCAACAGGACTTCGCCTCCCGGAAGAAATCATAGCGGCTATTGGGGTCTGTGCTCTTGCACCATAGGGCCTGTATCAGTAAGGTTGCAATTGGATCCGGGACGGGGAGATCGATGATTTACCGCGCAGAGGTTCACCTCGCAACCGGACTTCGACCTACAGAGGTGAGACGTCCGGCTAAATCGGGTAGTTTGGATGACTCGTTTTGTCTCATTCTGAGGGCTTTGGACTCCGAGGATGACGGATTTGCTACAAACCGAATTCATGAACAGGCGGTGGGAGATTAGACACTTGCAGTCAAGTTCGTAAAAAGAAAAGTGTAATCAATCTCCTCTGTGTACCCCCAAATCGGCCAGCTCCGCCATTCCCTCTCGAGTGAGAACTAAGACTTCGGGTAAGGTACATCATGAAGGACTCCACGGAAGGGAGGTACTCAACAACGATAATCAATGCGATTGGCCAAGCTGTTAGCGACAGAAGTCCAAACCAGGTCACACGGCCGATGAGTTGCAGGCAATTCCAATGGATTTGGAGCTAACAGGTACCTAAGGGAGACTTGTGGGGGCTTGTGGCGCCCGACCGTCCAAAGGGATGGGTGGCCCCAATTTTCCCACGCTAGTACGCCCAATGGCTGTTCTGCAAGGGCGTAGAGGGATCGCGGGTCGATCCGCCCTGATCGACCTATCGTCCCTCAGCAGCTTTGGCCGCGCTGCCCTATCCTCTTCTATCCCCCTTTGCGTCCCTTAGGAGATACATCAGATAATCGGATCACATAGATAGGAGCCCCAGTTTAAAATCAATAGCACATAAACCGGATGATACCCATAATCTTGGAACCTACGAACAAACAATTGTGGTCCAACCCGGGAAAATATAAGCGAAAAAAGCAAGGTACACCGAACCAAAAAAAAAAAACAGGGAAAAGAAATGCTAGCCACATGGACGGAGAATTATTGTGACATTCTTCTCAACCATGCTTTTTCTTCAACGCACCGCCACTGACACAATGCGGGATCTTTTTTTAGTGGGGGTCAGCAAACAAATCCATGGGGTCTGGAGCTTTGGGCTGCAATGAGGAAAATTCTGACGGCTGTCGAGCCTTTAACCTCACGCGCCCACAAAATGTGGCTCTAGACTAAAAATTGTATACATTAGCGCCACACCGGCAGACAATGCCATCCGTCCTAGGGCGCCATTCCAAGGACGAACGCCTGGACCGTAACAAATACTCTCCACATTAAAAAGATGGGGACCGTGTTCAGTAATCAATTCATGGAGGCACGAACCATTTGGGTGTAAAGATTGCGCGCTCGATGGGGCCACTAGTACAAGTTCGAGCATCTGGTTCCCGCACCCGTTCCAAGCTTGGTGTCCGCGTCAACCTAGTCTTGGAGGCGCTAGTAATAATGACGGAAATATATAGTGTAGTTCATGTTATCTACTGGGCAGGCTTATATTGGGATCGCCCACTAGACCGCACTGACACCTTGACAGATCAATTCAGATCTTGGAAATATATATTTCCGATCTGAAAGGGATCAAACTTTCTATGGTCCGTGATCCATTTATTTCCTCCTTTACTTCAATGTTTTCCCATGACCCTCTCCTCTAATGCACTGGTCTGCCATAAGCACCAGAGTGGAGCTGATTTGGAATTTACTGTGGGTTTTCTGGGGGAAAAGTACGAGGATGCATTCCGTGTCGCCACCCATCAACCACGCTGTTGCAAGAAAAAACAGGATCCATGAACCCCGTCAACTTGCATATTCCTCGCTTACGAAGTGCGCTCCTGGGGCGTACTAGCTGTAGGTACGCATACGTACGGATGCAGCAGACTGGCCTACGGCTTCCACGTCGCTACGCATGTCTTGCCATGCCAGTCCCAATAGCAATGGATCAGGTCCATCCGGCGATCGACTGGACAAGGCTCAGTCGAGTAATTACTCCGGGACCGATCAAAAAAACAAACGTCGAGCGATTAGGTGACAGCCACTACGAAAATAGCGACATTATTCACAGGGCCCCCACTAACTAGTGGATTGCGAAAAGCAAATCCCGGAAGTGACAGGTGGATGTACTATCAGTGGAGTAGTGACGGAAGCCGTCCGGGTGGTAATGTAAGCATAAATCTGAATTCATAATCGTAATCGAAATACGCCGAGCAAAAAGAAGAAAAACAAGAAATTGATCGCAACTTGATCTCAACTAGGGTAAAGTAGACGAGTTGCGGCTGCCACGCAATAAGATGGCTTATTAGCGTATTCAAGGTAAAGCTAATCCCAATGCAAAAGGCAATTCGTACGCCTGACACATAGAATCCTTAACCTCACCGGCACTTCTCGTACGAGATGACCCCATATCGGGCATCATTTTGTCTGACTTCATTTTTCTTTGCTATGCTACCAAGGAAAGTTCCGTGATGGCTTCTCAGCTGCGTTGTTTCAAGTTACATCATTGGGGATCGACCAAGGGATCTTCCCCAAACATTATACAGCTGTACAAGGGACACCCTCGCATGAAGTTAGGTTTTATTACGTTCGGGGAAGTAGGGGCTTGGTCTGAACAGGAGCTACAGATCTTCACCGTCTCCAAGCTCAGCATTTACATTGGCTCATGACTGCATTGTTCCTGCAAGGTTGCTCCTTTTTCCCTCGTGTTCAATCTACCGGCGTCCGGCGTGAGGCCTTTTTGATTAACTTAGGTTATTTGTTTACTCCAGGGGGTCAAGCTCTATTGATGCCATTTTGCCTCCCCCACATCCCCAAGGGGGTAATTCGAAAACAATCAGACGTCCCTCTGCATCCGCAAACAAGGCACCGATTGGTCCTCCAGTGTGTAATAAGAATAGAAATCTGGGAAACTCCGACATGGCTTACCAAAAAGTAAAGTTAAAAAAAAAAATCAAAAAAAATATATATTTGGAAAAATGAAAAAAATGGAAACTTCCATCATGGCCCAAGATACGCTAACAGAAACTAATCATGCAGTCATGGTAGTAAAGTATGGTAATAGAAAAAGAAAATACGAAGAAAAAATATCATTGTGAGAGGGTTGCATTGGATGTCCACTCGGTTGCAGGGACCCTAGGCCCTTTACCATAGGAGCTCAGGGAGTACCTTTCTTGGGATGCAGTGTAGTAAGCTCCTGCAGAGGGATGGGACCTACGCTTATTTTGGATGAATCTGATCTAGAACCCCAAGACTAGAGCTTTTGCCCCCCTATGTCTCGACCTCTTCTTGAACTCTCTTAATTCCGTACTCGTGGAGCTTTCTCTTCTTCAACCTTCCTCACACTCATCAGATGGTTCTTGGTGAGCAGACATGGCTTCCTCGAATTCATCAGCGGCTTTATGCCGTCAGATCGACAACACAATGCGCGTCTGGGCTGGTTCATGTCGAGGAGGATTTGATTTCACACTGCTGTTCGAGGAGACTATTCTCCAGATACTCCCAATCGCCCTAATCTTAATACTGGTTCCGTTCCGGATTGTTCAACTCTCACAGAAACGCCTGAAGGTCGTTGATTCATGGTTGCTTCTTTTGAAATTGGTGAGTAGTTTTCCTTTTGTTAAGAATTCTCCGATGCAAGAAGGCTACAAGCAGTGAAACATTGCAATTGGGGAAAGATTTGCGCTAATTCTGTCGATTTCCTATATCAGGCCGCTTGGATATTTCTACTTGGACTTCAAATCACCCAAACTGCCCTCTGGGCTTTGACTTCTGCCGATGCAACCAAGGCTTCGCTCCCCACAAATGCAATCTTGACCGTTGGTGTGCTGGGCCTCATGGCACTCTCATATGCCGAGCACACACGATCGGTCCGACCCTCTTCAATTCTCAACGCATACTTGTTCTGCAGTCTGCTTTTCGATATCGCACGGACCAGAACCTTGTGGCTACGATCTGCAGACTCATTCAATGATATCATTGCAACCGTGACCAGCGTCGCGGTGGGTGCCAAGCTGCTCGTTGGTATTCTGGAAGCAGTGGAGAAGAGGAGCATCCTCAAATCGGAGTATCAAGGCTACCCTCCTGAGGCGACAGCCGGCTTCTACAGTCAAGCTGTCTTTTACTGGTTGAACCCGCTGTTCAAGGTCGGCTTCAGCAGCAATATCTCCGTTGAGGACCTATTCGTTTTGGACAAGGAGCTGAGCTCTGAAAGGCTCTTAGCTATATTTGAGGAGCAGTGGAGCAAAGGTAAATGAGATCAATCTTGAGATTATGGGAGTGATACTAACCATCAACAGTGAAAACAAAGACTCCCAACTCTCTCCAATGGGAGTGCTTCAAGGCTGCTAAATGGCCTCTTCTCACAGCTGTTCCAGCGAGAGCATGCGTTGTAGCTTTTAACTTTTGCCAGCCTCTACTCTTGACTAGGTCACTCTCATACTTTAACGAGCCGGTCAACAGTGCCACCAACAACGTTGGCTACGGAATGATTGGAGCTTATGCTTTGGTTTATCTTGGTCTGGGTGTATGTACCTACTATCCTTCGTAGGGCACACTTTACTGACATCCGATAGGTTGCAATGGGCCAGTACCAACACAACACTTACCGTGGAATTACAATGGCTCGTGGAATCTTGGTCACGATGCTATATAAGAAAGCCAGCACTACGACTCTCAGCAATGCTGATCCCGCCAACTCCCTTACCCTGATGAGCGCAGATGTTGAGAGAATTACCAACGGATGGCAGACCATGCACGAGATTTGGGCTAATTCTGTGGAGATTGGACTTGCGATCTATCTTCTGGAGCGACAACTTGGAATATCCTGTGTGGTCCCTGTTGCTGTGGCGCTTCGTAAGTAAACACTGGCAAACACTGGCGTTATTTTCCTTTATTTACTGACGTTTTTCAGTCGCACTGTTCGGGTCTCTTGTTGGTATGTCTTTCGTGGTAGCCCACCAGGCTAAGTGGTTGGAAGCCATTGAGAAGAGAATTTCTTCCACGTCTGGCATGCTAGGATCCATCAAGGGTGTCAAAATGCTCGGACTGCAAGACTCCTTTATGAAATTTGTTCATGGTCTGCGTATTGATGAGTTAACCATCTCTAAAAAATTCCGTACCCTCTTGGTATGGAACATGGGATTCGCATGGTTGACCCGCATCTTCGCTCCCATTTTCACCTTTGGAGTCTATGAGGGCATTTCGAGCAACTCCCTGACAGTCTCCCGAGTCTACACTTCTCTTGCCCTCTTTTCTCTACTTTCAGATCCGCTCTTGACTTTGGTTATGGCTCTCATGTCCTACGCCGGATCAGTGGGATCATTCGTCCGCATTCAAGAATTCCTTGAGAAGGAAGATCACAACGACCACCGACGCCAATCTCCTCTTCTACCTTCCCTAGAGGATCTGGGTGAGGCCAAGCTTCTCTCCAAGTCGGGGGATTTGGATATGTCATCAAGCAACTCCGAGTCGGTCGAGTCTTTCAAGCGTGGCTCGTCCTCATCTACTACCAATTCTGCCATGATCCAAAACGGCACTTTTAGCTGGGCTGTTGACCAGGAGCCTGTGCTGCAAGATATCAGCTTTACCGTTCCTCGTGGAAGCTTTACTATGATCATTGGACCCTCAGGTTGTGGCAAGTCAACTCTTCTCAAGGCGCTTCTTGGTGAAATCCCCTGTTCCGATGGCAAGATTGAGGTTTCCTCCGGTAGTGTTGCTTTCTGTGATCAAACTCCTTGGCATATGAATGGTACTATCAAGGATAGTATCGTCGCCATGTCAGACTATGACCCCAGGTGGTATGCGACTGTTCTTCAGGCATGTGCTCTCGAAGAGGATCTTGGACATTTCCCTCGTGGTGACCGCAGTGTTATTGGAAGCAAAGGTGTTGCCCTCAGTGGAGGCCAGAGTCAGCGTATTGCTCTCGCTCGTGCTGTTTATGCTCGCCGCAAGATTATCATTTTGGATGATGCCTTGAGTGGTCTGGATGCCACCACCGAGAACCACATTTTCCACAGCCTGTTCGGACACATGGGACTTCTGCGAGAGACTGGTACTTCGATGATTGTTGCTTCTTCTTCTGTCAAACGTCTCCCTTACACTGATCATATCGTTGTTTTGGACACCGACGGTCGCATTATGGAACAGGGAAGCTTTAGCGCTCTGACCAAGACTGGTGGCTATGTTTCGAGCTTTGGACTCCTCGCACCTGACTGGGACTATAAGCCTAAGCGATTTTCCGAGTCGCCTAGCTACAGTACCATTGACTCGATCGAAAAGGAGAAAGAGGACCTTATTCAGGAACCTGAGCACCGTGACACTGGTGGAGACCTTGGAATCTACACTTACTACATCAACGCTATCGGATGGGTCCCCGCAATGGTCTTTGTTGTCGCTATGGCTGGTTTTGTCTTCTCCATTTCCTTCCCCACTATCTGGGTGCAGTGGTGGGCTGAGTCCGACACAGCTCACCCCAGGGCCCAGCTCGGCTACTATCTTGGTATCTACGTGATGCTCGGTTGTCTGGCCATGATCTGTCTGCTTGTTGGTTCCTGGCAAATGATCATTACCATGGTTCCCAGATCTGGAGAGTCTTTTCACCGCAGACTATTGACCACTGTTCTAAGTGCGCCTATGCTGTTCTTCTCCACCACTGACAGCGGCTCTATTCTTAACAGATTCAGCCAGGACTTGCAGCTCATTGACATGGACCTTCCTATTGCGGCCATCAATACCATCGCAACGTTGTTTCTTTGCATGGCCCAGATGGCTCTTATCGGAGTTGGGTCAAAGTATGCGGCTATCTCTTTCCCCATTGTCCTTGGAATCCTTTTCCTCATTCAGAAGCTTTACTTGCGCACCTCTCGTCAACTACGGTACCTAGACCTTGAGGCCAAGGCTCCCTTATTCTCTCACTTTACCGACTGTCTCCAGGGACTCGTCACTCTGCGAGCCTTTGGCTGGCAGCATGGTATGGAGAAGAAGAATATTGAGCTTCTGGATATCTCGCAACGCCCATTCTACTACATGTTTGCCATTCAGCGCTGGTTGACTCTCTCACTTGACTTCGTCGTTGCTGGTATTGCCATACTGTTGATTGTGCTGGTTGTTGTCCTCCGCGGCACGTCTCTCAACGCCGGCGCTGTCGGCGTTGCACTCCTCAACGTTATCCAGTTCAGCCAGACTATCAAGCTTGCGGTCACTTTCTGGACAAACTTAGAAACCCACATCGGCTCCATTCAGCGCATCAAGGACTTCACCAAAACTGTTGAATCCGAGGATCAGCCCGGTGAAGATCGAGGAATTCCTCCTAACTGGCCCTCCAAGGGTGCAGTCAGCTTCCAGTCGGTTTCGGCAGCCTACAGGTGCGGCGTCTATCATTCTAGTTTTATCATGTGCATCCTACTAACACCCTACCGAATAGACCCTCGGAGCCGGTTCTCAATGAAGTGTCTTTGACCGTCCAAGCCGGTGAGAAGGTCGGCATTTGCGGCCGAACGGGAAGGTATGCAAAACCAGCCCAAATAGCTTTCTCAGTATGAACCTATTTAACAATGACTGCAGTGGCAAAACATCCATGATCATGAGCATCTTCCGCATGATTGAGCTTACGAATGGTTCCATCACGGTGGACGGCGAGGACATCTCCCGACTACCGAGACGGGAAATTCGCGCCCGCATCAATGGAGTCTCCCAGGACTCGCTCTTGTTCAAGGGTAGCGTTCGGCTGAACGCTGACCCAACCGGTTCATGCACAGACAAAGACATCACATGCGCCCTGAAGACCGTGCAGCTCCTCTCTGCAATTGAAGAGAAGGGCGACCTAGACACCGATATCGACGAGATCCACCTGTCACACGGCCAGAAGCAGCTCTTCTGTCTTGCGCGGGCAATCCTTCGCCAGGGCAATATCCTCATTCTCGACGAGGCGACCAGCAAGTAAGTGATCCTCTCCATTATTGTCTCACCCCCTGACGTGTTCCCTCGCTTCGAGTACATATCCACTTCCTCACATCATAGTTGCTTTTTCTCCTTTTTAACCGACATTATTGCTTTTTTTTTTTGGTGCCTGTCATCCCCTGCATGTATGCGGCTTGATCCGAGCGCCATGGCGCTCAGATCTATGCGCCTCGCAACCCCCACCTTTCCCCCTTGCAGAAACGCAGGACGATTGCTAATCGTCAGCAGCATCGACACCAAAACAGACGAGATTATGCAACGCGTCATCCGTGAGAAATTCTGCAGCCACACGATTATCTCTGTGGCGCACAAACTCGATACAATCCTCGATTATGACCGTATCGTGGTGCTGGACGCCGGCCGGATCGTAGAGGTCGGTGAGCCGTTCGCCTTGCTGACGGAGCCCAAGTCTCACTTCAGTAAACTTTACGCGAGCGCGATGGCGTCAGAAGATTCGGATTAGAATCGTCTGCCCCGATGGCTTTTGTGTTGGAGTTGACCTCTTACCCCCCTTTTGCATGGCATTTGCACAAATTCAGCCTTTTTTCGCCATTTTCCCCCTGTGAGCTGATGCTACGGGGGGGTTGCTGTTTTGTTTTGGCGCGCTGATCTACTTTCCTTTACGGTACATATCGACGTCAACATACAAGAGTTCCAAGAATCGTTGCCAGGCGTTTTGTATTTTTTTGGCCACTTTTGATTGTTTTTACACTTTGGATGGGTCTCTTCTTGACTATCTTTTATTGGGGCCTTATGAGCCACTTTGGATTTATATTCTCTTCGCACTCTCGTTCATCTACGTTTTGGATAATTGGTGACAGCTTGGCAACTTCATTGGGTTGGATTGTCTATAATCTGGTGCGCTCTGCACTAAACTGCTTGGTTTTAATGGTATACAAGGCAATGACTTGACTATCAAATTGAATGATCCTATACTTGAGATACTTTTCTTCCTCTATTGGTCTTTTCTTACTGCCGTAACTTTCAGTGCACAGATTCCAGCCTTGGAAGTTTGTTTCTTCAAGTGGATGGCAGGCCCCTACTAGTAAGCCTGTCAGTATCTTGGTCGTTCGGTCAGTTCGTCGTAATCCAGTCCTCTTTCTCTTTTATATGGCTGTCTTTCCTACGTTCGTCAATGGATAGGTCTTTTGAACATTTTCAATTACGTTAAGTGGACCAAGGTTTGTTTGTTAATTCTCAAAATCGGGATTCTCGCGCATGACATATATATCCGCATCAAGCAACTTTGGTCAACGGGCATCTATCAGCTATATACCCCCGCCCCCCACGTTATATTCAACTTTGACTCTTGAAAAACACCTCTTATTGCTGAACTGTCTATGCAAGCTGTCAGAAGCATATTTCAATAGATATACCAATTCTTCCCAGGCTCGCTGACTTCCCACGAAGGCAGCTGCTTGGACGAACTGAGGACAAAGCATGGTTGGCCACTTCTGGGAAGTAGATACATTGGGCGCGTACCTACGAACATATTCGCCTACCTACCAGGTGGGCAACAAAGGTTCCAAGGTTGGTATTTAGCATTTCTAAGATTCCTGGTACCTTGGTTGAAGCAATATTGGGATGAGAAAAGCGTGGTTAGAAAACCTTATGCCAAATCCTATTTTCGCACAAAACATTCGAACTACCTGAAGAAAAATAAACCATATGGAACAAAATGCTTGGAACTCCACCGATGTCAACCTCCAGCTGCAAATAAAGTCTTGGGATAATAGATGAAAAGAAAAATTGTCAAGCTCATTTGAGGATACCAGCCATCCATCCACGGAAAGCACTCGCACTCAACGCCCTGTGGTTTCATGGGTAAATTGCGGTCACCACCCATCTACGAGAGAATCATCGTTTCATCGTTATCTATCTCCTCCTCATCTTCATCAAGGAGACCAAACTCCCAATCGCCACGCTCAATACGACTGACACGATCCAGTTCGGACTGGTATTCACGACGCAGATGTTCAAGTGTAACGATCACGCGTTCCTGGGGGCGTTCGGTGGCAGGCTTGAACGACACACCATTGCGTACATTGCTGATAGAGGAACGACTTCCGCGGCGACCAACAGACGTAGATGAGGCAACGCTACCAGAACGGCTTCTTGTCTTGAAAGCGGTGGGTGATCCCATGTTGTCCGCATCATCCATGAAAACGTTACCGTCACTGTCGGCCTGGGGGCCTTGGTTACGGGTGTGTGAAGAATCAGCAATCAGACCAGAGGAGGCCAATGGTCCGATCTCGACAAGAATGTAAGCCTCGCTTTTGTCAACCGAGGCCAAGAGATTGATCAGTGATAGCAACTCATGACGGATTTCTTTACTCTCTTGATCATCTTCAGGCACAGCTTCTTCGACTTGATTCTTGCCACGGACAACAGCGGAGGAGGGGGTATCTCTGGCTTGACGTAGACGTTGAACATTGCGGTATGCAATTTCAGCCGCACCGCGATAGTCGCCGCGAGAGATGCGGTATGCTTGCAAGATACGGTGGTAATCGGGCGAGCTCTCGGCCTCATTGTTGTCAATGTCCAGCCATGAATGGAAGGAATTTTGTTTGCGGGCGAGTGAAACGAGGATTTCATCGACGTATGAAGCAATGTTGGGTACGAGAGAGGTAGGGAAGCGGAGGATTTGCTTGAGACCTGTGCGTCCAGGTCCGGAGACAGTGAGAATGGTGGAGACAAGTGAACTGAGAGCGGATCTCTGTAGAGCAAGATCCTGGTATCGGGCCAAAGCGGAGTACGCCTGGTCAAACTGGCAGGTCTTGAGAGATGCATGGAACAGTCGAGAAAGTAGGTCTGTCCGCATACTTGAGTACTCGGGATCCTGCTCAGCCCATGCTTCAGAGTCGAGGGCCTGCAGCGCCAGGCTGGCAAAGTCAGCGACATGCGAGAAGGACCGAACTCGTTCGAATACGGAAAGAATATGCTGGTAATATTTGGGAATGCCGTTGTGGAAGCAGTTCACCGATACAAGGTCCAGAAGCGTCGAGGACATTTCATGGAGGTTACCCAGGGGTTTGCCACAAGCTATAATGGACAGTCAGTAGACGACAGAACACACTCAGATCAGACAACTTACAAAGCAGGTATGCTGCCTTCCGGAAGTAAATGGCAGCAGTGTCAAACTCTGACATCGCAACATGCAAACGTCCCTTGACGTAAGTCGCCCAGGATGTGCTCGCTTGGAAACGAAGGAAATCCCACGCGAGATCGATATTATTCTTCGCAATGAGATCGCACTGAATATAGGCCAATGCATTCGCGTATGTAACCTCACCAGGTCGGGTGACCCAAGCCAGGACATCCCGAATCCCCAGAGTCAGTGTATAGCTCTGGGGCAACCCAATTGCTTGACGTGGCTTGATGTCTCTGACGAATAGATCCTCGAGGATAGTCACCGTCCTTTGGTTTTTGGTCTTTGATTTAGAATCCTTCAAAGAGAAAATTGGTGTTGAGGTATCTGCGCGAGTGTCTGTAGGCTGATCGGCGCGCGTTCGGACATTTGAGCTCAGCCAGTACATCATTTCGTACTCGCGAAGAATATTGATGAGAGCAGAAAATAGGCCAGCACCGTCAAAGTTAGAGCGCCCTCCCTGCTCAATCTCCCCATCCACAAATGAGACCAGAATTAACAGTTCGTAGAGAATGCGACGATTCAAGAGAATAGTCTCGAGGGAACCACTGACAAGGACTCGTGCACCAAATGAGGTTGAAAGGAGCTCTGAGTCCTTGCCATTGAATCCAAGAGGAACAGTCTCAATGATGGCATAAAAAGCGTCCCCAGGTAAGTTCTCGGCATCTAAATTCTCATTTAAGGCTGTAACTAGGCCATCAAAGGTCTTGTTGGAGATTTTATCCGCAAACTCACAGCGCTCACGGAATGCGTCCATGCGGTCGGTGATTGATGAGGATGGCTCATTATAGATCTCAATGTCGAGAGCAGCCCGGCAAGCGGCATCAAGCTCTGCAGAGAATCGCTTCCGGAAGTTTGCAGCAACCTTAACCAGCGATGATGCTTGCTCGTACAAGTTTCCAAGTTCGGCACTCAAGTTGCGATGTCTCCAACGATCAGCGATCTTGGGCTTTTGCTCAGCAAGTTCCGCACCGGAGTTGTGCGTAAGTAATTCGGTGGTATTGCATTCCCGAATCACAGCACAAGCATCGGATAGAAGAATCCACGGCATTTCAAAGTATGAATCGTAGGCCAGAGACACCGGCTCAAATCTGCGCTTATTGAGATCGTCCGCAACCTGCCAGAATTGACGCCACTTTGCATCTGTGTCTGTTCGGTACCGACTATATCCCATCTCGTCCTCGGCATATTTACGTAGAGAAACTGTGGCTGTGATCGTAGAACACAATCTTTCTGCTAGTGGCACATCCTTCTTCAGAACACCGGCTGATGTAGATGACAAAGGCTTGAGGGCTTCCTGATAAATGGACAAGGCAGTCTGAAGAACTTCTGGCAAGTATCGATTCGGGTGCATAAGATATTCCAGCCATCGTTCTGTCGGATCCACGACATCATCCATAGTTGGAGGAGGCAGTTGCTGTTGTCGATGAGCCTCAAATGTTGTCGAGACCCAATTGCTTTCCCAGTCGGTCACCAAGGTTTGGAGATCAAAGTGAAGAGTGTATAGCTGATAGAGTCCATGGTTTCTCCAAAGCACCCACATCTCCATGCCCTTGCCTTCATCCATGGGCTTTACTTGGAAATCAGCGATGTTCCAGAACATATTTCCTGTGACATCAGGATCCATTGGCCGGAAGATTGCCTCTGCGTAAAGATCCTCGATAACCAAATCAGATGTAAGGCCTCCCTTCACAGCCCAGAACTTGAACCGTCCATCCTCAAATGGAGAGTATGTCACCACGTAAAAGCGATGGCCTCCATCCATAGCTCTCTCTGCATTGAATACCCGAATAAAAGAGGTTTCGGCAGGGTTCAGGGTATATGGAGGGACATCAGGATCAACTGGACGGCCCAAAAGGTCCTTTGTTGCGACCAACTTGTTCGTGGCCAGATTCCAGATCTTCAATGTATGATTCAGACAAATCGCGAAAACATAGGTCTCGTCAGAAGTCGTGGTGATGGCATTGGCCGTATTCAAGTCGAGGTTTCGTCCGTCGTGTCGAAGCGAGGAGGGTACGTTCCATTTCACGAGGCCACGGATTGAGGCACCCCAGGTTCGTTCGTCGAATGTCAATGGGGTCCAATGTGAGCCTAGCCAAGCTTGGTATTAGTCTCTCTTTCTCTATTTGCCATAACCAAAGACCGCATAGTAAAGACATCAAAGCTTACCGTCATCCCCAGCTCTCCGAGTCAGTCGCAAAAGGGCACCATTGTCGAGGGAGATGAATAGCTCGAGCGGGCTGCTGGCGTGTAGTCGGTGAGGGTGGGAAAAGGAGAGAGGTGCAGGGACACATGTCTTGCACCAATCCGACACATTCTCGTCAATTGAGTCAGGTCTTCTGAAGAACTCCGGGCGAAGCGAGAATGTGTGTAGTTGTTTCGAGGCCGTAATCACAAAAACACTGAGAATCTCATGGTCCTCATGGTCCGCCAGCGCAACACCCGATGGGAGAATCTGGTCCGGGAAGTTCAATCGAAGGGTCACATTGTACTCGAATTGCTCCGAGCCAGCCTTGGTGAGATCCGCGCATTGAATCTCTAAGACCTGGTTGTCATTGACAACTCTCCACACGAACGTTCTTGGGTAGGTTCTGCGCTTGCGGAAATAGACCGTTCCTTGTGTCGCAAGGTAGCGTCTGGAGAATTCGTCTTCGTCTTTCGCGATGGGGAGTTCGTGATCGGGTGTGGGTGTGGATGAGATCGAAAAGCGTGTCCGTCGAACCGCGCTCTCCGGGGAAACGTGGATATTAGCAACAGTGGTGGGCGAAAATGGTCGGAGGTCGACCCTGGTATCCTTGTAAATCTTCGCCATGGTGAACAGCTCGGGGAACTGCACTTAATTCAGCGTCGCAGACTTCCCATGGCTTGAAGCGGGAGAGAGTTGCAGGGCGGAAAGCTGGAGCTCTCAAAAAACAAAGTCTTGGCGCGGTTGAACCGTGGACTTTACCCACTTCAACAATAAACACAAATACATTCTACGTACAGAACTGCACAATCAAATCCACTGATCAATATACTTATTGCATAATGCATTTCATATTGAAGATTTATTGAAAAAATGGTCAGATGTGGAATAAAAAGTCTATTCTACCAAAACTCTTATCAATCACAGCACTAACGGTAGATACAGATGGATATTGGATAGGCTCGTCAAGTTACTTATATCGTGTCAGCCATAATGAAGGAACAATGATGAATGATGAAAGACCTCAGTCATCTAGTCATTCTCCATGTCCTTCTCGTTAGGGTCGCCAATGCCATCCTCGTTGATTGCAAAGAGACAATCACTTTCTGGGAGACATGGGCTGTCGTAAATCTTGCACACTCGAGTCTCACCGCGACCCTTCTTCAAACTGAGTCGGGTTGTACTGGCATGAGCAATAATGTTACCTCCAATAGGTTTCTTGGGATCGGGGTTGAACATGGCACTGGGGCCACCGTCAACTTGCGCCACAACCTGGTTCGTGATCACCACCGCAATGCCGAACTCATCAGCCAAGCGCTGCAATGTGCGCATGAACTTAGCAAGATGTGTCTGTCTGGATGACAATTCGCCACGCCCATTGAAATCCGTTCGGTACAATGCGGTCGCCGAGTCAACCACGAGAAGCGAAAACCGGGTCTCGCACATCATCTGAGACGCCTGATTGAGCAACTGCAGCTGATGATCGGAGTTGTAGGCACGGGCATATGCCACATTGTCGAGGACTTCCTCTCCCACAAGGCCAAATCTCTGTGCCACGGCAAGAAGCCGGACAGGTCGAAAGGTTCCCTCCGTGTCGATGTAGAGACACTTTCCTTCGCCTCCACCCATATCAAAGGGTAATTGACAGGTAACCGCGAGTGTATGACAGATCTGACTTTTTCCTGTTCGGAATTCACCAAAAATCTCGGTAATTGAACCGGTCTCGACACCACCACCTAGCAGGGTGTCGAGCCTCTTGGATCCTGTTGTAATCGATATGAGCTCACTTCGTCGGGCGTGCATCTCGGTTGCCGTTGTGAATCCCATGGGAACCATTTTTGCAGCTATCCAATAGAATACAGTCAGTACCTGCTATACGTTGAACAGGGGCGTTACGCGATTTTCCGCATGGTGACTTACCTTCTACTAAGATCTTAGTGGCCTTCTGCTCCGAAATTCCCTTAATCTGCTCCAGCAATCGCTTCGGTCTGGTGGTTTCCCGTATCAGTTCAAAAACCCTGCCAAAAAGGGCAAACCTGGAGTAATTCCAGCTGCTGCGTTGGAGACATACGTATAAGCCACTGCCTCCACGGTGTGGTACCCAGCGTCGACAAACAACTTGATATCTCTTCCGCTCAATCCCGCGACTCCCTAATAGAAGCCAATTAGTACTTTATATTGTTTCATTGCGGATGCTATCCAATTCCATCGGAAAAGACCTCGCTCACCTCAAGCGCAGAGAGCGGGGTTGGGGCACCAGGACCCGGCAGTTGGCTCTCATCCATTTCGCCTTGGATCTCATGGTCGGCCGACATTTTTGCGGCGTTATTATCGATGATTTAGAGCTGCAGTCACTGGGATCGGCTCGTTGGCGGTCGAGAATTCCCCAATACACGAGCACGCGTCAAGCCCGATGTGCACTTTGGTCCGCGGTGCACACTCCGAGAAGATTTCCGGGATGAAATAAAATAGATCTCCGAATGAATGGAATGAGTCACCAGGCAGCCGTGGCCCACAAGAAAGAGTTGTTTGTGGCAAAGCCGGGGATTTTCTGGGCGAGTCTAATTGTTTCCTTCCAATGGACGCGTTCGATTTGTCGCGCAGTCACGTGGCTTTGTTGACTGAAAGGCAACAACAACACTATCGCCACTTTGGGTTTCTTAACCTAAGGCTACCAAGCCATGCGGAGGTATGAAACGTGTTTTTTCATAGTGGCAAATGATACTCATTGATCCTCATCAATGACGTTAAGAATACATGTTTTTCACGCAAACAGAAGCATTGTGCTGTCCCAGATCCTCTTCTGGTAGTCACGCGACAAATCTAGAGATTGACTCCAATGATTCCCCGAAAACCCAACTTGTTTAAGCTTTACTTTTGCTAGTGTCATGGCCAGTCTATCTCCCTTCTTTGGGTGTGCGCCAACCCAACCTTCGTGGTTTGGCCTGTCCCACGAGAGCAACAATTTCATGACCTGAAATACGACAGCATTGACGTTCCAAATCTCCGTATCTGGGTCTCTTGCAACGTAGGGTCGAACTGGAGTCTCTCGGCGGGTATGTTCATGTGGATTTTATCATTAAAGATCTGGCTCATCTTACGTCTGAACTCCTCGGATGACCGTCTGCGAAGGATTCCTTCAAAGTATGCGTTAGTTTCTCTGCTTCATGTCTCTATCACGCAACGTCGTCCACTCACTATGAATGCGTGAAGCCCTTTGCTGCTCGAATTGGGGACGAGAATTATTCTCGTGGCTGGATGATCCCAGATCAAACTCCTCTTGCTCGCTCGTTCCTGGTCTGCTCCTTCTGGAATCAAACAACTGACTGGCACGCAAGACTCTATTGTGGAAACTAGCCCGCTTCTCATGGCTCCCGAAGAGCTCACTTCTATGATTGAAGGAGCTATAGGTAACTGGGGCACTTGCTATCGTTGCGGGTGGATAAACCACACGGGGCCTGTAAGATTCATATCTGTAAATGTTGGGCCCGGTGATATCGTGACGGGACTGGGTGACAGGAGGACGATGATGACGCGGTAAAGCAACATGAGAGGGGAATGGGTCATCATGCAGCGCTGGGGGCGAGCAGGTGAAGGGGCGGGCGCGAATGGGAACATGTCTCGGTTCTGGATTCAGTACTGGACTGGGCGATCGGCTTCTACTGGCAGGCGTCCCGGGAGGTTGAGGACTGGGTTGATGACTGGTTTGACGACTGGGTTGAGGGCTAGGTTGAGGACTGGGTTGAGGACTGGGTTGAAGACTGGGTTGAGTACTGGGGCTTGAAGTATCGAGACTGGAGATCCAGATGCCAGAGACTCGCACGCCTCTCTCCAAGGCTCGAGCACCAAAAGGGATGTCATCTCTCTTGAGCATGGGGTATAACTCAGCTTCCTCTTCTTTCTGGCGTGCCTCAATCGCGGCATATCTGCGTATGCTCCATCTCCTGTACGTGAGAACGCAGAAGCCGTATATGACCACGATAATCTAGAGAGCTAGTCAGTACTCCGTTGATCATGCTAGAAGGAGAGACGTGTCGCACTATTAGAATTGCCAATGCCTGTGTCCGAGTTGATTGGTTGTTAGCAAGTTAGAGCATGGTCACAATGGATGTCAGGTATAGAGAGATCTCATACAAAACTCAGCTTTTCCCATAACTGCCAGGTGACCCAGAATGCCATGGTCTCTCACTTGTTTTAGAACGCGCATGCAATGGTGAGAGCTGTGTATGATGTGGCAGGCTGCAAAGAGGGAAGGATTAAGGGCAGAAAGAGTATTGCACCAGAATGACTCGTGGTCTACACTCATTATACCAGTGGTTCATGGGGTGTGCCTGCCTATTCGTATATCAAATGAAAACAACTCTGAGTTCTGCCCAGCAACATCGTCCTCTCCATGTTGTCTCGCGTGAATTTCATCGGTGTAGTCTTATTTAAAAGTCATATTTCTACTTTACAAAACAAGGTGAACTGGGGTCTAAAGAAGAACCCCAAAACATGGTTCCATGCAAAAGTGGATGGATACATTGTATACATAAAAAGCAAAAAGAAATCTCTCCCTCGGGGAATCGAACCCCGGTCTCCCGCGCTTATCGGTGTTAATGACAAGCGGAAATCATGACCACTAGACCAAGGAAGATGAGATAGTCGAGTTTCCGCTCGACCACTTGGTGCTGGTTGATGTTTGTGTCTGCAATTTGGACTATATGACCCCCTTCTTTCTAACCTCATTTGCGCGCCCCACCAAACCCTTTCCAAGTCACACCCCGACAATAAACATAGTCATGAGTTTTTGGACCAATACACGGTGATTTGGATTTCATTGATTTCTCAAATCTTGGAGTTTCGCATGGAAATCAGTGGTTAATCAAGGTTGAAGTGCTAAATGTCTGTTCACATGTGTTCACACCTGTTGGCCTCCAAATATATATCAATTGCTGTGCCTACTGATTGATTACTTCATTTTGCCTACCTTAGCAGCCAGGCTTTACAGTGTAGGTAATATGACTCTAATCCCACCCACATCATTGAAAGATCGGGAAATCTTAGAGTCTGGGGGTTGGAATATCTACAACGTTTGATTATGCATAATTCTCGATACTCGATCTATTGGGATGAAGCAATGCAGATTAGTGTATCTATCCTGGGTCTAGCGCTTCCCGGAGTGCCCCGGGGCTCCGCTGCAAACACCTGGACGTTCCGTAGTAATTTCTGGGCTCACGAGGTTGTAAATGTAGTATACAATAGGTTGTCAGTAATAAGTAGATCCACTAGTTCATTAACCCTGCAATGAGAAGCTCAATTGCCCTCAATTGTCTGCTGCATGTTCAACCGAGTCTCAGATTTTACACGCCCAAAAATTGTCGAAGTTCCTCTCTGTGTGTCATGCGAGGTCCCGAAGAGGAAAGAGTTATGGGTGTTACAACAGTCAGCCTGGTGGGAAATCTCAAAACAAGTCCCTAACGTCGATCATGTGACATGGTCTCGGGACAAGGATAGAAATTAAATAGCCGACTCATTGTCAACGCCAATATCCACCGTCCATTTCGCGCCTCTTAATATATTCAACTATTTCTATTTAACTCCAAATGTTGGATGGGCCGCCTTGTAAGACTTTTTTGATCCGAGGTACGTTCTAATTGAATCGCGGCACCTCTTGGACGTGAGATACTGAGTCTCACCACCGTTCGCCTGTCTTAATACGGAGTAGCATAAGAACAATTAATTGAGCAGACGAAAAATCTTTGGAAGGAGGGCGGTGGTGTATTTGCTGTGATTAGCCTTAGCGGTAAATTTCCCACATAAGGATAAGGCTACCTTGATATCATTGATCTATGACATACTTTGCTCGGCATATAACCCTGCTAGTGAAGAGTTTGAGGCCGGTGCCACGGCCGGAGTCTTCCAAGTGGTAAGCTTTTACTAGTAAGGTTAAAAAATCAGGACAGCAAATTGGCGGCAAACATTGAATGCCCCCTAATCATGAGGTTAACGCCACATTCTTTCCTTATGTGGGCAAATTCCACATCACAAGCCCACAATTAGCCTATTATTTTTGCGCAAAGGAAATGATGATGTTCTATCATGTCGTGCATCATAAAGGAGAATCAATATAGGCATGGAGGTCGGGTTATGCCCTTACACACGGCAAGCCGAGAAAGGGGTTCCCCTTCCCCGAGAATCTGAGGGACGACGCGCAACTCAAAACTTCACACTCCCAAGAACATGACGCAGCAGATTCCTGGGTGAAACGATCGACATACAGCCGCCCGAAGGATAAACTCACCCCTGCCAGTGAATATGCGTTAGAATTAGCCAACCACGCACATACCTAAGTATTTTCTTACGCAAGCCCTAGACATACCTGCCCCAAAGCCATTCCATGTGCTGTGTCAGCTATTCTTCACAGGCGATGCAATAAGCACAACCACGCTCATACGGGTACTCTGGCTGTTCTATTTCTACAGAACTGTGCTCTTCAATATCGCCACTGCTATGCATTAGATATCTGATCCGAAATAAACTAATTAGAAACCAATGAGTTAGTTCTCTGGGCTCTCCAGTACATATAGTACATACAGTAGAGCTTGCAAGCTAAGCCCCTTGTAGATCTGCGCTAAGCGAATCATATCTATGATCGACAACCCCTTGGTCGGATGATCTTCAGAAGGATTGCAATGATTGTCAATTGGAGATCGACTGATAATATCATTTGAAATGATTGGGCCCCTTTCTCCACCAAAAGCCAGTTCGGGCAGGTCAGCCGCTTAGAACCGTTGAAACACAAGCCAAGCAATGAGCACAGAATGATGGCACTTCTGATTTCAGAAAGAAATGTAGAGCTACCATGTGAGAGAATCAGATATTGAAGATAAATTCGCCAATCCAGTAAGAGTTTGATGATTCAAACCTAGAAGTCTGCTTGGATTGGTGTATAAGCTTTAGTGGGGACATTTTTAGACACGAACGCCTAATCCACATGCCCTTGCTAGCTGTCACCACTGGGGGAATCTGGATAATATCGATTGCGTGCGATAGAGGCCCACACGGATGTTTCACGGAGGGGCAGAAGAGAAATACCCACTTTTTATCAGCGGACATAGTTCATACCTTGTTTCTTCTCCGAATTTCTTTATTCTATAATTGTTATAAATGATAGTGAGTTTCATGCACCTTTGATTTTTGAACAGCAAGAAAAAAAATTTCAAGCTCCACAGCCGAAATGACGACTTTCAACCTGTTTCGCCGTGGCCAGCATAATGGTCAAAACACCATATCGACCGAAGATGGTGTCGACTCAAGGGACGCGGTTCCCAAGTATCCTAAGTCCACTAGATCTATCCCTGTCACCACGGAAAACTCTGTCACAAGGACACCGTCCTTAGAGAGTCCTACAAGTTCCTTGGGATCCCCCTCATTACAGAAACAGGATATCGACCTTGACTTGGAAATGGTACCGATGGAGACAGAGACACATGGTCGACTGGGGTCATGGAGAGGATCTATGATCTTGCTGGTCACTTCAGGCTCACAATTTCTGGACAATGTATTCATGACAAGTTCAAACATGGCACTGGCTTCCATCCAAGAAGAATTCGGTGTGTCCAGTACCAACCTACAATGGATGATCTCTGCATATACGTTGGCCTTTGGCGGATTTTTATTACTCGCCGGGTCCTTGTCTGATAGGTGAGAAAGCACGAAATGCTGCCTTCTGATATGCCTGAAACCTTCGCTAACAACAACAGATATGGACGAAAGATGATTTTGTGTTTGGGCCTATTTTGGCTTACTATATGGACACTCGCTATTGGATTTGGCCAGTCTTTTATCCAACTTACGATCTTTCGTGGCATTCAAGGCATTGGGGCATCATTGACCGTCCCGTCCGCCATTGGAATTATAAGTTCCTATTTTACAGGTGTTGACCGAACCCGCGGACTATCAATTTATGCTGCTTCCGGAACAGTTGGATTTTGTGCCGGTCTCATTTTTGGTGGTTTTCTCACCTCGTCATTGGGATGGAGATACCTTTTTTATCTGATCCCCATCATTCCTGGCTGTTTGTGTATTTTGGGATTGATCGTGCTACCCAAGGATCGTGAGGCAACCAAGGACAGACAGAGAATGGACTATTTTGGCGCCGTTTTGTCGACAGTTGGTCTTATTCTCCTGCAATTTGTACTCTCTAGTGGTGGTCGCTATGGCTGGGGTAACCCATTCATCATCTCGATCCTGGTCTTGGCCGTGGGATTCCTTGTTGGGTTTGTTATATACGAGAAGTATATCAGTAACCCACTGATGCCGCTTTCTCTTTGGACTATTCCCAATTTTGCCGGTCTTTGGATTGCTGGATTCAGTGAGTTGCCTGCCCAGTCACGAGTTATGAAGCATTTGCTAATTTGAACAGCCTGCTATGGGAGCTACCAAAATGTCATCTACTATATCGTCTTGATGGCTCAACAGGTAGACGGATTGTCGGCCGGCGACACGGCCATTCGATTTTTGCCAATGGGTGCGATAGGATTCATCGTGTCATTGGGGACCGGAAAGCTTCTTGAGTACATGAATGCAAAGTACTGCCTTATTGCTGGCTTGGTTTTGTCCGTGTTGGCTGCAGTACCAAGTGCCGTGACAGCTACCATCACCGAGAATTTGTATGAGTCCCCCATTATCATTGATTATGTGAAGTCTTACTGATCCTTCTAGCTGGATCAATACTCTCGCCACATCACTCATCAGTATATCGGCCGTGTCTTTCATCTTCGTGACGACGAGCACCACTATTTTGACAAGTGTCCCGGTTGAAGTGAAAAGCCTGTGCGGTGGCATGCTCAACACAGCATTTCAAATAGGATCTGGAGTCGCTCTCGCCATTTCCGCCGCAACCACCTCAGCAGTTGATATACAGAAAGGACACGGGCTCCCCCAGCAATACTCAACCGGACTCTGGTGCTCTACTGGATTCGCGGGTCTCGGCTTCGTCATTGGAGTCTTCGCCGTCCGCCGGAAAGGAGCTTCACCTAAGGACCGACTCGGCGGTCCTGTGGCTGTATAATTTGGCAGTATACAACCACCTGTGAATTTTGATAGACAGTAGATAGATATTGCGTGATCTGGACGTTATACTTTTTATGGGTTGGTTTATAATGACCTAATGATGGATAGACAAGCGACTTCGGGCATCGTTGGATTATATCCATTTTTTTATTTATTTTCACAATACATTTTCCAACATTCTCTTTACGCTTCCTTCCTGATATCGGCAAGTTTCAGTAGTGGATCCAAATTCAATTCAAGGCCCACAAGCTTGTCCAATAGAAGTGAGCTAATCTGGAATTTGAAGGCAGAAAGATAATACAAAGTAAATCATTGATAATCAGCAAAGTCAACAAAGAGAACATGGGATAGTGATAGACATTATTGGACACATATAAATACTCCTTCAATTATAACGAGACAATCTTGGACTCCTAGTTATGTCAAAGTTGTTCGACTTTCGCTGAATTAAATTAGAACCGTTTCTACCCGAGTCAGGTTAGTAATATGATCAAAGAGTTTCATCTGGAAGCCTATTGTACTTTTCGAATAGTGTCAAGCGGCATAAAGGGCAGGTGGGACTGGGGCTTGCTGAAAACCATGTCTGAATCGAAGACTGTTCGAACCAGTGCCCACAGGGGAGGACACAAATTTCTGTGTCAAGATCGAGGATGTTATGAGTTATCACACATATCTGCTCATTTTCGAAATCATAGCTTTGGACTCGATCACGTAGCAGCATGCGAGGCAGCGCGAATGCGGGATTCAACCTTGAAACATGAAAACTCTGAGAATCAATGATTATATCAAAAGGCGTGAGCTGGCTTTCTAAGATGGGTCCAACGAGAGCAGATGGGAGAGGCCTCTTTGGGCTTTGAAGGACGATCAACTCACCACCTTGAGCTAGAATGATTCGAGCATAAGGAAACGCTCCGTTTTCGTATGCTTCGATGATCCGAATGGCATTGTGGAGATCATAAGTCTTTTCTAATTGTTGCATAAGATCCGAGTCCACAAACTGATCTGGATGATAAATGTGACTTAGCATTGTGGAATTTGTCAATGTTTTTAGTCCTTTTTTTTCTCTTAAAAACTTGAGGGAGAGGAATCGACCTTTTGTACTGCCAAAGGAGAGAATAATGTCATTGTCCATTCGCTTTGTCATTTCTTTGTATAATGAAACAACAAGAACATTCCTTTGAAGAAGCCCTTGACGAATCTTGTCTAGTCCATCTTGAATGAAAGTAGTCTCACATTGTCAAAGGCATTCTTCTAGTCTTTCATTAGGGGTCGAAGGCAAAATCCAAATACAATGGTTAGAAAAGAGGAATACAGTTGGATTGGAAGTCTATCGCTGGACATGTCCATCGATGCCTTGGTGACAGCCTGTCTAAGTATCCTATAAGTCCTTCGCTGCGTGATTGTCACCCTTTTAATCAGCACATAGACAGACATTTACAAAGTACTCATCGAACTTCTAGATTCAATATTGCCGTATTCCGTGGGAATTTTCGCCGTAAACGGGCATTCGAGGAACCGGCTGGGTTTGGTGAAGCTAACAAAGCCATAGCATTAACCAAAGCTATTCATCATTGAAACATCAGGGACTTATGGCATGAGAGGACGTATCTGGCCTTATCCTCTGGGACATGGTAGAATATGACACCGATTTGCCGTAGCCAGAAGCTCGCCCGGGTAGATGCGAGACGATTCACATATAGACTATACTGCGGAGGTTTAACACTGAAAACCAGAAATTTACTTACAACCTGTCCTTTTTTCTTTTAGTATTGCTCGATAAATGGTCATATAGAGCAAGGCCAGTAGTGATCCCATCACTACCCCAGTCCTTGGGTGGAACAATGAGAAGGAAATAATGGCTCCCAACATAATTCCAGTCCCAACATGGAGAATAGGCGCCTGAGGAATCCATGTGAACGTAGGCATGATCGACAACACGGCCCGAGATCGGAAAATTCAAATTAGAGCCCATGCGAACTGGAACTCCTAGCACACCAATAAAGAGGGTTGTCAAAGGTGAGCTAAAATAGCGCGAATTACTTTGGTTGCTTGAACAAAGACTGTTCAACCTTGCGATTCTTGGCGGTGAAACCGTCAACCAAGGACTTCTTTCCGACTTTCACTTTCCACCTCCACGCTCACCCGTGGAAATTCCCAACCAAATTGCCCCTGAACCTCAAAGGTCTTGGTTGCTTTCAACCAATTCGTTATGAGTAACTCTGGCCTTGTTGTTCCAGGGAGCGCCCCCGCCATGCAGACCATTCCTACCCCCGACAAGTTGCTGAGGTCGAACGATTCAAAAAATATCTCAAATACCGAGCGCAAATCATGCGGCCTTGTCAATTCTGCAGCTCGCTGGTTGCTCCACAATCAAATTTGTACGTGGTATTCTACACCCGACAATCACCCCTTGCTAGACCTGGCCAGTTAGGGGCGCATCAATTCACGGAAGAATGGCCTCCTTTCTCGAAGACAGATCTATTTTGTTTACTTGGAATATGAAACACCAATGCTAATGATGTTATTTGCTTGATAGATATTTCCCTCAACCTCATCGCGATTCTTTTCTGCATTCACGCGTTTTTACCTCAGACCCAACCCTACACATCGAAGCTTTTCACAATCTCCCACTACAATGAAAGAACTGGGGAATACGGCGTCGGTAGCGATGACTTCCTTTTTCTTGCGTTTTGCGTCGTGTTGTTCACTTTCCTTCGAGCAAGCTGCATGGAGTATGTGCTTCAGCCGATAGCCAGATACTGTGGCGCATCGACAAAGAAGGATGTGATTAGATTTTCTGAGCAGGCATGGCTGTTGTGCTACTACTCTGTCTTTTGGGTGCTTGGTGTGGTCAGTGAAGATTGCCCGTTTAGCTTGAGCTAGTGTGACTAACCAATTACCAGTACATATATGTCACATCGGAGTATTTCCTGAACCCCCGAGAGATGTTTACAAATTGGCCAACACGGGAGCTCCCTGGACTTGTTAAGTGGTACATATTGAGCCAATGGGCTTTCTGGATCCAGCAGCTCCTTGTGATCAACATCGAAGAGCGCCGCAAGGACCACTGGCAGATGTTGACCCATCATCTTCTGACAATTGGTCTGCTGTATACCTCGTATACATTACACTTGACCCGTGTCGCCAATCTGGTATTGATTTTGATGGACGTGGTCGATATTTTCTTTCCCGTGAGCCTCTCCGTTATATCACCAAATCTTTGCAACTCGCTAACTCTCTGACTAGCTTGCCAAATGCTTCAAGTATCTTGGGCTTTCCACATTACGAGACGTCATGTTTGGCATTTTCATGGTATCTTGGTTCTTAGCCCGGCATGTTTGGTACGTGACAAACATGTACCATATCTGGGCTTACATGCCAAATATTGTGAAGATTGGCTGCTACCACACCTCGGACAATAAGGTGGTGACGGGTCCAACTCCGCTCCCTGAAGAGGGCTGGTCGCATATGTTTGAAGCATTTCTCAATCCCTCGGGCACTATTTGCTACAGCGACAGTATACGATGGGGATTCCTGGGCTCTTTGGGTGCTCTCCAGATTATTACTTTAATTTGGTTCTTCATGATCGTCAAGGTGGCCATCCGTGTGGTTCAAGGCAATGGTGCCGATGATATTAGAAGTGACGATGAGGATGAAGACGTCGAAGAGGAAATACAAGAGAAAGGCTGGGGGCAAACAGCCTCCAAAGTGGGTATGGACTCTGACCTCAAGGCATTGAAGCGCAATGCTGAGGTCGAAGGGACTGCGTTTTCGACTGGAGCAGGCTTCTCGGGACGCTGGGAGCGCAAGGGATTGCTCGGTCGAGTTGGATGTGAGAGGCAAGTTGATTGATCGACCGTTTCAACTTTTCCCAATCGTATATTAAACATCCACATACTTTTTTAATGCATCCGGAAGACGATGGATACCAAGGTTCCAGCCTGATCATTGTAGCCTTATGAAAAGCTACAAAGTGCTCGATAAGCAGGCGTATTGAAAAAAAAAAGAGGTTCCCTCATCTCAACCTGTCGTACAAAGCTGCTTTTGCACAATGAGACAAACGATAGCAACGGAATACGCAAACATTATTCACAAACAGGAATACCCCATTTGGTTCCGAACCAAGGCTTCATATCCCAGTTCTTTGGATCCCATGGCAAAAATTCACTGTCCGCCTTCAGCACAATCCCATGCCGAGCATAAATATCTAGCTTCAAATCCCAAAGGTCAAAAACCTCTGGCATTGCAAAAGACAACATGATAGCCCTGTCCCGCAGTATCGGCAGAGGGATCAGATCCAATGCTGCATGATGCGGAACAAGAATCTGGGCCATGGTTGGTTGGAGATAGATTGGGATTGACGGGTTGATCTTGTTTGCAATAAGAGCCTGTGGATTATCCGTTGGAGCGATTGAGCTGAAGAATGGGGACATGCTTCTTCTATCGCAGGTCATTAAATCACTAATATCGAAGCCAAGACAGGTAGCATTGTGGAGGAATGCCATGAGGGTTTGCGTTTGCGTCGTTTGAAGTGTGTTCCGCTTTGGATCTGTCTGAAGGAAGGATACACTCGGATCTTTGGTTGATACCATTTCTTTTCATTCGTGTTAACAGGTTTTTGACCGTTGTAGATAGAAATAAACTTTACCTTGATCAGAGGTCGGTGTCTCAGAGACCCCAGGTATCGTTGCATCAAGAATACTGAGACTAGAGTCTGAGTCTATGCATCGTACCTCGGAATCTACCTCGGAAGCCGACATCTGCTCTGTACATGTCCTTGAGATATCCTCTCTATACTGTTGTGCTGTTGTTGAAGGCGCTAAAGGAAGCGATGTTCCTATTGGAGATTTCAAGTGCTGAGTTGTCAAGCCAGCACATTTCTGTCTTTGTCTTAGTCCTTTGGCGAGAAGTTAGCTTGAGCAGTACTTGAATTGGTGGAACGATTACTCCATGCGCGTTGTGCAGCCTTGTTCTGTTCTCTGCGAGCAGTAGTGATAACCCGTTTTTTCGGCTTGCACCCTGGGGCCATTATTCCTGTCGTGGGCATAATGGACTTTGTGCTGAAATTTAGTTGGCTTATGGCTTATGGCTTGCTTATGTTCGAAATGAGCGGAAACAAAGTGGCGTAGGCCTTTGTTAACTCCGCTCCATCTCCGGACCAATTAAATCTTTGCATGAGTCCCTGACTAATTTTGATCTCCGTAAGCCATGGCTTACGCCTAACCAATCATAGAGCTCAACCACAGAGCTCATACTATACTGCTGGCAGGTATATATTCAACGTGACAGAACCATTTGAATTCTTTTTTATATAACCCAGTTGATTCAACAAATTGAGCATGTCTCCCACGAAGAAAATCATTGCTGTCGTCGGCGCCACCGGTGCCCAAGGCTCATCAGTAGCTCGAACCTTTCTCGCCCTGCCCAACTGGCACGTCCGCTGCTTGACTCGATCGCCCTCCTCCGAAAGAGCTCAAACCCTCGCTAAGCAAGGCGCAGAACTGGCTCAGGCAGATCTGGACGACCCAGAAACACTGAGTCGCGCCTTCGCTGGTATCCATGCCATTTTCCTCAATACCGATTTCTGGGACCCGTACGGCCGCGCCATCGCCTCTGGTACAAATGCCGCAACCAGCGCCAAAATCGGCTATGACACTGAGATAAGGTTCGGCAAGAACGCAATCGATGCTGCCCGTGAAATTCCAACACTGGAGCGATTTGTCTACTCTGCCCTTGGCCCGATGAACGCTGCTTCCGGAGGCAAATACCCACACTCCTACCATTGGGAAACCAAAGCGTACCTAGCAAATTATATCCAAAGCACCGAGCTTGGCAAATTGAGCTCCTTCATCTATATTGGTGGATACCTCACCAACCAATTTCTCTATCCGAAATTCCGAAAGGAGTTTGGAGGGTATACTCTTATTCTCCCGGCAAGCAAGCAGACCCGTCTGCCGATTATAGATACTGCTCGCTCGACGGGCCCGTTTGTGAGGGCTTTGATTGAGGAAGAAGCCCCTGGAACTAAGCTATTGGCCTACGATGAATACCTGAATTTTGAGGAAATTATCAAGATTTGGTCCAAAGTCACGGGTAAACAGGCTATGTTTATGCAGATGGATATGCAGGACATGCATGAGAAGTTTGGTGTCCCAATTGAGGTTCTTGGAGGCCCTGCATTCCTGGATGAGTTTGATTACTGTGCTGGTATCGAGGGTGTGATCGAACCTGCTCAGTTGAAATCTCGAGTGGATATGAAGAGTTTCGAAGAGTTGTTGAAAGGTATGGATGTTGATTTTTTGCTGGGAACAAAAGATTTGTGTTAGAGTGCCCTGTAGAGAAGACAGGAAATAATAACACTACCATTTACATCGGTTTTTCCTTTCTTTATTTGACTATCTCTGATATATGAATACCACGTGATGCTTATTACATGACGTGACTAGCCGCGACAAAGGCAACTGCAATAGTAATATTCCGGAATCACTGCTATAGCTTCAGGGCCAGGGAAATTGGCCTCTCTTGCCAACAATGAAAATTTTAACAAATAATGACTTCAATCGTTACCACTGACAAATGAAGGTTATCAATTGTCCTGTTAATTCACGGGAGACTTCTCGATGTTTATGCTTATCAACATGATGCGGGGAACCTTGGTGCGGGGAAGTTACTCTCATGATTCCCAAGGTTTCCCTATATTAGTTTTCCAAATCTATACTTACTAAATTTCCAAGACCGCTGACACTGAAACATCGAGTACCGTATAATGTCTAGCCACACCTCACAAAGTCCTATCCTCGACCACTTCGTCATCCTCGTATCCCACAAAACCCTCCTGGAAATCTCTGAATACACAAATGGCCAATTCACCCTAGCACCAGGTGGAACCCACGCCGACGGTCTCACGACAAACAAATTGATCCTTCTCTCGGACGGTGTTTACCTAGAACTAATCGCCTTCTTTGACGACGCCGATCCCGAAAAGCGCCGCCAACATCGTTGGGGCAATGAGAGGGAAGGCACAATAATCGACTGGGCATTTACATTGCCTTCAGAGAATGATTTCGGCCCAATTCAACAGCGAGTCCGAGACGCTGCCACAGGCTTCTCCTATACAAACCCTATCCCTGGTGGCCGTACGAAACCAGATGGCACTGTTTTGAAATGGGCAATTTGTACACCTAAGGACGACCACGATAACGGTGTAGGTCCGGGATCGATGCCATTTTGGTGTCTTGATAGAACGCCCCGGGTAAACCGTGTTCCATATAAGACGGAGACCCATCTTACGAGACACCCTAATGGTGTGCAGGGTGTCTCCTCGGTGTTGGTTCAGTTTCCTGATGGTGGAGATGTGAAGATGAAAGGGGCATATGATGCCATTTTTGGAGGTGCTTGGAAGTATGAGGTTCCTTCGCGTTCGAGCGCTAGTCGACACTCAGTTACTCTTTCTGGAGATAAGGCGGCTATTCGGTTGGTATTCAATGGGTCAAAAAGAGGTCAGGTGGAACTTTTGCCTGGGCTTTTGTTCGACATTGAAGAATCTGCACAGTGATTGAAACTTTGGAGAATCTTGTTTGGGCTACGGTATTGTAGATAATAAATCAGAGGATCTACGTATGTTATGTCCAGGACCATATTCGTGTATCAATACCCTCGCGGAAATCCAAACTCAAGCACAGGCACAACAAACAAATAAAGAAAGACAAAAATCCTGACGAATGAGATCGCGGGTTGAAAAATATTGAAAAATATTGATATACTGCAATCTTAACTAGATACAGTGTCTCAATGTCACCGACGCGTCTAGAAGATTTAAAGTCCCCTCGGGAGTATTGCGATTGACAAATTTAATTGAAAGGCGGAGAAATTGACGAGTTTTATTCTAGCAGAGGGAACTTTACACAAAGTTTCTGTCTGCAGGGAGAACACTCTTCCAGACTCGGAATAGCTCTAAGTATAAACATCGAGATAATTGGAGCTCGGATATCGTGAGTAATGCAAGAGTATGAAAAAATATATCGAATCATTAAGTTATCAATAGATATTAACCAAGCTTTATTCCGATTTCAAGTCTTGATTATACCTATAAGCTTGCTAAGATCGAAATAATTTGCGTAGTCTTGCACATAATGTCCGCCACCATTTTTGGGAGCTTTGAGCATCACGCGCTTGCCCTTCATTCTGGGACTTTGACGCAGCGTCGACAGACTTGAAGCGTGGAAGCCTTTCAAGATTATCATTAATAGGACTTCAAAGTGATCATTAGCCGGTTTAGTCCACTTGATCGAATACAGAAATCACATATACTCACTGCGGATGTTGAGTTGGTAAAGGGATTTCCTCAGAAACGAGTTGCAACCGGATTGGTGGACGAGATCGCCGATCAATAGACAAGGACCGTGAGCGTATTTCCACCGGTATACTATTTATGAACGGTATGAAAACACCATCTGCCAGTAGCTCACGGGCATGATGGATAGTGGAGTCCAAATGTGCCGGGTTTGGTGGAGATATCAACACGTCATGATTATCAAGCAGCTCTTTCCGGATATCTTCTGGAATGTTGAGTTCATTTGGGGACCCAGTGGATATATAAGTGCTCATTATAGTCTTCCATTGTTTCCCCAGACGACGTGTCTCAGGTGTCATATGTCCTTGTTGAGCCGAAACCCCTGAGTTATAATACGAGTCACTGTAAGCATTTGCTTCAGATAAGAAGTCTAATGTTTCAATGCAATGGTTCCGAGAGAGGAAGTCGACAAATGATTCGAAGTCGTAGGGTGCACAGGCATGCCCAGAGATGATATTGGTGAGGTTAGGACGTGATGTACGAGAAGTTTGCTCTGTCGATTGTGTAGTTTCTGAATCGATTGGCGAGGCGGTATTCGTGGTGTCTTTGCTCTTTCCACTATATGCCATTGGTGATATGGTTAGTGAGTGGTATGGAATATACAGAATAGTAATTAATTGTAATGTAGGAAATGGGGCAATATATCAATATTACAATATGTACTGAACGAACGTACTCTCTTTTATCGGGGTGTATCTTGAGGCACACTTATCCGATTAATAATCGTTGGCCACGGAAAGTCCAAGGTCTTGTTTGGTGTTCTCCCGTCAATTGGCCGGAATGTTCTCGCCCAATCAACATCCGTCTGTGTACATGGTAGGTCGAACAGTGGTCATGGGGATCCGAATATGAACCATGGTAGAATACCATCTTCGAAGCTGTCATATTGGTATCCAGAATAGTTTGGCAGGTATCTCGTGTGTGTAAAAAAATGCTAGCCAGCTTTGGCCGCTCTTATCCATATTGCCACCATTATCGTCGCCACCCCAGGGTTATACGCACGTTTACCAAACTATTAAGTAAAAGTGAATGAGTAGATAATTGGGTAACCCCTATTAGTAAGTACTAAATCTAGGTACATCTGATCCAGGCGCATCCAGGCCCTATCGCTACATAGCTCGATTCCGCTATGTCACGGCCTAGAAAGAGGCGAACATCGGTCCCTTCCAACAAACCTATGGATACATCCCGCAAGGGGTCTCAAATCCTTTCACATTTATTCATCTTCCACATACTGGTTGCTCATCTTACCATTCCATGACCTCCACTCCGGACTTCGAAGCCACTAATTTCCTGGACAGTGTAGGACACTGTATGCAGTTTATAGCGACCTGCCTCCGATACAACAAGCTGAAAACGAAAAAGATTGAATTATTCTCTCAGAATATAGACCAGATGCGCTACTTGACAGTCTGCTCATTGATACCGCACGATCCGATGGGCGCTGTGTTGACCATGCAACGAATTGACTCTTTGCTCATGTTAATTTTATTGCATGGCTGGTTTCACAGAACTACACCATAACTGCGAGCTGTATCAAATGCAATAGTTGCAAAACAGTATTGAACAGGAGCCGCTTTCACTTGCCGAAATTTGCATAACACGAAGAGATGATTAGGAGAATACGGGAAATGGAAGGACTAATTCGGGCTGATAGAACCGTTCATCAAGTCAGCAGACTTCTCTGAACATCCTATTGGTAGTGACTTACTGAGCAGGGCCTGAAGATCACTGCTGGCCAAATTGGCTTCTAGCATCCCAAAACTTTTTCTTGACACTCCCGGGACTATACCATGCAAAAGTAATGCTACAATTTGCACGTCTCACCACTTACTATTTGAATTGAATAATCTGATCTATACAGAATTCTATAAAGCGCTTCGCCAAGGCTGGGATACTGCTGTGCGTCTCAACTGAATTCGAGACACATCCTTTATTGCCGATCAATATCAACTTAAATTGCAGCGTATATGATATTCCACCATGAATCCGAGGTTTGACTTGTTTACAGATTAATACAAGTGAAATGAGCTGGAACTACTTCTTATAACACCTCAGCTGTATGTCCTTTCTCACTACAAATCAATTACGATTATATCTTTGGGAACGAATGATGAATTTATTTTGTTGCGAATAGCGCAATTGGAACACACAGTATTAAATGACGGTCAATTGAACAGTGGTAAGGAAGCCTGTCATTGAGAGCTTCATGGAATTTGGGTCAGGTTCGGCTGATCTCCTAAGAGCGCCAACGTGGCGTCCAGGCCCGGCAAGCAGACACCCCTCAGACGACAGCGCTACACTGATTCAAAGCAATTTTTGCAATGCATTTTGGAGGGTATCAACCGCGGTCATGTGATGGTAGGAGCCAGTCTGAAGGTGCCTGAGCCGCGGACGATTCACGACGAGTACGTCAGTACGTATCGTTGCCCTCCGGGGGTCGCTACGGATTATGACGCAGTATTGCATTGTAGAGGTAACGGGTGATCGACTGCGTAGGTGGACATGGGGAAACATCGCCTTCGAAGAAAACTAGAGACCAACCACGGGTCGTGAAGATCGGAATACTGGGCGTACCTGGAGGGAAAACAGTCATCTCATCAGCATCTATCATCTTCCAGTGCGTCGCTCGTCATATAATCGATCAGCCCATGTTGTAATAGGAACCATTCTCATCATCTCAAGCCAAACCTCGTATAATATTGCCGTCGGACGCGACCTAGGGCATCCTGTGAGTGTGCGACTCCCAAGCATACAAAGCTGGTCAAGTTTCGAAATTGGGTTCGTGGAGGCGAAAATTCCATGGAGCTGGTCTAAGACCATTATCTTGCTCTGGAAACATGGCTGATATCGTTGGAAACCGCTATAAGGAGGTGATGAAGGAGTTGAACGCCGCTGGGAAATTTGCGGATATGGTAACACGACATGATGGGCTAGGAGGCCCCGGGGTCTTTCTCCGGCTCCTGCCATTCCCTCCCCTGGGCATCCGTCCCCATTTTTCATTCTGTCATGAACATCTGCAATGGACAAAGCAATGCTTGCCATTTCACGAGGGAATTCATTGGGCGCGTCAACCTGCTCAGACTCAAATTGAGTTTGATGAGTTTGAAACATGAATCCCTCGATATCTTTCGCTTGCGCTGTTGCCACTCGAAGCTTGAGAACACAGAGCAAGTCTCAAAGGAGAAAGGCTCTGGAGGTTCTCTTCATGGGAATTTCTTTCTCAGAGGCCGCAACTGACACTACGGCTTCATCTTGCCATGAGCTAACGGATAGGGCACAACTGTGCAACCTTGACAGAGAACTGGTGAAACAAGGCTGCAAGATCGAGAGGTTGAGGGTGAACGCAGATGGACACAAGATGCCAGAAAGACCCTGTGACCGAGTTAGTTTTGTAACCTACCGTTCCTTAATTTGCTGATGCCGATGTTCGTTTTTCTTGCTTAGTGCGAACCCTTCCCTCGATGGCCCATTTGCGAGCCCTCCGATAGCCTGCACGACGCAAAAAAGTTGAATGGCAGTGATTCTGAAATAATGAGGTTGCAAAAAGTATCATATCCACACATCTGCTGTCACGTCGTGCATGTAGAGCATGAAGAATACGTACCCGATCGGGATTGGGTCTCGTTTTCCGAGGCGTCAAACCTGGTTGGCGCAGAAGCTGATGAGAATCAAGGATCAAGCGACCCATCTCTCAGAAGCTCCATCAGACTCCCTACCTGCCTTACCTACCCTACCTGCCTACCATCGAGCATCCTCTTTGGATCAGACAAATCGAACAGATAATGACCCTGTCGCCACTTGATGAAGTAACTTCGATCATTACCGCCAGGAGCCAGTGGCAAACCATGTTGGTCTGGTTTGTGAAGCCGCAATTCTTTTTATTCCATCAAAGTTTCGCCTCCCTCCCAAAGAATTATTTCTTGGTAGTAGATACTGCAGCTTCACTCCTTCAGGACACCACAGCAGTGCCTAAGTTCCGGACCCACGCGATGGAGGTTTCGAACCCTCCCCCCTCCTTGACCTAGGACAACCGCCATGGCAGGCTCGTTGGGGCGAAAAAAATGGCAAAGCAAACCAGAGAGTGATCTTTTTTTCATGACTAGAAAGAACAATGACTTAACCCGATACTGGACACGATATTGATGTGGTGACACCGACCCTAGAGACGACGACATTTTAGGAGTCTGATCAAAATGGGAAGGCTCGACCAGGCTTGTTTCTCCAGTCAGTGAATGCACAGTCACTCAGTATCCAAAATTCCGAGCTCTTTCCCAACGTTGGTGTTTAGTGCCCCCGGGCCATTGTTGATCACCAACGAAACGATCATTCCCTTCACAAGGAGAGCACATACAACTGGAAGGGCTTCATAGAGCTTCATATGTCGGTACCGGGAATCCCTATACCTTCATGTTGATTGGCTCGTCAACGCAATAATGCAGATGTGAAGGGAAATCAGTCGTTGAAAGTCCATGGTTCTTGTTCCAGCAAAGCAATCATGGCCAACAGAGCTTCGGCGAAGAGAGTGTGGATACCGGGTCTCGCGAGAGCTATTCGCCTACACTTGTTGAAAATCACTTCTAGGCTCCACGGGGCAGCTCTCGACTCAAGCAAGTATTCCCAACGGGAACCATGCTTGTTCCAACAAAGCCGGTAGCCAAAGAGCCCCTGCAGTGCCCGTAGTGCTTCCCATCCTGAATCAAGTATGGCCAACGGAAAGCACTGAAGCATTCTGCTTTGCGTGAAATATGTTCTCTACTGGCCCTACATGCTCCTGCGCCATGTCAGAGGCTTCTGCCATCACCAGCCACAGCAGTCGGATAAGACTGATAATAGTGTGCCACCCTGCAGTATTTCGTCGACCCACGACAAGCACAGCCTTGTATGATCAACTCGGAGCTGTCACTCTCGGGGTCTACCGTCGTTGGTCCTGGTTTTCCGAGTTTGCCACATCTGGACCTTAGGCCAGGCGGTTTTTCGAAGATGAAGGCTATCCTCATATCACCACAGCATTCGATGTAAGTGTTATGAGGTGCCTTCATGTGTATGGGTGTGCTAGTAGGGCTCGATTGGTATCGCGTTTCCGGTGGGTATTCGATGGAGTTGGCGTTGTGTGCGACTTCAAGGGCCCAGAGTGGAAACCTAGGCACCTGGACGAGTGAGGTCGTGGATGCCCCAGACGAATTATTCTATCAAGCTGTTTGTATATCATCAGTATCATGTTTGTATTCGCTGGGGGTCGACTGATATGGCGTTCCATGCTCACCAGAGAGGACCGATGTGGCTTTGTGCACCACAAAGGTTGTTCTCAAGCACTCACAAAGACTCGGGCAAAGACTTGAGGCTACAACCAAATGTGAGGACTCATATATCAGCCAGGCAATCGAGCTAATAAATAGTCTTGGTGTATGATGCACTTGGATTGGTCTGCATCTTCTCGTGTGTTTCCTTTGCCGATGAGTCCCCATGCATATTTGCAGGCGTCGAGGCCAAGTACCCAACCCAGGTGCAGCGATGCTCCCTCGAGAAAACTGATGCACATCAGATACACAGAGCAGCTTCTCCGAATTGCAAGGCAAAGACAGCAGATCGATTGAGCTCGTGCTGTATGGGCGTGGACCGGGCCATCGTGTGATCGGGGCCGTCGTGCGTGTCGCAGGTGAGGACTTCGACTGTATTTGGAAAGGGCTGAGAGTGACATCCTGCAATTCCAAACATCCCATCGTTAGTAAAAGTCAGATTTCGATGAAATATGGGTTAACTTACTAAACCTCGAAAGCATATCGCGAAATGGTGTCCGTGAACCTGTGTTATGGTCCTGCTGAAACTTCCAGTAGCCTACTAATATCCCTGATATCACTGATCCCTATCCAGAACTATCTAGGCATCATCTGTCATTGTATCAGTATCAACCTACTCTTGCTTTGATCTCAAGATATGGCCTCAACTTCTCGCCTTGAAAGCGATGACTACCGGCCTGTAGTCTCAGAGAAGGAGCGATGGCCTTCATCTGCAACCAGGGTAGATTGGCGCTTAGTTGGCTGGAATGTCTCTCATGCCCGATGTCCAGAGCCCATGAAGCTCATTTTGCAATGCAGAATAGCGATTTCACTCCTCGAAGATGAACGAGAGACAGAGTGATGGGGTAAGAGCGGGCCAAGATGAAGGAAAGAACATCGCGGGAATAGCTTTGAGCGCAACCACCCGCCAGGGTCAACGATCATGAAGATTACCAAGCCCCCTGTGACACACTTTCGACCCAGATTAATCTGCTTTTATTTTAGGAAAATGGGGGGCTTCATCAGCAATCTTACCAGTGACATTTCTGGTAAGACTAGCGAGATAACCCTGGATCATTGCAGGGAGCATATGTCGGCTCTCACATCCGTGAGCTCGAGCCACACATTTCGAAGTCACCTTTCAGTACAAGGAAATCAAGCCAAATACACACTAATACAAACTACAGAATGGAAGTCGAAGGTCGCCGTGCTTTAAGAGACAGAACTGACTTGATGATGTACAGCGGACAGCGCCACAACAATCCTGCACAATATTAGCTCCTTATCAATTTCACGGAGTAATTCAGGTAGGAAATAATCGACATCAGTGGCTTCGTGACGAAAAATACTAAATTCGAACCCAATATCTGCTGGCGACGACCACATGCAGTATCCGCCTCTGCGGCAGTATATGCGAATAGAGGCATTATATCGATCCAGTCCAAATGACCGAGATCTTCTGACACGCATGATGAAAGTTACCGCCAGGGTGAGCTTCCATACGAAAACTATCCACTATTTGCTTGACCGGGAACCACCTGTCGGGTAGTGGCAAACCAACGCGGAGCTCGCATCCAGCATACCACATTGCACCATTCTCAGTGCAAAGAACCCACAACGCACACCGCCCAAAAGATCTTGTATGGTTGAATCAGTATTGGTATTCTAATACCGAAGGTTGGGCAATACATCGGCAATTTTTGGAATTTGTTGGCTTGCGTTCTTCGTGTAATCTCATCCTTCGGACACTTTGCATGATGAATCCCGAATATCCATCAGATCAACCCGAACACGAATCAGCCTTCTTCAACAGCGACTGGATTACTCCTCCCTTAACGCAGCCTGCTGCATTCGACTTCCCTCTCGACTCGCTTCCGGAGCGTGATGATTTGGTCACCAGCGACCGGCCAAAGACCAAAGTCGCGATCCCTCGAATTACTACCGCGAGTGCCTGGCCTAGCAGTAGTCGAGTTAGTCGGGCCTGTGAGAACTGCCGCGAACAAAAAGCTAAATGCAGCGGACACCGTCCCGCCTGTCATCGTTGCAAGGAGGCCGATGTCCGGTGTTCGTACGGGGATCGGAAGCGGGAAAAGATGGCCAAGTGGGTGGATTCTGAGGAAGGAAGCGGCTCACTCTCTAACAACTCTTCAGGCAGCTCAGGGACCTAACCACACAGGTGGAAACCTACGAAGCTCTCTTGCAAGACCTCTATCCCAGACTAGATACCCCATCGGCCCTCCATGTGGATCAAGCCCTGAAGGAGGTGTGTTCTAATTCATTCTTATCCCCCTTTCGCCTCTTCCATCCATCTCATTTTGTCCAGCTTTCGGTTTCTTCTAAGCCCCACGCCGTCACCCAAGACACAGCCCTCGCCCTCGGGGCCATCGACTACACCGAAGAAGACTTTAATCGCGATGAGAAACTCCAGGCCATGGGATTTGTGGGTGAGCACTCAGAAATGTCTTGGTTGTACAGACTCAAACGAGACCTGGACCAAGACACGAAGACGCCGACTAGCGACAGATTCGATCGGCCTTCCATCTCCTCAGTCAACTACTTTCAAGACGACTCCAAACTTCCAGTACTCGAAGACGTGGACCTTCGAGCATGCCCTCCTCAACACGTCGCTCGTCAGCTCGTCGATAGCTATTTTCATACGGTACATCCCACCTTTCCGATCGTTGGCATGACCACATTTCTCGGACAGTACAACTCCTTCTATACGAACCCCAACGTGCAACCTGGAAAACGATGGCTGGCTATATTGAATTTGATATTTGCTATCACAGCGAGGCATTCTTTGTTGATGGGCCAGCCGCCCCACCTAGGGGTGGAGAGCTATTTGGTATACTTTACGCGGGCGTGGCGACTCGGGATTGACAATGTGGCGTTACTTTCACATCCGAACTTACAGCAAGTCCAGGTCGAGGGTTTGGCAGCTTTCTACCTTCTGTCTGTCGGACAAGTCAACAGGTATGGTTCTTTTATGCTCGTTTCATTCTGCGAAATTTCCTCTCTGACGCGACTCTCTGCCTACCTAGGTCATGGATTATTCTTGGTGTCGCGATTCGATCAGCGGTGACGATGGGGCTCAACCTCCGTAGCGAGAGCAACGTTATTGGACATCTTTCGAAGGAAATAAGATATCGGGTGTGGTGGGCGCTTTTTATGTTGGATACCGTGCTATGCGTTATGACTGGCCGACCGCCCAGCACCAGCGAGACCTTTTGCTCTACACCTCTACCATTGCCGTATACCGAGGAGGAATTCAGCGATGAGCGCATCATGCGACTGATCACTGATCAACAAGCCCGACATGCTTTCATGACTTCTCTCCTCTCCTCGGAGCCTGCATTCGCGTTGAAGGAGAACCTTACCAGTCGCATTCGTTTCGGCCAGTCGGAGAGCGAAGGAAAGGAGGCCGAGCAGGTTGCTCAGGTTCTTGCGCCCAATATTTCGCTATACTTTCTATACGCCGTGGACTTGGCGTTTCTCACCCGCGAGGCAGTAGACACTCTATACGCGCCTCGTGCGACGCGGCAATCATGGCGAGAAATCGAAATTCAGATATTCACCCTGAACAGCAATGCGGACCGATGGCTCTCTCGTCTTCCAACAGAATTCCATTTCGTTGAACTCGATGCAACGCATCCATTCGCTCGAGAGCGTGCCAGCTTAGCCTTTCGGTTTTACACCACCAAACTGATTATTTCCCAGCACTGCCTGCGCCGCCTCGCTAATCTATCCAGCGGGGCTTCGCCCGGAGCTGTTTGTGATACCATGGCCGCTATGTGCGTCCAAGTCGCAGGGCAGATTCTCGATCTTCTACCCGACGAGGTGGATACGGCCTGGCTATACAAGGTTTCGCCATGGTGGTGTATTCTTCACCATATCATGCAATCCAGCACCATTCTCTTAATCGCGCTATCCACACAAACCCACCCCGCCATAGCCGAATTGAGTAATATTGCAGAGAAGGTGAAAAAGGCCACGCGGTGGTTGAATGAGATGTCTGCCAACGATCCCTGCTCACAGCGAGCTTTGCTTATATATAGGGATCTACTCACTCGCCACGCATCAAAATTTGGATTGGAAATTGACATTGGGCCCTAGGTACGACTTCGTTCTACGCTTTGATCTATCTAGCCCGAGCTTCTGCTCGAATACATCCCGTTCGAGAAAGCACCAGTGCCAATAGGGTTTGAAGACGGCTTTAAAGTGGCCGTTATCAGCGTCGGCCATTCGCTGAAAGGCTTAACCACAGCGAAAGGCGTTTAGGTCGGCTCGCAATCCGGCGTTCTTGAAACCTGATGGCCGATTCTGTTTCCTGGGTGGGGCGTCTCCCTGCCTTCTTGTGGGTCGATATATACGTCCGGTATTGGTTGGCCACAATCGTTTTCCGTGAGCTTTACACTAGCTTCGTACGAGTCTCGGCCCAGCGCTCTCATAAACCACCGTACCAATTCTTCCAATTCCGAATGACCTCTTAAGAAAAGGACTCAGTTCTTTGACGCCGACGACGTCAGTTGAAGAGCTTTAGGCAGCCCGGCAAGGCTTGAATGATGGGGACGAATTGCTAAATGCCGCCCCTCGTTTACTCGGCTTGCTTTGTGCACAATTACCCAATTGGTCGCACGGACTGACCCACTTTCTTCAGGACGTTCAAATGAGAAGACTAGATATGCAAGCACTAAGTTCAAACCAGCCACCCGCATGCAGTGTGATTAATGATCCCAAAGGTCCCCCCGCAGGTCAGATATCTACAGTATCATCAATCTTTCGACTTCACTAACCAAATTGATGACTTGTTCTCCTATTCAGTCTCCTATCGAGGGCACGATAAAGTTAAATCCAGTCGCATTATCTTGAGCCTTCCTGCCAATATCTTGAGCAGCATCAGGATGTCTCTTTACGGTCGGAATATCAATAGTGTTTTCGCGTCAAGTGGACAGAGGAGAGATGCTTATATTCTTTGTTTTCCTGCCATTACATTTGGCTTTCTGAAATCTAACCGAAATAACTCCAGAAGAAGTTTTTTTTTGCAGTGAAAATACGTGGATATCAATCTTTGTTATGCTATGGTAACTACTCTAGAATATTAATAGCTTACTAGCATGCCTACAATATCACTATAAAGTTTCTGATGTCATCCTACCCAGGTGTCTGGATATGACGTACGTTCGGAGAGCAACTGACGATCACGTGCCGTAATCCGGGTACTCCTGTGTTAGTCAGCGGAATATGACGATCATGAAAGAAGGTCCGATGAGTATATGCTATGTGTATGATCCGATAGGGTATTTGGACGGGCTCTTTGCTTGAGATGAGATACGAAAAATATATCGACATATATATAGACTGTGCAATTGGTAACAAGACTATTCGCCAATCTCGCCTCGTTCACATCCATTGCCACACAGCCTTGCCACGTCCAGCGTTCGCAGCTATGCCCCCGTGGTGGGAACTTCCTGCATTGGTGGAAAATAATATCCTCTTCTCTTATGCTGATTTCTTGGTCATACATGCCGTTTTGACTTCTATTGTATCTATTCTTACTCCGTGACCAATAATATGTAATGCAAAGTACATATCCTTCCCCGCACAGCTTCCCCCGCCATACAAGAATCATAAATGCCGGGACATCTTCCCTGCATGGACTTCGACATCGCGACGGAATGAACAATAGGAGTTAGCCGCGGCCCCTTACTAAAGGAATAAAATGAGGCCCGTGCGCAGAATGCCATGATTAGATAGACGCTCTTGCCACACACCATATCCACAAGATCTATCTCTTTGCCACCTGGCCTTTGAGCTAAACATCTAATAAATGCTTTATTTTACCTCCAGTGCTGGCCCTACCTACGATTTGATCGATATATAATATATGCTCGAGAATCACGTCACAAGGAGGAATCCAACAAGGCGAGCTAGGCCATGCATGTTAGGTAATAATAACCAACTCTATTCAGTCACGATATCTCAGCGCGATGGAGATGAGCTTCGTACCTGAGAGCTTGTTGTGAGTACACGAATCTTCCCGAGATGTAGTCGCGAAGCTCTAGTACCAGGGAGCTGGGTAAGCAAAGACCCCACGGTTATAAACCAAATCCAACTTCCATGATTTCAACGTCTGCGAGCGAGTATCAGGAATGACAGCATTTTAAGATCATGTATGGAAGAGATCAATACTCCACAGCAAAAAGGTATCAAGCTCTAGGTCCAGGATTATATCCAAGACTGGCGGCGTGTGATCACTAAGTAATTCCGAGGAAATTATTTAGACCCAACTTCCTTATCGGAGACCTTTTGAATGCGCAAAGAAATTTCTCCAAGCATAAGGGATGAGACTGTGCCTCCAAATCATGAAAAAAATCTTGGATCTTGGTAATTTACCAGTCCTGTCGCATATAAATTGAAATCTCTTGAATATAGAGCTTCTCACAGGTTACCTAAGTGGGATCGCCATAACTAAGCACTCGGATCTCACACACTGTGGCATCGGCAGGTGTGAGAATTCCAGTAAAAAGATCTGCAGAATCCATGCCCAGGTGGATACCAGCAATGATAAGGACTGACTTGGCGACAAAAGTGAATATATGTGTACTGATACGGCCGTCTAAGTAAGCAATAGCCAGAAAGCTTCGATGGGACGATACTCGGAAGGGACGCGCCACGCAACGCGTCCACATCCCGCACTATTAGGGTAAAACGCCATTACCCAAGCTTGGTTAACAGAACCCGTGCATCTCCTGATGTGGGGGACTCAACTAATAAATGGGATCGGGCTAAAACAGCGTAATATCAAGACACCGAGCATATAAATTAGGCTACACTCCTCATCTAGCTCATTTGGTAACGAAGACCAGAATTCGAAGATAATTTAATGAGTGAGAGGACCCACCCGCAGCCAGATAAGCTAATTCAGTAGCTTTATCACGCTATCACACAATTTAGGCATTATGGCCGATGCCGCTCCGAAGTTACGCCTTCTAGACACCCTAATATGCTTGGCATAAGAACTTGCACTACACTAAACCAGTGATTAGCTCCATAGAAACTGATACTCCGCACATATCTTTTCCAAGGCATTTTATCGCGATTCGATATCCAATCGGACGTTCACTGGTTTGCATTACAGTGCTTATCACGCACAGACCAGGACAATTCAGTCCTTAAATAAATAGTAAATACCCCATTTATGATTATCGGCCATTTACCCCACTTAAGAGTTGGGGTAATGGAGATATACCAAGATATTCGTTTATCTAGAGCCAAATGGCGTTTGACAACAGTCCATGCGACAAATTTCTCACTGAATGAACATGAGCATAGTACGAATAGATAGCGAAATGAATCAAAGAGATCTAGCCATATAAACCAGGTGTCATCTGTGTCACAAAATATAATCTGGATCTAGTATCTATGAAGTCTGCCCGGGTGGTACAATAGACCGGCAACCGGCTATGAATTTCCTATCGGGTTATTCTGGCTTGCATTAGCAAGCCTTAGTACATCGGCCAGAAACACTAATTGGTATTAGGCTCAGTGATTCTAGAGTAATTTGAACCCCGCAATCCAATAAATTTTCAGCATGACCTCCATCCATGCAGGTGGGTCTATCGTGATAATACGCGGGTATTGCAATCATCAAGCGTGGCCTAGGCAATATAAAAAGTCGCCTTCCTCCAACTTTCGTTATCTAGGAAATTTCCAGCCCCCCTGCTTGCAAAGAACCTCTCTTAAACCATCATGTCGGCTGATACGTCGGATGTGGTAACATCGAAAGAGCCTGCCAAGCAAGTAAACATCTCGGAGACGAAAGATGCAGATTTGGAATCAGAAGTGACTAGCCAAGAGCCCGGGACTTGGCGGTATAAATCGGACAGAGCGGAGCTTACTGAACTGACACCCGTTGAAGCTTTCACTTGGAATGTAGAGGGCGATCAGTCTCCTTGTAGGTTGATTTATGCATGTCTACTGATGGATACTAATGATTACCAGTCCCCGAAGTCGCGGCTTGTGTATCGAACAAAGATGACCCAAGTATTTCCTGCAATAGTAAGTTACCTACTCGATATCTTTCATATTCCAGAAAGTATTGAAACATTACTGATGTCTTTAAGCCTTTCGGGCCTGGATATTAATGACGATCTTTGTCATCATCTTTTCTGGAGTTAACCAGTTCTTCGGATTGCGATATGTATGTTGAGTTCCACCCGTAATGTGTGTGCACTCGCTAATTAATCTCAGCCCTCGCTTTCAATTGGATATGTTGTTGCTCAAATTTTGGTGTTCCCTATTGGTAGAGCATGGGAAAAGCTTCCTAGGTGGAGAGTTCCGTTGGGGAAGCTGTCCTTTGACATCAACCCAGGAAAGTTCACCATCAAGGAGCACGCATTCATTGTTATTGTGAGTCACTTTCCACCTGTCATCTATTTTGATATATCGGGCAGCTTATTCTGACAAATGAATCTAGTGTGTCAATATTAGCGCTTCCACAGCCTATGCTCAAGGCTCTCTGGTCGCCATCATCAGTCCGGTATATTGGAACCGCGACTTTGGAGCTGGATTTTCCTTTCTTTACCTTTTGACAACACAGATGATCGGGTAAGAGTATCGTGGACATTCTCATCTACAGTCATTGACGTCTTCCAGCTTCGGATTGACTGGCCTTGCTCGCAGGTGGATTGTTTATCCTGCTGCCCTAGTCTGGCCTACCTCCCTGTCATCGACCGTTCTATTCCGTGCGCTACACGAGCCTGAAAGTCGCACAGCGGCCAACGGCTGGACTATCTCCCGTTATTCATTCTTTGCCTACGTCACAGCCTTCGGATTTGTCGTGTTCTGGTTCCCGGATTATATCTGGACAAGTCTAAGCACGTTTGCATTCATCACATGGATTTTCCCGAACAACCAAAAAGTGAACACGCTATTTGGGGTGAGTGCTTCCTGCCATCGACGACGAAATAAATTACTGACTTAACTATCCAGATGAACTCCGGCTTGGGCCTGCTGCCCATCAGCCTTGACTGGACGCAGATCAATTATGCGGGTTACCCGCTCATGACGCCTTTTTACATCACCTGCAATGCATTTGCAGTTGTCGTGTTGTTCTATTTCTTCCTGTCCCCGATTTTGTACTATGCAAACATATGGTACAGTGCCTAGTAAGTCTCCCAACCTGATACCATATACCCTCATACTGATGAGCCAGTCTTCCGCTCCTCTCATCAAGCACATTCGACAATACAGCAAGCTCATATAATGTGTCACGCGTGGTCGACGCCAATTTGAATTTCGTTGAGAGTAACTACAAGGAGTACTCTCCGATGTATATTTCCATGGCATACTCCCTCACGTACGGGCTATCATTCGCTGCAGTCACTGCGATAGTGCTACATACATACCTCTACAACGGCTCTGAAATCTGGGCTCGCTTCAAGGATTCGAGACACGGTGGTGAAGACATCCATCGACGACTGATGAGAGCCTATAAGGAAGTTCCAGACTGGTGGTATGGTGTTCTTACCGTGATAGTATTGGGCCTGGGTATTTTGACAATCAAAAATTGGGACACCGAGCTGCCGGTCTGGGGATTCATAGTGGTATGCTTTGGCATGGCAGTTCTTCTGATCCTGCCTGAAGGCATCCTTCAGGGAACCACGAATCAGCGTGTCTTCCTTAACATCATAACGGAGTTGATCGCTGGTTACGCATGGCCCGGAAAAGCGATCGCTAATATGATGGTGAAGTGTTACGGCTACAACTCAGTCAAGCATGGCATGGACTTTGCACAGGACTTGAAACTTGGACAATATATGGTATGACCTCAAAGTCTAATCCATTTTCGACCTATACTTACATACCCAGAAAATCCCTCCTCGTGTTCTGTTCTTTGGTCAGATCTACGCTAGTATTCTAGCGACCGCAACCCAGACTGGAGGTACTAGTCCCAACTCAAAAATTGAAGTCAATGCTAACCACATGAATAGTGCTGCGATGGATGCTTGGACATATCACAGACTTGTGTGAATCAAGCAACACCCAGCGCTTCACTTGTAACGGAGCCAAAGTAATGTATAATGCCTCCTTGATTTGGGGGACCATTGGCCCGCAGCGAATGTTCCAGTCTGGCCAGGTGTACAACGGCCTTGTCTATTTCTTCCTGATCGGAGTAAGTTAGCAAATTACTTTTATCCAGAACCATTCACTGACTATTCAGCCCGTTGTCACTGGAATTGTCTATCTTATTTATCGTCGCTATCCCAACAGCTGGGTCCGCTACATCAATGTTCCCATTTTTTTCAACGCAGCTGGCAATATCCCTCCTGCAAATACTAGTAAGTCTGCATATTGCTTTGTAGATTTGTCCGAGTCTAACGCAAGGTCCTAGCTCAATATTCGCTCTGGTTCATAGTCGGCTTTATTTTCAACTACCTTATCCGAAAGCGTGCATTTGACTGGTGGAAGCGTTACAACTGCAAGTCGACAACATATTCTTCACATATTGTCTGCATATTTGCTGACTGGCCACCTTCTAGATTTACTGCAAGCCGCCATGGACACCGGTACAGCAATCGCGACTATCATTATCTTTTTCGCGCTGAGTTACCATTCCATTACGTTTAGTTGGTGGGGAAATAACGTGGGATCGAACACGGATGATGCAAACTCCGTCCCCTGGCTGACTGTTCCAGAGGGTGGCTACTTTGGAAAGGGACCAGGCCAATTCTGATCGAGCATTTTCATGATTCAACTCGATGTAGGTAGACGTTAATCCAACTAAACGGATTGAAGTCAGACCTTAATATACACAAACTAGCTACCGTAAACTCTTGCCGTGGCGGGTGTAGCGCCAGGGAAGAATGAATTGGGAACAGTGGGAATTGCAATGGACGTAGTGAGACCCAATCCCGCGGTGAGCTGGCCAGGCATAGTTGTCGCCGAGTAGCCAGACGGAGCAGATGTTACGGTCGAGGTAACAGTGCCGTATTCCGTGTGTGCGGACCCTGCCTTCAAGCAGTATCCTGATCCCCACGCATCCGCACACTTGTAGTACTCCTTGCTTCCTGATTCGGTCCAGATGTCAAAGTCTTCGATGATGATGTTGGTACAGGGCTGGGTTGATGGGCAAAGGACGTAGAGTGGGGCTCGTGTAGCACCATTTGCGCATGTTCCTTTCCAGTTGCTGACAGTGATTGAGTTGTAAAGGACGCCGTCACCTGCTGCCAAGGTTTCGTCTGTCCAGTATGCATCGATGTAGAATGTATAAGCATTCTCATGTCCGATAAAGTTTGAAAGGGTTACGTCCGTCACTATTATGCACAATTAGTCAGGAGGCTCAAATGAAATTGTCGGCACGTGTTCCTAGGAGGTTCAGTTACCTGAGCCGCTTCCTCCGTTACTCCTATTGGAATGTTAGAGTGGTTTTCTCATGTTAAAAGTATCGTGGTGTCAACTTACTTGAACATGAACATCTGGTTAGAGTTGACGGTGTAGATGTTATTGTATTCGACCTTGGTGATGTCTGTGAGGCAAACTGTCAGCAGTCTGACTGCGCGTTGATGATGTATGCCAGTGTGTTAACATACCGGTGTCGGCTCCCAATGAGCCCATGGCGCAACCACCGGACCAATTGCAGTAGATATTCTCGACAAGGATGTGATTCGCCGGACTCTTGACAGTAACACATTCGTCCTTGTTTGTTACCTCAACATCGTGAATCCAGATGTCAAATCCCCACACATCTATACCATCAAGACCTCCCTCGTTTCCACCGCGAATGATCATGTTGTACACCTCACCCTGGTTGCAGGTGTCGAGGGTCAGATGGAATTGCGGAGAATCAACAAGGGCAATGTCATGGATGGCGAAATTCGTCACTTCACGCTGTTAGTATTCGACTAAAGAGATAAGAGGAAAGGGTTTCATTGCTCACCATCGTAAAGACGCAGTAGACGTGGCCCGTATGTCCCCTCGGCATGGAAGACATAGCCATAGCCTTGAATGGCACCCGCACCACGCGAGGAGTAGATTTCAAAGTCCGTACTATGCTCGATGAAGATCATATTGCCCGAAGCAGTGCCCGTGCGAACGATAATTCCTTCCAAGTTGATGGCCCAAGCATTACCGCCATTCAACGTGACCCAAGTGGCCATGGCGAAAGTTCCCAAGGGGATATTCACTACACCACCATCGATACAGGCCTCAAAGGCAGCCAGAATAGCAGGACCAGAATCAGTGGTTCCGTCTGCCACGGCTCCATAGTCCGTAATATCGCAGACCTTGACAGCCCATTTAGCAGAAGAGGAAGTCAGAGGACCGATTGGGTAGTCAGTGGTATCAGCAAGCTGCGCCCATGCAGTAGACAGCCAGCCAAGACCGAGAAGCAATCCCTTGATTTGCATTATGGCGGTAGTTGTCAGCAGCAAAACCGTGCTCCTCGAGAAAAGGTCTAGCTTGTCTATTTAATAGCAAGGGAACTGTCCCCTTTCAGCCAATTAGTCCGCTAGTGTCTCGGGAGAAATCCGGACTACAATGCATTGAAAATAAGTAAGCGCTATCCATTTGTGTGTGCCTGGCCACTAATTTCCCTAGAATCAAAATTATCACCGGTCGTCTTGGCAGAAATATGCTGAAGAATTCAAAGCTACCCACCTTTTATTTATGGGAAAATGCCCGGAGATGTTTCACGTGGCGCTAATGTTCTCACATCTTTGCCTTAACTGGCACGGAAGGCCGGACCTTCTCCTGATAAACCGCCAAGATCTAGAAGCTATGGCACATCTAAATGCACCAATCACAGTTACACGTGATCAGATACAAGATTCATCTTTGATTAGAATTGCTTGAATGGTCATTCAGAGTCTACTGATGTGCGGCCATTTGAGACGAAAAGCTACTAGTCCGGTGGGTCACTGGCGAACAGGGAGCTGTTGAAACAGTGGCGCACGCCGCGGTGATTGGCTGAGGTACTAGCAGGCGGCCCCGTGGCTTTTTGAAAGCTGTCGGCAAGTTCCTTTTTGATGCATATGCCGGCCCGATTTTGGAAACTGGATAAGGGGCCGTCGACAAATGTGTACAGTAAGGGGTGATGTTGAATCGAACTTTTCCTTGTCAAATGCCAAGGCCGGAAGCTTATACGTGATAAGCTTGCGATCCGGGGTTAATCCACTGACACTTTTACCATTTAAGTTCGGTGAATGATTCCAAAGGTTTCGGCTATTCAGAAAAAGAAAGAAAATCCAAACTTCAACTCGGTCGGCATTCTCACATGGCGACCCACCACGTTCACGACAAGACTCTGGCTTATCTGCGGCTAGTGCATAGTAGACGCCTAGGTGGAATGTGGCTGATGAGGGCGTTGTTAGCTTGAACGTCGCTAAAATAAACTGAACTAGATGTCGGGAACCTATTAGATAGGATAAGGACTCCGTGAGAAATAATTCAACTGCACCTCGTCCCTGATACTTGTCTTACTTTGCTACGCAGGTGTGGTTGCGGGTATGGGATATATGAGAACTGATCCTGAACGTTTCAGGTTCGTCTGGCCAATCACGCTAGACCTTTGGTCCACGAACACTACAACCTGCCATGTAGTCCTCTCTCCAGTATCGTAAATAAATTCAATTTGAAGTAATTTCCTATGTACGGCAACATGTATTAACCGAAACGTTGCTCCCCGAAAAATATCTCCACGTTTCTTGAATCACAACTCAGGCATGGGCATTAAAGAGACTGGACGTCCGGCTGGAAATAAAGCACTGAACAGAGAGATTAGTACCCCTCACTTTGCTATTTGCCCCCCCTTTCCCTTTTTTCTTCCCGAGTTCCTTGTTTGCGTCCAAATTCACCCTTTTCATCATTGACAGACTTGGGGTATCACATCAACTTTTTTAAAAAACATCTAAGCTCGGACACGGCGACGCAATCCAACCTGCAAACCAAGTGGCTTGCGCAGGAAACCCTCACTGGTCTCCATCTCTCCCTCCTGTTCAAGCTGGAACTCGAACAAGCTGAAGACAGTAGCAACAATGCAGAGCAGTTCCATTTCAGCGACGTTACGGCCGACACAGGCACGCGGGCCGTGGCTGAAAGGGATGAACGCGGCTTTCTGACGAGCGGTAAGATGCTCCCAGCGCTCTGGAACAAATTCCTCGGCATCCTGGCCCCAAATTTCGGTTGAACGGTGGACCGTGTAGCTAGGCACTGATAGGACGTCGCCAGGGTAGAATGTTTGACCAGCGATAACGATGGGTTTGGTGCCTTCGGGAATCTCACGCGCAAGACCCATAGCAGATGTGCTGTGGATTCGCATGGTTTCCGAGATAACCCATTGGAGGCTGCTAATGATTAGATATTGACTTAAAGGTGGGAATATGAAACGAGCGCTTACTAGGGGATATCCCTGACCATAGCGTGAGAGGGAACATCAACATCCTTAGGAATTGCCTCGTCTAGAACTTTCTGAAGCTTCTCGATAACACCAGGGGTCTGGATGCACCAGTATAGGATAGCACAAGAAGTGTTAGAGGTTGTGTCGGAGCCGGCGATGAGCTGCGTCAACGCCTCCGCGGTAAGCTCCTCAAGGCCCAACTTCTCACCAGTCTCGTCCTTGCCCTCCATGAGATGAGCCAGGAGATCAACACGGGTGTTCTTCTCAACAACCTCGGGCTTCACACGCTCGTTGACCCGGGCAATAGCAATACCAGCAAGGTTCTCCACAGCCGCAAGTCCCTCGGTGAAGAAACGGTCGGGAATCCACTTAGCCCAGGGCTTCAGAGCTGGCAAACAGCCCAGCGTGGCGGAGACCTCACCACGACGGTTCAGCACTTCAACAGCAGCAACATACTTGGGAGGTTCATCAGGGCCCTTGCGCATCTCAGCAATATCCTTGCCGTTCTTAAGCATACCAAAGGGAGCGCCAAAGGCCAAGTCACCAATGATGTCAAAAGCGAGGTAATTGAACCAGTTCAACGCATCTATGCTGGCGTAGCCAGTCTTTGGGTTGGTCTGTAAAGTGGCAATCTTGTTCCACTGCTCGACAAAGAGCTCAAGGTTGGCGTGGATGTACTGCTCAAACTGACCAATAGACTTGGCACTGAAAGTGTGAGAGACAATCTTCCGCTTACGGGTATGTTCAGCACGGTTACGAGTATTGAACAACCCCCGACGAATGGAGACAAATGCATCATAAAAGTCACTAGAGCAATGATGTCAACATTTGACAATCCCGAATTGTGCGATAAACTTACGCCTTCAAGAACCCGTTTCCGTGTCCATAGATGGTCTGAATGGCAGCATCGTCGGCGACAGAGACATGCTTAGGTGCAATACGCACAACCTTGCCATACTTCTTGTGCGCTTCATCAACGGACAAATAACGCTTTCCCTGTCGTGCCTGAAGCAGCAGCCAGAGGTTGGTGAAACCCGCGAATCCCGGGCTAGGAATACCCCTCAGATGCCAGTTTTGCAAGTACGGCAACAGGAAGTATGCAGCCAGTAGACCGAGAGCGATGAACGGAGCATTTGCTAGTGAGAAAAGCATTGTGGGCGTGAAGGTTCGAAAATCACCCAGCAAACTTTAAACCCAGGATCAGTCAGGGTCACTGCGAGTGTAACGACTTGACAATGGGAAAGAAGTGGATTGAGATTGGGAACGTTATGTGCCCACTCGCTTGGGAACCACGGGACTCGGTCGAGCGCGATATTATTCAACAGTGAACATGTTGCATAACCTACACGTGATGGTTTTGGGGCGAGAATGTGGGAACAGCTTTGTCTACAAGTTGATTGGCTGGACTTATGCGGGGCATCCCTGTCTCCCAAGCCTTTGACTAGTCAGATAGACAACATAACTACCCACATTTGAGGCTATATGAATGTTTGGAAAGTAACTTACGAAATTCAACATTATCGAGTGACTATTGGCTTATTGACTGTTATTTCAAATGTAATGGGTCCGGGGAACCATTCATAATATCCGCGTAGTGGGGAGTCAACGTTGTCTCTGGCCCGAGTGTCCCGCTCCCGCACCCACTCCCGATGCTCCGTACGTTGTCAACCGATTTTCTTGTCAAGGATTCCTATACACAAAAAAAGCTACATAACTATCCAGTATGCTTGACTCACCAGACCTGGCATGTAGGATAGACCTCCTATATGTAGCTCTGGGATTACCTTCAAACCAAAACCACTCAATAACCGAGCTTGGGTTTTCGCGGTCAGACTCTATTCCGTCTATGAACTGACGCACAGAAGTTGTGTGGATCGCCGTCGTTACTAATTGTTTTGTAACGTAACAGTGCTCCCGTTATGCCGCTCTCTTGTACAGAATAATAGATTGCAACGAGCGAAAGATGATCCACCCTGCACGATCGCTAGGATAATCCTTCAACCCCACTTGGCATATAAAAGTGGATAAAGCGGGAGGAAAAAGAAAAGGATCTGGCCAGCTTCTTATTACGATCTACTTGGCACATACTGAATTCCCACTATACTCATAGAGCAGGCAGAAAAAGAGGGGGCCGACCCGACACTATTGAAATGATGATAGGCTATTTGCAATTGACAGCAACTTTGTATAAGTCAAAGCTCATAGCGATATGCAAACGTGCTCCATTTTCACGGGCTAGTGGAACTACTCCGTACTCCTGCAGCAAACGCAGGAGCCCCCAAATCCTTCGTCCGGGATTTGGCAGGCTCCCCTATTCCTGAGCTTCTTGTCCAAGGAAGATGAAAATTTGAAGACGCGATCGCCGGTCTCGACCGATTCTTCAGCGCTCAAAACATGATCAACGCCCGCCATTGTCCCTGACAGATTTCCGTCTAATGCACGACGTCTGATGGTGCTAGATCATATCAACCATGGATCCACGATCAGAAACGTACTCGGAGGAGTACTTGCAAGCCAACATCGGCTACCGGTTGATGGGAGTTGCAACTGCGATGCTTCCAATTGTTGTTGTTTTTCTAGCGTTGCGTTTCTACTCTCGCTACCTTACCAGAACACCATGGGGTCTTGATGATTCCCTGGCTGCTATGTCTGGGTTTATATCGGTCGGATTGTCTGCTCTTGCGATTTGTGAGTAATCTCAATTGAAAGAACTGCAACCGCTCACGCAGGACCTTTCATTAACAAGCTGATCAGGCTTTGTGAAATACGGCGGTGTTGGTCGCCACCTCGCTGCGTTAGAGATGGAAACGCCCAGTATGGAACCACAATACTTCAAATACCTGTTAATTGTGTCGACGTATTACTATTCTACGGTCGCAATTCCCAAGCTTGCAGTTCTAGCTCTCTACGGTCGTCTTTGGACAGTCAACCCATACCGCACTATCATCCTGGTATTGGCTGCGGTCATTACCCTCACGGCTATCGTCTCCGGCGTGATGTGCTTGAACATGTGTCGGCCATTTCGACTCAATTGGGACACTTCGGCTCCTGGTCACTGTCTCAACAAGCAGGCCTTTTTCCTGTGGGCATCACTACCAAACATTCTCACAGACGTTGTCATGCTTGCAATGCCCGTGCCTATTGTCTATCACCTTAACGTCTCCATGAAGGTAAAATTGGGGCTCATCCTTACATTTGCAACGGGCATTCTGTAAGTAAACCGATTGAGCTGTTACTAGTTTCTCCAGATCACTAACACATCATTTAGGGGTCTGGTAACATCCATTATGCGCTTCGTGATATTCTCTCAGGGAAGTGCCGTCAAAGACGGATCTTGGGGGTCAACGGACCTGATGGCCTGGAGTGTCGCGGAGCCCGATATCTACCTCATCAGTGCCTGTCTCCCAACCCTACGGCCGATATTAAACCGACTATTTGGTCGAGCCGTATCTACAACAAACTCGTCATCGCGATACGCCGAGAGATACGGAAATACTGGTGGCTCCGCAGTCAACTCTAAAATGAATGGTACCGTTGCGGATTCTGCCATATATGGTGATGAGGTTCAACTGGTATCCGTTATTGGAAAGGAGAGAAAAGACAGTGCTGAGGATGGCTTGGGTCAACACGGCATCTATGTTCAAAGAGAAGTCAATGTGCAAATCAGTAGGCAATAGAAAATTCGGAGAGATTTGTCGTTCAAATGTTTTCATGCGAATTATTAGACTATTTTAATTATATAATTGATGACCCTTACGCTATTGGACCTCCTGAATGCCATTATTTTTGTTTGTCAGTAACTTCGATAGCTTAACTGCGATACCCACGAAGTTCCGTGCTGATAAACTAGTCCTTTTGCTAGGAGTGATAATCTGTCACGGCCTAAGGCGGAGGAAGTCCACGAATACATAGTGAGCAAAGCTATCAAATCTGACCTGATTGTCTCCGTATTAAGTCAGCTATTGAACCGAGGGAAGTGATGAGGGAGGAGGACCGGATGCTGCTTCAAAGGGAGCCCATGGTGCCACCAGGAACTATCGGCTCGTGCCTATGATTGACCATGATTTACTAAGGCATTCATGACCCCCACAGCGTTGAAACCACGTTGCTTGTAATTTTCAAACCCTCAAAATGTTGACGAACTCAAGCCCCACTTCAAGAGCGAAATCTCAAAACATATTCTAGGAGTCATGTGGCCCCCATGTCTAGAGTAGAGACTACAAATTTAGAGATGAGTGCGAAGTAATTCTTGGCAAGTGGCAAAAAAAAAGATAATTCAAGCATATCTTGGCTACATGGATGGAGCGCGGGACGGAGGTACCACTGTATTTTGAGTACCTAAAGCCATTCATCCAAAGTCTAGGGGTCCACCTGCAGGCTCCGTGCCGATTCTTACCCAAATAGGAAGTGAGTGCGTAGTTTGAAATGAGTGGGAAAATCCATTCACCACTGATTTAACATATGAGGCATTTGATGCCAAGGGCCTCCTTTCAAGCGAGTACAAGGCTTATGTTGCGTGAAGGTCATTCTAGCCTAGACCCCGAGAAATTGTGGTCGGTCACACCCCGGGGCCGGAAATGAGCGAGGAATGAAAGAGGTGCTGGAATGATATCTAGCAACAACTCCCAGCGACTCGAGGGAATATTTTTCTAGTCCAGCTAGATATTTTCAAGACAACTCATGGTGGACCGAGTCAATATTGCTTCTCGCTGTCTTGAAGTGGCGTCAGCATAACTCGATGATCGAGCAAACGGCAACATAAACATTGCAAGTTTTAACCCTAGGGAGGCGTGCATATATACTGATCTATTCCAAGGTCATCTGAGTGCAGATGATGATGCTGCATATATCTTATTTTACAACGCCTGTTTGAGCTTGACTCTGTGAAGGTTGTTTGAACCATGGGCTTTGCAAGTGGCAGAGAAATTCATAATAGACCTCGTCATAAAAAAGTAGACCAGGCCTTGCCCACAACCATTCAGAAGTTGAGACGACCTTTCCGGCATTTCCAGATGGGTATATTCACATTCATGTACAACTCTCCACATATCTCTTTCAGCTACGCCCCATAAGCACTTGGCATTTGCTCATTGTCTTTTTCTTGTCGCACACGTCCTACATTCTGGCCTAGCTCCTCCGAAAACTGGTGAATTTGCTCAAGGTCGACGAGTACCACTTTTCCTCCATTGAACCAGAAATTTCCCAATTCATGATCCCAATACACGGTATCGTGGTCACATGGAGTTATAATGGCACTTCCGGACAGTACCTTCACGACTTCTTAAATATTCATAGTCGCTGCGAGCGATTTGGTGAAGACTGGCTATGCTTGCATCCGAAAAATTGAGTATCAGATGCCCGATGAATCGACACTTGCTGAAGGAGCTCAGGGTCACATCCCCTGAAGACTGCTTGATATCTGGTGCGCCTTTTTTTGAGCCTTCAAATCATTGGTTCGTCCATCTTTTCGTTGTTTCGTTATCAGGGACCCGAAATTGGACTGTGAATTGATTGTCACAGTGTACTGTAATCCGCTCAGTATTTAGTTGCTGTTGTGAGCACCGAGGTATAGCTTTGAAGTCTTAAATAAAGTCAGGATACCCTCCAGCTACGCAACACATCCTCACTCACCTAAGGTGGCACCTTCGTCTGTGGTATCATGGCCGACAGCGTGGGAGAGGCTGTGGAGAAAGCAAAATAAAAGCCCACAAATTACTCATAAACTGTTGGTGTTGTTGCAGATGGTGAATGGGCCGGTCGAGGCCAGGAATGGTAGCTGGAAGGCACGCGCTTATTCGAGTCGGATCGATTGACCAAATTGTTGATTCCCCATTCTATATAGTAGGTCACACAGAAGGGCAAAGAGATCAAAAAGCAGAAGACAGCGACTTGGGAAGCCACTGTGGTGGGCATTATTCCAAGAACTCTGCGAGAAGAGGTGTTGGTGTTAAGAGTTTCACTTCGACGGCAGCTTTGGTGGGGCACATTGGGCAACATATAAGCTTGGAATGCGGTAGCGGGTGCCCAGGTATGACCCGGTTACGGCAGTGGTAGCCGCATCGAGTGTTCCCCTCATCTGACTGTCCATTAACTCACACCGCTCTCCGCCACAATATGTGTCAAGACAGCTGGGGAAATCCACAAGGTTCATCGTCCAACACTGAGAAGGATATGATGTCATGTTTGTTGAGTGGGGGCCAATTAGTAGCGAGAGAGCTCAGCTGGCTGCCGATCACTGAAGATCCGGTAGTTCGTGTTCTGGTCAACTGTAAACTTTACCATAGGTAAGTCCAGATCAAAGAGATACGCATATTTTAGCGCAAAATCAAGGGTAAGGTATCCAATAGCCGTCTTTAATCCTGTTGGATTCATGGTTGCCAGACGCCGAAGGTACAAGTTAAAATTGGTGCTTAACACGTCAGGCCTCGAATGCTTGGCATTTGCCGGAGTTTCGTCCAATGCACTGTTTGTTTTTTTCCTTGTCTTCCTTGTATGTCCTCCTGGGGGAATATCTGGATTAATAACTCTAGTATTGAAAGAACCGCTGTCACCAATAGCACGGGAGCAAAGTGAAAAAGCACCGGATGAAAGATCATTGACGTCCTGGAAAGCATTACTACTATTTGTCAATTTCCTGCCATCATCCCTGCCTATTTGGGTACAACACATACCAAAGCCAACAGAAGGAGTGTAACAGCTCAAATAGCTCATGTTTCAGTTTCTAGTAGCGATGCTGGTTTCTCGCAGGTGACGCACCGAGGTAGTACTATGGCTTATGAAGGAGCATCTGGCCGACCCATCGAGTTCTAAACAGCAAACAGCTTCTAAGGATGTCAAAGTTACCATATTGACTGCATGTTGATGCATAAACGGCCCCCCGTGACTTCCGAAAATTCCAAATCCACATTTCGCTGATTAGCCATATTATGGCCCCCACCATGACACTCGGCTCAATGCCCCTCTTTCTCCATTTAATTCATGCCGCTCCAAGCAGCGTCTGTTCCGGGGGGAACGGAGGTTTTCCAAAATAAGCAGAAATACTCCGCACGTGGTGTGAATGGGGGCAATTCCGCTGTGGCTTACATAAATGGCTTCAGTGCTCAAATTAGACACGAGAATACAGGATCCATCTAAATCAAGCTCTTGATAACTCCGACGCACAAACAATTGACATTTAGCCTACTCCGTGATATTCCACGTGTTGCCGATCTCACGGAGTTGCTTCCTTTTTCCACGGAAACAAAAGACTGAAGCGCCCTATAAGGCATTTTATCGGTGCTTCCCGATGAACCTGCCATGCGCATCCATCAAAAATGGGTTGTGGACCAGAGCTAGGATTGATCCGCGCATGCTAATCTTAGAAACAAGACTCGCGTAGTATGAGTTTCTAACTTCGATATTCAGACTTGCTGGTGATTGGCTGATAGAATGTCGTGGGTCTAGACACACCAACCGTGTTTGTGAGGAGAGCGACGATCTTCTGACTTTCTTACCAAGCGACCTGGCGAATCGATTAGGTTGCGCTGGATGAATTTATGAAGGGTCTAGAGGAGGTAGACCTATTTTGTGTAAATTTGTCATTCATCTTGGGGCTCGATAACGGGCTGTCTAAGCGGCCTTTAGGCTGGTGGTCAGTAGTGAAAAAAAATCATCACCGAAGGCGGCCCTAAATATTTTCTAGAGCCAAATCCCCAGGCAAGCACTAGCTGTTCGTCCATAAGCCATTTCTTGTGATCATTCTGTCTAGGGTGAAAGACACATGCAATACCCTGTTCAGGAAAGCGATTGATATGCAAGAGGCAGTGGCTAGTACATGTGAGATCTAGAAGATGAATAACCGGAGAGTTTAAAGATAATTACAGCAGCAGAAGAAAGAAAAGAAGGCCAGCCTAGAAATAATGTGCGATCGAAGAACGACAAGTTTACTGCCCTGGTCTTCAACGTGAGCTGGGCCATTAAACACTCAATCATTGAATTAGCTAGAGACATCAAATATTTGCATCTCCCGCTGTGGTTCTGCGAGTCATGAGTTACGTTCGACAGCCCGAGGGCGCTCTTGAGCATCGTTTAGTTGGAAAGGGCTGTCGCCCTACATTCAAATTGTATCCTTTGGCTACCGCTAGTCCTTATAGGTAACGTCCCGACCGTAGCGCATCAAATCGCCCCCAGGGCCCCAAGGCCCAAGGGTCGGGTCCAAAAAAGCACAATAGTGCGAACTTCTCATCCACCTCGCCCCACTACCACATGGAGGATCCGGCCCCCATGAGCTATTTGCGGCTACGTAATGATGTAGACCCGACACAATAAATTATTACTGCTATCCCCATCGTAGAAACCTGCAAGCAGAAAGTACATTTTTCCCATCCACTTCCGGGCATTGGCCACTATGTCAGCACAAGCCTCTGTGGGCCGGATCAACAAAGAAGCCTTCCTGGTATGTCCTCACTATTACAGCCACATCCCGCAAAATCTAATCTATATATTAATTCTGCATCTCAGGTCTCAATAGGTTTCTTCCTGGGGCTTGCGATCATCGGCGTAATTGGCCATTTCGTGGTCCGATTCGGTGTGCAAAGGCACCGCCTACAGATCGACGATGGACTAATCACCTTGTCATTTGTCTTTCTCCTTGCAAGTCAAATAATCATTTACAACAGAGTGGTCAACCCAATGTTCTTGATGGCCGCTGTCCAAAATGGTGTCCCAGGCGTTCAGGCACCTTTAGACGCAGTGGAAATATCAGAAACCTATCACAGGTGGACAGTGGCATCTCTGATGATTAGCTGGTGCTCAATCTGTGCGGTCAAGTTCTTCTTCCTAATATTTTTCAAAAGATTGATTGATCGCTTGCGCCCATGGCAAATATATTGGTGGATTGTGTTTACCGTCAATTTGATTCTTCTGTCTTTTGGAATCACTGTCTACTATGTCAGCTGTCCATACTGGGGCGACAAAGCCCGTTAGTATCATCGCTCTTTTTTAAAGCTGCGCACGTATCTGACACACTTCTATCTAGTCCAATGTGCTACTGGAAAGTACATGTCAAATCTTGTTCGATACTCCGCAGCCCAAATCTCCCTAGATATCGTGGGAGACCTTCTCAGTACGTTGAAGGATGTCCTCTCTCTTCTTCTTCACACTTCAAAAACTAACTGTCGAACTTTTCTGATCCAGTCTTGGTGATACCCGTCGGCCTAATCTGGAAAATTCGGGTAGATTGGACCCAGAAACTAGCGCTGGGTAGTTCTCTCTGTCTAACTTTCGTCCTCGTTGCCCTCTCAATCACACGGGTTGCCGGCCTAAAATACCACAAAGAAGTCGATCTCATCTGGGAAACATACTGGCAATCCATGAGTGCAGAGCTGGGCGTTTTCCTTGCTGCGGCTAGTGCGTTCCGAACATTCTTCGTATCGCAGAAGCAGAACAAGCCATATATCCCGACTTATAGCCAAAGGCTAAAGGGCTCTGCAAATAAGGGGTCGATGGGATCAGAACGCAAGCAAGCTGATCTCTCTGATACCTGGGTTGGAACAAATCCGGCTGTCGGTGGCTTTGAGCGTCTGGCCTCTAATGGGAAGGACTTCAGTCAACAAGATGATCCTGAATGGCATGCTATGCTACCCACCAACTCTTCACGGGGCCCTAGTCCTGTTGAAGAGTTTGAGTGCGTGGAGAAGCCTAAGCCTGTTCGTTTACCAGATTTTATTTGATATACGTATTGTATCGTTTTCAAGGGACGTGATCTCATACTTCCCGAGTTACAAGCATATATTCCCCACTGCATTCCGTTTTTATAGGCCCATAGGATTTGTTCTGTTTTTTACATACCGGCAAGGCGTTTTCAATCCTTTCAAATGAAATAATGACAATTGTGATTTTAAAAAGCAATGCACGCATCAATATCATTATTGTCACGTGCTGCGATGTTTATATATCTTTACAGGTCTTGGCGGATAAGTCCATGGATTATAAGTGGCAAATTTGAAAAGGATATCATTCGTATTGATAGTCAATATGAGTATCAAAAAAAATAGAATAGAAAATAACAAATCATGTCAGCTAGTGCATGAAAATAACCCATGTACTTGCGAGCTAAGTCAGTAGACAGTCCACTTAGAGAACCAACGACGCATGAACGAGATCTTCTCTTCGCTAGCAACACTGATCGACTTCCAGGCTTCACCAACCTCCATAACCTCAGGGCTTTTCGCACTAGCATCAGGCCAATTAGGCAGACCCTTACCGTTAGGATTTCCAGTGCTAATAAAATTGGCCCAGTAGCTGGATAGCTTATCGGCAATTTCATAATCCTCAGTCTTCCAAGGCGAGTCCACGGCATAGAGGTTGTTGAACGCATAGTTGAGCTCACTACCATGGTAAGCGCCCTTCTCCTGTCCAGGCGGAGCGTGTGTCCAGTAGTAATTATATGTCTGGTAAGTTCCGTTACCGGAAGTGTTGCGCGCGGACCCGGCCATATACTCGCTTGCCCAGAGCCATAGTGAGACCTTGGTCTGGTCCCGATAGAACGTGTTGCTAGCGGTATCGGCGCTTTCGTCGGTCTTGCCAGCAGGGTATAGCTTGAAAAACTCCTCTGCCAACCCGACGCTGCCGAACTCGAGTTCGCTCTGGGCTTTGTAGCTCTTGACTGTCATGCCAGGGCTTGGGGTTGCGCCGTTCTCGTCGAGGTTGCCTCCTGTGAGGACGGGGGCGGTAGTATGGTTTCCGCGGACGAGCATTTCCTTGTAAGTGGCGGGGAGCACATATCCATCGAGAACGGGTCGGAAAAGTGGAGGCTCAATGTAGGCTGAGTTATCTACAAAAACGGTATCTTTGAAAGTGACGTCGTTCAAGTTGGCGCTGTTCAGGAAGAGTTCAACCGGCGCAGAACGTGCTTGCGAGATGTTGTGGAGGTTCAGGCTGGAAAGGTAGGATACTCCTTGCTTTTCTGCTTCGCCAAGCTGGCGGTAGCTTTGGGCCAGACTACCGATCATTGGGTTGGATGGGTATACGGCGCCACTTTCCGCAATGATCTGCTCGAAGAGATCATCGGCTAGTTCACTGTTGAGGTGATCAAGCACCGAAGCAGCGCCAGTAGACTGCCCACCGAGCGTGATGCGCTTATAGTCACCTCCAAATGAGGCGATGTTCTCATTTGTCCAATGCATCGCGGCTTGTTGATCAACCAGACCGTAGTTACCAGAGCTTCCACTTCCAGAGGTAGCACTCAACTCCGGGTGTGACAAGAAGCCTAGGGCACCGAGACGATAGTTGACAGTAATCACAACCACACCCTTGGCAGCAAGTCCGGCGCCATCGAATGTTGACTGGGTCGCAGAGCCAGTTCCGAAACGTCCTCCATGGAAGAACATATACACAGGAAGGGCCTCTGAAGAGTTGGCCGGAACAACACCGATACCGGTCTCATTGTTGGTTTGCACATTGTTTAACTTAACAGTGTCGGGAGTCCAGATGTTCAAATGCAGGCAGTCCTCATCATAGTTGTCGGACCCGAGTTGAGGGCAGTCCGGACCAAAGTAAGTTGCATCACGTACTCCAGTCCAGCTAGAGACGTGCGGCGGATGTTTCCAGCGATACTCGCCCGTTGGAGCGGCGGCAAACGGAATGCGCTTGAAGTTGTATACGGAGTTGATGTACTCCGATCTGTTTCCTTGCACAGTACTCGAGTATGTGTCGATGTACACGGTCGGCGACTCCGCGGAGGATACAGCAGAGCTTGATCGGCTGCCGAGGCTAGTTCGAGTGCCGGCCACACGGCCTTGCACTGCACCGGCAATAGCCAGGCCGAGGAAGACAATTCTCATTGCCATTGATGCGAGGACTATGACAATCAAACCACTTCTGAGGTATCGAATCCATCCTTCCGCGCTCCTTTTTATACCTGCCGATCTCTCTCAACCATCGGCGATAATTCCTTGAAGGATATAGATCTCGGCAGTGACGCGGACTTCCTGCAAATCAATGGTGACGCGGACTTCCTACACCCCGCACCAGTGTTCTCCACATTGAGATGCAGATCTCGGCTGCAACCCCTGGAACAATCCTGCAGGGCCCACTGAACCAGCATCGTTCCTCGCCATTGTCACAGCTTGATTGTGTGAAGAAGTTCTTCTGGATAAGAGGCTTATTGTTATTGAAAGACACATTCGTACGAAGCTGGCAGATCGGGAATTGTTGTGTTCACCAATCCGCTCAATCTTCGTACTAGTTACTGCAAGTCTTGCAGTACCTTGCATGGTATCTCCGGACGTCCGGTTACCTGCATCGGGCATGGTTGACCAAATCAGTGCGAATTGTTATTAGTTTACCCCTCTCGACGCAGCGCCGTGCACCTCGGGAGATATACCTGCTCCGACGCCAAGATTCCAGGAAGTATCCTTGCAGGATCGGCGGATTGAAATGAAATCGCTGTACCCCGAAGGATACACCTTCTCCGTGCCAAGACTAGGCTAAGCCTGCGGGATCGTCAAGTGAAATGAGGGCGCACGCCATTCCCAAACCAGTATTCGGGGCCGAATAAATTGTACCATTAGCGATATGTGGATTGGAAATCATATCTGAATGCCCATAAAATCCGTGGATTCCTCAAGGCTTGAGTTCGCAGCTTATGGGAGCCCCCACACAACTAGACAATTATTCATTGGCTGAATATCCGATTTTATCATTGTAATTTGCGGTCATTCTTCACGACTCCAACGGATATGACTACAGCCATCTCTTCAAGTGTGCAGAGTTTAATCTCGGGGATTATCACCCATAGCCAGTTAGTACCCCCATCACCAACCCTATTTCGCTCAAGAATTCATTTGGAGTAGTGGCATGTGGCGCTTGACCCCTCTCCGGATGTGGGGGTTTGTGTATAGGAATCACGTCTTTGAGCTTGTAGACGGGCAAATGCTTTCCCGATCTTCACTTACGCTGAGTGCAAGTAAGACAGCCACGGACGGAGACGGACGGAGTCATTCAAAGCAGCGTCATTCGTGAAGATCACATCTTCCAAGGTTTCCTGGTTTCTTAGACACCACAAGTCTCCACAATTTGTGGGTTCTTAGTGGGACGGCTGCGAACGCGGGCAGGGTCCCCTTTTTGCGATTGTTTTCAGACTCGAAAAACCTAGCAGACAAATGCCAACCGGTCGCATCTGCTGAATTATCAGGAACAGGTTCGGACTCTGTGTCACAATTGCTTTAATCCTCGCCAAGCTCATGTCACCGCTCCTCCAAGTGTCCGAAACAAAGGCCCCGATACCCGCTGTGGAGCCAGCGCTGCCGTTGAAGAGGGGGCTCCGTGTTGATCTGCCAACTCTCCAGCTCTAGCCTCGGTCTTAGAATTGTAACGCCGCGATTCGGATGGCCCAGTGGATCTGTAATTCTGGAAGCGCTGAGATGAATGTTGTTCGACTCCAACTTTGTGTCTACAAAGATGACAATTGATAGTTTGCCACTGACTGCGTGGCTGACTGCGTGGGATGCATATTGCACAAAACGAAACGCGATAAGGTGCGACTGGCCTGCTGAGCACGAGCTTCATCAATTGGTCAAGCAAAAGTCGCGCTTTCCTATATCGCTGACAATTAGATGGTCAGAGATATATTCCAATAACGCTTGCGTGCTGCTGTGATCGACAATCCTGAGACGTTTTCTGGGCCGTGTGTCCACCACCTACCGTGGCAGATGGTTGAAACGCGTTTGTCGTTGGATTTCGCCATGATTTGCTTCGGAAAAGCCTTAAGAGTCTTCGATTTTCAGGCAAATTCAGCATGACGCAAACCATGATGCGGACCCTGGATTAGATGAACATAAACACACTTGACGCAGATGGTGCCGATGGGGGGAAAACTTCAAGAAACACCAGACTAGGTGAAGAAATGAAACTTTTCCAACGTCTGGCAATGGAAAGAAGGTAAGAGGGCTGGAAGAATAGAAATATGATTGAGAAGGGGGAAACTTGAATCATGCCATATGGCCTGATGTCCCCCGTCGTTTCTCGCGGCTCGTTCCCTACCAATGCTAGTCTTGGAATTGTATCACAGATTTATTAATACATTTTCTTAACTGGCTCAAGCGACTTCGGAAAGGAGTGATCGGTCACTGATAATCTCACAATATATGGGGAAAGAAAGAATTATTGGTTGGGTGCACATGTGGATATCTAGTATGTCCAGATCACCAAACTGTTTATTTACACCAGGCCGGAAGGCCCTCAAGCCCATTTATTCATAAAGCATGTACAATATTTCATGTGCCTTGTGGCCTAGAATGAAATCACCATAGATCATTCAGTCATTTTTCGCCGCCAATTCCTTCACCGATCGCTTCTCCTTCTCAACTCCATTGCGCCGCTGAGCAACATCGCATAAATCAAGATTCCCACACTCACATTCTCCCTCCCTGACCCACCGATAAGTAATGCTCCAACGATCCTCACGCGGCCGCACAGTCCCATCAACCAAGGTATCGTTCTTGCGCTTTTTGATACCATGAGTCCAATGCAATCTTGAATCACCAGTCATCTGCATCATACTCCGCGGCTTCAAATCAATATCAACTCGGTTCTCGCCTTTGCGGAATTGCATGATAGTTGGCGCACCAAGAGATAACGCATAGAGCTGGTCATATGCCATATGGGCATCGGTATGGGGTGGGATACCAGCGCCCGGGGGATAGTATTGGAGACAGACCTGCTCTGGCGGGCGAGATTCTGTAGTGGGAATAAGTGGCTGCAGCCACTCTGGAAACTCTTTATATGGTATGTCGGGGTCGACCCCGAATGTTTTATAGTCGAATGTGTAGCCATAGTGGAGTGATATGCGGCCTGGGCGATCGGGCCAGATCAACTCGTTGCGGAAGATTTTGATGAGGCGTTGCTCATGCTCCGCATTGACAAAGTCATCTTGCCAAAATATGCCCTTGGGTTCGATGGGTAATTCTTCCATCTTTCGCCCTCCTTCAAGCTGGATGTGTACCGGGGAAGAAAAGACGGCACGTGATTGGGATTTTGATTTTCGTGAAAATTCGTGGGATTTTCACTTTATCTGCTAATCTGCTTATCGCGTTTCCGCCTTTTGCGAGATTGGCCATGTCCAACCCAGGCACATTCCATGACTATGTGTTTGCTCCACTTTCCATTCACCAAGATTCCTCATCCCCAAAGAACGTAGGGACTAGGATAAGAACGAACTTATATGGCCTGAGAAGCCTAGAAATTCCCAAGTCGATACCCATCATACAATATATAGGAAGAACAAAGAAAGAAACACCAGCCACCATGGAATACAAAAATTGTACTGACTGCAACCGCACTCTAATTCTAATTCAGCCATGTGCGAACATATTTCAAGTACCTCAATGCGGGAACCGAAGAACAACTTGGCCCATGCAGACAAATGAGAAAGTCAATTGTTGGGGGAACAGATAAATATGAGTGAACGCGAAGCCGATGAAGGTCACGCCTAGGTGAAGCTAGCACAAGGTTGCTCATTTCCGCCTCCAAGCAGCTCCGCGTAACGACCAAACTAGTAGGAGAGTTTTTTTTAGAATTGTTGAAATTAATTATATTGTTTCGTTTATATAAGTTCATCATGCATGGTGAATGCTGTTGAATATTCACCTATTAAGCTTAAGCTTGGGTATCATCATCATGTATCTTCGCGGGCACGTCATCCACGGTGATCCGCACTTCGTGGCTGTGGTCAAGTTCCGAAAGAACGATCCAAGTAGGCCAGATGCACAAAATCGTAATACCGAAATTGAGACCAATGCTGACAAAATGGTTGGCGTTTCCTTCGGATTGCATCCTGTGATTTATTAGATCGTGTCATTCATAAATAAAAAGGTCGAACTGGGGACACTTACGCCCAAGCAACTGTCTGTCCAAGGGCTTCGAATCCTCGGAGAATTCCACAGTGGTATGACAGAGACGAGATATCGGTGCTGTACTGGCCAATAAGCCAGTAAAGATATTGCTGGAATGCCTGACCTCCGAAGGTCCAGAAAAAGACGAGAGCGTAGGACTTTCCAAACCCGCCCTTGAACCAGTCAAAGACGGGTGCGGTCGGTGCGCTGTAAAATTGATTTTGGAGTACACAAGCCCAGATCCAAGTACCTGTGAGTACAATCACAATAGCCAAGAAACCGGTCTTAGCGCGGGTGTTGATGCGGATGGTTTGACGGTCGAGCAGAGCCGCAATCAGGAACGAAGAAGCAATGCCGGCAAAGTTGGTGAAGAAGGAGGAGAAAGCGCGGGAACGAACGGTGAAGTAGTCTGTCAACCAGGTGCTCAGGAAGGCGTTGTAGAAGTAGCTGATGAAGAAGGAAGGAAGAAGCAGAAGAACCCGGCGCGTGGCGATCAACTTCAGGGCTGCCTTGAATTCAGCACCCCATGTAGCTTGCTTGTGAACCACGACCAGAGTTCTATCTTTACGCTGCACCTTCTCGGCAGGACTGAGACAGAGAGCGATGGGAAGTCCAAGACACATGATCACGATGAAAACGATATACGTCCCTGCGCTGATAGTTCCCTGAGACGAATTCTTGGCGTTGAGGCCAAGACTAATCGCGCCGCCGACGATGGGACCGGCAGCCTTTGCTGTCTGCCAGATAGCAAGGTAGAAGGCCCGGTCCTTGGGACTGGGGTATCCAATGATGATAGCAGCCTCAGCGGCCCAGAAAAAGCCCGCGGAGATACCACACAGCGCGCTACCGAAAAGCATAAACCAGGTTGTCGGAGAGTAGTTGTTGGTGTAGAGACCAGCACCGTAAATGGGATACCCAATAGCTCCAATAACCAAACCAAAGCGAAGACCGATACGGTTGTTGATAGCACCCGCCAAGACACAGACAACCGCAAATAAGCCGTAGACTAGAGCATTTGCCGCCGAAACAGCATAAGGCTCTGCCGCACCACCAGCTCCCAGATTATTCATAGCATCCCACATACCAGGAGCCGTGAAGGAGACACCGCTAGCAATGGCGATTTGGAAAGGAATCGACCGATAGATAGACCGAGCAGACCAGGACCGAGCTGTATCGTCCGCGTGCTCCACGATGGATGGCTCATTTTGAGATGCAACCTCGGTATTTGAGGTGGTGGACGCCATTATGGTGGATTTGAACCACGCTTGCAGTCTACACCAGAAACAAGCTAGATTCGCGATAGTTTACAAGAAAAAACAAAGGAAACTTCCATGGAGCCAAAGAATTTTACATAAGATCCCCCGTGAAGAAATTGCGTGATTGCTGTCACAAATTCCCCTTGGTTGGCGGAACGCCAAGGCGCTTGGAAGGGCTAGATGTGTTTCTGTTTGCTAATTACAACGGGAAGCTTCCTAAAATGTTCCATAATGCCCACTCTGCAGGCCCTTCTCTATTGATCTGAGTTTCTACAGTGGATTGATAGTAGCTACAGTCCACGGCGCAGAACTGAGACAGCAGACAAGTCGTCACGATAGTCAACGATAGTAGTCTTTAGCAAACGCATGAGGCAAATAAGCTCAAAATTGTAGCCCGGAAAGGTCAAGTGCGGGTGGGGCTTAAAATTTTCTGACGGATTTCAAGGGCCAGCCCACGCGACCAAGTCTATTTGTGTACGTACTGAATTTTCACCACGTGGGTACTCTACACTGTACATTCCATACTGCTCAGAAAATAAAATATTGCAATTTTAAAATGTGGCACAAGGGAAAGGGGAGGGGAAGACTATAGGTAATTGTGCCAGTAATTATTGAGCATTTTTGTTGGGTCATGCTAGTGAGTGGCAAACGTGAGGCTGAAAATGCTGAGCTGAGTGTTGCTGCAGGAACTTAATTCAAAAGAGAATTGTGCCAAATGTAATGCCGGTGTGACGCAATGGTAGCGTGTCAGCCTTCTAAGCTGAAAGTTGCGGGTTCGACCCCCGCCATGGGCTATTTTTTATGATTTTTTCACAAACCTCTATTTTACATTTTTGAGACCATGCTATCTCCAGCTCATGACCCAAGGATATTTCTTGACAGACTTCCGCAAAAAGTCTATGTAATCCGGCGCAGGCTAGTAAAGGTTTAAAAGTGGACAAGGAAGAACAGACTCGAGGGTTGCAGATTGGCAGCACAGATCAAAATAAAATTTCCCCTTCGGACCATATTAACGATACCACACTTCGGTACTTGGGGGCGACAGGTGTAGAGGTTGAATCTCCAAGTACATAGTACCTCTATGGATATAAATGCCAGGTGCAAGGTCGCCCACGAACTTTCGTAGTTAGGTAAAACTTCTCTCCTGAACAGAAACCCTAATGAAAAAAATATTCTCCCTTTTTCATTCATGCATGTTCTTCGACAATCCGCAATTTCGTTCTTTCTTTTTTTGTTTTTTTATTTATTTTTTCATTGTTTTTGTGGATGCCTACTCATCTTTTTCAATCTCCATGCTCGTCTCGGCCTCATGAAAATCACCTGCCCAATTCCTAATAATGCTCTCGATATCGAGCGTACTTGGCTCGTAGGATATTGTATCAAAAATATTGTTGTCGGGAAACAAGTTGAAGAATGAATCCAAAGAATCGGCGGAAGAAACATCTTTTTGCTCACTGACCTCCCGACCGATTTTCTCACAAGCCGGAAAAGTATCTGCAGCAGAATGTGATACTGCGGGGAACTCAAATCCTAGTGTATCTAGAGATCCCCCTGAGTATCCAGTGGCTGCCAAATTCGTCAGGGGGACAAAATCACACATTTTTCCGATCTCGCGTGCATCGCTCGCCTTAGCCACCAAGCGCGTTATAGGAAGCCACACGTCTCCCTTATTCTTTTTAAGTTTCCAGCCCTCATAAACCGTTTGAATATACCCCCAAGCACGATCACAGTCATTGGAAGGAGGACGCAAGCAAATTTCTGATAGGAGAAATGCAACCGCATGCCACTGAACATGAGTTTGGGAATGCCAACTGAAATGAGAAATTTGAGGATCTGTCAGCAATCCTTGCGAAAGCTCAAGAATCTTGAGCGATGTGAAGAATAATTTGTCTCTTATCCCCGGGATAAGGTCGCGGTGGTTCCCCTGTTGAACGAGAGGGTAGTATAAGACTAGCCAGGTACGAGCGATTGTAAGCTGCGCAACAGTCTCGCAGACCTTGTGAAAAGGAATACTCCGATCACAATATATCAAATATTTCTCCTCCAGCGTTCGCTTTAGATCGTTAACCAGAGACGCTCTCCTCAAGAATGAATGTTTTTTTGACGTGTTTTCCCTGCAAAACTGTACGTAGCCGGTCTTCCACATAACACGCAACACCTCACAGCGAATAAGACAGTAGGTCATCTCCGTTGTACCCTCGTGCTCGATAGGAAAATCCTTCAATTCAGTAGTTAGGTCGCTATCATTTATGTTCAGCGGTACTCGCGTGTCGAACATGTATTCTTGCGCGATGGGCTCGAATCCGTGATACTCTGCTGATCGGATATCCAGCAAACAGATGTGCCACCAGAGTCTTCTTCGTAACTCTGTTTCCAAAGGAGATAAGGAAAATTCTGTACCATCCCGGTGCAGGCCCATTGCCCGAGCGGCATGGAACATAAGCGCTGTGAGGGACCAGCAGGTTCTGGACGCATCTTCATTGCGTAACGCGGATAAGAATAGAACAACCGCTTGTAGCAGGGCTGTACTCTGAGTATTGAGAATGTTTGCGCGTGCAATAGCGTGTTTCATTGCAAAATGGTAATGGTTGACTGCAGCTGCCCGTGATAGACCTAGAAAATCCTCACATTGCTTGTTGTCCATACTGATGACGGCAGAGTAATAGATGGCAAACATCAATGCCTCGGTATTACAGTCCAGGGTTTCTGGTGACGTAAAGGCCCGCCAGCAGACAGGGATTAGAGTCGGTATGTGGAAAATATGCACTAATGGCACAATGTTCTCCTTGAAAATTTCAAACAGAGTCGCGGCCTGCGAGGGCTGTGGATGGTACATGTATAAGGATTGTGGCGTTGTCTGTAGCCCCATGACAGCGGAGTTTTCATCTATTAAGGCTGACGAAGGAGAGGACCCATTGTTCGCTATATCATCCGAATCATCTGGCCCTTCAGGTTCATTTAATATATCTCGCAGTTCTTCAATCTATGAATAATCGTTAATGTAGATTCTTAGATAGTTCACATAAGAACATACCTCATCGCCGAGGCTCGCCCACATGACGTTGCTCACATAGACGCTACGATTATCATTAATCCTCAACCGCCCAGTCTGTTGATCCAAAGAGCTTGTATCAACTTCAAGTTCTTCTAACCCCAAAGAACTTGATTGTTGATTTGACTGTGTGGATCTTTTGGGTGGCTCCTCAACCCCTCCTTCATGAGCCATACGTCTTATGATTGACTCAAGAAGTTCCAATCGGTCAAGCACCCGTTGATTAACGACTTTTCGCGGTCGCTTAGGTGCTCTCCCTGGCCCTGAAGGGTAAACACATTCGGCTTCTGTACTGACACATCCCTTGCATGGTTTTTGGCGATCGCATTTGATTTTGCGAGCTCGGCACCGCATACAGGTTCGGCTAAGCATCGCTCCGATTCTCAGTCATGGGGCAGCTGGGGAGCTGGTGGTATTTTCGTATTGGGTCTTAACCTTGACGGGATAAAAATGGACCGTCAAATGAGATAGAAGAGGGAAAGACTCTGTGTTTGCCAGTATGACACGTCATGGTCTTGGTCGGTCGTGGGGGCGTCGGGGCGGATAAGCTTATGCGAGCCCGAGGCCGCTCGGAGACAACTTAGTCGACGGTAGGTGGAATGAATACCAAGCGGTGCTTTTGGGTGCATTGAAAAGAAAGAGCTAACCTATCATTTGTAATCTATGTACAATAACTCACAAACACAACAAACTCCTCTAATACCTAGGAACTGAAGTCAGGAACTTTGTCTAGTAGTCTAATCGCTAATACCGAGAGAAAAAAAAAAAAAAATACAGAATACCAAAGATCTCCTTCACCGTTCTCGATAAATCAGATCGAGACGCGGAGATCTGTATATGGAATGATCTTCGCTTCTCCAATCAGTCCCGTATCGACATTGCTTGGGAGCGTTGTGAGGTCCGGCTTAGATCCCGAAATCAAGATCTCATCATAAATGCTCCGAATGTAATTCCACATCAAGGTCGGTACAATAGCCAGGATCTTGTTGTTTCCACTATGCAGAAAAGGACCGATATCAACCAATGGATTGGCGAAATCAAGAGTCTCCACAGCTTGTCCATTTACAAATAACTTGAGACCATGGGCAATAGCTGGAAGAGAGAGGTATGCACCGGAAGCGCCCGTCTGGCTAGAGGACACCGGTTGCCAGGAGAATTGAGTAGAGTAATAGCCCAATCCTGAGGCATTGTGAAGCCCGGGAATGTCGAGCCAAGATACTAAGGATGTTAGATGGTGTGTGGTGTTATGCTTGTCTGCAATTGTGGTAACGTCAGACATATTCTGGGGGGCTTTCCAATGTTCTGCTGTAAGTGTCCAGTTACTCAGGGAGACTGGGGCAAGAGTGGCATTGGTTGAGATGTCATATGTCTTTCCATTGGACAACTTCAAAGAATAGCTGCTCCTAGATGATCCCTTGGTAGCGTGCACAACTAAACCCTCGGCTGTGGTTTAGTTATAACCTAGCACATTCGAGGGAACCAGTGTGGCGTGCACGGAAGGTGTGTCCACCTCTGCTTTCCATTCATTGTTGAATGCCAATATGACAGTCTGATTTGCCGTCAAACTGAGAGGAATCTTGGTGGTATTTCCTTCAAGGCGATAACTGAGTAGAGGCATTCTTTCACCAGTCCAGCTGTTGAATATATAAGGGGTCTTGGTAGAGTTCACGATGAGATAGCCTGTGTCAGCCGTGTCCTTGCTGAATACATAGACATAGTCCGTATCATTGTCTGAACGCATGACTGGATACCAAATTGTGTTATTTGTCGTGATGGTTTGAACACGTGGACGAATGTTTAGAGCTTGAAGTGTGGACGCTATCTGACCATCTGCAGCTCTGTGGACATTTCTTGAGTTTTTCAAAGTTTGCAAACCCGCGTATACGGCCATATGCTCAGAACAGTTGCCGTTGTAGTAGTAGCCTGGCAGGTCCTCACTGAGAATGACAGGTAGACCGGAATCGGCGAACCCTTGAATCATTGAGATGGCGTCCCATGTCAAGTTTTCATATGAAGGCACCACAAGGGCTTGATAAGCAGGGGATTCATGGGCCAGTAAGTTCCCAGAAACATATGCCTGAGAAAAATTGAGGTTGGTAGGGTTCAAATAATTGTATGTGAAGCCGGCATCGACCAAGTCGCTACCATGATACAAAGTTGCCAGCTGAGGATCGGTGTATGAAACTTTGTTATAAATTGCCACATCCACTCGAGGTTTTCCTTGGTGAAGGATAAACTGGTTTCGATTGATGTAGCCAATGGCATCTGGCAAGCCCCACAGCCATGAGGGCTGCTTGTCCATATATGAATCGGCGAACAGGAGGAAAAAAGCTAAATATCCGGGCCATGTTGTCTGATAGTAGTCGCCAGTGAAGGTCTGTCCGTGCAAAACAACCTGATTGATGCCCCCTGAGAAGGCAATGTTGATTTGCCACAAGAGTTGGGCGAGTGGAAGGGCCAGGGCCTGTTCAAGATCTGCGCCCATCTCATTCGAGATAACAGTCTTTTGGGCCACATTTGCTGCACCGGAGAATTGCCTGTATCCATCGATGTTGTCGTTGAATGCCAAACTTTCACACTCGGGAGCTGTCACACGGTCGATATTGGTCTCCATGTCGAGCGGGAGGTTGTAGGAGACTTGTGCTGAGTAACCCAGTCCAAGGCCTTCCAGCCAGGTAGTAAAGGTAGTCAAATAATCCCCATAGCCCTGAGCCAGAGCTGCACGGAAATCATTGACGTAACCTGCGCCCTTATCTTGACTGTCCAGGACACATTCTAAATCTCCTGGGTAGGATGGCTGGACACCGGGGTTGTTATTCCCATACATGAGCAATGGTAGAAATTTGTGAATGGTATAACCGTGTAGCTTTTCAAACTTTGTCGGAAGTTCTGGGGTCCAGGAGATATTAGAATTGATCTCAATGCTATCCTCCCAGCCGTAAGTTCCAACCTCACCCAATAGGGTTTTGATTGTAGTATCATTGAGAATATGATTCTCCCAGAACTTCTTTGTCGTCTCTGCGCCGCGAGCGCTATAATGGTCAACAGTGTAGGACCCATTATCGAAGATTGTGCCAGTGGTGTGGTTTTCGATGTCCAGATTCTTCACCAAATCCTGGTACTGGAAGTAGGCGAACAAGTGATGGCTTTGATGTTTCGTGCCGTTAAATAACAAAGATACTGTGCCATCCTCTCTCACTTTATCAGTATGGAGCTGAAGTGAGTCTGCCGCAAGAACCAGACGAGTGGCATTGTTCGCGGGTGTGGAGAAAGTACTACTAGCGGGGTTTGTTATTGTCGAAGCCGATAGAACCCTAGCAGAGACCAACGCAACCAGTTCTCCAGTTCCCCAACCAGGAATTTGATCCTGATAAGAGCCATTTTTTGGGATGCTGACATTGAAAGGTGCCTAATATCACAGTGAGTAAGTGGTGCGTGAAGATGACAAGATGGTGGCTTACAAGATCCCAATGCAAGCCGGGATCGGTATTCTTTGCAGGAACACCTTGACCCTGGTTTGGCCCAAGCGCAAAGTCCATACACATGCCTGCATCTTTGGCGGCTTGTAAAGAAGCCTTGAAAACTTCATTGAAAGCAGGTGTACCAAATCCGTATTTGGCCCAATCTGCACCCACTGTTGGTCCTGCAAGAGATCCTCCGTAATTATACAAGGGCAATAATTCTACTGCTCCCGCACCGACTGCACCAGCAGCTTCAATGTCGCTCTGCACGGTTGAAATATCCACACTAGCATCTGGCAACCAGTACCGAAACTTCATGCGTGCATTGTTGGCCGGGTTATCAAAGGTTCCGTAGTCGGTGGCCGTGGCCAGTTCAGCGACCAAGATTAGCCCGCCGAGTAAGGGACCACCATGCATGGTGCCGTAGGTGGGCCCAATCGAAAATTGAATCAAGACAAGACAAGTCAAGTGGGAGGAAAATCCCGTGTCCGAGAAAGAGCAATGATATACTTCCGGATAATACCTAGGCTCTATGCCTTCAAATGTTGTCGACTGGGGTAGTTTGATGGGTACAAGTACTTTCGGCAAGGAGTAGGAAATATTTGGAAATTCCGGGTGAACTTCCGAATGAGAAATGCCGAGTGCATATCGGAATGATCTTAATCTTATTTGGAGCACTGAAGCCGATCATTTAAGCTCGCGCCAATATTCCAGTCGTTCTTGAGGGCTAAATCATGAGAATCTGGATTAGCTAAGGTGGGTAATGTTGTCCAAACTTGGAAGGCCTGCATGACGAACCCACAATGAACCCAAAAGTCCCAAGAAGAAACGGGGCGTTTCCATGTACACACTATGTCCACATGCCGATCAAGAAGGACTCGGAATTTCCGACAGGCAACGGCCCCCGTTATGGCATTGTCAGTGGATGCCGAATCCAAGGAAGCCAAATCACATCCCTGACTAGTTCCCTGAAGAAAAAGAACTTAGTTCTGTTACAAGTTCCAAATGATTGAATCAGTCCAGCAAAACTCTTATGTACAAGATTTTGCCGGCAGCGATGAACTGCCCCTATCAAAAGAACATACATATGCATACTGGATTTAGATCACACATGAGGCGGAGTTGCGCCCCACATAACTCAACCATATTACTCCGGACTCCTTTCTTTTTCTATTTTCAATCATTTCATTCTTATGAGATACATTATTGAGGACTCGTCTAACGCATTTTGTCAAGCTTGTGATCTCACGCGTCATGTGATATAAATGGGGGTGCGTTAAACGGTTATGGTGACGCGTTGCGCTCCGCCAATCCCGTCTTGCGTCATACCTTCGGTTGCAGAACAAGCAATACCCTGAATACAGGCGCAAAGAATATCCCTCTCCAATCATCATGCTTTGAAACTAAAGTGACAGGTGATCTGAAATGGAGTATTGATCTTGCCAAAGAACTGCAAATCTACTCCGCATCATCGGCTAATTTAATGTCAGGGGTTACATTCAACTAATGCACCACGGATAATTTCACCCCGCAACATGAGGGATGTGTCCCGATCGTGTTTAGACACAACACGATGCATTAAATTCCTGCAGGTTCATTGCATGATATCCGCCACAGGGCTTTGAACCCTGTTGATTGCGGGGAACTGCCGTTGTAAATCGGATAATGTGAAGTTGAATTTTTCCGATAAGGTTGGCCATATATAGATCTAATTGTTTCTATCCTCCATATTTCCCGGGCAAAGCTCACTATCAAGCTTCTTTCCATGAGGATGCCCGCCAGAAAATTACTTATAATTGCTGCTCTATGCGGTTCGACCACTGCCAAATTGCTCTGGTCAAACTCCCCAGCCAGCACTTCTAATGTCATACAACAAGCATATCCACTAGGTAATGGACGGCTAGGGCTCATGCCTGCTGGAGAACCCGGGGCAGAATCAATCAACATCAACCTAGACAGCCTTTGGACCGGTGGGCCTTTTGAGAATGTGACTTACTCCGGAGGCAATCCTGTAACCGACCGATCTCACTTTCTTTCTGGAATACGCGAAGAGATCTTCCAAAATGGCACGGGAGATGTTGACGAGCTTCTTGGTAAAATATACTCCTATGGATCATATACGCCGCTCGCAAATTTGACCGTCGACTTCGACGAGCTACAGAGCTATACTTCATACTTTCGGGGCCTCGATCTCGAAACTGGGGTCCATTCAGTACGATTTTCAAATGAGACACATGGATTCAATACATCTATCTTCTGCTCTCAACCGGACGACGTTTGTGTATATCAAATCTCGTCGAACTTACCACTCCCAGCAATGAAAATTAGTTTAAGAAATGATTACTTGAACTTCACTTTGGTCAAAACGTCCTGCATTGGAAATCAGCTTCAGATGGCCGGTCAGCTGGCTCAGCCAGGCATGCAATTTGTCGGAGTGTCTCAAGCAGTACAACCAACCGCTGCCAAGTGCAACGGGGACTCCATTATTCTCCCAGAAGGTTCAAAAGATACCAGCTTAGCAATTATCGTTGGCGCCGGATCCAACTACGACCAGACTCGCGGAAACAAGGCAGCCGGTTTCTCCTTTCGAGGTGCGGAGGCAACATCCGCAGTGAAAAAGACCGTTTCCATTGCGGCTTCACTGTCATTCGAAGATATCTTTACCCGACATGTTCAAGACCATCATGCCCTGTTCAGCACATTTTCTCTCAACCTTCCTGATACATTAAACTCCAGCAACATTGAGACCGCGCAAGTAATTTCGGATTACAACAGTTCAACCGGAAATCCCTGGCTAGAATCCCTGCTCATTGACTACGGCCGATACCTGCTGATTGGATCATCTCGTGAGAAATCACTTCCAGCCAATCTCCAAGGGAGATGGGCAGTCGACCAAGACCCTGCGTGGAGTGCCGACTATCATGCCAATATCAACTTACAGATGAACTACTGGGCTGCACCACAAGTCGGACTTGGATCTCTGCAACAATGCCTCTGGGACTTCATAGAACAGACGTGGGTTCCATACGGGGAAGAAAGTGCAAAGCTGCTGTACGGTGCACCAAGCGGATCTTGGGTAATACACGACGAGATAAATACTTTTGGCTATACTGCAATGAAAAATGACGCTGTTTGGGCCGACTTTCCCCTTGCAGCGACTTGGATGGCACTCCTCATTCCAAAATGGCTGGATTACTCCGCTGATGCGACTTGGTACCAACGCCAGGGCTACCCTTTACTTAAAGGCACGGCAATATTTTGGTTATCGCAGCTGCAAGAGGACCTTTATTTCAACGATGGGACCTTGGTGGTAAATCCATGCAACTCGCCCGAGCATGGACCCACGACCTTTGGATGCTCCATGTATCAACAGCAGATATGGGAACTCTTCGATCGCATTCTAGCGACCTGGTCTGAGAGTGGTGATGATGATCACGAGTTCTACGAAAATATTGTGCAAGCAATGGCTCACTTGGATCGAGGCATTCATATCGGATCTTGGGGCCAGCTACAAGAATGGAAATTGGATATCGACGTTGAAAATGATACTCATCGCCATTTAAGTGGTCTTGTCGGTTGGTATCCCGGATACAGCGTTGCAATTGAAGAATGCAATAAGACCATTGCAGACGCTGTTGAAACAATGATGTGGTCTCGTGGTGATGGAGAAACTGACGCGAATGCTGGATGGGAGAAGGTTTGGAGATCGGCTTGCTGGGCTCGTCTTAACAATATAGAGGAAGCCAACTTTGAATTGCGTTTTGCTATTGAGCAGAATATCGCAGAGAATGGGCTGTCTATGTATTCTGGCCATTATACTCCATTTCAGATTGATGCGAATTTTGGTCTTGTTGCTGCTGTCGCTGAGATACTGATTCAGGATTTGCCACAAGCCCATGGGGACCAGGGTATTCATACTGTGATTTTAGGTCCAGCTATATCTTCTTCTTGGAAAGGAGGCTCTGTATCTGGGTTGCACCTGCGTGGTGGAGGGCAAGTGAGCTTTTCGTGGGACTCTGACGGCATTGTGCAGAAAGCCACTGTACATGGGCGAAAGAAGGCGCTCAAAATGATGAATGCGAGGGGGAAAGAGATAGGAGAATGATAGGTCTGGCCATTTTACAAGCCTACAAGTCATGCATGTGGTCAAAGCATAAGATGGCTGGGCTTTTGGTAACTCTTGACGTATTGCCTGTCCATTGCAGTCAAACTTGAAAACACAAGACCAGCTCGACCAAATAAAGTCAATCAATTCACCATCATTTCCGATGCATTTGTACGATCGTCTAATCACATTATAGCTTCGCTGCCGGCTGCAACAGATGTCTCATCTCAGAGTTCGGGTACTCCACATTCTGCGATGAATCTGGCCGCTGCCGGTCCCAAGCCCATTTCTCTACCAATTCGGGCGCAAGCTCGCCCTCAAGCATCTGTGTGACGTATTTCCCAAGCACGGGGAAGAATTTGTAACCGTGGAAAGAACCGCATGTTGCGACGTAGAGTCCTCTGGAGGCTGAGTGAGGAGAAATGATAAAGTCAGACGTGGTGGTGAAGGCGTCCCTGCTGATTGTTAGATCTTAAATTGTGGTGATATGGTTATATAACCCTACTCACCAGCAGATTCTGTGCTTGGTCATGTTCCAAGTCGCACTCTCAGGTCCATACCATAGATTCCTAGCCTCGATGATATCCTGTTTGAGAGGTCCAGGAACCTTCCACTGGTTGTAGTCGAATGTAGGCGGGGGAGAAGAGATGGAACGGCCAGGGAGGACCTCACGGGTGTTTGTGAAGATCTTGGATCCCCACCACTTGAGCTCTCCGTCCTTGGTGGGAGGGAGACTGCCAATGAATGGTTTGCCTGTTCAAAATTAGCGCTATTCATGCAAATATACAAAACAAAGTTACGCACCCTCTTCGGGCGTGTAGCCCTGGAAACCAACAGGCATATCTTTATACTTCTTATACTGCTCATCAGTGAGTTGTGCCATTCCAGTTGTGATACCAGCAGCTAAGATACGCTCTCCAGCCCGGAGACCAGGATTTCCACTCTTCGCGGCACTCCACTCCAGCAACGTAGGCGTAAAAGCGCCCGCAGCAACGATAACATGGGTAGCCGACAACACATCTCCAGATTTTGTCTTTACGCCAGTACAGGAGCCTCGACCGTCGAACTCAAGAGTGGCAACCTCAGCAGTCACATATTTCACGCCCAATTCTAGGCACCTCTTCGTGACGGCGCGGAGCGCATCTCCGGCGGCGGCCCAACCACTAGCTCTGTTGATGAGAACCTCCTTCACGCCGGTGTAGTCCGCATTGTCAAAAATACCACCGTACAGCTTTCGGGCCTTGGCAACAGGTAGTGCAATGATATCGTCATTGCGGCCTAGCTCTTTGTGATTGGTGATAACGGTTTGTGCGTAGTCGCTGCGGCAATTCCAGTACACACCTGTTTGGTGGAAATGAGGCTGCCACAGAGGATCGGATTTGAAGATATCTTGCGCTTCAAGAGCTAGCTTGCAGTAAACTTTGTCGTCGTAGTCAGCGCGAATCACCTTGTTCCAATCCCATGATGCTGCCACGCGAGAGTCGGCATCGTATGCATCTCGGTCGACCAGGGTGACCGATGCGTTTGGGTATTTTTGGATAAGGGTATAAGCAGTTGATACACCGAATACACCAGCACCGATAATGAGGTATGAGGGGTTGCTCGGGGCCATATTTAAAATGGCCTGGACTTTCTTTGTGAAAGCAAGTGAGTCTCACCAGGTGCTCAATGCGACGTTGATCCTTAGAATTATGAACTGGAGATAGGTGATCGACAAATGTATAAGGGAGCTTTCAACGTTGTATTTCCAATAGCTTACAGCGAATTGGCGCCTTATCTGTCAATCAAGACTCGAGATTATCTCAACCGGCGGCGGCTCCGATCTCGGGCGACTTTTCCGCGGAGCCGATCACGTGGGTCGAGGATGAACTAACATCGTTACTCCAGATAGCGGCATTGTATTTTACAATATGAAGTCTGCTTCTAAAAAGAGAACAACAGCTTCATACCATTTGTTCGAATACTACTCGTGGAAAGGGAGATCGACATTCTGCAAGGTCTTTACCTATAGGGCTAATGCTCGGGGGAAAAGCCGAGCCGGCCGTGCGGGGTAGCAATGCCAAAGAGGGTAGCGCCTCCCGGGGCGCGGGGAGATGATGTGACAAGGGATGTTCTCAACTAATCACTAACATAGCATGACATAGGCATGGAATTGTCTTGCGAACCGGGTTACTGAGTCGCTCGGTGTGCCTCTTAATATGCAAGCCCATGAGCTAACGGCGTCCAGCGATACAAAGAAAGTAGCTCTCTGCGTCGAGCTTTGTGCTCATCCCACGAATGAGGACCGGCTTGTTGAGCGTCATACAACATGGACCTGAACACTTTCCGGAAGTTTTTCTGCAGTCACTGGTCAGTGGCTTTTTGCCTTAATTGGTGAAAATCAATCCTACCTGAAATGTCGTATCCAAAGTCACCACACTCACTTCGTGGGCCCGAATAATAGTTTCACAGACTTCTTCCACGGATCGATTAGGACCAAGCTCTGGCATACGGTCAAGGAACAGGAGTAGGATGAAACTTCCTTGGAGAAGATAAATCCCAAAGAGATAAGGCATGAAAAGCAATTCCGGATCTAGGGTCAGAATTTGTGAGACTACGCCTGTTGCACTTAGTGCATGTGACGCGCATTTCAAAAAGCTCTCGGAAGTGATCCAGTCATCTTTATCTTCAATCATGGAGATTGGGTCCCATTTCCCGTGAAGCAAAATGTGGAAGACATGCAAAAGATATGTGCTGTATATCCGGACTAGCTGTAGCTTGGTTATTGTAGAATTGGACATACTGGAAGAAGTGAATTCTTCTCCGCTGTGTGAAGATGGGCCTGTGGGTTGCTGAGAAAAGCCTTGAGCGTTGAGATCATCCGTAAATAACTCGTTGGTCTGAGTTTGAAGTGCAGTCAGCTCTTGCTCTTGTGAAGAAATCATGGCCTCTATATGATGAACAGCCTCCATGGGGACAAATCTGCCCATGACTGGGTGGCTGCGGTAGTGATGCAAATCAATGATATGCCCGAGGACTGTCGCCAATGGTAAAAAGTACTCGAAAAATCCACAACCCGAGATATGTGTAGGTGGCCCGAGCGGACATGTCGGTATGTACGTCAGATCAGCCGTGTCAAGTGATTGCCAAACATCCTCTGGTAATGGTGTTCTGACACAAAAGGTGCCTTCGGGGAGGCTCAATTGCACATTGAAAGATAAGGCAAGATGGCGATCTAAAGAGTAGATCAGCCAAAACAGCCGTCGGCGCTCCTCCTTTGAAATTAGCCACCGCCTGAATGTGGCATCACCATTATACAAACCGCAGAAAACGGGACCCAGGTCAATATCTTGGTCTTCCATGCTAAGTCCACTTGCTCTAACAAGCCTGACAAGTTTATCTTTCCATTTGAGTGAGTCTGCCTTATAATGGCCCCCAGATATGGTCAGGGTCAAAATGGTCACAGCGAGGATGATGTCTGTTGAGCCCAATTGTCTTGGTAGTAATGCCTGTCCTGAAGACTGGCGATTCGGAGTCGAGTTGAATTCGCTCGGTGAGCTGCCATTGGGGTGAGGATGAAATTGCCATCCATCTAACCTGTGAGCTTCTGATCAAATCAGTTTAGATGGATTCAATCAACTCACCAGATGTGCGAAAGTAATTATCAGGATCTTCTGTTTCAAGTAAGTCCAACGCAAGGCGATAAAGAACTACGCTTGTCCGCTCCCGGGCACCCGGTGTGTCGAAGATCTTCATATCCGCAGTCTGTGTAACACAGAAAAGGATCACTGCGAGAAGGGCAGGGGATATCGGACGTGCATCAGCTTGGCTTAACACTGTTGAAGGATGCAGGACGTGGGCCAGCATATAGGGTGATGTTGTTTTGTAAAGTGGATTGGAACCTTCATCAAAATAAATTTCCAGCATCTCTAAAGCTTCTGCCAAAGAGAGCACCCCCTGCAAATGTGGCAAAATTGAATTAAGAAAATGATGTGATTCTTTTATTGAATATCCGTGAGCAATGTTCGAATCGTGATCGATTTTTGGTCGAGAGAAGTCTTTCAAAGGACTGGTAGGGTCCATAGAAATCTTAGAAGCGTGTCAGAAGGTCCGCTAAAGAGATTCTTGAAGAGACTGCTTACCTTCACGGACGGAAATTCACTTTGATTCGAGTTAACTTCAATGCTGGCGGGTGGCCTGTGAAATATTGGATTGAATTTTTCTTGTTGGTTCGAGAAGGACGAGTCGGTACTACTAGTACCAATCGAGTTCTTGAGAACTTCCGACATGCTGTCCGTAGCCTCTCCAATTGTGGAGCGCCTTAGATCGGAAGGAGCCATGCCATTGAAAGTATCTGGCCGCGATGCACTACTTTCCGCTATCATCTCCAGGGGGGTTTGAGGCGTTCTCTGTGGTGATTCATGGTCAACGGCGCGGTGTTTTTCTGTCCTCAAAGAACGGATCGAGTCCGATCGAGGTGGACGCCCGCGTTTGCGAAGTGTCTTGGTGTAGTGACAGGACTCTTCACGCTCTATATAGCGAATTAGATATCATTCACCCGTGACTATAAAATCATGCCGTACCTAAACAGCGTCGACTTGCCCGCGACGCGGTTAGAATCAGCACAGACCTCTATTTCTTGCAAGGACACTTACTCACCATGGTCGCTGACCATCACAGCGTTGCTTCGAGTGAGTACACGAATCGCAGGCTCGTAAAACTCGTGTTTGATGCCGATGCGACATGTCTATTCGCGTTCTCTAGGGGCCAAGTCAGATCGCAGTACTGCGGGGAAAGCAGGAAGCAGAAGCGCGTGGATGCGGAGACGACTTTTGTGGGGAAGCGGAGACCAAAGCGTCAATGGGTAAAATTCTATAAATTGCACGCCAGATTTTGGCACCTAATCTAACTCTATTCGATTCATTCGTCTGGGAAATATATGAAATATATGACATGATAACGTGACTCAAGGGTGTATCTACTCGCGTTACAGGAATGGCCATAGGTAAATGGATTCGAATAAGAATAACATAATGTCATCCACGGGAGATGCGACTGAAAGCGCTTAAGCCATGTGATATTAACCAATCTAGCATTATCGGAAAATGCCTGTTGCTTGATGCTCGAATTTATTCGCAGGCCGGGACGCGTATTACAAAGTTTGGCCTAGAAATGTGCGAGCATCACGGTGAAATGACCCGAAAAACCATATACTCAACCGGACACTCAAGTAATAGGTACCATTTTGGTCACAAAAGATAAGCCTTATGAAGAAAAACTTACGAGAACAATGAGAAAGGTAGAGTATGCCTTCGGGAAATGGTTGATTCAAGTTGCGGCAGACATTAATTTCTACATATATGCTAACTATATTAGCTCCGGAGTACATTCCGCAATAGATCCAGGCTTTCTTATAGACACAGAGCAACTTGATCCAAGTTGCAAGCACTAATCATAGCTTTCCTTCTACCGGACGTTTATTGGCCACATCCCAGCCCTTGCCTGGGCTAGGGAAGCTGTAGTTTCGCCATGGGCCCAATATTTCCTTCACTCGGGCGACCATCTCATCATCTTCATTCACTTTTCCAGGCTCGATATTCCTGGTAATTGTTGATTGGGCTGCCCAAAGCCATTCAGAAGGACAATTTTCCGACTTCCGCAGAACCTTTTGAGCCGATGCAAGATTCTCTTCCAGCTCGGCAACTGATGCAATGCCCATGATAGTTGTGACGCGAAACTCATTTGATGACTCCAGCTGTGCCCGCACAATAGCATATCGCAGCGCCAATGCTGCGAGAGATTCACCACGAGCGTTGACATACTCAGAAGCCGCTTGGGCGGCTTGGCGTAAGCCCGGTGGTGCAGGATGGAAATCCCCCAGATCGCCAACTGGGACCCCGTTTTCACGCAGAAGGCCAATTGCCAGAGGGCTAGAGCTGCACACGCATGAGACGCCAGCTTCTCGGAAGGCTGTCAAGCCTTCACGAGCCAGCAAGTCATTTTGAAGTGTCAGCTGCGCCCAGTTTTGTATAATATCCAAAGCCCGGCCGTATTCTTCTCTGACACGACGGGCGAGGCGAGCGAGGATATCAATGCGATATCCTGATATGCCGATATATCGGATGTGGCCTTCCCTAACCATATCGATTAGGACACCAACGGCTTGAATCACTTCTTCTTCAGGAACAAATTCGACATCATGACAAAAAACAACGTCAAGATAGCTTGTTTGGAGACGCTCCAGCGATCGTAAAACTGATTGTCTTATCCATGCTGGCGAATAGTCAAATTTATCAGCGCTGATGCGCCCGGCCTTGGTCATCAAAAAGTATTGATCGCGAGAGTAGTCGTTCGTGATTTCGGGATGGGATAGAGCTTCGCCGAGGAGAATTTCTGAAGGGTGGTAATATGCAGATGTATCGATTGCTCGTAGACCAAGCTGAAAGGCACGTTTTAGGACATCTAGTGCCTGAGTCGAATTGGGATTGCGGATTAATTGGTGGCTGAATCCTGCGCCGCCCAGCACGAGCGGCGGAAGTATCCGCGATAGCGGTATTGATGGCCTGGAATTGCTCATTTGTGAGATGATGCGCACACAACAATCTCTGTGAGAAAGAAACACTGTCGAATTTTCTTCAATTTCATAGACCTCACCACCCCACCTCGGCGAGGCTAAGATTGCTCGTTATCTTCAACCGAAGGAAGCAAACACCGAGCTTCACAATAACTCCGATGCAAATACCCGACGGAAAAAATATGATTGGTTCTCGCAACAGATGCCGATCATTTCCATCTCCACTCATGGAGAAATACCCGAAGATGTTGGAAACTCACGTCGAGGATGCCACGATTCGTGACAAAGGTAGAATGACCAAAGATGTCGAGTTCAATATTCGAATTTGGACATCATGTGCCAAAAAAACGCGTCGTGGCTATCGGCGCGTTAGGGGAGTATGTCAAGCGAATACAAGATGCTAATGCACAGAAGGCACAGCGGTGATGGTACGATTGAGTGCTTGTGTTCTCTAATTTTCATCAATAAAGGCCCAACCGCCTTGGTTGTATCTCAATGGTTTTTTGAACGCAGTTCATTCGGGAAATTGAAACTGCTGGTTATGAACAACATTCGGAGGTTTTAGGAAGACAGAGCAAAAACCCGAGATCCATATAATTTTTGATAAAAAGTGTATATAATATGGTCTCGAAGAACATGGAAGTGATCTAAGCTACTTCAGCTCACCGAGAAGACTTCTCCATAATACAGGATCTCCGTCGTAGTTGCCCATCAAATCCTAATAAATTGGGATATGTACCCTCCGTTACTTATATTTATATGTATAACCGATTGCTTTTCCTCACGTGATCAACGGGTCACAATGCTTCGTAGGATAACAGGAACCATTGATTCAAAGCCTATGCAGGACTTGAAGCACAATTCTCAAGCGTCTTTTGGCGCGTGGGGGCACCAATTAGCAAATATCCGGGGCCCCGGATCCACAATGGTGCAGACCACAGCTAAAAGTGCAATGAGGGGGTAATTATCCGTTCAAATTTGCTTTCATCATAATAAATTCATGACAGCGCGCAAAAAAAGAAGAGAATTATTTGCAAGATAATCAAGAATACCACCAAAAAAAAAGCCACAATGGGTGGCTCGTGGGTAAGCCACCCCACACTCTTCAGAGGCATTGAGCGACTAATGAGGCCAGAAAATGTACCTCTATGGCATCGCGCCATGTACAGGAGGCGTGGCATTCGGATATGTAAGTACACGAACCAAATAATAAAAACAAGCTTTCATGCGCTGATAATGACAGGATACGGGCTCGATGAGTAAGTCGAGTTTGTTGAGAGTTCGAAGACCATGGCTATTGACCTTCACTAGGCGGAATTCTAACAATGCCACAATTTCTCTCCTATATGAATTACCCTGGGAACTTTTTACAAGGAGGCATAACAGCGTCAATCCAGGCTGGCTCATTTGCAGGGTCGCTCTTGACGGGTGCATTCCTTGCTGACCGTCTGGGCCGTCGGAACACCATTCTCCTGGGTTCCTTAATATTTACCATCGGTGTCGCTATCTCAACGGCAGCGAACGGGGTGACTGCGCTCATTGCAGGTCGCGTTATCAATGGCTTAGGAAATGGTTGCCTGGCAATGATGGTATGACGAGATCCGAAAATCCATTTCATCATCTGCTAATACTGAATCATCGAATATAGGTACCCCTATATCAGAGCGAGATTGCTCCTCCTCAGTAAGGCGGTCTTGTTTGAGTCATTCCGTTGGATATTTCGACTAATAAAAGCAGAATTCGTGGTCGCATTGTCTCGATGCAACAATGTTGTATCAACTTTGGTATTTTTATCGCTTTTTGGATCCAATACGGAACGAGCTTTTTACCTGGCGATGCATCATGGCGCCTAGCTTTAGGTCTGCAGATGATACCTACCGCCTCTTTGCATCTGACCATGTACTTTATGCCCGAGTCACCTCGGTGGCTTGCACAGCGAGATGAGCACGAGAAAGCGTTACATGCATTGGCTAAGTTGCACTCGAATGATGATATAAATGATTCTTTTGTGCATGCAGAGCTAGCTGAGATCGAGGCAAAAATACAGTGGGAGAGGCAGAACCCCTCTCCATCTTATATTCAGATGCTCGTCGGACGCGATCGCCGTCGAACATGGTTAGGAATTGGAGTGGTAAGTTCGTGTCAACATCGAGGAATGACCGATTCTAATCCTTATCAAGCAATTTTGGCAACAAGTTACAGGCGTCAACGTGTAAGTTTCGTTACCAGTCTTCCTATGAGGGAACTGAAAAAGAGCGCCGCTTACCATAATTCCAACCCAGAATCATGTACTATGCGGTATTCCTATTTGAACAAGCTGGTATCAGTTCAACGCGTGGCTCCTTATTGGCAAATGGTATCCAAGGCGCCGTGCTCAATATTTTTACTTGGCCAAATATGTACTGGATGGATACCTGGGGTCGACGAACTCCCATGGTCATCGGTGGATTCGGTATGGCGATCTCGATGATGCTTATCGGAACAATCATGAAGACTAAAGGTGAGCATAGGTCGCGGATCTATACATCTTTATATTGACATATCCAGGAAATCCGGTATACAATCCACTCACCAAGAAGACAAACTTCGACTTCACCAGCCAAACTGCATCAAATGCCACCATAGCATTTGTTTATGTTTACGTCGCGGTTTTCGGCCTGACATGGGCATGTGTCGCCTGGGTTTATCCCCCTGAGCTCTTCACGACAGGCTCGCGTGGACGAGGAACATCCATGACGTCGGCAACGAATTGGTTTGTGGTATGTTGCTAAGTTGTCACGTCTATCGAGTTGAAAGAACATCACGACTGACGATTTATTTTCAGAATTTTTGGTTTGCACTTTACATCCCAACGGCCATGGAAAAGATTTCGTCAGTAGCCAACATTCCTCAGTACATGGAAATGAAACTCAAGACTGACACAGTACTTCAGATGGAAGCTCTACATGGTCTTCATGACTCTTTGCATTACCATGGCCATAGTTGTTTTCTTTTTCTACCCGGTAAGTGCTACATTACCGCTTGTTGAGTTGTAATCAACTATTAACATCGCGAAAGGAAACGGCAGGAAAGAGTTTGGAAGAGATCGATTTCCTCTTTTCAAATGACCGTACGGTTTGGGTCTTCCGAGACCGACAGGCTCGCAAAGTTGGCGCTATCTTCGAACGTGACATGGCTCACGGGGAAGCCCTCACCGATTTCGATGGGAAGATTGCGGGAACCTCTCACGTGGACAATGTGGAGAATGATGCACGGCTGGATTCTTCAAATTCAGGAACAGTGTAGTTCCACGTTCTTGACCATGGTATTTATGAAGTTGTTATTTGATGGCTCGAAGGTTATTGGACGTTACCTGGTTACGTAGAGTTCAACCTGCGCAGCAAGGTGATCGCCATACTTCCATTGTGCAGATTGTGCAATGAAAGCGACTCGTTATGTGTAAAGGAATTTCCAGGCTCTTTTTAAAGACAGAAGTATAGTCGGGATTTGGTGACATGGTGCAACCTAGACTTTCGGCCCGTGGGCCCACAAGGCTTACTAAAGTCTAGCTTGGCCCGCGACTCTGTTGCCACGAGACTCATCTTAAACCAATAAGGACTAGCGCGCGGCCCAAAGTAAATTCCTAGTAATGAGTGGATATCAACATTGAAAAATGAATGGGTAAATATCACCGTTCTCGCACGTCAAAATATCCACTTCCTTGTTTAGTGTGCCGAGCCCCGTCGGCATCCACGACCAAGTCAGGCTTGAGCTGTGCTTCATCGGCACAGATGACCGTGACCAGCCTTGAATTGTCGCGTCGGTTCTCGATGCTCATATACATTTGTCTGGCCGGGGTCGCCTTTACGGTGGAGATGGCTATAACGACATTGCCAACCCGCTAAGCCAAAAGGGTGATCCTCAACTGAGACACTACAAGTAGTGTGGCATCGATACTGGCAGGGAGCAACATCCTCCCATTCGTTATGGACAGTGTAGTTCAAGACTTGAACAATCACCCTCTTTAATTCAATGTAAACACCACTTGCTCAAAAGTGACTTCCATTGAGCATGAAATTGATGCCCACTTCGCTCTCATCGTGGCGCTGACTTTTTGGAGTCTTTTGGTACGGTGTACGGCGAGGGGGACGAAGCGCTTTCCATTGGCTTTGCAATTATCAGCCCCAAAAGGCGCACCTCACACAAGCGCGTGGTCATTCTCACCATTTGTTAATTGTAAGTCAAGTTGGAAAGTTGGAAATGGCCCGAAGGAGATGGTAGAGGTCAGCCTGAGGTTGATCTATTTCTGGACCATAATAACCTCACGCTTGTACAAGGAACTGAGAATTGAGTGAGCGCAAGTGGTTTGATTTTTACAATCTATTCATCATCCTTGTAGTTCGGCACGGCAACCCCGATTCATGGATGTTGTCGTCGGTCGTCCCGGGGATATAGCCCGGACGTCATCTTCACACCAAAGAAAGCATTTTAGATATGTCGGTGATTGTGACATGCAAAAACACAGCTTTGTTTGGCAGGACGCGATGTTTTACAGAGACGTATTGACAAGGGATTATTCGCTGGGAAGAAATTTCCAGGATTATTTAGCCGATCGGGACCTCCGAACTTGTTACTCAACTGGAGCGAATGGTGCATGAAAGATACGCCACAGCCGAGCTGTGGCTAGCTAACGCACAAAAAGTCCAGTTTCAATCGAGAACAACGTGGCTTGCGCAGGTTTGTTGTCACCGGCGGGATTAAAGTACTCCAAGAAGATAGCTGAGTGTTCAGCCGGTGAGGTACTCGAAGTTCCATAAATGGCGTTTCCTCTACTAAAGCCGACGTTGTGATATAAGAAGACAGCCAAACCCTGCGAAATGAAAGAGTTTCATCCCTCATCGCAGTCGCACTCATCTCTTTTACCAGACTACCATCATGTCTACGGAACTATCCTCACCCATCCTCGTTGGGCAAACCGGACAACCGGCAGATGCAGCGCAAGTTGAAATCTCAAGCTGTTCCTCCCAACCCTTACAACTAAGAAAAACTACAATTCCCCCTTATATCGACAACGAAAACATTCTTTTCAAACACAATTGAGATGCCCTATGTTTAAAATTCACTAGTGACTGGAAAGAAGCTCAGAACTGCATGGATACTCACAGTGACATGTGGGCCATGTACTTCCCACCTAGTATAAATCTCGAATTCGACAGTGATTTGGAGGACAGACTTGTTCAAGACCTCAAGGACTGGCCATCCTTGAAATTAATTGATGGCCCTCTCGCTCGACTGGGGCTTCAAGTGGCTCGCCTATGTTCAATCAAATCTCCCCTCAGCTACGAAAGAAGAATACTGTTGCACCGACATGTAACATGGATATTTTATATGGATCAAGTCAGCGAGAAACTTGCATTATACGATTTGCATTCCACTGCAGGCAAGACGTACCTGGAAAACCTCAAAAGTATTCTCAGAGACGGACCCGTCGCGGAAATGACGGCGTTCAAAGGGTCCTGTCCAGACACTCTGATCGAGAATGCTGTCAACGCTCAGAAGATCTTGGCCGATGATTTAATGCCGCTCAAGAAGGAACTACTTTTACCGCATCACCTTTCTGTGTGCAACGACGCCCTTGACCTCTTTTTTGACACTCAGATGGAAGAGGGTGAAAGATTCTGTCATGAGCCAACATTAAAAGATATTTACCAGACGAGAGCCTTCACGGTCGGAACAATGGTACCTTTCATCCTTTACATGACACCTGAGCAGGCTGAGCTCTTCACACCCGAAGACCCATGCCTCATTCAGCTCTCAGTCATGGCAGCTCTTTGGAACGACATGATTGGAATATTCAAAGACCTAGATTCGATCGATAAACAGGATGATGGTTCTGTATATTTGAATTTCGTTCGAGCAAGCATGAGGGACCAGGGACTGACCTTAAGAGATGCTTTACGTGGCTGTGGTCAGCGGCTGAACACTTTAATCCACGACTTCGAGTTCTATTTGAGCTCATATAGGCCTGCTCGACGTCAGTTTTACCACGCAAATTTGGAATTTACATTCATGTACTTTGATTTCCATTTAATGGGATTGAAAGAAAAGGCCAGTGAGCGCTATGGCTGGAAGATCATCAGATAGAACGTTGATGTTTAGCATGAGCCTTCAAGTGTGTACAGTTTTATGAACCGAAATGTGACCTTATTGGAAAATTAAAAACATGCAAGTCTTAATGCCTTCAACGAAAGTGAATCATAGCTTTGCTAATCTTGTAAAGAGACCGTTAATGTAGCTATCCTGTATACTATGATATGGCCCGGTCGGAGAGGAGAAATTGGGAGCGGTTGTGGTTCTAGGCGAGGCTTGCGATAATTAAGGTTACAATTGATGCGAGACGGTTATCTAAATTTAGTCAAATCCCCCCGGATCGAAATGAAAAGTGAGATCGGTGCCGTTTCAATATTGACACGAGGATTACCTTAGAGACCCTTATTGGCTCGCGATACGAGGCGCCCAATGTGGGATTTAAAAAGGCGCGGGCATCTCGAGAAGTTCCTTCCTAGCGAGCGCTATGACCTTGACGATCGACTGAATGAACGATGATTCTTGGGATTTTATAATAATAAGGGCTTACCCCGTGTCTTTCCATTTTTCATCAAGTCATCAAAGATGTCGGTCCTTTCATTTTTGCACTCACAGCTATTCGTGACCCCGCCCGTCCCAACTTACGACTTTGGGGGCCAAACTGTAATAATTACCGGAGCTAATAGAGGCATCGGCTTAGAGGCCGCTCGGCATTTGTTACGACTGAATGCCAAACCTGTCATCCTCGCTGTTCGCTCAGTGGAAAAAGGTCAAGATGCTGCAGAGGAGCTTGAAAAGTCAACCGGTCGATCTGGAGCTGTTCAGGTAGAGGAGTTGGATATGGCGTCCTATGAATCCGTCAAGGCTTTTGCATCGCGAATGGGAAGTATTGATCGCCTTGACGCAGTGCTGCTAAACGCTGGGATGTACACTCATAGTTTCTATCTGGCTGATGGCTATGAAAGCCATCTAACAGTCAACGTGATCAATACGTTTTTCCTTGCTTTGCTTTTGCTGCCAATCCTGAGGTTGTCGACCGAGAAACACAAGATTCAACCGCGAATCAGCTTCGTGTCGTCAGATCGGCATGTTATGTTTAGCTTACCAGAGTGGAAGGAAGAAAAGCCATTCGAGCTGTTGAGCGACGAGAAACGAGCAAAGATGCAAGAACGGTTCGTGGGCCATTTGTTGCTTGTGGTGCTCATATGTACTGACTTGGAGTATAAGATACATGATCTCGAAATTGATGGTGATTCTCCTGGTCAGAGAAATGACCGCTCATGTCAAAGCTTCCGATATCATCATCAACACTTTCACTCCTGGCTACTGCGAATCTGGCCTGATTGATAATATTAAAGGAGTCTCGCGGGTCGTGCTGGATCTTGCCAAGAAAGCCACTGCTCGTACGACAGAGGTTGGGGGCCGCACACTTGTGGCAGCCATTGTTCCGTGGCCAGAGAGCCATGGAAAATATCTCAATGACTCACTTATCGATGAGTAAGTACTATCGCTGCGACGAAAGCCGAAGTTCTGTAGCTGACAGAAACTCTCACAGCTCGGCCTTGTCTTCTTTTGTTCGGAGCGAAGAGGGTACACAGGCACAGCAGAAACTATGGAAGGATTTGATAGAAATTTTGGAGCAGAGGGAGCCTTCGATCACGTCATTGATCAACGCTTGATGCTTTAAACTTTCAAAATTTGCCTGGGCGATCGGTTCCTCTTGTTTGTACTTATCAACATTGAGATTGTATTCGGCACATTCGCGTCTTTTTCGTGCATCTACAGATTGCACCAACTATATATAGAGTAACTGATGTATCTCTTTGTTCATACTGATCTAGCCGATCATCGTGAGATCTGTCAACTCCATAATCGCGATAGAGCTGGTAAAGCTCAGCCAGCTCTACAACCAGTCGGTAAGCATTAACTTTCACTTTGCTTTTGCCACCCATTTGATTTTCAAGTACCACAAAATCGGACCCTCACCTACACGGTGGTATATCTGCCTGTTGTTTCGATAATTTGAACCAGCAGAGAGCCTCCTGCTCATTCATTAGTGAGCCGGTGAGGTCTACAAGATTGAGATACTTATGTTTGAGGGTTCTATATAGTCAATCTCGGAAATCGTTGAAGAATGTTTGACGATTCTGTCTAGGCAGCATGGTAACTTTTAGTAAGTGTTGAATTCAAATTTTGGACCCGCTGATATGAAATCCGGACATGGTGTAGTTGGCTATCGCATCTGACTGTAATAGCATTTCAGTTTATCAGAAAGTCCGCGGTTCGATTCCGCGTGTCCGGATAATTTTTTTTGGGGTTATTTTTTTCTAGCTAACATTAACATCCCGTCAGTGGCGTGGCATTCGCGCCGACCTTGGGATAATCTGCTCAATAATTCAAGTTTTAATTGTTGCCCTGATATCATTGCCCAGGTGCCTAAGACGCGATACAATAATAGCGCCCTGCTAAAAAAGCTGCCCAGAAAACAATTCTGCATTCTGCAAATGTCTCCAAAAGTCTTGTTAGATAACAAAATATGCCACCTTTTCACGGCTAAGCCAGCCTAGGTCACGTCCTTAGCAAGGAAGAACTCGGTACAAACTTCTCATGGATCTTGAAAATATCCATAAACACATCTTCCTTCTTATGTGGGTCCTTTCCATAACCGCCACCTCCAGGCGTATGAACAATGATATGATCACCAGCATTCATATGCGTCGTCGCTTTCCCTCCGAGGCTAATAACCCTGCTCGTACCATCAGGATACTTCCTCAACCACAAGTTCACCCCACGACCCCCATCATCACCACCAGCCATTCCGTACGGTGGAATCACACGCCTCTCAGACAAAATTGAAACCTGCATCGGTAATCGGAATTCGATATCGCGGGTACACCCGTCTCCACCGCGGCGGCGTCCAGCTCCACCACTTCCTTCTCGAATAGAGAACTCGTGAAGAATTACAGGGTAACGCCTTTCGAAAATCTCTGGATCCGAGATACGAGTGTTGGTTATATGGGTATGCACGCCGCTTTCGCCGTCCCAATCTGCGCCGGCTCCGGATCCACCTGCGATGGTCTCATAGTATCCGAACCCTTTGATTACCTCCCCGGTGTCGGGATCTCGGCCACCGTAACCGAAAGTTAGGTTATTGCAGGTACCCTGGGAAGCTGCTGCTGCACGGAACGCTTTGAAGATCAAGTCGACTATGCGTTGGGAGGTCTCGACATTTGATCCGACTGTTGCTGCTTTCAAAGATGGTGACAGGAGGGTGTTTGGTGGGCAAATAAGTCTAATGGGCTTCAGGCAGCCCTGGTTCAGAGGGATGTCGGAAGATATCATCGACCGGAGACAATACTGGGCTCTGATTAGAAGATGTCTTTGCCGCTGACTTCGTTCACGGGATTCAACTCACCATGATTCCTGAATACATGATCGCGGGTGGGCAATTCAGATTTCCAAAATGTTCGGGTCCAGTACCGGTAAAGTCAAAGTCCGCATCACCACTCTCTTGATCGATGGTGATCTTCAGCGCTAAAGGAGTTCCGTCGTCGATATAATCAACGGCCTCCAGAGGCTGACCTTTGAACTTCTGGGCAATAACCTTGAGCAGCTCACGGGTAGACTGGCTGGCATTGTCCTGAATGGATTTCATGTAGAACTCCACAACGGGCCAGGAGTATTCTTTAATTAGCGACCGGATCAATTGAATACCCTTATTGTTAGAGGCGATTGCGGCCTTGAGATCTGCAATATTGTCCCGCAAGGTTCTTGTACCACTTGACCCCGGATAAGAAGCTGGAATATCCACCAGCACCTCAATCAGCCCGGGCTCATCGAACTCGCCCTCTTTGACAATCTTGAACGACTCCACGGCGGCACCCTCTTGCCACAACTCTGTCGAGTTAGGAGGCATGGAGCCGGGTTGGATCCCACCGATATCAGCGTGATGGCCTCGATTCGCCACAAAGAAGAGGATCTTTGTGGGATTCTCATCGCTGTCAAATACGGGGGTAGTTATTGTTAAATCGGGAAGATGTGTACCACCAGAACAGGGGTGGTTGCTCAGAAGTACGTCGCCAGGCTTTAGCTCACCAGGTTTGTATAGTCGTGCCTGGTATGCGATCGCATAACTCATGGAGCCCAAGTGACCTGGAATGTGGGGAGCATTGGCAACCAAGCTGCCATCTCCAGAGAAGACTGCACAGGAATAGTCAAGTCGTTCCTTGATATTAACTGAAATTGAAGTCTTTTGCATAGTGTGGCCCATTTGCTCAGCCACACTCATGAATCGATGTCCGAAGACACTGAGCTGCACTGGATCTACAACATTCGTTGTGATTTCGGGCTTGGCCTTGCCTGTAATTTCAATCACGACATGCTCCGGCAAGATGATCGCTGAACTTGCAGGATCCACAATAATTGTCTGGGTTTTGTCGATTACCATGGCCGGCCCATTGATGCAAGTACCTACCTTCAGGTCCTTAAGCGAGTAAAGTCCGATATCAAGCCAACCGACCTGTTCAAAGTAGACTTTGATATTTCGTTCTGGCTGTGTTGGTGTTGCCGGAGGCGAATTGGCGAGCTTCTTCAGCTCGGCTGTTGGACTGGAAAGAGATACATCCATTCCTTTCCCTGTGCTCCGAACTCTAACATCATCGATCAGAATCTCTCTCGGTTGAGTAAAGCCAAATTGCTGCTGATGACGTGCAGAAAACGCATTACCAAAATCCGAGAAGTTTCCTGGATCGGGAATCATCAATGCCGTATCGCTTCCCTGATACCGCATGTTCAAGAACAATTCGTGTGCGATTTGGGACTCTGAAAATCCCTGAGAAATGAGCCCAGCGACACCCGCAACTTTCAATCTTTCAAATCGCTCCTCTAGTCTAGGGAAATTCTCCATCGTATAAGATGTTGCCTCGGGCTCCTGGTTTTCGACAACCACATCGGCAAGAGCCATGCCATAAGCAGACAAGATGCTGGAATACCGGGGGATCAAAGCTCGCTGAATACCTAGATCCCTTGCAATAGCCACAGCATGTTGTCCACCAGCACCACCAAAGCAGCAAAGATTGTGTGCCGCAGTCTCAAACCCTCGCCCTTCACTCAAAGTTCGAATCGGCCGAGTCATAGTCGCGTTCGCGATGGAGATAAAACCGACAGCAACTTCCTCTGGAGTAAGCTGAGAAGATCCGTCCTTTTCGGAATTGATGACTACGGTCAATGCCGCAAATTTCTGTTTCACAACTTCAAGGTCCAAAGGTCGTGGAAAATAGTCCGGGATGATCCTACCAAGGAACAAGTTCGCATCCGTCACTGTTAGTGGTCCACCTCGACCATAACATGCTGGACCGGGATGAGCTCCTGCGCTGTGTGGGCCGACTTTAAAAAGTCCATTCTCCCAGAAGAGCATCGATCCACCGCCAGCAGCCACTGTATTGATGTCAAGTTGCGGTGTCTGAATTGTAACTTGAGCAATAGTACTTTCGAATATATGTTCTAATGCCCCGGCATATCGAGCGACATCAGTACTTGTACCACCCACTGCAACATGTTAGTGAACGTCGGTGGAATGAATATATATCAACGACATCTTCTTACTATCAAAAGCCAGCACCGGTGTTCCATCTTCAGGATCATAACATGTCCTTGACATGCCAACCACACCACCAGCAGGCCCACTCAGCACGCCACGAAGACCAGAGAAATTCGCAATCGAAGTTAGGCCACCATCTGACTGGTTGACAAAGACCTTCTTTGCGTGCTCGTCTCTCAATTCGCCTTTGAACCCCTTCCGAAATCCATCTAAGTATTTCTCGGTCACAGGAGACAGATAAGCATCTGCAACAGCTGACTGACTTCTCGGAACCAGCTTCGCCATAGTCTGAAGCTCATAGGACACAGCAACTTTGAAGCCAAGCTCACGCGCCACTTCTGCCACCGAAACCTCATGCTCCTGGTACGTGTATGAGTGCATAAGTGCAATAGCGACCGAGCGATATCCTCGGTCCCACAGAGCGAGTAAATCTTTCCGAACTGTTTTCAAGTCCGGAGTACATAGGACACGAACAACTTCACCCGTCAACCCCAAATGCAGATTCTCATCGGAATCAACATCAATCGGCTTTGGACTGGGGTCCTCCGAGAATCCTTCAATCGTCACGCGCTCATCAACCTCGACGACTGTTTCGTATAGTTGACGGAGTCGTTGAACAGATAGGTCGAAAATATTGGGTCGAGCTTGATTTCCGATTTTAAGTAGGTCGCGGAAGCCCTTCGTCGTTAATAGTGCGATGCGATCGCCCTTGCGTTCGAGTAGTGCATTTGTGGCGACAGTAGTACCCATCCGGATAGATTCGACCGGGGTCAAGTCTAGGAGCGTTCCACGAGGTATCGAAGAGCCGCTCGCGGTTTCGAGAATTTGGCGAATACATTCTGTCGGAGCATCTTCGTATTCGGTTGGGGATTCGGAAAGAACTTTGAAGATTATGTCTGAAGAGTGGCCGGGGATCTGAGCCCAGGCATCAGTGAAGGTACCACCTCTGTCGATAGCAATACGAATTCCAGATTGACTCATGTTGAATAAAATGGAGTAAGGGAAGAACCAATATGCCCCTATGGATCCGGAAAGAAGACAAGCAGTTTATATCTACATCGTATTGAAGTGAGGGGTATGAGGAGAAGTCGGTTTCGGCCCGCACTTTCTGATCTGCAGATCTATCAATCGCCTTGGTTTCTTTGCTTTTACTTTGATCACTTGCGTGAGTCCTTGGCAACTCCGCTTCATCTCGGCTAGTAAGCTGTCAAGCCGATAGGTTACAGATAGAAGAGATAAACCGTCGGGAGGTAAAGCAGACACCCCGCACGGCAAGTATATGCCGATAAGGATGACAAGTATGGACTTTGGGCAAACCTTAGAAGGTGCTTGGCCAATTCAAAGTGGACATTAAAAAGCTGAGAAGGTATTTTAGAGTTATCTATCAGGTACCAGCACACTGAATCATGGTATCCTATCTCAGATTTTGAGGATGCTGCAGGGCCATGACCATTTAATAGGGGTTCGTTCCAAAAAGTAAGATCTGTGATTGCGGAGTTTTGCTGCATTTTAGCAACATATTTCATGTATATTTAGAGCATCTCATCCGAGGTCATTCTGAACCGAGCGCAGAAGTTCATAATCACGAGGATCCATCTATATCCTCGTTGAGAAATAGTAGGTCATCAGTGTCCTGCCAATTCATATTCCATTCCATCGGGTCCCATATCGAGAAATCGAGATCCAAATTCGACTCTGCCTCCGGTGGAACTCCTCCTGCCGCGGCTTCCCGGTAATCGCGTTCAGTTTGTGCGGCCGCATGCCGCATGTTTGCTTTGATCATGCCTCTGGCCGCAACATCTGCAACAAAATTGTTAGCCATGAATGATTCGGCTTTGCCTAAATACGGCGTATCTTTGTTCCAGTCTTCGTAGTCGATCATGTTCTCGATGATTCGGCAGACTCGCATGCAGTGATTCCGTCGGTCATTCGCGGTCTGCGACATGTCCCTCATGAGTGTGAAACTTTGTCTGATGATATTTCTGATACCCGCCTCATCGTAAAAATCACTGGGCGCCGTCCCAAGAATGCGTAAGAGAAAGAAGACTGCGTAGCTCGCAGAGCGAAACACATGGAACGTCCCTCTGATCAGTGCGTCGGGAAATGTAGTCAGCACGACCAGGAGCTGTCTCGCCGTGATACTGCTCTGGGTGATGATTTCATTTTCTTGGTTAAAGGTTCTCAGTGGCTCGTTCTTTTTCTGGTCGAGAACATAAGAGTACAGGCTGAGCCGCGCGTCAAGGAGTGACACCTCCTCGGCAGGAGACCATTCGCACGCGTACTTATCTTGTATCATGGAAAGCTCAGTTTCAAACACCCTTACAAGCGGAAGAGGATCAGCCGTAAGCCCGGTGGCCGAGGTCTCACATTCCCCCAGGGCAGTCGAAATCTTCGAGGTGACGACAGCGATATGAAGTTGAATCATTGTAATCGTTGGTATCCAAGGCATCGAAACATTCAGGGCGTGAAGAACTGTGTGGTCGATCCTGATGGAACTAGGCACACCAAACCTTGCGGTATGCCTGCAGAGTAATTAGCGAAGCTCGTGAACAGTCGGGAGCATTCTTACCATTGATCCACGATAAAGCAAGCCAGCCAGGTTACCGTCCGAGTTTCCATGGTTCCAATCTCTGATGCCTTTGCAGCAAATAAAAGGAATGGATGTTTTGGACGATGCAAACCAAGAGACCGTGCCATAGAGATCGCGACAGCTCCGTACATCGAAAATGGCTCCTTGTTCATATCTTCATGGGGAGAAGACCAGACACAGAGTAGAAGTAGAGCTTGAACAAGGTAGATGGACCGAGTACCGAGGAGGAGGATGTCTGCTACCAATTGCCTTATAAGAATTTGCAACCGGGGGTAGTCAGATGTATACTTCTTTGAGTCTTTGCTCGCAATGCCCAATACACTCCAGAACAACAAGGGCGCTTTCTCGTAGCTATCGACTATAGTAGAAGGATCAAGCAACAGCGGGAACCTTGGATGTGTATGAGAATAATACCTAAAGAGTCATGAGCGGGAAGGACATAAAAAGACTACTGACTTGCCGTACTCTTCTAGCAATTCTGCCACAACACTAGATGTGAAGTTGACACCGGTAGCATCGTGGACAAAACGAACAGATCTCCTCCCGCCGATGCGCAATTCAGCAATGATGCTTGTTAAGGAGGAATCCGAGCCACGTAAAGGACCATCCGGTCTTGATGACAAATTAGTCGGCTCAGTACCCGAGGCTTCGGAATGGGGTGTCCTGTATGCAGGTTCCCCTTCTTGATATGCATAGCGGGGTTTAAGACTATGTTCGATTAGAGTCAAAATGCTGCATGAAAGCAATGGATGGGCTAGCATTACCCTCTTTTGGATACCCTCTTGAACGTAGGGTCAACAGAGCACCGCTCACCTGCTTTTCCGCAAGCCGAGCAAGGTGCGGGGAATTTCTGACTGGCATTACATTTCACCTGATGACACTAATTAACTTTCCAGCCGGCGGAGTTGGCTCCAAGAACAAGGCCCGGAGAGCGCTCTGATTCTACCTTCATCTGGCGACATCGCACACAAGGCACGCCGGCCCGGCGCGGTTTGATATGAGAGGTCGGATTTGCATGTGAGCGAGCCGCTATAGATTGAATGTGCTCCATTTCAATAAAGCAAAGGGCGGAGGCCGCTGCTACTTCGAGGTTGACAATATAGTGAATGTCCAAAATTAGCTAGCTGTGAAGTCACGATAGTGAGCTTCTATCAACCGGTCAATTGACAGGCAATTTCATCCAAGAATAAACGGCAATATGGAATCATGGATGCCTGCGGCTCCCGGACACGACGTGTGTTTCCAGCTGATCGGCACCGTATCCGGCCAGTTTCGCTGCATGTAGCGCGATATCGCTGGCACATTTGATTCGCTATCGGGGGTCGGCCCCCACTATTACATGATTCACCATCCACCCGCCATGGGAAAACACCACTATTTGCTATTAATACTGTTCATAAAGACCCCTGTAGTGAACCTAAGATAAGATAACTCGAGTCATGGCTGTTGAAATATACTATTGTAACAAGAAAGACGTAGTGTGGTTTTCTCTTGAGGCGGGTAGTAAATACGTTCCGTGAAGTAAGTATGATCCTTCTGCATTCAAATAAGAGCGGTTGCCTTGCACAGTGCCGATGGGTTTGTTGCTCATGGTTGCCGGATCATGCTCTGACCAAAAATATCTCAAATTCTATTGTTGATAGCTGTTGGAAAATTGCAGATCTCCGCTGAATATTCGCTGGATGTTCGCTGGGTGTTGCCTAGCAGACGCCTTACATAGTACGCGAACCTATAAGATCCACCCAAGATGGATTTAGTGGTGTCAGCCTTAGCAAAAGGGAAGGCTCGATGCTCAAGATCATCCGCCGTCCGCCGTCCGCCGTTTCCGAAGCATTGGGATTCAGCGCCGATGATCAATTGCTGAACACTTGAAATCCCTGCGTCCTACTCCACCGAGTCTTTTGAAAAGCGCTCACAGTTATACTTCCAATTTTTTCACAGCCATATACCATCCCCAGTTCCAACATCGAAATCACCATCTAACACCACCACCAGCCTGGGTATTCATGACAGCGGGCTCGGGTGTGGAGGAAAGACAAAGATTCCAGAGTCACGAAAGATTGTATTTCAGGGAGCTGGCAGCGTCGGTACATCACGATTCTACAGAGCTTCGATCTTTGATCATCTGTGCCGATTGGAGCTCTGCATCAATTTCGACCTCTTGTAGCTGCAGGAAACTGTCAAGGGCTCCCACAGGTTTCGCGATCACTGAGGCGACCCCATGTGGCTTTTAACTAGGGCTACCTATGCGACGCTTGCCTTCGCGTCCCTTTCGATCGCTCACGGAAACGGAAAGTCAATGAATAACGATATGGCAATCAGCATGGATATCCACGCTAGTTCCAGCGCAGCTGCTGTAACAGCTTCCGTCTCACAAAACGCCCAAAGTGAAAGTTTCGCGAGCTACTTTTCCTATGGCCAGCACTCGAGTACCATCCTGACGCACATTGCGCTCATGATTTTAAGCTGGTGCTTTATTCTTCCTGCAGGTGAGAGAAGTTTGTATTCAGGCAACTTTTAAAATTGTGACTAACTCCGCTCCAGCCGTCCTACTTAGCATTGGCCGCTCGCGTCTTGCGCTTCGGTCGCAGTGCTTGTTCCTTGTTTTAAATGCCCTCGGTCTACTCTTCGGAATCATTTATAACAGCCAGACTCCCAATTTATACGAGAACAATGCCCACCACAAGATTGGCTGGATCGTGACATGTATCGTCAGTGGGCAGGTTGTTCTTGCCTTGATATTTGCAAATGCTGGTCGTGGCGAGTCCAAGCAGTTGCAATCGAGATCTTTAAATCGTGATACATTCCTCCCAATTACCACAGATGAGCACGAATGTCTCTATCCTACTAGAACTATGCACGAGTACTCCAGGTACCGTGACGATAGCCAGGGAAATGAATCTAGTTCCTCAATTCGCAGTCTTTCATCGCCGTTCTACGAATTGCAAGTCGAGGAGGATGACTTTGAAAAGCCTGAGGAGCCTCATCCGAGGCCTTTTAATCTGCGTGGCTGGTACAACAGTTCTATTGTCAAAAGGTTTATCGCAAAGTGCGCGCCTGGAACTATCTCGAACCGTGTCCTTAGCATTTTCAATGGCCTATATGATGCGATTGATCGGATCATTCTTCCATTCGGGTTTATTGCTATTGCCACTGGAGCTGTTACCTATGGTGGTATCTTCCATGGTATCGAGATATTCAACGGCCTCGCGCACTTTATTAAAGGAGGAATCTTCTTCTGGTACGGTATCCTCACACTTGGACGGTTTATCGGAGCCTGGGCGGACTTAGGATGGGCCTGGAATAAAAAGCCTCCAGCGTGTGTTGTCGGCTGGAAGGCAAAAGTTCCTTCAGGCGAGTTTGTGGAGTCGTTCGTCATCTGGCTTTATGGTGTTACCAATGTCTTCTTAGAGCACCTAGCCGGCTGGGGGGAAGAGTGGACTGCGAGTGATTTGGAGCATGTCTCAATTTCTATCATGTTCTTTGGCGGTGGTCTTGTCGGCATGCTCTTCGAATCGCGGTATATCCGCAATGCGCTTAACGATACCCTGCTACGATCCCCTGCTCATGACTCCGAAGATGAGAACTGGGAGGCCCCCAAATCACAGAGTGTCCCTCTTAACCCGATGCCGGCTCTTATCATCCTGCTCCTGGGTATGATGATGGCGTCACACCACCAGGACAGCATGACTTCGACTATGGTCCACAAGCAGTGGGGTAATATGCTCATTGGATTCGCGATTGCTCGTGGAATGACATATTTCCTGCTTTTTCTGCGTCCGCCGACCTCGTACCTCCCGGCTCGCCCTCCCACAGAGATCGTCGCTGGATTTTGCCTTATGTCTGGGGGCCTCATCTTCATGCTGAGTGTAAGTGATTCCCGCAAATCCCAAAGGGCCACCTTACTAACATTTAATAGGCCCGGCAAGTGATTGAAGCCATGGAGTCTTATGAGCTGGATGCCATGTTCACCTTTACAGTGGCCTTGGGTTTCACAGCCTTCATTATGTCGCTGGTGGTTCTGACCATCACAATCAAGGCATGGGCGGTAAAACGCGAGCGAGCACAAGAACAACGGTAATACTCTAAATGATGGGAAGGAGCGATCAAATTATAGAAAGCGTAACTTTCGAACTGGATGGTATTTAAAAGGCCGAGACATAGAGAAAGGAACAGGGGAAACAAGAACAAATGAGGGGAGGAAAAGAGAGAAGTTGATCATTATTCACCACACGGCCTTCGAGCTTTTATATCGGGGCTTGTCTTCTATCTTTACATTTATGTCAACCCAAATCGATTAAATTGACCAGATTCATTATAAAAGTTCTCCCAAAATAGCGAAGCGAGCAACTGGCACCAATTTGGGCCAAAATTTCAATGACAGATGTGTTATTTCAATGCATTAAAGTAAGAATATTCATTCACGTTGATATCTTTGTGATGTAAAACTAAGCTGGGCCTCCTCTAGTCGCCTATCCTAGCGTATATGCGGGCCACACTGAAGCCAAATAGCACTTCTTTCAGGAATATTGCCTCCAGAGTCAATAAAACATATTAGGACTATTAGGGGCGTTGAGTGCACGCATTGGCGGACCAATCTCAAGACATGCCAGGTCTATAGATAGAACCCCGTCGGGCTTTTTTGCACAGTCAGGTCAGTGGGAAAATCTTTACTATGCACCAGTGGATACAATCTTACAAGGAAGGTTTTTGTGCACAAGTTCCAAATGACGTCTCAGACTTGGTTATAAAGATCATCTTCATCACCTTGGACGTGACCTGGCCGATGCCGGCTCAGCCAGCCTTGCACGTATGTTCGCGCACGATATTGTTCATCAAGATCTTGAAGATGATTGTTCAACAGGCATAACGAGAACATAACCATTAACGCGACTATCACTGCGACGCGCACACCGTTATGCATGACGAAGGCAAAATAACGTATTCAAAGACCTGTTGCAAACTGCGAGTGTGTGTTTCCCGCGGCAGGAAGCAGTGTCCCTCAATAGAATATAGACTAAGCTCTCGATATCGCAACGTATCTGAGAACTTGGTTGATAATAGGCAGCAAGGTAAGGACACGCAGCTAATATTGTTCTGATATGCATTCGGATAGGGCGGCAAATCTCTGTTGACCACTCGACTGTCAGCAGTACATGGGCATTGATTGAATACTTGGATGTTCTCGGCCGGTCAATCCAACAGCAGCAAGGAATTCTCGCCTCTTTCGCTCCACTCCACCAAAACGCATGTTTTGAAGGTGCCATAGGCCAGCGTCTTCCGTGGAGCGGCTGACTTGGCATCCAGCGAACATTCGGCGATCATCCAGCGAACTTTCGGCGAACTCTCAGCGGACATTCAGGCCAGCAAATTTATTACAATATTGCCTCTGCGTATTCTGTGTTGATTGTAGGTTTATTATTTTACTCTTTGGATTCGTTTCATTCCCTTCCCACTTGGTCAATTCTTGTATATCCTCTCTTCCCGTTGGCGCTCGAGCTTGGGTTCTGATATCTTCACCTCTTTTGAACTCGATGCCCGAAAGCTAAAACCTACCAATCACTTATTACCTACGCGATTTCGATATACTCAAGCCTACAAGGCCCGCATAGTAGCTCGCCGAAGTGATTTGGCTACTCCCGACTTTCGGTTCAATTGACTTGACGCATTTGTTTCCCGACTCAACCACTCTTAACTATCATCATGCGACGCGCTCTTTTGATTTTTATCTTAATCAGCCTCTTCATTATTACTCTCCTGGTTCGCAGTGTTTCGACACTGCTATCGCTACTCGTCGAAAATGCCGCGGCCGACGCGATTCGCGGCGCCGAGCTACCCTCACCAAACTCCACCTTGATCGAACAACTTCACCAGATAATTCCCAAAATTATTCACCAAACTTACAAAAACGACACCATTCCAGAGGTATGGCTCGATGCCCAGCAGACCTGCATTGACCTGCACCCAGACTATGAGTATATTGTACGACTCTCGCGTGACCCGACCCAATTTCGTACTTACCATTGTTTTAGCTGTGGACGGATGAAAAGTCGCGCGACTTTATTGCCGCCGAATATCCCTGGTTTCTCGAGACTTTTGACGGCTATAAATATCCCATTCAGCGCGCAGATTCAATTCGTTATTTCGTTCTGGCACACTACGGCGGAACATATATCGATTTGGACGATGTATAGTCCTACCTAGCAATAGTCCATTTCATACAAATGATCTAACTCTTACCAGGGCTGCAATCGTCGCTTAGATCCCTTGCTCGTTTACCCCGCGTGGGTGCGCCGCACCGTACCAACTGGTATCTCCAACGATGTAATGGGTTCGGTACCCCAGCACCCATTCTTCCTGCGCGTGATCGAATTGCTCCAGCAGTACGACCACCACTGGCTCCTCCCCTACATCACCGTTATGTACTCGACCGGGCCGCTCTTCCTGTCGGTTGTCTGGAAAGAGTACATGCAGGACCACCTGTCCGAGACGAGCCGTGTCCGCATTCTTATGTCGGATGAGTACCAGAAGCACTCCTGGAGTTTCTTCACTCACCACACTGGAAATAGCTGGCATGGCAAGGATGCGCGTTTAATTTTCTGGGTTAGCATATTCCGAGACTCCAGGCAGTTCGATAACCACTAACATACATAAGATGGGCCAACACTGGATCTTCCTCACCTTTTGCGGTTTCTTCCTCGCCGCTGCCATGGGCTTCTGCCTCTTCTGGACTTATGGTCGAATTGTCCTCTTAGGGGGCCAGCATCGCTACCGCTACAGCAAGGTCCCTTCAATCGTCAGCCCATCCGGCTTATCATCTTCGCCTTCACGATGCGCGCGTCACATGGTGTACGCATTGCTATGGAGAATAAGCTCCAAAGGAGACGAGGCCACCAAAACCTTGTACGGATTCGGTGACGTCAACGCCTGACAAATCTGCAATTTCTATGCAGTTTTTGTATCGATATATTATTAGACACGATCTTTGTATATTTACAGCATTGGGTGTATACTTTGTCTTTTATGAGCGCTACATGCATTGTCTCGAACCTGCGAGATCGGGGATTGGTTGCTTTCTTTTGGAGCATTTTAAGGTTTTTATCCAACCTTCTATGTCCACTTTCATCTACCCTGTGGAGAGTAGTAGAATTCACAATGTACTAGTTTGAATATTTGTTTAGAGATGGAGGAAAAATTGCGCTAATGAGGGTTCACAGGGTATGGCGTTACCCGTGCTTAGATATAGGTACTCAGTGAGTCCGTGAGCAAGCACGGCGGGAATGGTAAATACTAAAAAAAGCTCGGGATGTATGTTATTTGGGTTCATTCCAAGGTTGCTTTGTATTGATTTGTATGCTCCACATTATCAACGACTTGTTCAGTAGACTCGCTCCAGCTCTGTGCCTCCTTTTCGAGGTCACTGTGGATCGCGCGTCCTAGGGAGGACCAGTCATTTCCAATACAGGGTTATTTGTGATTGTTACTAAGAGAGATTAAAAAGCCGGACTTCACAGTTCATTAGGCCTACCTGAGCATGTAGCAGCATGCCACAACTGTATTTTCATGCAATAAAATTCGACATTGACCCAAGCCCATCGGTTTAAGAATTCGAATTTGGAAACATATTAAACTAGCCTCTGAGACGATACGAAGTCATGCCCTGCAAGAAAGTGCAGGGTAGAAAACAGAACAGACGCTTGAATCACAGAAGGGCCAACGCATTGGGTGGACTCCCAACTGCGCCCGGCACGTTGAGTGGCGCAGACGTAAGAAGAAAAGTGTATTTCCCAAGGGCTTTGCACTGTTCAGCAAGACCTTTCAAATACCACAGCTCACCAAGCGGAAGACCAAACAAACTTAGACACCACTGGTGTAGAATGAGGTGTGTCAAGGGCTGTTCGACACCATCGATCATGGGGGGCATGGCCTCGACGGCAATATTGTCACTAGCCACCGCTGTAAAATGCTCATTCCAAAGCCAACGAGCCATCTCTTTACTTCCATCCAGTCCGCATGCCTGGTAATTGGCCAGGGAAGCTGCTTGCTCGTCACCAGTCATATTTCCCAATGCTTCTGTGACGCCGAAGCGGACGATGAGAATGTCTCCGGACTTGAATGTGACTCCTTGGTATGATGCGACGGCTTCAATATCGGGGACACCTATGCGGAATGCGGAGAAGGGGCAATATTCAATTCCTTTGGCTTCTGCGTATGATTTGAAGTCGATCAAGACGCCGCGTCCGGCAATACAGCCGCGATCGTGCCAGTCTGCTATTGTCAGGCATCTGATAGGTTTCGGCATATATACCAAGACTGACGGTTTAATGTTGGAAGCTTCTGCTTCGAGGAGGATGGATTCTGCATCTCCTCAACAATTGGCTTGGCACCATTGTATGCTGTGCCAGTTGGGATGTGTAAGAAGTGACCTGTTGATACATTAGATGTTTGTTGTTCTGGCAAGTCCATCAAACCTACATAGGCTATCCCATTGACTGCTTCCCTGGGTGTTGAACTCAACCTGATGATCATTAGACGAACCAACACAACGAAAAATGAAACAGCGATGCATACCTCGTCATCAAATCCGTAATGTAAATTGGCCTCCTTGTCTTCAAGCTTAAAGACCCTGTGCTCAAGGCTTTTCCGGAAAAATCCAGAAATCTTGATGCTTCCAATAGGCCAACTTGAAAGGTTAGCCAGTAATCATAACACCCTTCGCAAACAAAAGTTTTACTTTAGCGAAACGGAAATCCCGTGGCGCACCTCTGCAGCCGCAGCTTTAACCACATCCAGCGTCAAGAGGTTCAGGGTCCCAAAAACATCTTTTTTGCCATCTTTGTCAAATATTCCCCACGCACAGCCCTGCGGCATGCCATAAACAAGCGGTAAGTCATCGAAATTCGGCAACTGGAGGGGCATCGTGTATTGGTTTCTTTTCTGGCGTACAAGAGTTGCACAATAAACAATTCTCTGCGCAACCCTCTTTCGTTGATAAGCACGTATTGCTGGCTTTCTCAGGTTATACCGCGGAATATCGACGATAGTATGATTAAATCGGGTTATGTACTGCGAGGTTTTTGGTATCTGGGACTAGCGCGTTTTGTAGATCACTGAAGTAAAGCTCGCTGTCAACTTCCCGAAGGAAAGTTCTCCACTTCTGTGGAGCCCTGGAGGCCCTGGATCTGCCGAACATTCGGCTACGGAACATTGCTTGGTCCGTTGGAGCGGGAAGTCAGACGGAAGACGGATGAAAAATTATTTTAATGAAGGTAATTCACAAGTATGAAAATGGATTGGCGCGGATCGGGAATTTGGAAACCGAAAGAAGTGTTTGAAATGGATGTAATGTGGACGAATAAATGATGTCTTGTTATGATAAACAATCTGCGCCATCCACTTTCGAAATCTGCTCTGCCAGAATGTCTTTACAATATGACTCGGAGTTTCTCAAACAAGCAGGCCCTGTGCTGCAGCAGCTGGCTCAATTTCAGAAGCCTGCCCTTCATGACGTTGCAACCAGACGGGCAATGACCGCATCCATGACCAGCGCTCTACCCCCAATTCCAGACGACATGGAGAGAATCCTCCATCACGTCCCATCAGAAGATGGGTATGAAGTCAATGTCTATCATTTCCGCAAGCGACATCAGCCTGAAGCAGGTGGCGACCCTGCTATTCTTCATATCCATGGCGGTGGCTATATCTCGTTGAGTGCAGAGCAGTGCTCCGTGCCACATATCAGGTCGGTGTCGAGTACTGGAGTGCAGGTCCTGACAGTTGACTATCGGTTGGCTCCCGAAAACCCATATCCAAAACCACTCAACGATTGCTGGGCAGTGCTCAAATGGCTACATGCGAACGCAAGTCAACTATCAATTGATCCCGCTCGCATCGCTGTCATGGGAGAGAGTGCCGGAGGTGGCTTGGCTGCTGCATTGACACTGCTGGCCCGAGACACAGCGCTATCCCCTCCCATTGCAAAGCAAATTCTTGTTTATCCAATGATTGATGATCGAACCAATATCAATCATGCGGGTCAGTTGGTGTTTTGGGACGAGGTCGATAACAAGACCGGGTGGACTGCATATCTTGGATCTAACGCAGGAACTGAGAACATTAGCTCTTATGCTGCACCGTCTCGCGTGGAGAGTGTGGAGGGCCTTCCTCCGCTATATATGGACTGCGGCCAACTAGATATGTTTGTACATGAAGGGTTGTATTATGTACACCGATTTGTGGCAGCCAATATTCCCACGGAATATCATTTGTATCCTGGTCTTCCGCATGGATTTGAGGCGATGGCTCCGTCAATAAGTTCCACAAAGAAGGCCATCGCTAACCGGGAGAGAGCCATGACTAGTTTTTGATTATAACATATAGATAGTGAAAGGAAGATGGTTTTGTAGGGGATTTTTTGTTTCGAGGCTAAACGTGCCATAGCAGTCGCAATATAGTGAATTAAAATTAGCCTTTGGACTTGCCAGATGTGCTCGGCTAGAACAATAGACGACAAGACACGGGAAATGGAGATGCCGGGTCCGTGTGGGCCTGCAATGTTTATTAACAGTGGGAATCCCACTCGGAGCACTTTGGATTCCAAACAAAGTTCATCGCCTCCAATTTCCCCCTCATTTGAAGCTTCCAATCATCAAGAATGACTTCTGTTCTACGGCCTGATATGAAGACTGTCAAGGACGCTGTTGCCAGTCGCGTTGCCATTGTTACTGGCGCAGCAAGAGGCATTGGATTCGCAACCGCTTCTCTCCTTGCCCAAAACGGAGCACGAGTAGTCCTGGTCGATTTGCGCGAAGACGACTTGAAGCAGGCGTGTGAACAAGTTGGATTTCAATCTACCTACCACGTATGCGACGTGAGTGACTGGGATCAGCAAGTCGCCCTTTTTGATCGAGTCGAATCCACTATCGGGCCCATTGACCTCCTTGTCTGTAATGCCGCCATCAATCCTGAGATTACACTTTTGCAAATGTCCGACTCGGTGGAGCATGCGGAAATGGATAGCCAGGTCCGCTACAACTACCTGGCCGACGAAAACAACAGAGATGATTCCGCACTCCGACGCCCATCAACTCAGCTGTTTGACATCAATGTGAATTCGGTCATTTTCGGCCTTAAACTTGGCATTCATCACATGAAACAAAATGGAGGAGGTCGCATTGTGGTGGTCGGATCAGCTGGCTCTTATGTGCCCATCTCTTCGCAGCCGCTCTACGCGGCTAGTAAGCACGCCGTGTTGGGATTGGTCCGCAGCACAGCGCAGATCGAGGGGGTGATAAAAGCGGGAATTTCGATTTCTTGGATTGCGCCCTGGTTGACTTTGACCTCCATGGTAGAGGGTCTGGAAGCAACAAAACAACCTAATACCCTGAAGAGCTCTCCGGACGATGTTGCGTGGGCGATAGTGGCTGCGGCTGCGGCCGAGAGCCCAAATGGCAAGGGTTATTGGGTGCAAGGAACCGCCATTAGTGAGGTGGAAGGGGCGTATTGGGAGGTTGCAGGCCGATTGATCAGTCCGGAGAATCGGTTCTAGATTCCGGAGGCTGGATCGTGCATGGCGCATGAAATGTGATATCAACTGCACCTGACCGGGGAATACTCCGGTCATTCTTGTTTGCAACTCTAGGTTTGTTTACGCGTCCCATGTATCTTTTCCACGCGACCACCCTCGATTGTGTTGTTTCTTCCCCGCGACATAGACGATGAAAATTGAATTTGCTGATAATTGTCGCATTGAAATGAGTTGCAGCCCACCGTTCCCGCACAGGGCGCTTGGCCCCTGCGTCAGTAGTGGAGCCGATGGGGAAGCCTCGATTCCTTGTTTGCCATCTTCCCAACCTCTTTTTCCCATCAGCGTGCAGTGAGATGAACCTCCTGCTTACTTTATTGGGAATCCCGAAAATTGAGACACTAGGTTACCGAGGAATATACTTTCATCCCTAGAAATTGAATATGAACCTTGAGGTATTTGGAGTTGTATAGACTACTAAGTGCCTTTGTTTACTTAGGTTATCCTGGCCTACTACGTAATAACACCGCGATAACAACCTGTGAATTTTGACACCATGCAAATTCCCTCTCGGTGGCTCCATCGCTCAATTCAATTTCCATAGACATGGCATTCAAGCCCAACAGAACAGTGATAAGGCTAAATATAGGTTGAGGGTGTATAATCTAGTTCCGAATGCGGGGGTCATCCATTATCGTCAGCTGACTCGCCCCTCGAGTTTTTCGTGATCGTCATCGATTCATCTCGGCCTTGATTATTTTTCTTTCATTTCAATCACGTCTCTCCATCTCTCGGCTGTTCCTCTGTGTGTCGTGTTTCCCTTCACGGGAGAAGACGTTAAACCGTTAACTCGACGGGTCTTCTACCCACACGCTAAGGCCTTTTCGGGTTTGGAGGCTGAGACACGCGTACTTGCAACTTTTTACGCCGCGATTGGAAATCCATTGCGGCCGTTTGCGACTTCCCATCTTGAAGGAATCAATGGTCATCTCCGACTCCGGTCCGACCGAGAGGTCTGGCTTGGCTCTGAAATTCCAGGATAGCAATGTTCTCGCTGCAATCAACGATGGCGGTCGCCCGGAAAGTCAATCCAGTGTGGACGGCGGCCATGATTCCTGGCGAGTAGATTCTGCAGCTTCCGTATTGATGCCGCCGTCGCCCTTGCCTTCACTGCAGATTCGCACCGATTTACCCAGTTCGCGTCCTATCAGCTCGCATCGCGATTCCGATCCTTTAGCCTCACTCAGCGTCTCGTCAGGTAGCTTCCCACAGCGTACTCCAAGCTTACGCGCCCTCATAGCCCCGCCCATCTCTAGCGCAGGGTCCTTGTCCCCGGCGTCCTTCATTTCTTCACCACAGCTTAATGCGATGGGCGATATTACCCCACTGCCTTCTCCCATCGGCGGGGCATCACCTTGGCGCCGAGGCGAAGCCTCGCTGTCGCGCACGTCATCCTCGGCATCACGGAGTGGATCTAGTCTTCGATTAAGTGACTCGTCGCAAATGTTGGCTCTTCCGCCCTCGCGATCGCACGGAAAATCATATACTGGGCTCAACGATCTAGGCGAAGAATCCCCAGTCGCCAATCGAATCCGATATGAAACCCCTTCCAAGCATGCTCGCAATCGCAGTCTCAGTGACTATGCGCCTCCCGGTCGTATCTCTCTGCCTCGTCCCATCGCTGTTTCGGGGACCGGTCCCAATATCGCACCATCATCTAGCACCGACTCAAAGTCGACGGGTCTGCATCGCGAACAATATTTGGCGGTTCATCGGGGTATCGCATTGCCGTCTGTCCGTCCTCCGAGCCCACCCCGCAGCAGTGGGAGTGGTGGCTATGGTGACAGCGACACAGAGCCTGTTATTCAACACCCGCCTTCTCTTTCGGCTTCAGATGAAATCTATTCTGTTCGGTCGATCCGTACCCAGCAAGCGCGACTTTACCGGAAACTACGTGTTCTTGGCCAGGGTACATTCAGTCAAGTGAGTCTGGCAGCGCGTGTTGAACAACCAATTCAGACACCCTTATCGCCCTCTGCCGATGGAACAGCCGACATGGGTCCGCCCGTATCTATTCAGAAGTTGGTGGCGGTCAAGGTTATCGAGCATGGACCCGCTGGAGGAGCAGACCAGGAGCGGTTAGAAGTCTCACTCAAGCGAGAGGTCGAGATTCTGAAATCAGTGAATCATCCGTCCTTGGTTCAACTGAAGGCGTTTGGCAGTGACGAGAAACGCGCACTATTGGTTCTTGACTATTGTCCTGGTGGCGACCTCTTCGAATATGCTACATCCGGGGCTCGCTCCTCATCACCCAGCCTCATCAGGCGCATATTTGCGGAGCTAGTCAGCGCGGTCCGCTATTTACATTCCCATTATATTGTGCATCGGGATATCAAATTAGAAAGTATGTGTATTTTGGTGGCCTGCTATCGATAATCCCACGCTAACACTACTTACCAGATGTCCTTTTAACCTTGCCAATCCATGCTATGGAGGACGTTAAAGACTGGCGTACCTACGACCGCGCAGTTGTCACGCTCAGCGATCTAGGACTGTCACGGCGTATTCCAGAGCCTCCTGAGAGCCCACTGCTCCAAACTCGCTGTGGTAGCGAAGACTATGCGGCCCCTGAAATCCTCATGGGCCAGTCTTACGATGGTCGTGCTACTGACGCTTGGGCTCTGGGAGTGCTATTGTATGCTATAATGGAGAATCGTTTGCCCTTTGATGTCCTTCCTGGTACTCGTGGCGATCCTGCCAAACTCCGCGCTCGAACCCCTCACCGTATCGCTCGCTGTGAGTGGAGTTGGTATCGGTATGCCAACGCGGATGAGGAATGGGACCCCGAAAAGGGTCGCGACCTGGAAGGCGCTCGCGATTGCGTGGAAGGCCTTCTGAAGCGCAATACCCGTCGCAAGACACTTGATGAAATCGCCGCCATGCCATGGGTCCGAGATGCCATCGATGTTCCTAATGGTTTGAAACGAGGCGACAAGGAAGTGCCGTAGAGCCGGCCTCGCATGCATTCTTTCCGCCTAAACTTTGCTTTCTCGTGTTCGTTTTTTTCCTCCTCTTCTTCATCTTCACTTCCTCTTCTTCTTCACCTTCTTCACCTTCTTCATCTTCTCCTTGATTCCATACATACATATTCACCTTTTTTCTCTACTACTAACTTCTATTCTGTCGTGATACTGATTACATTCGCTGCCTTTCGGACTTGAGATCTCTTGATCTTTTTTTTTTTCTTCACTTCGTGGCTAGATGAGCTGTTATACCCATTTATATACCGTCATTGGAAGCAATCTCCAATAGACGCCTTTTTACAATAACCATTTGATACAAGTCGCTTCGTTCCTGCTCTACTAGGATAAATAAATTGTATCAAGGAACATCTCAAGGGGAAATGATACCTATGTCCGGGTCGGCAGTCTCTGGGCCGACCACTACGGTCGTGATAAGCGATGCCTTGGACGAGGGGCGAGAGGGGCTAGAACAGCCCTACGGAAGGAAGGAAGAACAGCAAGACAAACGGAGATGGATTCCCTACGCGACCAACCTCCATGAATAGGCTGAGCCGGGATTGTTTGAAATACTTTGATTGAGGAGTTCGCCATGGTCAGTAAAGCATAGGTTCCTAGTCATAGGAGATGTATAATATCTTCCGCCGCAAGTCACACAAAAGAAGAATCTTGCGGTGCGACCTTTCGATTCTTAGCTCTTCTTCTCGGAAGCCACTGTTTCCCCGGTGAAACAGCGCTACGTGCCGTTTCAAGGTACTTTTTGTCTTCCTCTGGCATCTCCTTCTCCGCCCAGGGGTTATTGATTGGCATTCCAACTGGTACATCGTCATGCCACAGCAAATTATCAAGAGCCTCTCGAAGTCTATCTGCCTGAAATGCCACAAGCAACACTGCAGCAATGATGACGACCGTAAATGGAATAGACACCGTCCAAAAAAGCGTCTGAGAGCTTTCCATGTTACGGATGTCATTCGTGTTCATACCAAAGTATCCCGTCACAAATGACAGCGGCATGAACACTACCGTCATGATGGTGAAGATCATAATCGCCTTGCTTTGATCTTCTTGACGAACTTCGACCCCATTGCGCGTCTGAGTGGCTATTGATTCAAGCCTGTCCAAGAGGATTTTGATCAAATTGATATCATCGTTGATTCTATCGAGAATCGTACCAAGCCGTCTTTCCTCGAGTTCGAAGGAAGAGATTCGCGACTGAGTTGTGATGCGGAATGTGGATGGGTTTAAGACTCTACGGTAATTCTTGAGAGTTTGGCGTTGCTCGTCGGCAATCTTCTCGACCATCAGAAGCTCCTCGCGGACGACGTATATCTCCTGCATTAGACGCCTGTTCGGACGTTGGCCGGCTTTGAATTGCTAATATTCCCAGGTATGATTAGTGAGATGAACCCCCAGAGCATCTGTATCTGAATTTGGATACTAACTAGAACTTGGATGTATTTCTCGTATGTGTCAACTAGGCTGACAGGGTTGCCATGCGAGTCTCTGCATCGAATATCCCCCATCACCTGAGCTATCACCAAGCTGGGACTCACAGCTTCATAGCTCACGACATCGGAATCTTCATTGGTGAAGGTCATGAGAATGATATCTCTTATGGCGGCTTCCATCGCTGCTCTCGCCTCGAACGCAGAGTCTGTGATGTTCAATGAGACAACTGGTATGAAGGAGGATAAAGGCTGATCCCGATCCGTATACTTCTCCTGAGTTTGACATAAAAGCTTCACTGCATGCGCACCTGTCACAACCATCAACATAAAGTGTTGAAAGGCATCAACCAGACTTGACGGAATCCTATACGTGTCCCGGTCAAGATCTTCATTCTTTGAAACGCCATGCTGTATCTGGGATGCCATTCTCTCCAAACTTGAGATAAAATCCTGAAGCATGGTGAGCACGTCCTGTGCCTCTTTCCGGCAACTGAACATGTACCTTTCTCCGTCATCCATGACCCACTTTGATCTGGACCTAATAAGCGCCTTCTTTTCAGAGGATATGTCAAAATGGCACTTGAAGAGATGATCCCACGCCTCAGACTGCTTAGAATATTTACGGGGCCTGCGGCAATCATCACAGCGTGTGATAGGGCATTTGAGTAGATCCAAGTCTTTCTCGTCTCGAAGATCAGCGTGTTCTTTATCGACGATGCTGACTATAGAGAAATCTGTCGTCATCCGGGGACGGCGGGCTCGTGCAGCCAGTTCGAGCATTCGTGACTTGTCGCAAACTTGCGGTACCATCTGAAAATAAATTAATAAACATTAGCCAAGACAGGAGACTGTTTAGTTCATATATACCGTGATCAAATCATGGATCGCCCCCCAAAATTTGTCCCCTACGACGCATGGGTACGCCAAGGGCACGAAGAAATTGAACAGCCGGGAAAGACTGCTGACTACTTCTTTCAAGGCTGTTTCCCATGGTGGGAGTCCAGATGCCACCTGAACTTGTCCAACAGTAGCGATCATTGAGAAAGAGATTGAGGCCCTCCACCGTTTCGTGATGGCCTTGTCTACCTCGAAAAATGACATTTCGGTTGCCTTTTGGTAGGCTTGCGTCCTAAGCTGTTTGGTCGAACCTCGTAGCTCGCTATCGATGTGGGAGGAGACATGTTTAATGATCTCCTCCTGAGTATTCTGGGCGGGTTCCTCATGTAAGGATTGCGCGTTCTTCTCAGACTCTGGGTCGGTATTTTCTATACTTGGACTTTCAACCTGTAGGTCTGTATTCTCCCTCTGCTCAGATGACCTTTTCGTTACTGGCCAGGTAAAGACTGGCGGAAATCCCGTGCTGATTGTTGGTCTCTTTTCAGCTGACGATGAGTCAGTGGACACAAGGGATCCGAATGTCGCAGCTCTTTTGATCGGACGAGTCTCGCCTCCTCGGCTTTGTCTCTCATGAATGTTATCCCTATGGTGGTTGATGGGCTCTTTGGAGAATTGACCAGCTTTTTCTGGGGCCGGTGGGCTATACAAATTGGGAGCCACTGGCGTGCTATCGGTTGGCCTCCGACGATTGAGCACGACGCCGGCGAAAGGGGGCGGATACTTCTGTGATCTGTATCGCCTTCTATCTCCCGCTTCTGCATCAAAACGCGGAGTCTCATCATAGACTCTAGAGAATTTTTCTTTCCTTTTTCTTTCCTTTGCCGGTGGATCAGGCGATAGCATCTGGACGTGAATGCGTACGATAGCTGATGCGCTACATGTTATGACTCTGGGCCAGTTTTCAGCTTCTATGACTTTCATGTCTGTAGTCAAAAGCTCGAAATCGGCGTCAGGTTCGTATAGGGGTTCTTTGTACTTTGGAGGTGGGCAATAATCGTATTCATTATCGTATTGAGGTTCTTTGGGCTTTGTTCGCAGGCAATTTTCTATGACGTTGTGTCTCATTGCCTCGCAAAAAGTGTTATTCTTGATGAAGTCACGAACAGTAGGAATATTGGCTTACAAGGAATGTTTTGCACAGCTCCATAGGAAAGAAGAATACGCGCTGGCGTGGATCAACAACACAAATGACTGAAGGAGAGGACGAATTCTCCGTTGGAGAATCCATTATCCTCAAGGAGGGGCTTCCTTGGTGTATAAGAGATATTGGGGCGCTGGTAATGATAAAGCCTGTTTTGATTAGTTTCTTCCCATCGGCGACTACTTGTTTAGAAAGGAAACGTACGGAAATTCACAATCACAGCCCACATTTGAGGAACATGCACGATATGGTCTTGTGGGAACAGTCCAACCTTTCGGATTACTTGTTCCTGGTCTCGCTTTTTGGTCGAATCGAAGTTGTAATAGTACTGCAAAAGAGTACGAATCTTATCCCCCGCACTGCGGCGAGACTGGGTTGCAGCTTCCGCTTTATGGATGGAGTAATAGGGGAAGCGAAGGAAGATAGCACACTTCTCGGTGGTGACTTCATCCCCAATTGTTGAATTAAGACCAATGCAGCGTATCACGTCGTTTGGTTGATTCGATCCTACCACCTTGGGATGTGATTTCCGCATTAGAGACACAACCAGTGCCTTGTCTTCGGCTGCCAAACTCGGCACATTTAATGCAAACCGCTATTGTTGTAATTAGCAGCGGCTATACGATTGATGCTGTTGACGGTACCATAAAGTCATCAAAACTCCTCATCTCGGTATCCATGTGGCTACAACGCCCTAATTAGTTGATTCTCAGAAACACCTCGTGGAATTTCTCTTACATCCATGAGAACTGAGTATCTTGATCCACTGTCGGCTCTGATCGATAGAGAATTACTTTGCCATACCCTGGCATCTGAGAACTCACAATATCTACCCTTTGAGTTGCATACTTTCGGTGGGCTGGATCAGCTCTAAATTCGCCAACGGATTGCCTAACGCTGGGGTGCTTGAGATTCACATCAAAGCTCAGTGAATCTGATAAAGCAATAATCGGTCCTCCGTTGGAGCTCAACGAGTCTGTGTAATCGAACGCCGGTCTTCTTTCTTCTTCCTCGTCATAGTCCTGCCGACTCGGCGATTCCTGATCTGTATCGTTATTCGGGTCGTTATCCGGGTCCTCAATCCAGTCATCTTCTCTTCGTGATGTGTCTGACACGGCCGAACGAATGTATTGAGGACCAGAGTCCCCTGCTCGAATGTTTCGAGTGTGTCGAAAAAGGTCGTTTTGGAAATCCTCTGGGATCCATCCTTTGATGAACAGGTATTGGGGTTCTTTCTGAATATCAAAAGCCACTTAGCATACGTGAAATTCCCTCATATGTTGAAAATCGCAATTGAGCGACGAACTAACCTGATCCCATTCCCATGGTAGCTGGTAGGCGTTCAAGGTGTCTGGGAGCAAATGTTTCCTATGGATCTTGCAGGTGGTCAGATTCAAGTAATCAGCAATGGCTGTTGAGAGAGTATTTGGAAAATTTTGATACTCTTATCCAAGTTGGCGTTTCCTCCTGATTGTGCTCTTGGCTGTCGTGCTCTTCGGAGATTTGTACCCGATGCGGGGTACTCTGTGCTTCTTTGCTTGCGCTCCTTTTCGCACCTCCTCCCTCTTCGGACATCTTCAGGGTTGCAGGTTTTTTCTTGGAGAGAATTCAGTAGAGTGAGCAGTTTTTCTCTGAAATTAATCAGTTTGAAATCAAAGTTCAATTGTGACAGAGTTTGAGTGCATGGTCTTATGCTGACGAGTGGGGCTGACAGCAAGGCTGACATTGGAGCATACCTATTCTGGTGACATACCCCAAAACCCAAGTCGCGCCGGATGAAAACCAAGGGAGAAAACGTTGAAGTCAAATATTCTGTCGAGACCTGCAGTTCAGATATACTTAGTAATAACACACGAAACGCGCCGCTGGTCAATTCATAACGTTCCAAACTTAGACTGGAACCAATTGTACGTCAATCATTACCTACCTAGCCTGGGAATATACAAAGTCCAGGAAGAACCATATTGAAAACAGTACATTAATGAGGTCAAAGAATAAAGCTTTTCTTGAGATACATGTTCCCAACAATTCGCTCAAACGTGTGCCCATATATATCTCAATCCTGCATAGCTGGCAGAACCCCGGCCCACGGATAATAACGCATCGTCGTTATGACCAGGTCTTGTTCCAACTTCCATTTTGCCTTCAAACTTGACTCCAGTATTAAACATCGATGAGCGAGGGTATGCGCTGGCTCTCGCCCGTTATGATTCTTGATTATATCCCCTAGAAAGTAGTTTTGGCGCAAAAGGTTGGAGGCTTTGTCAGTGTGCTTGTTTTTGTCAGCCGTCACAGTAAAATCCATTTCATTGCCTATGATAATCAATTCCGTGAAAAAAGGATCGAACCCGCAGCCAGAATTTCTCCTTAGTTGTGAGAGCCTGTTGACAATAGTGGCAGATTTGCATCGACTTTCGAGGTTCGTCTATGTCATCTGTATTTTCCAAATTTGAGCTTTGAATTTCCGAAAGGTGCTCATAAAACTTTCCAGGCCGCTTCTGTGGAATTGGAGAGGCCATTTAAGGAGATGTGCAAGAATATAGTATTACTTAGTTGCAAGATTGCACGCTAATGATAACATTTTAGCATTTTGGAGTACCCCGAACTAGACCTGATCGGGCGTGATTTTCAACTATGTACTTGCTCCGGACCTTACATGGACACATAATGTAAAAAGTACGTCAATGCCTCGAGTCCTTAGATATACGTCGTTATGAATGTATGCACTGACGTTATGCAATCGCATATGTCGATGTGTAACTGGTACGGTACCTTAGTCATCAAGGCACGACTGTCCCAAGCAGGTGACTCGGTGTCGACGGCGACTTCAGATCGGAGGAAAGTGCGAAATGAACAAAGGGAAATTGAGTTATACAGATATCTCTATGCAGTTGACCATTTAATGATAGTGTTTATGACTCGTAGGTCTGCCGTGCGGACAACGATGACATTTGCGGCTCGCAGATTGGTCAATGTGGAGGTGGAACCGGGGAGCGAAGCGTCAACTCCGACTTCCTGAGCTTCCGCCTTTTCTTATTTCTTGCAACCCCGGCCTTCCCCCCGCCATCATCTTCCCTTTCCTTTTCCAGATTGTCCACTGTGGTTCCTCGGTGCTTTCTGATATCTACATAATGCTGCCTCAACTTAGGGCACGTGTGCCCGCGGCTCTCCGTAGCCTGCGATCGGCTGCGCCCGTGTAAGTGCACTACCCCGGATCAATTGGTGTTTTGGTTTGCTAAACGTTGGTTTCCTGCTCGACAGTCGTGCTCTTTCGACTACCCTCCCCCGCTTCCAAAACGAAGATGTCGGCCTTAACAAGGTGTCCAGCCACATCACCCAGCCCAAGTCCCAGGGAGCTTCCCAGGCCATGCTGTACGCTGTGGGCCTCAAGGAGGAGGACATGAACAAGGCCCAGGTCGGAATCTCGTCGGTCTGGTTCAATGGTAACCCCTGCAACATGCACTTGCTTGACCTTAACAACAAGGTGCGCGAGGGTGTGCAGGATCAGAACTTGATCGGTTTCCAGTTCAACACTGTCGGTGTCAGTGACGCCATCAGTATGGGTACCTCTGGTATGCGCTACTCCCTGCAGAGCCGTGACCTGATCGCCGATTCTATTGAGACCGTTATGGGTGGACAGTGGTACGATGCCAACATCAGTATCCCCGGTTGTGACAAGAACATGCCTGGTGTCGTTATGGCTATGGGTCGTGTCAACCGCCCCAGTTTGATGGTCTACGGTGGTTCCATCAAGCCCGGTTGTGCTGTTACCCAGGGTGGTGAAGACATTGATATCGTCTCTGCCTTCCAGGCCTACGGTCAATTCATTGCCAAGGAGATCACTGAGCCCCAGCGTTTCGATGTCATCCGTCACGCTTGCCCCGGTGAGGGTGCGTGCGGTGGTATGTACACCGCCAACACCATGGCCACTGCCATTGAGACCATGGGTATGACTCTGCCCGGTTCCTCGTCCAACCCTGCCAACTCTCAGGCCAAGTACCTCGAGTGTCTGGCTGCCGGTGGTGCCATCAAGAGACTGTTGAAGGAGGACATCCGCCCACGTGATATCATGACCCGCCAGGCTTTCGAGAACGCCATGGTGGTTGTCAACATCACTGGTGGATCTACCAACGCTGTTCTGCACCTGATTGCCATTGCTGACTCCGTCGGCGTCAAGCTGACCATTGACGATTTCCAGGCTGTCTCTGACCGCATTCCCTTCTTGGCTGATCTGAAGCCCTCTGGCAAGTATGTCATGGCTGATGTCCACGAGATTGGCGGTACTCCTGCTCTGCTGAAAATGCTGCTCAAGGAGGGTCTGATTGACGGCTCCGGAATGACCGTCACCGGTGAGACTCTTGCCAAGAACTTGGAGAAGGTCCCCGACTTTGACGCCGACCAGAAGATCATCCGTCCCTTCTCCAACCCTATCAAGCCTACCGGCCATATTCAGATTTTGCGTGGCTCGTTGGCTCCTGAGGGCAGTGTTGGTAAGATTACTGGTAAAGAGGGTACTTGCTTCACTGGCAAGGCTCGCGTTTTCGACAGTGAGGACGACTTCATTGCTGCGCTGGAACGCAGTGAGATCAAGAAGGATGAGAAGACCGTTGTTGTCATCCGCTACTGCGGTCCCAAGGGTGGCCCCGGCATGCCTGGTATGTGACTGATTCCTAGTTCCTGTTGATTACTGACTAACAAACCTTTTCAGAAATGCTCAAGCCCTCTTCTGCTCTGATGGGTTACGGTCTTGGCAATTCATGTGCCCTGATCACTGACGGTCGCTTCTCTGGTGGTTCTCACGGTTTCCTGATCGGCCACATCGTCCCTGAGGCTGCCGTGGGTGGACCCATTGGTCTCGTTGAGGATGGTGATGTGATCACTATCGATGCCGATAACCTGCGTCTCGATCTCGATGTGTCTGACGAGGTTCTTGTCGACCGCCGCAAGGATTGGGAGGCTCGCAAGGCCGCTGGCAAGCTGCCTGAGACTGGACTGACCATGCGCGGTACCCTGGGCAAGTACGCCCGGACTGTCAAGGATGCCAGCCACGGCTGCATCACTGACGCTGTAGAGTAAATGATACCTTGTTTCTTTCGGGTTACCCGAATATGAAAAAGCGATGTATTTGTTTGGGCGTCTGTGCTATATAATATCATTTCAATACGACTTGTTCCATTTACTTCAAAAATTTTTACTCACCTTCTTTGTTTTCCAATTCGATTTGCCGCTTTTCAGCTGCTAAGATTCGGGGTTTGCAGATCGTGCTGCAGGGCAATGTCTGCCGGTGACCTGATTTGCTGTGCTGCAGGCCAACACTGGGGCTGTGCGCCCTGTGCTTTGGCCTTTCATCACCAATCGCTCCCGCTTCCTTGTCTGATTGTGGCGCAGACTTTCATATGAGACCGATCGCAGCGGGGACCTGCATCGACCTGCGTGCTATGAGTTCTTCTTGAAATCCTGGATGTGGGTCCCTCTCCCTTCTTCAGCTCCGATGGTAACATCGCACCTTTGAGGTTTTAATTTTAACCACTCTTCAAGCTCCATGGTGCTTCGTCCATCTTAATCCTTCCCCGCGATGGATTCGGTAGCTGCTAAGTCCTTGAACCGCCTTCACTTTCATCTGCGGACAGGACAACATCCTAGCGGGGTAGCGGATAATAGCCACCCGGTTTATAGATTACCGGCGGGTGCACACTCCGTCCAGGGTATCCAAACTACGCATCCGGGATCTCCAGGCCCATACTACAATGGACATGGCGTCTCTTCCATGGCCCATCTTCCCGCGCGGATCTCAGCTCCTCCACCACAAACAGACTGTGCAAAATGGAATTCATACTCAAAAGTGAACCAGTCGGTCTCGAATATCGTGTCGCATGCAACGGAAAAAGCCCATGCTACGATTGTGGATCTTGAGAAACTAGTTCTACAGTGCGTGGGCGGGGCGCCGAATCCACAGGAACCTGCTTCACAGCTTTTGGACCAAGTACTCACTTCAATCGATGCTGGCACTTTCTGTGGAAGAGAAAATGACCTTCGTAGGCTCTGGCCCTGAAGCTATGATATTACTTGATCACTAACGTCAGTGTTGGCAGTTGCTGCATGTTCCATCCCATTTCGATCAGGTCCGAAAAAGAAGAATCGTCGCGAGACTCGGACTGGAAAAGAGAAGCCGTCAGGATCTGTCGACTATTTTTCGAAGGTTTATCTATTTGCGAACTCTCGGATGCCTCCAATATTGCCTGTGATTAGATTGTATGTTAAAATCGCTTTCTTGGCCGATTTGACGCTTCTGACACATCACTAGCTACCCTGCAACATATCCGCTTCTTCAACTCGCAGCCCAGTATTCACGCCGAGTTTATGAAAAGCCAAATGGAAGGGAGCGACACTCATATGTGAGTTCCGATTGGCGCCATGGTACCAAAGCAATGGTGATAAAGTCATTGCCCGTGGACAACATGAACACCATCATTTTCTCAATCCGTGGCACTCAAAGCTTCATAGACTGGGCTGTGAACATGCAAATGGAACCCGTATCCCCTAAAGGCTTTCTAGACGATCCTACCAACTACTGCCATGCCGGTTTTCTGTCCGTGGCTAGAAAGATGGTTGCACCTGTCGCTGCCCGATTGCGCGCACTCATCGAAGAAGACCCCAGTCGCATGTCATACTCGCTTCTAATAACTGGCCACTCTGCAGGTGGCGCAGTCGCTAGCTTGCTATACCTGCACATACTATCTATTTCTCCAGAAGTCTCTTCTGAGCTTACTCATCTACGGGGCTGCTTTAAGCATATTCATTGTGTTACCTTTGGTGCACCTCCAATATCATTTCGGCCACTCCTTCTACCGGGAGTTCCCGAATATTCCAGGTTCATTTTCTTTTCTTTTATCAACGAGGGTGATCCAGTTTGTCGTGCTGAAAAAGCATACTTTCTCTCATTACTGGATCTCTTTGCCAAGCCACCACCAGGATCAATCCTCTCCTCAAAGCCTCGTCCCGGATCGATTGTGTGTTGGCCCGTTCCTCCGTCTACGCTTTCAACGGCAGGAAGACTGGTTCTGCTTCGTGATAAGACACAACCGAGTAATCGCCCAGAAGCACATCGTCCCCGCAATGACGGCGCTCCTCCCCTTCCACCTCGTGAGGATGTCGAAGCTTACGGGATCACTGATGCGGGGCTTCGTGGTGTGGTCTTTGGCGATCCCTTGACGCATTTTATGGATCTATATGCTCGACGCATTGACATATTGGCCCGGAATTCTGCAATCATCAAACCAAAAACCAAATCTTTCAATTTCTGAGTCGCCTGCTACGCGTTCACAATTGTGCACTGAGGTCAGGACTGAGTTCGTGTAACAATAGCTAGCTTGTAGCAGGAAACCATCGGTCATCTGATACTGTACCCTGTCGTCGGGTATACCTTGAGTGGGGCTGTGTGACCCACTCCATACATCGGAGCCATTTATCAATCAGATGGCCATGAGATCTTACCAAATGTACCATCATATGATGTCCTACCTGGTTGGCTTGGGGCAGCAAGTGAAAGTCTCCCACTTCCACAGCCCAAAATCCGCCTTTATACTATGGTGAAACATTTCCCTAAACGCAAGAGATCATTGTGTCTCATTCATCTCTTCTCATGCGACTCCCAGTAGCTCGATTTGAGTCAACAAAGCTACTATTTTGTTCATCTTAAATCCGGATACCTGCCTGCACCCTTCAATGGGATGGTGCTTCGCAAGTATTGCTGATCGAGCTTTTTTACATTGAAAGCTAGCACGTGGATTCGCTGGGCCTTTTATCAACTGAATGGTAGAAATAATGGCATGAATGCACGTCTATATAAGCTCATCAAGAAAGGAAACACAATCGTTCGATCTAATTATGCATGAATGGATCTACGCGCATAAGCCAAGAATCAAATCGTCAAATATACCCATCCTTGATCTCATAGACTTTTCATCGATATAACATTCCAAATCGCACAAATGTGCAACCATTCACCAAGTCCTCCGAGTCTTACTCCACTTCACCATAAATTCCTTCTTCTCCTTAACTCCCAATCCAACCCTCTTAACACGTCCCAATCTCGCTAGCGACTCCCCAACAAGATCAAGGAAAGCCTTCTCGCCCGCAGTCACCCCACCCTCAGCTTCATCATCAAGCGTATCCAAATAATTCGAGTTATAAGTTGACTGCCGGTTAGACCGCGCAGGAAGAGCATCAATCGCCTGTGAGTTCGTAACATACTCCGCAATTCGCACACGGATACAATGCGTCGGCTTGCTAAGCAACGTCCAAAGGAAACTGATATAGCTGCCCGGGAGTGGGGTCACCACGTCCGCGGGTGTGTAGCGCAGACTAACGGGGAAGACTTTAGTCTTTGGTGGGACGCCGAGGAGAGCATGGCTCAGCGGAAGGATACCACGGCCATTGGTTGTAGTGCACTCGGGGAAGATGACGATGGGTCTGTTGGGGTATTTCGCGACGAGAGTGGCTACGTCCACGAGTTTGGTATCAGGTTCTGGTTGCGTTTTGGGCTGTGCGAAGGCGCGGAGAACAGCTTGTAGGAGAGAAATACGTTCGACTTGTCGGGTATTTGGGTACGCGGCAGTGAAGACAGGGTCGAAAATTGCGGCTAGGTAAACGGCGTCGATGGGGGAGGTGAAGGATGAAGCAATAATGGAGCTGGGTTGTGGGAGGCGAGCTTGCTGTTGCTTTGAGAGGGATCTAGAGATGAAACGGTCAGCCTCTGGATTGTATTGGTGAGCTTTCAGCTGACGCTTACCCTTTCTTGACTCCGTCCACTTGTAAGTCAATCCACCAGATGCTGGGAACACCTAAGATGCACCATAGTGCGGCCTTTTTGCCCAGGGACCCAATGGGAAGCCATTGGAGAACAACAAAATACGCGAATGTGACAAAAACGAAGAAAGGCAGACGGAAGCAGAAAAGGAAGATTCGAAGAGGGGCCTGTAAGCCTAATGACTCGGATGGAATGGGGAGGAAGGGCGCAATGCCCGAGCCTGGGGGAAGCCTAGGTCAGTATGAATGTGACCCACCACAAAGGCCATACATACCTCGATCTCGGAACTGGGAGAATTTCTCCATTGCAGCTGCTGGACGAGAAGTGTTGCACCTGCCAAACTTGGACAAAGTTGGGGAAAGCTTTACATGTGAATGGCCACGTGACCTCTGTGCCGCGGTAACGATGTTTTGATCAGAACTCCATGATAAGCCCAAGGAAAAAAGAAAACAGAGATTCGATAATAGCGCGTATATATACATATGGAGAAGAATAGAGAAAGAAAGAAATAGCTAGATGATGGGCCGAATCCATGTAAATAAAACCACGCCGAAACACCAGGCAAAGGTTATCCGAGATCTATGTGCAGGTATGATGATCAATGATCGGTATCTTCAAATTCTCCAACCACGAACTCCGGATCCGAGGCACGGCTGGTTTGTGGAAGTCGAAAAGCCCAGATAGCGGCAGCTACCATGCAAAATAACGTGCTAGTCATCATCCAGGCCAGTCCAACCCATACGCCTCCTAAACGAAGACCGAGCTGGAAAACTGTGGTGATGGACACACTGGCTACAACGTTGCCCATGGACTGCAAGACCTCGATGACTGTATACAGCCGGGCAGTCTCATCACGCTCGACCAGGGTAGTAATGATCGAACGTGTGAGGAAGACGAAACCAGACCCGGATGTCTGGATGATCATACTGGGGATCAGAGTGCCGATAGTGGGCGAAAGACCGATTCCCAGGGTTCCAAGGGTAAGACAGATGATGCTCGCGCGAGCAAGGTATAGATCCCTCTCCGTGGACGAGCGTTTGGGGCTGAGATAGTTTTTCTTGAGCCAGGGCAGAACAAACAAGAATACCGGAATGGATACTGTAGGTCGGAAGGAGACGAGCAAATTGGCCTGTGCCAGGGTCCATTCGTATCGTGTCGAGATATACTGTGTGAGGAACCACGAAGAACCGCGACTGAGGCGGTAGACCAAGAAAGCGGTCAAAAGAAGTAGCACAGGTTTGCGGTTCAGGATAAATAGGTATGGTTTCACGTAGAACCGGTAATTTGAGCGAATCCTCGTCCAAACAGAGGGGTTCTGATGGGAGGGATAACTCCAAGACATGTGCGCCTCATTGTTCAAGCCAATCTCCCCGTGCTCATCGCTATATGGTTCGCCCTCGGGTTTGGGAGAGTGATTCTTGGGTTCATCCTCAGTCAGGTCAGAAAGCTCGACATGGGATGGCTCTCGTCGGCTCGGTGGCCGGACATGCATGGTTTCGGGGAGACCAAACATCAATAACAGCCCAAGGAAAATAATGGCATGTCCGATGAAGAGCGGAACCCACGGATTTAGGGACATCAAGTAAGAGGTGAAGGCACTAGAAAGAAAGTCGGCCCCCATAGAGACGATACCAAATTGAAAGAATAGCGTTGCTCTGCAAGTCAATTAGTTCCGGAATCCAGCACATCCAACCGGGAATAATTACCTTTCTTCTTCTGTTGTGACATCAGCCATCATAGTCCAAATAATCGCAAACGCAACAACCGGCCCCCCGCCGAGCAACCACGCCAGCGAAGAGAACCAGATTGCCCGTAGTGGGAATATATCCGAAAACCACATGACCGCGAGGACGATAACAGAATTGAGAGCAAAGCCAGGCATGCCCAGGAGGAGAGTGTATTTGCGACCTCTCCGATCTGCCAGCAGACCGTAGGGAATGGCCAAGAGCGCACCTATTGTATAGTCAGAACATGCCCTTGACACCCGATCAACTCAACTTACAAAGCAACCCGTCAAAGAACATGTTATATCCCTTCACCGCAGCCAACTCTGCTTGTACCTCTGCTCCCTTACACATTGCCTCAGGTACCTGACCATTGGCCCCAATCTGACTCGGATCGGTCACGGAAAAGAACTGACGACACGCAATCGACTCAAAGATCCGGACCTGGGGGCCCTCAATGAAGGAGAAGCCGATATCCACCGCCAGGATCATGGCGAACAGAGTCACCTTCAGCCGGAAACCGATCCTCTGAGCTGACACATCGTTTCCGAGCGGGTGAGGTTTCGCTTCGATGTGAGGGCGGTTAGGGGTCGACGGTGATTGCGGTTCGGGGGCGAGGAACGGAGCATCTTCCCGATCCTCGCGTTCTAAATTATGAGCCGTAACCATGGTGGCCGGTCATGCCGAGAAATAGAAATATATACGGAAGATTAGAAAGAAGGAAAGAAGCACATGGTGTCGGTATTACTTTGGTTACACGGGCCAAAAGTGCAAGTTGGCCGAAAGTTGTCCAATCGTCGCAAGCGGCTCCGTCACGCTGTCCTTGGCGGGCGCGCGTCAGTTCGGCCCCACTCTGGAATACATAATCGAACATTAATTTACATTAGTTCGGATGAATATGTTGATCAATATGTGCATTCAATACTATATATTTCTAAATATATCCTGCTTCTTCGAAAAGACTTCCTCGGGCTTGTACCACGGCAGACAATTCCAGCAAAAACTCGTACAGAATCACGATGTTGGTGAGAACGTGGCCTAGTGTAACGGAAGATTGCGTTTCGTGATCTGCGTCTGGCGTGGGATCCACTTCCGATTCGGGTTGTACGGGAACCGGGGGAAAGGGCATGGCTAGCCGCTGGCGGAGAGCCGTGGGGTCCGACCCGCGAGAGTCAATTGGGCGCACAGACGACTCGTCCCGCATTCCGCTAGACATTCCAGGCGACTGCCCCCGCGAATTCGAGGGCTCGGATGATGATCCGGGGTATGAGGGGCGCGAGCGGTCTGTAGATGTTGGGCCTGTCTCAGCTGGCTCTGAGGATTCCGGCATCTGAGGATCTTGCTCTTTATGCAGTAGCTCACGGCGAGCAGCGATCAGAACATCAAAGTCGGGCAGATCTTGTTTCCACTGGCAGACTTGCTCTACCAGCCGTCGAAGTGCAGCAGTTAGAGTTGGGGCAGCAGTTGCAGGCCATGTCGGTGCTCGGTAAGCCTGGCAAACGTGGTCAAGGCCATCTGAAGGAGCCTCAGTGGAAGGGTCGTATTGGGCTGGATCAACTAACACCCAGCCATCTAGGGAAAACAGATGAGATGATGCTAGGCTCATAAGCACTCCGGTGAGTGCCAGGTTGACGATAACGCTGTTGGTGAAAAACGAATCAACGCAGTTCAGCAACCCCTGCACAATGGGATCATCTTGTTGAAGCTGTTGGGGCAACGGGATATCATCCTCGGCCTCCTCAGCTGACACAGGAAGGCAAAGGCGTGATTCGAGCACCCATGTCGCATCCGAAACGTAGTTGTCGTAGGATTCATTCAGTGTTGGTTCATCGATGACGGATGTTCCAAGGCCAAGGAGCTGTTCAAGCTCGGCGTTGAACGCACCGACAGATCGCTGCTGAGCCGGCTGACTGGATACGGTGTGAATAAGGGCTCGGGCAAATGGATGGTGCCGCTGGAGAACAACATTCAATAGACGTAATGTTGCCAAGACGGTCTGTCGGTTTGTGGATTGAAGCCCCATGAGCGCGAGGTCACGTAAATTAAATAGAGAAGGCGAGGGCTGAGCTGCCTCCGAAGCCAAGGCTGCCAGCACATTGAGAGATTTGCGTCGGCTTGCCGACATATCCATTTGCTCCTCGGGTGGAGGCGATGAAGCCAATAAGAAATGCAAGATGCGGTGAACCAATTCACCCTGATCGATTGAGTCCAGAATGCGGCACATGTAGGTCAACACAGCTGCTGTTGAACCGCCCGCCACATCGGATGATTCTAATAGTGAAGGATATCTTCGGAGGTTAGCCCCAAGATGGGTCCAGCGAATAAGGGATGCTTACAAGAGTTGCTCGAGAAATAGGACCTGGAAATGATCCAGGAGAGTGTCATTGACTTCTGCAGACTTGCAGTGGTCAATGGTATCCTGCCAAAAGAGCAGGTATGACATAAACGCGTCCATAGCTTCACCCAGAGCGGGCTGAAGAGCCGTGACTTCGTTTGCATGGTCCGAAAGTGCAATTATACGAGGAGCCTCCTCGTCAGGCGATGGGAAGCATAAGCTATGTTCTGTCAGTCTCTCTCTTCGTATGACATAGCGTTAGATACCACTCACCTGCCCAACTGGCTGTATAATGCACCCAATCCGGTTGCCATCAGCGTTGCAAGGTCACTTTCAATTAACCACTTTTCTAAGTTTTTCGAGCGTGATGCCGTCTCAATCAAGTATAGGAGCCCAGTCCGCGCAAAATCTCCCGCCCGACCCTCATTGTGGACATAGTCGACAAGTAGATAGAACAATGGGAATTCATCTTTACGCGTCGCGCCTGCAAACTCCGTCCCACTCGGGCCTGACGACTCGCCATCCTGGCCGATGGGGGTGGCTCGGGGGCCAAACCACGCGGGCAGAATAGTGGGTTGTAAACGAATATTGTTGGAAATGCCAAATAGCAGTTCCACCAATCTCCCTTCGACCTCAACTGAAGATTTATCCGCTCGCCGAACGAGGTCCACCATTGCGCGAGCAAAGAGCCGGTTGTCCACCACGCCATCCACCTCTGCATCGATAAGGGTATTGAAGAAGGTCGTCGCCGAGCGCAGCAACCGGTCATCGTGGTACGAAAGGGCTAACTTTGTGACTGTCACGAATATCTGGGAAGATGCGGCATAGGCCACGCATGGATGAGGAGCTGGTCCTCGAGATTCATCGCTCAAGATCGAGTTGAGTTGTTCGATGTAGGTACGCGCGTGCGAGATTGGCTGTTCGCCGGAGGGGGTATTGTTTGAGCGCCATATTTGCTTATTGCATCAAATGTCAGTTCCATGACGAATATGCGGTGGAGGGAAAAGGTACCTGAAGAGCGTTGCAGGCGCGTTTGAATGCTGTCAAGCGTTCAGTTGGGGAGGTCGCCCGGGAGGTCTTGGATAGCGCGCGTGAGCCGCCAATGAGACGAGACCACTAAAAGAAGTTAGCAACAGTTTTGCTGGGTAGCTAGCTTCAGCATCACCTACAAAATCCATTCTGTAGCAGCATCATCCCACGTAGTGGAGGGGAAGAGTGAAGTTACGGGGTCGAAGGTCGAAGTGGAGCCGCGGGAAGTCGAGTATCACGACGATCAGCTCCGTGCATTTGCTAGTCCCATCAATTGTACAGCATAAATTCGTACTCGCCTTGATTGTGTATTCTTGCTTTGTTTAGCCATTCTGAGTTTGATGCTCGAGTATCTATAAGCAGCTTGAAGAAGGAAGAATTTCCAAATAGAAGGATTTGATGTTTTGTTTTGATCTCGATATGTTTCTGCAACAGATTTCAAGTCTACTATAAAGGCTAAGCAATCACTTAGAAACCCCGCATATGCGTAGCTCCGAAACTGGAAGATGATGTTGGTTAACTCCCATATGCTCGTCTCGACACAACAGTGTAGTCAAAGCTCTCAGGTATTCATTTCATGGCGCTTGGCGCCACCTAGAGTACCCATATATACCAGGGAGGTCTGGGTAGGGATGTTCAGCCCTGGCATATAAGATGAGATATCAGCAAAAGTCATTCTACGTTTACTCGCGCTGGAAAAAGGTTAAAAGTAGGTCAAATCAGTCTAAGAGAAGACTGATGACCACGCAGGACTGGGCCTGCACGAAATTGAACTATTCACAGAGAATGCGCTACTGAATCGACCCTAACCCACCCAACGCCCCCAGAAATCAGTTCCCGGTGGTAAACCAACACAAAAGAGACAAAGACAAAAATCAAACCGATCATTAAAATGCGCCAGCCCTATCCCATTCTAGGATATCATGAGTCGTTTTCTTTTCTGCAGCGGTATTTTAGTCGCTCTCCTCCTTCGGTTTGCGACCGCCACGCTTCCGGCGGCCGTCATTTTGGTCGCTTCCGTCATCGTCGTGTTTCCGGCCGGCCGGTTGATCGGGCACCTTGGCAATAATATCAGCCAAAAAGTCCAGCACTTCATCCTTGGCGACGGCGTGCTTGAGGTGGCTAGCTGTGACACGTTTCGAGTTGCGATCTTTGGCTTCTTGTGCGGCCTTGGTGACCAAGGAGATCATAAAGAGTTCCAATGCCTTGGCTGTATCGAAGGGTTAGTTTTCATCCAACCAAAGGATCTATATATTGAGGAAAGATGACTGCACTTACACACTGCGATGGGAGTCACCTGGGCCACCTTTCCAACGTCTTCGTCTGCTTGCATAATGCGCTTGATCCGAGCGACGGGAAATTTGGTTTTCACCTCAATCCCCGCGCCGGGGCGCGTCTGTGGGGTCTCATCTAGGATCGGCGCGACAGGCATTGTAGTCATTGCGGGCTCGGGGACGGACGCGTCCTCGGGCTGTAGGCGTGATGAGCGACGGGCCATATCGCCAGCAAAACTGAAGGCGGGTTGGGCAATTGGAACGTACTGCTGTGGGACGCGACTGGAGCTGGGGCGCTGGTTGCTGTTGAAGAACGGGGATGCGTCGTAGGAGGCGCGGTGAGCTAGTGGGCTCAACGGCGCGTGAGGTGGGGGGTTTTCGGGGGGAGAAGAAAAGTCGGGAGATCTTGGTCGATAGTTGTCCTCTGTCATGCTGTAGCTGTGGAGAGCTAGGTGAATTAAGTCATTTCATTTGGCCTGTTGAGTAAAGAAAAAAAACCGGGACGGGACTCGAGGGCGGTCGCGCCCTTTTTAAATTCGCAAGTGGATCTCACCTACAGCTATGTGATTTATTAGCCTTTTTTTCCTTTCTTTTCCTCTTTCATCTCTCTTTCATCCTTCCATGTCACTAGAATGTATAACACTTCTCACTATATCTATATCCTTGTTTTTCCTACTTTCCCCTAGATTTTCACATTTCCTGTCTATGATGATACCTTGAGTCCGGAGGGAGACCCTGATGAAACCGTCTGGTATCGCAGGCGCCGGTGATGGACCTAAAATTACTTGATCTAATCTGAGACTTATGGATATTGATGTCATATTGATATAGAAATCAACAGAGCCCTATTAGTCAACTAGTTAGCTGTGCATTATGTGATCCCAGTTCTAGAATCCCTGACATCCCTTAATTCCGCGTAAATCCATGGCAAGTTATCTACATCGGCGGACTGTTTATCCGGCGCCGACCAAAATCGATATGCGCGCATCTGAACTTCTCTCCCTCTGCTGACCTTTCTCTCTGCCACAATTTAGACGGTCTCGTTGCGACGTCTTTAATTGTGTGCTTCCTTTCTTCCAGCCATGGCTGCGGTGGACCCGCCAGCTGGTCTGATGGACATCGCCAGGTATGCTCCCACCGATTTGCGAACGCTTGACTTGAGACTTACCTAATTCAGCACGCTGTCCCAGGATGATATCCCGATGAAGCTGCGATGCGCTATTTGCAACATGCTGGCGGTTAATGCTTTTCGCCTGCCTTGTTGCGACCAGTCAATCTGCGAATCCTGTGAGTGTCTACACCCCTCGGCCGAAAAATCAAATTTACAAAGTCACTGAACGAAAAACTTTCTACTAGGCCAGTCATCTCTCGTCGATACCTGCCCGGTCTGCGCACATTCTCCCGTCTCTCCGGATCTCTGCAAACCAAATAAAGCTCTGCGCACAACTTTGAAGGCCTATCTGCGGACCGAAGAGAAGAAACGGGAGAAGGACCGCCAGGCCGCGGCGGCTTCTACCCCAACAATTCCCACTCCTGCGGAGAGTGAAAACCCTCCTACGGACACCCCGGTCGATCAGATCGCCATCGGGTCAACGCCGGCAGAGACACCTGAGGTCCCCGCGACTCAGGTAATCGCGTCTGATGAACCTACGTTGGGGACCGAGGTTGCGGAGACGACCGAGAGTGCAGTGGAAAACACCACTCTTGACCTACAAAAGCCGACAGATGAGGTATGGTTAAATGTTCATTATGTTTTGCACGGTGAACTAATTCCTCGAGCAGCCCAATGAGATGACTGGTGAGCAGATGACAGGCCCGTCGAACACTGCGGACGCGAACGCTCCCCCAACCGATGTCGATGTACCTATCTCCGATGGATTGGCCCAGGAGGCGCCTAAGGCCGAACCTACCGCGATGAACATGAACGGGGGATTCGCTGGGATGGGCTGGAACGGCAATGGCAACTTCAACGGCATGAACCCATTCATGGCCAATCCTATGTTCAATTTCCCGAATCCGATGGGTATGTCACCCTCCCACAGATAATTTGTGTCTCATTTACTGACTATTTCTCCAGGTATGACCATGGGAATGGACCCGATGGCAAATCAGGGGATGTTCGGAGATTACGGGATGAACATGACTGGCATGGGCATGAACGGAATGAATTTCGAAGGGCAGGGCATGTATGGATCCTTAGGTTGGGACTCTCAGCAAAACATGTGGCAAGGCGGCCAAGATAAATTCAATCCAAATGCTTTCGCGAATGGCTCTGGCCCTCCGTATGGAGGAGCATTTGGCGGATCTAATATGTCTTACCCTAACGATTTCCAGTCTGGATACAACGGGCCAGGATATGGTCGTGGTGGGTTCCGGGGTCGGGGTCGAGGCAATTTCTACGGCCCTGGTCGAGGTGCATATGGTGGCCATGGACAAGGACACTACGGTCATGCTAACCACGGACTTCCTAACCGCCCTGTCTCCAGTGCTTCAGCGGGACCCAATATGGCCGTTGATCCTGAAGCTTCCCAAGGGATTGAGAATAATGGCCTTGCAGATGCCACCACAGATGGCAATGATGCTGTGTCTGCAAATCCAGCTTCAGTCGATGACCAACAACCACAGGGCATTCCTACCATTGATAGTTTAGACCAGGCCCAACCAATCGGGCCGGGTGGCTATCAGGGTCCCATGGGCCCTGGATACGGCCGAGGTGGCTACATGCGGGGTTCCAACCGTGGAGGCTATTGGGGCGGACATATGTCTCAATCGCATTTAGAACCAAGAAATCCCGGCGTGGAGGGAGCTCCAGCAGCCCCGCGGGCAATGCGACAAGGGCTGCCCAATACTAGCGTCCTGCGACAGCGAGGTTTCCATCAAGGACGGCCCTCAATTAGCAATAGTATGGGAGGGCCCACAAAGAGGTAAGCCCTTTGCGAGACATTTGTAGGTTTCATTCAATTTCTGATGATTTCCACAGCGACCCCGATACTCCTACCCTGCCTGGCGGGTTATCTCGCGACCCGTCTCAACCTCCGCGTGCTTCCCGCTCTCGTTCTCCTTCCCAACACCAAGCTTCTCGAGCTCAATCGCCCTCAGCGACTGCAGCTGACGATGATCGAGGGAGTCGTCGCGATCGCGATGTGAGGCGCCTTATAGAGCGCCGAACCAACTCACCATCTGCAGCATCCTCAAGACGCTCTTCACGCCCCCGTCATCATGACAGTGACCGGGAACGACGCAGTGGCCGTCGATCGCATCGATCACGTCGCCACCACAGTCGTAGTCGTAGCCACAGTCGCAGCCGCAGCCGCAGCCGCAGCCACAGCCACAACCGCAGTCTCACCCGAGACAACGATAGCCGTCAGCCTGACCGTCTTGCAGCGGTTGCGAAGGATGAGCCCAACGGCCATTCTAGATCGTCTGGAAAAATCCACCCCCGTGACCTCGCAAGCCGAATCGGGAATTCTCATCGAACGAGCAGGGATCGGCCCAGCCGTCGTGAACAAGATAGAGATCGAGACCGCCCCCGAGAAAGTCGCCGTGGTGAACATGACAAAGATCGGGGACGCGACCGTCGTGATCGAGACCGGGGAGACCGCACAGATCGAGCAGATCGGGACTCAGGACGAGACCGCGACCGTGATCGTGACCGTCGTCGAGACCGTGACCGCGAAAGAGAACGTGACCGAGACCGCGGAGGCAGAGATCGCGAAAGAGACCGTAAACGTTCCCGCCGTGATCGATCAGAATCCGCGAATACCAGCGATCACTCTTCCCATCCACGAGCCCGGCGTGTCAAACGTGAGACGAACGACCGTAAAGACCGCGATCCTCCAACTACTGCACAAGAGCCCGAGAAAGATCCCCACACTCTAGAGCGTGAAGCGCGAAACCGCGAACGCCTCCAACGCGAGCAACAACGCCGCGAACAGGCTAAATCTGGCAACCGCCGCGACAGTCGGCAAGAACGTGCGGGGGCCGGCCGCCGCATCAATTACAAGTATGACGGTGATCTTTAGAGCTTTAGAGCTTTAGAGCTATGAGGAATGGCATTTCACATCTATTGCATGTCAAAAGTTTTATGGCTTGAAAAATGGCATCCGGCATTGTTTTGCTGGTTTTCTTCTCCCTTTTCACATCTCATTTAACCCCCTGGTGGTTGGGTTCCCGTGGGTTGACATGAAGTGGCTGAGGTGCGTTGCCTCAGATAAATACAGCTAAACCATATTCAAATCAAAAATTATGTACTACTTAAGGATACCAAGTAATTGAGGCTTCCGCCTTAGGGGTTTGTTGCAAGGTCCTTCTTTGAGCTTCACGAGTAGGTCCCACAGATATTAATTCCCACTCCAAGGTTGCCTAGTACGGCCTACGTGGATCACAGTAAGTATGGCTCTTTCTAGACCTCCCCTTGTATTTGGGACTGATGTTCTCTGTGCTGACCCAGATGCACCTTGAAAATCGACTCAAGCCCTGGAGTCGTCATGAATCCAGATAGTACGTGGACACCGATGATTAGCCGCCAGGTCACCGCATGACAGGTCTTCAAGAACCCAATATTTCAAGCTCAGCACAGAATATCATTTAATAAATATAGACTTGATTTGTCTATGGAGTGAAAATGCCATATACCTGGATGCGAGTTCGAGGATGCAGGCTCAGTTCTAATGTTGTTTTTCTCAAGATTCGATTTTAGGGTTTCGGAAGACAGCCGGGCGTGAAGTATATATGTTGATCGAAACCAAAAGGACCATCAACTTAAGTCAACTGGTTTAATAACTCCACCTACGTACCTACTGAGAAAGTATAAGTTGAGGACATCATCCACGCATTCAAGTGTGACGAGTCAGGCCCCATAGAACCGTTGGCAGGAGCCCGATATATCTAGATCTGGTGGCCATTGACGTCATCCGATGTCCAATTAATCTACACAAAGTTAAAAGTGACAACAGCATGATTACCGGTTTAGAGATATAAATACAACACAAATGTCGCATTACTAGCAAGGCCCTTCCGTAATTACTCTTATACAACTTCAAGTTTGGCCGATCAGTAATCATGAGTATCCCGAACATCGCTCAGCAGCCTCCATCTGGCGAAAACATGACACCCCAAGAGAAACAGACCTATGGTGAATGGCTCAAAGAAGCCTACAGAAAGGGCTACGAGAGATGGATGCCCTGGATTGAAGACCAGTATCTGAGATGGTTTGGAAAGGGCGATAATAAAGCGTCTTATGCCACTAAGGGTACGTTACCGAGGAAACCTTGGACGGCGAAGATGAGATGAGACTAAAAGAAGTTTGACATAGACTCGCTCTCCAAAACAAAGGTTACCGGCGTGGATCAAGTTGATCAAGTGCAGGACGATGTGCATAATCTTATTGGTAACCAAGTTGGCGACAAGGGATTATTGAAGCCTGTGGGGCAGTTCGCTTCGAAGGAGGGAATAAACCGTGCTGAGAGGAACGGGAAGGAGGAAGATGGGTCATATGCTGCTTCTGGCCCTACGACTACATTTACAGATGCTGGAGCGAAGGGTGTTGGTAGTATTGGATCTGGAATGGCGCATGGTGCGCAGTCGGCTAAGGATCTTACGACGGGGGGCCTAGCGAGTATGAAGGGTCTTGTTTCTGGACAAAGTGAGAAGTGAATGGGAAATAACGAGACCAATGAGAGGGAATATGGGGGGTTTTTGTTGAACCTGCTATAGTGATTATTTCTGATATTGTGCTTGTTTAGAGTAGGGAGTGATTATTATTCCGTTAGTTGACTTAGTCGATAGCATCTTGCTTATACAATCAGAACGTTTCCATGCCGAGGTTAAATAGGAATTAATCTAAATGTACAAATAAAGTGTTCTAGATACCAATAGAACATGGAGCCTTTCTGTTTTGGAAATATTGATGCCTACCACTAGTTTCGATGAACGGCAAGTTTGTTCTACCATACGCTCTAGAATGTAAAGACAGTTTGCAGAAAGCACCCATGAACAGTGTATATTTCATGTCGATAGACAAGAATGACTGAGACAAATATTCATATACTCCATACTAAGTTCATAGTGAAAAGTCTCTTCGACATCCCACGTGTTACGCCCGCAACAAGTGCCGAACGAAAGGGGTTAAAATGCGTAAGCTCTCGATCTGAGTGGTGGATGACACTCCCGCTAGACCCAAAGAAGCGAACCGAGTCTCTATAATTGGTGGCAGTGGAGTTAAAAAGAGCGGAATGACATCACAAACATCTGTACCTAGATCCGCAACCTCGATTCGAGTCTAGGCGGGATAAGCTATCTCCCCGCTAAAATGTGACAGTTTGAAGAAGTTTTCTTGGCCTTCAGCTCAGGTCTTCGCTGTCTGGTTTAACGATCTTTTTTTTTTTCTTTTCCCTGGTTTCTCTGCCTCCTTACATTCATTAAGTATGTTTTCTTGAGTCACTAATATTTATCCGACCTTTTGCCGATCACTCTCTCCATCATGTCTGTAGAAGACCACGAGATCGCTGGCGCTCAAATCACAGGCGCTCAAATCACAGACGAGGAATACGGTACCGAAGAAAAAGTTTTACAGGAAGATGTGCCCGAGGAGAATGTTACCTACCACGACAGTCCTAGCAAGCAGCGAGTGGTGATCATTCTGCTTGGATTAGGGGTAAGTCAGGGATCGACGGTTTGAACGTCTACCGCTGATCATTTGATATAAAGTTATCTGTTTTTCTTGCAGCACTTGATATCGTAAGTACTTGCCCCTCCTGCCTCTCATCAGAATACAGTAAAATGCTAACAAGCAAAGACCATCGTTTCCACCGCTTTACCGAAAATCGTCGCTCACTTTAAAGCCTCTGATTCCGCCTACTCATGGATCGCATCGTCCTATTTGTTGGCCAATGCCTCATCTGTAGGGCTATGGGGAAGGCTGAGCGATATCTGGGGACGAAAGCCTATTCTTAGCACTTCCATCATACTTTTCTTAGGCGGAAGTTTAATCTGTGCACTGGCGATCAATGTTAATATGTTGATCGCCGGCCGTGCCTTGCAAGGCGTTGGCAGTGGTGGCATCACCGTGATGGCCAATATTTGCGTCTCTGACCTGTTTGACGTCCAAAGGCGCTCTGCGTACCTGGGAATATTTGGTGCGACGTGGGCTATTGCCGGCGCCGTCGGACCTATCATTGGCGGTGCTTTTACGTCGTATGTCACTTGGAGATGGTGCTTCTATATTAACTGTGCGTCCCTTGTCTTCTCCCAGGTAAAAAATTGTCACTGATATCTAGGAAGTGCCCGTTGGCGGTGTGGCTTTCTTCTTCCTGTTGTTTTTCCTAAAGATCGATACCACGAAGAAGACTCTCGTGGACGGTCTCGCATCGATCGACTGGATCGGTGTAGGTCTCGTCATTGCCGGAACGATCATGCTTCTTCTAGGATTGGAATTCGGAGGAGATCAGTTCGCCTGGTCGTCTGCAACAGTTATTTGTCTGATTGTATTTGGAGTCGTCGCCTTGATCCTCTTTGGCATTTATGAGCGAATCCCTTCTGCCCCGATCATTCCATTGGCTGTCTTTGACAACTGGCAGAACGTCGCTCTTCTCATCGTGAATTTCTGTCATGGTGCGGTCTTTATTGGAGGCTGTTTCTACCTCCCCGTTTATCTTCAAAATGTGCTCCTGGAAAGCTCCATCATGAGTGGTATTCTTCTCCTGCCTTTGGTCGGTGCACTAGCTATATCGTCCGGCTTAGGAGGCTGGTACATGCGAGCGACTGGACGTTTCCGGGAGGTCATCATCTTTGGCATGTTTTTCACAACCCTTGGATACGGTCTATACATGAACCTGCAACCCTATGCATCCTGGACGCGCATCGTGTTGTATCAGATGATTGTTGGTATCGGATTGGGCCCGAACTTCCAAGCAACCCTGATCGCTCTCCAGGCTAATGTCAAGACATCTGAGATGAGCCAGGCAACCGCTGCCTTTTCACTTGTCCGACAATTGTCAGCCTCCATATCAGTGGTTGTTGGCACGGTGATTTATAATTATGAAGTCGCCATGAGAAAGGCCAAGCTGGTTGCGGCTTTGGGATACACTATTGGATCGGAAATCGTTGCTGCATCCACTGCCACATCCAGCATCACGAAAGTAGTGCCCGTTGATCAGCGTCAAATCATTTTCGACGTTATCAACAAAGGACTTTCGTATGTTTGGCTGTTTTATCTTTGCATCTCAGCCTTGGGCTTGGTTCTTGCCTGCACATTACGGAACATTCACAAACAATCATCTTAATTGAAATATATACATCTAATTGATAGTTGGTCTTGTACCAATCAAAATATACTCTACACATGTCAACTTTGTGCAAGACCTAACAATATTGACAGCCTTAGAGAACCTAGAAGAATTCCCCATGCCGTTGAAAGGATTATTCAAGTACCAAACTCGTTGTTTTCTAAGAATTATATTGAGCTCTCTACCGTCACCCCGCTCAGCCCACACTCAGGATTCAGCAGTCCTTGAAACAAGCCACTCCTTATCCTCTCCCTGACCTTCTAACCAAGGCGAACAAGCATCATACAACCTCTTGATCACACCATCTCCCAATCCCATGAACCTCTCGAATAAATCCTTATCAAAACGCTGAATGAACGCAAGTTGACAAGCATAAACCAAATCCGCATACCCGGCATTCTCACCCTCAAAAAAGGGACCCTTTTTCCCCTTCCTTCCTTTCAACATCTTAATCAAAACCGCAGATTCAGTCTCAACCAACTTCCATAGTTTATCAATACTCTCTTTATCTGTAGGCCTAACCTCTGATAACGGTTTCCCCAAAGCTTTAGAACGCGTCTCGTGAAAAAACTTTTGGCCGCGCGGATCCAAATGATCTGGTACACGCGGGATAATGAAGGGCCTAAATCCAGGCTCTAGTAGTGCCATTATCTTGAATACAGCGAGGAATAGTGCATAACTCGCGTCGCCGGATGGGAAGAGTGGTGGATATGGATATAGTTTATCGAGGTGAAGGGCGATTGGGAGCGAGTCCATCATTGCTCCGCTGGGGCTTGAGGTTATTGAGGACTTGTGCATGACCGCTGGTAGTGTGTATGGTCTACCTTCTTTATGAGGTGGAACATCTAAACTGGTCATGAGGGCTGCGATGTCCGGGTAGGAATGCCAGCTCTGTGTGTAGGGGATGCTCTTGAAGTTGAGCACTGCTCGGGTCTTTAGCGTATTGTGAGACCATGATTTTGAGGCACCTGATGGTTGTCGTGTTAATTTGGGGCGTTCTTATTGGGGAAGTGCGATTGCGGGGCTGCTTGCTGACCTTCCTGATCGGAAAAGAGGTCGAAGAAGTGAACACAATCTGCTTTGTCTGTCATTGCGAACTTCGATATCAAGAAAAAATAATGTCAAGGTTATTATTGATAGGAACCTCTCAACTTGCTCGATTGTAAGCTTCTCGAAGAGCTGGAATAAAATACCTGTTTGTTAAATACCCAGCTCACACGACACGACAGGGCAGGGTTTGGTGGCGTCAGACCGGAGGCCGGAGACCCAAGCTTGAATTGAGGGGTCAATGCTTTCAAGGAAAGTGGCTTCAGGGATGAACAGGGGGGTGGGATTGGTGGCTCAGATGTGACTCAATCAGCACCGAAGATCTTACTAGTCCTGAGTGTGGGCGTCTGCATTGCATGTTCGGTGATACCGCACGCTAACGAAGAACTACGGCCTTCGTGCCGGCCGCGCCAAGGCTGTGGACTTTGCTACATCGAAAGAGGAGACTGTCGGATCGTGCAGCATGCGTCATAGAGGATATTACCTTACTTTACATGCGCCCGCTTTTTTAGGAAGAAATCTGAGGAGACTAATATCTGAATAAAAAGGCGATCGCTCAAATTGTAAAGCCTATTTGTTTAAGTTTGAAATATTCAATAATCCCTAAAGTGAGTCGTTTTCGTAATGATACATAACAGTGCAAAGAAGCCTCGTCTAGATACTCGTATGCCCTACACTCTCTGTAATAATGGTAAAAGTCTTTTCGGATTCCACCTCCACAGAACAACCCATCCTCCAAGGAGGGAAGAAAGCCCCGTAAAAAGAATCAATGGACCATAGGAAGTCCCATAGGCAAAACGCTGACTCGCCGCTATAGTTCCCGCATTGAGTAACCCGACGCCTGCAATGCCACCACTCACGTACCCGATTCCTCTGACCCCATTGAGTAAACCATAGAGCATCCCAGGATCAACCGCCTCGTTCATCTCGGCAGCCTCGCGTTCCATTTGTTTGAGGATCCCACCCCAAGTAGCGCTGTAACCACTAGAGAAGAACCCAAACGTCATTGAGAACACTATGAGAATACCAATAGCACCCTGAGTCGTCAAGCCCCATAATAAGAATGCAGCAAGAGCCGAGAAAATTGGTGGAATAGCGCATACAACTTGGACAGAGAACGAGATTCGCTTGTTATCACTCAGCCACCCGAAGAAGGATGATGCAATAATGCCGGGCGCGTTGAAAACAGCCAGCATCAGGGTTCCAGAGGTCTGAGATAACATAGCAACATCTCGAGCATAGGTGCTCAGATAGGTTTGAGGGATACCGTAACCAGAGCTCTGGAAGATAATAGCGATACTATAGAAGTAGATTGATCGATGTCGAAGGAAATGCCAGGGGATTTTGCGTGCGCGAGTTTTGTGAATCGAGACTTTCGATGGATGCGTTGGGATCATGACGATTCCCAAGATACTCAGTCCACCCACTATCGCAGTCCAGGCTTTCACAGTTGTCCGATAGCCGTAGGCATCAATCATCGCCCGAAGCATGAATGGACAGCTGGTTCCAACGATATTTTTGCAAGACAGAACAATTCCGTATGCTACAGCCCGATTACTGGAAGAGTACCACTCGCCGAGGGAAAGAGTCGTCGGACTGTAAATGAGAGCACACCCTAATGCAGAGGTAACTCCCTGAGTCGCGAGCAACTGCCAAACAGTTGTGCAGAAAGCAGACGCGAAGAAACTGACGCATGCAATCACGATACCACAAAAGGCGGCGAGTTGTCGTCTATGAGCCCATCGGCGAGTGAAAAGGGCGAAGAGGAAGGGCATGGACAGATACATGACTCCATTTGCGGTTGTGCCAATTACACCGGTAATGCTGCGATCACCTTCAAATGTCCAGTTGTCGAAGTAGTATTCTTGGAATACACCATAGCTCATAGCAAAGCCTACATGAGTAAGTAATGGTAGCCAAAGGAAGATAATGATCCAACATACCCCATATTGGTAGCTGAAGAATTCCAGAGCCGATCAGAACTGATACCTTTGTTTTGTTCGATTCAATCTGGGTCGAATCGACCGGTTCCGAATTCATGACCGGTTGCTCGATGTCAGAGCCATCTTGCGCACTAGCCGTTGGCAGCTCCTGGAGGGAAAACTGTTCGGGTTCTCGCATTTTGACTGGACTGGTGCTAGAGCAGTGTTGGATGTGGTGAATTCAGGTGAGGAAGAAAGCATGATTTCAGAGCGTCATTGCTGCCGAACTCGGCCGTGGCGCCGTACGGTCTTCGTGCCGGCGTCTTTGTTCTGCGGGTCCGGGACCCACTTGCGGGGCTACAGTTACAGTACACTAAATCATGAGACTTAGGTCTTGGCACAAGACAATACTGATGGATTCGTGGTAATTATGGATCAAGCCAATGCTTGAATTTCAATCAAAATACATACACGACTGCCTCGAAGGGAGCAATGCGGCCAGCCTGGTTTTGTGCAGAAAGTGAGTACCCACGGTCAATCCCTTGCTCTACAAAAAGAGGACAAAAGTACCGACGAGCAGAATGCAAATAATCTGCAAGAGATGCTCTTCCTAGTCAGCATGGAATAAAACTTTCGGTGGATGATCATCAACTTGAACACCACCCCGTCTCTTCCAGTCGCTATCATGATAAGGCAACTTCCAACCGCCTTCACTCTCAGGGGTGGAAAGCCAAAGCCGGAGCAAATGCCGACGCGGTGCTGGCGCCGGATGATCTTCATACCCAGTGCGAGAGTGGAAGAGATGATTATTCGTCATGAAATGCACATCTCCAACTTTGAGCACATTCCGGATCGATTCTTGCAGACAAAGCTGATCGAAGTATTCAATCGCTTCAGCTTGCTCTGCAGAAAGTGGGGGAATGATGCCCTTATCCGAGAATCGGCTCAACGACCGAACATAGTTGGGGTCGAACCTGAGGACGATGTGTAAGTACCCGAATTTTCTTCGTCGAATTCACGTACTCAATACTTGGAGTAGACTCGACCGTTGTCTCTTTCAATATAGTAGATAGCACACCGGATGTAGTCCTCTTGACCCGCGCTAACCTCGCCCTTCCGATCAAAATACCAGATCGGTTTTGCGAGCAGCTCGGCGATATCTGGACGCTTGTCTTGCATGATGTTCCAGACGCGGTGGCCCGAAACAACATCATTTTCACCTCCTTTGAGGGCAGTGTTGAGACACAGGAGTCCCACAATGTCGGCAGGATCGGCGTGGAAAGTCTGTCTGAATGAAAAGTCAATATGATGATTTTATCTTGTGGTAAGTGAAGGCTTAGAGTACCTTGCAGTGGTTCTATACAGGCGAACCTTGTGGAAATCGGCAGGATTCTCACCTAGGTCTTTAACGTGCCCCAGGACATGACCTCTGCCGTTCTGGCTGGTTATATGGCCAAAGTGCGCACCCATGCCCATGTATGCGGTAGCAGACTTTTGTAAGCCCCAGTCTCTGACAGGAAGACCCTGGAACAGGATGAATCCCTTGGCATTGATTAGGTCGTCGCGAACGTGTTCTAGAAACTTGGCCATTCTAGGCAGCGGAAAGTATTCCTGTTTCAACCAATATCAGCTTTTCATGATTCAATAGTTTGTGTGATATGGTCTGCTCTCACCTTGCTCATTTCAGTAAGTGGGCGACCACTGGCCAAATATTGCTCGGCTGCTGTGCTCAGCTCCTCCAGCTCCTCCTCGGAGAAAGGATGCTTCCAGAGAGCCTCTTTCTCAGGAGATCCAGAGTATTCATCACTCGTCCATGCCGTTGGACCAGTTATGTTCTTCGGAAATTCCGAGAAGGGACGAATTTCTTCATATAGGGGAGGCTGTTGGCCAGTGGTCTTTATGCCGTCAGGGAAACCCGCAGACTTTGGTTTAGTCTCGAGCTTCGTACGGAACTCGGTCTTGGTGAGGTGAGAGTAGTCGTTTGGGGTTTGGACCGCAGTGAGACTCATGTTGACCTCTTTAAAACAAATCAAGTATTGACATTCGACTTTGAAGGCAAAATTGAACAAGGAAGATATTATTCGAAAGACCACAAATTACAGATTCATGGATTTGTTTAATACGATGAGCGAGACCGAGTGGGGAGATGCACGTATTGGGCCTGCCGCATATCAATTCCCTTCAGGTACATCATATCGTCATTTTGCATTCATTGACTGACCTCCAATATCATCAAACCCCTAAGATATCTCCTCAAATTTGCTCTTACTCCTCTAAGTTGCTAACTAAGATGTCTTGCCTCACCCATGAACCGGATTCAGATAAAGCTTATCCTCTCCACAGGAGCCTACACAATAAGAAGCAGGCTCGCTGAGATCGCTCAGAACGCCATCGAATGGAACTTGCTTGTGCCAAGTTTCGATCTCACTTGCCCACCATTCATATGAAGAAGTCACCATAAAGTCTCCCCAGACGCTGTAGCCTGGCCAGTTGTCACCAGTGTAGAAATCGCCCGTACGAGGGTTCCGGATAAAAGTTTCCAGTTCTGCACCGCGCTGGTACGGGGCGTAGGCATCACTGACATTACCGTGATTCGGACGATATATGTTTGACCAAACAAGTGGGACATAGAATTGATTGTTTTCATGTAAAGTGTCGACCCATTTCGTCATCGCGTCAACCGGGTAGGTGACCGGGTTGTTGATGAAGCTGCGATATCCATCAAACATGTCAAAGTCGGTCCAGATACTTTCAAGCGGGATGTCAGCTGCCTTATAATTGTCAACGACCTGCTCGATCATCGATAGATTGTCATAGCCCAAGCGACACTGGTGTAGCCCGAGTGTCCAAAACATTTGCATTGCGGGTAGTCCGACACAGCCAGCATGGTACTGACGAATTGTTTGGACAGCCGTAGATCCTCCGTCTTTCTCTTGGCCACTGAGGAAGTAGAAGTCAAAACTCCCACCCAATGTGCGGTAGGTTATAGTGTCCGACCGCAAAAGCCATTCTTGTCCATGGGCGTTGCGTGCATACACTCTGTGAGACGTGGTGTTGCTGCCCGAATGGTATCTGCTCTCTTGGTAGAATGGATGGACGCCGTAAATATTGCCGTCAAGTGGGTTACCAGAGGTGATGCCAACATCACTGTTCCAGAAAGTTTGCGTGTAATTGTGGCCAAGATAAAATTCATGTATGTTTTCAGCTACGTTCAAACTTCAGCATGTATCGATGTCAAGTTACAATACCTCTGACTTACCCAGGCCGTACACATTATAATTGGATATCATGTTGGTTACCACCTCGAGGAATTGATCTTCGTAGACAAGGACATGGCCATAGGTGGAGAACAGCTCCTCCCCATTGGAAGCTCGAGTGATCTTGAACTGAAAACTCGGTGAATCACTGACTAGCAATTAAATTCCACTTAAACAACCAAAGACTAATTGTTGATAATCCTTACCTCCAATCAAATATGAGGTCGCTGTTTGATTTGGTAGTCTTGCCATCGCTCTCAGGCGCAGGAACAATGGAACTCGGAAGGATGTATTGACTTGTATTGTGATGGGACAGATACTTCGGGTAGATCTTCACGTTCAGTCGTTCCTTGGCCTGGTATTGAACTTCAAGAACCAGATTTAGGATATCATTCCCGCTGACATCGGTTAGACCAATCATGCGCGCAATATAATTGAGAGAAGCAGCCAAGGTTGAAGCTTACAATACTTGACAATTTGACCCCGAGAGAGTCAAATCTGCCATCACACCTTTATCATTTTGGACCACATTTGAAGCTTTGTAGCCAGGGCACTCCTGCGGATTCGGGGCCTGCGAATCATAAATTGTTGGAGTCAAGCTCGGTGCGGCATCGACTTGCGGAAGTAGAGAGTAGGTCTGCTGAACGCTGGCTGTAGAAGTCGCGCCTGTGAATCTTATTTTAAATAAATCGACCATTGATCCTCATATGAACTGATTAATCATACCTTGAACGGAAATGGCTAAGACCAATACTGTCACTACAAAAAGGAGGTCCACCATTTTTTCGTTCACGCAAAAGGAATGTAGACGATGGAGAACTGACAAAGTCAAACTACGACTCGCTCATCAGGTACTGGGGTACCACCTCAGTAGACACTTGCTATCAACTCTTGCCTTACCATCAAACTGACCAATCCAAAACAAATTTTGGCATGTCTCGAAAACACGGGGGAGCAGGGAACAGGCTGCACGCCGCAAGCCAAATCCGACGAGCGCCCGCTACGCCGTCGACACTGCTGTTAGGTAGGTCTTGACTTTTCCCCTGATCGTCATGAGTTGGAACTTCCTATGACAAATGTCGACAGATTAGGCGTGCCAATCTTCGCAGGTTTTCACTTGGATAGAACTCAATTTACCCGAGTCTTGTCAAAAATACCTAAAGTTGTGAAAGAGAGTAGCCTTTTCCAGGAAGCTCATCTGCAGTAAGCAATGCGCAGCAACGTGCAGTAATCTGCAGTAGTGGCGTTACCCTTGTAAAAACTGTAATGTAGACTCCGTAAAGCGGGGTGAATATATCCGAAGTGGGAAAATGCTCGTGTGACGTGCTACAGGATCTGCTTGCGTGATGGGATCGCTGCTTATCTGCTGTGAAACCGAGGCGTCCATGCAAGGCAGCATCTGTGTTAGCCACGGACCGAGCCGTTATGCAATGACTAACTAATCAGGGCATATCGTGCGCATCAAGGGTCCAAAAGAGTCCAGATGGTTTGTGTAACAATGAGTTCCTGCACGTACTTCTGATAGGAATGACAAGAATGAGGGATCGGCACTCAGTGCAGCATGAGGCGTGCATAAGCACACTGTGTATTAGTACTGAAATTTCAAACTTCCATAAAATTATATGTAATAAAAAAATAATATCGCAAACTCAGATTTACTGATATCATTTTCTTCAAATATATGGAAATTGCTACCTTTACGGTATTATTACATGCTCCCCGAATCTCAATGCTTGTTTTCTTGATGCACAGTGACTTTCGCCATATCACCCCTTCTTGACTTCCCCAGAGAAGGTACCAAGTCCAGAAATTTCTCGGCGATCCCACCCAAAAACCGAGTCTGCAGGAATTTAGGAATACTCCGCGCATGACGAGCCGTCGATAAGCACTAGTCACGTCGTTGCAGAGATGATGCTTGGCATGGAGGTTCCCAGCTCGATTGTACATCCCGCTGGAAGTCTTACGATGGTGCTTTTCTTCAAAATATCTACCTGTCTACTTCTAAAGCGGATACGTATATAAGCAAGATAAGGAAAAGGAAGACCGCAGGCATATGAACGACAGAGAGCAGTGTTTGTGAACGTTGGGCCTATCAGAATGTTACGACTTCCCACCTTGTCAATTCTATTTTCTCCTGTGTTTGCCTCGGTAATATCGCAATTCTCTGGAGGTAAACTCACTGGCAACTCTTTTGGCATTGCCGGGCTCAATGCCACCTATGACTATGTGATAGTGGGCGGTGGAACTGCAGGGAATGTCGTTGGAGCTCGGTTGACAGAGGACAGTAATGCTTCAGTGGCATTGGTTGAAGCTGGAAGCTTCTGTGAACTAAGCAATGGCAATTGGAGTCAACTTCCGTATTGTAAGTCTTCCCAGTGGCGTAAGAACCCATGGCACTAACAAAAGAATAGGGTCCCAGAAGTGGGAGAGTACGAAGACAGATGATTGGCAGCCATTAGTAGATTGGGGTTACGAAAATGAACCCCAAATTGTGAGTTCCATCCAGGTGTCTATAACATAAATAACTTCGTAGTCAGGGGCTAACAACGACAAAGGGCGGCAACCGCATTCATTATGCTCAAGGTCGGACTCTGGGGGGCAGCAGTGCCCGCAATCAGATGATGTACAACCGGCCTACAAAAGGTGCCTACCAACTCTGGGCTGACAGAGTCGGCGACCAAGCATATACATGGGATAATATGCTGCCCTTACTTGAGCGAAGTGTGCAATTTTCGCCTAACGCTGAACACCGACCTGCGAATGCCACCCCTCACTATGACACTTCGGTGTTCTCTTCTAAAGGAGGACCACTGCACGTCAGTTACCCTGGCTATGTCTGTCCGCTCTCCCATCACGGCCACAAAGCGTTTTCTTCAATCGGCTTGAAAGAGATACCTGGCTTCACTACCGGCTCGATGCACGGCTTCAGCTACTGGCAATTTACGATTGACCCAGACACAGGTCTTCGCGCTTCCTCTGAGGCTACATTTTTAGCAGAGGCTTTAGGCCGGCCAGGACTATCAGTATATATCAACTCCATGGCCAGGAATATCGTGTTCTCTGGGACAAAAGCCGTTGGCGTGAACATCACAAACTACGGCGAAAAGCCATTTATCTTGACGGCAACCAAGGAGGTGATTGTATCAGCAAGGATTTACAATTCCCCTCAATTATTGATGGTGTCCGGCATTGGACCCAAGGAGACCCTGGAGAAATACGATATCCCCGTGGTGGCAGATCTGCCGGGCGTGGGCCAGAACACGCATGATTCGTGTGCCATCAACGGACCGATCTTTGAGATCGATGCAATCTCCTACACAACTTGGCAAGATGCAGATCTCATGAAGCAAGCTGTTGAGACATATTACAAAGATCACAGTGGACCTTTAAGTAATATCGGTATGGACATTGGGGCGTATGAGAAGCTCCCTGCTTCCTCCAGAGCGAATTTGGGCTCCAGTGCCCTAAAAGATCTAGCAGAATTCCCATCAGATTGGCCGGAAATTGAGTATATGCTGGAGGGCATTGAAGCACTTTCATTCGCCTCAGACTCCTTCCACTCTTCGGCAAATAAGAGCTACGCTACTATAAGCATGATGATGGGCGCAACGACAAGTTTGGGAAATATGACTATCAGCTCGGCGAGCAACCTAGATGCACCCATTATCAATCCAAACTGGCTGCGGACTAAAACGGATCAAGAGGTTGCTGTGCTAGCAATTCGTCGAGCTCGAGAAGCCTGGAAAGCTATCCCGATCCGTGTTGGCGAGGAAGTGTTTCCTGGCGCCAATGTCACCAGCGATGCTGATTTGTTGAAGGTCATAGAGGAGAATCTTGTCCCAACTCATCATGGGACCGCGTCTTGTGAGTAAAATTGTTGCTTTTCGCTGGAAGGCTGGTGCTAATTATAATCAGGCGCAATGGGAAAAAAGGGTGATCCAGCGGCGGTTGTCGACTCGAAAGCTCGTGTTTTCGGCGTGAAGAATTCACGCGTGATCGATTCTTCCAGCATGCCATTCACGCCCCCGGGACATACAATGGGTCCTACTTACGCTCATGCCGAGAAATTGGTCCAGGATGTTTTGGATGAATACCTGGCTGATGCGTAGATATATAGCACCGAGGGGTTGTGACCAATACAATGTTCATGCCAGTGCGCCATAAGGGGCCACTGGGTTGAGAGGCAACATGAAGATGCACCTGCGTATAAATAGTTACACTGGGGTCGAAATGATTTACACATGGCGTATACACTCATCCTTACACCCTACAATTATCAACCATCTACACAGCTCTGAGGGCCATTGTATTGACAAATCCGCTCATAAGAAAACAAAAGATAAGACCACATATCCACATACAACAGTGCATCTTAATGTACGTCGATACACCAAACATCATTCCCAGGCTTTAGCTTGAGCAGGGGCGCTCTCCAGAATACTCGCCGCGGTAGTAGCTGCAACATGTGCAGAACAATGAAAATTAATAACTTAGTTCAGCTTGGTCTTGAGCGACTCAATCTCAGCAGTCAAAGTCTGCATCTGCTCTGCCTGCGTGGCGATGATCTTGGTCTGCTCAGCAATCAAATTCTTAATCTCTTCGATTTCCTTGGAGACAGTGGCAGTGGGCACACTTGTCTCGCTAGCAGGAGATGCGACAACTGGAGTCTGAACCTAATGAAATTAGCAAAAAGAGTAAATGATTTGGATGGAACCAACTTACAGGAGAGGGGGCAGCAGCAGGCTGCGGCTTGGTCTCCACCTCCTTGGGACGCAGAGGGCTGCTAACCCTTGGGGAAGACGGCTCAGCAATAACGGGAGAGCGAGTGGCACGCTCGACAGGCTTGGGAACGTCGTCAAAGCTGGAGTCATCATCATCGGCGGGAGTGGCCTCCTCGTCATCAGCAAACTTGTTCACCATTGCCGACATGGCTCCACCCTGCTCCTTCATGGATGGGGCGGGGCGGGCGACGCGCGTGGGTTCCGGGGTGGGCTCAAGAGCAGGAGCGGCCTTGGGGGCAACAGGCTCAGGCTTCTTGACCTCTGGCTCAGCGGGCTTGGGAGCCGGGGCATCCATAGATCCGGTGGGCTTCTCTTGCACACCCTCAACTTCCTCGAGACCGTTTCCTTCAAACAGGCTCTCCATGGAGATCTTGGGAGGAATCGCCTCCTTTCCACCGAACCATTCAGATGGCCCCATTGCAGGGGTTAAGCCAATTGTGGGTGGGTAAATATCCTCCTGGAAGGTCTCTGACCGGCGGGGGACGATGAAAGAGACGGGCTCGATGTACCCGTCGTTGACTGTCTTGAAGGCGCGCGCGATTTCATTATCGTGCATGTTAATACCACGTTTGGGCATGAATGCGACACCACGCTGGGGATCAGCGGACTTGTACTCCGAGAGGAACTCGAACTTGTCGTTTTCGATTTCGAAGTAGCGGATATTTCCGTCACTGCAGAGACGTTAGACACAGACAGACAAGAAGGAATAGAAGACGCGACGTACCCTCTTCCAGCCAGGTACAACATGCTGTTGCTATCATCCCAGAATGGCATGCAGACACCCGAGATGGAATCCAGGGTCTTGAAGCCGTTGATGGGCTCCCGAACCGCACGAATATCCCAAAGAGCCAGCTGACGATCACTCATCTTAGAGAAACCGGTGGTCGCGATCCGGTCGCGCTCACCAAGCCAGACAGAACGGCTGTTCTTGGCTCCAGAGTGTCCGGCAGTTTCATGTGCTGGGCGCTCTTGACGGACATCCCAAATACGGAGCTTCTTGTCGCGCGAAGTGGTAACAAGCAGGGAACCGTTGGCGCTCCAGGACTGTGACTGCACAATGTCGCCAACATTCAAGGTCAGCTTTGGTGCACCCGCCTCAATATCCCAGACTTTCACAGTATAATCGCCCGAGGCCGTTGCCAGCACGTTTTCCGCCGCGGGGTTGAAAAGCACGTGGCCGACCTTCCTGCAAGGGCATTAGTATTCCGCCCTAGCGTAAATGGTGATCGATCTGTCGTACTTGGAGTGACCGCTTAGCTTTCCAACTGGCGCAATATCCTGGATATCATCTGCATCGAGGTCGGGGCGAACGGTGAAGTTGTCTGGAACCCGCCAGAGGAAGACCTGGAGCGCAATTAGCCAAATACAGTATGTTTTCCTTTGACTAGATAATTACCTTTCCGTCATCGGAACCCGAAGCAATCAGATCATCGTTGAAGGGATTCCTACAGCATGTCAGCCCCAGAACGCGATCGGTAGCCCGTCGATCCACGCCTACCAGTCGGTGTCGAGAACGACAGCGGTGTGTCCCCGGAATAGAGGAATGCGCTCCGGTAGCTTGCCCCGTTCCTCGAGGGGAATGACAGCGAAAGCTCCACCACCACCAGCCTCCCAATTGACTGCCAGGTGCTTGGGGTTGACCTGTTTGGCGCGTTAGACCGGGAGCTGCGGCGAAGGTCAGGGGCGATGGCGCGAAGGACGATTCGTACCTTGATTAAATTGGTGTCCCAGGCATTTCGTGAGACTCGAAGATTATCGTAGCATTGTTCCTATAACTATAGTCAGAATGCAATCAGGTCAGCCAGTTCGAATGTGCATCCATTACCTTTCGTGTCGAACGCCCGAAGACGTGGCCTTCCCCAATGGTCAGCGGTAGCTTATCAGAGGCGATCACAAAGACTTACGATACTTGGATGAACGCACAAACCGCCCGGACATGGTCGGTACCAAACCGTAAAGAAATTAAGGGAAAAAGAGTGAAGTACAAGCTTGTAGGAGAGGATTGAAGGAGAAGAATCAAGAGCTGCCCTCGAGCAACCAGGGAATGCGGCAACTGGGGCCTTTTGGGGTGTTTCAGCGGGCCGAGTGGAGTCCGCGCCGGCTTTTTTGGGATTGTCAACGGCTTCAATAGATGATACACGCAATTAATTTGCAATACCCGGGAGATTGGTGCAAATGGTAGGAAAATATAATCAGAAAATGTATGAATGTCGAACTTGACTCAATTACCGTCCTCATACTCTTATCCTTCATTGATTGTTTTCATCCCACCAAGCTCACGTGCCGTATTATAGTAATATAATATATGGTAATACATAAGTAATGCCACTGTGTGAGTTTGTGTGTGTGATACCGTCAACGTAATCTTGTTCATTACCACTAATCCTGATCTGGGGTCTGGCTTTGCTGAGTCATCTTTGTTTACCCGCTCTGTCCCTCCAGAAACCAAACAAGCGTCCATACACTCCGAATCGCATTGCACCTTCCCCTCTTTACATCTTTCTACAGTCGCCCACTCGGCCATTAAGACAGTGGCTGGACGAGAATTCCTTCTACTTGCGCGAATCATCTACTCCCCGGTGACTTGGCGTACTACCAATCCCACCATGGATGGAGAGAACACTGTAAACAGAACACCTACATTCCGTCGCGATTGCGCCAACACTAACTCGAAATCCGGCAGACTCAATCGCGAGCGTCGACTCGGTCGCGCATCCCTCAAGCCGGTGGTTTGGGCTTGCGCGACATGAATTCTGCCACTGTCAACTCTCGTTCGGGTATCATGCCACCCGGAACACTGGTTAATAAGGCCCTTTCACGTATGGAGGACTATCAAAAGATGAACGAATTGATATACTGATAAGCTGCTCAAAGCCACCCGATCTAGGACCATCCCCTCCCCCTCCCCAGAACCTAAGAAACAGCCTTCAGTTGTCCGCCCATCTTCTACCACGTCCAAGGCGCATGCGCGAGGAAACTCGTTCGCATCGTCTACCATGTCTCGATCAGGCTCCACAACCACTCGCGGAACAACCCCCAACTTCTCGGCTACAGTTGGCTATGGTGCGCGCGGAGCATCTGCCATGCCTCGCCCTGCGACCTCCTACGGCGGCCGAAGGCTCAACAGCTCTATCCAGCGCCCGGCGACCTCCCTCGATACCCACATCGATGATAGTGCCGGAAGTGTTCTTGGAAAACGAAAGGGTATGCCATCTGTTCTTTCTCCTTCGTCTATTTTGCGTTCTTTTTCTGGCCCCCTTGGATCTCTCGACGGACTTGATGGAAGTCATTCATACTATGGTGTGCCTCAACTTGTCTCGGCACCTGGTTTTACATCACTTTCCGAGGGCTTCCTCGAGCAACCTGTTTCTCGCTCAATTGTCACTACTGCCCGTGTTACGAATATCAGGGGTTTCCCAGGACTCAGCCCGGCAAAGCAGGCTTATCCATCCAGGGTTCCAATTATCACCCCATCTAAGCCCTGCGAGACGCCACTTACCAGCCCTGGGAGATCACCAAAAAAGCCAAGGCCACACTTGTTTCTTAGCAAAAATTCTTTGTTGACAAATTTTGACCATGTTTCAGATACAGATTGGGACCAAGATTCCCGTGAGAAGAGCATGAACGACATGATGGCACAAGTCATGTCGCGTCTGAATCAGCAAGGGCATGAAGCTTCTGGTTTGAAAGATACCGTTGAACTTTACAAGTCCCGAAGTAAGTGAATTGGTAAATCTAATTGAACCACGATTCTGACTCTGAAATCTAGTTGGCGAGCTCGAACGTTCTCGTGATAAACAAGCAGATGTTAACGTTGAATTGCGTGTTGAGATGGAATCACTAAAAAATCAGCTAGCGCTGGCGGAAAAAGCCTTGAACGATGCGCGCCGGGACCAAGATATTGCGATGGATGATCTGGAAGGTCGGCACCGTATCGAGATCGAATCGTTGAGTCAGGACAATAAGAAGCAGCAAGATACTTTGGTAGCCCGACACCAGGAGGAGATCAGAGACCTGAAGCGCAAATTTGAGGGCGAAATCGAGGATGAGAAAGCCAAACGCGTCCGAGACCTCGGTAACCTTACCACCCAATCTGCGATGGACGTTCAGAAGTCTCAGATTGAACTCAATAATAAGGAGCGTGAAATCAGTACACTGCGGAGCGAGCTTAATGCTATGAAAGCTGATATCGATCGTGAACGCAAGACAGTCTACGACCTTCGACAAAACCTTGACATTGCCAGCAGCAATGGCGTCACATTGGAATCGACTATTAGAGCCCTCAAAGCCCGCATTGAGTTTCTTGAAGGTGGACGCGAAGAGCAGTCTCAAGCATTTGAGCGCTGCAATCAGGATATGATGGATGCACTGGCTGAAACTGACGCGATCAAAGAAAAGCTGCGTAGGGAAGAGACACTACGTCGTAAGCTTCATAACCAGGTACAGGAACTCAAGGGCAACATTCGTGTTTTCTGTCGTGTTCGGCCTTCCCTCAACAACGAACCTGCTAGCATGATTGCGCCAATGCAATACCCTGATGAATTTGAGGATGCAAAGGAGATCAATGTCTTGGGACCTGAGGAGAAGAGCAGTCTTGGTACCATCTCACGCAAGAACAACACTTTTTCCTTCGATCGCGTGTTCGGTCCCTCCACCCAGAACGCCGAAGTATTCGACGAAATCAGCCAACTGGTGCAGAGTGCCCTGGATGGTTACAATGTTTGCATCTTCTGCTACGGTCAGACCGGCAGTGGTAAAACCCACACCATGTCTTCACGAGACGGCATGATCCCTCGCGCTGTCCATCAGATCTATGAAACTGCGCAGGGGCTGGAGGAGAAGGGCTGGCGGTACAAAATGGAAGGCAACTTTGTCGAGGTTTACAATGAGAATCTCAACGATCTACTCGGAAACCCGGATGAGTTGGATAAGAAAAAGCATGATATCCGCCACGATATGCAGCGTGGCAAAACCATCATAACCGATATCACTACTGTTCAGCTGGACTCGCCTGAAATGGTCGAGACTATCCTCCGGAATGCAGATGCCAACCGCTCAGTGGCTGCCACCAAAGCCAATGAGCGGTCATCTCGATCTCATTCAGTCTTCATTCTCAAACTGACTGGTGAGAACCACATCACTGGAGAGCGTAGCGAAGGCACTCTCAACCTAGTTGATCTAGCTGGAAGCGAACGCTTGAGCCATAGTGGGGCCACTGGTGAACGCCTAAAGGAGACTCAAAACATCAACCGCAGTCTCAGCTCTCTTGGTGATGTGATTGCTGCTCTTGGCCAAGGCAAGGACGGTGGTCACATACCCTACCGCAACAGCAAGGTTTGACCCCTCACACTAATCTACTTTCGTCCCGAGTACTAACACTGTGTAGCTTACTTATCTCCTTCAATTCTCATTGGGTGGAAACTCCAAGACGCTCATGTTTGTCATGGCTAGTCCCTTGCAGGCGCATTTGTCAGAGACCTTGACAAGCTTGAAGTTTGCCACCAAAGTACACAACACTCACATCGGCACCGCGAAGCGCCAAGCGCGTGTCCGCGATTGAACATGATGATACCTCTCCCGTTTTGCATATAGTTCGGCTTTCTTTTGTTGGGAGGTCAGAGGTCTTTTACGATCCTGTCCTCTACCTCCGGTGTTTGGGATGGAATAATGATTTTCTTTTATCTTAGCAACCGAGTCTTTGAACATACCGGTCTTACCATGGCGCTTGATTTATTTTATGGACTTTATGCAACTGGTTTGATCAATGGACAGTCATAGGCTTTTTTTTTTCTATTTATGGTTACTTCCTTGCTCTATCGTAACATGATGGATATCTATAGTGGGGGTACCAATTGACGTAAATCCTATAAGGCTATCGATATTACAAATTCCCGAAATATCTGTCTGCCCTCTCCTTCACCTCTTGTGCCTTATGCTTAATTGTCGCGACATCAACAGTCCCATCTTCACAAACATACCCATCGATGAGATTTGCCGAGACCCACTCAAAATAAACATTGTCCACATGAGTTGTGGATTCCGAAGGTCCATCAATTTCCCGCAATCCCTGAAGAATATTCACTCCCTTGATGCCACTATAAAGCCAGCTGCTCATCACTTCAGCAGTATCACATTCCTGCACGTAGAAGTCTTCCCTATCCCTATCTGAGACTTTCTCCATCCCACTAAGGATCAAGACCTTAGCATTCGGACTAATATATTTCGCACTGAGCACCGCTGGCAATGATCCAGTCTTACTGCTCACGCATCCCGAGCTGGAAATCAGGTCCGCGCCCAGAAGAACCAAGTCCACATTGGCAGAAGCTAGAGCCGCAGAAGCGTCTGTGTGCACTGTGACTTTCACAACTTGATCTGGTGATGATGTGAATTTTGCCTGGGACTCGGCGAGTAAAGACGAGCCCATGCTAGCGCCTTCAAAGAGGGGACGAGACTCGAGAATGTGTATATCCAGATGGGAGATGGGTGTTGACGCAAGAACATCCAACAAACTATCTCGAATAGTCGCGTTAGCTGACAGAGTGAGAATGGTGAGCTTCTGCGATTGCGCATTCTCTTTAGGGATCAAGTGCGTCTGCAGATACTTGATGAAAGAATCTTGAATGTGCGATGGAAGCATGCGATGCTTCTCCAGGTGATAATCTAGTACGGCAAGGGTACAATCCCATCTGTCCTCGTTGTCGATATCGCGGTCATATACATCCTCTATATCATCCAGAGTCGCTAGTAAGGCGTTCAAGGTACCAATGCTTATACTCTGGCCACCGTTGATCCATATGTGCCATGCTGCCAGTCGGGTAGTGTCCCACCACCTCGGATCGTCCTTTAGATGCACCAACACATCGCGAAATCCTTTCAGTGCGAGGGAAGTCAGTTCGTGGGATCCGCTCTGTTGATTCACCTGCAGCTCTTCTAGACAGGATTGTAATGCTTCGCTCGCCCCTTGATTCATGTCTCTTTCGAACCAGACTCGTCCAAGGCTTTCTGCTAGGTGAGGGACATCGCCGAGAATATCACCATCCACGACTTTTCCCGGATCGTGCCATTCCCAGGACTTGTGCTCCCAATTTATTTTGTCAGGCAGGCCATCTTGCTCGTTGTGCCTAAGCCGAAATGCGAAGGGATGCACCATGCATTTTCGTCCTGCACTAGTATCGTTAAAAGGATATGGCCTTCCATACCGCCAGAATTCGAGGTGTTGGGAAGTCAACGTGGTTTCTTCCTTTATTTCCCGCCATGCAGCCGCCAGTGGTGTTTCATGTGCGTCTATGTTTCCCGAAATATTCGCTAAATGGTTTCTTTGTCAAGTCAGCTTTATCGACACTAAAAGCCATCAAGTACGATTGATTGGAGGGGCGAATCGGCTAGAATACCCACTGGTACGTTCTAACTTTCGCACTGTGTCGAAACAAGGCGACCTGTGGGTTGGCCTTTTCAGCTGAGAAAATGAAGCATGAAACCACGGAACTTGGATTGAAGTCTGGTTCACTGTGTTGTTTTGACATTTTAAATAAACCGTAGTGAATTGTTAAGACAACTGAAGAATTCCGACACAATCTAGGGGTGACGTTGATTAGAAATCGTCGGGCTTCTGAGATGCGTGTCATAATAACATCAGCGCGGGGAACCTGCATGGATGTATTGCATGCATGAAGAACAAGACATTGATTAAGCTTATGTTGATCACTGTATAGTCTGGTATCCTTCAGGTGACTACTAGCTCATACCAAATCGTCGACTCAAATGTGCATAAAATTCCCATAATATTTTGAAGGGTTCTGTAACATCGTCAGCCTAATTATTTCTATATATCCACATTCATACCCAGCGATGAACTTCGTCTAATGACAGGAGCTATCAATTAAGTACTAAGCCTTTCTATCTGAACACCCCTGGGACAGATCAGTACATTTATGTCAAGAACGTATGTATATGCATGTAGATGGACAGTACCTCTTTTCGGACAAAGTATCATTTCCTGCTTCCAAAAGTTGTCAGACGGATCGATGACGTCATTATTCGCCAACGCGTTGAAGATCGAAATAGACACCTTTATGCTCTCCAAAGATACAAAATCCCAGTAAAGATCAATCCAAAGATGCCAGCATATACCGGGTCGTGTTATTGTCGAAACATCCAGTATGAGCTGCAGCTGGCTTCTCCCGACGATGCGCGTATGTCACTTTGCCACTGTCGAAATTGCAAAGTACGTGGATAAGTTCCAAGATTTCCACAAGGTCCCTGCGATTGACCAGAAGTTGACAAAATTGATAGAAAGCATTCGGGACAAACTATGGTCTCACGGCCAAAGTTCCCAGGGACGCATTCCATCTACTAGCCGGGGCGCCGAAAGAGCATGCGGCAGATAATGGATCTGGAGTTATAATCCACCGCGAGTTCTGTGATAACTGCGGAAGTTTCATTCTGGAATATGGGGTAAACAACTCTTACAATGAACTTTTGGGTGTTTTATAAGCAATCGGAATTTACTGATAGCATGACAGGAGCCTGCCAAGGACACTTTTCGCTATATTTGCGTTGGAACGTTGGATGATCCTGAAGCACTGCCGCCGAAAGCCGAGTTCTTCTGTAAAAGTCGAGAAAGCTGGATGCCAGAAATACCCAGTAAGTCACGGTCTTTGCTACAAAATCCCAGATGATATTTTAACGTGAGCAGATATTGTGCACAAACAAGCAGTTAAGGAGTAACAACCGCAATCAACATCCAGTGGTAAAACTACAACGATTTGCAAAATTGGCACCCGTCATATTCCTTGCATTAGGTATCAAATGTTGAAATAAAAATCGTAGTTCATGTCGCTCTACCCAGACATCCGACTAGGTTGTAGGCAGCGTCACACTCTTCACAACAATATCCGGCGCCAAAAGCTTCTCACGAATCGAAACTCCATTCAAATAATCATTACTATCCACCCGCCGATAACCATCTGCAAGAGTCTTCTCAATACCAGACTGCACATGTCGTTTAGCAGTCCTCTCACGCGCCTCTTGTAAATCCGTATCGACGAAAATCCGGTAATCGACCAAAGCCGCCAAATCCCGCCACCTAGGCTCATCGAGAAGAAGATAGTTTCCCTCAACGATAATGATCGAGACATCCGGTGTAATCGCCAATCCATCTTCTACAGGATCCTTAGCTTCGTGATCGAATGTCGGCGCATGAATGACATCATAGTCAGGCCAGGAACCTGAAATCTGTGCTAGCGGTGTCTTCTCAGCCCAGTTGCGAAGTTGACCGATAAATTTGATAAATCGGTCTACGTCGAATGTCCACGGCGCACCGCGGCGGATGTGCGCTTCTGTGGCATTTGGCATCTTATCGAGTGTTGCGCGTGATAGATGGAACCCGTCCATTGAGAGGAGGGCCGCGCGACATGATGCGTCTTTGTTGAGTTCTTGCACGATAGCTTCGGCGGTGGTTGTTTTCCCTGAGCCGGGGACTCCTGCGATACCGACGAGGAAGCGTGGTGCTGGGTGGTTTTTGGCTTCTTGACGGATGACGTCCGCCAGTCGGCGGTACTCGCATTCCATCTGGGGTATTGTTAGATCAGATTGGACGAAGGAGACGGAATGCAACTTGCAATTAGAGTTTGTGGTGTGAATGATTGAATTCTGTGGTGGATAATTTTGCATAGGATATAGTAAGGCTCCACAGATGGTCCTAGTCAGCGCTTCCCAGCGACAACATAACCTTGAATATGAAGATGAAATAAGCCACTGCCAACAAGCTAAGAGATATGAAGCCCTTGATATGTATGCGGAGGTGCGGATCACAGTGTCCGTGGCGGGTCACAGTGCTCCGATTTAAGCCTACGTCCGGTCGGCTTTGATCCGACGCTGAATCAGAATTATGCAGGAAATACCTAGTGTCCGGTGTGCAGTGAGTTAGGTGCTAAGCGGTGTGGAGGTAAGGTTTCTTGGTCGCCGTTGGTCCATCTCACCGAATAGTGGATGTCATTCATTCCACCCCCACATTCCACATTCCCCCAGCTTCAACTGAGGTCCCCCCTTTTTGTGTTTAAAGGGGGTTCATTCAGGACTATCTGAACAAACCGAGGAGCACTGATCGCAAATATATCATGAATTAATGACTAAGACAAGGATAAGGCATAAACGCCATGATCATGATCTGCCTCAATGCGCTGCACTGGCAGCTCGGCGGCAAGTTTGGTGAGGAGAGAGAATTTGCCATGCCATGCTATGATATAACAATAAAAACACATATTGAAGTCAAAAACGCTGGAGAATAATGCAAGGTTCATGTCTGCATGCGCGGTTTCATAGTCGTCGTCGTGGGGTAGGTACGCGAATCCGGGGTACATCCGTTAAAGGGGGACGATAAGTCTTGCGTTTTGGATTGGGGTCGACATAGAAACATAGGATTTGTTGTTCATAGCAATGTTGACATTGTGGTTTTGTATGATCGCAAAGGACCTGCCACTCGCGACACCCTTTGCAGGCAGTTGGGTCGCTCTGGTATTGGCGGGATGCAGTACCGGGCTTTGGCTCACACGAACCCCACCAGCTAGACAACATCCATTGCGAAATTCGATTATATATTTGTGGAATGGCCGGAGGAAGTGTGTTGGATTTGGAGGATTGTCTGGAAGTGTCTGAAGCAGGTTGTTTACTAAAAAGTAGTCAAGGGTTAGCATTTGCGCGGGGTCGAATCCCGGGGTCAACGTTCACGAACCTCGAAACCGCAGCCATGATAGGATCTCAATGATCCGCCTTTTCTTTAACAGGAGATGTAGAAGGGAAAGAAGAGGGGACAAAAGCAAAGAATTCTCTTGGGGGGCTTTGGCCCCTTATTCCCAGTGCAAAAGTCGGAAAATTGGGCTCCAAAAAAATGAAGTGTTCATGCTTCGTGACCCCAATTGTCTTGATCATCTGGCCCCACCAGAACTTAGAGCGCCACAGCATAATTTGTGTCCACGGGGCTTCATTCCGGAGATTAGAGGCAGTGAAGTACGTCACGCACAGTAATCTGATGAAAGAAATAGAAATAGTTCCATTCAGACAGGTCACATAACAAGTCCTAGGCTTAGTCTTCCAGAAGGACTCAAACTAAATATGGATCGCATCTCCGACACGATCTGCGCCGATCACCGGAAACTCAAGTCCTACTATGATCAAATCATCCACGCGGAAGATCCAGTTGAGCAAACTCGCTGGCAAAACATGTTCACCTGGGAACTTGCCCGTCATGTTGCAGGCGAGGAGCTAGTGCTCTACCCGGCGCTAAAGAAGCACCTGCACGACGATGCAGCCGAAGATCGGCAACAACATCATCAAACTGTACGAATACGAACTCGAGCCCAGGACAAATGACTAAGAAAATTGCATAGATCAAAGAAGAATTAGCTGTGTTTCAAAACCTCAAATCCACCGATCCTCGCTTCATCCCCACCCTGTCAGTTCTCATGGGGGATCTGGCAGCACACGTGAATCACGAAGGAGTGGAATTGAGGAATCTTGAAATGAATATGACACCCGGCGAGAGCAAGCGTCTAGCGGCGTCTTTTGACCGTACAAAACATTTTGTGCCAACACGTGCGCACCCTAGCGCGCCCGATCGACCTCCTTATCAGAAAGCCGTCGGACTTATCACGACGCCACTCGATTATTTGCAGGATCTGTTCCGCAAATGGCCTGAAATCCCTGCTGAGAGTCCCGTAGATTAGAGTTGTCTAGATAACGCCATATTTTTACTTCTCATCAATAGTCATACATTTTATTGGTGGGTCTGTTTAGCCTTTGTACTTGCTGCTCCAAATTGAGCCGCATTTTTGTTTGACCAGACTCTGCTTAGTACGGCGTAAATGCTAATCACGGACAAATGGATTTTTGTATACAGTAAAAGCATCTAACGAAACATTGCATAGTTCGAGTGAGGTCAATCATGTTCTTAGCTAGGAGCTCACTGCTGGGTGGAGTAGCCCCATCTCCATGTGGAGCTCGTCACGTTTGACCGCTAGAAAAGATTAGCCCATGGGCTAACTCTCAAAAATGCTTGGTTGGAAAAACAGCAATAGGGGTCGAGGGTCCACGGGGCCAATTGCCGCATATGTCAGATTGACGTTTCACAGTTAGTCTTGGAACTAGCCAAAATCTTTGCATTGCCATGATGACCGGAGTGGGGTTCCGATATTTCGTGCCTGCATTATGGTCATAAATCTCTTTCACGGGGGCTCATTAACCTAACCCTAGTGTTCTCATGCCACAGCAGGGAAAAGAAAACTCACCATCATGTCTAAGCTACTCTTGGACGAGGACTTTGATTCCATTGCTCTCCTACCGCATGATGAACAACCCTTGAAAAAGAAAGGCGACGCAAACGGCCTATCAAATGACGCTCCCATTGTCGTGGATGAAGCAGATTCAAAGGATCCAATGATTTCATTATACGCGGGAAGATACCAGAAACTCGGTAATCATTTCATTCTCTAAGATGATTTGTACTGACAACATGCTAGCCCAGGACGAAATCGAGGCGCTTGCGGAGTCTCGAATTGTTACGCGTCCTGATTAGCTAATTATTTGTGGTGCTCTGGCTGATGAAGCGAAAGGATTTTCAATCAAAAATGACTTGATTTCAACAAGCATAATGCAGTCCGGGCTCGTAATAATATCAACAATGTAATGCTCGACACAATGCCTCTCCAATACCGCCATAGACTCCAAAGAAAAAGCAAAAGGAAAATAGTAATAAAGGGAATATGGTGCTCATCCATCACGACATCATCCATCGTGAAGTCCAGTCACGAATATAACAATCCAAAATACCATCCTCAATAATCCTTAGACGACCATTTTGCAAAGTAACACTATCCCGCTCCGCCTTGTCCGTCACAAAAGTCTTCGGGCCCAGAGCGCGTCCAGCAGAAGAATCTGAGCCAAACATAGCCTCATAGTGATCAATCAGCTTAACAGCTGGATTAATATGCTCCTCCCCTCTCGCCTCACTCTCCCTCAACAATTGCAACCAACTCTCAAAAGGCACGACATCGAACTGGAAATTGCGGCCCAAGGAAGCTAACAGCGCATCCCAGGAAAACTCTCTCGAGTTACACACATTGTAGATCGAGTCATCGCCTTGATCTGCAGACAGACACTTCTTCTCAGACTCCGTGTTCGAACCCGAACGCGATCGAGTCAGTTCCAAAATAGTAGCTGCGAGGTTATCAACCGGCAGCCAAGAACAGGTTTCCTTCAGGCTGGGTAGGGCTTTCAAAACCAAGGCCGATCTGACCATCAGCGGGAGTGCCTCGGTATCATTCCAAAGACCTTTCTTTGAATGGCCGGAAACCTGCCCGATTCGGAGTGAGTAAGCTCTTGCTCCTGATTTGTGTGCTACGCTGACGATGTGTTCTCCGATAAGCTTCGATTGACCATAGCCCATGTAAGCCATGCCGAGGTCAGCGGGGGATTCTGGAATTTCGGTAGACGTTGAAGCGAGTGTGGTGGAGACCGAGGAGCAGAACATGACGACTGCGGGCTGTGGTTGTTCAACAGAGAGTGAGAACTGGAGAAGATTGTAAAGTCCGCGAATATGGGGCTCGAATTGGGATAGAGGGATATTGAAGTTCACAGGCCAGGCGACATGCAGAATTTGGGTAACGGATTTGCGCATGCGTGTTATGAGCTCTTCGCTCAGGCCGAAATCTGGCTCATCGAGGGAGCTGGTTAGGGCGATGATTTTGGATGCTTGTTCTGGAGTGATGTGAAGCTCTCTCTCAATCAGACTAGCTAGTACGTCTTCCAATGGGGACTTTCGTCGTGTCAAACAGAAGACTGTGGAGACGGAGTCGTCATTGAGAAGCTCGTACAAGGTGTGGGCACCGATTGACCCAGTGGCTCCGGTGAGGATCTTCATTGAGTTAGTAAATGGTTTTCGATTTTGAGAAATGAGATACTTACAACACCCTTTGTGGTCAATGAAGAGCCAGTAGGCATGTGCTGTTCAAATGACGAATATTTCTGAATCAATTTAGACATGACCACGTTGTCATCATCCACCATGCAAAGATCCTCGCCGCTCTGCACAGCACAGATGTACTCCGACAAAAGCGAAATGCTTCCCGTATCGTATACGACATTCTGAGGAAGACTCTCTTTGGGCAGATCGAAGTTCTGGAGGATAAGGCGACGCAGATGAATTGCCTTGAGACTATCAACTCCTTCCGAGAAGAAGTTGGCCTCTGCGCCAGAGAGACTGATACCCAGCTCATTCTGACACAAATCCGTCAAGAGCGACAGGGTTTCGTCAAAGCTCACTCGCGTTCCTCCTTCTTGGCCCTCTGCGCTAGCATATATGCTCTCTATAAGCTCATTGTAATGCAGATAGACCTGAGCTCGGATCATAGAGCCCTTATCTGTCCGAGGGAAGGTCGAGGTGGACGGCAACACGGCAACCATATCTTTAGCGATGCGGGAGAATTTCTCGGCACGAGAATTGGCCGATTCAATACTGGGCCAAATATTATCAAAGCATTCTTCGTCCGAGAGAGATGCTTCGTTCGCTTCTTGGGAGCGGAAAATCAACAGCCCCGGAGCTGTCTTACCAGCACCGAAGACCACTGCTTCATGGATGAGAGGGTGCTGTTTGATACATCCTTCAATAGGGAGTGGTAGCACTTTCTCCCCGTTAATTAGAGTAAGGCGATCGTCAAGCCGAGAGGCGTACTTCCATCTATTGGGAATAGTGGGGTGGGGTGTAAACACATCCTTGGAATGATACGAACCAGGCGGCTCATTGGAGTTTGACGCTGTCAATGCAGGGTGCCCAGCCAAATAGACGCATTCGTAAAGAGAATCTCCCAAGGGCTTCATCCAAATATGAGGTAGAAGATTTTCGAAGAACTTCATATAATTCCAATAAGGGTCGTCTTTTGGTCGGGACAAAGACTCAGCGACGAGACCTGCTTCCGTGCTACAGATATGTGAGACTTGGATTCACCACTACTTTCTTGAAAGGGACTTACAGTCCAAAGGATCCACCAAAAGGAACTCCTTCGCGAACAAGGCGGTCGCCAAGCTCATCGGGACATGGTGCTCCACCATATCCAACCACTTTGCATTTCCGCAGTGCCTCGATGCCGTGGGGGTCATCAATTAGAATTTGCAGCATATACGGCACTGCAGCGACATATTCAGGTTTCGCCTCTTGGAGAGCGGAAACAACCGAGTCCGCCGTCAGTGGCAAGGCCGCGTTCCACATGAATGCTGTTTTCCTCATCCACATTGCCTGCAACGCCGTTGAGATTCCATGGAGATGATACCAGGGAAGGGAGTTGAAGGATGTTAGCCCCGGTCCTCGCAAAGGGTGGGTCATCAGTGCGCGATGTGTGAGAAACATGGGCTTCGGGTTTCCAGTGGACCCAGAAGAGTGAAGAATCAAGGCAATCTTGTTCCTCTGGGCCTCAGAGTTCCGGTTTCTGTGCAGAACCAACAACGAGGTTTCGGTGATGGAGTCGGAAAGCGCAGGTATCGGGCGACAGGTAATGAGTTTTCGTTGCAAGATCTCACCCATTGTTGTGCGGATGGTGCCAGTTTTGCCATATATTATGTTCTCGCAGCCGACGGTGTCAAGTAACGAAACACATGCGTCGCCCGATAAACGTGGCGATAGAATCATCACTGTGTATCCCAACCGACTAAGTGCAAATAGAGTGATCACCATACTCAGGTCCGATAAGGTGAGCAAAGCTACTACGCATCCGTCTTTCTTAGGCTATTACATATTGATTTATGTTAGCAGGCCGCCAACAAACAATACAGCGATTAATAGGAACACAAACCGGCCTGAAGCCATCTTCCATCAGTGTCGAAACAGCTTGGTCTATCATCTCGTCCAGCTGTTCGCCGGTATAATAGTTGTATAATGCGGCATGGCTATCGGAGCTCGGATATGCGAGAATTGGGTATTGAACACTATCGGCGGCGCGAAGACGGATCAAGTCATCCAACACATGGAGCTGGCCGAACTTTTCTGTCAGAGGATCAGAAACATTCGAAGAGGCCGTTGGCTCAGCCGCGGTTCCACGTTGGATACCCATTTCGATGGTGCTTGTCAAAAACAAACCTCAGATTCGAGGAGGTGGGAATAGATGAGCAAAAGGAAAAGCGGTACGTATTTAATATACCCAGGGGGCATCGCCTCGAAAAGACAAACCTTAGCCACGGCGCATCACTCGAACCTCTACGCCGACCGCATTCGGGATGACCGGAGGAAGGATGAGCTGAGTGGGCCAGCTATGACGATTGCGCCCACTACTACAGAACGGCATTAATTTTTCTACAAGCAGAAGTGAGTGCCTGGAAGCTGAAAATTGTGGCGAAATGGACCGCTAGTGGGTACTGTACATGATACTAGTGACCGGGTACTTGATTGTGGCTACCGTATGTGACTACAAACACTCGGGAACAAAGAAGAGACGCTGGCATGCCAATGCAGATGTCAAAATGACTTCCGCAAAGTGCATGACTCGTGAAAATTGGAGGATCCTGAGCGAATGAAAATCGATTGTAGAAAATTAGCGGCCAATTGGGCCTTCCTACTGGCTGCATATTTCCAAGTGATGCGGGATGACCGACAAACGCCTCGCCTCGACAGGGGTTATCCTCTTGCAGTAGTGGATTATCATCGCAACCAGAGACAAAGTTACACTGCACAGATGCCCAAATCACCAGGTTGCAATCGAAATTCCGTTCGTCCAGCCTTGGCATCTTGAATCCTTCACACCCGTCGATCGCATGTGGAGATCTTCATCGTTAGCCTCCTGAAGGAAGATCGCTTCAGGAATAAATGAACGAATTTGAATAATTATTCGAGTCCCACTGGGCTGAAGAAAATGCAGTCATAATAGTGGAGATCGGAAAAGTTGGAAAATTGGGGCGAGAGAGACATGATATTGGTTGCTCACCCCCACCGCAATTCAAGGTGGAGACATTAATCTACTGTACATACACTGCTCTGTACTAGATATACAGGGCCTAATTGATTCCCACATGGGAACGAATACTGTATCATCATTTCAGGATAGTAAGAGGTACATACTGAATATCCGACGTCGGTTTGCCGTTTATGCAGATAGCCACATGCGCAGCTGATGAGAATAGCCCTACTTCAGATAACGATCTGACAGATCAATCTCACTCTCCTCCACCAACCAGGAGTTGATAGAAGTGAGAACAATAGATTGTTTAATTTGGCTATGACGCCTTCGTAAGCGCTAATCTCCAGCTTTCCAAGTCACGGTTGCCACTCCGCAATAAATACTGAAACGCCCATTTCTAAGTCCCAAGATGATCATGCAAAGCTAAAACTCGCAACATTGATGCGATCAATGCCCAATCCGAGACAAAGCCAACAACGGCCAAGATCTGCAAAGGCATCATCCCGAGTCCTAAGTACGACCCTAGATAAGACCCGGAACGAACGAATCCACGGAGCCGGGATTCCACCCCCGGTATGGAACCTCCTGCATAGTCCCGTATCCAAGGTCCTTGAGCCGAACGGGGAGAGCGGACCGTTGAGTCGGGTCTACAAATCTGCTCCGGAATGTGAACTGTGGAACAGATCTCAGATTTGAGATGAGCCCAACCGTGCTGGAAACGGGCTCGTTGGCGGATCTTGGAAAGATCGCCCCATTTGCGCCCCGCTAATTGCCGGGAAGAATGCTTACCGTCCGATCGGATCCTGGCATGCTAGCTATTTGAACTTTGATTTGTGACGGGGAACTGAGATCGACATTCTTTGATGCGCGGAACGCTACAGGGTTGTCCCGATGCCGGGAAATATAGTTCGGTTGGTCTAGAGCTGGAACACTGGTAATGTGATGGGTCGCTTTTCCAGAAACATCAATGAAGTGCATCTTGACATTCCATTAATCCTAGGGAGTTGGGTGAGGTCTTCCGGGACTGCATTTTGAACTGGATCGTTTCGATAGCAATTTACCCCTGGTGGCTTTGTTCAAGGGATATTTGCCGTCATGAACATATGCGTGCATCCTAAGCACTATTGAAAGTAGATACACTAATCAAACCTATAAAATTCTTCGATTCATTTCATTCTGGCAGAATCCTTGGAGCGCCTTTGTACTAAACGCCACGCACATGTAAAAGTACTTTGGAAGATAATACTGCAAGTACCTATTAATATTAAGGAATGTATATATTTCCTAGCCACTGAGAACGGAGGAGATGTTCGTATGCCAAACCAGTAGATCAGGTCACCAAGCTCAATCCTTGGTGATAACAGAAACGCTATCTTCAAATCTGACGTATGACTTAGATCACACATTAAGCTGATCGCAAGATAAACTCGTGCAACTTGATTATTCTCCGCATCGACTACCCTATCAGGGAGTCTCCGTACTGACATCGCACCATTAATATACCTTGCATATCCAAGACCCGTCTTACGCGCCTCGCATTATGCGTTTAATCTTCTCTCTGTCCGCCTTATTCTCCGTATCACTCATAATGAAAACACATGCGGTTCTCTGCCCCCTGAAGCAAAGTTCATGAAACCGGACCATTAGGAATCGGAAAGATCGACTACCCACATTTGCACTGTAACCTCGCGTTTACAAAAGCAAACATACATGTATGGGGCGTATCATTCCTTCGGTGCTTTCTACCGATCAAGTCGTGCTGATGTGGGAAGTGGGCCAAGCTAACGCAGACTAAAATTGGAATGTCGCCCAATGGGACAACCCGCTGTAGCCGCTCCACTCACTTTTGATTGCGTATTGGTACATCTTCCTGGCATTAAATGTTGCGCTGTTTTCGGGCAGCTGAGTCCAAGTGGCGGTTTGGTGGGGATGAAGCTGGGACCAGGACTCCAGCTAGGGTTTGGCCTCGAAACCCTCCGAAGTCACCGTATCCGACGATCCAGGCAATGCCCGCATGTGAAATGTATAAATGGGAGTGAAGGGCCAGCTGTTGAAACTCAACACCCTGGTTTGTACTACATGTAGCCACATTTTGTGACGCTCTTCTTCTTTGTTTTCTTCAACGCCGATATGACTGTCACTACACCCCTTTACTCTATGGTCAATCGACTGGGCCAGTTAGTGCAGCAGGAGAGTAACAATTCTTCACCACAAACCCATTTTGAGCTGCTACGGATGATTGACCAGTTCAAGCTGGCGGTGGAGAGTCCATCTGAGACTGTTCAGCGCCTCATTTATCAGGTATGAGGATCCACATCTACGTAATAATTTTGAGAGCTGAATCTGACCCACTATAGCCCCCACAGAATGCCGCGCTCCGAACCGTGGTTGATCTAGAGATCTTCCCTCTGCTTATGCAGAAGCAGTACCAGAATACAGGGATCTCGGCCGCGCAGTTATCGGAGTACACTGGTGCGGAGCAGGAGTTGATAGGTATTGCATCTTATCGTGTTTTTCCCTCGTGCGCGACTAACAATCACACAAGTCCGCTTAATGCGGGTCGTAGCATCTCTCGGTCTCTGCACAACCACAGAATTTCAGGTATATAGAGCGAACGAGAAGACGGCAGCTCTGACCCAGCCTGCCGGTCGTGATGGAATTCCTTGCATGTAAGACGGAGATCCCTGCCATGGTTATTTGACGGAACCTCCACTCACCGAATTCTCATTTGTCAGATATGACCTCGCAGTTCCAACTCTCAGCAAATTGCCAGAGTATCTGCGTGCTCATGATTATGCTAACCCACAAGACTATGAGAGTTCACCCATGCAATGGGCAGTTGGTCAAAGCCAGTTTGAGTGGTTAGCCAAGCACAAAGATCAGCAGACGTTGTTCAACTCGTACATGGCGAGTCGCCGACAAGGGCGACCAATGTGGTTCGATGTCTACCCAGTCGAGAGATTGATGGGTCATTCCATTCCTTGCATTGACACAGTTTTCCTCGTCGACATCGGGGGTAATCAAGGGCATGATTTGAGTCAATTCCGGCAGAAGTACAAACACCTCCCAGGAAGGGTCATCTTGCAGGATCTTCCACAGGTTTTGAACGGTGTCTCTGGTCGCGAATCTGGTATCGAGGTCATGCCGTACAGCTTTATGGATCCCCAACCTGTGAAAGGTGCAGCAGTGTATTACTTCCGCTCCATATTCCATGACTGGTCCGACGAGATCTGTCTTCAGATTCTGCGCAACACAATACCTGCTATGGCGCAAGATTATTCTCGGATTTTGATCGTGGACTTTGTGCTGCCCGACACTGATACTCCTCTCATGCAGGCATCACTTGATATTCAGATGATGAGTATTGGTGCTGGTGTTGAACGATCGGAGACTCAGTGGAGGGATTTGCTTAAAAAGGCTGGCTTGGAGATCACGGGCATTTGGAGCCAAAGTCCAGGCCAGGAGTCAGTGATTGAGGCTATTCCTATGTTGCTGGAGGCGCAAAACCGACCACTTTTATAGGGAGTCGGCTCTTTGTTCAAGTAATGCGTGAACTCCAACGGATGACAACAAGAGAAATGATAAAGATGGACAGACTGCGGTGTAGTAATAACTGGATTTTTAGTGGGTCAGCGGCGTCTTTGAATAGAAATCAAATAATGGAATGACAGGAAAAGATCAGTAAAACTTTGTAAAGTAGTCTTATGTTGCTTAAGTCTGAAAAAAATCTTTCTCATCCAAATCATTATCAGAAGCTCTACAATTTGAACATACAGGATAAAAAATGAAGAACAAGATCAACGATAAAAGTTAAAATATAAGGGAAAAAAATAAAAAAAATGAAACAGAGAAACGCTATCGGAGGTTTTGAACCTTGATGCCCCCCAGCTGGAACTCTCGACTTCCAACCAACTGCGATAACAATATCATAGGTATTATTCAATGGATTTTTGGTCGTTCAATGGCTCGAAATTGGCTAGGGCGGCTTAGGATATATTACCGCGTCGGCTGGATGTAAAATATTGTATTTATCACACAGCTTATCCACACAACAAATATCTGACTGCCATTACCGCTACATCCTCAACCACACATATCCCTCGGAAATGTAGTCCTAGTGTCGCAATTTGCTCTCTCATAGCAGTCTGGTATCCCTCATCCTTCATCAATCCACCAGTCAATACCAACTCCGTCTCCTCGGGTACAACATACCCGCAGGACCTAGGATCAACAAGACGATGCAGAGGCTTTCGAACAATGGAAGATACCTTGGCATCTATAATAGCCTTTGCCGTGCTATTCCCCGCTAGCTTCAATACCGCCTCGGCAACACCAGCAATGCGAGACTTGACACTCTGAGTACGAGACTGCGAGAGAATTTCGCTCAAAAGGTCAATGTTATCATTTTCCTCGACCTGCCCGCCCAATTTTCCTATCACAGCACGTTCAAATTCGCCTAGCTCATTTTGCCCAAGACCCAGATTCCTCTCTTCCAACACCTCTAGCACATTCTTGATGGCTTCAAGGCCAATGGAATAACCTCCACCCTCGTCTCCGAGCAGATGACCCCACCCGCCAGCTCGAGCAACACAGGTATATGCCTGGCCTTCGGTCCGGTTGTATCGCATCGCCACACTTCCGGTGCCTGCAATCACGGCAATTACAGAAGGGCTTTGGTTTGATGCGGCAGTCAACAAGGATACATCATTGGTTAGCTTGAGGGCAGGAGTGGTGTGATCCAGGCCAAATAGTTCACCGAGCTTTGGGGCCAGTATGCTGTGCAGGCCGCTTCTATCCATACCTGCTAGACCGATCCAAACTGATCGGAAGGATTGTTTGAGGCACTCCCTCCAATTCGAGTCCGTTAGCTCAGTTCCGGGTATTTTCTCTTTCAGCGCAGCCTTGGTTGCCGTGGCCAGCGCGGATATGATGACTTCCACATTGTTAATGTTATCGGTACTGCCCGAGTGTTAGCTGACGATCTTGCAACCGCTCCTGAAGTTCATACATATTGCATGGTCCAGCAAACCCATGACTGATAACGCCATCTTTGTTTGCGACGACAGCAGCACATTTGGTACCGCCACCATCAATACACAACACGAATCGTCTGCTCTCTGGTAAGGATTTTTGTGCAGGTTGACGTGTTTCTGTCAACGCCTTAGCGAGAACACCTCCAGCCGACGCCAAAGCCTCTCGACAGCTCTCAACGGATCCACTCGTTTCAGCAACTAGAATAGCGAGCTTGACACTACGATTGCACCTCGCAAGAAGCGAGTCCAACTCGGAATCCGAAAAGCCCTGGCATTTTCCACTCAGTCTCCGCAGAATATTCCGAGCGCGCTGCTCGAGTTTGAGATTCGATGCCACCATGTCAACCATCTGCTAACAATCAGTCACAATCATTTAGGCAAAAACAACACCTTCCTACCATATTTCCATAAGTCTTCCCGATTCGAATCATAGTTCCCGTGCTCAGCATGTTCAAGACCATCTTCGTGGCACTCCCCGCCTTGAGTCTAGTACTCCCAGTAACCACTTCCGGACCCGGTAGCGGAGCAATCAGGTAATCCACATTACCAGAGTGACCCATAGCCGATGGGGAAGTGCATATAACACCAATAGTAAGGCAGCCTAGCCGTTTGGCAAAGGAAAGACATCCAAGGACATAGGGTGTACGGCCGGAGCTGGCAATACCAATCACACTGTCAAGATTCCGATCGAGATTCAGACGCTGCAAGTCATCTCTACCGGCTTGCTCGTTATCTTCGGCGCCCTCTTGAGCTTGCCGGATTGCATCGTTTCCTCCGGCGATCAACCCGACGAATTGGGATGGGGAAGCAGCAAAGGTAGGCGGGATTTCCGAAGCATCCAGGATCCCTAACCTAGGAATTTCCGATGTTAATTATTTGTTTCTCTTGGTATATCTTTGCATTTGGCATGCTAACCGTCCACTTGTGCCTGCTCCAACATACACCACCCTGCCGCCTTTCCGAACACGCAAAGCCAGGGCATCGATCGCATCCGCAATGACCGGTAGACACAGTGCAACGCTCTCTGCTACTAGATGATCCTCGTTGTTTATTACCGTACACATCTCCAGCGTCGATACGCGGTCGATATCGGTCGTCTGGGGATTAACCCCCTCAGTCTGCAGTCTAGCCAAGCCATCGAGATCCATGTTCGCCGACAGTTGCCAGTCACTTGATTAGTGGTGTAGAGCAATATGCAGGAAAGCCGGTGTTTTGCGCGCGACTGAGACGAATAAACTCTTCCATGATTGACGCCATCCTCCCCTAGGAAACGATAGTCGGAAGCGACCGACATCCGCTCACCGAGACTGAAGCCCGAGCGAGATCCGTTAATTGCGGGGCGTTGCCGATAAAAAAAAACATCCCACGTTACGAGCCAGAGTCGCAACGCTACCCCAGTGTGGTACTCGGCTCCAATAAACCATGGGTGACATGTGGGGTTGTGTATCTTCCCCAGAACCTACCCAATGTGGAGTCTGAACAGCGCTTAAACCCGCGAATATATGCCTGTATTTATGCAACTTTTCCCAATAAATCGATATTCTCGTAGATCAGTGTTTAGGCCATCGGGTAATTTCCTTTTTCTTTGGCCTTTCTCCACATCAGATACCACTGCTCATGTGTGGAATCCAGGGATAGAACCCCATATCATGCCAGATCTCACGATTGGTGCTTGGATGGTATCCTTCAAATATTTTGGTTTCGAATTTCGCTTTTGCCGTTCGTTGGTCGCATCTGCACTTGCATCACAATATGGAGGACGGAACAAGGGCTGGAACCGTTGATCAGGGACGCAAGGATTCAGTTTGGCGTCGGATCTATACACACAGTTGGGTCCAGATTCTGCTGATCAGTTTTATCTGTTTTTGCTGTCCTGGGGTACGTATCGCGTTGTCACCACTTCAACATCCAGAGTTGAACTAATTGCCGGGATATAGATGTACAATGCCCTCACTGGACTGGGAGGATCTGGACAAGTGAATCAAACAGTTGCTGCAAACGCTACTGTGGCGTTACTTGCAGCCACGGCAGCAACAGCGTTATTTGTTGTTGGGCCGATTTTCAATCGCGTCGGTCCCCGTGTTTGTCTTCTTCTTGGCGGTTGGGCATATCCGTTGTACTCGGGGAGTCTCCTCTGCTTCAACTGTATGTATACAGGGTATGATATATCCTCGTCTATACATTTGCTAATTTTTACTTTTCACCCCTGGCAATAGCGACCAATAATGGTGCCTTTGTGATCGCCTCCGGTGCGCTCCTCGGCGTGGGCGCATCGTTCTTGTGGGTCGCACAAGGAGCTATCATGACAACGTATGTGCCCGAATCACAAAAGGGACGTGCAATCGCGGCGTTCTGGATCATCTTCAACCTCGGGGGTGGAGTGGGATCTCTAGCCAGCTTTGGGCTGAACTATAATTCCACCAGCGGCACGGTCTCGAATGCGACATACATCGCTCTCCTAATTCTCATGGGAATTGGATGGTTGATGGGCGTGTTCATCTGCCCCCCTGCATCAGTTCGAGTGGCCCAATTGAAAGCAATCCCAGAGGAAGAAAAGAACTGGAAGCAGACGGCGCGATTGTCCGTAAGTACCATCGCTGATTGGCGTGTCTTGTGCATGCTGCCACTTTTCTTCTCGGCAAATGTCTTTTACTCTTACCAGCAGAATGTGGTCAATGGCATGACCTTTGATATCCGCACGCGCTCGCTTAATGGTGCTTTTTACTGGATTGCGCAGATGTTGGGCGGCTTGATCATTGGTCTTATTCTTGACTTTCCGGGTCTGAACCGACAGGTTCGCGCGAGGGTTGCTTGGGTATTCCTTTTCGTGACTGGAATGGCTATCTGGGGCGGTGGTTATGCGTTCCAGAAATGGTCGTCGCGCCGCTTGGCCTTGGGCATCAAGCAGGATATCGACTACAAGGACGGTTCTGCCTCCGTCGGTCCAATGCTACTCTACATCTTCTATGGCGCCTACGACGCGTTTTGGCAGTCGTTCTGCTACTGGCTCGTGGGGGCTCGGTCTAATTCGCCTGCTGTCACCGCGATCTTGGTCGGTGCGTACAAGACCTTCCAAAGTGCGGGCGGAGCTATGGCATGGCGAATCAATGCATTGGGGAAGCCTGCTATGACCCAATTTGCCATGGATTGGGGTCTGTGTATGGGGTCGCTTGTCATCGCCATTCCTTCCGTTCTGGCGGTTACCCTGACCAGCGATACTGAGCCCGAAAAGATGAAGAGCATGGATGACCCGGATTCGCCGGATCCGCCGGATTCCGAGAAGCACAAACCTGTGCTAAGAAAGTAATAGATATCACGCAAGGCGGTGTTGCGGTGAGGCTTGGTCGCACACGTAAACATCCAGGGTCGTAACAAACGTCAGGTACACGAGCCTAAATTAATATTCGTTGCAACACTGTCCTTGGTTCGTAGACCGTTAAAGTATATACATGGATTGTCGCACATGCACACTCCCTTTACCGAACGCAGTTCTTCAGGACTGCAGTCTCCATCCATAGCTTGGTGTATTGTTGGTGCAACCAGACCATAACCGGGCCCATAGGAGCAGCGTCGGCCTTGCCCAGACCCTGATAGAAGCAGCTCTTCAAGGTAAACTCGGCCACGCCCTCTTCCTGCTTGATGACGGCTCCCATCTCAAAGAGACCATCGGAGGGGCGAACATCTTGGTGGCGGGGAGTATCACCGCAACGGACGGTGATCTTCTCCTCGGTTTTCTCAACGACTTCAAAGTGGTCGGTGATGAGGGTGCCGACTTCGTAGTTGTTTGCGAGGAGCTCCTTGCGGCTCCACAGGTGAGAGGCAGTTTCGGGACCCTGATATTTGTTGGACAGGTAGGCGCGCTGGACGATGTAGCCTAAGAGGGGAATTTCATTAGACGGAGTTTCGCCGATCGCAGTCGGTTGAGCTTACCCATGCCACCCCAGACACCGGCACAGAAAGCTTCGGTTAGCTTAGCCTTGTTTTCTAACAGCTCGGGCTTAATCTTCTCGAGCGGGACACGGCGGACACATAGGTCGTGCAGGGTTGGGTTCTGCTCGGGGTTGAACTTTTTGAAGAAGGGTGATTGGAAGATCGGATCGGAGGTTTGCATGGGCTCGAAGACGTCATTGCGCGTGGCCCCCCAGAAGACAGCAATGGAGGCGACGGTGCCGGCGGCGGAGATCTTCAAAGCGCGTTTGATCAAGCCCATTGTGACTGGATTGGAGGTGAAAGTTTGGAGGAAGAGAGAGTTGAGTGAGAGCTCGAGTTCCACGTTCGGTGAGTGCGGAGAACATTGGAAGCGGCAATTGACATTTCCCCGTCACGAGGGCTTGGCCTACGGCACATTTTCTAGTTTAAACTGAGATTGATAGCTAATTAGTGATGCCAGGCTACGACGCCAAATTTCCTATCTGATAAATATACATACCTTAATACCAATATAGCAGTTGATCAAATAGTGATTAGAATATTGGAGTTGGGTGTAGCACACCACGGAAATATGTATCCGCGTGGAGCTTCATCCTACAGTATCAACGAGTACCTACCGTCTCACCGGTCGATTCCAGGGAGAACCAATAACAAGACAATGCTTACATACCTCTGGACCGGGGTCCGTGAACCTACACATAACAGTCCAGGCACCTGTGGATTCCAAGCCTCGAAATGACGCCAGAAGTCGGAAATCCCGATTTCCAAAGTTAAGCATATTGGCACAACGACGATGTCTCACCCTACCAACTATATGATGAAAAGGGATCTCCGAGCACGAGTCGGATATCTACTAGTCCATAAATGAAGGGATTCAAAATAGATGACTTCTAGACTTCAATCGCGGCGCTTGCTCCATACGGCTTCAGCTTAGCTTTGGTTCTGGCGCGGAACGCCGATCTCCACCTTGAAGTCGGAATAGCCGAATTACATCCCCATCCACCTGGCGCACCACTGTATCATTCCTGCCCCTGCGCCCAATAGGACCGATCCTGTTAGCTGGAGCAAAAGTCCCCCATTTTCGATTGTGGGGAAGCAATCGCTGGGGTAAATCGGTGGGGTATTTGAACAAACCTTGCCGCGCCTCTCCTGGATCGACTTCTTTCTCTTTCCCCCAGACCGAACATATAAAAGCCCCACACATCATGACAGACACGAAAGACGACTCCCATCGATTCAGTGCTTCTAGCCATTTGGAGAATCTGCCCGATGAGCGCATGCCTTCCGTCGGCGATTTGAAACCGGTCATCGAGGAAGATGACGTGAATAATCCGCAGGTGAGAACAAGTGAATGGTTCAAACGAGGAACAAGAGATGCTCATTAATTCTCACAGAATTGGCCCCTATCAGCCAAACTATCCACCTACCTTACGATTTGCTCCTTCACCTTTTTGGCCAATGTCAACTCCAGTAATTTCACGGTCGCCACCTCGGCTATTATCAAGGAGTTCCATGTCAACCAGACCCAGGCGGGGCAGCTGGTCTGCTTTAATGTCTTTCTTTTCGGCGTGGGTAATATTTTCTGGGTGCCGCTCATGCGGGTCATTGGGAAACGCCCCGTTTACTTGATAGCGATGCTGTTCCTCTGCATGATGAATGTATGGTCTAGCCAGTGCACCAGCTACGGCGAACTACTGGCATCGCGCATTATTTCAGGCTTCGCAGCGGCGGCTGCCGATGCCACGGTGCCCGCTGTCGTGGCCGATATGGTTGCCGCGAAGGACCGGGGCCACTACATGATGTTTTTTCATCTTGCAATGACGGCCGGGCTCTTCGTGGGTCCCTTAATCAATGCCTACCTGGTGCAGCAACAAGATTGGCGCTGGATGTGTTATTTCCTTGCGATCGCGGTCGGTGTGGTCCTGGTGATCGCTATCTTCACCATCCGGGAGACAACGTACCTGAAGAGGCGCTCGGGAAACCTAGAGAAGCGATCACAGTTGCAGTGGATGTCCTTGACGCTCGGCTTCAATCGGGATGCTTCATTCCTGCAAGCTCTTTTGGATATTCTAGCCAACGCTGCTTACCCACCATTAATCTGGTGCTCGTTAACGATTGGAATCTCGGTCGGATGGTTAGTAACTCCTAACCCCCTCACGCCCCCCGTTAAGAAAAGATCGCTAACCTTAACCAGGAATATTGTGGTTCAACTAACATCCTCCCGTACATTCCTCAAGCCGCCCTATAACTGGCAATTGGGTGACTTGGGCCTTCTATCCCTCGCTGGATTTATTGGTTGCGTACTCGCATTTTATGCCGGTGGCCGACTGATCGATATTATCTCCAACCGGAGCACTAAGAAACACGGCGGGGCTCGTATGCCAGAGTACCGACTACCGGCGATTGTGATCCCCGGAACTATCGGACCAGCGGGGATCTTGATTTTTGGACTCTGTGTCGCACACAAAACACACTGGATTGGACCTGCTGTGGGATATGCCATGCAGGCCTTTGGCGTGGCTGCGATATCGAACGTGGCTGTGACCTACTCACTAGATTCGTACAAGCCGGTATGTGATACTTCTATGAGTGTCTTGGGTATAGCTGACTTAAAAACCCTATCAGGTCACTGGTGAGGCTCTGGTGATTATTTTTGTCATTCGCAATACTATTGGTATGCTGCTGTCGTTGTATGCGGCTGATTGGATTGAGAGACAAGGAACAGCCGCGGTCTTTGGAGAGATGACGGCCATTCAAGTCGTGAGCGTTCTTTTTGCTATTCCATTGTACTTCTGGGGCCGCTCTCTGAGGGCCTTCACGTCCACTTATGGACCCATGAAGCGGTTCCAGGACTCATGAATTCCTATATTGAATAGAAATTATTGCTAGATGTACACCCAATTCATTACCGATACTCATAAGTTTATCCTTCCAATCAACAAATTAACAAGATCCAAATAAACAGCCAAGTACTTTTAAGTAACCGAAATTAGCATAGGAGGACGAAATGTAAACTGCCATCTCTACTGTAGTCTCAGTGTTCCAATATAAGACTCCCGATTACAATCTGAAACAGTCAATTCCCTTTAAGTCCCTTGAGTGTCCCTAAGCAGGCTCATGTTCGATTGGATCTTAGGACGGTGTGGCCCAAATGGTAGACGGAATACACATATCAACAGGCAGGCTCGTGTGTGATGTCGGTCTTGATTTACGCACATCAAGCCATGAATCTCATGCTACATGATAAGAAATAAATCTCAAATGTCATATAAAATGAATTCCTAGCGCCGATTGTGTTCTAGTAGTACATTGCAATCCCAAAAAACGAGTGTACAAACATTAAAGAAAGACTATTGAATCAACCAGTGACCCAACCAAAAAACAGTGAACAAAATATCCGTCATGAAGACCTAGCCAAATAGGCAGATAGAAGACTGGATTTCAAACTAGCCATATCCCTTGTGGATTTAGGCCAGAGGGAAACCGAGGAAGGAGCTGCCCTTACCAGTGGGAGCAGCCGAACCAGCCGGGGCAGCACCACTGGGAGTACCGGAGGGAGTGGGAATAGCCTTGGAAGTGAAGCTGCGCTTCTGACCACCGAAATGCATGCCGGAGGGAGCACCAGTGGGAGCACCAGTGGGGCCACCGAAAGCAACGCCGGAAGGAACACCAGAGGGAATGCTAGGAGTGGGCATAGCCTCGGAGAAGCTACGCTTCATAGCGCCGGAAGCGAGACCGCCAAGAGCAGACTCAGCATCGGAGACCAGGTCGGAGATACCGGTGGGGAGAACACCTCCGCGCTTCATCGCGCCTGAAGCAAGACCACCAAGAGCAGACTCGGCATCGGAGACTAAATCAGAGATACCAGTGGGGAGAGCATCTCCGCGCTTCACAGCGCCAGAGGCGAGGCCGCCGAGAGCAGACTCGGCATCGGAGACCAAGTCGGAAATACCAGTGGGGAGAGCATCTCCGCGCTTCACAACGCCAGAGGCGAGGCCACCGAGAGCAGACTCAGCATCGGAGACCAAGTCAGAGATACCAGTGGGGAGAGCATCTCCGCGCTTCACAGCGCCAGAGGCGAGACCACCGAGAGCAGACTCAGCATCGGAGACCAAGTCGGAAATACCAGTGGGGAGAGCATCTCCGCGCTTCACAGCGCCAGAGGCGAGACCACCGAGAGCAGACTCGGCATCGGAGACCAAGTCGGAGATACCGGTGGGGATAAGACCACGCTTCACACTGTCGGCGACCAGAGAGGCCGAGGCCGAGCTAGAAGCGGGAGTTCCAGAGGGCTTAGGCAGGCTGAAGCTAGGAGTACCGCTGGGAGCGCGAGAAGGAGCAACGATGCCAGAAGAAGTAGGGTGGGCATATGTGCCATTGGTGGTGCCGTTGGAGCTGAAGGGGGCCGCGATGGCGGAGCCCGAGAGGGCCAAAGCGAGGGAAGCAAAGGAGGTCTTCATGTTGGATAGTGTAGAGAATGAGAGACAAGATTTGTCAAAAGAGTGAGATCTTGATCTGGAGAGTGTGATTGATTCTGTTTGATGATGGAGAGAAGAAGGCTGGACTCGAGGGGGTTTATATATCTTTTCTGGGGAGGTTTGTCGTCAGAGAAGACGATCGACACCTTCGCCATGTAGGCTGTTGTGCAGCAGCACCGGTGGTGTCCCCACATGGTTGCTGCTTATCTTGGTGGCAGTGGAGATCATTTCTCCAAGGTCCCAGACCAGAGTCTGGAAATGGCCCATTCTGAGGTGATCCCCAGGTCTCGACGGCGACCTCCCATGTCCCTGGGTCCTGATATCAAGGAATAGCCATCTGATTGATGGATCGATGTAGATCCGATTCCTTGTTGGGAACGGTTCCTCTAGTTAAACCATTCGAAACATGCACGTTGTCGATTGCCGGTCTCCACAATGAACATTTAAAGTTTGTCATCTAAAGCCATCCCCATAGTTGCAGATAACACAAAGGTACTAGAAAGCATGGCAAGTAGCCACATGGTGGAGAACGATACCGAACGGCAGGAGCCCTTGGAGAGTTTGAATCGACGGATTGGGCGAAGAAGTTGGAGAAGGAGAGATGGAGGGAGATTGATTGGAGGAAATGATTGGTTCGGTTTACTGGCTCAGGGACTTGCGACTTGGATATCTGGTGCCGATCGACGATCCCTTGCAGATCCCCGTTGGGGTCGCCGGAGTTGGCGATTCAGCCGAGTTCCAACTTCTTGGTTAACCCCATCAGCGATGGAATCGCGAGCATACTCCACCGCTCAACCGTGGTCGAACTCGGTACTCCCCACCTGAAATCAATGATTGGAAGGCTTAGTCGCACGATAACGACATCGGCATTTTGAAACACAAGACGATGCCGAGTTTGGATAATAGTAGGTATGGTGCACTGGCCTGGGACGTCATGCTAAGCACGTTGTGCAAGGCAAGTTTCAATGCATCCACGGAACATAGGCAATTAACGGTGGCGGCATTCACATTGAAGATCACTTTGTAGGTCTCCCGGGCGAAAGGTTTGCATCTCTGCCATCCAGTATCCGCCAGTGACGCGATTCCAGTCGAACGAAGTTCGGTTATCGGCATGCTTGTGGGTGCTTAGGACGGTGCCATGGGGAATCAAGAGGTAGATCGTGGAGGATATTCGCGCATCAGTGGACCTCGCCTACAAAGAACTGGTAACTACATGATTATTGAATATCACTAGCCGGGTGGGTCAATTTGGTCAATTGGATCACTATTTAGTAAATTCAATACTGTCTCAAAAGTCATAGTATAGCATGATTCTAACTGATTTTTCTGGTCACGGTTAGTATCAATGACAGGACATGCGATAATAGGAACTCCTAATGAAGCGTAGACTCTCGGGGATTTTGGCCGGACTTGACCCACTGAGGCTACCAAGGATTAGGCTCAGGTCCTCGAGACGACAAACTCAAGGAACTGCCTTATCTTGCCCAATGGGATGTCACCGCTCAATCCTCGTGGTGTACAAGAAGGTGGCAAACAGTGAGTCAATTAATCTGTAGCGCTGCTCAAACAGCCTCGGTATATTCAAATCGGATAGCATCATTGCCGAAGAGAGTGCTTTAGACCGAAGGCCAAAGATCCTGGTATGCTTCGGCTAGAACAATCTGTCTCCCTGAATGATGAGCCGAGGAAGACTGTATTATAGTTCTCTACATCGATGGTGCCCGGAGGCTCCGAGACGGATCACGGTGGATTGTCATCTTTGAAATGCCTAGTATTCATTCCGATTATTAAATTAATATTCTTCATCCGCTGTTACGTCCAAACGTTTCATAACATCATTTGTCCAAGACAACGGGCCCAAGCCCCTAAAATGAGAAGTGCTAGCATCACAATCGTAAATTATCGCTTAGGCCATCTGACGCTTCTGAACCTGCTCCCACTGGGGCTCGAGATTGTTTCCAATGGCACGGACAGCCTCCTTCACCAGCTCCCGCTGGGACAATCCACTCCGCTTGGACACCTTGGACTGAGAGTCCTCCTTGGACATCTCAACGTGGAGGTAGACAGCAGACTTCTTTCCGCTGAACATAGCGTGAGGGACGTTGGTGGAAGCATCGCTGTTGGCATCACCAATACCCCACACACCGGCCATGCTAGTGCGCATGCTGGCCGTGTTAACATCAATCTTTTCCTTGGTGATGTTCAAGCCCATCTGGGCAGGTAGGGTGGAGTGCTGAACGGTAGGGGCGTTGATAATCAAAGCACCACGCTCAACGGGATCACCCTCAGTGAAGTGGATGAGGAACTTGTCAAACTGCTGGTCGGTAGTCTTGTTCTGGTGTGTCTCGCCATCCTGTGTGCGCTCAATACGGGTGATGGTGCGGTTGTCAATTTTGACGTTCCACGCATCAAGCTGCTCTTTCCAGCCGTCGTGTTGGCTAGTAGCGGCCATCTCACCGGCAGGAGTGTCGGTTCCATTGACAAAGGCGATGATATCGGTGTAGAGAGTGTTGGTCTCTAAAACACTGCCGAGAACGTCGGCAATGCTTCCGAGAATGCCGAAAGGCTGGTCACGGTGCTCTTGAATATTGTTAGTCTTGGTTCTTCAAGTAGGATCGAGGGAATCGTACCATAACCGTCACACCATGGGCACCAGAAGAGTCCCTTGCCCCAGGCTTCATCCACACCGGGAGTATTGGGGAGCACATCGCTGACACCAGTTCCAAGAACAAGCTTACGCGAAGTGTAGGACTTGCCCGTGTCGTCGGTCACGTTAAAGGCAGACACGCCGCCTTTTCCATAAGGCACAATCGACAGCACAGTGGAGTTCTTGAAATGAGCTGTGGGGTAGTGAGAAATCTGCTGGCGGGCCAAGCCGCGGAAAACAGCAGGGGGTGTGCCTAAGGTCCCCAATTAGTAGAGGTCATAGTCAAAGCCATCGATCAGTCTTACCGTCGTTGCCAATCACATCGTGCATAGCCCGAGTAGGATCATTGCGGTAATGTTGGTTATCAAACAGCAAAGCAGTTCTCCGCACGCGAGAGACACCACTCAGAGCGCTGAGACCCGCGGGTCCACCACCAACGACAATGACGTCGTAGTCAGTCTTGGGGATGGCCTCGGCTGCGGCAAAAGAGCCCAATGCTAAGACGGCGGACAGGAGGGTAGCAATTTTCCAAGCCATGGTGACTGTTGCGACTGTCCGATACTGGTGTGAACGGGATCACCATGGGAAACCTTCTACCCTTTATAGGCAGACAGGCCCGCTGTTGATCAATGATCATTAGTTTGTCAGAGAATCCACTTGGATCACCAATCAATGTTCCGACTAGGTAGCATCAGGCATGCTCTGAGGGGAAACGGAACTCATTTGCTCCGAGCTGAAAGGGTTAAGAGATCTTCAAGATCTACATCCCCTGCAGTCACCCAAAGATGGGCCGAGCCTTGAGCTGGAGCTCTCTAGCAGGGTAGCGTCCACGGGTTGCTCGGAAGCTTGGCAATCGTGGACCATGGACGATCTCTGGTGTGATATGTACACACCGCATCATTGTCGACACCTTAACGTTGGAGTGAATAATAGTATTTGACGTTGCAAGTTACACCGTAGGCATATGGTCATGACTCATCACTGAAAAGGATCAGGTTGTTGAAATTGATTCCTGCGCCAGCCACGGGACGGCTGGAAGATTCGGATCGGCCGAGTGTAGGGAACTGGGGATCTGGTTTTCATGCAGCTTTTTGCATAATTGGCTTTAGTGGTCTTGGCGCATCGAGATCGATCGTCGCCGGCTCCAGAGCAAAGTTCCGACACCAGTCCCGCAAGATGGGGTATCGAGCATTTCAGAGAGAAAAAAAAAAAAAAATGAAAACCAACAACATGCAAGGCATATATCGCACAGTCAATTGAAGCCTTGAAAACCTTCCTCTCTATGGTATGATGAGGGTATCCCAGGGTTGCTTGTACTCACGCGTGATTATTTTCAGCTCCTGTCGATAGTTTGGTGGAGCTTGCAAGCCGCTGTGGGTCCCGGACCCAGCCTTTTCGGATTTGACTAATCACTGTCCATGACATAGACAGCCCTGCAGAATGAGATCATGACCATATCGAAATCAGGGTTTTCAGGGTCACTCGTGTTTGCTTGCAGTTCGTACTTTTTACAAGGTAGCTGCGATGTCGCAGTGGCGAATATTCAATTTAAATGTTATGTGATATGGATTCCAGTGTAGCAAGTGACCGGAATGTACAGTGCCCAAGCGATCGACGCACCAGGAACCCCATTTTTTCCGACTACTGTACCATTGAAAATATCCCAAATTTTGATCTCAGCTTCCAACCAGTTCATGAACAATAGGTAGGACATAATTAGAGGAACAACACGAGTAATACAAGTGGTATATCTACCGACCCATCCAGCCTCCATCCACCGTCAAAACTTCCCCAGTCACGTATGCGCTTGCCCGACTAGCGAGATAAACGACGGATCCCTTGAAATCATCAGGATCACCCCATCGGCCAGCAGGAATACGCGCCAAGATACTTGCAGCACGTTCCTTATCCTGGATGAGTGCAGTATTCATATCCGTCGCGACATATCCCGGGGCAATAGCGTTGACATTAATTCCCTTCGAAGACCACTCGTTCGACAATGCCTTCGTGAGTTGTGCCACGCCACCCTTCGCTGCCGCATAAGCAGGTACCGTAAGACCACCCTGGAAAGATACAAGAGAGGCGACGTTAATGATACTCCCACGTTGACCGGAGCGGTTTGGAGTGCGACCGAGCATGTACGCGCCGACGTCCCGACAAAGAGTGAACACGGTGGTCAAGTTGACTTGGAGAACCTAGAAATGGTGTGATGAGTCGACAATTATAGATGTTCACCGGGATGAAAATACGTACCTCGTCCCAATCCTCCTGGGGGAAGAGATGACTTGGGTGTCGTCGCTGGATACCGGCGCAGTTGAGTAGAATGTCGATATCATGGCCATTGTTAACTACGGTAGCGACCAGAGTTGAAACGGAAGCTTGCGATGCGAGATCCGCTGTGTAGATTGTTGCCTTTCGGCCCAGTTTCTCGATTTGTTCTTTGGTAGCGGGGTTACTGGTGTCTCTCTGCAATGGATCAGTTTGATGCCGCTTTCTCTTATCACCAGATCGTCTGTACCTGAATTAAGACAATGTCTGCACCAGCCTCAGCCAGAGCAATGGCCATGGCCTGGCCAATGCCGCGAGTGCCTCCAGTCACAAGGGCTGTTCGACCTGCAAGTGAAAAAAGATCCATGATGTTTGTGAGTGCCAGCTGTGACACGCGGGGAGGGAAGCCGGGCTATATACTGCAGACGCGACCTGTGCCCCCACGTTCCCCGCACTGAGGTGGAGGGTGTCAGTGATGTCCTGACTGTCACTCGAAGCATATATACATTGAGTGGGGGTACATTGGCGCATTGAGAAGATGCTGTATTGTCCTATAGATTACTACTGGTTGGAAATGTACCTCGGCAAACTTCCAATGAAGACTGCGCTTGAATGATTGTTAAACAGCATCGTGTGACGCATCATGATATTAAATAACTCTATCAGTCTAGAAGACTACCACTCACGGATCGATCCATCAGGTCCATGGAACTCTTTAGGTTGCCAGGGCTCAGTCTCCTTGCTGATCCGCCGAACCATCTCCTCGTCAATATCAATTCCGATACCCGGCTTCGACGGCGCCGCCACATATCCCTCTGTGATATCAAAGACATTTTTGTCGACCACATAGCTAATCAAGTCGATATCACCAGCCTCAACGTTATAGTGCATACCTAAGGACATTTCTTGGATGACAAAATTGGGCGTGGAAACAGCAATTTGTAATGATGCAGCAAAAGCGATAGGACCTAGAGGGCAATGAGGAGCAATAGCCACGTCGTAGGTCTCGGCCAAGCTCGCGATACGTCTTGTCTCCGAGATGCCGCCAGCGTGAGCAATATCGGGCTGCAGTACATCGACAGAGGAATCCTCGAGGAATCTCTTCACATCCCACCTGGTGTATAAACGCTCTCCAAAGGCAATAGGGATTGTGGTGGAGTTGGAAAGCTGCTTGAGTGCCTCGGGGTGCTCACACAGCAATGGTTCCTCGATAAAGAGAGGCTGGTACGGCTCGAGTGCCTTTGCGAGCTGCTTGGCCATTGGTTTATGGAGACGGCCGTGAAAGTCCAAACCAGCATCAAGGCCAAGTGCTTTGACCTGTTTGAGACGCTCGACGCAGGAGTTGAGGGCGGCGGGCGAGTCAAGCCAGTTGACGTCTTCGGTGGCGTTCATCTTGATACATTTGAGACCTTGAGCAATTCGTGCCTTACTATTTTCCCATTAGGATCATCGCCTTGGGTGTAAGAATCATCCATACTTACGCTGCAGCTTCCACATCACTCGGTCGGTCTCCTCCGATCCAGGCGTACACCTGCACCTTGTTGCGCACCTTTCCGCCCAGCAGTTGGTAGACAGGGACACCCAATCGTTTACCTTTAAGATCCCACAGTGCAATGTCAATACCCGACATGGCGGACATGAAAACGGGTCCTCCACGGTAGAACCCTAGTCGCCATATTGTTTGCCAGATATGTTCGATGTCACTAGCGAAATGTTAGCGAAGCAAAAGCTAACTTGGACAGCATACCATACTCCGCCTCATATCCGACAATGCGAATAATAATCTCATCTAAGGCTCCCTCAACAGCTAGGGAGTGACCCTCAAGGGTGCCCTCACCCCAACCAACCTGTCCCTCGTCATCGGTAACCTTGACGAACAACCAACGGGGCTTCACCCGGAAATACTCAATCGACTTGATCTTGGCCATGGCTGTAGATGATTAATTGAAGACTTGAAAGTGACAGATTGTCAACACGACCGTAGGGGAGCGGGGTATCATTTATTCGGTCGCGATGCGCGTCGATGCCCCCATTTACATCCCACGCCCCCCACGCGGGCAGCAGAGTCGGGGAAAGTCCGGGGTGAGAGCAGATTGAGTTACCGACGCATCCCCCACGCCAACCTCCTGATGTTGATAATTGGTGGAATAACCCTACGTTCTTGGTGGGGGGAAGCAGAGTACCTGATGAGTAAGGAGAGCTCTCGGGCACTCCCAATTTGAGTTAAGGGATTACTAGTACCTAGCTGTCGTCATTAATCTGGCATCGAAAAGAACATGACATTATGACGATATGCATCCGCGACGTTCCCGCGTCAAAATTTCGTTTTCTTCGCTTCGGGCTGATAAATTCAAGACTTATATTCATCTTGATCAAAATATTCCCAGTCAAGTGGTAGCTATGAGGGATATCTCACGTGAGTGCACAGTATAGAGTTGACAGAATGAGATAGGGAAAATCGTCCGGCCCGGCGACAGCGCTGATCATCGTATATGCTATGTAGCAATCCCAAACTTAGTCGTGCCTAGTTCACACGGCTGTTAAAGAATCCCATGCATATCCTTAGGCATCGTAATCAAAGGCAAGAGATAAATATAAATCTGAGTTGTAAACTGTATGAATTAAAGGGCTCCCCTTACTATACTGAGTACAATATAACATTTGATGTCTTAATATAGATACCGGAAATTTATGTTCTCCTTGTCTGTAAGGTCACTGAAGGCAGATCGATCCAGTTCGAGCTGTCGCAGGTAGTCAGCATCATCGCCCGGAGCCACACCCTGCGCACGGTCGCGGCGTCGATTCTCCCAAGCGAGCGCAAGCCCGAGCACGATGATGAGAGCAATCTCGACGAAGTTGGCCACAATCATGGACCAGATCCCGAGCGAATACACGGGGGCTTGATCCGACTTGTAAAAGAAAGGGCCGGCAATATTGCCTGCGCAAACTCCCAAAAAGATCATCGCATTTGTGATAACCTTCTTGGTGTGACCAGCGATATTACCTGTCAGAATAGACAGAATAATCACGAAGGAGGCGTTGTACGAGCCCGTCAAGTAGTAGCATATTAAGCGTCCGACCTGGTTTGATTGTGGCACGTAGTGGAGACCAAATGAGCCAGCCAGGTTGGGAAGCAAGAAGACAATAGCCACAATGCATCGATTGTTTCGAGGAAGGCGGTCATTCACGAACACTGCGAGGAGAATCATGATGGATATGAATGCGCCGTAGGGAATTTGCATCAATGTGGTAACCACTGTATCCTTGTTAGCTCTGGACCCTTTCACGCTGGTTGATTACTTACAAGTTGAGAATCCGAATCCCTTGATAATCAATGTACCAAAATTCGAAATTCCACCATTGGGAATGTTACCGGAAAACCCCAGAAGGAAAAATACCCATACCTTCCAATCCGTAACGGCCTCCAAGATCTGTCTCGGCTTGATATTCTTATTTTCAATACCAGTCTGGTTGTCGCGAAGTCGCTCAACGGCCAACCGCTTCTGGCGGTCGGATAATTGCGGTGCAGTGACGGGTGAATCGGGAAGGAAAATGATCATGACGATACCCCAGCAGGCACACAGGGCACCGATGACGAGAAATTCATATTTCCAGGATGAGAGCGCACCATTGATCTGGCCGATTCCGTAGCCAAGAAGACCGCCTACTGCAATACCAAAGCCATTGGCAGTGTACCATAATCCAATGCGAATAGGCTGTTGTCGGCGGGTATACCACATACTCGTGATCAGCATAAAGGCCGGGTCACTTTTCAGTCAGTCAACTGATCTCTGCAAGGTAATTGGTGGAGTACAAACCTGCAGGCCTCGGCTGCCCCCGATATGACACGTAGTACCGCAAGCTGTGTGAAGTTCTTCGCGGCCGCTGTCATGCACGGTCAGCAAAAAAAAAAACAGATCAATTGAGGTGACCATATTTACCCTGCAACATTAAAAAGAATCCCCAAAGAAAGATATTGATCCCAAGATATTTGCCAATGGGGAAGCGTTGCATCAGCAGATTGGTTGGTAAGGACCAGACCAAGAAGCCAAAATAGAAAACACTAGATAGCCATGAATACTCTGTGCCGGAAATGTTTAGGTCTTTTTCAATTCCGAAGATTGCAGCGTAAGACAGCGTCGTTTTGTCAATCTGTTTGATCAGCCAGCGGTCACCAATATCTGGAACAGAACCAACTGTACATAGTAGAATGCATAGCAAACAGATAGGAATGGTAGTATCATAAGATCGATCTTGCGAACTAGTTTCTTCTCTTCCCCTGGCTCGAATGTTTCGTGCATGTCCTCCAGGTTGTCGAATAGGGCCAACGCTGCATCGCCATTGTGAATTTTTCCAGTGTCGGTTGGAATGCCGGACCCTTCGAGGTGCATGGCTGCTGGCTTGACATGAGAATTCTCAGGAGATTCGGTCATGATGGTGCATGTATGTATAATCCACGCTTAATGTTGTTGGGCAGAGAACAAAGGTCGCAGAAGATGTGTTATATCCCCCACCCGGGAGGTATCCGAAGCACTGGGGGTCCATGTCACCCCGGATTCCCCAGCATTGCCAAGAAAGTGGGCCGATGATGTCGATCATGTCTTACAAAAACTTTGGAAGATGGGGAAATTGTAACCCCCACGCTTTCTCGGGTGAACCCCGCGAGCGGGGATCTGGGGATGTAGCGGCCCATTCTCTCTTTTCAACGTGTACATCGTTGCGGTAAAGCAATGCTTTTGTGTCAATTGAATCTCACATTATGAAGCTCTCACTGGCAGATGTTAAACAGCACAATAGCCGGAAATCTTGCTGGATTGCCATTCATGGTGCTGTCTACGATGTGACAGGTGAGTAATTCCCCCATGAGAGTATCTACTATCTCATAGCGGTCCTTATTACATATTTGAGTAAACAAGTAACTGAGAATTACCTTCAGATTTCTTAGACACCCACCCCGGCGGTGCAAAGGTCATCTTACGTTGTGCCGGCAAAGATGCCACCGATGAATTTGACTCGGTCCATTCACTAGAGGTCCTAAGTGAGGCTTTACCGGATAGTGCCTTGAAGGGTCAGATCGACCTTAACGAGCTGAAGGCCTCAAAGAATTCTGAACCTTCTGTCAGCGAGGTATCAGCCAAACCAGGGTATGGTGGCCCTCCACCACTGAACACCCTCATCAATCTACACGACTTCGAACAAGTGGCCCAAGAATATTTACCGGCTAATGCTTGGGCTTATTATTCATCCGGGGCCGACGATGAGATCAGCAAACGAAACAATAACAATTCATACCAGAAAGTCTCTCTGCGACCTCGAATCCTACGCAAAATCCCCGCAGTCGACACCACGACATCCATTCTGGGCCACTCTGTGTCCTTGCCAGTGTACATATCACCAGTTGGAATCGCCAAGCTTGCGCATCCCGATGGCGAATGCGCCTTGGCTGCAGCGGCCGGCAAAGAGGGAATAGCTCAAGTTCTTGCTAACGGCGCCAGCATGCCGATTGAGCGGGTGATGGAGGCCCGCACTTCGTCAGACCAGCCTTTGTTTGCCCAGTTATATGTAAACCGAGATATAAGCAAGTCGGTGGAGACGATCCGACGGGCAATTAAGGCGGGGGCTCAGGCCATTTGGATTACCGTTGACTCTCCGGTGGTTGGGAAACGAGAGATGGATGAGAGATTGAATTTGAGCGTCATGGTAAGACCAAAGATCCCTGGTACCGGCAGGTCTAACCGTTCCATGCAGGCAGAAGATAGTGATGCCCAGGGGCAAGGCGTTGCTAAGATCATGGCCAGCTCGATCTCTCCTTTCATTGACTGGAGCATCCTTACATGGTTACGCGAACTGACAGACCTGCCCGTGGTGATCAAGGGCATCCAATGCGTTGAGGACGCTGTGATCGCTTACAAGCATGGAGTACAAGGGATTGTTCTGTCAAACCACGGTGGTCGCTCTCAGGATACGTGAGTCTTACTTCTGTCAGCTTCATTGTTTAAATTTTCCATACTTACTGAGTAATTCTCAGGGCTCAATCACCACTACTGACCCTTTTGGAGATCCGAAAATTTGCACCATACATAGTCAAGAGCAAGATGCAGATCTTTATCGATGGTGGAATTCGCCGAGGAACAGATGTCCTCAAAGCCATCGCCCTTGGAGCTACTGCGGTTGGATTGGGCCGGCCATTTTTATTCAGTCTGTCGGGGGGTTACGGGGAGCAAGGAGTGCGGCGCATGTTGGAGATATTGCGACAAGAGATTGAGTCTAATATGGTGTTTCTTGGAGCAACCAGCCTTGAAGAGCTGTGTCCAGAGATGGTGAACGCCAGTCGATTGGAACGGGACTTGGTTGGTAGCGTTAAATTGTAAATTGTATATAGCCATGCATTTGGCTTAGATCAAATGCTTTTGTTTGAAGACGTATATTCGGAGCCATCAACTACTTAGCAGTTATCACTCGCCCAGACTAATACATGTTGCATATGACGCTTGTCACCCCCACGCGGTCAATGCCCGACCCCCACTGACCCCACCACTCCCACTGTGCGGGGATAACTCCAGCTTCCCTTGACTGGCAATGAAGTAGACACACCTCATATACTCACTTTCTGCAAGTCCTCGATTGCATCCAAAACTATGTCTGGCCAGATTGATGTTCTTCTATACGGCCTAGGAGCGTAGGTACTGGTAATTCGAAACAGGACCCGGTCGCTAACAGTGTCTAGCATCGGCTCCTTCTACGCATTCATCCTAAGTCGTTCCCCCAATGTGCGATTGACTGTGGTCGCAAGATCCAACTACGACGCAGTGAAAGCAAACGTACGTAGACTTTCATACCAATCGTCAGGCAAGGTGTTGACCATTATTAGGGAATCACAATCAACAGCGAGAACCATGGCCAGAATACCTTCCACCCTTACCGAGGTAATTGCACCCATCCACTGCATCCACAAAATGATTAACTCACAAACGTAGTCGTGAAATCGCCCGCCGAAGCTTCTCCAGTGGACTACGTCGTATGCGCACACAAAGCCATCGACCAAGAGAAGGTGGCAGCGCAATTAAAGCCAGTCGTCGATGAGGGTCGCACCACATTCGTGATTATCCAGAACGGCGTTGGAAACGAGGTCCCTTTTAGAAGCCAGTTCCCCGGATGTTCAATCCTGACTTGTGTCGTACGTGAGATTTCCATTTTTCTCGCCACTCTGCTAATCATCACGGATAGACGTGGGTCGGTGCCACCCAAATCAGTCCCGGCATTGTCAAACACACCAAATCCGAAGACATGCAGATTGGCTTGTTCCCCAATCACCAAGCTGACGATACAGTTGAGAAGCAGCGTCTCAAGGCTTTTGCCGACTTACTCGAGCACGGAAAAACTCGATTCAAGGTCCTTGACGACATGCAGGTACAGCGATGGGAAAAAGTGGTATGGAACGTCGCCTGGAACTCGATTACCGCCTTGACTATGGTGGACACTCAGACCTGGCTTCATTCTTCCAAGGATGCAGAACCGTTTACCCGACGGTTGATGCAGGAAGTGATCAATATCGCGCGTGGATGCGGCGTGGATCTTGCCGATGACCTGATTCAAAAACTCATGGATAAGATCAATGCTATGCCTGGAATTGGTAGTAGTATGCAGACTGACTGTAAGAATGGGCGGCCGATGGAAATCGACGTTATTCTCGGCTTTCCCGTCCGCAAGTCCAAGGAGCTGGGTATCCCTGCCCCTTACCTTGAGTCCCTTTATTTGCTTCTGTGTGCGGTTGATGGTCGAATCCGAGCGGCATTGTAGATTCATCTACAAAGAGGCTCATCATGATGTCGTTAGACTGGAAGAAGTAATGGAATAGATGGCCCATCCAATCATGTGCTGCAGCCCGATTTATAGTTCACCAACAACATAGACAACCTGGCTGATCGACGAAACTCATAATACATATAGCGATAAACCCGAGATAACCCCACGCACACCACGCACCATGTACATCACCCCGCAGATACCTTTTTGGCCCACTCAGCAGCCTCATCGGCTAATCACCCTTTGGGTAAGATGGCTCGGAATCTCTCCGCAAGCTGGGGTATTGTATGTTCCCCGCTCAGGACCGTGGAGTGACCTGAATCCCGATGCCCCCACACCAAGTTTAGCGCATGATGGTCCAAGTTGACTCAGGTAGATTAGGTCATGAGCGTTTACCAACAGCGTAGACAGACCATAAATAATTTATCTTCTCCCTGATTTGCATAATTTACACATGGGTACTGCACGTTCCCTAAGATAAATTCACAAACAGTTTATTCGCCATGGTCTACCTTGGTCTCTCAGGCAAAGGCCTCCTAGTAGCCATCACCTGTTCCGCAGGCATGGGCTTCATCATCTTCGGTAAGACGAACATAATATTTTAATGTGGTATACATTCCTCACTAAGTGATAGGATACGACGATGGAGTAATTGGCGGATTACTCACTGCAACTGCATTCAAGGAAACATTCAACCTCAGTTCCTCGATGGAAGGCACAGTAACAGCCCTATTCGTGATAGGCTGCCTAGTTGGATGTCTATGCACAAGTTTCAGCGGCGGACGCTGGGGGAGATTAACCATAGCTCAGATTGGGTCCGCCATTCTCAGTATCGGAGCTATAATCCAGGCTTCAAGCTACACTGTGCCTCAGTTGATTGTTGGAAGAATTGTTGCTGGGCTGGGACTTGGTTTGATCACTAGCAATCTGGCGGTTTGGCAATCTGAGACATCATCAAGGGAAATCAGAGGTACACTAGTTGCAATTTCTCTGAGCTTTCTCATCTTGGGGCAAGTTTTGGCCTACTGGATTGATTATGCTATGTCGCGGTATAGCACGACTGTTTCTTGGAGGTTTCCAATGGCTTTTCAGGCATTCCTGGGGATCATGCTTAACGTCATGCTGTTTTTCATGCCCGAGTGTACGTCCTTACTGTGCTGCTATTTTTGGATGAACTGACCGTTGCGCTTGGCAGCTCCTCGATGGCTCTTTCAACACGATCGATACCAAGAAGGAACTGAGGTTCTTCGCCGCCTTCGATTGTCGAATGGTCAGGTTGACGAAGTGGCTCTGGCCACCACGGTCGCCGAAATTCAAGACGCACTGGCGCTTGAAAGTGAACAGAAAGGATGGATGGATCTTATCCGAGATGACCGTATCCGCTCCCGCCGACGAGTTGCTTTGGCCTGTCTCTTAAACGCATGCCAGGCTTGGAGTGGGAGCACACCGATTAGTTATTACACCACCGTTATGTATGAGCCTCTATCAATTCCAAGATTATCTCGTCGGGGGGCGCTAACCTGCTTGACGTAGTTTTGAGGATTCGGTGGGTTTTGGTCATCAATTCGCTTTGTTGATGTCTGGGTTCCTACAAATTTGGTTCCTTATCGCTTCGTTCGGCACCTGGTACAGCATTGAAAAATTAGGACGACGGCGGTCATTCATCACTTCCGCCATTGGTATGGCAGCTGTCATGGTGATCATGGCGGCTATGCTAGCAATTGATTCGAAAGTTTCCGGAATTGTCGCTGCAGCCATGCTGTTTGCTTACCAGGCTTTCTATACCTGGGGTTTCATGGGAGGCATTTGGGTACGTTCCACGTATATGAATTCCATGCGTTCCATTGACTGAGGTGTCCCAGTGTTATGGTCCAGAGATCCTGCCTCTCGCCCACCGATCGAAGGGAGTCGGTCTAGCCAACGCTTTTCTTTGGCTATCAACATTTGTGGTAATCGAAGTGGTTCCCGTAGCGATTGACAACATTGGATGGCGAACATATATCATCTTTGCGGCGTTCAATCTCGCGTTCGTCCCAATGGTATATTTCTTGTACCCGGAGACTGCAGGATTCAGTCTAGAGGCGGTGGATCTGACATTCATGGATCCGAACATTTCCCCGGTGAAGAAGGCAGATGAGCTGTGGAAGTTAATTCGCCAAGGCCATGATGTGACTCTGACAAACCAGGTCAATGAGAAGAATGAGGATGACCGGGTAGACCATGTCGAGGTCGCGTGATTAACTCATAGTCGGCTAGTCTTAGAACTAATGCATATTGGACGTTGTCAATTGAGTCGCGGAAATCCCAATGTTCCCAAGATCGTTTTGGTCAAAAGTTGGTATATTGTAAGTCAAATATAGACTAATTTGTGCATGTCCAAAAATTTCAAAACATTTCAATGTAAATCACAAAATCCAACACCATTTAGTTCATCATCCAATCTTTGTACACCAAATGGCGATACCAGTTCGCCATCCGACCAAGCGCCGAAACAGAGACAAATCCAGATTCAGACCAAGTTGTCTACGAATCTTCTCTAAAACGCCCATCTCCCAAATATGTACAGTAAGCCGTGGTATCCATATAAAAATCAATATCAAATCATCAAATGCGTAACAGAAAAGAGTTAGGAAGGCGGTTCCCGGGCCCGCGGTTGTTGATTAGTGAGCTCTTGCAACTGGATAGAAGTCGTCTTGTTCGCGCCATTTGCATCGGCATCAGGATCGGGTTCGAAAGCAAGATGTTGCACATCCTGGGGATCATCAGGTAGTTTTTGTGGTGGTTCTTCATCTACGGCAAATCGCCAGCGACCGTCCGGACTTAAGAACATGCGGAACCCATAACGCCTATCCAACGCGGCAAGATGCTCCCGTCGCTTGGAGTTGGTCCAGGCGTGGGTGGTCTTGAAGTCATTCAGCATCCGACTGTGTGCCAGCCAGGGGACAATGGCGCCAATCGAACGTGGCATTCGTGGGCCGCGGAATCGACCGCGCCGGGTTCCGAATACCAGGAGGACCACTAAGGTATCGAATCCGATGATCATCAGAGCAATTGCTAGTGATGGGATTGATGGAACCATAGCCCAGGTGCTTCGAATGACGATGGGATTGATGGCGGCCACTGGTTTTTGTAGTGGTTCTAAATAGATGTCACGCCAAATAGAGAAATAAGTGCTGTAAACCCATTGGTAGACATGTCGAGTCAAATCTATGAGACGAGCAGGTTCAAGGGAGTCGAAATCGGGATCTTCACGTTGATAAAGACGTGCAACTAGGAATCCGGCCCAGTCATATGAAGATATATTGTATGTCCCATTGATGGTCGTGGTATTACCAACGTAGCTGTCAGGAATGGCGGCGAAGACCTTATTGAATTGCCCGAGGCTCACAGTGGCGTTGTCATACATGGTCCCTTCTGTGATGGAGGTATTTGCAACGGGTATGTGTGTGTGAATCTGTCCATGTTCATCAAATTTGATGGAGTAGTCTTGCATCCGCACTCGAGGCTCGCAATGCAAAGCGATGGTATTATAATCGGTAATATCGCTATTGGCTAAGTAATCCCAACGCCCCACGACTAGGACAGTGGATGTCTGGCAGACAGTGCCGCCATTCGCATCATCTGGTGAGAGAAAATGGATGGAGAGGGCGATACCTTCGTCCTTATTCTGTGATGGCATGGGGGCCGTGCATTCAACAGAAGAGTTGTGGAACATTGAATACTGCCAATAGTCAAGGCCTGTAGTTTTGTTGTGGAATAGACCTTCCTCCGGGGAAAGAGCTTGGCATTCCATTGCTGCCCCGATACCAAGGGTCTCCGCACCGTACATCACTTCAGGATCACGGTGATTGATGTGAACGGGAACGAAAGACTGATTAGAGCTAGTCCAAGATAGCATAGGAACACCACTCATAATGCTGGTCTGTATCAAGTCATACTCTGTGAACTCAGCTGAGAAGTCGCTTCTTAAGAACGTTGACTGGCTATAGTTCATAGTCAAGTCAGTGGTTGTGAGGTTGGACGTCGTCATTTCTTGGGTGAATAGACCACCAGCGACGACCGTCAGAACCATATTGACGACGCATGCTAAAGATACCAGGCTCAACAAAATATTCCTGTTGCGGACGCATTTGAAAAAGATTGCGAAAGGGCTCTGAGACGCATAGTTTGTAGCAAGCGAAGCCCGGGCGGTTGCCATTCCTCGCTGAAGGTGAACCCATGGCTCCAGGACGCTTATATTGCGGTGAATAGATGTGCACAAGGAGCCGACGGAAGAAGCCACAACCGAGGGAAGAATAGACAGAACAACCTGGAAAGAGCTAGAGTCGGATTGTGTCAAATGGCGAAATTTACCATCTCGCGCCAATGAACCGATTACAAGGCCCATCAATATAATGACAGCGGCCAAAAGGCCGAATTCAATGATGAAGAACGGGACCACAAGGAAGTGAGGCATTCGATCAACAAGGACTCGTGTATCGTCCCCAATCTGCACTGGAGACCCATCTTCGGCGAGAATCTCGAGTCGGTTTCCTGATGGAGTAGGTCGCCAATAGCAACGGGCTTTTCGGAAAATGAGGTTCAGTTGTCGAGTAGAAAATTGGTGAAAATCGTTGCTGGGGTCAGCCAGGATGTTGTTCGGGTGGAGAACGTCGGCAGCGATGCTACACATAGCGGCTATTGACCCGGGATCACTTTGAAGGAACGTCTGGCGCGACCGATATAAAAACAAAAGATATATCGAGGTCAAAGCTGCCAACCCGAGAATAAGCTCAGACCAGAGGGCGGCAAAATTCACAATCGCAATGGCAACTTTGTTTGTCGAGCTGGTTGCAAAGATGGTGGTTGGTTTGCGATCTGGGTCGAAGAGACGGCCTAGGGTTAAGACGAACGTTTGCTTGACATCACGCCGAATCCGAGCCTTGAATTCTGCTTGGGTCATGATGGCGGCAGTATCCAACATGAGCAATGATTCAAGATCGCCCATTTCCTCACTGATCACAGGTAGCTCCGTTACTGTTTGAGCCCCAGTGGTCTCGTTTTCACGGATAAACAACATGTCACTGGTATAAGGAGCGTGCTCAGAAAGCAGAGCCTGGAAGTGAGCGATATTGAACTCTGCTTCAGTAACCGTACGAGTCGTGGCTGGGTGAATATGGATGGACGTGATTGAACTGTTCGAGTGCATCTGCACCCTCGCTTCAGCTTTGTGGTAGGAAATATCGCAGGCGAACGCAACACCGGACGCAGCGTATTCAGGCTCGGATGAGGTAGCGCCAGTGGCATTCACAGAGATCAGCATGCCGTACAGATCGTGTGGGTCGCAGCCAGTAGTGGTGAAAGCGTGAGTGTGATTGGGATACTCCGCCGCTGCTGATTGATCGATAACGGGCTCCCAGTAACGAACCTGGAGGTAATCCGTGCCCGAGAAGAAGATACTAGAGTAGTGAAAATCCAACCTGCACGTAGAGGAGCTATTGTAATCGTCTTGCGAGTCGGTACCTGTAGCGTTCCATGAGATCGTAGGAAAGCCGGAGCTAGAGACGGTTTCGTTGATAGTGACCGACGAAAGAGATTCATCCACGGGCACATCAATACAGGTCAGGTCAGACCAGTACAGCATTTGATCCAATGTCCACATTGTGTCTTTTTCGCTGGAATCGGCAGGAATCTCCACCGGCGCAATCGCATAATTCGCTGATCGCGTGCGGGGTACCTTCTTATCAGACGAGAGCACCGAATCCATCGAGTGATTAGCCTGGGTCGACATCCAGCTCGCCTGGCTCTCCAGATCGACCAAATGGGGCCAACTTTTCATTTCCGCACGCTGAATCACGTCCACACCACGAAGCTCAAACATCGTACTTGTCAAGGCTGGAAGGACCATCCGAATTGAAAGTGTGACTAATGAAACCCATAGAACAACCCAATGATGGCGGCGCGCGGCGTTTATCGGGGTAAGGATTGTCTGGCCGAAGTTATAGTTGATGAATAGAACAGACGCCGGGGCGCCCCCGGGTTGCGATAATTGGAAATAAGGTTCCAGTCGAAGCACATCGAAGTCGGTAACAGTCCACACCATGAGTAGCAAGAGGGAGACGATTATGGGCAGATAGTTATACAAAAAGGACTGAACGGAAGTGACATCGTCGGTGTCAGAGAAGAAAACGAGGCCACCCTGACGATTGCTATATTGTCGGATACCTTCTAGGACCATGAACATACTCAGTATGCAGCATGCAAGACCAGCGAGGAACGGCGGGCGTAAGGCTATAGGGCGCCATCCTCGATCGGAGCGACGTGCGGCGGAAGGTCGAAATGGTGCGATGAACGCTACAGAAATATGGATGTCAGCATGCCGCGAATACGTTGCCTGCGGCTGATTGACACCCGGCGGAATTATTATAACGTCGGACTTCACTCACCTGCCCATTGTGCCCAAAAACCCCCGAGGCGCCTGATCGCCATCAACATACATGCTGGACTGGGGCCCGGGAAGGCAAAATGGTGCGGGGAATCGGAGAGCATTGCCAAACAACGATCTCGATTATGCGCAAGCCATGATAGGAATAGGGGTCGACAGAAGCGGGATGGGTGTTCGCTGTCGACAAAATCACGACTTTGCTGTCAACCCGGGGGTGGATGGGCACATGACGTACGGTGTAGAGGATGGGGAAGTCGGAGAGATCTAAAGGGGAGAATTTGCTGGGACGCGCGGTCTCGTGGGGCTTGATTCGCCACTAATAGCGGGTTCCGTTGTCTTGGCTGAGCAACTTGGGCCTTCGATGAAACTTGGCATTCAAAAAAAACTTGTTCATTCATAAATATCGACATCTGATATCAAGGAATCCATAGAATCGAACTTGTTGGGAATTGATGAAGATTCCCACGGTCGCGGATCCCCAGCCATGGATCGTCGGTCCAAATAACTTCAGTTCCTGAATTGAAAACAGAGTTTTATTCCCGGCGGAAAAATCTTGGCATTGATGACATGTTTACTCCTTGCATCAGACACAAAACTGCCAAAATTTTAAACATTACTGTGGAGCATATACACAATCCATGTAGTCATTAGACATACCCTAACATCTAGATACATTGATAGGTTCACGGGCTTCCAAATCCTGTCAGTGTTGGCCACAACGCCACTAAATTAACCGGCTCAGCCCTGCCCCGTTCACCACAAAGCTGCTCTTTACTGAGTGACAGTGGCTTGTCCGTGAACCGCTTCCGACCGAGCTTCCTGCGCTTTAGCAGCCTCCAAATCACCGTGCTCAAGTGCCACAGTGGTGCGAGTCTTCACGCGGGTCTTCCACGCCGGTGTGCCCAAGTATTTAATACCATTAGGATCCTCGAACATGGCTTCAGTTTCTTCAAGTGTCTTACCGGCCGTCTCAGGGAAAGCGAAGAAGACATGGATGAACATAACCGCGTTGAACACTCCGAATAATATGTAGGTCTTCCAGGCGATGTTCGTAAATGCTGATGGGGTGAAAAGACCTAACGCCATGTTGAAGGCCCAGTTGCCCGAGGTGGCCAGTGCAACGCCCTTACCGCGCAGGCGCAAAGGGAAGAGCTCGGGCGGGTATGTCCACGAGGCCGGACCCCAGGTAGGTGCATATGAAGCAACAAACAAGTAGGTACAAGCGACCAGTCCCTTCGAGGCCGCACCACCTACACTCATTGACACCTCCGGACTGCTCCGCTCAGCCATCGGGATAATGGTACCTTGCCCGGCCAAAATTCCTGCGTTCGCGAACATGAATACTGTCATCAAGAATGCACCCACCAGCATGGTTGGGCGGCGTCCCCAGCGATCTTGCCAGAGCAGTGCAGGGAGAGTCATAAATACGTTGATGATATATTCCACGGATGATGAGAGAAGGGCCGAGTTGCCGGTGTACCCAGCCATGGTGAAGACGTAACTAATATAATACACTAGAGGCAGAGCGAAGAAGTCAGCCTATGTACGGAGTGATCTAAAGACGATGCAGAACAAGGGTAGTAAAATTGAACTCACTCATGACGTTCATTCCAGTAAGTTGCGACCAGATCTGTGTGAATAGGGCAATAATCGTCCGGTTAATCATTCGCGGGGTGAAGAGACTCTGGTAGCTAACATGACCGAATTGTCGCTCCTGTTCACACATATCCCGGATGTCCTGCAGCTCAATTGCAACGAAGGGATGATCCCGGTCGCCCTTGCCATGAACCAGAGCAAGAACTTCATGGGCTTCCTCCCATCGGTCCATACGGGCCAACCAGCGAGGAGATTCGGGCAAAAGCATCATGGCGAAAAACAGAACGACGGCGGGGATCATCTGCAGGCCCCAGGGAATGCGCCAGGCTGCAGGGCTATAGTTGGACGAGTCCTGCCCTCCAATAAACGAGCATCCATAGGATATACTTTGCTGAGTCAGTCCATTGCATATCGTAACCCCAATAAGTCTATCAACAAAGGGGAAACATACTAGTACATGATCAGAATACCCCAAGTGATAGCCCACTGCTGCAAGCCGACAAAACGACCACGCTTCGAAGGTGGCGATAACTCTGAGATATAGACAGGGACTTGGGCTGATTCGATACCGACAGCCAAACCGTTGATGACTCGACCCACACACAGCATGGCAATGTCCTGCGAAGCACAAATCAAGACCGAGCCCACAATCCTAGCCGTATACAGTCAGTACCAAGAAACAGAATATAGATATCTGCATCCTACCATATAAGACAACCCAACATAATGGAGTATTTGCGACCAAGACGATCTGACACAATTCCAGAGATCAAAGCGCCTAACCAGGAGCCAGCTGCCATAGAGGCTGTGACACCACCTTGGTTCAAGGAGCTAAGACCACTGCATTCGGCATCGTCATTGAACGGCGGTCCGTTTGGACCCTGGTTAAAGTAACACTTGTAGGCATTTTCCGACAACTGAGCCGACATCGACGAGATGTCAAAGCCAAAGAGGCCGCCACCAACGACGGCGACGGAGGCAATCACATAAATATTCCCAATAACCATGGTGAATCTGGCTAGGTCGACACGGCTTAGAAAATGAGAAACCCTGCGTCAAAAGTGGGCATTGGAGGGTGCTTATATAGGGACTCGTACATGTTGGGGCTTGCGGGTCTAAATGAGGTACCAGGATTAAAGAGGTCTTAGAGACGCGTATAATCAATGGCCTGCGCTTTAGCTGATTAGCTCGACGCGATATCGCATGGAACTCATCTCGGGACCAGACAATGCGACGTACTAGCAAATAGGGGCCGCGATTGGTCGATGGCTAATCCACGTCCTGCAATCTTACGCAACTCGCGACGGTCTCTCCCCATGGGGTTGAATTTGACCCACGTTACAATGAAATACTTATTTATTTCTATTTTCTTACTCGTTGCTGCTGTTGTTTCCCCGCACATCGGATTCTGATCTCGAAATTGCAAGAGAACAAAGAAAATCACACTGTGACATTCTTTCCTCCAGTACAGATATCGTCGATCTATAAAAATGCCGTTCTTCCTGACTTTCGTCAATGGCGCTCCGGCAGAGCATAACAAAGCTTGGCTACGGGCTGTGGCGTTCATTCTGGCCTTCGCTTCGTACAAAAACAGATTGAAGGGCCCGATGCTCGTTAGTCTTAGGTTATTCCACCAATGACAAGTCATCAACTCGTTTGTAATTTCCATCTTTCCTTGTCACCCTTCAAAGCTTCGACGGAAGGGCGCTGGAAGGACGCACCCCCTGGTCTAGCGGCCCGACATCAACCAATCCTCATGGCTGGTGGCGTCTCGGGTATAGCCTGTAAGGGATATTGATCGACAGAACCCATCGGGCATGGTAGGTTACAGCTCGGTGATAAGGCGTCCGAGCCCGAAGCCCACGGATGTGACGTTCATGGAACATGAAAGATCATTAAATGGCGAGAGAGCTGTCCTAGTTATCTGAGGAATTTTTCATATCCTGTGACGGCCACGGCCGCGATATTGATGCGTTAATACCCCAGAACTTGTGTGGAGAACCCCACTCTCCGTCTGAGCTTGGCCTTGTGTGGGCTGGCTTTCGATGTGGGGTCCGTGGCACACGATGCATCCCCTGCAGGTAGGCAAACACACTCTTTCGGTGAGCTAGTCGTCTCTCATTACAGTAGCCGGAATGAAGAACCATCCTTTGAGTACAGATGTAAGAGGCTGAGACGTGGGTGATGAGAAGCTTGGCACATGATGATGCTCGGGACTAATATTTGTAAACCGTGCACACATTTGTTGTCCCGAACAAAATCCGTCGTCCCGCGTTGATGCATGATCGGGTAGCGAAACAGGCCCCGCGGGGAAACTTTCGCTGATATTCCAACTTGCCAATAATATATCAATGGAAACTAGAACAAAGGTAGAAGGGGTAGTTTTTCAAGTGCCATCCTTTTTTGCAGTGGATCAAACGGCGATGGGGTTGAATCAGTCTGTCTTCCAATTTGAAATAATTTCATGACTTTCATTTTCCTGTCTCCTCGATTTTTGCTCGGACATGAATCGCATTTTGGCCGTGCAATTTGTCGGCTCACTCTGCGGGTGAGTCGCTACTCTCGGTGCCGCTTGACCCGCTGGAGCTAGAGTCTGACTCCACCGGCGATCCCCACGAGCTAGCGGGCGATGGACAGAACGTCACGGACGGCGCATGGATTGAGTAGTATGCAGGAACGGGATGGTAACGCGGACTGTACCGGCTCATTTCATTCATTTTCTCCACCTCTTTCTCCCGTTCGGGGCACTCTGTCGCCCACGCAGCATGTGCGCCCCCGCAATTGGCGCACTTGAATTCATTCAGCGTACTGCAAGCTTTCTGCGAGCAGCTCCGAGAAAGGTGCTCGCCAGCGCAGTACACGCATGTCGGTTTGGTGTTAGTTCGGCAGGTAGTTGCTATGTGACCCCATTTTTGACATTTGCGACACTGACGTACGCATGTGGCTCGGTCATAGAGTACTGCAGATAGACAATTACCATCCCAAAGGACACCCCGGTCGATAGCGGTGTTGGCGGCGACTGGAGAAGAGAATTCCGCCACAAGCAAGCCCGACTTTTCAACTGGCGAACGGAGCCAATCCAATTTCTTAATTTCCACGTCCTCACCCCAGTCCTGTAAATTAGCAGCCACCAGCTTGGATATAACCGCATCCTGCACCCGTCTCAGTTCGTGTCGGGGGAATTAACCCCTAGAGAACGCACGTCAACGTCGTTGATAATAATACCCCACGTCGGCAGTAGAACCTCAGCTTTCTTGTGTAGGCGACAAGCCCAGTCCCGGTGCGTCCGAAGAATTTCCGCTTCCTTGGCAGACCGGACAGTAAAGCGGAGATCGCCTGATCGCAGCTGGCGGGATGCTAAGATCCTAACGGCCGCTAGCGGTACAGACCCTATAGATATCGCCGTGCGAGCTCGCATATGGTCGACCTTCTTAGTGAGAGAAGCAGGCGTCTCGCGCCGGTACTGAGTGACTGCTGCTTGGTCGTTAAGCCTGACAGTCACCTCGCAGTCCTGGGTGACTTCCAAGGCGGTGACCCCCGCTGAGGAGGCAGAACCGTGAGATGAGAGGTGATGGCAAGGCGCTGGGGCATCTCGGACGATACTGGCAAAGGTGGATGGACCGGCTCGGCTCAATATCTGCCGTTCGGTAGCTTCCCGCACGGCATTTAAGTCCTTGCGCATCTCGAGGGTCTGCTGCCGTAGCTGAGAGAATTCTGCGCGCCAGTCCGCCCCCCTGGGTTCTTCAGAAGGTCCGCGGTGAGCTCCTCAAAGCTTTGAAGGTAGGATAACACTAGATCGGGGACTCGATGGCCCGCCTGGCTGTTCATATGATCAAGCAGCTTGCGTACGTCTTAATTGGCGTTCAGAATTCTGGCGGTGGTGTCTGCGGGTGCATCCCGACCGGAGGCCCCTGAAAGGGCCGGCCAGGCGCTGGCTGGAGCAACCATGGTTGGTACTTGGGAATGGTATGAAAGTGTAGCTCCGGGGGGTAATTGGAAACCTCCAGATTACGTGATGTTACCAACTGGCGTAATTGTGGAGTACTTTCAAGAATTCGATTCCCAAGAGATAGATGTTTTTTTGTTTTTGTTTTTTAAGTCAACTGCATGCTCTTTGTGCGGAGCTTCTTTCATAGCTGAATCACGTACCTGAGTGACCATGACCTCCGTGGATGTAAGCCATCATCGACCAGAAGTATTTTATGATCATCCTCCATACAGAATCTGATAATACCAATGTTGCTCTTTGGTGTCTAGAAATGGTGGTACGTGAGGACTTCATTGAATTCGTATTCGTTGCTGATGCAATGTTCGCAAACACGGATTTGTCGTCGTGTATCTTTGTATCAGTGAGGTTTGCCCTCCCCCGGCAGATTCTGGGTAGCGTTTAAGCCTGGAGGAGGCCAGAGGCGAAAGTTACTAATGATACTATCTAATTGCTGTATGATTGAAGTTTTCTCGTTTTTGCCCATTAACTTCCACCCTGGATCCAGCGGCTCGCCTGGCGTTCGAGGACAAGAGAGTGAGGTTACTGTTAGGTTGCTGTTCATCATCTCTAGATTTTCAGGCCCAGCACTGTAGATGACCCAAGGCACCAGATGACCTCACTGATTGCCACCAATTTGACTATTGAGACATCCGATTCTGTCAGGTCTCTGTAGGGCAGGGCCAGAATGGTATCGTGCTCCCCATAGTACAAGTGTACTTAGTGGGAAAGCATGACCCACCACAAGACTCATACAAACCCCACTTGAATCCAGATTTAGTTAGTACTTTAATGAATCTCACCTGCAAATATGACACGATAGTGGCTGGTAGCAACAAATGAGTCACTGTCATCACGCTAAATTTGTCATGTGAAGAGAACATCATAAGTGGTAGATTTCATTCGATTGCTTCTATGAAACATTCCCCATTGTATTTACCCTTTGCATCCGCTCGTTTTGCAAATGAAAGGCTATTTTTTCTCCTAAAGAGTCGGTCATGACGTCGAACATCAAACACCCATATTCCCAAAGCTACCCCGACGCCGATGGGTATTTCGGCCAGTTTGGCGGTAATCATTATCCGCCCCAGGTTCATCCAGCCCTAGAGGAACTAGCCCAAGCATATCAACAGCTACGTCAATCACCGGAATTTGAACGCGACCTTAACAAAGTGCGAATCGGACTTCAAGGGCGGCCAACACCAGTCCATTACCTGGAGAACATCTCTAAGCAAGTTGGTGGCGCTCAAATTTTCGTCAAACGAGAGGATCTGAACCACACAGGCGCACACAAAATCAATCACTGTGTCGGCTTCGCACTATTAGCCAAGAAACTAGGTAAGACGAAACTGATTGCCGAGACAGGAGCTGGTCAACATGGCGTCGCGCTCGCAACCGCGGCCGCCTATTTCGGTCTCGAATGCGAAGTTCACATGGGCGAGATCGATATCAGCAAACAGAGTTCGAACGTCGGTCGCATGCAGCTACTCGGCGCACGCGTAGTGTCAGCAAGCACTGGCCAATCCACCCTGAAGGAAGCCAGCGATTCTGCATTCAACGCGTATGTAGAGCAGCATGCGCATGCTCTCTATGCGATTGGATCGGCTATCGGGCCACATCCCTTCCCAATGATTGTTCGGGATTTCCAGGCTGTTGTTGGCCAAGAGGCTCGCGAGCAATTTCTTTCTATGACGGATGGCAGTTTGCCTGACCATGTTGTTGCTTGCGTTGCGGGTGGCTCGAATGCGATGGGTATGTATTTGGGCTTCCTTGAGGATGACGGGGTCGTTCTGCACGCTGTGGAACCCATGGGTAAATCTGATGAGCTGGGACAACATGCGGCGACGTTATCCTTTGGCAGACCAGGGACTTTGCATGGTGCTCGATCGATAGTGTTGCAACAAGATGATAACACGCCTGCAAGTGTCTCGTCTGTGGCGTCTGGGCTCGTCTATCCCGGTATCGGCCCGGAGATTGCGATGCTGCATGAAACAGGTCGGATTTCTGTCGCGGGGATTTCAGATAAAGAAGTTATCAGTACATTTTTCCGTATGGCAAAAACGGAGGGAATTATCCCGGCTTTGGAGAGTGCGCATGCGGTAGCGTTTGCGATTCGATTGGCGTCGCAGCGCCCTTCGTCCGAGCGGATACTAGTCAATCTGTCTGGGCGCGGCGACAAAGATGTTGACTATGTGCTTGAGAATTATGGGACAGGTGGATAGTTTTTCTAGAAGTCTCGGAGCTTTGCAGTCGATCGACAATTGCTTGGGGTCTGTCACTGGCGGCATTGGCTAGGCCTGTTTTGAGAATGACTATATCAGCCATCTCTATATGTATCAGAAATTTGAAAGCCAGTTGACACATCTTGTTTTCATTAGAAGATTCTAACGTTTGGATTACATGATTGAGACATAATATTCAGGCGGGCCAATCTCATAATCACCTTGCAAAACTGAAGTGCTCCCACGGTACTCACCGATATACCCACGTGAGGAATTAATGACACTGCAATCCGTTGGCCTCTACCCGCGAACAAAATCCTTCTCTCAAACATTTTTACAAGCAGTGCAATGTTGTAAGGTTCTGACATAGAAAGACAGTATTCGAAAGATCTTCAAAACTTCCAACATGCTGCACTTGTCTGGAAATATGTGACCTCGGCCCAGTGGCGCTTTACCGTTTGAATTTCTAACCCTCAAACCACATTCTACTATCCCGACCGACTCATTCCGTGCCTTGATCTCCGGGTTTTCGGGTTCCCTCAATATTCAATTTGTCATAATGTTTATTGTCACAATCTCCCATTACCGTCGGACACACAACTTTACGCTGACCTCAGAACCTCGGTTGGGCTAGCTGAATGATGCTTCAATGACTACAGATTCTCATGAACATGGTATCTTGCGCATTTTAAGCTATAAAAATGCCCATTACACGAATGCACAATACCTATCAGGTCGAACGGATGTGGATGCAGAAAGTCCCCAGACGCGTGAAAAGACCCGAGGACAACCGAGGCAAAACCCCTCAAGGACATGACAAACATCCACCCCGCACCATTCGTTGTCAACACGCAACCAGTATCCTCTCGAACTCAAGCACCTTAGCCCTGAAGTTTTAAGAATGCAATCGGTGGTTTTCAAAGGTCCTTTGCAAGTTGCTCTGGAGGAGCGCCCACGGCCCCAAATCAAAGATGCTAAAGACGTGATCGTGAAAGTACGGTACACGGCATTATGTGGCAGGTAATTTTAGAGACTCACCGAACTCCAATGCGAAAGGAAAGACAAGACCCGACTGACTTGCCTGCAGTGAATTGCACGTCTTTCGTGGACATCAACCCTCGGGAACGGGATTCATCATGGGCCACGAATTTACAGGCGAGGTTTTTGAAATCGGAAATGAAGTCAAGACCTTCAAAACAGGAGATCGTATTGTATCACCCTTCACAGTCAGTTGTGGAGACTGTTTCTACTGTGATGGCGGATTTTCGTCGCGCTGTGCTCGAGGTCAGCTCTATGGATCCGCAGTTTTAGATGGTGGACAAGCGGAATACGTCCGTGTACCCCTAGCAGACGCCACCTTAGTCCATGCACCCCCGACAATCGACGAAAAAAAGTTGGTCCTGATGGCGGACATTTTCCCCACGGGGTATTTTGCCGCTTCAAACGCCTTCCGCTCGCTTGACTCGGCGACCATCGAAAAGAGCACCGTGCTCCTCTTTGGATGCGGACCGGTGGGCATTTGCGCTCTAGTCAGCGCCCTGGACTTTCGCCCTAAGAATTTGATTGCGATCGACAGTGTGCCATCTCGTCTTGAGCTGGCTGCAAGCCTTGGCGCGGAGGCGTGGAACTACCAACAAGATGAGCAGGGTTTGCGGGAGAGAGTTAAGACTTTGACGGATGGCCGGGGTGCGGATGTTGTAATTGAGGTTGTGGGGCATAGTAGCGCATTGCGGATGGGATTTGAGATGTTGCGCCCGTGGGGAATTTTGTCTAGTGTGGGCGTGCATAATGGCGAGATTCCCTGGACCGGTAATGAAGCTTATGGGAAAAATTTGCGTATTCAGATGGGACGGTGTCCTGTGCGGAGTAAGTTGAAATCCCTAGCTAAATATTCTGGTGACTGACTTTGGTAGGTATTTTTGGTGAGGCCATGGAGCTTTTGGCGAAGAAGCAGGATGTCCTTAAGTGAGTCGCCAATCACCTGGCTTCAAAACTCGACTAACAAAGCACAGTTTTATGTCGGATGATATCCGACCTCTTTCTCAAGCCGTGCAAGCGTAAGAACCCGTTCGAGTCGTTCCTCAGATGTTGAAACAGAAAGGGAAGGCTGACAACTCCGCAGTTTCGATGATTTCAACAACATGCGATGCCAGAAGGTCATCTTTGAGGCAGATAAGTAGTGTTTCATATCGAATTAGCATATTGAATTAGCAGTTAAATCGTCAACAAACCGAGTCAATGGTTCATTAATAGATTGGCACTAATCCTCATCGGGCAACGCCACCTAGTAGCACTAGACCCTGAATGGACCCTGAACCCTGAATCACCGGCGTCCGGGTTTTCAGGGGGAAAATAAATTAAAGCTGCAGAACCCATTCTTTTTACCTCAAGCCTGAATAATTTTCTCCGCCACCTTACCTCCCCCGATACCATGTCATTGAAAACCTGCAGTCTCGTCCTGGCGACCGTGGGCCTTGTTGCCGCACAGAGCAGCGTTGTGTCTCTGTTCATTCCCTTTGCCGACCCGCAACCACTCGCAGCATCAATCTTGGGCGAGGTCCGTACTGATCGGCAATGATCGGCAAACCCCAGCTAATCAATCTACTATATATAGAGCGCCAGCACTACAACATACAGCATCAATTGCCCTCCCGGCACCGATGGCGCAGACTGCGGCATGGGCCCAGGCTTGTACATGACCGTGGGTCCAAAAAACGTTCAGTATAGCATGAGCGAGCCGGATGAGGACTTGTACGACACTGCTTCCAACAGGGCCGGATGATTTTGAGCAGTTTCTAACATCATGAATAGTTACGATAGCATTTCTTGCTCCATGGGCGGCACCACTACTGCTGTTTGCGTGGAAGTGGCCAGCGGCTCGGGAGCCAACTTCCCTGGAACCGAGACTGGTACCTTCGCTCAAAGCGAAATCAGCTACCTGGCTGTGACCGTCACTGCTGGTCCTGCAACTGCGACTTCTGTGTCTACCACGACTGACTCGGCACACACCTCCAGCGCTGACAAGACTGCAAGTTCTGGAACTACCGGGTCCGCTTCTAGCACCTCGGGAGCTGCGTCTACCAGCCAGAGCTCCGCGACTAGCAGTGGTGGTCTTTCTCGGGTGACTGGAAACCCCGTTGTTGCTTTGGGAGGTGCAGCTGCTGCTATGGTTGCGGCTGCATGGTAAGAACTATTTATTTGGTACTTTGGAATACGCAGACATCGTGACATCTTGTACATGACATAATATCATTTATCTCTAGAGGATCTTCCCGAGAGGCACAATTTGAACTTATCGCATTTGAAAGGATTTGTACACGTGTTTCCAATACATTCTTCTTCACAAAAAACCATGCACCAAAGAAATTCAGTCAAATGAGGGTAATCAAAGCAAAAGCAGAATATGTTCATAAAACCAGCACTGATCTTAAGAAATCATCCCAACGTCTCAACGAGTCGTACAGGCAGTGGGTGGACAGTATCCATGACCACAGGCAAAGCTACAAAGACCGGTGTAAGAGTCATCTTCACCAGGCAAGGTGAGCCCTATCTTCCCCGTTGAGGGGGGTGCCGGGACAGGTGCTCCATATTGAGTACAGGTACAAGGGCCCGATGGGCAGTACCCGTATCCACAACAGAAGTTGCAGAGTCCAACGTAGTTGCCAGGTCCTGTGCCTCCTGTACAAACTTTGTCTCCAGCTCCACCTCCGCTTGATCCTCCACCACCTCCAGCGCCACCACTTGGGCAAGAAGTGGCTGTAACGGTTTGGGTGACAGTGTTTGTCACGCTCAGTGTTATAGTTGATACCCCAGATTGGGAAGGCGTGGTTGAGCTTGTTGTGCTTGGCGTGGTAGTTGGTGGGCCCGTAGTTGGTCCCGTAGGTGGTCCTGTAGTTGGTCCCGTAGGTGGTAAGGACGACGAGGATGTGGTACTTGCGACGGGTGGATTAGTCCCTAAAGAAGGGGTTGGGCGACACGTTGTGACATGCAATCCCTGAGTGAAAGCTGCCAGACCATCTGGCTGAAGAGGATCATCAAAGCCGGGTGGGAGAGTTCCAACTATCGTCAAATTCAGATTGTCAGCTCACTCTACTGCGCTGATGAGGTCAGAAAACATATGTGGACAATACTCACCATAAGCGTTGAAGTTATACAGACCACAAACACATCCGTTGATAATGGGCTTGAGACTGGTACCAGACAGAACAGATTGCCCGCTGCGACTCATTGAAAAAGCCTGTACACCAACTTTCATAGGAACGGCATGTGCAGATGCCCCAGCCGGTGCGTCATATTTGTAAACGGTGCCCCCGGAGTTCACCTCGACAGAAGCTGGTGACTTGAGCAATGTGACTACGAAAACAGAATCCTGCATGGATTGCCATCCATCCGGCCGACCAAGGAAATAGTTTCCGCTGCCATTGTTAGCAGGGACCATGCAGGTGTCTGTTGCGTCGCAGTTAACGTCTCGTGGTGCTGGTCTGTACCAGTATACCAGTTTCTCATCCGTAATGTACTTATCTGGTGCCGATGCACCGTCTTTGAAGGCTGCGATGAATGGCTTGGAGATTTCTAACCATCCATCATGGGGCCTGGAGAAGTCAAATGTCAGGCCGGTTGGAGTCGGTTGGAAAGGGTTTCTCTTACATATCATTGACCCATCTGGAAGCGCCATCATCGGTATGAGGTGACTTCAATGGCCCGATATAATGCGATTCACCATAATCATTCCAGGTGATAATCTCGATGAAGCGAGGACCGAGGGCAAGTATATCATTCCACCGATTATACCAGAGCAGATCTGAGGGGAATACCCAATTTTTGCTGTAGGATACCTCTGGTCCAAAATGAGTGGAAAACCAAGGCGAAACAGCTGGCCAGGAATTAGATACGATGCTTATTAGGTATGAGCAGGATGTGGGGATTCTCAGAACTCACGGGCGACATAAGCCTTTCCTTTCAGAGCATCGACGTAGACCTTATCCCCATCTGCAACGGATACGTTGGCCCCAGCCGTAGGTGCTTTGTTGTTCCCGTTGTTTGGCCAAGCCATCCAATTGAGCAGCCCATCAACGGGAGAAATATTAGTCCCGGTAGCTGGATGGAAGTTCGGTGCGAAGAAAATTGGTTTCCCAACCGCTGCTCGTAGCGCTGCTACATCTAAGCCATCTCCGGAGAATGAGGATACGAATATCTTGCCGTCGACCATCAACTGGGCTGGTTTGCTTCCATATTGGGCGATCTTCTGGCCGATCGCTGATGCTTGTCCGACATTCCACCAGTTGAAATCGAAGGACAGGAAGACTTTCATGTTGTTGGTTGCTGCTGATTGATAGGCGAATTCTAATTGCTGGTCCGTGTATGGGTCAACGCCAATGTTCAATGCGAATGCATCGATTCCAAGGGACTTTGCTCGTTGCATGTCATCATCGTAGGCCGAAGCACTACTTCTGTCACTGGTAATTCCAATCTATGATATTGTGAGCAAATTTAATCCCCAGGTGATCACTTCCAAAATTTATATGGGCTTAATATACCATGAAATGAGCAAAGACCAGATGATTGCCATCCTGTTTTGCGCCTTTGGCATCAACATTCCTAGCTGAAATAGGGATTGATTTCGCCCATATTCCTATCACTGAGAGAAAAACGACTAAAAGAGTTCGTAGAGCCATTTTCGTTGGCAGTTCTGGGTGAGAGAGTATTGAGACAAGCCTATAATGCCATTGAGAGCTTAGGTTGAAGATATTTATACGTCTTCATACCTACTACAAGGAAATGAATGAATCAGTCGGACCAACGGGGCTGACACTCATGACGCAAATGCCTCGGAGGATGAGTTTCGCATATGGCAGCTGATGAGAAAAGTGTAACTCTATGCTCCATTATTTTGGATTCAAAGACCGTCGCATATGCAAGTTTCGTAATTTGAAAAATAAGATGACATATTAAATCATGGGGGTAATGTCAAAGGACGTTTATATATGTTTTGGCCTACAGCGAGATAGTAAACCACTCTTATCATGACTTAGATTTGAATTTGAAACAAAAGGCACATAGTAACCATACATCCTACATTTGCCAGGGTAGTCAATGTACAAGAATTCTCTGCTAGAAGGCATTCGTCTGGAAAGCAATTCCTATGTATCAACATATTCCATAAAGCCGTTTAAGTTGTGGCGCGTTACACACAGACCGTTAATTTCTACGAAAGCCGGGGTGGTCATATTTACACGCTACATCGCCACCTACTACCCTTCATTCTCGGAGTAAAGGAGATATGAATATGCTGGTACTGTATATGCCATAGGAAGTAAGCATACACATGGAGAGAAAACGGAGGATTTACACGTGCTGTCGGGCGTTAGTAACGAGTAATAACTACGGACTGGAAATACTATCTGTCACCCGGGGATGGTAACATTCCGAATGTAACCCACTCGTGCATGATCGAATCTAAGGAGCAAACCTTATACTTAAAGAAGCATTTACATTACTCGGCACTTTCTTCTTCGGGATATGGGTTTCAAGGTTCTTCGTGTATTATGACCGATGAGCAAGTTCCATATGTAACATGAACGAAGAACGAAGACAAGAAACAGAACGATTGGCTAATTGTACATGAGGTTCGTGGCGCATGATGATACATAACTGGGAGATTACAATGAGGAAAGAGGCATTTGGCCCAATCCAGCATTACATTCTCCTTGTTTATCTGGCCGGTGTAACTCTACAAATGGCCTTTAATTTGTATTAGCCTTTGAACATCACGTGTAGGGATTGGGAAGACTTACGGCCCAAAGGCTTTGCTCGCTTGGAAATAGACTTGGCCTGATCGTGCTTGATTCTTGCAAGTCGAGCACTATTTAGGGCCTCCGTGTCAGCGACAATAAAAATTCTGTCGGAACCCATTTCACTTACTCTTCAGCAGCTTCACGTTCAAGGTGTTTAACATGATCCCGAGCCTCTTTTACCGCTCTTCGGGATGCCACGAGCGCCCTATCCGCCTCTTGCTCTGCAGTCTCCGCACGAGCAACCTGTTCTCGAGCCGCCATGATCGAAGGATCTTCAGGTGTGCGATGCAGAAGGCTGCGTCGGCGAGTGTTTCCTGTTGAGGATTTGGAGGAAAAGGACGTGTGGGATGAATCGTCTCCATATCTCTTGTGTCCAATAGAGGAGCGAGTCGACATTGAGGAACGAGGACTGGATGAAGATGCACTAGCAGAGGAATCGCGACCGAATATAGCCATGATGGATAGATGATATTTTTGAAGTGCGAGATTTGTCAATGTTTTTCGAGTCAAAGTAGTAGAACGGTTGAAAATATATAGATCTTAGCAACGTTGTGGGTCGAGTGGAGTATTTTGAATGAGCTTGTAGTGCTTAGAACGTTCAGGGACAACATCGAGTCTATTTTAAATTAAACAACTGGGCATACAGTTCAATCATTGAGGGGGAATCTGACGTCAAGGCGTTTATTAAGAAAAGAAGGATCAACATATCCCTTACCTTTCGTCGTCAGAATGTGACGTCAGGCTAAAGCATAAACAAATTAAGCCTGTCAACGAAGACTAGCGCGCGTACATGAAGCCCCTCTAGTCCCTAATTCCCCACATGCGTTCCCATTGCCAACGTTGCGGTGTAGAGATGTATCCATGTTTTGAAAATAGGAATGTCGGGCAAGACGATGAAAAGTGATATTTCAGCACGGCCACGAGAATCAACAAGGGCGTGATGTGTTTTCCAAATTGCGTCACGCCGAAAAATCCGTGCATCTCACAACTAAGCCTCCCCTGAATTAAATGCCCGGGAACATAAGAATCCGCCCGATCGGCGAAAACTAACACGTAGGCGATGATGGAATGTTATTGCTTAATGACTCGTGGTTTACAGGGGCGAATCATTATATGCAAATGCGTCATTTCGACGGTCGGCTAGAAGCAAGATTTGATTTGACCACGTCTAACGCCACTCTTTCTCTGACGTCGGCCGTCTTATCGGCAACGCGATTGAATGAGATGGACGAGATAAATCAGAGGTCCGAGGCTTTGGCATTTGTCCCAAGGCGGTATGGTGGCCGATAGACGCCACCAAAAGTCCCTATGATGCCACAAGGCCTAAATTTGGATGACTGTAGACAATAAGGCAATGCGCACATAAAATGGATGTTTGCATTTCGTGCACAAGTTTGCGCTTGGTAGCCCTGAAGATAAATAGTCGTGATTCATATCAAGGTCAAATCCACGCCAGAAACCTCATGAGAAACATGTAAAATATGCTAATAGGAAATTCAATCATTCGAGGTACAAGTTGTTTATGTCAGCTCCAATAAAAATCCCATCGGATTCGTCCTTGATCTTGCGGGCCGTCTCGGGCGATAACCACACATACCTCTCGACTCGCCCTGGCCGCGGCTGCACGCCCCCATAGATACCGGCATTCTCATAGGAATCATTCATTTCTGTTCGGTGAATCAAACTACAAACTGCATTTGATGTTGGCTCGAGATCGTTCTCAAGACTAACTCCGGTCGCCTCAAGCGGTCCGAGATATTCCCACTCCACGCCTTGCTCTGCTGCACGTTTTTCCAAATCTTGGAGGTAAAACGGATTCGCACTTCGCCGGGCAACTTCAAGGAGGCTTTCCCGGGGTGCAGGGCTGATACGTTGATAGAGTGGTTGGTAATCACAAATAATACACGTAATAGCAATCTGCGGCTCCATGTTTGGACATTTCGAGAACAAATCGTGGAGGGTGTTTTCTTGAGGCTTCAAAGGCCACCAGATCATCCAAGGGAGATATTGTGAGTCATTTGTGAGGCAGGAGATATCGTTAATCATGACACGTCGTGCGTTAATGGCAGTGCGAATCAGGGAAAGTTCGGTTTCGTTGTCATCAGTCAAAGATTTACCGGGGTAAATTATTCGCCTTGGCTGGATTTCGATCTGATCTGCCCACCATCGAGCGAACATGGTGTTGTGATGGATTCCACGAAGAATAGAGAAAAGCTCGTATTCTGTTCTGAGTCTTCGAGGGTGCATGAGTCGAACATATCTTTCCACGTTCCCATCATATGCCGCTGTCTGAGTCAAAATGTCCTTTTCGAGAATCGGGAGATCGAGTGGAAGAGGCATCCAGAGTAGTTTGGCCTGCTCTGGGCCGAGATCGAAGCGGGTAGTGTCCGGCTCTGTTTTCTCTAGGCCGATGAATCCATCTTCTTCGATATCAATGTCATCCGGGCTTATGTCTGGGACATTGTGTGGAGGTGGTACGCGTTTTTCTAGCATCCACCGAGGCTTCATGTCGCCATTCAGGTATGCAGGCGTTTTAGCGTCCAGATTGATGGAGCGAGAATAATCGTTCATAATAGCATATCTTTGGGATGCTGACATGATCATTTGATAGATTTCTGCTCCATGTTTACTCTCCCGAGCTTCTTCAGCGATAGAAGTATCAGGAAGAAGATTGAGCTCTTTATAGAGATCCGTGTATCCCGCCCCAGCACATGCTCGACCCACCTGATAGCGCATCAAGGGATATCGGCGAACAAGTTCACGATATGTGTTTTCATTTGCAAACTCCGGATACCAGATACAGTAAGGTTGAACTGCAGGACTTTTGAGTTCGGGTATGATATTACTCATAATTAGCCGTGCATTGCGGGCGCGGGAGAATTCGGGAAATTTGATTTCATCACACAGCTCGACGACTGATCTGCTCTGTGCAAATTCGAGAGAGGTACGTATGCCGCGAATAGTTGCGCGACGACTCCAAAGACAGTCTAGGTTCTCTGGGACTTTCTTTCCTTCCATCGCAGAGAAACATTGGTCGTGATCATATATGAGAGGATCTTCCTCACCAACCTCTGATTCGTCGCCTGATTCGCTGGAGGTTGACAGGTCCTTGCGAAAGAATTCCGACGCTATCTTCGCGTCACTTTCGCGAGTCACTGAAGAGTCCTCCATCGATAGGTTGCCGTGGGCAAGTTGTCAATAGGATAGATAAAAAATATATGGAAATGGGGGAACAAGGTCATTCAGAAAGTGAGGAGCTGGTAGCGAATAGTGTGGAACGTTAATCGTCTCAGCGAAAAACAGAGGCGTGAGGAAGTGAGGAACGCAGGTGCCTGCCAAGAGACCCTTTTTCGGCCCCCAATCACGCACATCGATGCAACCTTAAATAGCAACTCCATTTACGCCTACGATGAAGCATTGCCAAGGTTTGCCAAGTGCCAAGGCTATCAAGTCTTGGAATCAGTTCAGGGCAGTTACAGATGCCAAGAAATCTAGGACGGCCTCGGCACCTCAACTCTTTACCATGCATACACCCTCGACACCCACTTTGTGGGCCGATGGGGCCACAAAGGTAAGGAACTCGTACTTTACAGGCTAAGACAGCGGATTCAATATCATCTGTCTCCATATTAAACTTTACCTTGATAAACTAATTATCTCCTTTCCTGGCCCCCGGGGCCAACTTGAGAATGAAAATATTTCTTGGAAAGCTGTGATGCTTGGCGCAGAGCTAGATACTACACAGGACTGTTCAGTGTTTACTAGTTTGCTCAGAGCAGCCCACTCAATTTCGAGCTGAAACATTCAATCTCCGGTTAGAACACTAGTGGATAGGTAACAGGCCGTGTAGCCATTTGGTACTCAGGAGAGAATCCCTTTTTTCCTTTTTTAAGCGAAGATACTCCGGACATGGCCGAAGGTCTATAATTCAATCCACTGGGTTATCCGTACGTAATGGCCTCCAAACTGGATGGGCTAATGCGCCTAAGGTAACTGGAGCCTAAAGGCATTCCTTTTGCTTCAGAAAGAGCGGAGCAAAAGAGGAAATGAAAAATCCGATAGCGAGAAATGGGGAAAAAAAAGGGAATTCTCAAACCCAGATCATTTAATGTACAGATGACAGTCTCCCTGTGGAATTGAGGTTATCCTTTGGCAAAAGCTTTTCAAGCAAGAAATTTAGGAACTAGAATAGTCATGTAAGGCACAAGAAGCAAAGGAGTAAGTTATGATCTAAGTACAAGAATCTATGCCGCAGAGAATTGGCAATGGGTTCAATGTGCCTTATTGTGAAGAGTCGACTCCCCTAAATCAAAGGCTACACACTTTCCCGGACTTAGCACGCTTCCAGACTTGCAAGGTCTTGAAATGGGATATGTGTTGCTTCGTCCAACTGTCCTCTGCCGCTGTCTTAGGATTGCCAATATTGTCACCCTGTTATCAAGAATAAAATGTTAGCTTCTGGTAGGTTATTTTCAACGATCAAGTATCATACCCATTTTACCATCGCATTTATGTCGCCACCGAACTTTGCCTGCAATTTTTCCCTGTTTCTGGCATCATTCCAGGTTGCTTCAAAATCCACGGCTTTATAGTTCTTGTCGGGTCCGGGAACTTCGCACTCAACGCTAGTGGTTGTGACTGTGCTAACTGTTTTCGTGTTGTCGTTCGGGTCCGGCTCATTAAGACCTAGTTCACCTTGTGCTGTTCTAGAACCTCCCATCACCCTAATCAAATACTCTTGGCCATCTGCTTTGCGAAGGGCCACGACAGCTTTTGCACACCCTTTCATCATCTTATCTTGAGTCGCAAAGCGCCCTGTCCCCTCGAAATCGGTTTTGTGTTTTCCGCGCCACTCCACCACTTTGTTGTTGACAGATGCAATAAATGTTTGGTAAGCCTTGTCCGACTCTTTCGAATTATAGTTACCAGGACTGGCGGCTACCAAGGAGATAAGACCTCCATGACCATTCTTGAACAGGCTCTTTGAGGCCTCTGCGAGATCATCCATTGAGGTTGGTGCCGTCAAGGCTGGGGGTTTGTCGAGCAAATAATTGTCTTTCAAACGGTACATGAACTCATCGTAGTCCAATGGGCCACTCCTTGTGCCATCGTCATTCAAATGTTGGTTATTTGTTCCTGGACGTGAAGTTTTGCCTTTTCCAGAGGTCATTGGTAGAATGAGCTTTTGATCCTTCTCGTAATGCCTGCAATGATGACGGTGAAATTAGCCCCATGTAATGGAATTGAACCTCTGATATTCCACGTATACTGGGAGCCAGAAGAAAGTGAAAGCCCACTAAGAATCAACAAAACTCACAGTGCCATTTGGTATGCATTCCACAACCATATCCTTTCATAGGTATGCGACCACAAGTTGAGCTGCGAGTCGGCTGCTTCACCAAAATCCGTCAAAAGAGAAAGCCACAATATTATGAAGCCCACTATAGGCATTTGTGTTTGGAACACACGCATTCTGACCGTAGGGATTGTATTGTCAAAAAAAAAGAAAAACCTCGGGATGAGATACCAGTGATGGGGATCTCAATATTGATCCAGGGACACGGCAGGGCTCAAGCTCTTTAAGACTTTATGATAGACTTTCATAATAAAATTCATAAATAACAAACCGTCTTTCTAGAGCACCTTTTTTCGCCAAGGGCCCCGAGATCCTTTTGGCTTGGCAAATTTTCACTAATGCAGGGTCTCTCGGTGACCCACAGGGGGCCAAAGTTATTTTAAAAGCAGGATCTCTGTATCGACCCGGAGGAAGGCGAAAGTCAAGTACTACTCTTATTGCACTTCTGCATCACAAGAATATTCTGTAATTTATATTTGCAATTTATATTTTATGCCTATTTTAGTTCTTGCTTGTAGTTACAGGTAGCAGTGAGCGGCTTGAGTTGCGATGAGCAATGCTTCCCAGTGTTGCAGCCGAGGTATAGACACCATGAGTTTCCTTGGCAGCATAGAATGGTACTGGGAAAATCAAGGCTCGCCAAAATTCCCGCAGTGGAGACTAATGAAGTTGGGGGCTTTAGTTTCAGGAGCCATGTAGTAGCAAATGTGGACTGGGGCTTCAAGCTGTTCTGAATGGGTGAGACTAGTAAATTATTCGGGATCCAAATTGCCGGTCAGCCAGGTGTGTGCTGTCCGAACAAATCGCTCAGCCTCTCGAGTCGATATAAATACTATTCCCATAGGGCATCTGGACTTTGTTGCATCTTCATTTTCTTCTCTTCATTCATTTAAAGACCTACCAAGGTTATATGTCCAGGTGGTCTTCGCCGTCATTCGTTTATCATGAAGACCCCTCTTGAGGCTTTCGTTCCTTTTTCTTCCTTACTTTCACTCATTACTTTTCCTTATCTTATTTATGCCTCCTCCAATGCAGCCACACTGGCAACAGTTGCTCCGATGGGCGAGTTGAAGACCAACGACCCCATTGCCTCCCCTCTCGTTAATGGCTGCCCGCAATCATGCTCGCTCGTGGGTGACGATCCGGGTAATTGGACCTGGATCCCTCATCACGAGGATATGATCAGATGTGAGCAGCCGCTTTTATTTGACTTCCAAATTGGAAATGAGCCAAGCTACCATTCAGCTATACGCTCTTGTGCTGTTTCCACAGAGTTCGCCGAGCGGCCTGCAAGTCCCAGTAGGAACCAATTTAGCTGGGCTAATATCGACAAAAATGACTCCGAGGCTGTGGACCAGTCTTTGACAACATCCAACTCTTGTGGAGCATCTCAACGTACTACAGCCGTTGCTGTCGAGTTGGGCCCTACTGGTGTTATCAAAGCCGGTGATGATGCCGAGAGTGCGGTCAAGAATCTCGTGGATTACATGACCAATTCTGCATCGTGTGGCTCAACGATCCTCCTTTCCAAGGTTGGCCATACTATAGCTGCATTATACGTGGGAGCGGATGTCTACCAAAGCGGTGTTGGCTCCTTCCTCCAGCAGTTCTCTGAGAAGTTCAAGGGTGGCTTGCAAACGCTTCAAGCTTGCAATTCGAAGTCAAAGCAAGATACAACAATTGGAATTCGCATCATCGATTCAGTTGACCAGCTTGAAGCCACCCACAGAGCCCTGCAAGACTGGGCTAAGGGTACTTGTCTGAGCACCGGTGGACGGGGCTTAGTCCAAGCGGAGATAACTACTCTGGGAGTCTCTGCAGCCAACAAGCGCTCCTCCATTTCCTCCTTCTTTGAGAATACTCTTGCCCCACGAGGTGACTGCAGAACTATCACAGTCGGGAGTGGAGATAGCTGTGGGGCCCTAGCAAGCCGTTGCGGAATTTCGGCCAACGACTTCACCAAGTACAACAAGGCATCCAATCTTTGTTCAACCTTAATGCCTAAGCAGCGTGTTTGCTGCTCGGCAGGCTCTTTGCCAGATATCACTCCGAAGCCGCAAGCGGATGGAACCTGTGCCGTTCACTCAAATTCAAGCAAAGGACGACTGTGATGGCATTGCAGCTCATTTTGGAATCACCGTAGCCGATATCAACAGCTACAACAAGGCAACATGGGCATGGGCTGGTTGCAATAAGCTTCAACTAAAGCAGGTGATTTGCCTTAGCAAAGGCAACACTCCGATGCCATCTTCACTAAGCAACGCCGTCTGTGGTCCTCAGAAGCCCGGTACCAAGGCACCGTCTGGCCATTATACTGGCTGGAACTTGACAGAACTTAATCCTTGTCCTCTCAATGCATGTTGCTCTGGATGGGGCTTTTGTGGCACCACCGAAGAATTTTGCACCGAGTCACCAGCCGATACAAAGGCCCCAGGAGCCTTTCAAAAGGGAAAAAACGGGTGCATCTCCCACTGCGGCACTGATGTTGTCAACAATGACAAGGCTCCGGAGAGTTTCCATCACGTTACCTACTACGAGGCATTTAATGTGAAGCGTGATTGCCTCAACATGGATGTCAAGGAGATCAACGATGATAAATTGACACATGTGCATTTTGCTTTTGCTGGGTTGACCAAAGACTTTGACGTCAGCTTCGATGATAGCTTTGAGGACCAGTTCCTCAGCTTCGTTGAGTTAGATGTTCCATGGAAAAAAGTTCTGTCATTTGGCGGATGGGCAGAGTCTACCGACTCAGACACTTTCCAGCTGTATCGCGATGTCGTCAAGTCAGGTAACCGTGATAAATTTGCCAAGAATATCGCTGCCTTCCTTGACAAGCACAATCTGGACGGTATTGACTTTGACTGGGAGTACCCCGGTGCCACTGATATTCCGGGAGTTCCAGCTGGCGCTTCTGATGAAACGTCTGATTATCTTGAATTCTTGAAATTGATGAAAAATACCATTGGCAACAGATCGCTCTCGATCGCTTTACCGGCATCATACTGGTACTTGAAAGCTTTCCCCATCGCAAAGATGGCACCCTATCTGAGCTATTTTATTTACATGACCTACGATCTGCATGGGCAATGGGGTAAGTTCAGCATCATGTCTCGGAATCTTGGTTTGTGATACTAATCAAAGAATAGATTACGGCAATGCCTATGCCGATGTTGGCTGCTCTGGTGGAAATTGCCTCAGATCCCATGTCAACAAGACAGAGACGCTTAACTCACTGGCTATGATCACGAAGGCTGGTGTCCCCGCATCGAAAGTTGTTGTTGGTGTCTCTAGCTACGGTCGAAGCTTTGGAATGTCAGATCCAAGCTGCACTGGTCCTATGTGCACATACACCGGCAGTTTCAACCAGTCAACTGCTGAACCTGGGTTATGTACCAATACGGGAGGATACATTGCAAATGCCGAGCTGGATCAAATTGTCGACAGTGCCAACAATGGATTTGAGAGGTTCAAGGCTCGCACATGGCACGACGATAAGTCCGACTCGGATATCATGGTTTACGGCAGTTATGGGGAGATCACGACTTGGGTAGCATACATGAATGATACTACCAAGAACAACCGAATTGACTGGGTTAAAGGACTCAATTTCGGTGGTGTTTCAGACTGGGCGATCGATCTTGCCAGCTGGAACTCCGGCATCGACCCCGACTCGCAAGATGCTGTGGATCTGGAGGCCGAACTTCCTAAAGGATGCCCATCAGACGCCTGGCCTGACAATCTAGATGATCTCAATAACATGATCGATTCCATTGACACTGAGTGCCAAGGGCAAGCGGTCGTTCACGTCTTGCTCGCCATGGTCGGACCCGCCATCTCTGATTACAAAGACGCACTGAAAGATTTTGATGAATATGTATGTCTCTATGCGTAGTGTCAGATGTCTCAGATTAAGCTAATGTTTCTCCAGTTCGGATACTACGAAGAATGGGTCAGAAACCGCATTGACGATTCCCTCAAACTGTTCATGTGGAGCGATGGAAGAAAATATATGGATTGCAAGTGGAGCTCAAAAGATTCAAGTGGCTCTGGGCCTTGTACGGATATGCTTGTCAAGCAAGGTCAGCCGGGACAAGGCACTGTGACAGTCACGTACAAGATGCGGGATGAGGACGGCTTCTACAAAGCTCTTACGGACGACTACGGCATCGACAAAGACTGGATCAAGTGGGTTGATATAGGATCGGAAGTCCAACAGTGCCACTGTCCTGATTTGAAGCACAATTGTCCCGACTGCACGGGCGAACCTGACGCGAATGTATACCACAACTGGCCACAAAAGATCGATGACAACAGCAAGATCAAGATCACGAACCCCAAATCAGTCATTGAGGCCGCCATCCCCAACATCTCAGACCTTTCAACTGTCATGCTTGGCACGTATGCACAGATGCGCTTGGAGATCTTCGATGCGGATGACGCGGATGTTGCCACCGCATTCAGCATGCCCGTCTTCATGCTTGGAGACGCAACAGACTCAATCAAGGAAATCAAAAAGATTGGCAAACAGCAAAAGGAGGCGGACGACAAAGCAAAGATCAGCTTTATTTTGGATATTGTGAGCATCGTGCTCATGATTATTCCATTTGCTGGTGAGGCAGCTGAGGCGATTGGTGGTGTGGCCAATGTGGCACGAGCAGCAATGATCATTGGTGAGGCTGGCAATGCGGCCATTACTGTTGCTGATATCGTAGAGGATCCAACCTCGGCTCCGTTTGCTATCCTGGGTCTACTGATGGGAGCCAATGCTGGTGTCGTTGGCAAAGGAACTAAGGGCGCCTTCACTAAAGCTTCGGCTGTTCGTAAGGCGATGTCAACTGACACACTGAAATCTTTCAGCGACACGTTCCGCAAGAATGATGACATCGTGCAGAACATTATCAAAGCTTGCCGTGGTTAGATAGGGGCTTCACACAACCCTGGGCCTTGATAAATGACTACAGTTATGTATTCGTACGGTGAATACTAAGAAAGCAATTATGTTGAAGGGCCTATACACGTTAAACCTTGATGTGAGGAAGAGAGCAATGCTATGAATAGTCACAGGCGTTGTGAGATTAGCGAGAGTTAAGGACGATAACACAATCTGTGAATGATGAGATCTAGAGATATCGAAAGTAGCTGCTTGGGGGGTAGTAATCGCCCTTCAAAAAAACGCTGGCCGGGACATAATTTAGTGAGCAGGTTGAAAGGCCGATTTCTTTTGGCAAGTTAATGCTGCAAACCGCACGGCTGGTGGGTTTGAGACATGAAGATTGGAATAATAGAACAAGGGGCTTGGAAAAAATCAGCGGGTTTTGGGATTGTGGCCCCTGTGGGGTCAAAATTGAAGCTATTCAGGCAGAGAGAAAAAGCAAAAATAGAAATCGCTAGGTAGAGAAGGAATATAGCGTACAATGCCAGCCTAAAAGTTTCGTGTGCTACCCATATGAAGACACGAGGACCAAAAACCAAAGATGCGTGTAGTGGCGATGGTGACAGTGGAGAAAAAAAAAACTATAGTACGTAAAGAGAAAGCCTTCTACGGGCAGAGGGGGTAGCCCGACAGTCCAAACAGAGTTCATTGATTGCGGGATAAAGTGTGTGCCTGGGGAATGGGGGCTTCCACACAGCTGCAACAGTGCCAAGCAGCTATTTCTTAGTCTTTCTCTCGCTTCTTTTCGCCTCGTTGCTAGATTGCCAGACAAATCACACCATCAGTTCGAATGAGATGCCATTCAACCCCTTTTCCTAGCCATGATCGACCTTACTGTCCTTTCTCACAAGCTAATATTTTAGATCATTTCATGTAATGATTTGATCTTCCTGAAGCCCAGTACGGTTAAGGTATCCCCCACTCTCCCCACTGTCCCCTATCTTCTGGAGCCTTGGCTCAATTTAGCCTCCGAGGGAATAGAAAATCTCTGATAATTATGTGGAGCCGTGTGGACGCTTTGCTCGGGGAGCATGCTCAATTAAACCCACGTAAACGAATACGCGGTCCTTAGAGGCGCCGATAGTGGGGTTTTGACCCCTTACTACTGTTGCACTCATAATAGATAAACGAAGGGTGAGACACGTACTAAGAAGGGACCTTGTCTAAGATGCGACTAACTTGCCGATAACTAACTCCCTTAGGACGAGTTTTGGTAGTAGCAGCGTCCAGGATGTCAATTAGTCTCGTTGGCGTGACATGTGACACAACTGTAGGTGAGTATGGGGCTAGTGGGGTGGAACACTCAAACGTAGACAGGCAACGTCAAAAGGCCCTGAGGAGAAGAATAAGCCACACAGAAGGCATAAGAGAAGCAAGAGAAGAGACCAAAGATGGTCGCACGTGCCATGAGCCACGGTAGAGCCGAACGCTAAATCTAGCCTTTTCTGCGGAGTCAATCACTTTAAGTGCGGATTTTCCCCTAAAGAAACTTTAAAATAGAGTGGCGGGTGGACTAGGCCACGGTTACAGTAATAGGTGTCCTCTGCACCACCGATAAACGTGGTGAAAGTCACGTGGTATCGGTGATCGGCCGCGCGTATAGCCCGCTAGCGTCGCTAAGTTGACCCTCGTTGCCTATTAGTCGTCCTCGTCCCCGTATTCGCATCGTCCTTCCTCATTTCCACAACGGGTATCTCCCACGTTCATCCATTTGAGCCACTCGTCTACACAGCCCTCCTTGCGTCCCACTGATCCAGATGAAAGGGGCATCTAGCTATGGCGCTAATTCTAGGTAGCAGAATAAATATAGAATTGCAATGTATCCCAGCCAAAGCTCCTTAATTCCATTAAAAGAAAGTACCTTCACCGGGCTCCAAATTCTATATCTATCTGTATTAAGTTTGATGCTATATCTTCCAACCTACTGCAGCCTTGTTTGAAGTTTCAATCATCTTTAGATGTCTGGTTAGAAAACGCCCATACTTTCAGCGCCAAGTACAGAAGCCTAAGAGACTTTTTCTCCTACTATCGCCTATCTACCTCCCTCTTCGGCATTGACCCCCTCCCCCTCCATCCTGGTGCGTTCTTTCAGTCAGCAGTCTTGGAAATGAGCAAGACATCCACCCTCGCGAGGGTGAGGAACAAGCTCTTGTCCAGACGCCAGATCGAAGGCATGATTGCGGACAACCAGCTCATAGTCATCGTCGACGATAAAGTGCTCAAACTCGATGCGTGGGTAAAGTTCCATCCTGGTGGTGAGCTCGCCATCCAGCACATGGTAGGCAAAGATGCCACAGATGAAGTGAACGCGTAAGTAACGGATCCACTATTCTCTTCGCGCATATGCTGACAATGCAAAGGCTACATTCACCAGAGGCACGCCAACGCATGCATAAATTCCAGATCGGTCGCATTGAGGGACGATGGAAGAACTTCATCCCTCCTATCCAAAACGGAGAGTTTCGTCCGTACATCGAAGAAGAAGACGAGCGTCCCTCAACTCCCGTATCCAGCTCAGAATCATCAGCCCCACCTTCTCCCATTTTCGACACCAAGCTAGACACACTCGGTTTGACACGGAGACTATCAACGTCAACTATTTCATCTGCTGTCAGCTCTATCCCTCCCATGGACATAAAAGGACGCACATTTGTGGTAGACGCTCGTACGCAGGAGGAGATCGAACTGGACGAATCCAAGTACCCTTCTCTTGATATTGAAGATCAGGCGAATATCGCTCAAAAATACCGTGAACTCAACGAGCGCATTCGTGCAGCTGGGCTTTACAACTGCAACTACACCGCATATGCTATTGAAATTTGTCGCTACTCTCTCTTCTTTGGTCTCTTCCTTTTCTTCTTGAAGAATTCTTGGTTCTGCTTGTCTGGCTTTTTCTTGGGCTGCTTCTGGCATCAACTCGTCTTCTCTGCCCACGATGCTGGTCACATGGGTATTACTCACGATTTCCAGACTGATACTGTCATTGGAATGATAATCGCCGATTACCTCGGAGGACTCAGTCTTGGATGGTGGAAGCGAAGCCACAACGTTCACCACATTGTTACCAATGCTCCAGAGCACGACCCCGATATTGAACTTATGCCTTTCTTCGCCCTTTCGCACCGTTTTTTCGACAGCTTGCGCAGCACATACCACAATCGCGTCATGGAGTACGACGCCGTGGCGAAATTCACAGTCAAATACCAACACTACATGTACTACCCGATTCTCCTCTTCGGTCGCTTCAACCTCTACTTTTTGAGTTGGGAACACATTTACCTCGGACTTGGTCCTCGACATGGCGCTGGTTGGTGGCACCGATGGTTCGAACTAGCCGGCCAAATCTTCTTCTGGATCTGGTTCGGCTACGGCGTTGTCTGGCTCAGTATTCCATCCTGGTGGAGTCGGGTCGCTTTCGTCCTGATTTCTCACATGGTCACTGCGCCACTTCATGTGCAAATTACCCTTTCGCACTACGCCATGTCCACTGCCGATCTTGGTCCCCAGGAATCTTTCCCCCAACGGATGCTGCGTACAACAATGGACGTCGATTGCCCCGCCTGGTTGGACTTTTTCCATGGTGGACTTCAATTCCAGGCCATTCACCACTTATACCCTCGCATTCCTCGCCACAATCTGCGCAAGACACAACAATTTGTTAAGGAATTTTGTGAAGATGTGAAGATCCCGTATGCTGTTTTTACTTTCTATAATGGCAACAAAGAAGTTATCACTCGATTGGGTGATATTGCTAAGCAGGCGAGAATCTTGCAGGAGTGTCAGAAGGCATGCGCGGAACAAGGTGTTTTCGCTGACCACCTTCATTCGCACTGACGTATAACTTTGATAGATAGTTTCCAACATACCTGATACCCTTCCCAATTTTGCAGATAGACATTGTAACTCATGAGTGGACATATACCATTGAAATCTAAAAATACCCATTCATTACTACTACAGGTGCTTATACACCCAGGCTAGTGTCATCACTTAGATAAATAAAACGAAGGCCTTTCTAAGGTTAGATCTATCAAAAGACTTCGAGGTCCAAAATCCTAAGGCGGAAGGATCACACCGTGTGCGACTCCCGAAACTCATCATAATTGCATTATATATATCTAAACGGTACACCTGCTCAATGCTCTTGAAGTACAGTGGGTCAAGAGGAACAAATCTTGTCGCTATATGGGTGGCGTACTACGATTTATCAACTTGTGGGCGTGAGCAATTCCGGAGTCAAATATTGGATGGTGGTCGCAAGCCCTAAAAGATACATGTCAATGGGATTGACAATGGGGGAAAACCCCGCATTCGACATCTCAGTTCCTACACCTTTGCAATCAACAACTTTTGTCAACTAATGAGACCTCCATACATGACTCAGCATCATTGGTCTAGTGGTAGAATTCGTCGTTGCCATCGACGAGGCCCGTGTTCGATTCACGGATGATGCATTTCTTTTTTGCTTTCTATTTCTTTCCTTCTAGTTTCTCTATCAACAAATACTCACATAAGCTATATTTTACCCCTATCAAAGTCAAGAAATTGGGATACTATAATGAATCCTAGAGACTCAGATAACTGGTGCGTAACGACAGCCCATTGACAGGCCCATTTGGGGCTAGAGCTGGACTATTTCGGTTCTACCTCTACATGAATCACGGGTACCCACCGTTCCTAACCGCGAAACAGGAGCTACATAGCTATTGACCATGTAATAGTGTGATCCCAATCAGGATACGAGATATTGAATGGGTCTACCCCGTATGTTGGGTCAGCATTTGGTACACACGTCAAGCAAAATAGTGACATCATCAGTTCAAAAGGAAAGTATTTAGTACGAGTTTCAGCGCCGTATTATACGAGTTTCCTCTCAAAACAACTAATTTTCTCTTAATCAGAAACCGTTATCCAACGTTTTCATATAATCAGTATGCATGACTTCAAATACAAAAAGGCGGTACCACAAGAACTTACCAATTGTAGCAACAGCCATGAAGTTTTCTTTCCTCTCGACTTACCTCTTAGCTCTGACCTTGAGCACTTCCTCAGCTTGGAAGCTTGAAACAAACACTCTAGACATTCACGGAAGTCAACCCCAGGGCTGTAAAACCATTTTCATTCCTCGAGGTGCTAAGATCAGCTGGACTGGATCGAATGGTGCCCGAACCCTCCAGTTATTCAATGTGCAAGGAAAGTGCTCCCAAGTTTACCGAACTGTCATGGGCATTGGGGAAATAAATGCTTCGAACAACATCTATGGGTATATAGTAAAGCCTTGAGGATGCACTAAGGTGTTGCTGAGGGACCACTCGCCATTCATGGAATGTTATTGATTCGGTTCGAGGAGCTCAAAAGTTGGACATATTCCTTTGTTTGGGTGGGAATTCATGTTAACGAGAAGTGCGGCGAGCAATGTCTTGTAGTATTGTTACATTAACTTTTTCCTATTATTCAACAAGTGGCGAGTAGCGAGGGGAAAAGCCTCTGAGAGTATCTTCTAGATAAATTGAGAATTCATGGAAATATCACAATGTAGTGTTCATGACTGATATCTTTTGTAGCTCATAGTGATAAGTACTTATCAACAAATTGATTGCTTCGGCTATTCGTTGAAGGATCTTCCTATCTTCTTCTTAGCTCCGACGGAGTTCCGATTCAATACCCTAAAAAGTACAAGGAATCTCTCTAGGTAGATTAGAAATTGGCCGCTACACCACGAACCAGGGTGTGTATTTACGAAAATGGACATTGGTAAAAGGAGGGGGTAATCATGAAGACGCGTAAGCTCTCTTTATACAGTCTTCCGAACCCAAATCCATCCATTATAGGATTACAAGCTTAGAAATGGCGGGAGGCTCTAGTCTCCGGCTGGCATTTCTTCTGAGGGTCTGTTAGATAGTGTGTAGAAAGTTTCACATCAAAATATTTGACTGGGTTCCCACGTTCAATTTTTTGAATATAGGTTCGACAGGTCTCATCTGAATCACGCTTGCATACAGACACAAGGATATGACTATCGTCCAAACAATCTTCGCGAGAATTACCAAGTCTATCAACGCTGCTCAACAGAAAACCCTCTTTCGCAAACAATTCTGCCCAATGGATTAAGCCCTTCTTGTGGAGTCACCGCTTTCCATCATACGAAGCTGAGCTGCATCATTGAACTCATCCTGGTCGCTGCTTGCTTTATAAATATGGCTTGAGGAGTGCTGGGTTGACCGGACTTTTGACCATGTGGACGGAAGTTCGCGCCAAAGTAATTTCACCATGGCTTGATAAGAGATCAAACAGGGAGAGATCAGATACATGCCCGCTTCGATGGCTCCCCAGAACATGACTGTGGCTCCTGCCCACGTTTTGTCTCCCAAGACATCCGTTCGGACCACTACGGAAAGCGTGATTATCGTGGAATGCCATCATAAGTAAGCCATTGCATTGGAAAAGAAGATTCAAGAAGAATGGGAGCTTGACTTACGCGCTGCCAAACGCGAATGCAACCAGAAGACCAGCTTTCATCCGCCAAGACATATGAAGTGCCAGAGTCTGCGGAATAGGAAGAGCCAAGATTATTACATCTGTGAAAATATTAATAGCTCTCGATGATATAAAACACGCATCAATATCGATGCAGTGGCCTGAGGAGCTCCCGCCCCAAAGATAATCAAATGGAATGCACATCGCGAATCCCACAGCGCAATACGCAAGAAAGCTTCCGACGACGACAAATCCAGCCCCGAAGCAGACAATACGGGTAAGGCGAGATTTTCCGAATATGGTAAGGTACATATACAGCACGGCTACCTTCGGAAAGGTCGTAGATGCAACATACGTGAAGCTATTCGCAAGGACATACTTGCCCCAGAGCTTCAACATATTCGGGTCAATCATTATGATGCGAGCTTCATGTAACCCAACTCCCCGCATAATGTACTTCACCTATACAAGCCTCTGGTTAAGTGGTAGTTCTCTCGGTGATAATGATGCTTTTGATAATAACATACCGATAATCCCAGCTAAGAAGGCTATATAAAATATCCAGCCAAGTACCATTAAAGTGTCATCATGCTTCCATAGTGAACGTGTGATATGCTGCGACCAAAAACGCAGACCAATTGCGAGAGTACCCAAGATCATAAAAGTAGTACAAATCGCGTACATTGTAGACTGCCTGTCAGCCTCAAGGTAGGAAGGAGGCTATTCAGTGCTCGCGGCCGTCATCGTTACTGCTTTCCAACTTGCGTTTGATTTTTTCACCTCAAATGGCTTTGTCAGGTCAGGCTGGGAGTTGAGCATAAATATGGTAGAAGTCTCAGAGAGGCTATTAGCGTGAATTGGATATGGTGAAATTAATCCTGTGGGTCAATATAAAACCGGTGTAACGGAAAAAGAATTACTATTATTGGTAGCAGTTACAAGTCCACTAGAAGGTAGGAACCGTTGTTGAACAGTTTCATCAAGTCGCACATGCATAAGTGTAGTGCTTCAGCTTCTGTGGCCGCTTGCAGTACTCGTAGGTATCTACCACATTGGAGTACCAGACTATGGTTTGGCCCCCAAAGAAAAATGCCGCATATTACGCAAAAATTTATAGCGTGTGCTGGAAAGCCCTGGACTGGGATGAACAGGGATCCTGGTTAGAGGGGGTGTTTGCATTTTGCAGCACGCGTACCCTGTTAGAGTCTCAAAATTTTCTCATGAGCAAAAGTTAGCATGTTAGATATAATTATCAGGATATTAGCCTATTTTTTTCAGCGCTCGTGGTCCTGTCTGAAATGTTTGATATTTTACGCAGTAATTATGGAACGATGCGGGGAAGTGACCCTGAATGGCCCCCGAGAAATAAAACCAATTGTTGATGAATGTCGATCATTTTAAATGGAAATCAAACATAGCCACCATGTGTGTAAAGAATTACGCCCGAGAATGTCTGGCTACTGGGATTCTGGTCAAGAGCTAAATCTTGACGCATGTGCGAAGCGGTGCGATGCAATTCATTGATGGCAGAGGAAGGTCTACCGAGAGACACATATCAATCTCAGCCTGTTCTGTCATCTCCAGGCTTTTACGATGAATGATCCAGAAGGCCTGAGGATTCACAAAAGTTGCTCGAATTCATCACAGCATGTTTACTTATGGGGATGCGGCACAGCGAAGTTTGGCGGTGACAGGGCCTTGTGTTCATGGAACATTTTAGAGGGAACTCCAACCATGTTGGAATCCTGATTTCATCTGGGGGCCAAATTCTAGAGCTTGACGGACAGGGCAGAGTAAAGGCGATGTAGCGGTCAGCAACCGGACCTTTTTCGGAGGAATATAGCCCTTTAGGCGAACAAAGGGGAGAGGGGCTATTCCTGGTCGCCTAATGGCCTGCGAACCTCGACAAATGCGTGGTGCATTCTCCAAGATTTTATTTTGGACTCCACTCAACTGCTGCTACCCTCAAGTGGATGCCCTTCTGAATCGTTGTCTACTTTACTCACCACATGTATCTAGTACAATCTATTCATTCCAAGACAGCCTTTCAGAAGGTCCATAGGCTTGAATATCTGTCCAAGCACCCGTTTCATACTTTCTTTTCAATCTATTGATTGCCTCCGCATCTCTCCAGAATCGGATTTGTGTTCATTCACTCCTTTACCGATTCAGACCTTCTTCGCGTCGTCTACCTGGGTAACGACTCCATTGACTTCTCTTCTCCGACTTCAAAATGCCGGACAACTATGTTCTTCCTCGAGACTACCTCGACAACAATCGGTACTTTACTCCTTTGAATGCTGGCAAGACTTGAGCTAACACGAATTTCCAGCATGAATCTTCATCACTATCTTTTGCGAGAAATGCATGGGTACCTAGTTCATCCTTCAATACCTATAGACAAACCCGATCTGAGAATTGCCGATGTTGGGACAGGCACTGCGTGAGACACACCACTTTTTATAATGACCAATCAATATATCAACATTATGCTAACGTCAATAGTATCTGGCTCACAGATCTTGCTCACCAGCTCCCTTCCACCGTCTCCCTTGATGGGTTGGATATATCATTCGAGGCTACCCCACCAAAGGAATGGCTGCCTCAAAATTTGACTCTGCGGTCTTGTGATTTGATGTCCGAAATTCCTGAGGATCTGATTGGGGTTTACGATATCGTGCACATTCGGCTCTTTGCTTTTGTCCTCAAGAATGAAGACATGAACACGGCAATCGGGAATCTTTTGAAGCTTCTCAGTAAGATAAGCGTGACTCTTGTGGCTTGACATATTTGGAATATAGAACTAATTGTCTTTCTGATAAAAAGAGCCAGGTGGCTACCTACAGTGGTCAGAGCCAGATATCGAATCTTTTCGGATCCCGACGTCCGTGCCGGGTAATAAAACAGATGCTCTTGCCAACCTGATGGCTTTCAGTCAACCCAAAGATGTCCGTTACAAGCCAACCTGGATCGCCAGACTTCCGGAAATGTTTCACGGAAGTGGCTTACGCTCTGTCGAATGCGATGTTAAAGATCCATCACCCGAGATGATCATGCCTCTTCATGAATGCAACTTGTTGATCCCTGAACTATTGGCTCGCAAGGCAGAAAATACTGAGTGGGCGGAGAAGATTAGGAAGGCTCTGCCAGAGGTCCTCCGGGAGACTCGAGCTGGAGCAGCATGGGAGTACACTCGAGTCGTAGTGGTCGGTCAGAAGCCGCTTTGAATGACGCAAGGATTATGAGTGTATGTACTTACATTCTTTCGAAAGAAATCACAAGAACCACCTGCAGATCCTTGAAGCCGTTTTTAAGATTAGAAGCTTAGAGATAAATACAAGTAACGACAGGCTTTGAGGTAGAGGATCTTCAATATACAATTACCATGTCTCTGGTTTCTGGTTTCTGCGTTAAACAGAGAGAATACACTACTATCGAGTCCTTTATCAGGTTTCTACGAAAAAGGCACGACAGCTCACCGACTAAGCTTCCCTGACACGCAAGCCTACTCAATAACTACTATGAGTGAAAGGAGAAACTGCACAACTTGTTACTTATCTATTCGCTATAATGGCCTTGAAATGATTTCAGATGGGCCGTAAGTGTATCTGAACAAGATTAGAGATTGGTAAAGCGTCTCAAACTTATTGGCCTAACCATAGGTTTTATACTCCCTTCAGGGAGACTTGACTCTTTTGGCGTACAGATAACGGTCTGCAGTCGCATTGTTCGTTACATACTGAGGAACAGGTCCACAAAAATCCTCAGTGTCCCTACTCAAGCCGTAGCGAAGATTGAGTCTGCAGCACTCGGCTTTGACTGATGTCCTCATTAATATCCTCCCACTTAACAGTCGTGATCCCCCGGTTATAGTCTGCCGCTCCCTCGTTCTCATGAAGCGTAACTGTGCCGTCCAGCCAGTAAAATTCGTTTTGCCACATCTGGACTGCACCCTTCGGCAAAGTGATGACCTCGCCGTCGCAGCCAAGGCCAATCCAAATGCAATTCGATCTCGGGTGTTTATCGGTCATCACTCGACCACCGCCAGAGGCAACATGGAATAGAGAACCCTGAAGGCCCGTCCAAGTGGGGCATGTCCATCACTCCTCCACGGTTGAACCACGCTATCTCTCACCGGATCTGGAAATATCCAGTGCCATATAGAGTGATCTGTTGGTCATTGTAGAACATCAAGTACTTTCCACCAAAGGAACTGGAAAAAGAGTCCGTATATTCGCCAGTGAAGGTGAAATTCCCATCTGCTCTGACAGGGAGCCTAGGTGGAGCGGTGGTAACGCTAGGGGCCGTGCTAATCAAGCCGGCCACCCAGCCGTATGCGGACGGTCGAGAACAGTGGGTTTTGTGGGCCGATGCAGAGCTAGCACGCTCCGAAGTAATTTAAGTTTTCAGCTCAAGGGGTCTGTTATCAAAACATTTTTTAATACTTTGTATGTCCAGTGCCAAATTTTCTGAATTTTGGTTAGAATCCAAGGCAGCACCAAATATTTTATGATGTCTCTAGTCTAAATATAACAAGGCCTACGAATGGATTGCTGATCATGCTGTCATGCTTCACAGCCCTGAGCGCTTCCTAATCTCCAACTTCGCACCAAGGTCACTCAACATTTCATACCCCATTTCAAAAACCTTTGGCTTAAACCCTTCCGGGAGTCTAACATCGTAAGTCAACAGTATCTTGGCCAGTGCAATCTTGACTTCATTACTGGCAAAGAACCTACTAGGGCAGATTGGCTTCCCAATACCGAAGGCGATATGCTCCGGGCTTGAAGACGCTAGTGCTGCCCCAGTATTTCCAGATTCGCGTAACCGAAGGAAACGGTAGCCGTCATAAACGAAAGGATCGGGATAAATAGCGGGATCCCACATCATAGACGAATCAACGGCAATGTTAGTTCCACGGGGGATCGTCATGCCATTTGGAAGGACAACGCCCCGCAAAGCCTTTCGCTCGAGATTCACTTTCGGAAATCATCTTAATACATCGAAACACAAAATTTGACAATCCAGTGGAAGTAGCCACATACCTAATGATCCAGGCTTCAGCCTTTGAGTTTCCTTCACTACACTGTCGAGGAGTCGCATCTTGAAAACTCCAGCGGTTGACCATCCACTCTCTTCAACTGCCTTGCTTGCTTCGTATCTGATATCTGGAATCAATTTTGGATGCATGCAAATGTCCAACAACGCCTGCTTGAGCAGCTCAGAGGTTGTGTGCATTGCGCTTATTGCAAATGCTATCTGGGGGCAGTGGCATCGTAGGGGCGTCCTGCAGCGACCTCATCGAGCCATTGTATAGTATCATTAGACTTCTCTGTCTTTTGACTTTCAATAGAGGTGGATTTTCTGTGGGCTCTTTGGTCGAAAATTGGCTGCAGCATAGAACGAGCGAGACGCATTTGCTGTCGGCATTGTTTGAGTTCTGGTAAGAACCAATGAACAATTGGGCGGAGGACAGCAGGCCAGGCGCGGAGTGATCGGACTCCCATAAAAGTATTTAATGTAGACGTCATGATAAGCTCCTGCCAATTAGGATCACGAGCTAGTTCAAGGCCGACAAAGACAGATGCCGACATTCGCCCAACGAAACGAATCGTGTGCTGAGACCAATCAACGTCTTGCCAGTCTTAAGAGACAAGTCAGTGATTATTCAAGACATAGAGGAGGAGTGGAGGAATACCATCATCTTCCATTCAGATTTCTCTCAGAGCCGTAAGGTGCTCTGAGAACGATTCACACTCTAGAAAAGTCGAGGTCAGGATGACCATTTTTCAAAATAGACAATGAATATTCCACGTACAGCTATTTTGGTTCAATTTCCTCTTGGTGACATCGATGAGAATCTTTCTCGGATCAGTGACAACCTTCTGTCCTTCCATTCCAGGGTACGCCGCGAAGTATTCCTAGTTCGTTCAGTCGGTCGTCAATTTTCGTATTGTTGCAATCAAGGGAGCTTCGACGTACATCGTGAACGAGCTCCTGGTGATCCAAGCCAGGACAGTTTTTCAGCCATTCCGTATAAGATGCTGGGAGAATGACTCGAGAGCCAAGAGTGGTGATAATGCGAAATGGGCCGTTGAACTGAAGCATGCGGATCAGATACTGTATTTCTTTGGGGAAACCAAGTTATTTTACTGTCTCAATTCCTTCTTTAATCAAGCCTCTAGCGTTTGTCATAAATTCCGAATGGGCCATTTTCAAAGTGATATCGCGAGAATATGAGTTCACAGTTGGAAATGTCGATTTTGTCGACCAGCGCCATATCAGAATCACAATTAAGCCCAAGACGGCTGAGGGCAGCATGTAACCGCCCAGATTTTCTTTGTCCATGAACACGCTCATAATGACTGGTAAAATATCGTAGATATCTTGAGGGTTAGGCAATATCACGGAGGACGAACCTTGAGTAAGGTTGGTTAAATACTATATGGTATTATTTGTGCTTAGGATTACTAGTCATGTGTGTCAAGAGTTTAACTTTCGGGCCACGGGAGAGTGGAACAATTTGAGTAAGAATGACTCACCGTCAGTCACCGGCCTTGTTATTAGTTACGTGGCCCATAGGGGAGCAGATCACATAGCCCATTTGGCAAATGATGGTTTAATAACTCTACAGTAGTAGTCGAAATCAGATTTACCACTACACTCTTCGACTTGAACTTCCAAACCCTAATGTGAAACGCGCTAATCAGAATAGGGCTTAGGCGTCGATCCTCTAGTTTCTAGAATAGATTTTGTAATTTTCATGACGGTCTCATACAATACCAGCGGTACTATACATGAAATTGTTGTACTTACGCAAATACTTTGCCTGATTTCTCACCAAACCGATTTTTCCTTTCGCCATGACTTTTCAGTGCCGTATACGAGACTCATGATATGGCTCCGAGGCTCCCTCCCTCAAAGTTGCGGCTTATCCGTGATATGATCGAGAGTCGGTCACTCACCACATCTCAAATGGCCGAAGAGGCCGAGTGCAGCAAAGTCACGATTATAAACATTCGCAAAAACTTGAGGCTGTTTCGAAACGTCCACGCACCCCCAACTCGAATAGGTCGGAGACCGACAGTTACCCCACTAATGATCGAAGCGCTTTGCGATCACTTATCTGCGAAACCAGGTCTGTACCTTGATGAGATGGTCGCTTTCCTGTGGGACGAGTTTCACACTATGATTACGACCTCAAGCATCAGAAGAGCCCTGAAAGCTAAAGGTTGGTCTAAAAAGACGATCCTGTAGCATGCTAAAGAGCGAAATGTCGATTTGCGAGAATTATACCTGCACAATGTATCGGAGTACCAATCATATCATCTAGTTTATGTCGATGAGTCTGGATGTGATAAGAGAGCTGGGTTCAGACGGACAGGCTGGTCACCTCTTGGCATGGCGCCATTGCAAGTATCACAGTTTCATCGTGACCAACGATACCAGATACTACTAGCGTACACCCAGGACGGTATTCTACTTTCCCATGTCTTCCGCGGTGCAACAGATGCTATCATATTCGAAAACTTCTTAGCTCAGCTACTTCAGCACTGCGGAAGATGGCCAGACCCTAAGTCTGTTTTGGTCATGGATAATGCTTCCTTCCATCGCTCAAGACGGGTCTCGCAGATGTGTGAGGACGCTGGAGTGAAACTAGTCTATCTACCACCTTATTCTCCAGACTTGAATCCGATCGAGGAATTTTTTGCTGAGCTAAAAGCCTTCATCAAGCGCAATTGGGGTTACTTTGAAGCGGATCCCGATCAAGGTTTTGATGTCTTTCTTTCATGGTGTATTGACACCGTCGGTGCAAAGCAAGAAAGTGCGAAAGGCCACTTCCGACATGCAGGCTTAAAGATCGAAGAATTCGCAGAGTTTTAGGTATGGCCTCAATTGAGGAGCATTTCAATGTAGCTCGAAATTTTGTAAAAAATAAGATTCGTAATCTGTTCACTCTTGAAACCATGGGTCATCAAAGAATTTGTCGCGCTGACGCTCTCGCAGATGGCTCAAAATACAATAGCTTCCCGATGTTTACTCCTAGCCTCAATATATCGTCTTTTGTTCAATCGGGGTTATGCGGGCCGCCAAGTACACTTCTTCCAGCCATTTCTGTAAGTTCAGCCCGGTATCTTCGTGGCTTGGACCCTCGTTCATTGTATCCAAAGTCTCTTGCTATCTTCTAGGTAGACCATCGCTTTCCATCTCGCACATCTGGCCGATGAGTATCTGAGATGTTAGCAAGAAAGTGTCGAATGGTGGCTGTCCAACAAAAAGTTCAAAAAGCTGCATATCTATCAATTAACTGCCGCTTCAAATCCATCCCGGTCATTCACCCACTATGCAACCCATACTCTATAGGTCAACACGATAATCAATGCTATCTTTAAAAAGAACCTCGGGTGCCCTAACAGATAGCGGAGTGTGGATTTTGCGGAACTGCGGTTGATGACAAATATCGCCCAAAATCGATTATTTTGATCGTCGGAGCCAAATCGTTATATTTTGGGAATTTGAATATTACTTGCATACAGTCTCGATGTTGCCGTCACTATTCTGCACAAATCTATTAATTTACGTCCTTCCTTCCCCCAGCTATTCACAGGAATAATTCAGGGATAAAGACGACACCCCGGGAAGTGGAATTGTTCACTTGAACTAGCGAAGGAGAAAGTGGACAACGATGGTAATTAATTCCCATGTCGCGGATGAAACATCAGCTTTGATGTATGGGTTTCGGTTAAACATTTGGATGCCCAATATCCTATTCTCATTCTATGCCTCGACCAGAAGAGATACATCGACCGCCAAAAGATCGAAGCCCAGGGAACCAACTAGCGAAGTCCAAGACCACTTACAAATATCGTTGATATCGGCTCTTGAATTTGAGTTTGTGAGATTCGAACTGGCAAAAAGCAAGGCATCAGATAATCACTCCCCGACAAAACAACTAGTACACCAAAATCTGGTCATCTTTTCCTCCCTCGTCCCTCCATTTCTTAAGCACCTTCTTCATATCCGCCGCGATATTCTGAGCATAGTCCGGCCCAGCGGCCCCGGCAGGCAAATCCGCTGGGTTCCCCCTCGCCCAAGCAACAGGTTCTTTAGCGACACCCACGAATTTCTTCTTAAGCTCTTCAACCTGCTGAGGCTCATAGCCGCGACCGAAGATTATTGCGCGAGGAGGCCGGCTGTAATCGTGGGTTCCGATCTCATTGGGGTTCTGAGACTGAGGATCGCGACCTGCAAGCAGATGCGGGAGCTCAGCCTCTGCAGCCTCATATGACAGGATGAAGTGGATGACTGAGGAGCATTAGCACCATGCTTTGTTTATTTCAGGAATGTATATCAAGAACCTTCATATTCAGGCAGCAGGTGCTGGGAAATTGATTTCCCCATCGCGGGTATTCTGCCGCAGGCAACTACTGGCATCGATTGAGCGAATGAAGACATGTTGCGATAGCTGTACGCTGTACTCTGTACGCTGCGGTTGAATATATTTCGGAGCATTGGAGATAGAGAATAATGGAGTAAGCTGAGGTCGAGGATTCGATTTATATTCCTCGTTGCGGCGCCTCGGTTTTGTTGGGTCGATGACGTTCGGATAGAGCATGAGAGCCCGTTATGTTCGACTCCAGCTAATCGTGACGACCCACTTTTTCGATTATTCAACAGTCCCGACACCCCGACCCGATGAGTTAAGCAATCCCGTTCACGTCCTTCTCGCGTTCTTAGATTATCTATTACATCACTGCATGTCTTCAAGATAAAGAAAACGCCTCAAAAGAAATACACGATGGTCGGAGCAATGACTGACGCGCCCGCTCCTCGCAAGAGAGGCCGGCCACGAGCTGGGACGGACAATCAGCAAGGCCCCGAGGTGGGTACATCCCGAAACAACTATAGTGTAAGTTGGAACTAACTTAAGGAATCCAGAGACGTCGAAAGCAGCTTCGCGTCGCGCAGCAATTATATCGCAAGAGAAAAGATACCACGATCGTCAATCTGCAATCTCGTGTACAGAAATTCGAGTCGGGCATCGAAGAGGTCAGCGAGTCGTTCCTTTCCTTTAGTGATCTTCTGTTAGAGGCTGGGATTCTCCAAAATCAGCCTCGTGTCACAGCTGCTCTGCAAAAAATTACACAGCAATGCGTGTCGCTTGCTAAAAGTGGCTGCGACGAGGCCGAACAGGCATCTGCAGCCCTGGCGGACGTATCGCGATTGATGTCTCCCACGCTCAGCGATACACAAGATATAATCTCCAATCACAATCCGCTCATAACGCAACTTGATTCATGGCCAATAATAGGTGACGCTTTTTAGCCCTCGTCGGACCTCACGGCTCAATGGGCTGGACTGTCACAACTACCCCCCACGCCACACTTCCAAGAACAAGCAATTCTATCGTTCGGAATAGACCCGTCGTCTTCGAATATCTCTTTCTCGCCCATCCATAGTCCTACCTTGAATTTTCCGACCATAGTATCGCCCGATAGCCTCTTAAAGCAAGGGCGCTGGGAGCTCTCACACCGTCTGGTCCGACAATGCTGCGAGACTGGTTACTATCTATTAACAAGATCATCTGCAGACGATCCAAGAGTCATAGCAATCTTCGGCAAACGATTGACCATCGATGAGCGCGACCGCTTCATCTTCGGATTTTTCGCCAACATGCACGACGAAATGGGAGACACGGTCGAGTTGAGTACAAAAGTTCTCAGTTCAAGGAGGAACAGCTACTCTCCTGAACAACTCACAGTTTCCTCACGAGCGTGGCAAATTGTCAATGAATCGGGTGCTGATGAGTGGATGGATGCGAGTGGTGTGCAAAGGCTGCTACAGCAGCGAGGGATGCATATTCAGGACCGAAGCTCGCCCCTCTCCAGTCTCCAGTTCAATTCGGCTCCGCAGCTCAACGCCGCGAGCTTCACTAAATGTGAGTAGTGCCGAGATCAATGGATCTTTGTGTCTTATTTTCCATGCATCTACTGACTTTGCCGTAGATCTTTCCCTCGGCCCTATCTGTCTCGGTCGCGGACCAGCGTTCCGAAAGCGCGATGTTGAGAAAGCTATTCGCCTTGCAACTCTTGATGGATGATCCTTGGGCGTTTAGCGCTGTGTGCGCGAAATACCATGAACCATGTATAACTCCGTTTACTTTGCATGATGCGACGATTACAAGCAGGATCCCTCTGTGGAGTTGAGGAAATCCTTCCAGTACATATATTCCCTATGTCCGCGAAATTTCTTTCAAAAAGCGCCCTTTGCATCCCGGCCCTTCACCCTTCATGTCGACTGTCACTTTAGCGTCTCAGGGCTGGCCTTTGAAAATCCAGGAGCGGACTCCGAAATAACCCATATTTCTATTTACATTTCCTCCCTTTTTGGGTCACACAAATGCGTAGGCATATTATTAGTTGTGTCGACGCCAAATAGAGACTCTGTCATGGATCACCCCATTCTCATCCTTGCCCACAGCGTGCGTGCGCTCTAGCTGCCAGTACCCCACCCTCTCCAGGCCCTTCTTGCTGGGCTCTCGCAACGGGTCCGCAATGACAAGACCCTTATCGTTGTAGAAAATCTTTTCACCGGGGTGGCTTAGGTGCTCTATGTACGCCTCGGAGGGTGAGGCAAATGGAGGGCCGGGGGCCAAAGGATTCTTATGACGGGGAGATTCCAGACAGATCAGATTGCCTGCAGGTGAGGGAGCAAGGAGCTCGGTGTATCGGAAAGCCCATTTAGGACGAAGCTTTGGGTCCAACGCACAGAAAAACTATATGATTGTTAGAAGGAATAACCAGAAAGACCAGAGATCCAAGCTAGGTCGAAAATGGCACATCAACAGTCCAAAGACAGAGAGCGAAGCATCTTGCAGTTCCCTGGTAGAACGCAGAGTACAAGTGGAGAGAAAACGATGGTTATGACGAAATGGAGCCCAATAGCGGCAGCAAGTATACATACCGTGTAATCATAAATAATATCAAATCCATTTCGAGATACTTCAATTTTATTCAACCAGGCATCATCAAAGAAATCTCCCTGGACGAAAGTGGTCTTCCCTTTCCCGGCTTTCTCGTCTCGCACGCGGTACCAGCTATGGTTCTCCTTCTCTTCCTTCTTGCATGCATCGACAGCCGTGGCGCTGACTTCCAGGCCATAGGCATCATACCCAAAGCTCGCCAGTAAGAGTACATCAACTCCACGTCCACAGCCCGGCACCAGGGCCTTCCGCCTCTCACCGTCCTGGGAAATAGGCCCGCCAATAGTGCCAGCTCGCTGGATTAGGGTGTCTTCTAGCGCGGGGTTGGGGAAGCCACGATCCCAGGGCAGATTATCACTGTCCCAGAGGGGAGGCCCAGCCATCAACATACTTGTCGCCCGGATATTTGGCCCAGTGTGCTCGAATATTCTTAGGGTCAACGTTCGTAGAAGTCGTCATGGCTGCGGGGTGGTGATGGAGTGTCGAGGAGGTTGCGTTTCAGTGATAAACAGGGTAGATAATAAAATTTTACAGAGTTGTCAGAAAGCATTGACTACATGGGGAAGTAAATGATCTTGGGGGCAGGGCGTCTGTTCTACTTATGTGTGCCTCTGCAGACTCGTAATTGAGTATCTTTTCGCTGTTTCTGGAGATCCTTGTCGATCGATTACCTCAAGCTTTGACTGCGAACCAATAGTCAGTTAGGTGTTGGGCCGAAAGTGAATTAACCGGTCTTTGCCTGTTTATTCATCATACCGAGAGAGATCTGTCGAGAAAAGTGGAGGTTTCTATCACAGTGACATGGGATTGGACCAGGCGGAAATCTTGAGCCCGCCGTCCTCCAAGACTTACGCCGCTCTCCATTTTTAGTCACCATTCTTTGCCAACATTCCCCGAGGGCTTGACTGTCATTCGGACCGAGTACAGCAAACCACACTCGCTCAATCTGCCATAGAAAGTCAGGGCGTTACGATTGGGTCCGACGTAGACGGGGACCAAAAAGATAAGGTTTGACTGATGACATAAACTAAATGCTGCGCCACCCGGAAATATGAATAAACATTCTGACGTAATAGCCTAGATATCTGGATATTAACGGGAGTAGTGGCTGTGCCAAAATTATAATCAACAGGTTAGTCAACTAACTAAATTTGGGAGCAGACAAAGAAATTCCTAAAGAAGAAAGATGAGCATAACCCTTAAGGACAACTAGGTTCAGTCAGCCTTTATGGACGTACTGAATTGATTCTAGTCGTTCGATCATCGTAGCATATAATAAATGCGATTGATTAGTCGGTCCAACCCACGATCCACGGGGCTAGAGCTTATAAGTTTAAAAACCGCCCAAATAGAGCAGACAGAAATTATCCCCTGTTTGTCATCGCATCCGTAATGAGTTAGTGAGTTGGTTATTTTAACTAAAGCTAGGGAATGCATGGTAATTACTCTGCGTAGACATGCCTGATGAATCAGCAAGATGGTTGAACTAACTCATTACGCCGTAAGGAGGTGTTTTAATGTTGATTTATGGACAATACTTTCTGGTTATGCGACCAGCGAGGGATTCTCTTGCTGTATTGCACCAAAGCTATAGGACAGCGTAGAATTGAGGCCTGAATGCTCTAGGTTAGAAAGCACTATAACAGGTGTAATGCCACTGATTACTACATCCTCTGTGTGATTAATATTTTGACACGGTGATAAGGACTTTGTCTTATACGCCGCCACTAAATGCCTTCTTAAATGGTCCACTACGCTCACATTCTTTCGCACGATATGATAAGATCGTCTAATTGCTGCTCGAGAAAGGAGCCGAGGTCAAGGCTCAAGGTGGAGAGCATTCCCACGCCTGTCAAATAATAGAATAAGATTATAGAAATCATCCAGCACACCAGGCTCCTAGTTGATCTATACCCCTCCCTCACTTTTACGACTTCTTTAATCACGTCATTGGATTTGCAACCCAAGTAGCTGCTGCTTAAACGGAATGAATTAGCTTAATGACTTGCTATTATCTACAACTTTTCATGGACATGATTGGGTGTACATAAATGAAACGACATTGTGTCTTGCTGGACATACATACAGAAATAATTGTTTCTTCATGACTGATGTAAAGAGGTTCCTTCGCATCATCGTTAAAGGCTGTTTCTTTCGATTGACTGGGGACATTTTCAAATGTCTGTATTGTCTCGCGTTGTAATATGTGTCAGCGCAAGATTATCTAATAATGATGGATATACATACAGTAGCAAAATATTGGGCTGAACTTTAGTCACCGATACCTTCACCGATAGCTTATGCCCTCATCTAATGAGTGACATTGAAATAAAGTGATGTGCCAAACTAATCCCCAATCCGATTATATTGAAATCCCTTTTCTGAGATAGAACAATGATGGGCTGATTTCTAACTTTGGTGCGTTGATAAAAACTAATATTTGAACAACAATCCGTTTCTGAATAGGAATAAGTTGATCGCTAGCATTGGTTGTTTCTATCGCTAAAGAATGCAACAACCTCATGAAAAACACAAGTCGACGCCTAACCAGATTGTTACTAATCTATTTCACAAATAGGGATAACTCTCTTCACGTTATCGACCCAACACCGAATATCTTCAACAATTTGTCGAGCAATACCTATTTTTATCCCCTTGCTGATAAAAAAGTTGGGGTCTTGATCTTTGTAGACCTGCTCAAGGTCAAGACCATTCTCAATCATCACATCGCAGACTTGTCGGAATGAAGCTTTCAAGGTACCATCTGTCACATTCGACATCTGCCACATACTATATTCCTTAACCGCTTCATCCCTAGGCCCAGGAATATCAAGCGGACTTGAAGCCGTTAGGTGACTGTCAGCCTTCTGCGGGGTAGCAGTTTCCGATTCAGTGGCGGAGGAATGTGGCGGCAAGACATTGTTAGTAATGCTGATAGGGGGGTATGGTAAGCCATTCTCAATGACGTGCTTTCCTTTCCGCCCATGCTTCTCAAGCTTCTGTTGTTCTTCCATATATAAGTCTTCACGCACGGCATCCGGCAGGTCTTTATGACCATCTAGGACCCCGCCTTTCTCAACGTAAGTCACAAGGTGTTTCAGATGATGGTTTTTCATTTGATAGTGCTTTTTCCCCACAGGGTCTACCCAACAATAGGGGCCTGAAGAGCAAGTCATAGAGGCGCATCGCATCAAATTATAGACACTGCGCCAGAGTGGCTTCTGACCGGAAGCATGCTCCTCCGCATCGAGTTGTGCATCTCTTTTCTCAAGCATTTTTTTTGTCACAGACGCTTTTCCTCTTTTCTCTCCTCTCCGACCCGCAGCAGGGGGAGACTGACGATCGTCTACGTAGTTGAAGCTGATCTTCAGCGTGAGTTCCTTACCACAGGAGAACAGCCTTGACCACATTAGAAGCTGCTTCTCAATGGTGTCCCAAACAACATCGGTATTGTCAAATCGTTTAGCCAGATCACGCTGGGAACGATCATTTACCCTGACGACGATGGCAGTGTCATCAGCTCTCACCCGACGACTGCGGGGGATTTTCCGGCCTAGGACTTTCCCTAGCTTGTTCTGTAGTGTGAGCTGCCAGAAGGCACTTGGGGCTAGGACAACGTCTTCCTCCGTGTCCTTTGCCACTTCCCGATTATTGACTGTCACTCGCCACTCTATACGATAGTGGATACAGGTCGGTGGATCCTGGTCGTATAACCTTCCTTCTTCCCATTCGGAGATCTGAAGCTAAGAGCGTAGGGCTGTGACTGGTTCTCGAGGGCAATAGACGGGGAGGGTCTCTGGTTGAAATGTGTTGCATAGGGACTACCATAGTATCCAGGGGTTGGAGCATACTGTGAGTCATATTCCTATGGCCCCTGCTCTTGAGGGTGGTTGACACGATATGGACTCTGTGTCATATCTACAGGATTACTGTATAGTCCTTGGAAGGCTCATGTCAGCATCTCGGGAACCCCAGTTTGATATACATTGGAAACCAATGAACATCACGGCCAGTGAATCAAGTGTGGGGGAAAATGAGCATCTTCGCCTACCAGGCTTATTCCACTGTGAAGCCCCCGCAGCCTTCCATTAAAAATTAAATGAGCGTGGACGAAGGCTGCGTGTGACAAGGATAACTGGTCAGTGAAAAGAAAGAGAAGGAAAATCCAACAATCTGGCAAGAACACATGTTTTATTCGTTTGCATTCAAGTTTCTTTGGCAGAAACTGATGGAAGTTCTTTTAGTTTCTACCTCTTATGACAGTACTGAAACAATTACTCATTTACGTTACCAGCGGATACCGTTACAGCCCTACAAAGATCTTCCCAGTAGTGCTAAAATTAGACTAGCGTGTTTCAAGTTAGGGTTTGAAACTATATGTCTAAGACTTCGTGGTAAATCTGTTTTCGACTATTACTGTACACAAAAATTCATAAACGCGGCTTGCACAGGGGTCCACTTATCCTTGACACTACTATATTCTAGTGGGATGGGCACTTGGTACATACGTATTTGTCATAGCAACCTTCCTTAGACTTGAAAGTTTTCCAATTTGACTATAATTTTGATTTTGATATGTACCATGGAAGCATGTCAAGCATGTTGATCTTTTCCGGTATATGTGACAAATCAGTAAAGAGACATGTTGTTCAGAGTCAAGAATTTCCGAGATGGTGCGAATATAAGCCGCCATATCAGATAAAACTCGGTCATGCACAGAAAATGAGTTGATTTTATCGGGAAGCTTGTCAGTCACTCAGTAACTATATGCCTAGATAATATATACAGCCAGGCAATGCCTTGAAATCTTGTACCGTAACTTGATATCTTGGACCAATGATGGTTTCCAACACCGAGCTTAGTAGGTGTCGTTAGAGGTGTAGTCGACATGAGGGGCAAACTTCATCTCAACGGCACCAACATCAAACACAGTGACCACATTTTTCTGGAAAGTGTCACCAAGAATATATAGATCCTCAGACGAATCATCACCACCATCATCAATGCCAGAGATACAGACGGCATTCCCGTCATCGTCAGTGCCAGCGTACAGAATCATATCAAGCGGGTTGATAGTGAAAGCGGTACCACCAATAGTAATTGTGTGGGTGGGGGCTGTAGCATCGCAGTCAACAACGTAAGCACCCTCGTCATCGCTATAGACAGCAGCGGGGTCAAAGGCAGCGTTAACAGCATCGGCAACAGAGGTAGGATAGTAGTTCAGAGTTGTGCCGGAGTCCACCTATCGCATGTTGTCAGTATATCCGTCCAAATAAAGCTTTAGAGAGTGTCTTACAATGTACTGAATATCAGAACCTCCCGAGCCAGAAATAGCTTTGCCGTTGATTGACATGGAGTCAATGTTAATGGTGTAAAAGTCGTAGGAGTCGGAGTATCCCTCGATTGAGGTTACCAGAATGTCTGTGGTGGTAAATGTCTCATTGAAGTCAATTGGGGGAAGACCGCCAAGAGTGAGGTAACCAGCATCACCGGATACATCACGGAGAATGGCCAGACTGAAGTAGGAATCAACCAAGCCATCCTCGTACATGGTGGTGAAGATTGGGTTGTATTCTTCCTGCTGCTCCGTCCGCTCGGAATAAGCACTTGTCCTATTACATCCCTTTGTTAGCATGTAGCCATAATAGTAACGAAGAACCTTTTCTTACAAAGCAGGGTAGGCGAGACCAGTCAGACCGGATGTAGTGCCATCTCCCTCCCAGGCAGCCTCGGTCACAACAGCAACCTCCTGGTCAACAGTAATATCGGCCAGTGTAACCGTCTCGGTGGCCATGTATCCATACAGGTACTCACCATCACCATACTCGATTTCGAACTCTTCACCAGAGATCGTCTTCAAAGTGCTGTCAACAGTATATGCGGTGCCAAAATCGCAGGTCGACTGACTCGTCTTCTTTCCAGTGTCAAGGTCAATACACTCGAAGCCCGATTTCACGACCCAGGTGTCACTTGATCCAGTATCAACAATCACATCGAAGGACTGAGTGCCAAAAGTGATGGATGTCGCAAATTCCTCTCCCTCAAACAGAGAGATCAGCTCGCCGCTTCCAGAAGTAGTAGAGCTAGAGCTTCGGCCAGTCAAGCCTTTCAGGTACGCTGCGCTGCGGGGATTGGCGCGGTTTGTCTTAAGCTTCTTCAAGCTCATGGAGTGCGACGACTTGGCAGGAGTACGAGAAGCAACCTGAGCAGTCGGCTTCCAGGTCGTAACGTTGAGGTCAACATTGCGGTTTTGCAATGTGCGTTTAGCAATTTGGTTGACGGTAGGGCGTTCTAGGGGAGCTGCGTCCACCGAGGCCGTGAAGGCCGCAAGAGACAGCGCTGCCAGGCCTGCAACACGAAACATTCTGGCGACTAGAAGGTAACTAAGTTGGGAAGGTAGATGCGTGTGAGGAAAAGGAATCCCCAGACAGTGTGCCAGGGGACTCTTAAATACTCGAATCTATCTATGAGCGGGGTTCATGTTTAAAGTAATTTTACTTCGTCAGAACCTCCGTTTCGGTGCATCGTAATCATAATCAGGAACAATGTTTCAATTTGGTTTAGCGCCCTCAGTCTTGGAGATTTTATTGGCAGCAGTTGAGATGGACTCTCTAGGTAGTGAGTATGATCCTCACCACCCGCACCAGTAAGATTGTCGCGATTGCGAGAGTAATTTAACAACCTGTTTTAGCGCTTTATTCAATATTCCCCTCTTCATTAATTCCGACGGAAGCCCGTTATAGTCTCTTGCTCGCTTATGCGTTGGATAAGGCTAAGCCTTCATTGATTAGATGCGGGGGTGCTTATCTTGTATCTCTCGGACTTGCATCATGCAACTAGAAACAATACTGACCGCCAAAAGAGGATTATCATAAATAACAGGTGCTAGTTAGTGCCACATCTAGATCATGAGATCCGTTGTTTGTTATTTATATGAAATTTTTACGCGCGTTAGTGTTTTGAATGCAAGTTTTGATGTAGGTACCTGAGTACCTACTTGGTCTGGGTGGAGACGGAGCGCGGACTTGACCCCCGGATGTGGCACTTCTTCACGAGTAGTAATTGAGTATTTAGCGCGAACACAAGAAAGCTTGATACCACTATGACATAGGGTTGCGTATTCCGCAAATTTCCTCCAATCAGGTTGAGTAAAGGTGCGATTGCCCTCGAATATTGCGTACCTAATACACCTTCCAATATTCCATCGAAGATGCATCTCGGGTTCTTCGGAGCACCTAATGCCTTAATGATAGATGAGCGGATTATAATAGCGTTTCCGAGGCCTGGATATACTCGGTCTCCGGGCCGGGTCAAGCTTACTATGTTTGACGACTACAAACTTTAGCAGCATTGGGCTTCGGAGGCATCCATTTGCACCGCCGGATCTTTGTCTCTTCACGTTTTCCTCCTCTTTCTCTTTCAAGGTTCAATCAACACCCCATCTGCTTGCGATAATTTCCTCATGGAAAAAAAAAAAAAAAAAAATCTTTGGGTTCCTCACTTCTCGTTTAGAATACTGCCACTCCCATGCTCTATGCATGTGGAGCATATATGAGCCAAGCATGATTGACAAGACCCACGGGACCAACATTTTAGTAAGTCTTTTTGATATATAATAGATTTTTGGTCGAGTTTGGTCCAGATTGTCCCTGGCATGACCCCGGTTTAAATCATTAGATGGAAAAGAATTATCCTTGCGAGTAAATTAATTAAAGCTATTAATGCGGCTTCATTGGTGAGTAGTACAGACTAGAGATACAAAAAAAAAAAAAAACTATACATGAAGAAATTGACTCCTAAGAGCAGTGATGAAAAGACCACTTAATCACCAGACATTGGCGCGTCTTCCGTGGATACCTCTTTCGAGTGTAGCCTTGTGGTGTACGGCGACAAGATCATCGCCTGCCCCATGATGAAGCCCAAGAGTGTGACGATCTTGGCATAGCCAGCCTCGCTGCCAAATTCCGACCCTTTTCCAGCCATTTCCAAATGCCACGAAAATCTTCCTTCATCATTGATCCGGACGAAACGCCACTCCTTCCCATTCGTCACAACACCATGCACAGTGGCGTTCCGCCCTGGCCGAAGTCGCCTCTCCTGGTGGACGCAACCTGAAACCAAAACATACATAGATTAGAAGTTGCATCAGAGCGAAATGCCATGTAGCCCAAGACTTGCTCATCACCAGTCGAGCAAACCACTTCAGACGCCCTCGATTTGGCCTCGATCACAATCAGGTTGATGGCCTTTTCAGGCCCATCACCATTGCCATATCAGAGAGTATAGTCACTTATCCCGCGGAACCGTTGATCGATCCCCTTGACTGTGGCCATGTTTGACTCGAGGTTGGTTTTCATCTGGATATGAAGGGGCCAAGTGTCCGAAATATCGCAATGGACCCCCATAACCTGATCAAGCGCGCCGAAAAGCACACTCTCGATTAGAACTCCGGCGGCAGCCTCGTTGGGGGAGGATCGTGCCATATACTTCTGGGCTCGTTGTATCGAGATAACTATAAACTATCAGTCTGACATTCCACGACCACATCAAGGTACAAGGAAGACTTACCCCAGTCTGCTGGTATCAATCGAAAACATATTACGAGGGGGCCAAGGCTCGCGATTATCAGATGCAGGTGGCTCCTCTGAAATCCCAAACGCCTCCCAAATTTGGTCAGATGTCAGATCCCCGATCGCGGTCCAGATAGGGTCGTCGATGGGAGTTGGGTTTAGGATCTCTTTCTGTTGCTGAAGCGCTGCTTGGAGCATTGGGACCAGGCAGTCTGCCTTCCCAGGCTCGATCTGTAAGCGTCGTGTCTCTGAGCCAAACTGCTTCCATATCAGGTTGATCTGGTTTTCAATCTTCTGCTGCTGCTTGGTCTTCTGGTGCTTCGATTTCGACTTGCCCTTCTGGCTCTTTGATTTTGTCATCATTGAAATTCAACGAGGAGTAAAGGGAGAAAGGGTGTAACTAAAGATTTGAATGAACAAAGGGGTTGACCATGGAAAGTTGATTGAGAAAGATGACGATGGTGGATGAATGAGATGGTATCAGCACGTCGCGTGCTGGTCGATGCGGTCAGAAGAGACAAGAAGAAAGAAGCGTACGATTACGGGGTATGAATGCGCAGAAAGAACAAGACAGACGGATCAAGACGTTGTATTGTGAGGGGAATTGGCGGTGGGAGAAGAAGGAAGGAGAAGGGAAGAAAGGAAGAAGAGAGAGAAGCGCTGATCTACCTAGATTGGTCACTCCACTCGCAACAGATGGAAAGTAGGAAGGTTCACTTAATACTAGAAAGTACAATAATAGAACTAAACCTATTTGGAATAGCAGGGTATATACAGCGCCCTACAGCCACACCATATTCAATGGTGGCTCTATTCGAATATCCAACCCGCAAAGAAGGAATGCTATAATGATCACCAAGACTGGGTAATAACTAAAGGTACTAAATGATGTGTTATTCACGTTGTTCACGTTGTTTATGTTACGAGTCCAACACGTCCTCGTCTCTTTGTTCACTAGTACATACCTATGTACATATTTCTCAAACATCAAAATTGGACCAGGAAGAAGTTGAGGAGGGAGAAATAAAAGAAAGACGAAAGGAAGGACTGGGGATATTTATATCCATACAATAATTAGGCAACGATAATTGTTCCCTTTCTTAACGCGTTGTCGACACATGGTAATGTTGTTCCCATAATCACAACCCAACCTTTGCCTGACTGCGCTTCATGCTGAATCTGCATCCAGTTCATCCCCTCGCTTCTTTTCCCTACGGGCAGCTTTGTTCCATCGAGTTATATCTTTATTCCGATTGGCGAGACAAGATGCTTCCTGCTCTGCAGCCGGCAATTCAGATCCATTTCGTCGCACGAACAGTTTGAGATGATGATAATGATGCTTCCCGATTTGCATATCCGTTGTCAAATCTGTCAGGATTACTGATCTGTGTGGATTATTTCAGCAGATTCGTGTTCCTTCGTCCTACCTAGGATGCCGTGTACTTCCGTAGACATTTTCAAGGTCAATTTCACTACTGCTAGACAAAGTTATGTGAAATTACATTTCTAAGTACACTAATGCTAGCGAAATTGGAAATCATACTACCGTGGAATCCAAGCCCGTGGGTTCCTTCGCACAATAGAATAGGCGACTATTCACGCTATAGAGCTCGCTAGGATTAAAATAGCCCTCGATGGATTCAAAATATCCTAGACCTAACTCCAAAAAAAAGCGAATTATTCATCTTCGCTAATAACCTCACTGCGATCGGCCTTGATTAACGTGGATTAAGTTCTTGTATTATAGGAAGACTTGGACAAAGTGCGCCAGGTTTTTCATGGTCAGGCTTGCAGCAAGTCATGAAGCCTGACAAGATAATCACGATTCGCTTTTGGCCATTTTTTATTCTACTTCGTGTCATTATTCTTGATCGGGATTTTAAATTCCCTTCTATCGGCCGACAGGTTATAATCCTCGCATTACTGAGGGTGCGGGGGAATTCCGTGACATTTTCGTTGGTTCGTGATAGCGAGCGTTTTCATCGTCATCGAGTGATTATGGCACGCAATCCGAGGGGCAATCAACACATCTCATTGGTAGCAACCCCCGATGCCACCATTTAGTACTTGTTCTTCAAACGTTTTGTCTTGAAAAATCAAATCCCATTAGTCGCTTTGAGATGCCAGCTTTTAAAGTACTTAACCTATCTCTAGCTTCAGTGTTCCTTGCTAAAGCTGCTTGACAGACTGATAGCTTCCAAGTCGATTAACAATATTCTATGTGTATCTGGAGCTATGGTTGTAATTTGCGATCAATAGCTACGCATATATTAACTTTAATAGACCAGTCGATCATATATTTGACCAACGGGTATCAAGTTATGCGTCCTGCATAACGCAATAGCGGACACGAACCACGCAAGACCCTACGATACTGCGGACTATTATTTTTCTGGAGTATTACGCATTTTTTGAAGAAATGATTGGACGCGTACTATAGAATAGACTAGGCGCTAAAGCCACCTGGACCCTAGGATAAATAAGTATGTGATAGTATCCAGGTATCTGGACTGATTTCGTAAAATCTATCGCCTTGGCACAGTGGTCATGTCTAACACAATAGATACGGCCAAGCTGGCCTTGATCCCTCAAGGCGCAGCCTATGGCCTGCTTATTGGCCTCGGCGTGCTCTTCTGCGGTGTCATCCTATTAGCCGTCAAAGTTCAAAGAGCATATCTCTCCGAAGATTCAGGAAAATCCGAAATGTTCATGGTCGCCAATCGATCTGTTGGCACGGGTCTCACAGCCTCAGCAGTATTTTCGTCATGGATGTGGATCAATGAGACGGTCTTAGCAGCAGCGATGTGCTACAGATATGGATTGGCACTTCCCTTGGTATGTGAAATTCTACTTCAAGCCTTTGGTTGCAAGCTGACAAGAAAGTAGTGGTGGGGCTCTGGTCTTTGCTTTCAGATTGCATTGATGGCAGCACTCGGTGTCATGGCAAAGATTCGGGTTCCATATGCACACACTTCCTTGGAGATTGTGCGCATGAGATATGGGGAAATTGGACATCTTGTGTTTGTTGTGCTCAATTTGGTGAACAATGTTTTCGGTTGCGCCTCCATGATCATGACTGGGTCTCAACTTATCTACGGAGTCTCTGGCATGAATTTTGTGGCTGCGACTATCCTGATTCCACTTGGAGGTATGTTTTTCTCAATCTAATCCATGTGTTCATGCGCTGAGTATTGCAAAGTGGTCCTCTATACGGCTGTTGGTGGTCTCAAAGCCACGTTTCTTACCGACTACCTTCACACAACCATTGCGTTGATTCTTATCATTTACTTCACTCTGGCTGTACTGACGAATTCTGCGGTGGGCGGATTGAGTGGCCTTTACGATAAGGTAGTTGCCACCGCAGGAGAGAATTACATCTCCGGTAATTACGAGGGCTCCTTACTCACTTTCAAGTCCAAGGGAGCCATCATTTGGGGCTTGATCTTGAAATTTGGAAATTTGGCTTTGGTCGTCATGGTGAGGCTTGACCAATATGAATGACCAAAACTTAGGTTCATTACGCTAATCTTGAGTTGCATAGGACACCGCATTCTGGCAAAAGTCATTCGCAACGGAGGTCCGCGCCACAGTTCCTGGATACACCATTGCAGCAATCGCTGTGTTTGGTATTCCCTGGGGTCTAGGCACAGTGATCGGGCTGGCAGCCCGCGCAATCCACAACACGCCCATCTTCCCAACTTATCCTGGTGAACTCACTTCGACGGAGGTGAGTATGGGCATGGTCATGCCCTATACACTCAAGGCTCTGCTTGGAGACAAGGGGATTATCGGGTTCTTTTTCCTGTTGTTTATGGCTCTCACCAGCACCGTTTCGTCGTCCATGATTGCCGTGAGCAGCATCCTCTCTTACGACATCTACAAGACCTATCTGAATCCTCAAGTGACCGACAAGAAACTTGTGCGAGTCAGTCATCTGACAGTCGTAATCCACGGCATCTTCATAACGGGGATCTCCATCGCGATGAACTACGGCGGGGCGAACATGACCTGGATCAATTACCTACGACCAGTCATATCGTGCCCTGGTATCATCCCCCTCATCCTGACCCTCTTCTGGTCTCGTCAAACTCGCCTTGCTGCTATTTTGGCTCCCATTTTGGGGTTCTTTACAGGTCTTGCTGTTTGGTTGGCAACAGCAAATTCAATGTACGGGGCGGTCGACATTGATACAACGTCTAACGAGTACCCTGCTCTATATGCAGCTATTGCATCCTTCTTTTCTCCGGCACTTTACTCAGTCTTCCTGTCTCTCTACAAGCCCTACCAGTTTGACTGGCGAGAATTTCTCCGCATCGAATTGACTGATGAAGCACAGCTTCACGCCGGATCAGATGGGAGCACACTCAACGAGGTTGTTGAATCCAATGAAGAATATCTATCGGATGCTTTGAAAGACCTCAAAAGCTCGATTAAGCCACTGTCTGTTACTACCCAGTCGGATCCCAATCATGACCTTGACCCAGAGCGCATTGATGCCCTCGGGGAAAAACCAACCCCAACGACATCGCCATCGATGTCTACAATCCAACCCAACATTGATGAAATTCAACATCCTTTTGATGACGCGACTCTGAAGGAGCTCTACAAGTGGCTCATTATCGCATCCATCTCGTTCGTGGTACTCTTCTTGGTCACCGTCATCGTATGGCCACTTCCACTGTACCGAGATTACATTTTCACCAAGTCATTCTTTTCCGGATGGACAACGGTCGCTATAATCTGGCAGTTTGGCGCATTCGGCGCAGTGGTAATTTTCCCACTGTACGATGGAAGCGATGCAATTGCGACGGGAGCTCGGGGCATTTGGAACGCTTCTAGAAAGTACTTTAATCGGACTACATAGTCTGGTCCTGGATATTAGTTTTCACCACATAAATACATAGTCGCACTTCGGGTCGCTTTCCACAGTTCCTCTTTGGAATGACATGCAGCGAAAATAAACCTATCAGGACGCACAATCACATACTTCCTCCCCACCAGCTCTTTTGCAAGACAGCCAGCATCGTAGAATCGCGGGGCTGGTCTTCCTTCACATAAAGGAGATGTTTCAAATTCACCTCCGGTGGCTAATCGAAAAACGTTGGGTGCAGCATCGCCTAGGTGAGTCGAAATGTCCTCGATGAGGAATGTTGCTTCAGCGGCCCGTATCTCCCCATTTGAATGATCATCGATATCCATAATCTCCCTCTGTGCTGTGGGAAGTTCATCCACGTTTCTCAGATAAACGATAAGCTGCAAGAGTCCCTTCTTTTGTGAACTGAATATTACATCATCCGTGAACAAAACATCCCCATCTGGATTCTCGACAGCCTTGCAGTACACCTGAGGAAGGCATACACCTCCATTGTATTCCGGTAGGAATGGAAGCTTGTCCGAGGTATGCTCGTATCGAACCATGCCATTCTTGCGTTGGCCACGTCGGAGGTCATCACGCCATGATGGAATCATATGCGCGAACCAGAAATAAACAGTACGCCATAATATTTTCAATGGCTGGCTCTCTGATACGAATTCTCCATTCGCAATAGTGGCGGCAAGTGATCTTTCTAGCTGCTGCTTACGCTCCTCATACCATGATGACAAAACCTCTTCATGCCACTTGGACTTGTGGGGCTGGGTTCGACAGAGAAGTGCTAGACGCCAGGCTAGGGCAATAGCATCACGAAAACCTGATGCTATTCCTTGTCCTCCGACTATCATCAAGCTCAGTCAGCTTCATAGTTCCCCGCAATGGCACTCGGCGTATACATACAAGGGGGGAAAACGTGAGCTGCATCGCCACATAGAATCACCCGCCCATCAGACCATCTGTTGCAGCTTCGCGCAGAGAACATGAATGGACGACATCGAAGAGTCTGGATGCAATCCTCTGGGAAAACGATGTCTTCTGATAATCTGAGATTCCTCCGTTAGGAACCCGTATCAATCATATTAGTTAGACACAGTAGCTTACCCATACCGTGTTCCCGGATGTGTGATGTACGGAAACACGACCTTCTTTATCATTTCAGGCTTTGACATTTCATCACCGGCCTCGTCTTTGAGCACCACAAACTCGAATCTCCACAGTCTATCCGAGGGAATCCCAAACCTTCCGCAGACAGACGGCCGATTCGGATTGCATAGGAAGCGGAAATTGCTAGGGAAGAACAAATCGTAAACCTGCTCGGAAGTATAGCCCAATCTCCATAATGGAAATTCTGGGTGTGTCTTCTCGGTTGGAAGACTGATTTTCCAATTCAAGGCTACCCATACCTCTTCATAGAAAGCCCTTCGCATTGTTAGTTTATTGTACAATCGAGGGGATCGAATCATTTCGTACTCATGCGCTTGTTCCATGGCTATACCTCGAGGCTCCAGATACCGTTTTCTCGTGAAGCCCGTCTTTCCATCGGCCCCAACAAAAAAGCGAGCTTTGATTTGTCGTTCTTCTCCGTGAGAATCCCGGTATCTGCATGATACGCCTTCATTCTCTTCGGCGAGCTCAATCACTTCACATCCCGAGCGGAGATCGCAAAAGCTCGAAGTTGCCATGGCATCACGCAGACATTGCTCCAATGCCGGCTGCTTGTGGCATATAAAACCTACATGTCCTGTCCCGCCTTCTGTCTATAAGAATCGCCTAGTCAGTTTCTGGTCAAAAGTTGGGAGGATGAGAATCTCACTGTTCCGTAGTCCATTTCAACAAACCCTTTTTTATCCAAGACTGGCTCTGTACCTCCAATGAACTTGAAAGTGTTCATACCTTGACACCAATTATTAGTCATCTTATACTTCTTGATACTAACTGCACTGTACTTGTACTTACAGGTGCCAATCTTCGCGTAGATGGATGAATACAATCCTAGTCCTTGGAGCAGTCGGATTCCGTCTTCATCTAAAGCAATTCCGCGTGGATCCGTTGTGATCTCCATTCCCTTTTCTAAGACAATGTTGGATATGTTCATCCGGCCCAGGTACGCAGAAAGCATTGCCCCCGTAGGGCCACAGCCACATATCACCACGTCTGTGGTGTCATGATTAGAAGTAGACATGGTTTTACACAGTCTGTGCAATTCCAATAAACTTCAAAATAAAAGGCTACGGCTCAACTAGCTCTTTTGAATCAATTCAATGTTGTTCACCTCTTTTGCGGGGGTCCCACATTCCCACCAGCTTCAAGCCCCGCCCCATATCCAAGGAAAAGCGGGGGCGGGACACTAGCCCTTCTGGAGTGGGAATGATAATTCGAAGTTTGACAAACTCATGCCTATGGTGCACTCATGGTTCTTGGTAGAGCAGCTCACACTTCTACTTCCAATTTCGATCTGTTCTAGTTGGAAACCCCCTACACATGTCATGGATGCCTTAGGTGTATGCCTCTGCGGGCATGTAGATAGATCTCTTTCTTCCCTTTTATCTCCTTCCTATCCTTCTACGTCATCCGTTTCACGCCGTTGGACTCTTTTTTTACCACTACTCCATTTACTGCAGAATATCTCCCCATGCTCACAGCTATAGTCAGCTGACAACGCAGTGACGGAGCGGAATAAGTGGGGCGGCGGGACCGGGAATGCGAAGTCGCGACTCCGTGTCCGCTTCCGCTTCTTTACCTTTTGGTCACCCACCGTTTGATCGTCAACACCAAAATAGCTCCGATAATTATAGTTCCCCGCATTGCAGTGGACCTGGCTGATAGCCTGCTCCGCCATGGATGACTCTCCCGCGGCTCGTATGCCGAAGGCCTGCAGGACCTGCGCTAAAGCCAAAGTACGATGTGAACCAGAGCCAAATGGCGTCTGTAAGCGGTAAGTGACCATTGATCTACTCAAGCTTGATATAAACTAAGATATTGCAGGTGTCAGCGTCTAAAAAAGGAGTGTAGTGGCCAGACCCCTGGATCGCATCGTCGTCCAAGAGTAACTAGGGGGCACCTGTATGTATTTGGAGACTTATTATGAAAATTCACTAAATGGTGTAAAGCGTAAGCAGCGAGGTTTCGGCATTAGAGGCAAAACTTGACCGTATGGTTGAATTACTTGCCGCCTCAGAAAGATCCAGGGATCTTCCATCCAATACCAGTCATTCGCCGGAGCGATCTTCAAATCACCCCGACGAAGACAGTGCAACGTCGGACGAACAAGATGATGAGGCTCTTATGGATATCTTGAGAAAATCAATCATTCCTTTAATGCCATTTGTTGCCATCCCTGACCATCTGACTGCAGAGCAGCTACGTCGAGAAAAGCCCTTTTTCTTTCTGAACATCACTATGGTCGCATGTGTCAATGGACCACGTCAGCGGGAAATTGCGGAAACAATCAGGCGGTATGTTGCGGAACACATCGTCCTGAAGGGCGAACACAGTTTGGATCTCCTGCAGGGTCTTCTTGTTCATTTGTCTTGGTTTATCATTGTTACTCAAGTTCCACCCTGGAACCCATGCGATCAACCAGTCAACCCGGCAATTGACCCTAGTCACGGCATTCATGCTCCGATCAGCGCACAACTCGATGTATTCATGCAGTTGGCCATGGCGCAAGTCATCAGCCTGAATCTGAATCAAGGTATAGCGTCTTTAAGGAGTCTCGATCGGCCTCTATCCTACCTCAGAGCTGCGGATTTCCATCCTAATCTGATTCCTCCACGGACTTTGGAGGAGCGTCGGACCTATCTAGCGTGTTATTATGTCATTGCAATGTATGGACAGCTATTTCCAGTGAATGGATCATGGACACATGATTTACTGACCGTTTCCTTAGGTTTTCCATTTGTGTGAAAGACATGGAGGGTTTTCGTTTCACAAAGTACACCAATGAGTGCTGTGAAGTCCTGAAAGAGGCTTCGGAATTTCCTACCGATGCATACCTTGTCCAACTTATACGAGTGATGCATCTGGGTGAGAAAGTCCGTCATACAACAACCCTTGACGAGCTAGGCTCTGAGGTACTTTCCGCTCCACTCGGGCTGCTTGTCCGAGGTCATCAGGCAGAGCTTCAACAACTTAAAACCTCCTTCTCCTGTGAATTTCCTCATTCAGGTCAGTCCAAGAATCTACCTGAATTCCGTTTTCCCTTTCTGATGTTTTGGTCACTATCGCAAAGCCCTTTTGTCGTTGCATTACGAGACAGTAGAAATCATCATATTTAGAGTCTCTCTAAGTGAGAATTTCTCTGATTCCCAGTACGGAGACTACTCGACAACGCGGTTGGATCTTCTCTTCCGCTGCTTAGAGGCAGTGAAGTCATTCTTCTATGATGTCCACTCCCTCCCGTCCGAATTGTGCCCCTTCTTTCCTTTCACGATCTTGTGTCAATTTGGTCTCGCTGTAGTGACACTATCTCGGCTGATACTTTTTCAGGGGGAAAAGATCGGTTGGGATCGTGCTTATGTTAGAAGCACCATTGACATTGACGAAACAGCCGATATCCTGGTCCGAAAGATGAAAGAAGCCCAAGCTTTCGCTTTGAAAAGAATTCACCACCAGGGTACTTTGGAGCCACCTGAAATTTTTGAAAAACTGAACTCAAGGATGCAGCTATTGAAAGCGGTGCACCGAATGAGACTGGAGGCTCAGGAAAAAGCCAACCCGCAAGCGCCCTTGGAACCACCGGACTTTAGCTTTTTGCTCAACATGCCAGTGGATGCTTTGTTTCCATATGGTCATTATGGTGAAATCCCAACCGCCTTTGACCCTCCGAATCTAGCTCCGAATCTTGCTCCGAGGTATTTGTGACCGTCAAGGTGAATCACGGCCCCCATCGGACCGGTACTCCGTTCTTCCGAATAAGTCTATAATATATGTAAATAATGGTGGGGCAGGTACCCATCTTATATCGCTGGCATTATATAGGGCTGTTGGGACCTACTTAAAAAAGGACTTGTTCCGCCTGGAGCTCACTACATCCTTCGCTTTCTTATAATCTCATTTAATCTACTCTCTAATTTGGAAATATGTGCACCAAGTCCAACCCCGAGTGTGCCATGTATCTACCGCACGCAAATAGCACTTCTGGCAGATTACCTACAAGATCGCCTTCATCTGGTATTTCTGTTCTCATTGTCGGCGGGGGCGTCGCTGGCTTACTAGCTGGTCTGGAGTGTTGGCGCAAGGGCCATGACGTTCGAATTCTTGAAAGAAGTCCCTCGCGACTTTTATCAGGTAAACAAAATCACTTCGCGCTACAATTTTGAATCATTATCTCTTCTAATGCAGAACTTTGCAGGCGATGCGTTTACTATAGGCCCTAGCGCGATCCGTGCATTACAAAAGTGGCCAGAGATGGCCGAGGAAAACGAGCGTATATCATACGAGCCATGGATTTCATGGCACAAGATCACTGGGGAAATGATCTCAGGTCCGAAACCGTTCGAATTGAAGCTCTCCAAGCGTAATGAGGGAGACCAGATCACCCGAACCCCCAGGATATACAGACATAGTCGACCGAGAATGCACAAGATGCTGTCGGATCAGCTTGAGCGAATCGAAATCGCGGTGGAGTATGGCAAGCAAGTTGTCGATTACTACGAGGACAAAGCTTCCTCTACAGCCGGTGTTATTCTTACAAGTGGCGAGCGACTTGAAGCAGATGTGGTGATTGCTGCTGATGGGATCGGAAGCACTTCCTCTCGTATCACATTAGGCCATGAAGTCCGCGCCCGTCCTACAGGTTTTTCAATCTATCGAGCCTCCTGCCCCATTGATTCGGCTCATATGGACTGTATATTCGAGGAGAAATTTCCCATCTTAGAAAACGACAGGCCCTCTGCACAAATATGGATGGGGTTCGTTTCAGTCCCGATCTACCGTTGAGCAGAAAACTGATGACATTCCAGAGACAACGTGCATGCGATCTTCGGACGAAGCCATGATGAGATATCATGGTATCTCACATATCCGGTACAGCACAAGGCGCCTTGCGATTCTTGGCATAATCCAACTAACATCAAATTTCAGAATCAAGAACACAGCACGGAGTCATGGTCCAACCTGGTAGATCCAGAGACAGTCCTCCAAACCACATCCACGATCGAAGGCTGGCCCGAATACGCAAACCAATTGATCCAGGCAACGCCCAAAGACCAGATCCACGACTTCAAACTCATGTGGCGTGAACCTCAGCCCTGCTGGACTTCGTCCACTGGACGAGTAGTTCAAATCGGTGACACGGCTCACACATTTCTTCCGTCGTCTGGCAATGGGGCCACACAGGGAATGGAAGATGCTGTCTCGCTGGCAACATGTTTGCAGGTTGCAGGAAAAGATAACGTTCACTGGGCAACCCGTGTTCATAATAAGCTCAGGTTCGTCAACCACTCTTTACAGAGATACTGGGCAGGATTCTTAACAAAAGCTCTTCTCAGATTTGAACGCGTCGCCTGTATTCAGCTTCTAGGTGTGCTCAATCATGAGATGCGTCAACGCTCTTCCAATGCCAAAGCGTCACAGGCAAAGCCGATTGGCTTACTTGGCTCTTGGGTCTGGCAGCATGATCCGGAGCAATATGTGATCGAAAACTACAGCAAAGCACTCGCTAATCTGACTAGTGGGGACCTATTCCATAATACTAATATTCCCGCTGGCTATGCGTATCAACCGTGGACTATTGATGGAGTACTGAAGGCTATGGAGATGGGTGAGGAGATTGTACTCGATGGGGACTGGGATTGAGCATCGGTTCATCAAGTGCCTAGTACCGGAATCTCTTGTGATACATAGGATACAGTCATAAGGATAGAAATATCTCTTCCCAGCTTATCATCATTAGGCCATGTAGCTAGCAAATTATCTGTGTGCCTGAACTTCTATAGCGCCTTACCAGCAACCTCGCATCAGTCAACATCATCAAACCCGCTGAGCACGAGCCATAAATGCCGTCTTAGAGATACTTTTCCCATTCTTCACAAACACCAACGGCTGAGCAAGGACCTTGTACTCGATAGAATCGAATCCAGCTCCCTGGAACAACTCCCGCATACTCTCCTGAGAAAACCCATGGGTCTTGACCGTATGTGCCGCATCATTAAAGTCATGCTGATGTTTGTCGTGGCCATGGTCGTGACCATGGCCATGATCAGAGTCCGCAAAAAGATCAATAATAAAACACACACCACCCTTCTTCAGCCGCGCGCCCAGTTGCTGCAAAGCACGGTCTGGGTGCTCAAAATGGTGCAGCGCCATACTGACCGTCAACACATCCAAGTCCATGTACGGCGGAACAGTGAACTCGACCGGGACATCCTCGGCCAGAAGATCAGCTTTGTGGCTGATTGCTTTGTCTGTAAGCCCGAGGAGATTGGCATTGCGATTGAATTCTCCCACCATGTTTTCGGAAACGTCGACGCCGATGATTTGGGTTAAGAATGGAGCCAAGGTCTTTAAGAATCAGTTTCGTTTGTCAATTTTCATATGCAGCTTTTTTCAGTCAACATACCATTGAAATGTACCCTGGGCCACAGGCGTACTCGAGCATCCGGATCCCTTGGTGGTCGACGGTATCGGTCCATTGATCGCTGATCCAAAGTCTATTTGCCAGTGTCTGCTCGGAGAGCATTTTCATTGCGTCTGCGAATTCATTTTGGTAGGTTGTTGCCAGCTTGCTGTGTAGTTGTCAGCTTTTCATAGGCTTTGAGTCCAATGTTGGGTTGTCTTACTCGAAGTATTTCCGATTTGCCTCTGTGAATTCGGTCATAGTGGAGATAGTGGTCTTGCTCCAGGTATAATTAAGTATAATTGTGGGAATTTGTAGAAGGAGATAATCTTGGGAGCTTTTGAGTCCGTGATCGAGATGATGTTTAGGAATGAAGTTGTTCAGATCCATGGTTCGCAGTGCCTTCACTATATATACGTACTGGTTTGGAGCCTCGGAGACATTTCGGACACTTCCAATCGCCAGTAGAGTCATGCGCTAACCCTCGTTCATCTGTACAAGCTCGGAGACATGTCGAATTAAACTTCCATAGAATGTTTCCGACGTTTCAATCTATCGGAAATCAAAATTTATTCAAACCAGTGCCTGTACCTGTGAGCTTCTAAGGTTCTCCAGGGCTTGCAAGGTTCCAGAAGCTTTGCAGGGAGATCACGAGACAAGTCAACACTGATTCCTCGAAGCTTTGAAATAATCATGAAGCAGAACTGACCTTCAAGAAATATCTGATTATCAATGTTACATTTGAATATCAAGCAATGTTCATCTTATCGACACAGCTCTACACAGTAGTGCATAGTAAGCTCCTCACCGCCCGAAGCTGCGGCCAAAAAGACATCATCAACAGCTTCCGCCGCCCCATCCATCCAACATCCACTTAACGACCCTCTATCCTCCTGTGGTGCCATCCCCTCATCACAGCCCACGAATTCATCCCATCGGACCCTCCACATCTCCACCATGGAGTCCAAGATCCCCGACTTCCTTGCCGAACAGCAAGCAAACGGCACCCCCGAGACGCAAACCTACTTCCTGACCTTCGAAGAGTACTGGGAGCGAAAGCTATGGCATCAACTCACAGATTCTCTGGTGGAGTTCTTCCGCCTCCCAGAGAGTGCGCCCCAGCGTTTAGCCATCTTCAAGACCTTCGTGCTCAGCTTCGCCGATCGCATCAACCAACTCAAGTTCGTCGCGCTGGGCTTGATGGCATCGACAGAATGTGCTGGTAAGTGTTCCTAAGCAGGCTGTAGCAAGCTTTCTTCATGTTGAGCTTGTTGCGGTTGCCGCTGAACGAATTGCTTACCCGACGATAGATGACAAGGAACGACTGTCTTTCCTCACATCCCTCGCGGACAAGGTCGACAAGCCCGAATCACAAGACGCGTATGTGTATGCGCTCGCAGACGTCGCAAATGCCAAGCTACGACTACCAGATCTGGATGGGGCACAGACAGATCTCGCATCTTGCCAAAAGGTGCTTGATTCGTTCGACTCAGTCGAGACTGTTGTGCATGCGTCATTCTACAAAGTTAACGCCGACTATTATCACGTACGTGGACACTTGAACGAATCCAGCTCATTGATTTCCAAAAAGTAACGAGTCCCACTAACATCCATTCAGGCCAAGGAAGAATTCGCCTCCTTTTACAAGAACGCCCTCCTCTACCTTGCCTGCATCGACTTGGAAGAACTCCCCGAATCCGAGCGAGTCTCCCGCGCCTACAACCTCAGTGTCGCAGCACTAGTCTCCGACTCAATCTACAATTTCGGTGAACTTCTCTTGCACCCAATCCTCGATTCCTTGACCAAGACACCGCACAACTGGCTCCGCGATCTCCTCTTCGCTTTCAACCGTGGAGATCTGACTGCCTATGACGTCCTGGCGGGCAACATTAGCAAGAACAAGTTGCTCGAGTCACACCGGGTTTTCCTGTACCAGAAGATTTCTCTCGCGGCACTGACTGAGATGGTATTCCGACGTCCTCCGCATGACCGTTCCCTTGCTTTCTCGGCTATTGCTTCTGAGACGAAGGTACAACCTGATGAGATTGAGCATCTGGTTATGAAGGCTTTGTCGCTTGGTTTGCTCAAGGGTTCGATTGATCAGGTAGCGGGGGTTGCGAATATCCACTGGGTGCAGCCTAAGGTGTTGGATATGAAGCAGATTGATGGGATGCGGAATCGGTTGAAGGATTGGGATGCTGGTGTTAATCAACTTGGGCACTGGATTGAGGGTGTGGGTAAGGATGTTTGGGCTGCATAGACAGTTTACTGGTGAACAGCTATCTATAATGAATGAATAGGCTGGTTTTACTCCCAGTGACACGTTATGTTTTCATTTTTATTAGCACCAGATGATGTAGACACTGTATTGATTGTGGCTAGATTATATAGCAGAGGAATAACGACATTAGAACAAAGACGATCCCAGCAAGATACAGCCTATCAACCAAGCTGGCCACCAGACACACCACACCACGACTTGGGTCCACATACCCCAGACATCCCAACCAAACGCAGCTTGTGTCAAGACTGTCTCGACAGATACACCAGTGTACCAACAAACGCCGATGAGAACGGTAGGTGGGGAGAGGAGGTTAAGCAACACCAATCCCAAGCTTGAAAAGGCGTATCGTTTGGCTCCCACGCATTCCAGGCGGTTAATGAAGCTGAGTGGTGCGCAGAGAAGACCGATCATGAAAGAAAGGGAGAAATTGAGGGTTGCCAGCGTGGAAAGGGACAATCCCAAGAGTAACAGGGCAAATGACTTGATCAAAAGATACTGCTGTGGGACGAGGGGTGTGAATAGACCCAAGCCGTTACGGAGGAGGGCGGCTAGAAAGAGAGGAAAAACAATGTCCACTGCAACGACGACATAGGTAACGGTTGTGAAAAGCTTAAAAGCATGTCAGTAAAGAAAAAGATCGCGAGCAAGTTCGAAACGGCTTGTCACAGATGACTGACCTGATGGGGAAGAGTGTTAAACATCCAAAGCGGGACGAGACCAAGCAAGTGCAGACCAGTAACCAGGGTGAGAGGTAGGGCAAGCAGACGCTCCGCAATCGGTTGCCCACTGATCTCCGGTGCTGACGGGTCCTTGGAGCTAGGAGCATCGGAAGTCTTCTCAGTAGGCTTGGGGTTGGTGGATTTCTCGGCCTTATTATCCGGGTGATAGCCTGTTCGCATCCACAGGGCAATCGCCATGATGGTGAAGTTACCAGCAATAAGCATAGCACTGGGAAGATAAGTTCCAATGCTGACAAAACGATTGGATTGCATCAATAGGTAGAAGAAAAAGCTCTGATGCAGATGTTCCAGGAGATTGTTCAAGCTGCGACAGAGACTCTCGATAGTCCGCCCCAATGCCATTTCATCCTCCCAACCTTCGCCCTTGGGTTGCAAAGTGATGGCATCAATGTGGTATGGCATAAAGCTGCTGTGAGCTCCAGTGGCATACCCAAGACCCTGCTTGGTCATGCCGCGCAGCATAGTCTGCAAGCGCGCCTCATAGCTATCATTATGTTCCCACATCTCTTGCAGATTGGCACCAATTCCCATTTGGCCTCCTGCAATGGCCACTGCCGTGTTAAATAGGTCTAGATTTGGCAACTGGCCGTTGACGCCATCATAAACGATGTGTAGGTTTCTGAAACGGTGCTCGAATGGATACTCAATGACAAGTGCTCCTTGTAACGCGCCGCTCTTCAACGGGAGCGGGTGAACCGATGCCGGGTGAAGATCATGGTAGGCGTCAATCCATGCCTGCGTCCCAGATTTGCTGTCGGGGGTAAAAAGGAAGATAATATCCTTGGACCATAGTGACCACCCTATCAAACAAACTTGTCAATAGACTGTAAAGTGTATAAGTGCTTAATGTCTCAGGGTACGACTCACGCTTAAAGTATCTGGCCAAGGTCAAAGCCAAGGTAACACCATTCAAGTTCAACTCATCATCAGCCGTTTTCCATGCAGCAACTAATACGATCGCTTCCGTCGCATCGCCCCGAGGCGCATGGATAATGCCGTAGGTGTTCTCGCCCTGGTGGGTAATACCCGCGGAGGTGTACTCGTACTTCTGAGTCGCAACCTTCAAACCCGCAACCTGGAGGATCGACTGGATTTTGGCAGATATCCTTCCCATATATTAGTTATATGTTCATATCCAATGTGCTCGGATTATTCAACATACGCTGAAGTAAACTCCGCCTCATCTTGCCCGTTCTCGCTCTGTCCACCCTCATTGAGTAATACTTTCAGCTCTTGCTTGTAACCCCGGAAGATGTTTTGTTCACTTCCGGTGAAGTATGCATGGACTTGGCCCGGCAAGAGTGCATTCTCGGAGATGTAGGTATGGCGGGAGTATTCGTTCAAGGGAAGGAGAAGAAGCCAGGCTACGCCGACGAGGATGCAAATAAGCGATAACAGGGGAGGCAAGCGGACGAAGAGGAGTTGAGGATTGTTCCGCAAATTGCGGATCGCAGCTGGCATGGTGTATTAGCTTAGGGTCGGTCTTTGGTATAAATGGTGGGTTCTGATGTCGGGGAGGGTTGAGCGATTGAGGTTGGATTGAGATTGGCTCACTCACATTTCAGCGCCATTGAGTCCAGATCATTGAGAATATCCCAATATCCTTCCCATTCCGTAAGAAAGCGTACTCGGTTTGGGAGAGAAGGTGGAGACTATCATTGAAGCTCCAGCTGTTGTTTACGGGGAATTTACGCCCGGCGATAGTGACCAACCACGCAATTAGCAATATCATTATGTACAACATACTTCAGAGCCTCTACATACAGAATAGGTCTATGCAAATAATCCAACATGAAATTCGCTATGCTTTATTGGCGATGCTGAGATGATCCACGGATGCGTTTCCCTTCCTCATGAATGCCCATCCAGTTGCACCCCCATAATTAAAGTAGAAGAAAACGTAAAGAGCCATGGCAAAAAAGAAATATACACACGGAGGAAAAAATTAAATAGCCCAAGGCTGTCTTATGAGCCCAGGCGCTGCGTGGACCCCAAGTAGCTCAAGGGGGTTGCATTCCCATTGCCAGCGGTGTTGGCAGTTGGCAGGACCCCATATCGGCCATATGTCTTCTGGTCCACTGAGACATAGTGAGGCAGGCGGCCCAAGAGATTGAGCTTGCCCTCAATCCATCGCAGGATCTTCTCTGGGGGCACAAAGACCTTGAGGTATCCAAGGCCGACTAGTTGGGTCAGTAGATGCCTTGAAAAAAAATATTGGAGGGAGAAAACTTACAGAGATAGCCCACGAGAATTGCACAAAGATGTCCCAAAAAGCTCACATTGGACACAAGGATGGACAACACAACACATGCAAACAGAGGCGAGGTCCAGGTAGGAATCTTGTACGGGCCGAGGCTATAAAGAATCAGTAGGTGATAACCGTTAAGGGATCAAGAAACCACGAACCTGAAGTACGGGTGGGACTTGAATGTCCGAATGGCCTCAGAGCCCAAAAGCAAAAAGACCCAAACACTGCAGTATGCGGTTAGATTTGTATAAACCAATTAAAGAAAGTGCCATTCTCACCTTGAGCCAACAATCGGGGTATTCCAATGCAAAATCGCCTTCTCAACCAAAAGATAAATACCTGCGGGGAGAGTCGACAACGCTACCAAAGCCAGTCGTCAGTAAACGTATGTATCATCTCAATATCTCTCAGGGCTACCCACGTCCCAGGAAAAGGGCGACCGCAGTAAGGGTGCCATGTTCCGCCTCGAACCGCTCCAGGAGTGGTGTAAGAGCCAGAGTATTCAGTGCTGCGTGAAAAAATCCGGTGTGGATCAGAGGGTAGGTATTCAATCGGTACACTATAATAAAAAAAACATCAGCCGAATGCGCTGGATAGCCGAGTTCGAACCACGTGGATCAGGCGACCTACTCGTGCCCAGATTACACTCATCGGGAATCAGTGCTCCCCATTGCACTACACTCCAAACCGTCTGGAACTCTAAAAGCCAAAAGACAAGAATGACCAACAGTACCAGTCGCGTGAACAACGGCAACCGCACCAGGTATGATCGAACGCGCGACGGGTTGAAGGGGAGAGGTGGTAGAGCGGTTGGGGTCGCCATGATTCAATCAATTCCCACTAGATCGCAGCGAATGCAACAATGCTGAGTTATCTCCGATCGCAAAGGAGTATCAAGTCGGCCAGTTGGATCCGGGTAGCGTGATGTTCGTGGACTGGAATCGGCGGAGCGGAGGACCGAGGGGCGGAACAAGTTGGCTTTTGTTGCGGGACTTGCGACCACGTTTCAACAAGAATGTGAAGTTAGATTAGGGCCATACAACAACACGGCACGTTAGGAAAATCTGGGGGTGGTTAATTTGACACTCTTCGGGAAGCATTGGGCGTAGCCAGGGATAAACTCACGAGGCGCACGCGATCCCGGCTATGCAAGAACGCGACTTTCCGGAGAAAAGCCTGATACCGGACCACAACCTTGGAAAAAGCGATCAGCGTGATCGACTGCAAGCTGATAGAGATCCCCTAGAATATGGAGGTTATAACAGCGAGCACGTCTGGGATAAGGATACGAAAGACTCAGTAAAGAAAATCGGGAAAAGCGTAAGCCGATCCCCGCTAATCCCCGTTGGGAAGGAATTCACCTGGTTAGTCACGCATCGGACTATATGCCCTAGTGAACTGTAATAGTCCCAGAGTCTACTGCCATGTGTAGGATTGAAGGGGATAGTATCCACTGTCTTCTAATATCCTCATCTAATCCGAAGTCCCAGCGGTACAGAGGCACTAGGGTGTTTCCCTGCGGGTCTGCATTAAACAGCAAATGAACCATAAAGTGGAGCTAAATTGACTCTGGTATCTCATTTAAATGTTCAAGCCTTTGGTCTAAAGTGGGTACGTGGATATTGGACTACTTCCAGTTAGCGCCAGTATATATGAAGAGATGCGACTACTTCAACCACACTGGAGCCTCTGTAACCGCCAATCAAGCTACCTGTCAAATTTACAGGTGACGGTCAAACCACTGCACAGCCTGGCAGAAAGCCTGCTCTTTGGCCCACTTCTGCTTGGAGTCGCTCAGGTCGGCGCGGACAGCGAAGCCATGCTTGACACCACTGAACAAGTTGATCTGCCACTCCTGGCCAGTCTTGGTCAGTGTCTCCTCGGACTCGTGACGGAGCTGGGTGGTGAAGGCGGGGTCGATCTCTAATAAGCGGGTTATGGTTAGCTGCCATTTATTTCTCCCCCTTTGACCTCAGGATTCAGGTGATCAAACATACCGGCGGCAGCGATGGAAAGAGGTCCCTGAATGCCAGCGAGCTCCTCATGGGTGGTGCCAGTGGGGTGAGCGTGGTAGCCAACGTCGATCTGGCCGGGCTTCATGAAGCGAGTGACGTACTAGAGCAAGCGCAGAATTGTCAGTAGTGAATCGCACACAAGTATATCCTGGGTCAATGTAGAGACGAAAGTTTGTAACATACACGGGCACCGAAGCAGTAGCCAACAGCGGCGATTCTCTTCACACCGAGGGTCTCGCGCATGTACTTGATGGTCTTGGCCACAATGGGATCGGTGTGCTCGGGCTGGTGCTCCTTGAGCCACTCCATGATGTTGACGTTGCCGTTGTTCAGGTCATCGGGGCCGATCTGAGAACCGTTGAACAGGTCAGGGAAGATGGTGAGATAGCCATTGTTGGCAAACTCATCGACGAGAAGCTCGTTGTTGGGGAAGAAGCCGAAGACGTCGGACAGGTAGAGAATTGCTGTGTCGGACTTCTTGGCATTCTTGGGGGTACCAATGTAGGTCTTGACTAGAATTGAAGATTGCTGTTAGCTATTTAATCCCATATTGAGTGTATAAGGCTCTAGCTCAAACTAACCACCGTCAATGACCTTGAACTCGCCGGCGGAGGTGCCTTCGTGCTTGAAGCCGTTCACACAGCATGAAGAGGGAGGGTTGGAGGCCATGATGTTGATATGGTGTTATGAGGTGAGTTTGAAGTTGGAGGTATCACAGAGCAAGAGGAAAAATTCAAGTTGATTTCAAATGCAGGTCCTTACCGACTTATTCTACCCCTCTGTCATACCGGCCCCACTTGACCCGTTTTGCCCCTCATGCCATTATGAGCTTGAATCATGCAGTTGGTGGCAAGCCAAGCTTATCTAGGGTTGTGGTCTACTTATGCATATATTCTGTACTTGCTCTAATCCCTGTCTATGTACCTTGAAAAAAAAACAGGCAACTATGTAAGCTCACCCTTGGTGTCTCTGGCTTCACCTGTGAACGTCATCCAACTGCCGCTCGGTACTCGGCACGCTATCGGCGTTAGAGTTCAGTTATCTCCGCGTCGGCTAAATGCTAAATTCAAGAGAAAAGCAAGAGATCATCGTTTGGAGCTCAATTCGTTCAGCAAAATATAAGATTTTCATTATTTATTATGAGATATTGTCATTCATCCGAAAGCACCTGAGTAGGTCGATCGTCATCACCGTAATTACCACATTAATCCATGATTCATCATCCCGGCAAAAAGCAACATAAAACAAGCATCAGGGGTCCAAAGTTTTCGCACCCAAGTGCATCTCCACATGTGGATCATGTCCAGAGAACCCTTTATAACATGGGATGAAACACAACCGCAGAAATGTGACAGGGTATCAAGAACAGAAAGCAAAAGTGTAGCTCACTTCTTCATGGGAAGTGAAAAGTAACCTGCGAGGGCTGCTCCCGCTTCATAGCCCATGCTTTAAGCGTAATGAACAAAACCTCGAGAGCCATAATAAAGGCCGTGAATCCCATGCCTACTGTGAAAGTGAACATGGCATCCATTTCATAGTATTCCATGGATTCGATCACGTTCCGAGTCTATGCAATTGTTAGTAGCTTGTTCTGGAAATTTGCGGGTATCTTCTTGGACTTACGCTGAGCATGAAAATAAGACCTCCCGCCATCAAGCAGAATGAGGCAACGATCTCCGTTGGTGGGCGAGCGGGGAGATAGGATGTAGGAGGACGCAGGAATAGCAACACATAGGTCATGCCGCGGGCCAAGGCGAAACCAACGAGCATGTTGCCCCACTGCTTGTGCACCATAGTCGAGGTCATGCTAGTTTGATGGTGTGATCCCATCATCATACCGAGCAGCAAAATAATAAGTGCAGGCATCGGGTTGAGTGATACGCCTTGAGATCTGGGAAGCTGCCATCCCTCGTCACGAGTACCGTGAGTGGGTGACCGAAGGATGGTCATGTTGAGGGCTTCGCGAATGCGCTTAGACTCAAAAAGCATGCCCAACTAAAGAACCGATCACCGTTAGTCAATTAACTCAACAATGTAAGATAGAAGTAGGTCTTACCAGGCCACCTCCAAAGAACATGATCGAGATCGAAACATGCTCCAAGTCTGCCGGACCCCAGGCACCGCCCCAGCTGGAGAGATGCTCCAGGAACACATTCGACACGCCATAGAGGAAGATAACAAACGACTCCACAAATTCTCCCGATGGGACCTTGGCCTTCCATCGGTTAACAATCGGCGCCATGGGCTTCTTATTCCACGCCCAGCCCAGGTCGGCCCAGCAACCCATAAAGCGTCCCAGGGTGAGAATTCCATACCAGAAGAAGATTCCACCCTTAATGAAATGGGCCAAGCCATTAAAGATTTCCTTCTTTCTCATGATACCACCGTATGCCACCGCACCAGTCGCAATAGCAATGAATCCGAACGGAAGAATGATCCGGTCAATCACGTTGTATACAGTATTGCAGATCCGGAGCGCTCGGTTGGAAACCATCCCCGGCAGACGACTCGACAAGAACCGACCCGCCATGCTGCGGTGAAACCAGCCCCGGGCAGGGAGTTCCGCAGGCAAGGGATCTTCGGGCTTCTCGAAACTATCATAATCTTCAGGCGAGTCGCACGGAGATCCCGGGCTGTGAATGGACGAGGTAGGCTCCGTCCCCTGACCACTATCTCCAGACCAGCGGTATTCATGCAACGGGCCAGACGGGAATGAGCGCCCCTGGTGTGTGGGGATAGGCAGGAAAGTCGCACGCTCATATGAAGCCGAAGACGACTTGGATTCACCACGTCCGGCGTAGGCAAAGATGAGGGCTAAGACGGCCTGGGCACTGAACACCCAAGTACCGATCCAACCAATCTTGTGATGCGCATTATTCTCATAAAGATCGGGGGTCTGGTTATTATAGACGATACCGAGAAGGACTCCGAAGGCATTGAAAACCAGGAACAAGAATTGCGACGGAAGGGCAAATCGTGAACGCGCAATGCTGAGCATAACAGCTGTGGAAAGATCATTGTGAGTAAGCTCTCCATCTTCAGTTCTTTGGGATGCTATGCTTACCTGCAGGAAGAACGAAGCACCAACCCAGCACCATCAACGCGATATGCGCGATGATGGAGCTAGAGTGTTTCCCATAGGCAAAGTAGCTCATCGGGTCATTCGCACCAGATGCCGACGGAGTCGCTGTAGCTGTTGCTGTAGTCGCACTAGGATGCATACCCATTTCCATATCCATATTCATATCCATCTCGTCATCCCCGTGCGCAAGTGCAGTCGCAAGCGACGCGAGAAACACCACCGCGAAGGCGGCTCGAGTAGTGTTCCACATTCGGGATGAAGTCGCACAGCTTTTTTTCAACTTCTGTGAGGGTGCGCTATGGTTACAAGTGAAAAACTATGCTAGAGCTTCAACTGGCGCAAAGTAGTGAAGCTCTCGCAAATCGTGACGTAACGACACGGCCAACCCGAGAACGCACTCTTCTGGCTGAGGTGGAGCTTTTTTTTTTCCTGTTTCCTTTTCACGTGCTGCTTGAGATTACCGACAAGTAAGCTCTAGCTGTGCAACAAGCTAAGCTTGGTTGTGGAATGAGCAGTGGGTAGGTGGAAGCGGTAGGGCTGAAAATGAAGTATATCGAGTAGCGTGGGTGGGTGAGCCATATATAAAAGAGAGCTCTCTCTTTGAGCGGGGCAGGCTACAGGAATTAATGGGATCATAAGAACCGGAACCTGCACGGATTATGACTACAGAGTTGCCTAGGTGGGAATTTCTTTTTTTTTTCTAGACTCGCCGGCGCTGATTTCCAACGCTTTTCGGGGTTAAAGAACCGGCGCCGAGAGGTGCGTGGAAACAAGAGCTCTTCCTACTTCCGGCCCAGCTGCCGACCCATGATTCACTGCCCGAGTTGCCGCCTCTAGCTTCAAATGTGTCATGCTTCCTTTCTCCACGTAGAAACAGGGAAGCCCTAGAATCATGGAGTTTTCTATGTACATAGCTTTGGTCTCACACGATTCCTCGTGCTCATCGTACCCCTCATTTGGAGCTAAATGCAGCTTCACTTGACCAGCAAGGATCTGCGTGTGCATCTGGTTGTGTATTGTACAAAGGGGCGGATTTAAGAAAAAAAAAAATGGCTTGGCATTCACGAACTATGCAACAATTACCAATCAGAAAAAACCAATTCGGATGACTCGGATGGCTTCAAGGTCCACGAACCGTGACCTCATTTCCCGAAATCTAGAGCCAGGAAAAAGTGGAGCACTGTTTGCTGTGATCTGAATTTTCTTTTATTTTTTCCCCATTTTCTATTTCTCTCTTTTCTCACCAGAGCGAATTGTGTACGAAGTACAGTACATATGCACGGTAAGCGCTCCAGTGACGTAGTCGATCGCTGCCCAGTTGGGACTCTTCATCCCGCTTACACCGCTAGGACTAAACACGTCCCAAGCTCTGCCTTGTTGATGACATTCCCAAAAATCGGGCTGTTTTTCCATGATCCAAGACTCTCTTTCCAAGGGTTGCAAATTGTTCAACCTCCCGTAGGAATCGTATCCATAGACCCTTTTCCCACTGCCATTCTGCACGAGCTTCAGGTTCCATCGGATGATCCCCTGAGATGTCTCCACCCAATCAGCGATCCACAAACCGCGCATAGACCGCTGTATAGAGTAGATCCTTGCCAACGGACTCCCGGCTCTGCCAGCTTCCTTTTACATCCCTGTCTCGGTCCTTTGCGAGCCTAGCTTTCCGAGCCGCAGGTGCCCAGGTGGGGAGGCCTTTTGCACCCCGAATCACTCCGAATTGAATGGCCTGAACATGCATTGTAGACTTAAGAATGTGAGGAATCCAATGCGGATGTGAATGAGTCACCGCCCCTCAGTCATGCTCACCTGCATTGTACTTAAGCTCTAGATCACATGCGTCAAATGAAGATGATGCTATTCCCAGTGTATATAAATAAAAGAGTATATAGAATGAACTATAAAGATGACCAGTGACCAACAAGATGTCCCACGGTCATGGTAAGCTCAGAAATTAGTCATTTACTATGCGATACACATACATACTACTGTTTCGCGGCGACAACAGCTCGGGGACAGGCAAACATATCCCCGACCATGGAGAACAAACATCTTGTGCGAGTTTGATTTCTATCGTCAGATTCTATTCTCAGGTTATATCGTCAGATCATATCATAAGCTATATCTCTTAGACTCAGAGCCTCAGAGCCTCATTCTTCGATGTTGCTGATGTCAGCGCCAAGGTATCGGGCTCATGGTTGTTAACGATTCTTAGAGCGGAGACAAAGAAGCTAGTACAGTATACTGTATACCCGCTTTCCAAGAATCCAGCCACCGATAATTCCGAGGCCCACTCTAAAGGTCTTTATTGAGCTCATATCCAGCACACTGGAATATTGATCCAAGGACCGGGAAATACGGCAATAAAGTCAGAATGACGGTCACCAAAGGGTCCAAACTATAACGCGTCTGTGGATCCACGGCAGAACCATAAAGTATGATGGGTTGATTTTTACTTGTTATACAAGCAGGAACAAAAATGCCAAGAAAGAATCTGCTCTCATCTGACAACCTGGTGATCATCACTTGGCAATCATTGGCTATAATCGAATCGTACATCCGCCGCCTTCCGGGAGGGATCCGCAACGCACACGCACTTGAACGACGCACCGGGAAATCGGCTGATTAATGATTTTCTCGTTTCTTCTCACGGAGAACAATATCCGGTGCCTGTAATGGTACCTATCAGATGACATGAGTTGTAGAATCCCTCTCGGTCCTCCTGCAGGAAGCTCAGTCTCGGCTTTCCTTGTACCCCGGGAACGACGATCATACGGTGGCCCGCCATCAAGCAATATAGGAGCAAACCTTGGAATATAAATGAGCTCGTTCACCTTAGATTCAATGATTTATGTCGTACTGTTGAGACTTTGGATTGATCGCTCACTCAGCTTCGCGTAGACTTTCTCCAAGGAACGTCGTCTGTGCTAAAGCACAGACAACACGACTAAGATCGACAACGTACTATACATCTAACATGCCGACTCAAGCGGTGTTACTTTCCTAAGTAAGATAGCCCTTTGAGGAGTCGGATGTACGGCACGAGACCTTCCGCAAGCCGTCTTGGCTCTGGCATTTCCTCAGGTACCGTTGGCGCCCAATGAACATTATGGGTTGACTTCCCGTGCGATCAGCATGATTACCGGACTTGGGCACGGACTAGCACGTAGTAATAATGTGCATAAATTGTTCATTGAACTTTAAGTGACCAGCTGATCCTCGAGAATATCTACCCCAGCCACGTTAATTTCCGTCTTGCATGTGAATAAATGATCTACTTTACTCCGTACAGCCACAAACTTTGGAAAGGGTAAACAGGGATTTTCATAGTCCTTTCATGTGCGAAGCATCCTGATGTTTTCCTACCAGTTGCCGATGTCGCTTTCGCTTTTTGGAGCGTTGGAGATATAAGGCCAGGAATGGAAATTGGAGTTGATGATAGTTGACGGAAACATCGCAAGATTCTTGCTGTGTAGGATGTCATTGACTCACCACTGACATTGAAACAATGATATCTTCATCCATGAATCTGGGGAAAAGCTGCTTAACAGTGACAAGGATTTTAGTAAGTGAATTTGGGATACTACCATAGAGCATGGGACATTTTTGAACTTCGAGTAGGTCTCTTCAATGGCTTTTGACATATGCTTGGCGACGCAAATCTCTACGTTGTTAGCTTTCCATGTCTGGGGTATATCACCCGGCATATTGATCTGAGCATAGTTCATTTCACGACGCCACATGATCACGTGGACGCGCATGGAGACAGATCGAGTGTCGCAAAGAATCAAGAGGTCACATGCGCATTATAGGCCTTCATGAACTTGACAAGGCAGATAAGGCCCTACTGGATTGTATGCACATGACTCCCTGCTATATGTTAGGGATCCGTTTCCACGATTCGCTGATAGCGCGATACCAGACGGAAGACACCCAGCAGATATTTGATGTATAGGAATCCATGTGTTGCCAAGACCCACATTCTTTCATCGCCGTAGAGAACCTCGATGCTCAAGGGAGCAACTATTCGTACAGAATCCAGGCACCATTCGGATGACATAAGCAAAGACGCCGAATGGATCACATGATCTAACCCTGAAACAGGCTAGCGTGAGAATCAAGCGAGTTGGCCCGTGCACTTCCCCATCGGGGCGGCACACAACGATTTTCTACCCCGAACCTTCGACTTTCCTTCAACAGCGCCAACGACCCTCGTCAACAACCCCCCGTCAACTCCCCCCCACGACAACTCAAGATGACTCACGAGTCCGTTTGGTTCAGCCGCCCCCGCAAGTAAGTCGAGCAGAACGAACCTCTCGCCGTTGAAAATGCAGCAACTAATCAATTCACCTTTAGGTACGGCAAGGGCTCCCGCGAGTGGTGTGTACCCCCTTAGATTCCTCCCAGCGATAAGAAACGACGCACAAAGAAAGAGCGAAAGAACTTGCTACAAAGAGCACCGAAAACACGAACAATGAAGGAGGAACAACTTTGGCTAATTCATGTTCGATCGATACAGCCGCGTCTGCGCCCACCGCGCTGGTCTGATCCGCAAGTACGGCGTATGTGGAAACCCTCCTGATATATGAGACGCTGGTGCAGGCATACTGCTCCGAGTTTACGTCGCGAATCGAACTCAATGGCTAATACGGTTCTTTAGATGAACATCTGCCGTCAGTGCTTCCGTGAGAAGTCCACCGACATCGGTTTCGTCAAGGTTCGTTAACCTTTCCCACACCGAAAGAATTCAAGCATTCAGCCTACAAACCCTTGGATTTTTTTTCTTTTCAAGTCATCGATACTAACCTAGGTTTTCCGTTCAGTACCGCTAAACAACCAAACCATGTCCGCCTTTAAACACTTTTCTCGATTCCATTCGCGTCCATGATCCGTTTACGTGCCCTGGCGCTCGGCCACCATAGTGGCCCGGGAAGGGGAATGTTTCGAAGCGTCGGGAAATGTTAATGCGCCCACGTTTCTTTCGCATGACGGCTCCCAAAAAAAAGTGGTTGTTGATTCGTTATGGAGGAGGCATTATTCGTGTCTTGCATGGCACGGATGGACGAGTTAGGGACTGGGGTTGTTGTGTGAAGGAGTTTTTGAAAACGAGGATGTCATGTTATCCCTCATCCTTTTTCTTTATCCAATATCAAAGACGGGTTTTCTTCAATGAGTTCTGGATTCTGCGTACTTGGAGTGAAATATGGGGCTTTGGAACTGGCATTTTCTCGTCTGATGCAGTGTTTCGTCCAGGGTCCCCTTGGCTTTTTCTCCAGAGAATGGGAGGATACCAACGTAGATTTGGCTACGTAGAATGTAGTCTTCGCTGATGACGAGAGCTTTTCCTGTTTGCTCTGGTGAGGTGTGGCTGAAAGACTACGTTTTTGATATCTACAGTGACGACGGTATGAAAGAATGCTAGTTCTTATTGTCCGGGCCATGTCCGCTATGTACATTATTATTCAAATCCACCCTGCTAGGATCTCATCCGAGCGCTGAGTTCACGTCACATCCACCTATGGTAGGCTAAGTCTTCTCAGATCCAATTGACCGGATTCCGTAGAATAGGAGATAAGCATCCTGTTTCAAGACCTCCGCTACACTTGCAACGGTTACTTTATTATCGTCCATAAGCACCCACTAGAGCACGATTAGTAAAATTGCCTTGTCAAGTTTCCAGATCATGCAGCATACCTTGTCGCCAGCTATGCGGGTGAATGCGTAATAGTGGCCTGAATCCATGCTGCCCTTGTGAACGACGACCGTCGACAGGTCATAGATGTACTTGGAGGTGTCGACACGCTCCTTGTCTTTTTTGACGGTGTAGGGCAGCATGTTGAGTGTGATGGGGAAGTCGATGTGACCGTGCATCTTCTCCGAAGATGATGAGTTATGCTCGTACCGCTAGAAAATCGAGATTAGGAATGAAGCTCAGAAAATATCAGGGGGACATACCTTGAGATGCATGCAAAGGATAGAAGGTAGTTTGCGGATCTGTAGCCGCTTGGATGCTCGCTGGGGTGTGTTGCCACACTTCTCGCAGTGATACGAGGCATCCGGGGACAGGTCTTCGATCGCCGTGAAGTTGTCCAAGCAGCCAGTCAATGTGGCAGGGGTGGAGCTAGATCGGGGCGCCAGCTTGCGTTTCTTGTTCTGGAGCTGCACGTCGAGACTCAGGTCGGCCATGGGATCAAATGTGTGAGTTGTTTTGCCGCATTTGTGGCACATGACGCTGCTTTGAAGCTCGCCATAAAAGGTGCGGTGGAAAAAGCACTCGCACTTGGTACCGTAACTCTCGGAGTGACCAGGTGTGGCTGCATGGAGGGCATTCACGAGGAACTGGAAGTACTCATGGGCATCTTGTTGACGATATCCTGCCATGTCCTACGGGTAAAGCATTAGCGAGACTGTCTTAGATTCTAGTTGGAAAGGCCCTTTCATCCTACATACCCGGGACGCATCCCAGCCATGATAGAGCAGAGTGGCTGCCGATACGGCGTCGGTCTTTTCGCCGCTGTTGAACTCCATAAATACTTCAGTTGCGGCGCAGGCCATGCAAAAGCTCCGTTCACACGTGTGGATGTCATGCCCCCCTGCGAGGAAGTAGGCATTGAGAGTTGGGTCATGTAGCAAAGCTTGAAGAATTACTGATTGATAGCATGTTTGTCCCATATTCCAAACACCACGGGCACCACGACGGGAACAAGGGTTCTTGTAAGCGTTATTCTTGACGTAAGCCTCGGAGGCTGCGTCGGTAACCCATGCACCTTTTGCGTCTATGTGAAGGTCAGTGGGCCAATCTTTCCATCAACACAAGAATCTAGTGGGATCATGCTAACATTCGAACTTAGCCTGAGGCCCGCAGAGTCTTTCGAGACCATGATCATACACAAGGTCCGCACAACTCTCACAAAAAAGGAAACGGTTCCGAGATTCCATGTCTGGAGGAGAATTAGCGACCAAATGATCATTGAAACTCCGAGAGTGTACATACAGAAACCATGTCCGGTCTTCTTAGTGTGAGCTTTTCTTTCTGTGTTTAGACAGATCTCGGGACAGGAGACACAGTGATACTTGGGTTTCAGCGATGATACAGTGCGCAGGCCGGTAGTCTGAATCGCCACGGGCTCTGGCTTGGTGTACGGAGCCAGTGAATCATACAGCTTGCGAAAGCTAACTTTGAACTGGCCTGCAGTCTGGCCATTCTTCAAGACAGTGGCCAGATGCTCTGATAATTGGGGTCAGTCTGGGGTCCGATCTAGATCCGCAGCCACCAGGAATGCCAATACATACCGCAGCCGAAAGCTGCCTCGGAGAGGAGGTGGATTGAGTCAAGGTTTGCCATTTTAGGACCGTGAGCTCGAAACAGAGATTAAAAGGGTGAATGACAAGGGTGGGGCCCTGGAAGATATGCAGAGATAAAACAAGAGGAAGGTGCCGGCCTTCTATGAGGAAGAAAAAAGAGCAAAGAAATAGGAATAAGAAGAGTAGGGCAATGAAGATTGTCAATCAGACCAATTATCACCAGATGGTGAATGGCGGGATGGCAAGGGATCTAATTCAGTCTCAAGGACTTCCCCTGAATAAGGCCAGCATTTCACTGTGGAGAGGTCAGCTTATTTGCACTCGATGTATACAATGAACGATACCGACCATACCACTCACAAAGTAGGAATAGTGGAGATAGGGCGTGGAGGTGCTGAAAGGGTATAGCAATAGCTCCGTTGCGCGTGCACTCAAGGGTTGCCGTGCTTAGCTCGCTTCAGACAATCATGCCCCGCAATTTAATGATTAGGCCAATCAACCCAAGTAGTATTGCAGTTCCAGTTGGATTGGAACCAAGTCAATCCTATACACAGAGAAAGGCTGGGAGGCAATGAAAGGGAAGAGTGTTCATTTGTCATCGGAAACGGACTTATTTTTTTCGGCGCCTTAAAGCCTGAAACCCCGATCGGAGCAAACACCCGCTACGTCTTCAATTTATACACTTAAAAGATGTTCATTGCGTTTCATTGCTCATAATAATTACAGGGATATCATAGGGGTCTTCCATATGCAAATACTGTCTCACTTTCTATCTCCAGTCCAGTCCCCGCCCACTCCACTGGGGCGTGCAAAGACGTCATTGTGGAATATGGCAGAGATCATTGCTTGCGATCCATATCCAAATTTGGCGGCAGTGTTCAATGTGACTGCATACGGCAAGAGACAACAGGCCATAGGTCAAGGCAATTCACCGAATTCCTCGGCCCCGGGGAAGAGCGCTCGGTCGCGCACTGCTCGAACCTCGTGTGGTATATCGGCTGGTTGCCGCGCCACGCGTTGTACCCCGAGTGGTACCTCGAGTGGTACCGCGTGTTGTTCCGCGTGCTGTACCCCTTGTGGAGTACTTGGATGTCGGTTTAGAGGAAATCGTGCTAGGTGGGTGCTCGACAAAGGATGTGTCCGTCGTCCTAGTATGCGGTTAACGTGGCGTCCTCGCATAACGAAGTCGCAGCAGATTTGTCAATGCTTACAAAAAAGTCATTTCACCGTCCTCTACCGGTCGCGCAGCCTCACTCTCATGCTCAGCCTCTGTTTTGTTGTTAGATTAAATCTTTGGTTAAGGTGGACTCGACCTCATACCTTTCTGTGCCTCACCCTGCTTCGCTCTCCGAAATGAATCTGCAATTGGAGCCTGCTCACCAATAAGTAAATTTGAAACACATCGATCGCATTCCTGTCGCTGGTTCATACCTCCGGGAAATCCACGCAGAATGCGTTCATGTTCAAGCCATACAGAAAACTAGCGAAGCTGTCGCTGAAGCGCGTCAAGCTCTCGTGCATCAGTTGCAGGTGCATGAAATTAGCCTCTAGGTCTGCCATGGAGTCTGCAAGTTCCGCAAACTGCGGCTCCAAGGCATTGATGGCAGGCTGAGTGTATCCGGCATTGCTGATGCTATTCCCGTACCCGTGGGCTTCTCGGAGGGACGAGCGGGAGCTCGGTCGTAGCGGAGTGGTCGGTCGGGAGGAGGGTCTTGGACGTGAAGATGATCGAGGGGCGAAACCGTCCATGATGTGTTGAATGGCAAATGGAGGGGAAGTGAAGTTATTTTGTTTTGATTTCGGAATTCGAAGGCGGTGGGCACAATAAACATCAACAGATGCATAGAATCAGATATCTTTGGAAGGGAAACAATCCAATGGAATTGGGCAAATAAGTGATTCAGCTATCGAGTGAGATTGTAGGTTTAGAGGCGATTGTTGACTCTATGACCTAGTCAGAGTCGTACAGCGTGAAGCGCTAGTAGATTGGGTCAACTAAATGTGATGGGATGACTTCATTGACGACCATCATGAAGATCGAACATAACAACCTTGAAATTTCCCATCTACGCATGTTCTACCTAGGGAAGTACAATATAATCTTATCAGTTGAGGCGATGAATCTCGGGGTTTTCATGTAGATTCTTTCGGTCATCATTCCCCGCATGCGATCGAATTCCTGATTTTCTCGAAATCCACCTGAACTCCGCCCCAATTGGTCTTGTGTCTCGCCAGGGTCTTATCTGTTATACTTCCCCAATTGCACACTTTTAACTTCTTTTTTTCCGCCATATGCGGGCCTGTTCGATTCTACGCCGTCGCATCCATTCCTCGGCCAATCTCATTCCCCGTCAGACCGTCAACGGCTCGCAATTCCGGTCCCAACCACTCGCGAGACCCTACTCCACATATCGGCCACAGCAACCGAGGGAAACCTCATCCTTCTGGATCGCGTCCACCCTCCTGACCATCGGAGGAGGCACCTGGATCTACCAATACCTCTATCCCTCTAATCTCCCGCACCAGCCGCAACCCCGGCTGCCTCCGAACGGCCAAGACCCTTTCCTCAGCGTCATTGATACCCTCCAAGTCATGCCTATCGAACCAGCCCCGGGCACCGTCGGGACTCTGACCCCGGAACAGGAAGCCAAGCTACGAGAATTCTGGGTCCTGACCCTCAAAGTCTTTGGCGTCCCGATCGACGCCTTGGAAGCTGATCTCAACGCCTCTAGTGAACCCGGTCCATCTACGCCAGAGAAGAAACCCAAGCGCCGCGGTTGGGGATTGTTCAGCCGGGGTAGCGAGGATGATGGCGATGACTCTAAGAGTGTGTCATCAGCCAGTGGCGTCAACTCGAACGTAGCGGCCATCAACATCGCTGAGGGCGATGACAAGTACGGACAGTCCAAGGAATACCAGCAGGCGCTGAAGGATATGAAGCCCGAGGAGATCCGTACAGCTTTCTGGAATATGGTGAAGCAGGATCATCCAGATGCGCTCCTTCTGCGGTTCCTGCGCGCTCGCAAGTGGGATGTTAACAAGGCTTTGGTTATGATGATCTCGACTATGCGCTGGCGCTTGCAGGATGTGCATGTAGACGACGATATAATGGCCAACGGCGAGGCATTTGCCTTGAAGCAGTCGCAAAGCTCTGACCCTGTGGAGAAGAAAAAGGGCGAGGATTTCCTGTATCAGCTGCGTAAGGGTAAGAGCTTCCTTCACGGTGTAGACAAATTTGGTCGTCCCATTTGCGTCGTTCGTGTGCGTTTGCATAAGGCAAACGACCAGGATATCGAAAGTTTGGAGAGGTTCACAGTCTACACTATTGAGACAGCCCGGTTGCTCTTGGCTCCTCCGGTAGAGACCGCGGTAAGTTACCCCTCTGTGGTCTTATATTGCTATGGATCTGACAAAGAGCAGACTATCATCTTCGATATGACCGATTTCTCCATGGCTAACATGGTGAGTTTGATATCTGGCTGGCCTAACAGTGATATACTAATCACATCTTCCAGGACTACGCACCCGTGAAGTTCATGATCAAGTGTTTTGAAGCCAACTACCCCGAGTCCCTGGGAGCCGTCCTCATCCACAAAGCCCCATGGCTCTTCTCCAGTTCGTGCCCCGGTTCATCTCGAATATCTATCCGCTAACAAGGTTCATAGGCATCTGGAGCATCATCAAGGGCTGGTTGGACCCCGTCGTTGCCGCCAAAATTCATTTCACCAAGAACCGCCAAGACTTGGAGGCCGTCATTCCCCCAGGCCAAATCATGAAAGAGCTGGAAGGTGATGAAAACTGGGAATACAAGTACCCCGAAGTCGAGGAAGGAGAGAACAGCCTGATGGAGGATACTGAAACTCGCGACAAACTGCTCGCCGAGCGTCACGAGCTCGCCAAGGATATCCAGAGCATCACAATTGAATGGATCCGAGCCGCCGCCAAGAAGGAGTCCGGAGCTCTGTCTGCCGCCGAAGAGAAGCGCGCAGATCTCATCGAGAAACTGCGGAAGCAGTACTGGGAAATTGACCCGTACATCCGGGCTCGCTCCCTGTATGACCGCCTCAACATTGTCCAAGGCCATGGAAAGATCGAATTCTACCCGACTACTGTGAAGGCGGACATGGAGAAGGTGCGGTCTGGCACGGCCGAATAAGGTGCAGAGGCTATATACGCTGCATTCGACACGGATTTGTGTAGCATACTGTTATTGACATTCGAACCTAGACTTGATCTTATTAGAAATAAGGGGTGTGCGGATTTGTATACAACTTGGACTTGATTTGACCCATCACTTGAGGTTACACAATGGAAACCAATAATTGATTCTAATCACAAGGATCATCCCACTATCCCATTTCTGATATCTACTACCTGGGAGAGCCGATAAAGAATGCAAAGGCATTTACATCCTAGACATGATCCTCTCGTGCAGAGACTTCAAATTGTCCATGTTGGCCTCCTGACTAGGCCAGCCGATGCTCATGCCTTCCTCCTCGTTAGGCTTGGGGATCTGCAAGTATGTCAGTATATATAACCAAATGACGAAACCAGAGTCAATCCTACCATGTGGAAGTGAACCTATTCCAGGGCAATTAGTAAAGGCCATCTTCAAGATTAATTTCAACTTACGTGGTCAACGACCTGGTGCGCAATACGGCCATTGTTCTGCAGGATATTGAAGTCCGTCACGCCACTGGCCTTGGCAATCTTCTTTGCGACGGGCTATGTAAGGGAACAGGGTTAGCCAGGTCAAGGACCTTGGGGGTTGAACCGAGAAAGACCCGTGGACATCTAGTCTTATCTTGCACCTTCAACTCTCTCCACGGACACATTCTCAATGTCTTCTCCCCTGCAAATAAATCTTTCTGGGGGTGTTTCGCTTACCAGGATCTCCAGCAGGTCCTCATCGGGGATATCAGTGAGCTTTGCACCGTGGAACTTGGGGATCACGAGCTGGTCATTGCGTCAGCCAAATTTTATGTCTTATTGAATTGTGCTCCCAGGCTATTTGAACGTCATTGACCGAGTCGAGTCAACAATGCCATAACTCTTAGCTGTATCGGACGAGATCATGCGGTCGCGTCCGGTGCGGGGCAACAGAAATAGCAAAGCACTTACCGCATGGCCACGGCTCAGCGGCTGAATATCCAAGAAGGCAAAGACCTTATCACTCTCAAAGAGCTTAAAGGAAGGGATGTCACCTGGGATACACGTTAGCTGTGAACGCGGAGTCGGTGGGAGGGGAGAATTGTCGAGCTATAACCTATAGCCTCATAGATACAATAGGATAGACTGACCCTTGATAATCTTGCAGAAGATGCAGGCGGCGGAGGACATGGTTAATCTGGCAATTAGAGTGTTTTTGTGATGAGAGTACAGAAGGTGTCCAATTCTGACGTTCTGGCGATCAAGCTGAAGTCATCGAATGCGGGGTGGAGCTTAGAAGAAAATTAAGAAAAATTGGTCGGGGGTGGAATCGAACGTGGGATGTTACAATTTCTAGGTCCCTTATATTTTATAATTAGGGGCGAAATGTGAGGAGTGGGACAGACTAGTGCAGAACCCATTTCTTGCCTTTTACCAGAGATGGCCGTGGTTTGCCCACAAAACTCCTCTATACAATCTTTGGATCTACACTGCGACACAGCTGTCGTTTTATTGTTTTATTTTTTGTTGGTGACATATTATGTTAAGTCTTCTGATTGTGTTCTCTTTTTCTAATTTATTTTTATCCTCGAATTCAGGGTTTTGGAAATGCTGGGGTTGTGTCTTTAGATCTGATGGGCCGTGTACTTACCACGACTTATTGCGGGCCTACAGTACGTGCATCGCTACACCCACGGCCCAAATATTCCACAGTCTTCATTAAGAGAAAAAAGTGTCTGGGCTCCGGCGACTTCATGGGGCATAAATTGTACAAAGCATTTGTCGATTCACCATAATACACCATCATAACACTTCCAGACCTTAGAAAGCATCGTCAGCATAGCTACCCCGGTATACCACAGATACATTAGCTATACTTATTGCTTTTTGGAGTATATTTCAGCTATTGCGAGCTCATAATACATTAATGTAAACCATTCCAACAAATCTCGAAGCTTGGCTGGCTATCAATTGATGTTAATAGTGGAGGCTCAATGAGCGACGGAGTGCGGGTGCATATCCAATCACAGCAAGCGAATTGTCAGACCCGTTGGAGGGGAGAAAAGTGCAAGATGCAAAGAGAGACATTCAACCCTGTAGATATGCATGGCTGCTAGAAAAACATGAATGTACTCGAGTGTCTGAACCAATATAGTAATTTATAAAACAAGAAATTACTGAGAAGCAGTAGATTCTTGGAGCAATGATGCTCGACTCTTCCTAATCAGGACTAGCGTCCTGGTCCCGTGCCGAACCTGCGAAATGCAAGTCCATCAACTCCAAGGACCTCCAATCCCTCTCATCCCCCACTCCACTCCATTCCCCTCCCCGCTGGTCTCCTCTGATCTGCTCTATCAGAGACCATGCAGAAATCCCGGGCATTCAACTCTACCCTGGGTTCCCGGGCCTTTGCCCCGGCCCCGCGGGTCTCCGTCCACTTCCAGCGCCGCAACCTCCAGGACGTCGCTATCACCCGCACTGGAAAGCCAATCCTGAAGGTCCAAGGTGGCCGGTAAGTACACAATTGCACTACCAATGGTGAAATGTTGCTAATGTTGGTCGCTTTTAGCTCTTCCCTCGGAGGTATCCTACTCGCGCTTCAACCCCGGTCTTCATCGAATATACTCACCTCTCCCGATAGGTTACACTGCCACCGTCTTTGGCGCCACTGGTTTCTTGGGTCGTTACATTGTCAACCGTCTTGGTAGGTCAAGGATTGGTTCTGTACAGAGGAGCAATTGACACTAACATCCCGTAGCTAAGCAGGGATGCAACGTCGTGATCCCCTACCGTGAGGAGATGACCAAGCGCCACTTGAAGGTCACTGGTGATCTGGGCCGTGTCAACTTCATTGTATGGCGCTTTTCCAACCATCGGCAGTTTAGATTGGAGCTAATAATTTTCAGGAATATGACCTGCGCAACACCCAGTCCATCGAGGAGAGCGTCCGTCACTCTGATGTCGTTTACAACCTTGTTGGTCGCCAATATCCCACCAAGTGAGTGCAAGAACTTTTATTCGGCTTTGAGGAGAGGTCAATTGACCTAATTCAGGAACTTCTCCTACACTGATGTCCACGTCGACGGTACCGAGCGCATTGTTGAGGCTGCCGCCAAGTACGATGTCGACCGCTTCATCCACGTTTCCTCGTACAACGCCAACCGGGCCTCTGAGTCCGAGTACTTCGCTACCAAGGTAGGTTTCCCCCTGCTAGCGAGTCGATTGCAGAGATACTAAGACATCATAGGGCTGGGGTGAGGAAATCGCTCGTTCCATTTACCCCGAGACCACCATCGTACGACCTGCCCCAATGTTCGGTTTCGAGGACAACCTCCTTCACAAGCTTGCCGGTGTCACCAACCTGTTCACTGCCAACCACATGCAGGAGCGCTACTGGCCTGTTCACGTATGTCGCGTGGTCCCACTCAATGTTGCTCTCACTAACTTATCCTGCAGGCCATCGATGTTGGCAAGGCCCTCGAGATTATGCTCCACGACGACAGCTCCGTTGGACAGACCTACGAGCTTTACGGTCCCAAGAACTACTCCACCGCCGAGATTGCCGAGCTGGTCGACCGCGAAATCGTCAAGAAGCGCCGCCACTTGAACATTCCCAAGGCCCTGCTCAAGCCCTTGGCCCACAACCTCAACAAGTTCCTCTGGTGGCACACCATGTCGGCCGATGAGGTCGAGCGTGAGTTCCACGACCAGGTCATTGACCCGACAGCCAAGACCTTCAAGGATCTTGGTATTCCCCAGACCGAGCTGGCCGATCTGGCCGATCTGACCTTCCACTACTTGGTATGTTTGCACCTTGCGCCCTATGAATCTCCTTACCAGTGCTAACATCCTGCAGCAAATGTACCGTAGTGCCTCCTACTACGATCTCCCCCCGGCCACCGAGCGTGAAAAGCGTGAGGAGAAGAAGTACGTGCACGTACTGGATGACCAGTAGTTTGTGTTTTTAATGTGTATATAAGCCCTCCTAGACCCAATTTCAATTTCCTTGTGTTGTCTGGAATCTAGAATCCATTCGTAGTTGAGTTTACGCTCGTTGTAATAACCAGTAGCTAAGTGGTCAACCCCAACTATATACTCCGTAGCTCCGTGGTGCCCCGCAATCGCGATAACCAGAAAATAATCCGACCTTGAAACTTTCCCCAACAACCGATCACAATGCCTTCAACCCCAATCCTCCTCCTAAAAACCCGCTCATCCCCCCACGATGGCTATGACGACTTTCTCTCGGCGCAAGGCTACATTCCTTCCTTCATCCCCGTCCTAGAACACCGCTTCAACACCAAGAACCTCTCAAACGTCCGGGAGCTATTCGCATCCGGCGCATTCGATCTAAACCACACGAATACCAATGCCGACTCCAATTCCAATGCCGATACCCAGGATGCTCCCGAAGCTTTCAAGAAATACGGCGGTATGATTTTCACCAGCCAGCGCGCAGTGGAAGGATTCGCAAAGATGATTGAGGAAGATGGACGTGAGTGACATTCCTCCCCCACACCTGGATACTTGCACTTGCATACTTGCATACTTCGACTTCAAGCGATACTAACCACATCCAGTCCGCCTCCCATCAACACCCCTGGTCCTCTACACAGTAGGCCCAGCGACGGCCCGAACCCTAACAACACTTCGAGACAAACATATCCCCACCGCAAAGATCTACGGTGCGGACGCAGGGACGGGGGAGAAATTGGCCCACATGATGCTGGAGCACTATAACGCCTTACACGGATGTACATCCACATCGAGTGAAAAGCCAGGCCTGCTCTTCCTAGTCGGCGAACAACGCCGCGATATCATACCCAAAACACTTATGTCAGACTCATTACCAGTCCAGGACCGGATCCCCGTGCATGAGATTGTGGTGTATGAGACTGGGGAGATGGGGTCTTTTGAGAGGGATTTTGAGGGTGCTATAAAGCGTGCGGAAACGCAGGGGGACTGTTGGGTTGTGGTTTTTTCGCCTTCTGGGTGTGAGGCTATGCTTAGGGTTTTGGGGTTGGGGCCGTTTAAGAGTGATGGGGATGGGGAGGAAAGAAGGGTATTCGTGGCTACTATTGGACCTACGACGAGAGATTACTTGCGGAGTACGTTTGGGTTCGAGGCGGATGTTTGTGCTGAGAAACCTAGTCCTGAGGGTGTGCTGGAGGGAATCAGGAGGTTTATGGAGTTGCGTGACAGCACATAGATTGGATCTTGTTACGATTTCGGTTCCGAAATTCAGTGTATATAGTGTTTGTTTCACGTACGGGACCAAGTGCAGTTGGATCACATAGATTTTGCGTATTTTCAATGCTTCCAACAAGAATTCCCGTTGGGTTGAATGACGTGCATGCTCGATAAACAAATTTGATCTTCCTGATTTACCGCATGATCTCCTCGTAGATCAGGACTATACAAGTCAAAAGTTAACCAATATTCAAAGGATATGGGTGGAGAGGGGATACGTACTCTTCAGCTGCTCTTTGCTCAGTACATCCTTGTTCTTGTCGAAATCAAAGAATCCTTCGGGAATTGGAGGTGCGGTCGGCTCATCTTCAGGATCGTGGTACGGCTCAAGGTATGGGTGGCGCAGGGCGTCCTCGACAGAGATACGCTTAGCCGGGTTAAAGGCCAATAGTTTCTCGAGCAGATCCAAGGCCAGGTCGTTGCTCTTGGGGAAGAGGGCGCGGAAGGGGATCTTCTTCTTAAATGGGAGGGAGCGGATGTACTCGCGGGCTCGTCGTGATTTGATGCCGTAGTAGTCTTCCATGGTTGGAGTACCGAGGACATCCAAGATAAGGGTCAACTGGTGGTGATCTGGGGACACTTGTTAGTATTATTGTGAGAAAGAGAACAGGCTAGGCTGTTCACGTACAATCCTTTCCGGGGAAAAGAGGCTTCCCGCTCAGCATCTCTGCCAAGATACAGCCCACACTCCAGACATCAATAGCCTTGGTGTATTCCTTGAATGTCAACATGATCTCCGGTGCACGGTACCAACGAGTGGCCACATATTCGGTCATGAAACCCGAGTTGTCATCGGTGGAAGCGGCCGATCGCGCAAGACCAAAGTCGCACACTTTCAAATCGCAATTGGCATTCAACAGAAGGTTGGAGGGCTTCAAGTCACGGTGAAGAACATTGGCGGAGTGCATGGCCTTGAGCGCACGCAGGGTCTGGTAAATGAAGTATTGGCAATGATCGTCCGATAGCTCTTGTGTGCGAATGACTCGGTGCATGTCGGTTTCCATCAGCTCCTGCGCAAGGGTCAGTTCAGTTATTGCATACGGCTTATCCCTGGTTCGTTATACATACCTGAATCAAGTACACTTCGCTGAACGCCTCATAGTTACGAGGTCTTTGGATATCCAAGATAGAGATAATATTCTCGTGGTTAAAGTACCGCAGCAGCTTCATCTCGCGCAATGTGCGCAGACAGAACATTGAGTGGTCGAACGGAGTAATCTTTTTGATGGCAACCTTCTGGCTGGACGGTTTGTGGATGGCGGAGCTACACCTAATAAGCTTATGACCCTCAACCGGACCCAGCACCACTCACCAGACCACACCGTAAGCACCCTCTCCAATGACATCTTGGATCTCATATTGGTCGGACACATTGAAAGAGATCTTCCGCGACCCGCCCGATGGGGGGTTTTGCTGACCCATGTCGGAACTGCTCCTCGTTAGCTCATGCAGATGCGGGGGAGCTATAATAAACGCGGAGCTGCTTTTTCGCAGGTGCTCGGGGAGACCACACTGGAAACACGAAGCCTATCAAGCGCCAATTCCCAATATTGCAGGACTGGTCCAGACCCGAGTATTGGGGAATCCACTCGGGAACAGCTAGTGCGGTTTGTTGACAAATAACCACCAGGTGATAAACCCATCACATCGAGCACCGACGAACAAAAGCAAAACCGGGAAACAAGCTTACTCTTTCTGTTTGTGTCGGGAGTGTGGCAGCGAATTCTAGCCCTTGAGCTGTCGGGTGTTTGGTCTGGAGCTTCGCACAATCCTGGAAGTTAAGATGGATCGGAAGCTAGCAGATTCGGCGAAAGAGGTACAGGCCGATGGATCGATGGATAAATGCGAATCAGGGGGCAAAGGTATCGGGAGCAGGTGAACCACCAGATAAGTGTTTCGGGAGGTTTCTGGGATGGTGTTAGTTACTTGCGACATCGCGTGCAGCCGCAGCCGTGCCGAGGCGGGGTTGGAGCTTGACGCACCCCGACTCAGAGGAGACTCGTTCAGGGGAGGTTTAGTACTTACAGAGCTGCCAGAAGTGATGGAGGAAGGGAGAAGGGAGTTTCATGGAAGGTGGGGAGAAGAGGAACAGAGGAATCAGCGGGACTCACGGGCCGTCAGGTATGGTGGGGCAAGCTCAATAGGAGAAGGACACACTATTTATATATGGGTTTTAAGGGGCCAAATGTGAACTATAAATCTAGTTTCAATAGATCATCCTGGATCTATGAATGCTCCAAAGGCTTGGATTTGGTTCAGGTCGGATGTTATCTGCAAGTTCGAGAGCTAGAACCTCTGGAACCTTGGCTCCGTTTCCTTCAACTCCTCTTTCTCCCCACTATCCATTATCAACTCCCAAACCTCGACACCACTTACGACATAGCTGGGGGAAAAGCGAACTAAACCACATGCGCAGCCACCAGCGCCAAATCCTCCTCCATCACTTGCACACACGCTACTGTCGGAACCTGATCACAATCACAACTCCACTCAATCGTTCTGATTGGGGCGCCGCGTATTCCGCCCAGGTTTCACGCTCAAACACGCCGTCCCATTGGCCTGTAGATCAGGACTAAATTTCCATACGAAACAAGTACAGGAAATAAGTAGCATTTTCTGAAACTCTCGAAAAAGAAAAAGGACTCCAGTTGTCCCATACCCGTAGTCTACTGGGATTCCAAACATAAATGTGCCCGCCATTGAACAGAGATTCCCCCTAATGGTACAGGCAAGAAGCATCACAGATCGTGTAAAAAAAAGGAAAATTGGGGGGGAAACGTGGGATTCATCAGAAACAAGGTGAAACTCTACATGGGACGTCTACTGCACAACCTATACGAGACATATAGAATCAGTATATGAAGTCAAGGAGAATCGCAGAATGATCAACTCAAAGAACCTCATACCTTCTCCCGGAGAGTGGTCATCCACTGATCCAAGCTCACACTCTGGTCAGCCCGATCCTCCACCAACATCGTCTGGGCCCAGAGACGGAGACCAGGCTCTCCATCCTCGCGCACCACGTACAGGTGAGGCACGATGATGCTGCCAGCACCCTTGGACCGGTGGTCCCGACTCTTCTCCACTACAGCACGTAGGCGCTGGCTGAACTCATTTTCGATCTCAGGCAGGATCTGCTTGCCCACCCGCAGCTGGGTGCGGTCGGCCACGCCAAACACGTCCTCGATGAGTTGGGGCACCGCATCGCGACCCACCCACAGGAACTGGGTCTGTCCGTCGTCAATCAGGTAAAGACCGTACGAGGCGAGACGCTGAGAAGACAGGTTAACAGAAGGAGGAAGAATTATCTCCCCGGTGGTTGGGTCCGGCAGACCCGCGGCATCGGGCATGTCATGGAGCGAGTACATCTTAGGGTAGATGTATTGGATGAGAAGGGGCAGGGGCAGGGTCGACAGGAGACACAATGCGGCAGACCGCATATCAGTCGGGATCTGGGCAGACTTGCGAAGACCAAGCTAAATTCGAGGTTCAATTAGTATCAGGAACATATAGAAGGGGCGGGTATCTACTCACATTCTTGATCATGGCAAGGAACAAGACGGGCAGACCGCGGAGGTTGGCAGGGAACTGGAGACCACCGCCGCTCACGCTACCACCGGCAAGTTCTTTGCGGTAGGTGGTCAAAAGTTCAATAACCTTGGCCTGCAGAGCCTCACGAGCCGGCTCGAGGCCACTGCTCAAAGTACGCTCCACGGCCTTGTGGCTAAAGAAGGTTGCCACAGCTTGCTGATCAGCGGAAGCGTAGATGTCAGCCAGGTTCTGAGTGGTCGGGAGTGCCAGCGTGAGAACACGAATCCGACGCTCGCCATTGCAGGTGGTGTGGAGAACAGCGGCTTGCAGGCAAACCACCGGCTTGGTCACCGTCTCGTCGATAGCCACCTCAACAACATAGGCCTGGTCACGGGGGAAGGCTGGGAAAGCACAGAGATCGGAGCTGCGGTTGAAGAAGTTTCCGTAGAAGGTGCTCATGCGTAGACCAGTAGTGGCACGAACACGGAGCACGGCCTCCAATCCGATCTCGGAGGACAGGTGGTCAGAAAACTCGCGCGCAAATTTGATAGCATCTTCTTTGCGTGCAGCATTCCACCCAGGGTAGAAGTAAGTCTGGCCACCAGTGTAGCGAGGCAAGTTGCTCAAAGAGGCCACATCCTGGTACTGGGAAGAGAAAAGGAACATGTCCACCGACACCTGGGCCTTGGAACACTCAACAGCGAAACTCTTGTAGAAAGAATTGCCCGTCTGGAGGAGACTCGATTCTTTGCTGGTACCGAGCACCTTCTTGTCCTCACGCATGGTGAGAGCACCATGACCGATGTTGGGCAGCGATGCGCTCAGAACGGTGACCTTACCACCCACGGGAGAAATCAGCTGGTAACCGGCCCGCAGAGCCGATCCCATGGCGCAGCTGTTGTTCTGGGTGTTCTGGAACATCTCTTGCAGCTTGTCAAGGAAAGACTCCACATTCTCACGGCATTCGCTCAGGGTCACCAGGAGGTCAGTGGGGATGGGCAGGAAGGGCTCATCGAGGTCGCTGACAACAAGCATGCGGGCTTCAGAGCTCTCAGAGCCATCTCGGGGGATGCTGAAGTAGTGCAGGCTCGAGTCGACCGCGATAAAACCAAGGCGGGTTCTTCGGTCTGCGTTGGGAATACGATCAAGACTCTCCTTGATGCAGCGTGCACTAGTGGCCAACAGACCACTGGCCACGGAAGAATAGCTGACATCGAGCAAGAACAGGTAAACGAGCGGCTGAGGAGGGCGGACCATGTATTCTTGGGGAGCAACAAACTCGACCATGCTGTGGTTCAGGTCGGCACGCAATGAACGGTCCGCGGGCTTCTGCAGGGTCGAGTCCCAGTCAAATGCCTGTGGTACATCGTTCGTCAGGTTGCACATATTACAGCGCCAGCGGTGGCCGTGGTCGAGGAAAGTGACGAAGGGGTTAATATAAGAGCGGCAGCGTCTGCATCGTGAGATGACCTGGTCGGGGATCACAGGAATGGGGTCCTCGGCGTCGTGAAGGGCGCCATAAGGCTGGATAACCAAAGCGAAGGGGAGCTTGGACTTCTTAAGGAGGGAGTTATTTGTCGGGACTGCATTCAAGGTCGACCGCATATATTTTGTGGGGCAGTTGGCCGTGGGGGATGGGTAAACACTGGTCTGTGAATTATTAGTATCTCCGGTCGGGGTTAAGTAGGAAGGGGTCTAAAGGCGTACCCCAGGGGGCAGAATTATGGGAGGCGGGGGATAGTCCAATTCTGCGACATTGAAAGGTTGCGAGATGAGGTCCGTGGGGTAGAGCTGGTTCAGTTGAACGTTGCGCTGAGGCTGAACCGCGGGCTGCTGAGGCGGGGGCATGTGGTGCGGCTCGGCCATGCCCATTCCACCGAATTGGTTGGTCATTTGCGCAACATCTGGGGCAGGTGCTACTGGTTGCATCTGGACTGGTTCAGCGCCGTATGCTGGTTGCTGGTATCCCATGGGTTGGGGTTGCTGAGGATAGGCATCGTAAGCGCCTCCCGCGACAGGCTGTCCTCCAAGTGCAGCATTGGCACCCGCGCCAAATTCAAAGGCCTGGCCGGCATATGTTCGCTTCTTCTTTCCACCAGCGGCTGGTGGTGCTTGCTGGGGGACTGGCGACTCCTGTTGCTGCGTAGGATCCGGGGAGCCATAGCCCGGCTGGGCGTACCCTTCCTGGGGAGGGTAACCCCCTTGTGAAGCTGCCATTAAGGTCGGCGGAGGTTCGTTTGTATCGAAATTAAATTGCTCGATTTGAATGTAGAGCGGGAATGAGGAAATAGGGAACGAGGTCCGGGTGGTTCAGTTGATACGGGAGGGGATGCGGGTGACAGCTTCGCTAACTAGAGCCCCACAATTAGATTTGGAATTTGGATCACCTGGCAGAGCAGGAGAGATATCTGCGAACCAACACAGCTGCAGCGATCAGAAGGGAGAGACGTACCGAGACGAGGGGAAACCGAACACAGAGAAGCGGTGATGGAGATGGTGGTGTACGGTGGCCTTTAGGTTGCGGCTGTTCGGCCAATCACGAGACGGCGGAGCTTACTGTAGGAGACCTCATACTGTACTTACAGTCCAACTACACTTGGCGCATGTGGGACGATTTAATGTTCTATAAATGAAATGTCTGCTTGTAAGAAGTCTGCGTATTCAAGAGCGAGTGTGCAGCTTGGTGTTTTGCCTTTGAGATATTGTAAGATATACCTCGCAATCGAGTCGATATATATTCCCGAGGTGACTCGAGAGCCGAAGTGACTACCCAGCGGCCTGTGCACTTTCAGGTGTATTCCAACCTTGGTTCTCAGTATGGGATAGACTTCCACAGATATTGTCACCTTGATCCATAACTATTTTTCAATCCCGGCCAATGTTCATTTCATGACGGTGGTTAATACCCCTAGAAGACAAGAATGTGTGCGATCAAATGATGCCGCCGCGTTGCCCGGCCAACACTAAACAAACGCGGTGTCTTTTCATCTCACGTTGGAACTCCACTATTCAATCTTCTCAGTCTTTGCGTCCCCTCACGGTAGGTAGGTATTTAGATAGGTTTGTTTTTCTTTTCTTTTCTCTTTTGTATTTTGACGGAGGATTGCATTATATATTTCTGCATTTTTACTTCGGTTCACGCATCGGGAGCCACCTGCAGCATTTTGTCCTGATACCCGCATCTTCGAGCATCGTGCATGCGTTGAGCCAGCAACATGAGCGTTCGAGTCGTCGCCCGAGTCCGACCCCTCCTGAAGGCCGAACGTGAATTGGATATCATTCTTCGCACTGGAGCATCATCCGCCCCCGTGGATCTCAAGCAGTCAGCCAACGGCGACCGCAAATTGGCAGCATTGAGGGACCGGGATAACGTGGTACGGATCCCGAATCCCAAGAACGAGGGCGAAGAATATACATTTCAGTTCAATGCGGTATATGATTCCGATGTGGCACAGCAGGAACTATTCGATGCCGAGGGTGAGTGGTTTAAGGGGGATTCAAGGTCACCGCCATTTCGGGGTCCATACTGATTGAAGGATGATAGTTGCGCCCACAATTAAGCACCTCTTCAATGGATTCGATGTAACGCTCTTTGCATATGGTGTGACTGGGACTGGAAAGACGCACACGATGCGTGGTGGTAAAAGCCTCGCAGACCGTGGTGTCATTCCCCGACTCCTGAGCGGCATCTACCGACGAAACCGGAAAATCGAGAAGGATAGCAATGGCGAGACTACTGTTCAAGTGGCACTAAGCTACTATGAAATCTATAATGACAAGGTCTATGATTTGTTCGAGCCACCTGAGAAGCGCACTCTGGCAGGCCTTCCTCTTCGCGACAATGGGGGCAAGACAGTCGTTTGCGGCCTTACTGAGAAGGCGTGCACCAGTTTGAAGGAGTTCGAAGGGCTGTATGATCAGGCGAACAACAATCGCTCCACCTCTGCGACCAAGGTACGCAAATTAACTATCGACAATAGGCGGGTTAGACTGACGAGATCTAGTTGAACGCACATTCGTCTCGTTCCCACGCCATCCTCGGAGTGAAGGTGACAATTTGCTCCGCCGAACAGACTCGAGTCAGCACGGTATCCGCGATCGATCTTGCAGGCTCGGAAGACAACCGAAGGACGGAAAATGACAAGGAACGAATGGTCGAGTCGGCCAGCATCAACAAGAGTCTGTTCGTTCTCGCACAGTGTGTCGAGGCCATTACCAAGAAGCAGCATCGTATTCCATACCGCGAATCCAAAATGACGCGAATCCTGTCTCTGGGTCAGAACAACGGGCTGACCGTCATGATTCTCAATCTGGCACCAGTCCGGTCGTACCACTTGGACACCATTAGCTCCTTGAACGTAGCCAACCGCACAAGGAAGATCGAGGTGCGAGAAATCGAGAATGATCCTATATTCAAAGGGCCTGCCAGACCAGCTCCACGACCATCAATGGCGAGCTCCCGTCAGCCATTGCGACCGCTCACTGCTTCTGTCAACGTGAACATGCCAGTCCCTGCAAAGGATCCGGCCGCGAAGGACGAAAGCAAGCCTATTAAGGCTTTTAGTGTCTTCTCTGACCGGCCTAAACCTGTCACCCAGATTCGGAAATCAGAAATTCCTAAAAGACCTTCTCTGGCTCCAGAGGCACCCGCTACGCGCTCTCTGAAACCGCCTCGCCAGCCCCTTACGGTGAATAATCCTCCATCCAGTCATGCGGATCTTTCTGCTGCTCGAATTGAAGAGATGGTAGAAAAGAAGGTCGAGGAACTTCTTGCTGTTCGGGCCGAGAGCGAACTGTCAAAGCAGACTCAAGTCCGCGAACTGAACAACCAACTTCAGCGTCGTTTGGAGCTGCTTGAGCAGCGGATCGAAGGTACCGAGGATGATCGGGCAGAGGGCCTCTCTTACTTGCTTATGGCCAAGCAGCACCAGGCGCGTGGGGAAAACGGCTCTGCATTGAGAATGTACCAACTAGCGCTCCCACATTTCCCACACAACAATAAGCTGGTCGCCAAGATTGCCGCTTTGAAGAAGCGCATGCAAGATAAGCCTTCAAGACAGTCTTCCACCCCTGCTTCTCCTCCCAAGGAGAAGCTTGGAAGCATGCTGTCTCTCAAGAGAGAGTCTACTCTTACTATTCTTGGAAAGCGTCAAACTGAGGCAATTGATAACGACTATGAGAATAAGGTGGAAAATGATGGGTTCTCAAGTGACGAAGAAGACATTCCTCGGCACAAGAAGCGCGCTACATCCAAAAGCGTTCGCCAAAGTGGAGCTGAGCTTGAGGATTTCGACGAATACGAGAACGGCTCTCTATCTCCTCGAACCATGCATCTGTTGTCGATTATCAACTCGCGGGATGTGAGCCAGATCAAGCTTCTGAAGGGCGTCGGTGCGAAAAAGGCAGAGGCTCTTGTCGACTGCCTCTGTGAGATGGATCAGTCCTCTACTGATCTGGTATCGGACCAGCCTATGTTCCAAGTGGAGAGCTTGGCGCAGCTGAGCACCCTGAAAGGAGTTGGCGTTCGAACCGTTGAGAACATGCGAAACGGAGTTTTGGTCTAACGATTGCATTTGCGCTTTGGGCATATACTCGGAGCTTTCTACTATTTTTACTTCTTTATGCATCTTCCTTCAGCGACGGTGCTGGGGCGTTTTGGTCGCTAGCTTTCAAGGAGTTGTTTACTTTTTGCTCATTTGAGCTTGTCTCAATACATCTTGTTTCGAGTTATGATGATTGCTGTTGTCATTTGGTATCTATTTGCATAATCCATTATTCAATATGTAGTCCGGCCCTTCTATTATGTCCATTCTTGCTGTGTTAACAGCCTTCATCACACCTTGTTCAGCTTGGTTCCCCCAACGACGATCCTGGCAGCCACAAACAACGTTGCGCCAGCTATCATGACCACACCAGCGAAGACTTGTAGCTTGGTGTATGAACCCGTTAGGACATCTGGAACCAATGCACCGCCAATAGGTGTGCCGGTGAGAGCCGCGAAGGAAATGATCGAGAAGCAAGTCCCATTGCGCACACCGACCTCTCTTAAATCCGAGATCTGGGCAATGAGTGCCGGGGCAAGTGACACAAATGCCCCGGAGCTAAAGCCATACAGGGCACTGAACACAATTGCAGGCGCATTTCCCCTAGACGGAAGCCATAAGGCCAAGACCAGTATACCAGAGAGGTAACTGAAGAAGATCATGATGTTGAACCGCCCCAGGCGATCTGCCAAGTAACCCGGAAGGGTACGACCGAAGATACTACGCCATCAACCAGTGTCAGCGAACGGATCCCCCATCACAGAAGGCTCAGACTTACCTAAACGCGTTTAAAATCGGAATAAGATATTGCGACATGTTAGACGACATCCCGTACCGTTCAGCCTGCGTGATAACAAATGTGAAAGGCAAAAACATCCCCCAAAAGAAACAAAAGCTCCCAGCAACAGTCATCACAAACTTGATGTCCTTTAACGGATACACAAAAACCATGAGATTAACCGGTTTTCTGTGATGCGGCAACCTCGATTTCAACGTCAAGTTCGAAATACCCAACATAAACAGAATAAGAAATGCACAAATCCTCATAGCCCAAGGGAAATCAACCTCGGGAATCAAATGCGTAACCATAATTGGGAAGATCACGCCTCCCAAACTCGATCCCGAGGCCATGACCCCCAACGCGAATGCGCGCCGTTTTCCGAACCAGGTACTGACGGAGTTCACGCAGGCGTTGAAGATAGCACTTGCGCCTAGTGGGCTGCAGATTCCTTGTGCGAGGATGAACTGGTAGTATTCGGTAGATAATGAGGTCATCATTAGACCGAAGACGTGGAGGAATGTGCCGCCGAGTAGGATCCAGCGTGGTCCGAAGTTATCGAATAGTAGGCCGAAGACAGGGCCCTGGGTGAGTTAGTGCTGTGATACTGCCTTGGATTGGGGATGCATACTGCAAAGAACATTACGAATGTTTCTAGGGAGGTGATCCAGGCTACTGTACTGGGTGACATGCCGCTGAGCTGGTTGCTTTCGTAGTATGTTTGGAAAACACCGATACCTATACTTGTCAGTGAATGTACGACTGATCCATAATGCAAAAAACTCACAGTTGATCCATCCAAAACTGACGAACAGCCCACAGAACCCTCCCAACACTGTCAACCAGGCTTGAAGTCCTCCATCTGGCGGTGGACCTGGACCAGGAGGTACAGGAGGCGCATCAGATTTCTCTGCGCTCACTTCCTTTGACTCCGCATCTTTATGCTCCGTGCCCTTTTCGATATCGTGAATCTTATCGCTCACCGGACTGGACACATCGGATGGCGGAGTATTGTTTATAGTACTGTGAATGGAAGAAACATCGTGCTCCTGCGCCATCTTCGTTCCCCAAACAGGAAATAATCGACTCTTAAGTCCGAGGGTGTGAAGTCTGTAGCCTGTAGATTCAGCATATTAGCGGACATACTCGACTTGATAACTCAAGCACAGAACAGAAAGGCCGCTAAGAACCTGACAATTGCCTTCGGGGATGAATCACGACAAGATTTACCTTGATAAAGCGTAAATCGGAGATTAAACTCTAAGCGGTACCTCGTGGCCAATCCCTTACGTGAAAGATTGAACGCTCAAAGGGAAGCAGCTATTCTGTCCAACAAAGCCGAAAGCCCGAAAACGAACAGTATGTATAACCAAGGTTAGAAGAAAGAGGTAGGAAAAAATAGGAACGTGGGTAATGCACGCTCCTCGATCTTCTGTGATAAGCACCGCTAACCACGAATAGAGGCTTGGCAATTCGTTCATCCATGTATACAGTCGGACATATCGGAGACTAGGGCTTGGGCGGCCGACCAATTTCGGCTCCACCCCCTTCCCCTTTCCTATGGGTCTGTGGACTCCGCCCACTAATGCTCCGCGTTTTCATGCAGATGTCGGGATGGGCCGAAGCTGATTATCTGATTACGGGATCAGGATTACATTGTGACCTTGGAGTTCTGGTGGTGGGAATTCTGGTGCTTAATATGTGTTGCTTGGCTTCTGGTGATCACCGATCACTGATCATGGACCATGTGTGTGTGGTGCATATTGTGGAAGATGCGGTCTATTTTCAATGATCGAACCAAGCCCAAGTGCATGACCCACTGCTAGTGTAGGGGTATTGGTTATGAACCAATGGGGTGAGGATAACTGTTGAAAAGTGCCTAGCAGGGCACCTAGCTCACATGGATTGTAGATGAGTAACGCTAGACCCGAGTCTACTTGAACATGATGTATCTCCGGATAACGACAGCATACAGATCTAAACTGGAAAAATCGGACGGCAAAAGCCATGATTTGAGATACCTGCGATACTGTACAATGCCATTCCAAATCCACTCTAAAGCCCATAAAACAAGAAAATCAATTTCATAGCCTACACGTTCTTTGTGCGACCAACTTCCTCCACATCAACCTTACCATCGGAGCGAATCTGCGCAATGCTCTGACTGATTCCCTTGATCTCCTGGTTCACAGTCTCAATAGAGCGGGTAAGGTGAGGCACACCCACCGTCTCGGTCTCCTTCTCAGACTCTAACTGCCGAGGAGAAGATGTGAGTCCTCGAGGAGTGCCTGCGATCTCGTTCACCTCCTGAGCCGACAGGACATCGTTCAGACGGGGACCGCGCGATTGCACGAGGACAGTTGCAGGGCCGTCAAATTGCATAAAGAGCTGGATGAGAGTTAGTTTCAGCGAAGACTTGAATAGAGGGATAATAATCTCACCCTATCGCCCCAGATGGTCATGCGAGACCAGGTTCGTAGCTTATGGAAGAAACGCATAGTAGCCTTCCAGGAATCGGCATTGGTCACATTTCTGATGAATTCGTTCTTTTGCAATAGTCTGGGCAATGTCTTCAAGCCAGGAACCTGGAAGCTGAGTGTAGTGGACTTGAAGCGATATGGCCGAGGGGGGTTCGAGGACATGGTGTAAGCCAACACGTTACTGGAATAGAAATCAGTAACCATAACATGTTTTTATGTGAGCAAGCAGAGAAGCATACCTAGGGTGAGCGATATACTGCTCGCCGTCCTTCAATTCGACAGAGTATACCTGGCCGTTGCCAACCAAGGCAATCAATCCTCTTCCGGTCACCTCGGAGCTACCCCAGTGAGACAAGCCCTTTGAAAGTTAGCCCGATTCCGATTCCCTAATAGACCTGAGTCACCACAAACCAGGTTCGTATTGATAATCGGCTTAATGGACAGAGACCGGCCCGTCCATGCCAGCAGAGCATTCCGCTGAGCCACCATCCAATCCACAGAGCCGTTGAGGTTCACAACGGTGAAGGAAGTCGTCGGAGAGCGAGTGGAAATGAGCGCAGTAACCGGGCTCGCTGAAGACACCTGCAAGAAACCAGTTAATCGTTTTGCAGGGATTATTCCCAATCACAGGGTATGCGCGCACCTTTTGATAGAGGAAGGGCACTCCGATGACCGCCCTGCGGAAGGGTTCCAGAACGCTCAAAGTGGAAACCACCTGGTTGAAAGAGTCAACAATCCATTCTCATGCCATTTGTCTCGATGCATACATTGTCTGCCTTGCCGCTTAATCCCACCAAAGTTCCTCGACGCGTGTATAGGTTTTGCGAGGCCGAGAGTGACACCGAAAGGAGCGAGTATGGGGCGCCGACAACGTCGAATCGCGCATCTAAAGAGAGCAATAGTCAGTGTATGTTCTTGCGCACTTCGATGAGAGCACGTACCGCGTGATTCCGCTGAATTGGGAGTGCTGGCGAGGGGTAGGTGATCCCCGTTTACCGTGGGCTCCGCCGAGGGCGTCGCGCGAATTTGGACATATCTTGTCTGTCGGTGGACTCGAGGAACGACTCGAGTCCAGGACAGAGTCCGGACACCTCGTGGGAGGGCACGACTCATTGTACCAAAGGAGTGTGGATGTTGGCACTGACTGACAGAGAACTTTACGTCAGTTTTCGGAGCTTCAAGATTGAAACACGGGAAATCATGGTCCCGAGAACGCAGTTGAACAATTACATACTGTGGTAGATCGACTCTTTGACTACATTCATCCAATCATTTTATTTTAGTTTACTTTTCTCCGATCTTTTCTCCGTGTTTGTTTCCCAAAAACTCCCCAGAGGTCCTTGTCCCAATTCCGACACTTTTCTCCGAAGCCGGCGACTCCCAAGGTTTCCCCACGAGCTGTCGCAACCGCGGAGCTGCTGCTCGCCAGTTCCCCTCCGAGCTTCATTATGCTCCCCTGAACACCTCCACTGGTGAAACATACCACCTTTCTGGCTAGGTCTTTTTAGCAGCCATGCTGCCTAGAGCAGTCTCGAAGTGCTGGCGCCCAGCGCTGTACTCACATCCGCGCACCGCCGGTCGTTTCCCACGCACGAGACCAATTCCCACTCAACTACGCACATTTAGCTTCAATGCTGCGCGCCGAAATCAACCTACAAACAATAAAGACCCTCTACCCAAGAATGATGCTGTCGCGAGTACCCCGCCTTCGCAACCGGAGATAGCGAATGCCTCTGTGGTTCCGCAGCTGGAGGCAGAAGCGGAGGTTAAGGCCCCCAAGAAGGAATTGCTTAATGAGGGGGCGATTGCGAATAAGGAGCAGCGAAAGGCTGACTGGGCTATTATGCGGGAAATGGCCAAATACCTTTGGCCTAAGGTAATGCGATCGGAGATGTACACGAGGGAACGAAGTACTGACCATTTGGTAGGATGATTTGGGCACGAAGGTTCGTGTTGGAACTGCTTTATCATTGTTGGTGGGAGCAAAGGTGAGCTTGCTGAACAGATGTGTATGATTGATTTGCCGGATCAGCATGCTGACGGAGCTATAGATCCTCAATGTCGAGGTCCCCTTCTACTTCAAGAGCATTGTTGATTCCATGAACGTGGACTTTGCGACTCTTGGAGGAACCGCATATACAGTCGCAGGATCGATGATTATAGCATGTAAGGCATCTGACTTCTCCGGGTAAGGCTTGTCTAACCTTTCTCAGACGGAGTAACTCGAATCGGAGCAACACTATTCCAAGAACTTCGAAACGCAGTCTTTGCGAGTGTGGCACAGAAAGCCATTCGAAAAGTGGCCCGCAATGTCTTCGACCATCTTCTACGGCTTGATCTTAACTTCCACCTCTCGCGCCAGACAGGTGGACTGACTCGGGCTATTGATCGCGGTACGAAGGGTATCAGTTTCCTGTTGACTTCTATGGTCTTCCACGTAGTACCGACTGCACTAGAGATCTCTTTGGTGTGCGGAATTCTGGTAAGTGCTTTGCTACCTGAATTGTAGATCAGCACTAATCCTTCTAGACTTACCAATATGGTTGGAAGTTTGCGGCGATCACCACCACCACTATGGTCGCTTACACGGCATTCACCATCACCACTACCGCGTGGCGAACCAAGTTCCGCCGTCAGGCTAATGCGGCTGACAACCGCGGAGCTACGGTGGCAGTCGACTCACTGATCAACTACGAGGCCGTGAAGTACTTCAACAATGAGAAGTTCGAGGTGGCTCGGTATGACAAGGCCCTGAAGCACTACGAGGATGCATCCATCAAGGTGACCACATCCCTGGCCCTCTTGAACTCCGGCCAGAATATGATATTCTCGACAGCATTGGCAGCCATGATGTACCTAGCCGCCGATGGGGTCGCCACAGGCGCCTTATCAGTTGGTGATCTCGTCATGGTAAACCAACTCGTCTTCCAGCTCTCGGTGCCCCTTAATTTCCTTGGATCCGTCTACCGTGAACTACGTCAATCTCTGCTGGATATGGAGACCCTGTTCAATCTGCAAAAAGTCAACGTGACGATCCAGGAACGACCAAACGCTAAACCGCTGGAACTAAAGCGCGGTGGAGAGATTCGCTTCGAAAACGTCACATTCGGCTACCACCCCGACCGACCGATCCTGAAGAATGCTACCTTCACCATCCCAGCCGGATCAAAGTTCGCCATCGTAGGCCCCAGCGGCTGCGGAAAGTCGACAATCCTCCGCCTCCTGTTCCGCTTCTACGATACCCAGTCGGGCCGGATCCTGATCGACGGGCAGGACGTGCGGGACGTGACACTCGAGAGCCTCCGGAAGGCCATCGGCGTAGTGCCACAGGATACGCCCCTCTTCAACGATACGATCGCACACAACATCCGATACGGTCGGATCGATGCAACAGACGAAGAGGTGCAGCGGGCCGCTGAGCGTGCCCGGATTCACCAGCTGATCGAGGGATTGCCTGAAGGCTACCAGACAGCGGTCGGAGAACGTGGAATGATGATCTCGGGCGGCGAGAAGCAGCGTCTAGCGATTTCCCGTTTAATCCTGAAAGACCCGCAACTTCTATTCTTTGATGAGGCTGTAAGTTGATAATCATTCGTTTTCTTGTTTTTGTTTTCCCCCTTCCCCACAGAAATGTATTGGGTTGCGTCATCTCGCAGCGGGTCGGGTCTGGACTGATCTTTTTATAGACTTCTGCCCTTGACACATACACGGAACAGGCCTTGCTTCAGAACATCAATAGTATTCTGAAGGATAGGAGCCGGACGAGTGTGTTTGTTGCGCACCGTTTGCGTACCATCTGTGATAGTGATCAGATTTTGGTGCTGAAGGATGGCGAGGTCGCGGAGACGGGATCACACCGGGAACTCCTCGAGTTAAACGGTGTCTATGCGGAATTATGGAACGGTCAGTTTTAAATTTGCCTGAATTGCCGATTACTATTACTAACGAGTGAACAGTGCAAGAACGCACGCAGGACGAGGAGGAAGAGCCAACGCCTCAACAACCCTAGAAGTAGATATAGAGGAATCGTACAAAGTATAGCACCAGCAGTTACTATGGATACTGTCAGGTAATCCAAGTAATTCAGATGAAACAATCTCGGGAAATTAGAACAATCTAATTGATCCAAAACCCACTCAACCCACGAGGTCAGTCCCCACTATAAACTATGTTCTAGTCCCGACTTAGTGCGCCTTAGCGCGTTCTTCTTCCTCTCCTTCTCCTGTTCCTCTTTCTGTTTATCTCTATCCACTCATTCCATTCGGCTTTCGCTGCCCATTCATTCATTTCCCCGGGGTATCTAAATCCCCAATCCAGTCGTTTCCGAGCTCGGACATTCCACCCACTTCAATTCCCACAGAATCCCGTCATCTCCTAGCGCCAGCCCCTCAGCGTTTTGTGGCACCCACTAGTTCCTGGCGCTTTCCTCGTGCCGCTTCCCCTCTTCCCCTGATACTGCATGCAGCAAATACCGCAAACCTCCAGCCTCCAGGTAAAAGCAATTCCCACCCAATTATTGAATCACGAAAAAAAAAAAACAAAAACAATACGTCTCTGCGATCTAGACCCTGAGACTGACCCGTGGATCCATTCCTCAGTGACGTTTTAAGCACCGCCCACCTCGTGCTCCTATACTCTCCCTAAGAACACGGAAATTCAAAGCCTCAACAATACCCTCACACATTCAAAATGGGTCTCATCGATAAACTCCAAGCCAGTACGTCAGGCCAGCACAAACACCAACTCGCTCGCATATATGCACACCCTCGCAGACAGTACTAACAGTCCTACCTTTCGCAGAACTCGAACTCTACCGTCTAGAGCAACGTTACGCCCGACGCAAGCACCGCAGCACTTTCTCCACAGGTGCACAATACGTCGACGGCGAATATGTCTACAACGCCGGCGCGAATTCACCCACAAGCACAATCTCAAAACAATCCACCGGGAGCTGGCGGCCATCTGGGAGGAACGGGTCTTCGGAGTCGCGGTGGCGGTGATGTGATCGCGTGATGGCTTTTCGTTTCTCCTGGGTGTACTGGCGCTTGATTTCGTTGAACCTCTGGGTTCTGTTTTGTTTTGTTCAATTTCTTTAGCATTTCTGCTCTTCGCGTCATGTCCCTGCGAAGATCTTGACGACCTTGTGTGCATTGTCGCCATGTCTGTTCCGTTGGAATGTTTCTGGTTTTTCTTTACTCATGCAGCGATCGAACCAAAAGCTGGATTTGGGTCCTTGGGATTTCTGAGGTATTTACTTCATGTCTGTGAACCACACTTTTCTTTTTTTCTTCTATTCTTTTGGTTCACATAGGGATTGTCCATAAACTTTACATGTCATTTAGCCTCCATAGCGTGAACTGTGGTTTGGTTTGAGGATGGACCTTTGAATTGTGTGCGATGTTCGGTAGATCTTATATAAAACTTTACATCGCTACATCAAAAATGAGAGGATAGCAAATGTCATGTGAGCTATAATGAAAATTCCTGAAAGTATCTGGTCAAGTATAGCTACGGTTTCTTGGATTTGCGCGATCCAATACCTAACCGACTTCCCAAGTTAGGAAGACTCGATCTTTGTTTTTGCGCAGATCCCAGAATAGACGACGAACCAGCTTTAGGACTGGGTTCCGGCACACCACGAGCACCCATACCAGGTACAACACCAAGTCCAAGGCCACCAGTTCCGGGACTCATCATTCCAGGACCACCACGCGGTGTATCAGGGAGACCAGACCGATCGCGGCCACCGGTAGCAGCCGAAAGCGCAGCAGAAAGAGATGGGTTAAGTGAGTCAGTAGATTCAAGTGAGTGGCGCTGTTGAGCCTGTGAACGACGAGCACGTTCCTGGACTGCCTTAAATTTATCCAGCAAATCGACCCAACGGATGCTGTTTTCCTCGCGTTTGATTCTAGTTCCAGTGGGACGTTCGTACGAGGGTGCGGTTTGAGCGGTGCTGAAAGGAGCATTTAGCGGCGACTTTCCCTGGTGGGGTTTCTGGACATTTCCATACCTGCGGGGTGCACCATGGAGGAATCCAATGTTGCTGACGCTATTCAAGCGATTCTTGAGGGCAGCAAAGGCGGAGCTCTGGGGGAGGAGCATGAGGACTCCATAAAGACATTTGTACAGGTATGGGTATTTTTCGGGCTCGAGGAGTTGGAGGCGGAGATCTAGATATGTTAGGTAGGCCAATTTCAGGGTAAGCGATGAACAAACAGGTGAACACGGGAGACTCGAGAAGCTGTACCAGCTTGTCGATCTGGATGAGCATGTTGACTGTCATCTCGAGTTCGGCGCTAGTTCAAGTTAGTATTGGAACAAGCAGACAAATGTCAGGGTCATACAAGATCTGGAGGAGGTTGTATGCCTGCTCGTAGGCTTGGGCGAGCAAGCACAGAGAGAAGGTGGAGACGGCATTATGGCACCAGGATCGGAATAGAGCAACAAAAAACATTTGGCCCTCCTAGTAAAATGTTAGTCCCCTCCAACAAGAAAATGGGCGTTGAAACAAACTCGAGAGTCCTGGTTCCTCAGTCGCTTCCTCATATCTGACAGTTCTGGTGCGGTGATAAGGTTATTGTTGAGGTTCTGGACCATAATACTGGCAAATTCAAGGTCCTATGAGATGTGAGTAGTCAAACATGGCACATCTAGATTGTAAACATACCTCTTCCTTTTCCAGACAGTCCGCCAGCGTCCGGTAGATACGCTCTGGGCTCAAGTTCAGGCATAGTTGTCGGATAATGAGATTTCCGCGCACCTCAAGCAGATGTCTATCAGTGGAGAAGAGCTGTAACAAGTTCACCATGAAAGAAGCAAAGTAACTGTCTTCACTGTTTCTGGAGATCTGCGACAGGAGTTGCAGATCCTTTGTCACAACTGCTTCTGCTGGGTCGGACAGAGTTTTCAATAGAGCTGGGAAGGTACCGTCGTTGAACGCAACCACTTTGCGGGGCGTCTTGCGGTGTAACATGATAAGCCAAGAGAGTGCAGCTACCCGAGTGGTTTCATTCTCATTAAGAAATTGGAGGGTGAGAGAGTTAACCGCCGCGGCATAATCAAGATCGGCTGGTTGAAATGGAGTTGAAACGATACTGCTACGCGGTGTCGCCCCAGAAGTCTCTTGGACTGACTTTTTAACCTCATTGACCGTCTCCGAAGATTTTCTTTCTGCGCCATCCTTACTGGGCGCGACGGAAGGAGTCTTCGATTGAGCCTGTGCTGCTTCCTCGGGTGTATCATCTGAAAGGGTGTAAATATACTCAAGAAGAGACTTGTTGACTCGATTGGCTGCCTGTCGGACTGATTCCACGTCACTAGACATGGCCGGGAGCACCTGCGTGAGAAGCCGGGGGACAAACGGAAGAATGTCTTCCGGGTTGAACTCGAAGAAAGAATCGATCCAACGCAGGGCTTCGACCTGCATTGCCTCCTCTGTAAACATGTTAGTGTTGGGCATGTAGGGCGGATGAGAAGGATGGTTACCGTAAGAGGGGTCAATGAAGCTGACCAGAATCTCCAAGATCTTGGGGAAATCAATTTGTACGTCCTGCCCCGGTATCCAGTCCCCCTCTGTCTGAGTGAGATCATCGTCGAGGAGTGATTCTGAAACCGAGTCATCCACCGCAATATCATATTGATTTCCTTCTCCCGCACCCGTGTCTACCGTTTGCTCGGTTTTGGCGCTCATACTGGCAGAGTCGCTTGCAACGGAGCGCCTGCGACTTTGGCTCTTGCGATTTTCTTCGATCCCCTTTTTCAGTCGGGTGATCCTCCTGATCTCTTGCAGGAATCGCTCTAAAAGGTTATGGGTTGAGACATTGACATCTTGGTCGGGTCCACCCAGGAATTTTATCAGGCCCTCTAAAAACTCCGGTAAATAACTAATCAGCTCGAGGTCAGGGATAGTATCCAGCAGAGTCAACCAAGAGACTAGAAAGTTGCGAGTAAACGGAACAATCACATGGATCCGCTCTTTCAACAAGGGAAGAAACCTCTCGAGTGAGAACGCCGTGGGCAGCTCGACCTCCTCGAATGGGTCGGCGTCTGCTGATTTCTCTGATAATTGCAGCACAGAGACATATGAGGCAGCAGACTCCGCAACGATATCCTTGACCAACCGATCGAGAAGCTCGGCGCCATTTTTCACCGAAAGTTCAATGTCCGAGGCAAGCTATGATACAAAGCAAAGTTAGCTGTAGCAAGTCAGCATGTACATTGTGTTCTCACCTTGGCTAACGCATCGAAGATATCATTGAAGAAAAGTAGAATTTCCCCCTTGGCTACTTTGGCGATGTTGTACATACTCTCACAAGCATAGTATCTGACCCTCGCATCTGGATCAGTAAAGCATGCCAGAACGGGCGGCACGATCTCTTTCAGGTAAGGTGCTACTCCTTCCTGAGCCTGGTATCAGCACCATGTCTTGATATTCCACTGCAAATGTATTTGGAGACTCACGTATCCTAGGGCAATCGAAGCGGCCGCCAGACCAATCAAACCACCATTTCGGGCGTGAGGTTGGTGTACGGCGTATGCATAGTCATGACAAAGCTGCTCGACAATCCTCGCTACTTTCTCATGTTCCGACTTGAAAACAGCCTCGCGAACGATCAGCTCGAGTCTGCGGGAATGTCGCGTGTTAGCACCGCAGCACATGCAGGTTCCAAAAATTCATTGCAACGTACTCTAGAGCTCCTTGCTTCCTTTTATCATATAGTTTGTCGTGGAGCAACCTCTGAATTGAGTAATCCATTGCTCAAACGGAGAGTGCTGTCACGAGCTCCGATTAAGCAATGTTCATGTTGGAGGGGGTGTGTCGAGGTTCACGGTCGGGTCGCGGTCGATCGCGGGCGGTTTGAAGTAGCTAGAGGGAGCGGTGAAGGGGGTCCACAGACTTAGCTCGAGCTCTGTGGATCAGGGTAGCTTCCGGAGCGAGAGTGGTGATTGTGGTGAAGGGATGCGTTGTCAACGCGGAGATGGGAAGTCCAAGCGTGTGTGACGTATGTCAGCAGGATCGGGCCTGGACTCGGGCCGAAGCTATAGATCAACAACTGACACAAGCTACACCTGGGGAACTGAAGTGTGAATTTGAAGATTTCCAAGGGCACTGAATCGAGAGGAGTAGGACGCCTATGGTATAATTTTAGTAGTGCCAGAAAGTTCTTAAGACATGGAAGATCAAAGACCGAGTACTTGAACACAGTTGTATGAATTAAAACTTTGATTATTTATCTGAAAACTAAGTAGTATCATACAGGATCGCCATTACTGCGTGAAACTGAACACGGTCAATCCATAGGTAAGTACTTCATTCAATGGACTCCCTCCTTTAAGTGTACGTGCCGGAGTACATGGCTACGCACCAAGCCAAACCCCTAATCGAATAAGCCCCAGTATAAAGATTCTCCGATTTCTGCAACCAAAACTCGCAGTCTTCATGAATTATTTCCATTTATTTGAGAAAACTAGAAAGGCATGATATACTCGCGATAGACCTATATGTGTGTAGGGAATATGAAGTGTGGATCTCGTGGGGCAATGCGGCGCCGATCCAAACTTTCCCAAAAGCTTTACAAGTCTTCCCTTATCATTCATTCAGTTGTATTACATTTGACAACCAAGCCGAGAAGCAATTTCATGAGTGAATGGCACGTGTCTAATAGGTGATCTCGGTAGTTGTGGTGCAGCTCTCTAGTTACTGGCTGCAAGGATGTAATCACTAATATGTTTTGAATGCTCTCAAAGATTGATACCAAAGCTACCTTTTCGGGTTTCACTTGAGACTTGGTCATCTTGCATGACGAGTTCATTTGCATCCTGCAGATGGCCGTCAACTGAAAAATGTACAGCTACAATGACAAGGTCCTTGACCAGATCGTCCAGAGGTGAATGTAATTGTCTCGAGAGATCCGCAAAATCGCTGCCAACGTGATTCATTTTCATATCCTGAACAATGCAGACAGTGATTATAGTGCATACGCCATTTACTTTACAGCTACTGGGCTATATCTCGCATCAATACCGCGCTTCCTCGGTTATACTTATCACTTGGTCTTCGGTTCGGACACTCTTGACCCGTCAGGTAGAATGTCCACCATTAGCGCCTTCTACGGTAATACCAGTATCTCAATCAATAGCATCTCAAGCAAGCTAAATCAACACCAATACGGGCGACCAATTGTAGATAGAGCTAGTGCGTGTTCCGTAGCCAGTTACCTCCCGGTGCCGAATTATGCGCACTATGGGCACCCAATGTGAAGATGATGGAATATCACTGATAACCCCCAAAGGGGAACTGGCGTCCAGACGTTGGGCCATGAATCATTAAATGTAGCCTCCAAAGTGGAGCCTTGATACTGCCTAGTTGGTTGGTTCCAATCCGGGGAATCTGAGGGTTTAAACGCGGACCGAAACCCCGCTCACATGAGCGGCGAAAAATACGAGCCAAATCAGATATAGTTCACTTCCATGTTTCTCCTGACAACAGAGCTAGCTCATAAAGCCAGATAACGTTCCCCACAGGTAAGTCCTTCTCATTCGTGCCCGCATACTTGATTTCTCCTCACTTGTGCCGGTCTCAGATAGCATAGCTATTTAGCCAATTGCAACTGTGATGTGGAGAGATTGCTCGGTATCTTGCCTGTCCTGGGGACATTCGAGAGGAGATAGCCATTGTAAGATGGGCAATTACAAACAGACACAGTATGAAATCCGCTATTCCAAGATTGGGGTGTCAAAGCCCAAATAGAAGGTATAAAAGCCTGCTTTTTCCAGGCCTCTATATTACATTGATAATCCTTCATTTCCTGCAATTGGACGTTAACAGAGCAATTGGCTTTGAACGTCACTTGAACGATAATGGCAAACAAATCTGATGAAGTTGTTGGAGACCCACAACACTATGATGAAGAACAGAGTAAATCCATCATGGACTCAGCGTCAGCCCAAGTTGCTCTTGGGGATCTCATGGCACTCGATGGAGTTGACCAAGCCCTGAATGCAAAGATGAATCTTGTAAATGATGTATGTTCTTCTCTCCCAGCGAACTTTTGCCAACTGATTCTTACCAACGTAGGCAATCGATACAATTGGTTTCACTGCATATCACACCAAACTGTTCTTCCTCAATGGATTCGGGTAAGTGAAATCAACCACTTGGACAACACCAATGTCCACAATTCCCAAGCTGACTATACATGCTAACAGCTACGGCGTTGACTCCTTACTACTATTCCTCATGAGCATATCCGCCGACCAAGTAGTAGCACAATACCCGCCGAGCTTCACAAGGGGAGCACAACTAGGCTTCTATCTGGCCTTACTAGCAGGAGCTCTATTCTGGGGAAGCACAGCAGATATCATCGGTCGAAAATGGGCTTTCAACTTCTCTCTGCTCATCAGTGCTATCTTTGCTATCAGTGCCGGTGCTGCTCCGAACTACCCGGCATGGGCAATCATGGTCGCGTTATCGGCCTTCGGCTCAGGTGGAAACTTAGTACTCGACACAACTGTCTTTTTGGAATACCTCCCATCGAACAAGCAATGGCTTCTTACCCTGCTGGCTGGTTGGTGGGGAGTGGGACAAACGGTGGCTGGTCTGGTTGCCTGGGGGTATATGGGTAATCACTCTCACCAACCGTGTTCTATTACGATGTGTTTTTTTGCTTACGAATAACAGCAAATTACAGCTGTCCCACAGATGGATCGGTTCCATGCACGAACGTAAACAACATGGGCTGGAGATACCTTTTCTACACATGCGGAGCACTCGTTTTCATCTTAAGCATAGCCCGAGTCCTCGTCATCCGTTTCAACGAGACACCCAAGTTCCTCCTATGTCAAGGTCGAGACGAAGATGTCGTGAAAACCCTCCAGGATCTCGCTCACAAACATAATCGAGTTTGCCACCTTACATTAGATCAGCTTCAAGCACATGGCTCAATCCACAGCTCGCACGCCCAAAATAAGGCTTCGCTTTCTGAGTTGGTCGTTCATGTGCGTGGTCTTTTTGTTACAAAGACTTTGGCCCTTTCGACTTGTTTGGTGTGGCTTTCCTGGGCTCTGATTGGATTGGGCTATGCTTTGTACTATGTCTACCTACCGGAATATCTCGCTTCTCGGGGTGCATCTACAGGAGCAAATTCGACTTACCTTACGTGGCGGAACTATGCCATTACAAACCTTTGCGCGATACCGGGCCCTATTATTGCGGGGTTTATGTGTGAGATGCCCATTTTTGGGCGGAAGAGGACTATGGCTATTGGTGCTTTTCTTACTAGTGAGTGATGCACATCTGTCTTGGGGCTGGTTTGGCTAACAGGTTCTAGTGATATTTTTCTTCGGATATACTGCGGTGAAAACAGAAGCTCAGAACTTGGGATTTTCCTGTGCTATTTCTGTCTCCATTAATATCTATTACGCGACTCTGTATGCCTATACTGTGGAGGTCTTGCCGTCCGCACACCGTGGCACTGGGAATGGAATCGCAGTTTCTATGAATCGGTTGATGGGTACGGTCTCTGCATTGATTGGTGCTTTTACTTCAACAGCCTCCTCTATCCCGATCTACGTTTGTGCTGCCATGTTGGGAATGGGTGGTATTCTTGCCATTCTGTTTCCCTTTGAAACACGTGGAAAGAAGAGTATTTAAATAGGCGATATTACAGATAATTTCATCGTTCTGCAGATCTAGAAACAATCTATTTTTATCAGCCACATCGGTATCGGACCGTCCCCGTGATTACGGAACCGTCTCCGTGTTCGGATGCGAGAGGGGAAAGAGCTCGCGTGACTGCACATCACTCCTGCAGCCATGATAGACCAATAGAGAATTTCCTTGTCACTCGAAAGCAAATTGAGTTCCAGGCATGCGTGCCTTATCGTTCGTTTGTGGTTCGTTTAGTCGTCGTACACGTCCCTTCTCCCGCCGTTCCTCGCCTATTGTTCCTAGTCAAGTGCTGTGACCTGAATGAAAATCAGAGTAACTTGTGTATTTCAAAGGAGGCTGTCGAAAGGTCAGGTGGGTTGAAGAAGGACTTAGAAGAGTTGAGGATAGTTTTAGTCTTGAAAACAATATTCCGAATAGGATACATTGTACCAGGAACACAAGTCTCTCTCAAAGCTCTTGTTGAGCCCTTCGCATGGACATCAAATTCTACGTATGGAAAACATGCATGTATATTTGAGCAATGATTAATCTAGCCACATCAACATAATCCTACAAATTTCCTACCTCCCAAACACCCTGGTAAGGGTTCTCACTATCTTGAAACTGAAAGAAAGGATCGTGCGTAATATCCATAAAAGACAGGTCAGTCGAAATCCCCGGCCCCGCCCATCCCAGCGGTTCTCGAAGATGATGGTTTGAGCCATTATCAACAGAAACCAGGTTACTTCTTGTCCAGTCATTATCGGAATTCTCAGAAGCTGCTCGATCTCTCAATGTGCTAGAGTATGGCGGTAATGCTTGGCCTCCATCAGATGTATCCACTGCCCTAGCAGAGTGATGGAAGATTTCGGTTTCGACAGTCACTCTATCAAGTGTTTTAGATGGGGGTGGTGTGAATGAGGCATCGAAGAGACCATCTCCTGGAGGATCGAATGAGGCTTTGCTGGAACTGTGGCAGAGGATATCCCACATTAAGGCTGTGTCGATAGATAATGTTCGTCTGGTTTGGCGGTGATGGCTTGAGCGAGGACTGACGGCGAATGCTGACTGAATGAGATCTTGGACTTTTTGATGCTGATACAAGTTAGTAGATGAGTAAAGATTGGTGTTTGGTAGACTCACTAGTGCCTGGCACCGTGGCCATTTTGAAGCTAGATCACTAAGAAATCGTGTGCAGGTTTCTAGTTTTCGCTGGGCGGAATCTCTCATGCCTTGATCTGCGGCACAGCAATAATAAAGGTGGATTGTAGCTGCGATAGCCACCGCGTGGCAAAGGAAAGGATCGGAAACTTCGTATTCCTTTTCGTTTATCAGAGTGATTAGTCGAACGGTCCATGTAGTGTGGATCAAGGCCAGCTCAGAGGATGTCTTCCAAAAAGTATTTGGCACAGCCAGTTGAGAAGACTGTTGCGGGCGCCATGAGTAAAGGAATGGGTGATTGAGCACACTGTGCACAGCATGGTAGGTGAACTGGAGATAAAGCCAGGGGCTCCAGAACCCTCGGTCACGATTTAATTCTTCTCGCGATTTATCTTGAAATCTCACCGAATCATATCGATGACAAGTGGGTAATTTGGTCTCCATATCCATTAGGTGGGCCCCAATAATAGAGTAGCCAGACTCCACTGACCACGGAGGCGTGGAGTATCCACTAGCACAATGCGAAACGTATTGTTGGACTTCACTCCAAAGTGTAGCCAGTTGCACCATATACACCCAAATCCCTCCTCGAGATGTGAAGACGCCGTTTTCTTGGGGTGTTTGTGGTGGCTTCATGCCCATTTCCCGTGGCGAGTCGACGTTGACAGCCATATATTTTGGCCTGTGAATATCCCCTAGCATATTCAATTGCATACTGTGCGGGGCGTAATGCTGCTTAAGAAGATGGATGCTCCAGAAGACCCTTCTTTGCGCTTCTAGTGCAAGGTCTAGCTCACCCTCGTGCCTTTCTATGTCAATGCCCGCGCACTGAACGAGGTTTGCAGCAAGGCCGATATGAAGCCAGACAAGATGTGTGTCATTCGCTAAAATAGGTTAGATATGGCATAAAAACCCGGAAGGAATTCCTACCGATATATTCAGCCAGTGTGATAAGGCACAAACTCTTAATAGTTGATAGGTCCACAGTGCCCTGAGCAATTCGAAACATGACATAGCTACGCGCAGCTTCAGCGTAATGCCGACACATCTGATCAGTTCGCCCTTCCAGGAACGGATTGTTCGAGTATCGCAGAGCGAGACTGAGGATACCGAATATAACCTCGCTGCGGCAGGCTTCCGGGATAGAGAGTTCATCAGGGTCAAAAAGCCATAGAGGTTGTTTGTGACAGTACTTGAAATAAAGAGAAATGCCCTCTGCAACAATACCCTTGGGGGGCATCGCAAATGGCAACGGGTTTGAAACCTGAGGGGCTATTTCATCCCTGGAGATGCGTCGCTGTGTAACTGTTTCTTGTACTTCATTTGACTCGGAAGTATTTTCATGAGTAGGAAGCTCGTCTGGGCTCGAGCGGTGAATTTCAACTTGGCGGGTGGAGCTATTGCAATCAGCACTCCTAATCGGCGTTTTGGAATATCAACAAAATCGCACATTGGCCCTTCCAGCATCATTTCCATCTTCTCTTCTAGCTGTAACAACCTCTCTTCCTGATTTCAAATTAACCAATATGGCCTTGATGTTGATAGACAGGTCTTACCAAAACCCGATCGCCGGATCTCTCCAACACCTCATAATGTCTGCTATATTGACATGTCTGCTGCAAACGTGTACAGGTAGAGCAAGCAGGCCGCTCTCCCGGACATCGCGTCTTTTTGCGCCTTCGGGCAATTAGCAGGAATTTTTGCATCAGCTGGCATGAAACATACTCACCTACAATTTTCACAAGCCTGATGGGATCGTTTGTGAACTCGATTCATTGGGGGTGAAACAATAGAGATAGAAGTATGTCACAGATGTTCTTAAGAGCGGCGGGGTTATCGGGTTATGACCCGTGGACCGCGATAACACGGGGAAACACTGCCTAATTGGGTTCAACTTTATGACCGTATTTACTGTATCACGAAAACATATCCTTCAAGATTATATCAATTTCAAAATTGACTACCGCTAATAAAGCAAAAGTCATAAAGACTTGATCACCATTCTAACTCTCTATTTCCTTCACTGGAACAGGATAACCCAGCACAAAAGGCAATGTCCTCCGCAGTAGCCTGTCCCGCCGAATGCTGCCGCGCAGGCCAGATCTCCCGCTTCTCACTCTTCTCCTCATCCCTATGAGAAACAAGAAGAGCTCTAACCGTGTTCTGGAAGTAGATTGGCGCACTCTCAAGACGAGGATGCAGTTGACCATTGACAAACACGCCGGCATTCAAGTTCTTCTGCGCCGCATTGCAAAGATGCTTATCCTCATCCAGAACTCGCTTGAAGAATGAATCAATGTACTCAAAGTCCTCATCCGAGGCTTCCTTGTGTCGGTAAACTTCATATTCCATAGAACAGGCTCCAGCAGATGTCGGGACGCATCGCATCATGTAGAAAAAGTGTGGCCTGAACAACTGTTAGTGCGCATATCATCGAACCTGGAATTAGAAGTACTCACGAGACAGTCATGCACGCATTGGGGAAATAATAAGTACTGGCATTATGGATATCGTCCGCCACTTTCCCCTCCTGCGGTCGGGAGAAATGCTGAATATGTCCCGGTGTCGAGATGGTATAATAGTATGACAGATCAGCCAGATTGGCCACGTCAGGATGGGCAACAGTACAATGATAACATTCATTGTAGTTATCAGCCAGAGTTTTCCAGTTATAGTTGCCATCCATCTGCCAAGTATGATCGAACTTGTACTGACTGAAATCGAATCTCTGGAATCGTTCTTGCTCATCCACGCCTTTGAAGTCTTCTTCCCAAGGAATTGGATTTGGCGATGCGTCAAGGTTGACCCAAATAAAGCCCAGCTTGTCGACATGCACATGCACTGGGAAGAGACTCTGGCTCTTCTTATCGAAGTCTGGGACTTCGTCGAACTTCGGTGCTTTGGCCAGTTTCCCGTTGAGACCGTAGGACCAGCCGTGATATTTGCAGGAGAGGATTCGTGCGTTGCCCTCGTTTTCTGATAGGAGGGGAAATGCCCGATGACGGCAGATGTTGTGGAAGCCATTCAGATTGCCTTCTCGATCGAGACATAGTACGAAAGAGAATCCTGCTTCTTCAATTTTGAGGAAGTCGCCGGGTTTGGTGAAACGTAACTTGTGAGTGACGAGGATCCATTTCTTGGAAAATATCGCTCTTCGTTCTAGCTCGTACAGCTCTGGTGAGCTATACCAAGAAGCTGGAAGGGCTTTAAGGGATTTATCGGGAATATTCTGGGATTTCTTGATTTCTGGGGAGGAGTTGTATCCAAATAGTGAAGCAACTGCAGCAGCCATGATGAAGTATAAATTCAAATCAATGTTCGGCAGAGTGCAGTTGGTGATGTCGATTATATGCGTACAGCAGCTAGACCCCTGGATTTAATGTACATATCTCCGTTACTTGATCATGCGATCATTTACTAAAAAGGTTGCTCAAGATACAGTTGTCCACGGCGTGGGGCCGACGGAACCACCGTATTGTATTGTTGTAACCACGGAGCCATCCGTCACGGCCTTCGGCTGAAAGCCGCTCACGTGGAACGAGAATGTATCACGGGACTCTCCGCTCATGTGCACATAACGAGATCCCTTAGCTTTTGGCATACCTTCCGCCGAGGAATACAAGCCTAGCTTCGGTAGCACTTTGAGAGCATATTTAGCTCTATCGACTTTTTGGAAGAAATCGGATTCATAACGATAAGCGCTCAGCATAGCCGCTACTATCGATTTGACTGTACGATTCTTGACATTTATTGAAACCGGCGCAGTCGCTTTATTTTATAGGAAAGTAATGGTTGAAGATATCTTGGATTAGTTGAAAAAGAACTTCTATTTTGATCCTCGAAATCCCCGTTCTATCGGCTAAAAGCTTAATGAGCAGTCTGCTTGAAGATAATCTTCTCTTTTCGATGATTGAAGCTAAGATGTACTGTTGGTACAAGTAGGATTAGCATAACAGACGATATATCAATTTTTCAACGTTGACCAATTCATCCGCGAATCTATAATAGGAGTCTCATCAGTCGGAGGAATTCAGAGATCATATATTGACAAATGTCTCCGTAGAATCCCTGTCCGTTGTTTACCTACCGTACAGCCTAGCGACCAATCATAATAGGCCTCGGGCAGTCCGGCCCGAGCTACACTTTCGGGGGGAACTACGTATTCTGGCGCCGTAGTTAGAGCCGAGCTAAGAGCTGATGTAGATGCTTATGTCTCCTTCCTCGGCTTCATTGAATTTGATCCGTCATAGTCCAATTAGACACTCAGCTAATTAAATCCTTTCGAACAGTGTTTCCTTCCTATGGGTTCGTTCTTATTCACTGTTTTTCTCTTCGCCTTGGATGGAACAATAGTGAATAAAATACCGGCCGTGTCTTCGAGTTGCCCTAATCTTCATTCTGGATCGTAGCCCTTCGGCCTTCCATTGTTGAGACCTCCAAAACCGAGAATCGCCTGTCCTGGACTGGAGTGTCGCTTACGCTCGGAGATAACGCTATCTTGGAAACCTGCTTCCCGGACATTGCTGTTCTTCTCTCGGGCCCCACTGCCAAGGCACCACTAATGTTAAGAGTCATCCGTAGATTTTGATGAACATCGATGAAGAAACTACTGGCGAAAGTACTGAATGGCATATGATAACAGAGTTACACTTCTAAATATTCTCTCCCACCACGTCCACGTGATGATGGAAGTGACTACATTTGGTGGAATCATCTAAGGCAATTGCGGCCTCAATCCTCATTGCGGTATAGTACGGGGTATCCGGGGTATCCGGCGCACAAAATCGGCTGAAGACAGCTATGCTGATGACTCACACCCATTGCCAAGCGGATTGCTTCGAGGACACCTTTATTCACTCAAATTCTAAGTCTCAATTCTAAGTCTGGACAGTCACTTTCGCAATGTTGTCAACGCTGGATATTGCGTATTTGAATGACAAGCCCTGCCCTCGTCGGATCATTATCGTTGGAGGAGGCATTGTCGGTGCAGCACTCGCTTTCCATCTGTCCAAGGCGAAAAGTGGACATCATATTGTCCTGATTGAAAAAAGCTTGGACAGTTCGTTGGGATCTACCGGCCATGCTCCAGGGTTCGTAGGCCAGCTTAATGAGTCGCCTGTCTTGACTCGACTCGCCCAAGACACCGTCTTAGACTACCTCTCCATTCCTGGTGGTTTCGACTCTGTCGGCGGCCTGGAACTTTCCTCAACTCCCTCTGGCTTGGAGATGTTACAGAGCCGCCAGGCAAAGGCACGGGTGGCTGGCTTACCTGCGGAGCTGATCACGCCGGAAGCGGCAGCTTCTCTTGCCCCAGACTTCATCGACGCCAGTTCAGTCAAGGGTGGCTTGCATTTCCCATCAGATGGAACTGCAAATGCAAAGGTAATTACATCCTACTATTTCGATCAGGCTCGAATCAGAGGAGTGGATTTCCTGGAAGCCGCCGTTACAGGCTTCGATATCAAGGGAGGCAATGATAATATCACGAACATAGCCGCCATTCGGACTGAAATTGGGGATATCAACTCAGAGGACAGTACCGTGATACTCGCCACTGGGGTTTGGACATCTTCATTGATTTCGGCCGGCAGGAAAGCCCCTTTGACAGAACTTCCGATTCCCATTGTCCCCGTCGCACATCCTTACACCTTTACTCTGCCGCGACCACCACGGGCTGGGAGCCCATACCCGTTCGTTCGTTGGCTTGATCATCATGTTTACGCAAGAGACCACGGCAATCGGGACGGTCTAGGCAGTTACAATCATGCTCCACTGCAGCTCGATCCGACAAACAGCGCCATCGGAGCCTGGCCGTCGAAGTTCGATCAAGTGTTGTTGGAAGCGTCTTCGATCTTGAAGAATGGAAATGATTTCCAAGTCCAGGGGCATGGTGGGGGACCGGAGGAGCCTTGGTTACCGGAAAGGCCATTCAATGGCATCTTCTCTGTGACACCTGACAATCTGCCATTCGCTGGTCAGGTACCTGATGTTGCTAATTTATGGCTGTGCGCTGCGATCTGGGTCACGACTGCAGCTGGTACGGCTAAGCTGCTGTCAAGAAAGATTCTCGGTGATGCTTTGCACTCTACTCTTCCCGAAGATGAGGTTCTTCTGAGCGCGCTGAATCCTGCACGCTTTCAAGGGCTTGAAGCTGGTAAGCTTGTGCAGCAAGCTTTGGAAAAATATAACGATATATACAATCGAGAGACTTAGGACGATTGGATGTCAATTCAAGAGAAGCAGTTTCATGTTTTTCCCTCAGGCGCGAGGGCTCTGCAAACTTTGTGAGGTTGACCGGAGCGCTGGAGGTAGACACGCACAGACGTCGGGATGTGGCATGTATATAGCAGATTTATGTAAAATACGTTAGCTCCGAGCGTCATGTGGAAGGATAGCAGAGGTTCTACCGGGCATTGTATAACAATAAGAGGTAGTCCTTGATAGTCGGCCCAACCAGCACTGTATGTCTTAGTCTACCAATCCAATCCGAAAATAGCAGCTCGCGAGATAGTTCAACAGTTGATTGCATCTTTCCTTTTCCACTGCTTCGGAGCCGCGGAGCCGCAATACCTTCTCGTATTCTATCTATCTAAAGCCCATTAATAAGAAAATTGAATATCATAATATATCATTATAATCAACGCATTCTGAGACTCAAATCACTTCCTAGCAAGGGAAATCACGTAGCAACGACTCCATCCCCTGCAAGATATCCCCTTTCAAATCCTCCAACTCCTCAATACCACAACTAACCCGCAGCAACCGCTTATCACATCCTTTATCACTCATAGTCCGCCACTCCATCAAACTCTCCACACCCCCCAAACTAGTGGCATGCTGGAAAACATACATCCTCGTTGGCAAACGCCTTGCATGCTCCGGATCATGAGTCCAAATGGAGAACACCGGTCCAAACCCACCAGGCATCTGCTTCTGAAGCCAACCATCCTCCAAATTCTCCTTCTGAAGAGACGCATGCTGAACATGACTCACAACTTTCGAAACCGGAGACTTCGCATCATTCACCTGATCAGCAAGCCAAGCCGCAAGCTTCGTAGCCGTCTCCGCCTGCCTCATTACCCGAAGCTGCATGGTACGCGCAGACCGAATACCCAACCACCCCTCAAAACTTCCCATGACGCTACCGATGTACTGGCGGTCTGTATGTAACGTTTTCAACCAGTCCTCCTTCACACGCTCAGGCGCAAGGACCAGAATGCCGCATAGCATATCAGAGTGTCCACCAACATACTTTGTTCCACTATGCATGACTATATCGGCTCCAAGATCGAGGGGATTCTGAAGTGGAGGAGGGGCAAATGTCGCATCAACTGTTAAGTATGCGCCCTTTGCAGTTGCTTTTTCCCTGTAATAAGCTAGGTTCCTTGCTTCGCCGGTTGGATTCAGTGGTGTTTCGACGTGGATTATATCGCCTGGCCCGGCTTGATCAACATCGGTCAACTCCAGTTTTTCAATCCCTGATAGTCTCTGGATAATATCCAAGACACCATGACATCCATGATACCCGTCTCCAATGAATATCTTTTTGGGATTGATGAGGATCACCATTGCGTGAAATGCTGAGAGTCCGGTCGAGTATGTGATTACTTCGCCGCCCATCAGGCTGCGAAGCACGACTTCTAGTCGCTTGGAGTTTGGTGCGGTGTATCGGGAATATACGTGAGAGTCATTCGGGTTGTTTGGCTAGTACTCGTTAGTACTGGTTCGAAGCTTTGCTTTGGCTAGATCTAGAAGTTTCATAGCTTACATCGTTGTTTTCTTCTGGGACTAGATCCTCTGCGTCTCGGGCATAACGGAAATTCACCGCTGTGTGCATGCCGGGAGCGATAGCTCGGTGGGGGGTAAAGAAGTCGTCGGCATGAATCCCTCTTGTTGAAGGGTGCATATCCGGCAGGGCCTTGTTGAGGGCTTCTGCCGTCAAAACAAAGTTTGTATCATCGATTGAGCCCATTGTGTATACTGATGGTAGAATAAGCAATTGTGGTAGGAGTAAAACGTTGCAATTTGTAAATGAAGTTTTATAGCCAATTCTATTACATTACAGATACAGATACAAACAAAGGGTATGACCTGACGTTCGAGTCTACCCCAAATTGAGTAAACATGCGGTTCCGTATGGGCGGCCCGCTGCCCGATCAAGTGACCGGGGATTCCCCGGTCTAAGCGTATCGATGACATGTCAATGCAAACCCCTCATTGCTAGTTCAAAATCCAACGCCAGATGTCGGGGAAAAGGTCATGAGACCATGCGGAATATCGAAACAAGCATATCTTCCCGGGCGAGAGCCATCACGTGGACGGTGGATGATCATTCGCACCGTGCTCAATAAGCCAGGATAAAGCATAAAGATAGAGTCGAAGTCAATTCATGCTACTGACATACACATACCTTCCACAATTCAAACAATGACTCAAGAAATGGAACAATTCGACGTCGCCGTCGTTGGACTCGGCGTCCTTGGAAGCGGTGCAGCCTACTACGCAGCCCAGAAAGGCGCAAAAGTGATTGGATTCGAACAATTCGAGCTCGGTCACGTCCGTGGGGCTTCTCACGACACCTCCCGCATCGTCCGAACCTCAAATTTTGCACCTGAATACGTGGCACTTGCCAAATCAGCCTACAAGGACTGGGCCGAACTAGAGAATGTGACCGGGTATAAGATGTTAACGACGACCGGTGGGGTTGTTTTCTTCGCACCGGACTCACCTGTTCCTGCGAGCGATTTTACGAAAAGTCTCGCTGCTCTGAATGTGCCTTATGAAACACTCGATGCGCAAGAGGTCAAGAAGCGCTGGCCTCAGTTTGATATTGCCGATGACGTTGTCACTGTTTATACGGCTGATTCGGGCATTGCTCATGCCAATAAGACTGTCAGCACATTGCAATCCCTGGCGCGATCTCATGGTGCTGTTTTGAAGGACAATACGCCTGTTCAGCGTGTGACACCTCAGAAGTCGGGTGGTGTTGTTATTGAGACGCCGAAGGGACGATTCAGGGTTAAGAAGGTGATTCTCACTACGGATGCGTGGATCAATAAGCTTCTTGCGCCTCTCTCCGTGCATATTCCTGTCTCTGTTATGCAAGAGCAGGTCACTTATTATAAGCCTACCGATCCATCTGCCTATGAGACGGATAAACTTCCTGTATGGATCTGGCAGGGGACTCATTGTTTCTATGGGTTTCCTAGCTATGGCGAGCCGACTATTAAAGCGGGTCGCGATTATTCCAACAACTTTATGAGTCCTGAGGAGCGGACTTTCGTGCACTCGCCACAGTTACTCGAACAGCTCACGACTTTTATGGATGGTTTCATGCCAGATAAGGAGCGCACTCCGCTTCGCACGATTACTTGCCAATATACGATCACTCCCGACCGGAATTTTATTATCAGCCCACTCGAGAGGGATCCTGATATCATTGTTGGTCTGGGTGCGGCTCATGCTTTCAAGTTTGCACCTGCGTTTGGTCGTGTTTTGGCTGAGTTGGCTGTCGATGGTAAGACCAATGAGGATATCTCGAAATGGGGGATCCCCAAGGCTGCAACACTCAACAGCAAGCTTTGATGATGTGTAGATAATTTTTGAAGTGTTTTACATCTGTCGATAGCGACCAATTCAAGGCTACAATGTGATTGCTTCTTTACCGGATCATCCGAGTCTGGTCACTCCGTAAGTTCAATGGGGACCGTAAGTATTTCCCCAAGTGCGGGTCCGGTAGGGTCAACCCAACCACCAACTTTTGGGAAGGCTTGTACCACTCAGTATTAAGCGGGCTCTCTTCAATGTTTTACTTTAATCCGTTACTATAGAGAAGTATTTTGAAAAGATAATTCGAAGATCCATATAGCTTTTTGGTGACGATAGAGCGGTTTGAAAGTTTATGTGTAAATATGGAGGACCCGCCAAGGCATTTACTAAGCTTTTAAACCCCTCTAATATTATTTATATGTTATTAAAACAACGACTTATTCGGTTATATTTGAAGCTTATTTAAAGAGGAAGATATAACAGTATTTAATAGTACCTTCAGGGGTATGTACCAGGTTTATGGTGAGTAATACTATACGTAAAAAATAATGTGTTAGTATAAAGGGTGATGAGACAATTACTTATGGTTGAAAATCTTAGCGTAGATTTTCAAAAATATTTAGAGATAGTTCTGTGCGTCAGATGGGTATTACCTAAATTACTATGAGTAATTATATAGAACTTTAGTAAGATATGGTGGTGTCGTGAAATATTTAGTGAATATGTATAATTAATAAGGTAATTAATAAGGTAGGGCCGGAAACTGATCTGGGGTAATACTTTGGACTAGATAGTGTAGTAGTCCCCAAAGGGCCCTGGTTGCATCAGATATGACCAAGTTGGCTCCTCGTAGCCCATCATTCCCAACCCATACATCTGGCTCCCGTTATTAAAGGCAGGAAACATCATACTAGCATCGGAATCTGGCCCTGATTGTTGGAACTCCATTGTAGGCTCAGCATTGATGTTGCCATAGGGTAGCAGCTCTGCGGTAGGACCGACTGGATCAGCCTGGGACGCAGAAGCGGCATTTGTATCTTGCACTAGACTAGATGGCAAATTCGACCTTTTCATCTTTGGCACATATACTTGACGCAATACAGTAATCAGCTCTGGTGAATCAATAGCCCTTCCCTGTTGAATTTCAGCCTGCTCATGGGCTTCCCAGGCCTTGAGTATAGCCTGCCCTAAAGCAGTATGCATAGGACTTTTCAACCTGCGGATCAGACCTCGATGCTGATGATTATTGAAGATAGCTTTCCATGCGCGCTCACAAAGTGGCCCGGTTGTACGGTGCCGCAATTCGCTCATGAGGAAGAAAAACCCCGGCATGGGGGCTTGGAACTGAGTGTACCAAAGAAAACCACGTAGTTCTTTAGTGTTGTAGATCTCGTCATCGCACTCGATCATTTGCACAGAAGTCATGAAGAGATTGTCACGCTCTTGATCAGAGAGTTTTGTTGTTGGGATACCCCGGCACATGAAATCCACAACTTGGAGTTTGTAGAGCGATACTCGTGCTGTTAGTAGTGCGAAATTTTGTATGGGGATTTCGGGGTCACAATATTGAAGGTACGTCGATTCGATGTAGGCAGAATATTCATTGAGGCCACGAAATGGTGATTCGTTCACTTCAGAAGGATTGAAACTAGATGGTGGCACAAGGGGTTCGTTTTCTTGTCGATTTCTCACTATTGATGGATCTGGTCGCAGACCGCTCGGCGTAGTAGAAGCCAACAGTTCCACACGAGTCAGACAGAAGAGCATTTCGGTTGATCCTGTGGACGGTCTCGGAAGAGATTTGGTGTGCTTGTGAAGATCTGAATCGTTGATATTAAGAGGAAGTCGACAGTCGGTCCGGGATGATGATAGGGCTGTGATAGCAGAACCTGTCAACTCAGCTATACGCTTGTCAAACATAGCTAGTTGCCACCAAAGTCGTCGGCGTTGCTCGGTCTCAAATGGCGGGATTCCAAATTGATCGCCATCTCGATGTATACCAAGACGAGTAGCTACACGCACCGCGATACCGATCAAGCAGAAAAGAGATCTTGGATCAACAGATTGACATATGCTGAGCTGCAGTCCAATATTAATCAATGTAAATCGTGTTGTCTTTCTAGACAGGGCTCATATGCGAAGAAGAATGGTTGAGACTTTGAACTAAGGAGCAGAATAAGACTTACAAGGTATAAAAGCAGAGCCTGTAGCGTCGTCAGCTCGATTGAGCTCATAAACTTAGCATTGATAAGAGCCTGTTGTGACGCTGCATGGTACCGAGCCAACAACTCATTCTTTGAATCTCCAAAAGCTGCCTCAACTTCGTCATTCGGCATCGACGTCACCGATATAGAATATATCGCAAACATTAGGGCCTCAAAAGATTCATCAACTTCGGCAAGGTCGGCACTAGCTTTGACAATCTGGTTCTGCAGGGTGGGCACATGGCTGATCTTCAAAAGAGGGTTGACATTATTGAGGTAGATCTGCCACAGCTGGAATATTTGGATTGCAGATGGATGAAGATGAGTAATTGGACTTTTCGAGCCTCCTACCATGAATGGAAAACCATCATTACTATTTTCAAACATCTTGTCAAAGGCATGGTGAATTGTTGGCTGATCATGCTCATCATCATCGGAGCCTTGTAGCAGGTCATTGTGGGTTTGATACTATAAACGGTATAAGCATCTTGGAATAGATTTGAATTATGTGCCAGTCGCATGAAATTGCAGGGGTAAGCTGAGTGAACTAACCTCGTCATAGTATGCAGCCCATTTAGAACTTCTGTATCAAATTAGCGCTCGGAGCCAATAAAGATCGACATGATGCTGACTTTTTACGAAGTACATCTCGAGACTTCTCAGTTTTCGGAGAAGCAGGCCCCGGAGAGAGATCCAGTACATCACTAGGCATTTCCGACGTATTCCTCTCACGTTCATTGTCCAGAATTGAATTGAAGTCGATGCCATTCCGAGCCATTAGCGCCTCATATTTCTTGAGCCGATCGATCAAATCACCCTCCTGGATCTTTCGCTTCTTCCTTCGAGCTGGTTGTATGGGTGCAACCTTGCACTCGACCTGTGCTCGAACACAACCTGTGCAGGGTTTTTGTTGATCGCATCGGACCTTGCGCTGCTGACACAGGATACACGATTGACCTCGTGGCAAACTCATAATGCGGGCTGGTCTGGGCCCGAAGCTTTATTAGAAGTAGGGCTCGGTCCTGAACCAGTCAACCAGTCAGGCAAAACGAAATGACGATCAAAGGGCACAGTTGAGCCCATAAAGATTCGGGGAGAAAGGGTGACTTCGGACCCGAAACTGGCGCTCGGGACCGACATCCCCGTGACCACTAAACCAAAAGGGGTAGTATGAATCTCATCATCAAGCATTGAGAGATGGATTTATCAAGCTTCTTGCTTACTCGCAAAACTCGTTCCGAGAGATCGGAATGTTGTGTCTCTTTGAGGAACGGTCAATGCCTTGAAATAGGCCGAGATCCCCTTGATTGGAACCCAGTGACAAAAGGAATGCTACCATCAAAACTCCAAGACCAACTATATTTCTCAAACTTCCTCCCACTATCTTAACCTTTGTGCATTTAAAACTCGAGTGAAATGACTCGACCCTCACATTCAGAAAATAGGACAGATCCCGAGGTTGTAAATCAAGATGCTTCACAACAAACAAATACAACATGTCCACAACCATCATCATCACCGTCACCACCGGGGCCACCTGGCGGGCCTGCAGGCAGCCAATACCACCCCAAAACACTTCAATTCTGGCTAATAATGCTATGTAACTTCCTGTCTTTGTTACTAGTTGCACTAGACCGAACAATCATCGCAACAGCCATCCCTCGCATCACAGACGAATTCCATAGCCTGGGCGATATTGGATGGTATGGATCAGCCTATATGCTAGCTAGTGCATCAGCACAGCTACTTTTTGGACGAATCTACAAATTCTACGATATGAAATGGGTATTCTTGTCTTCAGTGGTTGTCTTTGAGATTGGATCAGCAGTCTGTGGCGCCGCCCCTACTTCCAACGCTTTTATTGCAGGCCGTGCCATTGCGGGATTTGCTTCGGCGGGAATATTCTCTGGTTGCATGCTGATCATTATTCCATTGGTACCACTTCACAAACGACCGATGTACCAAGGCTTATTTGGGGCTGTGTTTGGCATTGCTTCAGTTATGGGTCCGCTGGTTGGTGGAGGTTTTACCAGTAGTGTTACTTGGAGGTGGGCAGACCTAAACACGAGACTCGGGAGTTAGCCACTAACAATGATGGTCGCAGGTGGTGTTTCTATATCAATTTGCCCATTGGGGCGGTTAGTCTGCTGGCCATGACCTTCATCTGGCATCCACAGAAAGCCCAGCATGATTGCGTTCCCGTTCTGGTGCATATTAAACGCCTAGATCCACTGGGAATGCTCTTCTTCATACCGTCAATGGTCTGTCTTCTCTTGGCTTTCCAGTGGGGTGGATCGACATATGCGTGGAATAGTGGTCGGATTATTGCGTTATTCGTTGTATTTGGGGTCTTGATCCTCATCTACGCCGCAATCCAGATCTGGAGGCCTGAAACAGCCACAATCCCTGCAAGAATTATTACTCGTCGCAGTATCCTCAGCGCGGCTGTTTTTATATTCTTCACATCCAGCGCAATGATGATGATGATTTACTACGTTCCGATTTGGTGTGAGTAATACCCCAAACTGTCTGGAGCACGACATCTTAACTTCGACTAGTCCAAACCGTCAAGCTGGTCAATCCTGTCAAGTCTGGAATCTATACCCTGCCACTAGTCCTCAGTCTCGTCGTTGCAAGCTTTATCGGCGGCCTATCCACGCAGAAAATTGGATACTACGTCCCAGTCATGTATCTCAGTCCAAGCATTATGTCGATAGGACTAGGCCTAATGACTACCTTCGACCTCAACACCAGCTCATCGCACTGGATTGGGTACCAGTTCCTTTCGGGCTTTGGTCTCGGACTTGGAATGCAGCTGAGTGGATTGGTTGTGCAAAGAATTCTACCACCACCGGATATCCCAATTGGCATTGCGTTGATGTTCTTCCTCCAGCAGATTGGTGGGAGTATTTTCGCAGCGGTAGGACAAACGATCTTGAGTAATATACTTGTCTCGCATCTGAGTGGTGTCCCGGGTCTGGACACGAATTTGGTTGTGAATGAAGGTGCGACGGATTTGGTTTCGGTTGTGCCATCAGAAGACATTGTGATGGTTCAACGGGCATATAATGATGCTTGTAGGAGGATCTTCTTTACTGCTTTGGGGCTGACGCTGGTTGCTCTGATAAGCTCTCTTGGTATGGAGTGGAAGAGTATCAAGGAAGGCAAAAATGGTCAAGATGGTCCCGAGCACGGAGGAATCAGCAATGATGGTAGTAAGCACGATGAGACTGCGACTGGGAAATCTGGCCAGCCGCTCACTGAGAAACCCGAGAGGTGATCAATAGTCACCCTGATACATAATTTATCGGAGAAAATGAATTGTTTTGGTATGAATTTGTAATCAATGAAATAAGCATATCTATTTACCATACGAACGCCGGTCGAAAACGTCCAATACGCCAATATCATTCCCGCTGCGTGTACATTATTCTATCCAGGCTAAGTTATGTCTATCAGTGGCTGATATACTGGAATATAGCAGAGACATCACGTTCTCCGGCCTCCTGCCGCATGAGCAAGTCCTGGATCTGGCCCAACGGTCCCTGCTCTCCAGTATTGACCAAATGATTCCATGAGCTTGTGTCGCCATAAAGCATAGCCGGAGCCTTTACAAATTGTGTTCCATCCGGTCGGCATCGCTTGCACTTGAATGTATCGTGTGTATCACTACGAGTCTCAGGCTTGAATTGGAAAAGTTCTCGCAGCGACTCCAAGGAGAAATGGCGCTCAACATCCTCCGCCGAGTCCACGACACAAGACGAAAGAGATTGCTTGTGTGACTGACGCTGGAAGATCTTCTCCTCGATAGATCCAGTTGCAATAAAGCGATAAACGAAACAGTCTTTCTTTTGTCCGTCACGCCATACACGGGCCAACGCTTGTTGATCGGCAGCAGGGTTCCAGTCAGGGTCGAACAAAACGAGTCGATTTGCACCAATCAAGTTCAGACCGCATCCACCAGCCTTACTACTAAGGAGAAACACAAATTCAGGGCCATCGGGGTCATTGAACTTGTCGACCAGCTTTTGTCGCTTCTTGATGTTCATTGTACCATCCAGTCGTAGATTCCCGTAATTGCGCGACCGGCAAAGTCGCTCAAACAAATCCAGAGTCTGGGTGTAGTTGCTGATAAGAACGATCTTGTCGTTGGTATCTTGACGGATGCGAGCAAGCATGCGATCAAGTACCATCATCTTTCCGGAGTACCAGCTCCGCACATCCCTGTCGCGACCTCGATACTCCGGTGCAGTGAAATCCTCGGGATATGTGTGCTCACACCCTGGAAGGTCTTTTGCAAGGTCCAAAAGGTCTGGATGGTTACAAAGCTTCTTCAAGATACCAATGGCCTTCAATGGCTGACTGCCTTTTCCTCGAAGTAGACTCCGAATCTCCGGACTCTGGATGAAATGATTGTATAGGTCCAACTGGAACGGAGCCATATTGCAGAAGACAACGTGCTCATATTTGAGAGGCAGGTACTTTGATAGGAGCTCGTTACTTCGGCGAATAATGAACTTGTTCACAATACCAGATAGTTCCGTGAGACGTTCATCGCCTAATTTTCGAGCTTCTTCAGTACCTGCAGCATCCCGGCCACGCAGAATGGGTAATTCAAATCTCTTGCGAAATTCGGCTTGAGATCCCAGTAGATTGGGATTAGCAAAGTGAAGAAGAGCAAAGTACTCCGATAAATCGTTCTGAATGGGTGTTCCGGAAAGAATAACTCGACGGTTCACGTTAAGGCTATTCAAGGCTGTCCATGTCAAGCTATCCTTATTCTTGAGTCGATGACCTTCGTCACATAGCAGAAGTCCAATCGGCGTGTCTTTCAAGGCGTCCACATACATGCGGAGAGTTTCGTATGATACAATGAGGATGGGTCGAACAATTCCGCGACCCGATGCGATTGCCCACTGCTTGATCTGAAGAGTGAGTTCGGCCTTGGAGGCTTTTCCATCGATTGCAAAGGGAGTAGTCGCATCCTTTCCAAGCCATTTTCCTACATGCATATCAGCTAAGTGACCAATAGCCGCATATCATCATAACCTACCTAGTTCATTCGCCCAGTTGCCAACTAAACTTGACGGACAGGCGATCACGCACTTTTGAATTGTCGTTTTGCCGGCTTCCGGGGCTTGCTTGATCAATGTCCACATCAAGGTGATACATTGGAGCTAGGGTTGTTAACTAGAGAACAATATCTGACAGTCCATCTGTATCATACCGTTTTACCCAATCCCATACCATCTGCCATAATGCAACCATTGGCATTCTTATCAACCATCCCGGTTGTACATCGGTACATAAACTAAACAGAGCCACGGATGTCAGCATACAATTCACAGTGGGGTCATGGGGCAGAGTATAGTACCTTCACACCTTCCACTTGATGTGGTCGAAGAACCTTCGCGAGTCTGGGGTCTATCACCACCGGCACCTTCGGTCGCTCTTCCACTTTTTTCTTCAGACCAAGAATATCTGCCAAGCTTTTATGTACCAGCGGCTCCTCTATTTTCGGGCCGTCATCTTCCTTTGGGGCGTCCGGATCTTTGGGCGTAGGCTCTTCGATATCGTCGACAGTCGGGTCATAGAGGACAATCGCAAACTCTCCGCTGGGGTCATGGAGTGGTTTAACAACGAATGTCGCGCCCTGCCGCATGCCCAAGGTCGGCGCTGCGCGACCGGGATTGTATTGATCGGTGTTCTTGTTGATGAAAGGAATGGAGAACCTTTGTCGAAAGGCCGCATCCTTGTCCTTGGGCTTAAACACGGGAAATCTGTTCACCTCTCGAGTTGCCAACGCCAATCGATCATCGTTTGTGTATGGCTTCTCTGCTCCATCCTCCGTGCTACCGTCGGCATCTGCGTAGTTGACTTTTCGTCGCTTCCTCGAGGGCTTCTCTGAAACTCGTGTGTAGGTCGCCGATCCTGGGCACTTGAATGGTTTCGAAAGTCGGTCCAATGAGTTTATTGACTTGGGCTGCAGTGGTGTTTTGACACCATCGGTCCCGGGCGCGGCTGGCTTAGCACGATACCTTCATATTATTAGCAGTGATCAAGGAAAGGGACGGTAGGACGTACATGATTACAATCTGTGAATAACATTAAACAATTTACACCAACATTTGTACAAAACACTCTTCAGGCGTTCCTTCCTGGTAGAAGATGGAAGGTGATCGACGCGTTGACTCAGCCAAGACTCGCGCCTGCCTACAACACCAAAGTGCCACGCCCTCACGTGATCTACGAATCACCCCGCCGAAGTACAACCCTAAACGGGAACTGGGGAGCTGAGAGAGTGGGGAAGAACTCTTTCACATCACGAAAGCTGGATGGATTCGGGTTTCTGGGCGGGCTACCTTAGCGGTGCCCTTGGGATTATCATTGGAAATCCGTTAGATGTGGTCAAGGTTCGGCTTCAAGCGGGCAGCGCGGCTCATGCCCCGCCATCCCATCTATCCGGAATAGAGAAGGCGGGCTCACTTGTTCGAGGTTTGTTTCCACCAGACCACTAGCGGCTTTATAACCAATATTGTTTCGTGTGCTGATTCTCTATTCAGGTGCGGCTGCGCCAATTTTGGGATATGGAGCCCTCAATGCAGTCCTCTTTATGGCATACAATCGGTTGCTGATGACTATGGATCACTCCATTGTGGACCCCACGAACCCCGAGGGAGTATCTTTGTACAAAATTTGGGTTGCTGGCGCCGCTGGCGGACTAGCTAGTTGGACTATCTCTGCTCCAACCGAATTCATCAAATGCCGGGCACAAATAGATTCTCGTCCGGAGGTTTCCTCATGGTCGGTTGCCAAGGATATATATCGTTATCGCGGCTGGCGAGGCCTTTACTATGGAGGAGGAGTCACGAGTGCTAGAGATGCAATTGGCTATGGATTCTAGTAAGAAGCACTCTTTTCCCCCAAAAATCTCTTCCAAGGTTTTATTGGTCTTGTTTTGATCATGCATTCGGTGTCCATAGACAACTAACAGGCTACAGTTTCTGGTCCTATGAGCTCTGCAAGCGCCTTATGACAACCCAAAATGAATCTTCCAACCAAGCAGCCATGAAAGTCCTCCTATGTGGTGGAATTGCCGGAATTGTCACCTGGGGATCAGTCTTCCCCTTGGACATGATTAAAACCCGACTCCAAGCGCAGACTATGCATGATATGCATGATGTGCATACTTCCCCGGGTTCTGCAGAGCGCCAATCTCTTGTGCGCCCACGCCAGACCCTGACCACATTACAAATTGCCAAAGAGGCGTACAGAGCTGAGGGTTTGAGGCCTTTCTACCGAGGATTGGGCGTCTGCAGTATACGAGCTTTCATTGTAAATGCTGTCCAGGTGAGTTATTTTTTAAAACACTCCTTCTAATTGGCTATTTCTAATATGAAACCAGTGGGCGGCATATGAGTGGTTGATGAAAAGCTTTACTCAGACACTAAGCCAGCCATTAAGCCTCGAGCCGATGACCCAACGTGCCTAAATGTTTACTGTACAACTAAATCGCATGGATAGTGTGGGGTTGTCCCAAACAATAAAATGTATACCGAAACCCGATTCAGGTTAGATTCTTTTATTTGGTATTGAGGGATTTCTATTGGAATTATTACTCCGGGGTATTTGCCAGGAAAGGGAATAAATTTCGAGGACGCCGTTGTTTCATCCGAGAACCGGCGGTTTCGCGGTTCCCGTAAACCGGCAGAACACAGACCCGGCGGTTTTCGGCATATAAAAAAATTCACCTCACGTGAGGACTCCACCTTGGGAAGGTGCAGTAGTGTCAAGTGGGCATGGGAATCATGCGTAGACGTTCATATTTTGACCATGTCGACCAGACTGGGCTGAGTGGCAACGAGAGGTTTCCTGCCTCTTGGGTGGATTTTCCCTTTTGGTGTGGCGATCCGAGGCCGTGTTCAGATCTCCATCTCAGTATCTTTTTCAGGGCGCTTGAAGTTGTCGACGCCCAAGCCGACAACAGCCTCGGCGATCTTTTGGGAGTGAGGCTCTTCTTTCAAGATCTTAACTCTATTGAACGCGACCGTTAGTGATTTGATTGGCGGCGCAGGATTCAAAGGCTCGCAACTTACCTCCGCTTGTGGTTCTTGCCCTTGGTGTGCGCCTTCAAGTTGTAGTCACTTTCAAACCACTTGGAGCACTCTGTGCAGAAGTGCTGTCCAAGGCCTGGCAGATCCTCTACATCCTTAGATTCCTTGTAAAGCTCCAGGTGACGGGGTGATTGGATATCGGCAATGACCTGGTCGTAGTCTCTGTAACAGATCGAAAATTAGCGTCCGCACAAACGGGTGCAAAAAATCAGTCATTATCGAACGTACCTTGTGCGACGCTTATTCTTGACTCTGCGCAAAGCACCCATTTTTGCTAGACTTCGGCTTGCTTGCCGACACAAAAAATTGAAGATCGAGAGGTTCGAGACAAAAAAAGTTATCACCGATTTCCGGAGTGATAATGGGGCGGAGTGGGGAACGGGACAAGCGCCAGGAGGAACAAAGGGCGAAGTCATGGAGGGATTTTTCCGCTGACCGAGTGGAGCAAGCGAGCGATTGAAACGCATCGGACTTGATTGGCGGTTTCACTGCTTGGCCATGGACGCGGGAGTCCCGTCGGCACGCCTCGGCTCAGCACGGTAACCGGTTTTCAGTGTAATTTATGTATCGTAAGGTGAATATGCTTTATCCCTATGACGTTTGCATTCGCGGCATGTTGCTCCGGCCCTGTTGCGGATGTTCCTGTTCTGAGACATCGACAGGAGGCCAAATATGAATATTGAGAATGTATTAAAACGGACCATGTTAGCTATTATAACTATATACGGAATATCCTTGGAAGTATGGCTTATCTATATCTGGTGTTTAGATCCAAGCCACTCCCTGGATTCGGGATGATCTTCAGCCCACATGCAATGGGGAACTTGATACCTTGCGGGTAAATGGGGAAGGATACCGAGCTTGGAGTGTATAATCATACCCGAGTCAAGTCCCTTGGCCCGAGTCTCTAAAATAATGTTCAACCTGCTTTCTATATGAACGTTGTAATTGCAAATTCCGTGATTGGTGGCCCGCTTTGGTCCCGTCACATGCCGTGTATTGCCAGTACACCTGCATCGGCATGAGTTGATGAGCTTCACGATGCATTTAGAGAGTCAATGAATGTAATATTGCATATTAAAAGAAAGCCGGAAGCTTCAGGAATTAATGAGTTAGAGATCCCGATTTTTCTCACCATTCTACCTGCAGAAACAGAAATAAAAATCTTCGTGGATCGGAATCTCCAGTCTGGGTGGACGAGCGCATGCGGGAACCCCCAAACCACAATACGCGTACTGTATCGCTGGGGTAACAGCGAGTTACGGCTGTTCGGCTGAGCACAATTCTCTCTTCCCACTCAAAACCTCCAAGCTTCCCTTTTTCTCTTCTCTTTCTCTTCTTTCCTTTCCACTCTCCACTCTGCTTTAAGCTTACCACAGGTGAAGGTGGTAATTAGCTTTTGGACATCATGATCTCCACCCGCCTTGCGCGCGCCGGTGCGCTGGTACGTTGATATACCCTACCTCGTTGGAAGAGATGGGTGATGCGCTCATGGCATCCTCCCAGATTCTCCAATGTGGATCTTGACCCCGGACAAAGGACAATGATGCTAACATGTCTTCTCTATGACAGGCCCCCAAGTCCCGTCTTGTAAGCAACACGCACCCGATGCAGGTGCTACACCAATATGTGGTCCTGCGTCATTCCGGAGATGGGGTACAGGGGATTCGCAGCAAACTAACTAAGTATTCGTTCAGCTTTTCGGGACCCGGGCCTACGCTACCGCTAGCCCCCTTGACAAGAAGGTCGAGATGACCATCCACGAGAAGGTGAGTGGCTAAAAGCCTTATCCCGCTATAGTCGGTTGCGACTTCAGAATCGACTGGTCGAAAAACAGGGAACAACGGCTAATTAAAACGAACTCCATTAGGGCAACTACATCAACTACAAGTACGATATCACCTGTCTGAAAAATCAACAACAAAAAACAAAACAACAAAGAGAAAGAAAAGGCATAGCAGATCAAGGTTAACTAACATGGTTTTGCTTGTAGGAAGATGAACGAGAACCTCGACATCGTCCGTGGTCGCTTGCAGCGTCCTCTTACCTACGCCGAGAAGGTCCTCTACTCTCACTTGGACGATCCTCACGGCCAGGACATCGAGCGTGGTACCTCTTACCTCAAGCTCCGCCCCGACCGTGTTGCTTGCCAGGACGCTACTGCTCAGATGGCTATTCTGCAGTTCATGTCCGCTGGCATGCCTTCCGTCCAGACCCCCACCACTGTCCACTGTGACCACTTGATTGAGGCCCAGGTTGGTGGTGAGAAGGATTTGGCCCGTGCCAACGAGATCAACAAGGAGGTTTACGACTTCCTTGCCTCTTCCACCGCCAAGTACAACATTGGTTTCTGGAAGCCCGGTTCCGGTATCATTCACCAGATCGTTCTTGAGAACTACGCTTTCCCCGGTGGTCTGATGATTGGTACTGACTCCCACACCCCCAACGCCGGTGGTCTCGCTATGGCTGCCATCGGTGTCGGTGGTGCTGATGCTGTCGACGTTATGGCTGGTCTCCCCTGGGAGCTGAAGGCCCCCAAGGTTATTGGTGTCCGTCTCACCGGTCAGATGTCCGGCTGGACCACCCCTAAGGATATCATCCTGAAGGTCGCTGGTCTCCTGACCGTCAAGGGTGGTACTGGTGCCATCATCGAGTACCACGGTCCCGGTGTTGACTCCCTGTCCTGCACTGGTATGGGTACTATTTGTAACATGGGTGCCGAGATTGGTGCCACCACCTCCATGTTCCCCTTCAACGACCGCATGTACGACTACCTGAAGGCCACCAAGCGTCAGAACATTGGTGACTTCTCCCGTGAGTACGCTGCCCAGCTCCGTGAGGACGAGGGTGCCGAGTACGACCAGCTTATCGAGATCAACCTCGATGAGCTCGAGCCTCACATCAACGGTCCCTTCACCCCCGATCTTGCCACCCCTCTCTCCCAGTTCAAGGAGGCTGTCAAGACCAACAAGTGGCCCGAGGAGCTCAAGGTCGGTCTGATCGGTTCTTGCACCAACTCCTCTTACGAGGATATGTCCCGTGCCGCTTCTATTGCCCGTGATGCCCTCAACCACGGTCTCAAGTCCAAGTCTCTGTTCACCATCACCCCCGGCTCCGAGCAGATTCGCGCTACCATTGAGCGTGACGGTCAGCTCGCCACCCTCGAGGAGTACGGTGGTGTCATTCTGGCCAACGCTTGCGGTCCTTGCATTGGTCAGTGGGACCGTAAGGATGTGCAAAAGGGCGAGGCCAACTCCATCATTTCCTCCTACAACCGTAATTTCACTGGCCGTAACGACGCTAACCCCGCCACTCACGCCTTTGTTGCCTCTCCCGACCTGGTCGTTGCCATGACCGTTGCCGGTACCCTCAACTTCAACCCCCTCACCGACTCCCTGAAGGACAGCGAGGGCAAGGAGTTCATGCTCAAGCCTCCCACTGGCGACGGTCTCCCCGAGCGTGGATACGACCCCGGTATGGACACTTACCAGGCCCCCCTGCCGACCGTGAGTCCATCACCGTCGCTGTTTCCCCTACCAGTGACCGTCTGCAGCTCCTCGGTGGCTTCGCTGCCTGGGACAAGAAGGATGCCACCAACATCCCTATCCTGATCAAGTGCCAGGGTAAGACCACCACTGATCACATCTCCATGGCTGGTCCCTGGTTGAAGTACCGTGGCCACTTGGACAACATCTCCAACAACATGTTGATCGGTGCCATCAACGAGGAGAACGGTGAGGCCAACAAGGTCAAGAACGCCTTCACTGGCAAGTACGACGCCGTCCCCGCCACTGCCCGTGACTACAAGGCCCGCGGTGTCAAGTGGGTTGTCATTGGTGACTGGAACTACGGTGAGGGTTCTTCCCGTGAGCACGCCGCTCTTGAGCCCCGCCACCTCGGTGGTCTTGCCATCATCACCCGCTCCTTCGCTCGTATCCACGAGACCAACCTGAAGAAGCAGGGTATGCTGCCCCTCACCTTTTCCGACCCCGCCGATTACGAGAAGATCAAGCCCGAGGACAAGGTCGACCTTATGTGCACTCAGATCGAGGTTGGCAAGCCCATGACCCTCCGCGTTCACCCCGCCGCTGGTGGTGATGCCTTCGATATTCAGCTCAGCCACACCTTCAACGAGTCCCAGATTGAGTGGTTCGTTGACGGTTCCGCCCTGAACACCATGGCTCGCAAGTCCGGATCCAACTAAATGATGGAGCATCTTTGATCTGCAACATTTAGTTTCTTTTTGTTCCAGGGATCTTTCTGAGATGCCCGTGTAAACTACGTTCTCTCGTGTGTTTCAGCGCCCCAGAAAGAGAACGGAGTGACATCTACAGACCTCCAGAGCGAGTGGGGGTTTGTCACTCCTTTTTGCGTGTTCCTTTTTTGTGCTGGATATGAGGAGTTGCGCTCTGGGAAAAATTTCATGATCTTTTGTTTTAGGCCTATTGGTCTCGCGTTGGATTCCCAGATAGTTTGGGTGGGTTCAATGGATATAGTTGTTCAATTTCCCTATATCAGTACGTGCCAGGATAGCATGCATACACTATTTCCTTTATGTTCAAACCGGTTCATTGTAAAGCTCTCAACATTGTAAAACTCGTTCTTCAACTTTCTATCATTCATTCCGTCGGTAAGTCCCATCTCCACCTCGGACAAGTAAACAGATGAAGCTGAGATAAGCTGCCGAGGCCCGTTGCACCAGCCCCGCAAACGAAACCGCTTTCCCACTAGGCGTCATCGGCTTTGAGAATCCCGCAATTAAGCACATAAAGCAGAGAGGGGCAGTGGACCCTTAGGACTACATCTACCCCGGAGATTCTATACCAAGATCCTCCACATTCCCGATTTTCGGCGATTAATAATAGGATATCTACGTTTGGCCCATACGGCTCACGCATTCACGACCACACATACCACATACATCATGGCACAACTTGTTCCTCTCCCAGAAGTGGAACGTCTCAGTGCATCCGTGATCAGAATCCTAGGCGGCAATCCAGGAAAGGTATGTGCCAAAGAACCAACAAAATAGAAATAGAAGCGGTTGGGCAACAACGGTGGCTGACATCCTCTAGTTCACACTGCAAGGTAGGTGTCCGGACAGGGTAACTCGGCCCCCTTCCCCCCGGCGCGGGCTGGGCTCGACCCCTCACTAACCGGTACCAGGAACTAACACATACCTAATCGGCCGTGGACACCAGCGAATTCTCATTGACACGGGCGAGGGTAAACCCACGTGGGCTGCACGTCTTGAATCCGTTCTGTCAGAAGAGAAAGCCACGGTGCACCAGGCTCTTCTTACGCACTGGCATCACGACCATGTGAATGGCCTACCGGATCTACTCAGGATTTGCCCCCAAGCTGAGGTCTTCAAGCATCAGCCGGATAAGGGACAGACCGATATCCAAGATGGACAGGTATTTCGCGTTGAAGGGGCAACGCTGATAGCCGCCCATACACCCGGCCATACAGTGGACCACATGGCATTTGTACTGGAGGAAGAGGATGCGATGTTTACAGGAGACAGTAAGTTGCAGCCGGCTTCTCCTTTTCTTACCACCTTCCCCCCATGTTGACATAAGATAGATATCCTGGGACACGGCACCGCTGTATTCGAGAACTTGAAAGTCTATCTGGACAGTCTTCACCGGATGCGGGATCGGGTTACAGGCCGCGGATACCCGGGCCACGGAGCCGTGCTTGAGAAAGTCAGTACCCGTGTCAGCGAGTATATCCAGCACCGCCAGCAACGAGAAGATGAGGTGCTCCGGGTACTACGGTATGGGCAGCTAGAGGCGGCGGGAGACCCGTCGCCCGAGCGCAAGGCGTGGACGCCATTACAGCTCGTTAAAAAGATTTACCGGGATGTACCCGATAGCCTCCACCTGCCCGCGTCACATGGGGTGCTGCAAGTATTGTTGAAATTGGAGGATGAGGGGCTGACGGTACTTGATTCGGAGTCAGGGGAGTGGAGGTTAAGTGGGGAGAAGTCGGCGTTGTAGGGCGGGGGAAGGTTGTACTACAGGGTTTCTGGATAATCTACACGGGAGAATTAGCTATATATAACTCTTTATAATATTGGACTCCAAGTATTCTGGGCGTTCTTGTCGGGGCAGAGCGGGCTATATAGCTCCGGAATAAGCGTCTTGCATAGTCGGAATCCCTTCTGGATCGGGATTATCACCCATGGCTGAACTGCTGGCATTTCGGATAAAATCCTGCCTTCATTCATCAAGGTTCCCACGTTTTGGGTATAAATAACATGTCTAGGAGGTACCTAGCTATAAGCTATAGGAAAATGGATATAGGACACATAGATCTACGGCGGCAGAAATGATCTACCAGATTCTAGAACTACGTATGTTGTCGGTAGGATCGACGTCAGCGCATTGTCATGTCGGGCAGCTATCCAAGGCTTCATGAACGTGTACTACCGCTATATTCCCTGTAATTATATTAGTGGCTGTACTCCTGTATTTAAAGAGTCCAATCATGGGGCGTTAGTCGGGCTAGAACGCGGCGAAATCCTGTATTTTTGTCCAACTTGATTGAACGGATCATCATCCAGTCAATATAATAGCGTGAATTATTGTATAGCCCAAATTTCTTCATAGTCCCTCTCTGCCCCTTGCTCCCCTTTACTTATATCATGACCTGATGTGAGTGCTATTGAAGAGCTCCACTGTAGCTAAAGTTCCAAGTTTCGGGGCGCTGACCTCACCTGTCTTTCTCCCCCCACCTGCCACCTGCTTTCTTCCCTTTTTTTTTCCCCTTCGACACCCCCACGACATTAGACCTGCATACTCAGGGCATGCGTGCCTGAAAGAAGAGAAGTTGAGAATTTTGAAGAATCACTTTATTTTTCTGCTTCTCCGTGTCTTGATCACTGACCAGTCAATCTTCGGTTGGTTCTCTCTTCCCCGCGCTACAGAATTGCATGGGTCTGATCACATTGTTACTGTAATTGCAGCTGTTACCCCTGTCATCTCTTCGCCAACCCATAGCAAATACTAGGCTATTTGATCCAATACCCTCAGCCCAACGCGCAAACTACCGAGCCACTGAGACTTCCGCCACGATGCCGTCCCTTGAAGAGCCCAAGAACGAAGCCCGACTGCTCCTAGTCTCGAACCGCTTGCCGATCACCATCAAACGATCAGAAGATGGCAAGTATGATTTCTCCATGTCGTCTGGAGGTCTGGTCAGCGGGTTAAGTGGTCTCTCCAAATCTACAACCTTCCAGTGGTACGGATGGCCCGGATTAGAGGTGCCCGAAGCGGAGATCCCGGAGGTGAAGGAGCGCTTGAAGGCGGAATACGGTGCGGTGCCTGTCTTTATCGACGATGAGCTTGCCGACCGACACTACAATGGTTTTTCCAGTCAGTACCAACCCGATCGGATAATGTGGAGCAGACACTGACATCATGGGTACTCCCTAGACTCCATCCTCTGGCCGCTGTTCCACTACCATCCCGGTGAGATCACCTTCGACGAGTCCGCCTGGGAGGCATACAAGGAAGCGAATCGCCTGTTCGCCAAGGCGATTTCCAAAGAAGTCAAGGATGGCGACTTGATTTGGGTGCATGACTACCACCTCATGCTGCTACCGGAGATGCTGCGCGAGGAGATTGGCGATAGCAAGAAGAACGTGAAGATCGGCTTCTTCCTGCATACCCCGTTCCCCAGTAGCGAGATCTACCGAATTTTGCCCGTCCGAAACGAGCTACTCTTGGGTGTGTTGCATTGCGACCTAATTGGTTTCCATACATATGATTACACCCGGCACTTCCTGAGCAGTTGCTCGCGCTTGTTGTATGTACCAGTGTCTTCTTGAGAAATCGGGAGAATGACGTTAACTGACGAAAACACAGAGGCCTTGCGACGACACCGAATGGTATCGAGTTCCAAGGCAAGATTATTACCTGCGGAGCTTTCCCCATTGGAATCGATCCAGAGAAGTTCAAGGAGGGTCTGAAGAAGGAGAAGGTCCAAAAGCGTATTGCCATGCTGGAGCAGAAATTCCAGGGCGTCAAACTGATGGTCGGTGTCGATCGCCTGGACTACATCAAGGGCGTACCTCAAAAGCTGCATGCGCTGGAGGTCTTCCTCAGTGACCACCCGGAGTGGGTTGGAAAGGTCGTCCTGGTACAGGTTGCCGTCCCTAGTCGCCAGGATGTCGAAGAATACCAGAACCTGCGGGCTGTGGTGAACGAATTGGTTGGTCGAATCAACGGCAAATTTGGTATGTAATGCTCTGCGATTATATCACAACTGCTAACCAGTATAACTCCTAGGCACGGTTGAATTCCAGCCGATTCATTTCCTGCACAAGTCCGTCAACTTTGATGAACTCATCGCCCTTTATGCCGTGTCGGATGCTTGCATTGTGTCTTCAACCCGTGATGGCATGAACCTCGTCGCCTATGAGTACATTGCTACCCAGCAGAAGCGCCACGGTGTCTTGGTGCTGTCCGAGTTCGCTGGCGCTGCCCAGAGTCTGAACGGCAGTATCATCGTTAACCCTTGGAACACGGAAGAGTTGGCCGGCGCCTACCAAGAAGCTGTTACTATGAGTGACGAACAGCGTGCTCTCAATTTCACCAAACTGGACAAATACGTGTCCAAGTACACCAGGTACATAACCCAGCTGCTACCCTCCTTATCATTCCCTGGAGCTAATCGTACCCTCTAGTGCATTCTGGGGCCAGTCCTTCGTCACCGAGCTCAATCGGATATCAGCTCACTCTGCCGATAAGTTCCAAGCAAAGAAACTCGCTGTTGCCAACAGCGTCGCCAGTGATAGCGATGTCCCCGAGCCCACAGAAGTCGAATAGTCAAGCTGTACACACTTCTTTGGAATAAACACGTTGAATGAAACTTAGATGCTCTCACGACATGGATGTGGCGAAATAATCTTGTGATTTTGTGCTTTTTGGGCTGCATGGGTTTCGTTTTCTCTTTTCATACGGTTCGGTTTTCGAAGAATAATTCCCTACTCATCTAGATACAAAATGAGATATCCTCCGATTATTCTCGATCGTACCCCTAATGCCTGTGAAAGGCTTGTATATCCATTTGAGGCTCGCATCAGGATGTCTCTCTACGCGCTTTATTGCGTACCCATTGACAGTACACTACAGACCACGCCCCTCACCGTTCTATCTGTGAAATGGTCAAATGAACCAAATTCGACACATACAACCAATCCTCCGGCCCACTAGGCACCAAAACCCCAATCATATCTCAAGAAACCTTAATCTCCTCTCGGAATAACAGGAGACCCATCCGCGTACATGGTATCGCTGCTCAGCTAAGACGACCCCACCCGCGCCAGTCCTACTAAACGTCATGGCAGCGTCATCCACCGGCCCACGGTTCCGACGACAGGTTCTGCACGTACATCACAGACAATGCAAAATACAGTCCTCGTCTAGAGCGCCTGCCAGAAGACTTATTTACCGCGTCTTATCACGACGTAGAAAACAATATTTGCTACGTAATGTATACTCAAATACCTTCAACCCGCCAATAGCATTCATTGGTCTCAGTGGAGGAAATCTTGCCTTATCCATTGAGTGATGTTCATCGTCTATTTTCGTTTCTAGAGAATATTTCGCTGCATTATCGGTTTATACGCACCGACTAACCTGGCTGAAGATCCTGCTGAGGAGAAAGCGGGAAGAATCACCTAAGCAGATCTCTGTGGCTATCTGGACTTTTTCATAGTTGCTATATTCCTGATGTTGATCTTGGGATTCCGGGATCTCCCCACTTGCTAATCTAGATGTATCATCTGAGACATGATGTATTAGCGGCTGAGGAGTTGGAATTTTGCCGGGTTGAAGCGTGGTTGCTTGGGGATGGTGGGGTAAGTTTATGATGGGATAATTTGTTCAGGATGTGGCTTATATAATTGCTTGAGCATATTGTTGTTTGATGCTTGTAGTCAGATGTCATCTGGGATTGTGATCATTTATAAAAAGGAGAGAATTGTATTCTGACAACTTAAAATCAGCCATTCTTCTTCACCTACCATTTGCTCCCTATATGCCTAGCATGAATCTTGTTCATGAGAGAGAAGAGAAGAGAGAGGTCTTTTCATACTAAGTCAGTAGTCAATTATGGTTATTGCTTTACTATAGAACCTTGTCGAATCTTGCCTCGCTCTCTCATTATCTGCTGGGAAATTACTCCATTACTGAGCATAATTCATAGAATCTATCTCTCTATATAAATACCTATAATCCTCTCTGAAGTTCTTTCCTTCATTCCTCTAGCCACCTCCAAGGCAAATATTATTTCTTTATTATTCACCTTCTCTCACCATCCCCCTTTTCTCATCCTTCTTTAAATAATTTTACTTCTCATGGATTCACGGCGAGACTCATCTTTACGCATTTGCAGAGTGATTCGCAAACACTTTTTCAAGGTACGTAAAGGGCCTGAACTGCTTCCCCCAGTCCACCACACTCGTGACTCCCGAGTTTCTTTTTCTCAATTCTTATTATTGTTTCAAGATGCTGCGTACTCCTTCGTGTATCGCGCGCGACGAAGACTCCTCTTACTTCAACACACACTCACGGTTGCTCTGGCGAAGAAGAATGATGCCACGTGGTCTAGTAAGATGAGGCTTCACCTATGGGATCAAGACAATATAAATGGCAACAGGAATAAATCCTCAATCTCGAGGACAGAACATCATGGAGACACCTCAGCTTTGCCGCAGAGGCGAGGATACATGCTCATCTAGTTGCCATGATAGTTGGTCTTGGTATGTCTGATGGAAACGTAACGGAGTGTACCAATCAATGCTGGTTTGCCTACAGATGAAGATCCTCGTTGGATACTCTGCAATGACTCCCCTTCGTCGCGCGCGAGAAAGAATCATTCTACTATGACTTCTCTGAACGGCTATTCTGGCCGGGCAAAAAGACTCTTAGATGGCTTGGTATGACGACGCGTCAAGCATAAGCTAAGACAGTGGGAATGGAAGATGAAGGGAATTCTCCATCTTGAAAGACAGGGTTTCATGCCAAACCACAGCTGTCTCACCGACTTCGTGGATTCTGTCATGGGGAACCTCAGTTGTGTTGCCGAGCAGAACAATCCTAGCCATAGACTAAACCATAAGATATGCTCTCGGTATGTCTTTTGAATTCACTTACGGTGTACGAGTCAATGCTGATTTACCCACCGATGAAGATGTGCACTAGATCTTCCTCGAGATGAACATACATCAGGAAGTCCCAATTTTAGAGGAATGAAGGAGAGTTGGGAATCGTTTCTCTAGTGCTTTCGTGCTATCACAGCTGTGCCTATTTCGAAGATTCATTGAGCAGGGTTATTTTGAGAACTGACCTCATCTGATAAGGCCCCGTTGATTTCTTGATGGCTGGATTGAGAGGAGTGTTCTTCAAACTACCACTTTAGTCGTGCTTGCACCATCCCAATCAGCTCTCACTACTTTCAATTTCTTTTGATTTTCGTATCGAGAATTGCTCTGTGGGATCTGATAAGCTTGAGCGCTCTGTCTGGGGACCATTTGTTTTGCTTTTTGTGTTTTTGGCCTTCCAGTTGTTTAAAAAGAATTGTATCTCCCATTTCGTAGATGATGGGATCTACGTAGAGGAGATTCCGGAGGGGTAGAGAGTGACTCATGGGACTAAAGGCTAATGAACCACCTGGGCATGAAAGGATGGATGTGTTCCTAGGGCTAAAGTAGAGAGGTTAGGGATGACCCGGCCCAAGTCGGTATAAATTGGGTCAGAAAATGCATGGGATTGACCGTGTACAGATCGCACACTTGAATAGAGCTAGGCTTGGGAGAAACTCTAAGTAATCTTAATGATGAGACGGTAGCTGGGCCGGCCCGAACCGACCTGAACGAACTCATTATTTAGGCGCAGGAAAAAAAGGTCCCCATAAGGTGGGGCCCATTTCTTACCAGCCGATTGAAAAATAATGAATGCCAGAGATCTGGGGGGTGCGAGGGTATTGGGAGCTTCACATGACAGTAGAGCTGCGTGGAAAAGGTGTTGCTATCTAGCCAATCTTTTTCAGTCCCAGCCCTTCAGATATATTGGCAGTCCTGATAAGAACAACTTCTCTCCAACCTCACTCTCAATATCCCAGCTCATAGTGGAACCGGATTTGCCCCCTCGAGGCGACCAAATTCCGGGCTACACGTAGCTGCACATGGGTGCACGTAATATGCACGCCATGACTCGCGTACATTGGACCCACAGGATCGAGAACACGTTGCATTTCAGCCGTGACTTTTCATGCATAAATCAGCATCACTTCTCTTGCACTTACAGTCATGGGGCTCATGGGGCTCATGGAACTTGCCATCGTGACTTTTGTAGAACATATGTTCATATGTAGTGTTTGATCTGATTCCACATATCTATGGAACAGTCGGTGGTGGTTGTTTTTGGCACCTATTTTCGAAAGAAACCCTATAAATATGTCGCATCCTCTTATCAGACTAGAACTTCCTTTGTGAATTAGCAGTCCTTGATTATTCAGAGCCCAACATATTCTTTTCATCATGTCTTCCTCTAGTATTCAAAGCCATTCGAGTGCAAGCCAATATGTCACACCTTCGACGTTCAACAGCAATAGCCTCCAGAGCTTTCTGAAACAACTCAGTAAACTGGCGTCAAGTGCTGAGTCCCAAGCTGCGTCTGCTATGCTTGAAGAATCTGAGAATCTAAAGAAAGAGCTAAAGAAAGCTCACGATGAAATCCGCGATCTCAAGGAGAGAAAGCGAGTCGCCATTGAGGAGATGTTTGCGGCTAACGAGGATGGAAAGGCAAAACAGAAAGAAGCCCTTGATCATATCGAGTCACTTCGTGCATCAGTCAAACAAAAAGATCAATCTCTCACCGAGTATTCCAACCAAGTACAAGCGCTCCATCAGCAGATCAACAGCCTTAAGTCATCCTACTCACTGGAGCTCAGCAAAGTTTCTCAATCGGCAAAGAAAATTAACGAACTTGAACAAAGTTCGAAGGAGAAAGACAAGACAATTGACAAGATGAAGACTGCTGGATCAAATCTTAAAACAATGCTTTCATCAGCGCAGCAGAAGATACAAGAGCTAGAAGCTGAAAAAACCGCATTGAAAAAAGAACTACAAGCCAGCCAAGGCCGACTTCGAAACCTCGAAAGCTTCACTGTTCAGCAATTGGAGCTTGATGAAAGGTCAATGTAAGTTACGCGAGGGCCTTTAGCGACTTTTACATGCTAATTCATCTAACCCAGATCGACGAAGTTTTCTGAACTGTGGGCCTTTTCTTTAAGCGAGATGTTCACTGTCTTGAGGGAAGACCTTGATGAGACGGTTCTGAAGGTATGTGTACATCTAGGCCGCTTCACGGCATGTCCGCTTATTCGTTCGTTGTGAAGGACAAATCGATCTGGGAAAAGCTTCGAAAAGAAATTGCCAGATTTGCCGTGCAATATTTTCCTTTGGTACCCTCAAACTCTTCCGAAGCCAAAGGAATGCGCCTAGCCATGATTCTAGCCATCCTTTCAAGGGAGATTTGCAAAAACATCTTCCAGCCTGATTACATTCTACCGGAAGATTCAGCAATCCACGGAATCCTCAGTCGTCTAGCCGAGAATAATACCGAAAAGGAAAGCTTTTACCGACGTGTTCTTCTCTCCATTGACGAGAATGCCGAGGAGGAAAAATTCTCCAGACACGCATTCAGACGGTGGTCCGCAATATGTCGTCACTTTTGTGGGATTTGCTCTCGGAGACCCAACATGATTCGATTCGCACCAGCATAGAGAGGGTTGTCCAGAAAGCGGCTGAGTTTTGGCTTCCAATTCAGCGAGCTCAGCAGAGATATGAAACAGAATTCGATCTAATCGATCTTGAGGATGACGATTGGGAGCCTTTTTGCTTCCCCGGGGACAACACGATCCCAGCTAGGCAACATCAGGTTGTTCAAGACGTGAACATTCTCACTGTGTTTCCATGTATCTCGCTCGTCAAGGATGGCAACCGTGATCCTTTGACTCATCTTACTCAATTGAGGAGCACGCAGATGCTTTTTATAGCGGCAGAATATGAAGCTCGTCAAATGTCTACTAGCTTTGTCGTCCCCAGGAGGTCATCGACTCGCTCCAGGCGGAGGTCTATCGCTCAAAACACCGATCAACCAAACGGCGGCTCTTTTTTAGAAGGAAGATCGCCAGAGCCTTGAAAATTCGGTTGCGAAAATGATTCTGGCGCTTGTCCGTGGGGCTTTACCACTAGTATCATTGGTAACCGTTGTGATCCACAGAGGTCAAGGATAATTTGCTTACATGTCTTACTTCTTATGCTTGTTGCGCTGGTTTCGCTTGTTTTCTTTCAACAAATTGGCCCATTTCTATAGCTGTCGCCTCACCACTAATCAAACTCCCCATTGGCCCCTAATCCACCTTATCTTATTTTGAACGCAAGAAAAGTGCATGTGATTAGTTTTGCAACTACTCCTTGATCTACCTTTGAGTAGCAACGAGCGCCTTAGCCTTAGATTGAAGAGGTTATAGAGGCGACGCCCATATGCGGACGGCCATCTGATTGTCTACTTTGGTGCTATGCTAGAGAGAGCATTCTCGGACGAAAATTTATATATAATGCCTCCTTGTGATGGACGTTGGCACTGATAGGCTGGAGATATGTTTTGTGAGGCTACGTTCCTGGGGGGGGGGCGCAGGGTTATAGTATCGTAATCTCCTGAATCCACCCTAACTCCCACAACCAAGTATGCTATCGACCGGACTTTACTATTGGTTTCGATGGCAGACATTTTTGTTTTCCTTCCTTATACTGGGTTTTTGTATCGGTCTCAGCTACGAATGAAAGTAACTAAGCGGTCCTGATTTTGAACACATTCACTTAGAAAGATTCACGCTCTGCCAATTTTCAGGGTAGCCCGACTCAGGAATTTCCATTCTTGAACGCGCAAACCACAAGGCCAATGGCTGCCCCTTTTACTCTCAAGTCCTTTGACAGTCGCACTACAGTTGCAGTGACCATTCAAGTGACACATACCTAGACCGCATCAAAGAACATATGTCAAGTCTCATCTTTGCGCCAGGAGTCAGTGTCCCCACGAATCGGGACAGACTGGTATGTTAAAGGGGAAGGCGGCTGATTTGACTAGAAGCGCAGCTTGCTGGTGACGTTGATTCTATGTGTTGACGTCCAATCTGGGACAAGAGCCTTCCTCTACTACTTAAGCTTCACTCTCGTAGACTCTTCTTTTGCCTTCCTTGTCGCACTCAATACAGTCCATTCGTAATTCATTGTTCTGCTTCCATTCTCGCTTTCTGCTCTCATTACTAAGCCTTGTCATATTAAAAGCTTGATGACTTTGAAGGTAAGAACAGTAGAAAGTTCCAATATCATTAAACCGACGGTTTATTATGAGAAAAGGCTCTGGCAAACATCAGGCAACTACCTATGAACTTATGGGCCGGGCCGTTCTATACCTAAATGTCTACAATGGCAAAGAAGCTAAATCGGACATGAAAGTCAGTCGCAAGGACTGTTGACTTATTTTCTTATTAATTTAGCAACAGCTAGTGATATCATCCAAAAACATCAAAATAATACAAGGCCGATACAAAAGAGTGTAGCTCTTGGTCGATTGACCCCTTCCTAGCACGCCGTACCATTCAAGCACTAAATTAACGTATCTCAAGGCGTACCATGGCACTGGTCTCTAGTGGCGCCAGCAGCTAGGGACGAGATGCTCGTAGTCACAGACGCTAGTCTGGGACTGGAAGGCAGTTCCAGGACCACAGGTCTTCAGGACGGGCCTTCCGCCGACAGGGCACTCGTAGAATCGGTGGCAGTCTGTAGGATCAGCCCAGGCAACAGCGCCAGCGGCTGCATCGGTTCCATCGACGATGGGGGCGGCGTTAACGGAGTTGAATAGCACGAAGGCCATGAAGGTGGTGATCATCTTGTAGGAGAACTGCATTGTAGCGGCTGTTTATTGGTTAACCGGTGCCAGAGGGTCTAGGGTAGGAGTTTAAGGCGTACTATAGTGGTTCGGGGATTAAGAATTACTGTAAAGATTAGGTCTGGCCTTTCAAGCTGGTGGTGATGAAGCTGATTCTGGATGGTGAACTACCTCGAATTTTATAAAAAAAAGGTAGCATTCCTACCATCGGTTAAGTCTGCCTGCCCTTGATTAATCGTGGGGAAATGAATGGACAATAGTTAAGGTATTCCCCAGCATACCTTCTCCTGTTTGCCGGCGAGAATTTGAAGTTAAAGTAGCCGCCATCCCTTCGTAGCCACCAAATTTTCCATTGTTTTGTTTAATTGACATTTAGTGGCTTTGAGACAACTCACCAATTAGTGGAATGCAGCGTTCATTCCATTTTGTTGACTTCTCACGCCACAAATACTTTACTTTGCCAGTCTAATGTCTCCTGCGGACCTTGTGGTAGTATTGAGAATGAAGTTTAAAATTGCCACAAATTTCGTGTCTGAGATGAGAGATATTTTCATACTGCTACAGTTACAACAGCATTAGCTGGTAGTTTACCCAGAACGCATAGGATGTACTGTCACTGGTGGGAAATGTGTTGGTGCTGCGTAGAGAATTTCTGGAAGGAGCATGCCATGCAACTCCTTGCATATCATACAGACTGGGGCACTCTGACGGCCCGACTCCCTGCCAATGGAAATCATAATAGAAGTTTAACGGAATTAGGCCCGAATGCCCGAAATGCCACAGTACATTTCCGTTCCAGCGATGAAAAACACAGTGAGCACTACTGCGTAGCCGGTTCAGACGTCCAATACCACAAGTATCCAAATATGTTAAACCACTCAAATTACTGAAAGTTAAATCTGAAGCAAGGTACCCCTTGTAAATTGCTACAGATTACCATTCACCAGCTCCAAACCAGATAAAGCATTTGTGAGTCTTAACGTCGCGGGAATTAACGTCGCAATGGGGTGGGCTTCTATGACGCTCGGCTAAAAGGTACATAAACCCTAGCAAGAGGCGCTTCCTCTCTGCAGAGACTAAACCATGTTGGGCAAGATATGACCGGGTCCATATTAAGGATCCGTACGGAGTACTTACAACTTGATCCACCTGCTCGGCATTAGACGGACTCTCCGGGAAGATATGAAGATTGGAGCCTTGTGGTCCCAATTTGTGATTCTCTAGGGCTCTAGGCGCCCTGCATGAGAGAAGACTATGTCGAGATATGGGCTCTCTTTCGAAAACAAACACTATACAAATAACATCCAGAAACCAGAGTACACAATGTAGTTGGACATCTGATGTCCGTTCAACCGTGAACAGTGATCAGTCGATCCAATTGTTAGACCAAGGAAGCAGAAGCTTTGCTAGTCCGTCCTTCTAGTGGATCCTATTCCACTTGGCGACGAAAGGCTGGCTCACACTCCGCGTGTGCATGAAAGGTGCTCCACCTACGTACCACCGTGGAAAACATGCAGCCAGCCTCGACTCTGCTTACTATAGTCTGCGTTTAAATATTCTTCCGCTTGATTGACTTTGCCGCTATATATTCGGTAGATTGCGATCAATCACAGTAAGAGACATGAGACGTAATATCATCATGGGGCTAATAGCCAGCAGATTGCACATCACTGCGATTCTGTTATCGAGGCCTATATCAGCTCGACTAGCAATCGTCGACGTCATCATATATAGCAAGGCTAAAGTCATGACGAACACACTGCCTAGAATAGACAATAACAACATTTGTCGAAACACCATATATCATCCAAGGATTACTTTGGCTTCGAAAAATTGATTAGCGAGCGACATTGTCACCATCGAAATGTCAACAAACACGATGGCTTATTTTGAAGCTCAAGCATTATTGACAACCTGGACCGACGAGCTTGAATATTTGGGTTACATTCTTTGCGAATTAATCGGTGCGAATGGCTTAGATAAAATTGGATATCGATATCATCAAGCGGCTGATCTGCCGACTTTGTTTGACATCATTCATCATCAATTGGAAGAGCCAGATGGAAGCCTCATCAAAATGATGACCGAGAACGAAGTGAAACTCTTCGGCGAGTTGATGAGAAAGGCGAAGGATATTCGAAACAAAATGGCGCATCATAACGCTCTAAATGAGGACCAGTTGAACGATCTCGAAAACGTCAAACAGATTTTAAGCGACATGCTAGAGTTCGCTATCAGAAGTGTCGCCTCGGATCGTGGAATAAATCAGGTTTGCTTTGAAATTAAAACCAGTTCTGGTAATATACTAACTTCAATTCAAGGTCGCTTGGTCTCCGTATCACCATATCTGTAAAGCTTATATGGAAGAAAATAACCCGTCGGTGATCATGGTTCCGCTGAACAAAGACCCCTTGCTCTCCTTTCGTGAAACGGTCCTTCGTGATCATGAGATACAACAGACACGGTTGCTTCCCAAACGTCCTAAGCGCAAGGCAACTGAAGAAAGCCGACAAAAGCAGAAAGATGACTACGAAATCGCCCTGATCAGAAAACAGCAAAGGAAGGAGCAAGACATCGCCTTGCGGTCCCGTCATCGTATTGAGAAGCTTCAAAAGTTAGAAAAAAGATTCAAAACGTCACAAGAGCTGGGTTGCGCTCGGATAAAAGATATCGAAATGCAGATGAGAGAAGAGCAAGAGATATTCCGTCGGCGGCGAGCTGAGATTCTCAAAGACAAAATCTCCGAAACAGAAACCGATGTCGACCACCTAGGCACAATCCTTATTACAATCAGCTCCCCCCTCTGGATTTCGGCTATGCTCATCTACAATCTATATACCCGAACTTGTGGTCGTTCGAGCAACGCATGATGGCCATCAGCAATTCGATGGAGGGCAACCTTTCTCAATGGATCTTAATACAGTAAGAATTCACTCAGAACTCATTGAGGATACAGATGGAGAAGGGTAAGCGGCAGCTTTCCTATAGGGAGTTCACGAAGTCTTCAGGGGGGCAGTTGTGTTGTAGGTTGAGCGTATAATACTTGGTAAGGTTACAAATTCCGTATATTCATAAATGACCATGAGTAAAAGACATCAGCCAGTATCTTAGCAGGGCATTTCACACAACTTTGAATGGTCGGGGCGGACGCAGTTCTCACCAATGACTATAGTACTCTGGGATATAAAGGAGCCGAATACAACATGTTTGTAATAGAAGCTGATTTCGCTACCGAATGTATGTCAATCGAGACCGCGAAGGAAGAGACTTCATAATGGAAGATGTGAAGTACCAAAGTTCCAAGTGAGCCTCAAATGATATTGAAAATACATATCGACCTCAGAGTCAGAGTCCCTCGGGTCTCTCGGAGCAAATTCTGAAGGGTAGATTGAGAAAATAGGATGTGTCGTTGAAATTTCCAGTCAAGCTTTGTATAGTTTGAGGATCGCGATGGCATAGTCATCTCTTAGATCTGTGTCAAGAGTGCCTTATTGACCTTGGGTGACACCCACCTGGACAGTCAGAAACTTCATGTATGTAAAAAATTTAATACTTCATCTCATTTAAATTCACTCCAAACGGTCAAAGAATCAATTGAAGCTTGCAATTGTCAAATGTTCCAAGGTAAGAGTGGTGCGCGATGCGCATGCACATGTGCAAACAATGCAAACACAACTCCGAGAATTTCTCCTTCAACTCCGCAAACCCGCAACTTCGACCTCATCAGCATTTCCACCATTGTCTCCATACCCCGGCCTTGTACCCGGATCTCTGTATCTGATTCCACCTCAACTTCAACGGTGATCACAGAGAAACCCTAGCCACAATGGCCCCCAACAATATCCTCCGGGCGACAATGCCCATCCGGTCAATCGCATCCCCAATGGCCATCCGATCAACAATTCTCCCCTCAATCACCCAGAGCCTCCGATCAGCCTCTACAACCTCCACACAAAAGTCCACAGCTCCTTCACTAGACCCCGCACAGAACCTCCAGCCACCCGCCCTGCTCCGCAACTACGCCTACCGCCTGAAGACCGGCACCGTCGAGTCAGTCGGCCGCATGGACCGCACCGTCCGCGTAACTCACCGCCACAGCACCTGGGACAAGCACATTGGAAAATTCTACCCCAAAGAAACCCGGTACCTGGTTTCTGACCCGCTTAACTCGCTGCGCGAGGGCGACGTTATCGAGTTCTCGTCTGGTGCGCCTAAGAGCCGTCACGTTCACCACGTTGTTGAGCGGATCATTACTCCCTTTGCGGTGCCTCTTGAGGAGCGACCGGCTGTGATGTCGCGTGAGCAGCGGGAGCAGGAGCGGGAACGTCGCTGGGCGCAGAAGTATTTGCGTCGGGAGTCGCGTCGGCAGGGTGAGGAGATCGATTTGGTTGCGAGGGCTGCGAGTGTTATTGGTGAGGAGGCACAGACTCTTTCGACGGCGCAGTTGATTCACCGGATTCATGCTGGTCAGGAGCGTGTGGGCAAGTTGAAGAAATTGGTTCTTGAGCGGACGGCTGAACGTCCAGTTGAGGTGAAGGAGGAGTAATTGGAGCTTGTGTGATTATTCTCTTTGGCCTTCTGGACTTGAAATCCATGAAGATTTGCATGTTGGATCATATGTACTATATTATACAGCCTCGTTTCATTGATACACATTTAACTTCGCATCTGATATGACACGTATACTCTAGATTGAAGCTCAGTGACTCATAAGCTGTTTACGATTTGTATAGAAAGGTTATCCAAAGTCAATGATAAACGTAGCGGCATTAAAGAAGTATGTGCGAGAAAGAGCTCCAGCCCTGATACAAAGCCAAAACTGTATACACGGAAAAGCACGACCATCTCCCTCCTGTGGATGTGGTCCCCATTCGTAAATCACTTGTAAATGGAAAAAGTTACTGGTATCACAGAAGAGAAACCAACTCCTTTGCCTTGAAATGACGAACAGTAAAACTTTGCAGTCCGCCAGCTTGGTGGTTCCGTTGTACCGTTATTTCGTAAACTTGATCTGGCAATGACTTTCCGGCCAAATCGGCGCAGTTTGATGACCAAATTTTATGAGAAGCTTTGTCTCGTTTAGATTAGAGCTGCTCTCATGATGCATAGACCTTGACCTTGAGATCCACACTGGCAGTGGCAACAACACATCTGATCGACATTTTGTTTGCAGCCTCCTTCGCGCCATTTGCGCCAGAGTCTGCAGTGCCATTGGCTCCCTCGCCATTCGCACCAGTATCCTTGATCAAAGGAGGTGCCCACCGAATTGAGCTGACAAAGTGATCATGATCATCAATTTTACGCACACATTTGCATTCCTGTGTAAGATCCCAGCACCGTAGTGTCTTGTCGTCTGCCACTGAAAGCAGATATTTTCCACCAGGGTGGAAGACCAGCCCGCGCACCCAATTGTCATGGCCTATCAGGGTTTTAATCAAGTTGCCCCGTGCATCCCAAAGACGAATGGTCTTGTCACGACCAGCAGACGCAACAAACTCCGCGGATGAAGAGGCTGGTGGTGGCTTCTTCAGACCAGCCAGAGGCGCAAGATGCGGGTAACTGGTAGCTGGAGCAAAAGCAACGCATTCAATGTAATGTTCATGCCCCAAGAAAGTGGCCTTTGTCTCTCCTGAAGAGATATCCCAGAGCCGAGGAACTTGATCGTCACCCGCAGAAAAGAGGAACCGGCCATCTGGGGAGGGAACAACATCACGCACCCAGGCAGCATGTCCTTGCAATGTCTTGACGCAATATCCTGTCGTTACATCCCATATCCGCAAGGTCATATCTCGAGACGCAGACACCAAAAGGTTTCCTGACATTGGGGATCCCGCCGCCCCTGACGGGATGAAGCGAACCGCAGATACGCTGTGATCGTGGCCTGGTAGGGTCCTGATATTTTTATATTCATCGGCAGGGTCCCACAGCTTGATGGTGAGGTCAGAGGAGCAGGATGCAAGGAGGGTACCCCCTCGCGGGCCTCCATAATCCACATCTAAGACAGCCCTCGTGTGACCCTTGATCGTGCGTTCGAGCTCACCCAGCTCCCAGTCCCAGATCTTAATTGTCGTATCTTCTGAGCCGGATGCGAGAGATGAGAAAATCGGGTGAAAGGCGACACAGGTAATCGGTTGCCGGTGCGACTCGAGGTCGTGACGAGCCGGTGCTCGGGGCAGCCAGGAGGCGGGGTCCTGATTTCTTCGCGACAGCGACGTGGGAGTCGCGGTGTCCAGCTCAGCCTGGAGCGAGGCACATCGCGATTCCAAATCCATAATCTAAGACCAACAACGGATCAGCCCTGAACTTCCATATCCCTGCTCACCGACATGTGAATGCTCTCACCTTTTTCTGTAATCGGACTACACTAGTCCACTTCTTCTCTAAAAGACCCTCATATTTCTTGAGTGTAGAATCATCGACTGTGACCGAGTCACCGAGTTCTTCTCGCAACGCTGTGGAACTTTGAGATAGGTTCGCGGAAGCCAGGTAGGCAATGATTGACTTGTGTCTGCAGTAAGAAACGTTCATATTAGCATGTTGTCACTGTCGCGATCGACTCCATATTAGGGCGCATACAGCTCCTCCGCCTGTCGCGCCGTGAGTAGCTGGCTCATGGTGCCGGCGGCTTTGTGTGTTTCCCAGGCAGTCCTTTATCACCTCCGCATACACCGGAGGCCGTCGCTTGCGCAGAACCAAAGAGGGAATGGTTCAAATAAATGGCAGATAATCTCAAGGACAAATTGAATCCAGCGAGGAAGAATTGAAGATCGTATTCTCTACCAAGGGTAGTTTTTTTCCCCTAAGGAACTTCAAGATGTTAAAGGTGAAGATCCACCGCGGGGTTTTGAAGCAACAAAACAACGACACCGCCAAGCCCACTTGTTTACTTCCCGATCTGTGTTTATTTCCTTTTCCCCTCCGGATCTTGTAATCAACTTCCCCATCCCTCAAACTTGTGGGGTTTTCATGATTTGACGAGAATATCTTTCTCTATACATGCTCACCTTTCCTCGATTCTATTCTTATTATCCTTGTCAAGTGATCGGTTTCCCTGATCGCGCGGACTGAGGCCCATCCCGAATTTCCTCCCGTCCATATCTTTGGGCACCAAAACCTCTCGGTAAGGAGATCGCAGCCCAGCCTTAGATGGCAGAATTCTTTGATTTCTATATTTTGTTTACACTGCGCATTGGCGGTCTGTCTGTGTAACTATTTGCAAACGACGCTGACAACTGCGTTGCTAGGTGCCGACCCAGTTACACCGTCCTTTACCATTATCTAGCCCGTCACCATGGCGGATGCCGAACCAGATTTCTCCTCCTTGCCGTTGCCCGACCGGTTCGCCCATAAGGTGTGTCCTCCCTTTGCAGCGCCTCGAGGCAGCCGTCCGACGACGAACCGAACTGACCATGACACCATTCGATAGAACTGGAAAGTCCGCAAGGAAGGATATGAAGATGCCAAGGCACAATTCGAAAAGACACCCGATGAATCCGCCCCCGTATTCACACCATTTTTAAACGACCCTAATCTGTGGAAAGGGGCCGTCGCAGACTCCAACGTCGCCGCACAGGTGGAGGGCTTGGGCGCATACTGTTCGTTCTTGAAATTTGGAGGCCAACAAGCATGCGCAAGGTAAGTTCGCCGTTTTCGATGTGTTCAGCCTATATTTTGTGGGCCTGTTTATTGACTGGCTCTCTTAGAACTCGGAATCTCACGATCGGCCCGATCTCGGAAAAGGGTCTCCCGTGTGCCAGACCAGTAGGTAAAGCCAGCGCACAAGAGGCTTTGTTATTATGCGTCGAATTAGATAAAGCCGATCCCGTCCTCGAAGATCTGTTGCCTACACTATCTCACAAAGTGCCCAAGGTGGTTGCTGGTGCTTTGGCTGCTTTAACGCTTATCTACCATAACTTTGGATGCAAGATCGTGGACCCGAAGCCGACATTGAAGGCTTTGACCAAGGTATTTGGCCATGCGGACAAAAATGTGCGTGCCGAGGCGCAAAATCTCACAGTGGAGATGTACCGATGGCTTCGCGAGGCCATGAAACCACTCTTCTGGGGCGACTTGAAGCCTGTCCAACAGCAAGATCTCGAGAAGCTATTTGAGGGAGTAAAGCAGGAGGCAGCACCGAAGCAAGAACGATTTACTCGGGCCCAACAAGATGCGATGGCTGCGGCTAGTGCAGCTCCGTCGGGCGGTGGTGCTGAAGACGAGGGAGAGGAATACGCCGAAGATGAAGAAGATGGCGAGGTCCTCGACCTTGCAGAGCCTGTTGACATTATGCCGAAGGTGCCCAAGGACCTACATGATAACCTAGGCTCATCGAAGTGGAAAGACCGCAAGGAAGCATTGGATGCATTGTACAATGTGGTCAATGTTCCTCGGATCAAGGATGGCCCTTATGATGAAATCGTGAGAGCGTTGGCCAAATGTATGAAAGACGCTAACGTTGCGGTGGTGACGGTGGCTGCCAACTGTGTCGATTTGCTGGCTAGAGGCTTGCGTAGCTCTTTCATGAAATACCGATCCATTATCTTGGTACCAATATTGGAGCGTCTCAAGGAGAAGAAACAGTCCGTGACTGATGCTTTGGGTGGAGCACTTGATGCTGTCTTCTTATCAACGGATCTTTCAGATTGTCTGGAGGACATCCTGGAATATCTGAAGCACAAAAATCCGCAAGTGAAGCAGGAGACAGTCAAGTTTTTGATCCGCTGTCTTCGTACCACTCGAATTGTTCCATCCAAACCTGAGATCAAATCCATTGCTGATGCAGCCACAAAACTCCTTACTGAATCGACGGAAGGCATTCGGGCCGGTGGTGCAGAGACCCTAGGTACTCTCATGAAGATCTTGGGCGAACGAGCTATGAACCCTTACCTCGATGGACTGGATGACATTCGGAAAGCTAAGGTCAAGGAGTTCTTTGAGACTGCTGAAGTCAAGGCCAAGGATCGACCGAAGCCAATCGTCGCACCTCCTAAGCCCGCTGCTCCGGCAGGCAGAAAAGCTATGCCCCCCGGAAAGAAGCCAGCATTGGGCTTAAAGAAACCAGCTCCTGCTGCCGCTGCCGCGCCTCCACCAGAAGATCCCCCGGCCAAAGTTGCACCTAAGGGTATTCCCTCAAAGCTCGGTGGTATTCCAAAGGCTGGTGGTCTCGCTCCTCCCGGTTCGAAGCTACGAAGCAAGCTTGGTGGCCCAGGAGGCGTAGCCTCGCCAGTAAGACGAGCTGCTCCTCCTCCAGCGGAGGAAGAAGCCCCTCCTCCAGCGGCACCGAAATTCGGCCTTGGTCGTGGTCTGGCTGGTCGCCCTATTGCAAAGCCCTCGGCACCTGCTGAAGCCGCCCCTGCTCCCGCGCCTGCCATGAGTGGCATCTCAGCGGCAGAACGTGCGGAGCTCGAACAACTTCGCGATGAGAAGGAGAGGTTTGCTCGGTCTATTGAGGACATGAAGTCTGAGCGTTCCAAATTCAACAACCAGCTTACCGAGCTGCAGAATCAAAATGCTCAGCTAATTGAAGATCACACCAGAGATGTCTTGAGTATCAAGGCAAAGGAGACCCAACTGGTTCGTGCACGAAGTGACGCCGAGGCTGCTGAAGCCAATGTTCAAAAGCAGCAACGGGAGATTGAACGCTTGAAGCGTGAGTTGGCACGGGCTCTTCGCGCAACTGCAATGAGCCCGCCCCATGCTTCATCGGAAAGTGCCAGCATGGGCTTTTCGGAACCCGCATCTATTTACCAAGAAGCCTCCAGTGGAACCCCCTCGGCAGCACGATCCAGCCTCCATATGGGATCGCGATTCGAGAGCTCGCGGCCTCGAAGCTACGCCTCTGCCAGCCCGAGTGAAGAGAAAGAAAACAACGGCCATGAATCCCCGGGTCTCGGTAGCCGAGATGGTGGCCTTGGCCGACGCAAGCTCAGCCCGACCTATGGCTACTCCAACGTTGGAAGCCCAACCCGCTCATCGACTCGCAACTCCACCAATCACACCGATGAAGACCAACAGCCCCGATCATCAGAGCCTGCAGAGAACTGGAAGCGAGCTGCTGAAGTGACCAGCCAGCTCAAGGCCCGAATCGAACAAATGAAGGTAAGGCATCTCTCCGTACCGTTGCCCGTGAATAGACTACTGACATAAAACACCACAACAGGCCCGACAAGGTCTCTCACGACCTCCCACTCAACGTTAATGACACAATGACCACCATCATGCTTATATCCCTCTTTCCCTTTTCAACCCGGCCTCCTTTAGTCTGTCACGCCTGATCTCGTGGAGAGCATCTTCATTCTTCTAGGTGCGTTGGGTGGGGCTTGACGCTTCTGTACTTTATCCTTGGGTGTTCCTTCTGCTTGGTCTTCTATCTCCCTGTAATTTCTCAATACCACGTTTTGTCTGTTTGCAAGCTCACCCTTATTTCATTTTACGGGGGTTTTAATGGGCTTTTGTGGAGGTCTTGTCTGCTCAATGGCCCTTCTATTAACCTGAATGTTTTTCTTTCTGGCTTGGCTTGGCTCGAGGCAGATTGTATAGTGATTGCTATATGTAGTTCTTAATCCATCCCTTGTATTATTTCTTCGAAGGGTGCAGACCCCGTCTATATATAGTGTTTGCTCCTCGCGCACTTTAGCTTGCCTGCTTGGCTTAGCTTTTCTATATCATAATATATTACCCATTCATATAGCCGCTCTACTATCCTTGAATTCAGATCTTAAAACAGTGGAAGTTTCTCTGATTAACGTTAGGTATACTTATGAAATCAGCAGAAAGGTGAGAACAACTGCAAGTGAATACAGTATCCCCCAGAAATGTAAATGTTAATGTTTTCCATTCCGAATTCCACTCTCTCCAACCTACTCCTCTGCAGTTCTTTCCTTTCCAATCTAACTCACCAAAATAATTTCATCCTTCCATAATATCGACGAATTCTCTCCTGGATAATCCTGGGCAGCCCTCTGCCGATGTCTCTAAGGTCCACCAAGGGGGGGATCAGTTGTAACCCAGAAAGTAGATTATGAGGATTGAGATCAATCAACTCAAAGCATAGCCACTGGAAATGAATCGAGGTGGCCCTGAGATAAATGTGGACAGAGCCAGAGCAGGTTAGTAGTTAATGATGGACCAGTTCGTGCCAATGTACGTGATGCTTATCTCCGAGTCTCTATATTGAGGGCAAAGCTAAGGGGATAGTGGGGCGCCAAGCCTGGCCGGGCAAAACCCACAAGTCCTCACTTGAGAAAAAAAGAGCTACAAGTCTACGGGTACAGAGTGCATGAATGCTGATCAAATATTAAAGCCATTGGCATATTGAACAGGTATAGAGAAATGCATTCATGGGTATCTGCGGAATGGTACATAAAGGGAGTTCGTGAAGAAGAAATATTGTCTTTTTGGTTAGAACGGGCAAAGGGCCAAAAAGCTCTTTCACACCCATCTAAAGCTAAAAGAATTGGCCGTTAACAAGTTATCCAGAGCCTCGAACACCTTTCATTTCCCATTAAAACTTTTTTAGCGCTTTTATCGAGGCGATCCCGTCAAACAAAATCCAAGTCACGGAAAGTAAACTTAGACCTTGATGGCGTTCTCAGCAGCCTTGCGCTTCTTCTCAGTGCGGGCGTTGGCCTTGGCGCCCATGACACCACCACCCCAGTGGCGGCGGGACTCCTCGTACTTGTCGGTGTAACCCTCCTTGATGGTGGAGAGGAGCTTGGAGAACTCAGCCTTGTCCTCGGAGCGGACCTCAGTGAGGGCCAGGACGGCGGAGGTCTTCTTGTGGACGACCGTACCGAGACGGGCCTTGCCCTTCACGATGGCGTAGGGGACACCCATCTTGCGGCAGAGAGCGGGAAGGAAGACAACCAGCTCAATGGGGTCAACGTCGTGAGCGATCAGGACGAGGGAAGCCTTCTTGTTCTCAACAAGGCCAACGACGTGGTTAAGACCGTACTTGACGTTGTAGGGCTTCTTGGAGACATCCTCCTTCTTCTTGCCCTCGGAGACAGCGGTGGCCTCCTGGACGAGACGCTCCTTCTTCTCGGCCTTGGTCTCAGGGCGGTACTTGGAGAGGAGCTTGAAGGTCTGGGCAGCAGTGTTGCGGTCCAGGGTGGACTGGAACTGAGCAATGGAAGGAGGAACCTTCAGGCGCATGTTCAGAATCTTCTTCTGGCGCTGGAGGCGGACATACTCGGGCCACTTAACGAAGCGGGCGAGGTTGCGCTTGGGCTGGATGTCCTGGCCGATACCGAAGTTGCGGGAACGCTTCTCAATGAGAGGGTTCTGTGAAAAATTTTCATGGATTAGTATCTCGACTTCATTTTCTCAGACTCCCGGTGGGAAGAAGAAACTAACCTTGGCCTGCTTCTTGGAGGAAGCAGCCTTGCCCTGGGGGAAGGGCATGGCGGCGGTCTTCTTTCCGGACTTGGGAGGCTATCATTGAGAAAAGAAGATCAGCGATCTAGTCCATCATGGGCTGCATCTTCTTTAAACTCTAGAGAGAACACGAGGCCAACGCCGTTTATAGGCACTGGACTCATGCCTCAAGCCAGTTCATCGCCAATGCGCCAACATCTCTTTCGAGGCTGTTGGAACAATTGACGGAATTGCTTTGATCACGAGGATCGAAAGCGAGACAGAATAGTCTTCACGACATCGCTGCAGCAAGCGAAACGTGAGCAAGATACAATCAAATGCTTACCACCATGTTGTCGACTTGGGATCGTTGCGCTAAGTTGGCGATTGTCGAAGTGAGAAAGGAGAAAGTTTGGAGGCCGCGGGATCTTATTCCAGTCTTCGTGGGCCGGATCGCGCTAGTGGGGTCATGTGACAGGGTTAGGGCTCCGCTACCAGACTAGGGTATCCACTCCACGTGACCTCAATCTACCTGCCTGACTAATCATATCAGCCTCCAGATCCACTACTTAGATGGTGGAAAGAACATTGAATTCCACGGATGTTTTGTTTGAAAGCAGTACGGGTATGTATGAAAAAACTGCGTAAAAAAATCAAGATATCATTCGAGCAGCTGGAACTTTAAGGCCAATTAGCCAATGAATACCGTGGAATGGCTCGCGAGATATCATCTATGTACATCAACACTCATAACGCCAATCATTGAAAACAGACCATGCAGAACAATGTCGCTAAACAAAAGGATAGAATAAACCAAGCCCAAAGCACTGCATCACCGCCAAGCTCCAAGACTCGGAAGCGCACCTCGTCCCAGACTAGTACTGGCCGCTTGAACAGCCTTCCTCTTTCCGGCAGAACCCTCTTGATTGCGCACACCAGCGACAATCCTCTCGGTGTTTGTTTCAACCACAACACCTCCGACAATCATCTCGCTCAGGACAGCATGCATCGTCTCGTAGCCGAAGATAAGGTCGAGTTCGCACACATTCTCAAACATACGATCCAATGACTCCACGAAGACCTGGATCAAGTCGATCAAGGCAAGCGGCGATTCCATGGATGTAGAGATCATGATGAATGACAAGGTAGCGTAGGTGCGGTAGGTGATCTGCGTAGGCGCATCGGAGGGTCCAGAGGCACCGGAGCTGGCGCCTTGCGAAAGGAGCGGAGGCAAAGGAAGGAAGTTACATGCGCTTGCTGGTCTCTGTGCAACAAGCTGGTAGATCTGCGCGATGAGGGACTGTTGTGTTTGAGTGTCCTACAGAGTGTTAGTTCGATGCTTGGTTGAATGACTATGTATTGAAGACTCACCAGCTGTGTGTAGAACTTGGTCAGCCGTGGCTGGCCATTGTTGTTAAATACAAGCACGGCGTTAATCATGATGAAGGTCACAGCACGATAGTAGAACGTAGAGCTCAACCTTGAAGGTGGAAGAGACCAAGGTTGAGACGTGAGTCGTTCTCCCGATCCCGCGGTGTTCTTATCGATAAGGATGGTCCGTGCGCTGATTTTCTGGAGAACTTGATGCGCTTCTTTCCCAGGATTCGAGTCACCGCATACATCTTTTGAACATGAAGAGGCTTATAAGCAGGGCCTCTGCGCCTTCAAGGCGCTTATACTCAACATTTAAAACTACAACACCCCGTCCGATCCATCCGCCGAACCCAAACAAGCGCGGCCTACAAGACTTGACGATTTCAGATCTCTGTTATTACTGGGACACCAAACCACCCACCTCAGAGCAACTTGCTTTCGCAGACAGACTATTTGTACCGTCACGCCATTCACCTTTGAAACTATGGTCTGCAAGCAAGTTCCGTACAACACCGATGTCCTCAATCGAGCCCGAAGTCGCATTCCTCGGCCGTTCCAATGTCGGCAAGAGCTCGTTGCTAAACGCTATAATGGGTCAGGAGATCTGTTGGACTTCCTCAAAACCTGGGCGGACAAGAGAAATGAATGCATTTGGCATTGGAGGTACAAAAGGTGGCGAACATAAGGTGGTCCTTTTGGACATGCCGGGATATGGAAAGGCTAGTCGAGCAGAATGGGGAATGGAGATTATGAAATATCTCCAAGGACGGAAGCAGTGAGTAACTACACCGACCCTTCTTGTTCATGCTTGAGGGATACTCGCTAACAATTACTTAGACTTCGCCGTGCTTTTATCCTCATCGATAGCGAACACGGGATTAAAAATAACGACGCCGAGATCCTCCAGCTCTTCCGACACTATGCTATCCCACATCAAATAATCCTTTCAAAAGTCGATAAAGTCCTCGCCAAAACGAAGAAGCAGGTCAAGTCTGGTGCTTCGGCTGTGAGCGTACAGCGGCTTCAGAAGATGTTGGAAGATCTGCGGCCACAGGTTCAACCTGATGTGCGTGTCTCAGAGGGACCAGGTGCTTTGGGCGAGCTCGTCACTTGCAGTGCGGATATCTCTATTGGCGGTGGCCAGTTCCTAGGTGTCAACGCTGTGCGCTGGGCTATTCTGTCTGCTGCGGGTATTGATGGGAGCTTACAAGGCGGACAGCCGGCTCTTAAATCCCCTGTGACAATCTCTGAAACACCTTGATGCTCATTTCTCTCTGGAGATAAGACACCTTCTTTATTACATTGCAAGTGAGCAATCTCCCTGTGAGTGAGGCACATGAAAAATATGGCCCATGACACCATGATTCGTGAGGTCCAACGCCCAAATGAAAGATATCCTGACATTACAAGGCCCCCAGTCCTCGGAGGAATAGCTTTCGGCGTCACCTATATTCCAGAATCTCATATCTTGGGATCATTGATCCTTGACCCTGGCGCACATGCATGTTACTCTATTTGACTATACCATCTTCCTTCGCCGGGTCGCCTTACCAGAACCCACAGGCTGGGTTCGCCCAAGCTAGCTAGTTCCATGGTTCGCCTGAAGATGAAGGAAATGGCTCCAAGCATCTTGTACATATAATGATACACTAAATATTCAAGTTAAACATTCCAAGGCACCACTGTGCTTTTCTCCATCCAAGCATCCCATTCGAACAAGCAATCCACAGCCAATGATTCCCAACTCTAGATTCAAGGGCCTTGAGTACATTTCATCACGCTGTCTCTGCCATAATCTTTTCCAGTCATTTTTGTTCAGTCGACGATCATCTCATTTTGAAAACGAATGCAATGAACTTCGTACCTTCATTCATTCCATTCTTGGCCTGTCAATGCGAACACATCAAATAACCAGGAGAGTTCGGATCCGTGTCACAAACCCAGCCAAGTGGACAGTGTATCTCATGAGCACAGCTTTGGGCGAAAGCTGGAGTAGAAAGTATCGCGCAACAGAAAAGAACAGCATTGACAAGAACTTTGAAAGCGTACATAATGATGATGTGTTGAGGGTTTGAATGGATCCAGCCCAGACAAGTGTGGGGACAGACAGTCTTATAAGCTTCAATTCTCACTTGAAACAGGGACCTGAAGTAAGTTTAGAATCTGACCCTTGCTCCTGTTCGGAACCCGAAGGTCGATGTGACACGGTATAATAGATGAGGCTCTGATCGCGGGTTGCCTAGACTACAGTGCGACATTGGGGTCATAAGCTGACTGCTTAAACTGTAATTTGTTTGATACTCTGGGTGATATGCCCACAACTCATACATACCGCAGTCCAGACTTCAGGTATTGTCTACAAGCGAAGATATATGCCAGTGTCCAACACGGCCTTCTGTTACGATCACTACACTACGCCCAGTCATAAAGACCAAGCATGTGGGGGCAACTATGGAGACTGAGTTACAAATCAAAGGAATAAGTTATCGGAGACTTGACACTAGCCTAAACATTTCCAGCATCGACTTATCAGATACAGGGGAATGTTAAGGCCATTAGACGGCAGTACAGTGACAAAGAAAAGATAAGGAGGTAAAATTGACATGACAGGATGAAGGAATATGCCCAGATCGAGAAAAATGAAGAAGTAAAGTATAGTCCTCCTGTAAGAATCAGGAGACGTCAACGCCTGTCCCCATCGTAATGCTGGATGATCAATGAATGCCGACCACGCTATGCAAAGGGTTTTTCAAGTGAAGAGATATGAGTGCCATAAAGATGGGGTATCGTGAATGGAGTAAAGGGGCTGGAAAGATGGAAACAAGGAATAAAGGGGTAGGTGTAAATGTGTAAAGAAAAATGAGAAGGAGACCAAAGGTTGGTTCTTCGAAATTTCATGAGAGATGCAGGACCGTGGGTTTAGTCGGAATCGGAGTCGGAATCAGTGCCTGCGGCGATCTCGTGGCCACGACGATTAACTACGACACGCTGCCCCAGTTTATTCTCGGGAACACCGTCTCGTGCGGCACCGAAGTCAAGGACCTATAGGAATAAAGTTAATTTTGGTCTCTCCACTTCACTCAAGATAAAAATAAAAGACACTCACCTCGATATACGTCAAACTATCCCGCTGCACTGCAGCAACGCACCGACGATCATTGAATTTGACCTGCCACACACCACTGAGATCGGTGAGGAGGTCGCGGATACAGTTGCCGTTGCTAACGTCCCACATCTTCAAAGTCCGGTCCGATCCAGATATGACCTTTTGGACATCGTGCTGGAAGCAAGTGATGGCACCCGTATGAGCACTAAGTGTGTTCCTACAGTGGCCACGCTGTGGGTCCCAAATTCGCAGCGTGGAGTCCGCCGCAGCTGAGACAAGGTGATCACCCTGCAGCGCCAGAAGACCAACAAGAGAAGAATGGCCATCGAGATTGTAAAGCAGAGCTCCATCCTCGAGCGACCAAATCTTCACCATGTGGTCCATAGCACCACTGATGCAGCGATTGCGCTTGTGGTCCATTACGACACTATACACCTTCAGTGTGTGGCCTGTCAAAGTGAACTGGACGTGTCCGGTGGAAATCTTCCAAACACGCACGGTGCAGTCATAGCTGCCGCTAACCAAGGTGTCACCATGCGCCGCAATCGCACGAACCGAATGGGTATGACCAGTCAGGACGCGAACAAAATACGGACAATCATAATCATCCGCGGCGGGGCCGTGAGGAAGGTATACCGGGTCACCGGGCTTTGGAAGCTTCCACACCCGCAGGTTGGAATCACGAGATCCGGTAATTATCAAAGGCACTTTAGGCATCATTACGGCACGTCCGTTCGCGTCACGGCTGACCTCAGTCGGCAGGACAATCTGCAGGCAACGGACAGTGGACGTGTGGCCATGAAACACTTGGGTGCACCGGGCTCGCTCAATGTCCCAGACGCGCACGGAGCGATCAGTGGAGCCCGACACTAAGGTATTGCCATGGTACTCAAGAGCCCAGACACCACCATCGTGCCCCTCTAGAGTGGCCTTGAGGGCGCCGGTCTTCGTATCATATACGTTGATATTAGTGTCGTCGCTGCCCGTCAGGATCTTATCCGAATCAAACTGCAAACAAGTTACAACGTGACGGTCGTGAGCCCGGAAAGCGATATGCTGCGGCTTGATTTCTGGCTTCATCCACCCTTGTCGAATGGCATGGAGCCTGCGATAAAGAGCCTTATAGAGGTAAAGACCACGCAGGGAGGGAAGACCGACTTCTGGATAGGGCACAGCAGCAGCGGCAGTATTGGCCGCAGCGTACGGGGCCTCTGATGCCGCAATGTCTTTCTTCCAGTCTGGTTCGAAGTAATCTGTTCCACTGGATGAGATCTTACGTTTCGCAAGCTTCCGACTTGAAGCACGTGTGTTTGCCTTCCGCTTGGGACGTCTGTTGAGCGGCAGAGCCGAAAGTGGAGCCCTGTCAGTGGTGGCAGAGGAAGAGGCGACAGGAGACAGTTCGTGCTCCTTTCTGACCACTGTGGTGCTCAGATCTCTTTCCCAGTCATCGGGGCTACTGCACTGCCAGCCCCAACCTTCTCTGATGGCTCGCTCCAGCTCTCCCTCGGAGAGAACATATCCATCCTGGTCAAGAAGCTCTTTCCAGGTCTTCTCATCGGAATTGACGATGTGACGCCATTTCTTCGAGACTTGTGCAGTGCGACACATGGTCTGCACATCAAAATATTTCACAATATTTAGGCTGAGCTCCAAGGGTAGCAATGACAAGAAGTCACACTTCAAGGTTGGGTTGACCACATCCGCCACGAAATGCAAGGTTGGTTTCGGGCAACGTCGCAGGAACTGATACATGAGGTAGGTCTTCAGTTCATCAGGAACAGAGTCGAAAAAATCCAGAACTTTAGGCATATCCATCAAAGATGGCTGGGATCGCGACGTTGGTCCCATGGAAAGGTTCATTCCTCTCGAATCTGCATCATGAAGACGCATTGCCTTGGAGTGTCGTGGAACATTATGGTCTAAACTTGAATCCGTGTCGACATCGGGTCCTTCTGATTCAAAAGAAGACTCGGCGTGCAGTGCATTCATAGCGGTAACTGGTGACAGGCTGGGGCTTGGCAAACACATATCTTGGGCCATTGCATTGTCGATGGCTGAAAGCTGAGCCGATAAGTCCGGGCGTTGCTGCGAGGTGGTTTCGGCTGCGAACGACACATTCTGGCTGCTGGGTGCCGATTCGCATCCAGGTGCGTGATTTCCGTCGGCCAGTGGACCTTGCGGTTCCCGATTTTCGGTTGAACTTGAACTTGAGTGTTGCAAAGTACTCATCGATCCAGTCTCGGTCGACAGAGGCGAGCGCAACAGGGTTTCTCGACGCGGGAAGTTTGCACTGTGAATCCTTGGTCTTGAAGCTGCTGCCGCATCTCCAAGGCTTCCAACGTTCAGTTCCGTCTCTGGAGTAGCCAGACCAGCAGGGGAAAGATGAATGTTTGAGCTGTGGCGAGTACGTCGTGCAACGGGTTCAGAAGGGACTCGGCTTGCACGCGTTCGCGGAAGGACAAATGGGCGGGGATCGGAGTTGGAGACGGGTGAGACGGGGCGATTCTGGGAGTGAGGGTGGTTCATCCGCGTCATGGACCGCGGCGGGCCTAGTCGGCGCGCAGCAGTATCATCCTCGGAGGTAAATGAGTTAACGGAACGGATCGACCCGTTGGAAGCTTTCAAGGCATCGTTCTTTTCCTTCAGCTGAACGGAGTTAGTATATCTTGACAACGCCACAGCAGTTACGGGAATACTGACCTCAGTGGCTACCGATGCAGAATCGTCTGGTTCATTAAAAACGATCGACTTGTCCCCAATCTTGAATTTGAGGTTCTTTAGGACTGCTGGTGTTGGCGTCGCGGCCAACGGATACTGTCGGGCATCCAAGTCTCTCACTGCTCGTGGAGGCTTGATCGATAGGGGTGGGAACGAGGTTGTTGTAGTGGTTGTTGTTGTGACGACAGTTGTGCGAGTTGTTGGCGCGAAAGAGAACTGCCCAAGGGCGTTGGAGGGACCTTGCCCAAAATCGTCAACTTCGTGGTCGTCCATATCGCGTCGTCGGGCGGGGACTAGTCGAGACTCGGGGTTACGTGCGACATATGATTTTGGCACAAGAAAAGAGTCGGTTGTTTCGGGCGTGTTATTGGAAGTATGGTGAGAAGTAGGAAAGTCGGAAGACATAACAGGCGAAGGTGGGGGAAGCGTATGAAGGCGAGCAACTCGAGGTCAGAGTTGCTAGCAAAATGCCCCAACACAATAAGCCAGCAAGACCATCTACACAAAGAAAAGGGTCTCACGGGTGGTCATGGTCATGCGGGGAGGTTTGAAAGTTGGATGAAAGGGGACGCAAGGAAAATCAAAGGAAGGGGAGGAGAGAAACAGTGGCGGCTGACAAGGGAGTTTGGGGCGGAGAACAACAATTAATCCGAGGGCCGGATTGGACGATGTCATGGACCACAACGTGCTATTTGCTGTGCTTGATTCAACCTTGGTTTGTAAAAGAGAAATATAGATAAAATTATGGCAAAATACATCTACGATGATGGGAATTTATCCTGTTCATATTCGATTTTTTTCTTTGCATCGTTCTGTAATATACCGAGTCCTCGTGGTTGCCCCCGGTTTTTCACTGCAGTGTGAAAACCTTGAAACCTGCCACTTCCCACTTTCTGTGGCTCGGGAACCCTTTATCTAAGTGGCGCCGGTCGGCTTCCAAGCTCTTAGATTTCTGAGCTCCCACTATCAACTCCGGTGAAGATATGTTGTATGAATGGATTATTACTGGAATTTTATCTCTTTAATCGAACCTATATCTAAAGGTTCTAGGAGCAGACTGAACTACTATAGAAACCTGTTTAGGGATGTGGAGAGGCCGGGGGCTTCACGATTATCTAAGTGCATATCTAATCAAGATTTGGTTCCAGCCAAACTTATCGCCACGCATCACGTGTGGTCGCGTTCATGAGCACTCTGCATCGTCACAGGCTCGTGGACCTCGCATTTACCAGGTTCCAAGGTGACTATCCTGCAAATGGACCTTACTGCTGTGCAAATATAAGGCCATCCCTAGACCCCTGGGTGGGGCCCCGGAATCTCATATCAAGATCTCTTCCATGATTGTTTAAAGTATCCACCCAGAAACAGGGATGGGCCTGATCGATATGTATCTGCACGGAGAGAAAAACAAAACAAACATGAAGGGCAAAGGGGTACCCACCGTATCCCTTACTAGCATCGTGCAGCATTTGAGTACATGTGTCTGTACCCAATGCGTCGCCTGCAGGTACCCCCGGGTCCCAGCCCCGACACTTTAGAGAATATATATACTTCGGCGGAACAGGCCAAAGTCCCACCAACCAACTCTTTATTCAACAACTTTAATCTCTACAATTCCATATGTCTGAAGTCGTCTAGTAGCTGACCGCGTCGTGAGATCTAGAATTTTTTTTTTTTTTTTTTCCCCCATCTTCTTCTTAAATAACTCTGGAAGTGGAGATCTTCACGACAGATCCCATTGACCACCTGGGCACTCTCAGCCGGGAGAATAATAACGCGGGAAACGCGTATGCCCTGCATGATCAATGGCCCTAGTCAAGTAGTTCCCGAAAGTTGCCCAGGTGCCTCGTGTTCAAATTTACTTCCCCCCAATTCTTCCAAATTTTGCAAATTTTGGAAAGCCCTTTTACAAGTTCCAAGGTTCCGAGTTTGTCATTGACATGATGTAGTATTGTGGCTTCGATGATCCTCAAGTGGGACAGTAGGTTGGTGTTCATGCTTTGATCTTCCAAATTCAACTGTTCATCCTGACATTGAACGTTGAACATTGAACATTCAAAGTATACTCAACACTAGCACCTTTCAAAGTTTGAACACCTGGGCGCATGTAAAGTAAAATAATATAATTATGGAGGAAAGCCCAGGTCGCCATAACTACGGCATGAAATAATAGCGCAATATTCTAAGAAGGCGACAGCCCTGGAGGCTTGTATGAGATTTCTTACCGGTTCGAGGCATTTTCAAATAACTATGTGAGCCATCATTGTGAAATCCCCATGCCAGCATTCAATATATTTGTGTATACAGCTGCACCCGGAACTCGTTGCAGGGTAGTTTGCCACATTTCGAAGTCGTCGGAAGGAAAACCCCAGTTCCCCGAGGCAGCCAACAAAGAAACCATCAATTCTTGCACATGTCCCCTCGAATCGGGCTCAAACTCCCAATTGTTAGTATCAAGTGATTGTCGACTGAAATACTTGTTGAACCATTCGACGTCTCACACCAACTACCTGCGCTGCAGATCGGATGAGATGTTTCTTTTTTTTTTTTTTTTTTTTTTTTTTTTTTTTTTTTTTTTTTCAATTGGACATTTCTGGGTGCCTTATATACGGAATGCATTCATTTTTGGACCACGGGAGTCCAATTGCTGTATCATATTATCGTACACGTTCAGGCTCGTTCTGTCCTTGCATTGCCTAATTTGAGACTGGCGGCAACCCCCCGGACCGACTAGGATGCTGACATCTGGGGCTAGCATAATAGTATAAATTTATGGGCCTGCCTTACAGGGCTCATGGCTCAAGTTTATTATAAGGAAGTATGCTAACTCCAGACCCCTGTTCTTCGTTTTTTCTTCTTCTCTAACCCAGGGATGTGGTCAAGCTCGGGATCCTCCGAAATGCCTCATTTTTGAGCTCGTATGAACGCGGATGATCTGCGACTGTGGATGCAAACCCACACATCAAATGTTCCATGGCGTTTGAAACACATCGTTTTCTCAATAATAAGCCAAAACATAGCCTCAATGAACCGTTCGTTATCGTTTCAGTGTCTACTGGAATTTTCCACCTTTTCACCGACGGGTTTCGCTAACGGCGGAACTCAATGGCGTCGGAAACCCGTGCTCCATCCGAACAGACGACCTTGGAACGAATGCAACAATATTGGCAAAAATTCCGCATGAAAGCTTGCGCCCCTCAATTAGCGGATGATTTACGCATGATCTACGAAACCCACCAGAAATCGTTAGCAGACTGGAGAATGAAGTCAGAACCATGGAAGGTGGAACAGACTATTGCCTCATTGTTCACAAACTGCTGGGTTCACTATTGAGAGACCATTTGGCGCTAGTCCGATCATTGGGACGTGGTGGGCGAAGAAGGCGCGCCACGCCTGTCAAACCATTCATTTGGGTTCAATAGTGCTCGGAAATGCTACGCGACACATTGCCGTGGGGTAAAGCCAAAATACATTTGAACTTCGAATGTTATGTCACGGAAGTATTGGGTGTTCAATTCCTATTCAATTTTACCCCTATTTTGCAGGTTTTGCCCGAACAGAATCAGATGCGATAAATTTGGAATGGCTACCATTACGGAGTACGCATATGCAACTAGCCCAGGTGTCTATGATGGACCAATGACAAGACGAGCAACTAGGATGCGTGTATTTAGAATAACAAAAAAGAGGGAAAAAAACAAACAAAACAACTCATCCCGGCCTGTCACCGGAGCTTGGGTCGGTGGGTCTTCAGACACGGCACGCGCTCTTGAAGCGCAAACGGAGCTGTCCGGACAAGATTGATGATCTTCATCGCGATCGGGAAATGTGATTTGCTTAGATCGAGCCACAGTGGCACGAGCTAGAGCACGAAAGGAAAAGGGTCTCTGTCGACTGGATCACAGGCAGATTGTTCCTGAAATCCCCCAAAACACTGCAACCAACTCCTCGGTACCATCACGGATCAGGGTCTGCGGGACTGTCAATTCATCAGGGTCTACGAAGTAGAATGAAACCAAAATTGGAGACTAAGGGGTGTGACAACCTTTCAACCTACGCAATATGTATTCCCACATTTCATCCCGCATAAAGTGTGCTAACCTCGTGGAAGTGAACTCTGTGCCGCTGGATTTGAGTTCTATCATTGACGGAATCCATGGAAACGCGGCGTGATAGTGAACAAGGGGTCGATCATTGCCAGTTCCTAACTGACCAACGACGATTATTTGTCACGGTACCACTTAGTCTCGGGCGGCTACGATGCTTTACGCGATCGAAGCCCGGCCCCGAACGGGCTGGCAACTGGGCCCATCACCGATCGAGTGACGCGAATCGTTTGTCGCTCAAGGCCATAGCGGCCGATGTTCTCCATCGGTTCCAGAGTTGAGAGAACCCACTCTGTGAAGACAAGACCGGTTTCAAAATAGCACGACGCTACAACTGCAGAGCACGGGGCGCCCAAGTGGAGTACTGAGGTCCCGTCAACGACACAATGGATCGTACGAGGCGCTGCATAGTGCATGCCACATCTGCCACGGCCTTTGGCCACGGGGGATTACCACCAATAGTGTGGGTACCACCAACTTACATCGTAGACGTGTAGAATGCAGGTACCTAGTCTATCTATAGTACACGTGTCTAGCGTTTTAAGGTTGTTCGAGGCGCTTCAGCCCATGTAAGGGGCCGAACACGAGTGATTTAGGTGCATATCTAGATCGTGAGGCTGTTTAATTCGACGTGACCTGTGACTCAATCAGAATTCATTACAGGAAATTGACTGGGAATGACCATGGACCGTGTGCATGACGCAGGATCAATGACTGTAATTTCCGGAGGACAATGCAATGGACTAACCTAGCTGGGCACTCCTAGGTACATCGTACTCCGTACTTCCACGGGACTCGAGGAACCGCAGTTGTGGTGTGAAAGGAACCGAGGATGAATGTCTCGCTAGTGCCTGTCGATACTTACTCCATCGGGCTCAATCAGCCATCTCAAGCCTATTCTCTGTAGGGAGCAACCCCCTAAATCAAATCAAAATCACAAGCATCTCCCTAGATCAGAATCAAATTAAATCAAATCAATTATCATAAATCACCAGAACCGTGTTGGGGTTCCAATTGGCACTGCCTCGATTGCCCGACTCCACTTTACCGTGAACCAGGAGTGACGACAGTGGGTGAGGAGACTATTTCCACCAAGTCCACCCCTTTAACTCCGTTAGAACTTGGGTCGATGCGGGCCACCAAAAGACTCCAGAAAAAAACAGGTGGATCCGCCCCTTTTAGGTGTCGATAGTTGAACCAATCGATCTGGAGAACCTGCTTGTACTCCGTTCTTACAATAATTCGATTTCTAGGTTTACTTTCTCCTTTCTTATACTAGACTTCCCCCACAGTCTTTCGTTTCTTTTTCCCTTATCTGAAAATTTTACCCCCCAGTCACTCTTTTGAAATATACCTGACTTTCAACAAATTCGTTTGCGAATACAAACGGTACGTGGTGGAGCCTCGTGGAGGTACTGGTACCTGGTCAATACCCGAACATATGCTGACAAGGTGGAGTAGCTTCCAACAAAAAAAAGATACTTGAACTCTACAGCCCCTGTAGATTCCACAATTTCTAGTCGCATTGGCCCACTGCACCACTTTTATGAGGAATCAAATTCCTACATCATGGCCCCCCGCGAACACTCCCCGGTACATGTACCGCTTCGAACCTCCAGCCGGAATAATCTCCTACGATCCGAAGCGATGGAAAGCCAGGAAAATGTCGGCTATTCGGACCGCAGAACCTCCAAAGCGCAACGAATTCTGGGAACCGACCTGCCAATCCACAACAACCAGAACCAGTGGGACAAACCACAGAAGCAGCAAAAGTCCCGCCGAGCAAGCCTCCGAACGCCCGACAGCTCCTCAAGACAACAGCAACAAAACACTGGATTTGTGCCCTTCCCGACCTCCAAATCAGGCGACATGATGGTTCCACCTCAGAATCTTCGGGTGCGAGCTTCATCCCCTTTGCTTGGCCATGAATATCTTTCTCAGGATCCGGTTCCGCCCCTCCCGAAGCCGTCAAAGAGAGTTCACCAATCGGGCTCCTCGTCTACTCTGTTCTCCTACTTCAGATCCCAAGAGTCAAAATCGAGACCAGAGAGCCCGAAAGGCTTACAGCCCCGCATCCAAAATGAGCTGGGTTTGGATCCCCATGTGACATATAAGCAAAATCGGAGTTCTCCAAAGGAATCCAAGCGAAAGCTACGCCCACCTCGCATTGATTTGTCCATCTTATTTCCGAAACCCAGGAATCCAGCCCCGCCCCTTTTGTCTCCTCAACGTATGACCAACTCCCCGTCTCCGGTCTCGACGGTGGTCTCCGATTACCCCTCCAACCGACTTGATCGAGGACTTGACCGAGGACTTGATCGAGAGACCAGCAAGAGCAGCAACTCCGCCTCTCGACGATTTGGAGATCCACTACCCCCTCGTGGCTCTGTGGCTCACCACGAGGTACCAAAGCAGCACGTGGACCGTTCCGATTTGCTGTCAATCCCGGAATCATCGAAAAGCGAGTGGTATGACCAGCCATTGGAGCGCACCGTGGGGACGAGCGAGATTGATCTGGCTCTGGACCGATATGCAGGCAGGCGATCACTGTTTAGTCGCTCTAGTGTTTATACTGCTAGCCGGGAGCAGTTGCAGCCGGATCAGCGCCGACCTTCGGAAGCCAGTACCAACACACGCCGCGCCCAGAGTCCACCTAGGACCCAAGTAAGGGACAGGTCGGGGTATCTGTCTCCCAAATCCGAGCCGGCTCATTCTCAGATCGTCAATCCTCCAGCTCAGATTCGGCATCAGAAGGACCGGAGTAATTCGCAGGGTGCGAAGAGCGCTATCACCAAGAAGAGCAGCAAGAGCACTTTGAAGAATAAAGACTTGCAGAATACCAGCATTCTTTGCCTCTCTTCATCGGATGACGAGACCGAGGAGGAAACTGAGACTCCGACGGATGGTCGCACCCATAAACTATTACGTGATAGTGTGGGCACTTATGGGGAGTATGAGCCGGAAATCTACACAGCCCAGGCCGCTCAAGCGGCTACTGGTCAAATGCTGAGAAAGGTTGATCGCGCACCATCCACCAGCAGCCGCGGCTCTCACCAAAACCAACGGAACCAGTCAACGCGCAAGCATGTCCACCAAACCTCCATGTCTTCCTCTGGGAAGGCATCTACTGGCAAGTTATCCACAACTACCCGACGAACCAACCAGTCCCGACGGTCGAGCGGTATCCCCGTAATCGCCGAGCCAGATCTCCTGGACCAGCTGCCGCAACCGCCTATGCGCACACCTCGGGAATTGAAGGAGATGAACCGCCGAAGCCGAGTAATTGCCGTGACACGACAAGAGCAGGACTTGTTGGAAGCGATGCGCCTGCGCAAGGGAAAGGTCACACCCAGCATCTTCAACTACTCCAACGAACCCGATCGTAATTCAGTGTTGTCGGTCCCTTCACGGGATTCATTCTGTGGATCTGACACCTCTTTCCTGCGCCTCAGCGCTGCCTTCCCGCCGTTTCCCACACGGTCTGATCAAGGTGCCTCTCACATGGACAAGGACGGTTCTCCCTCGCAGAGTTCGAGTTCTGATAATGAACAGAAGACTGGTAATTCGATCGCCAGCACTAGCTACTCGGAGTCCCTTCCATCCCCCTCCACCGCTGGTGCTTCACCGCTCACCCCGACACTCCCTATTCACCGCTTCTCGCCACTTCCTTCTCCCAAGCCTCACCCCCGTGGGCCTCCACCAGCCATCCCTGAGGATCAGAAGCAGCATACCCGGCGCCGTACCGATAGCAGCGAAGCTATCATGCTGAACGGCGGCGAGCCACAGCCGAAGCACGATCTTCCGCTTTGGTCCTTCGATTTTGATTGGAATCACGACCGTAATAGCGTCGCTGCGGTGCATTGAAAGTCGCGCGGCCCTTTCGATTCGATCCATCATATCTTCTACGCCCTCCCTCCCTCCGTGTACTACCAACGTTAATTCTCTTATTGGTCCGACTTGGATCACATCATTCTTTACCCATCATCTGCATTTTGGAGTTGACTTTGCTTTGGCCGCCTGTGAGGCATTTTGTGTTACGAAACCTTCATTTGATCCTATCTCCTTGACTATTTACTACCCGTCCGTGGGCCCCATATACCCCTCCCTATGTTTTTGTTTATCAATTTGCATTATAAAGACCATCGCGTCTTCAAAACAATTAAACCAGATTTGGCATCTTGCTCAGTTACTTAATTCCCATAAACAAGTTATCTTAATTATCCATGCAGATCAGTTCACACTATTTACGTAGCTTAATCGGCGTGGCTGACGTGCGTCAGAAGCCAAGCCCAAATTCAGCGTGGCTGGGTGGCTAGAACCGACGGATCGGACACGCAATCGATCGTAAACCAGCCCAGAGTGGAAATGATATCGCCTCATCTTACAACATCCGTGGGGAAGTTGGAGATGAGGCGAGTGCCATGACCAAATAGTGGGCTCCCGGGTGTTTGAAGGTAGACCTTGACGTCAGGCGATAGATTTAACATGCGATTCCCGAGCCTAATTCCTTTAGCCCAAGGATCGAACATCTGCGAATATCTGATTTGTGGAAAACGTAGAAAAGCTTTACAACCTTGGAACTGGGGGTTCTCTCGATGCCCAAAGAGTCTGGACCCATGACTCGTCCTCCGTGATCCACCTGACACCGCCGATTTACCGGATCACTTTAAACACGAAACTTCCCCGGATTCTGTGTGAACGCAAGACCTAAGCTCCTTTTCGTCTGTTCCGGTACTCCTGTACTTTGGTCTTAGAGTACGGAGTACAGAGTATCAAGCACAATCTTAGCCCCAGCCACGTCGCACGGAGCTCCGCCGTGATCGTCAGCCGAAGCCCTGCCGCTGGCCCCCAGTGACGAAGATCGCCGGGCCTCCCCTGCCTTAGCCCCAGAGCAATTCTGGGAAATTTCGAGACTTCGAACTCCGATCTTCTTGTCGCTCCCTGTATCATCTACCCTCCCATTGTTGCCTCGCGCTCTCTCTCGCTCCTGACACGGTTGTTTTGTTTCCGTGTTTACCTGCGGAGAAATCAGGGGCGAGTGATTCCCACACATTTTGAACATGAGTGACCGCACACAACGCCAGCCGTCGTGGCTGCGGCAAACCTCGCACAATGTGCCGTGGCTTTTGGTATGAAAATTCCGTCATGCATAGTATGGACATCTCTGTCTAGATCGATTACTGACTTGCTCTATGTTTGTTTTCATTAGCTAGCGGCACAGTCCACAGCATTCGTGTTGGTGAGTCTCGACGCGCTCGTATAATCCACCGAAATGTACACGAACTTACAGATAGCCCTTTTTTCACGAATAGCTATCCCATTATTCTCGAGTCATGACCCCAGCTGGTGGCAAGCGCTACCTCACCTCCACTGCTGTCTTCTTGAATGAAGTGGTCAAATTGGCGATTTCCCTCACAATGGCCCTCTATGACGTGTCCAAGACCGCACCACCCTCTATGCCTGCCACCTCCCTCTTCTTCTCCCTCACCAGCACTGTTTTCTCCGGGGACAGTTGGAAATTGGCTATCCCCGCCGCCCTCGGTGTTCTCTCCAACACCCTCCAATACATTGCGCTTTCCAACATGCGGGCAGCGACGTTCCAGGTCACGTTTCAGGTGCATTTCCTGACAACTGCGATCTTTGGACTAGTCGTTCTTCGTCGGAGTATTCCCGCTCGCAAGCTGGGTCTGCTACTCTTGTTGGTGGTGGGCGTGGCTTTGGTTCAGATGCCAGATGCCAATTCTGAGCAGATGTCCATCCACGACGAGAGTGCGTCGCTTCACTTTCCCCGATCCCTGGAGGAGTGGAAATCCGTGAAAGGCCCCGCAGGAAAGATGCACAAACGCTCCGCTACCTACGAAGGTATTGAAGAGGATATCCAGACTGCCGATCCCCATTTCAATGCGACAATTGGTCTTTTCGCGATTATTGGTGCTGCTTTGGCTTCGGGCTGCGGCGGTGTCTTCTTCGAGAAGGTGCTTCGTGATAGCTCGAACCATACTTCGATGTGGGTGCGCAATGTGCAATTGGCAATTTACTCTGTCTTTCCCGCCATCTTCATTGGTGTCGGTTTCCGAGACGGCGAAAGCGTTTCCAATGGCGGTTTCTTCCAGGGTTATAACTGGGCAGTGTGGTCAACTATCGCTCTTCAAGCCTTGGGCGGTATTCTGTCTACCTTCATGCTCCGTCATGCCCAGAGAGACCCAAGCTGCGTAGCGACTACCACAACTACCATCTTGAGCATCATTGGAAGCGTCTGGCTTTTCGAATTCGAACTTACGCCCACGGTATGTTTTCTTTCACAGTGATGTCCATTACATCTGAAAGATCCGCAGAAGCTAACATTTTCTAGTTCCTCCTTGGCTCCGCTTTAGTCTTGGTGGCCACTCACTACTACGGCAACCCCAGCTTCAACCCTGCTGCGGCTAAGATTGGCGTTGCTCGCCCACCTCCAATCCGCGTAGACAACTACGAAAAAGGTGGCAGCCTCAACGATGACTCTCCCATCTCCAACTCTCCCAACGACTTCTCTATCAAATTACCTTCCACCCCCTTCTTGTCCGATGGCATGTCCTCGTCACGACCCACCTCCCCAAACCCGGGTCACGCTCGGGTGGGCTCCAGTCGAAATGTGAGCACAAGCTCTCAATTCACGAAGGAGTAGTTGCCAGGCACTATGTTAAATCTCTGCCTTTGCTCTGGTTCTGCCTTTTACGGATATGATGGTTTTGGATACCTGATAGATGCAGTTCGGTCTGTGACCTGAATTGCCGGCCTTTTGTAACATCCCGTCCTCGCGTGAGGCGGTTTACTTGCGAGCGTGAGCGCTATTCGCTATTCGAGAATGTTCTGGTCAAATTTGCATATATACGAAGAAATGAGAAATTTGATATGCCCAAGTCACCTCCAAGGATACCTACACGTGTCTTGTCACTGGCCGACTTTAGGTAGCTATATTAGTCTGAACGTATAGAGTCTGCTCAGTGTATCCATGAACTATGGGATACGTGCTGACTGTACCTCTAGATATGAGCTGGTATCGATGGCCAAGGCACGGGACTCCCACGTGCAATAATTCTCATCAAACTTGTCCTTCTTTCATCATCCATCATTTTTTGTCCGATTCTCAGTCTAGATATATTCACCATGCGGCGATTTCCATTCTCTCCGGGTCCTTCTCAAACTTCTCCAAAGCGGCGACGCATTGATAACAGATTCACTGGCTCCCACAAGACGACTGGTACCATAGATCAGAAACTCATTGATGGCTCTCAGCGACCACGAGAAACAAGTTCATTCTCTGCCCATTTCCCGATGACTTCGGAACCTGTGTCATCCGTCCGTGATGACGAGGATCAATTAGATGCATTTGGTCAGTAACCCAAACCCGATTGAAATATTACTCTACTGAGGATGAAGACCTCGAGTTGCTTGCTCAATCTAGTGCCGTTGAAGTATCATCCCCGATAACCCGAAGAGATATTCCACAAAACACTGCAATCTCACACTTTGAAAATATCCCTATATCCGTACGAGGCATCGTGCTGGTCTCCAAAGATACACTACCCGACAGATATCGAGACTTATTTCCATTCCCGTTATTCAATGCTGTGCAGAGCAGATGCTTCGACCCAGCGTACAATTCTGATTCTAATCTGGTCCTTTCTTCACCCACAGGAAGTGGAAAGACAGTGATTATGGAACTGGCTATTTGCAGACTTCTTAACGTGCTTAAGGATGAGCGGTTCAAAGTCGTCTATCAAGCCCCGACCAAATCGCTATGTACAGAGCGACTCCGTGACTGGGAAGCCAAGTTTGCAGCTTTGAATCTCAAATGTGCGGAGTTGACCGGGGACACGGATTATACGCAGTTGCGGAGTGTGCAGAATAGCGAAATCATTATCACCACCCCGGAGAAGTGGGACTCTATGACCCGGAAGTGGCAGGACCATATGAAGCTGCTGCAGCTGGTGAAGCTTTTCCTGCTGGATGAGGTGCACTTTCTAAAGGAGTCCCGAGGCGCGACACTTGAAGCGGTTGTCTCACGGATGAAGAACATCGGTTCGAATGTTCGCTTTGTTGCTCTTAGCGCGACAATTCCGAATTCGGAGGATATTGCCACTTGGTTGGGGAAGGATGCTACTAACCAGCATCTGCCGGCTCATCGAGAGAATTTTGGTGAAGAATTTCGGCCGGTTAAGTTGCAGAAGGTTGTTTATGGGTACCAGTCCACGGTGAACGACTTTGCTTTTGACAAGATTTGCGCTTCCAAGTATGCCTTTACTGGTTCAATCAATCCCAGATGCTGACTTTTGCAGATTGCCTGATATCATCGGAATGCATTCTTGTCAGAAGCCGATCATGATATTCAGTTGCACTCGCAATTCGTGCGCTGCAACGGCGAAGGAACTTGCTCGTCTATGGAACATGACGAATCCACCCTCTAGGCTCTGGAAAGGCCCTGGCAGGCAGATCCAGGTCAACAATGAAGATTTAAATAGTATGGCTTTTAGTACTGAAGTTTCCAGTGCAGTCCTAACAGAATATAGCAACCGTCGCCGCGGGAGTCGCATTCCATCACGCGGGCCTTAGTCCGGGCGACAGACATGCTGTCGAACAGGGTTTCCTTGATGGACACATCAACGTCATATGTTGCACTTCAACCCTTGCCGTCGGTGTGAATCTTCCTTGCCACCTTGTGATCATCAAAAATACTGTCGGTTGGCAAGAAGGTGGCTGTAAAGAGTATTCAGACCTCGAGATGATGCAAATGCTCGGACGAGCAGGTCGACCGCAATTCGACGACAGCGCCGTGGCTGTTATACTCACCCGAAAAGAGCGCGTACCACACTACGAAAAACTGGTTTCAGGAACCGAAAGTATTGAAAGTTGCTTGCATCTTAACCTGATAGATCATCTCAATGCCGAGATTGGACTAGGGAATGTCACTGACGTCGAAACAGCTACAAAGTGGCTTGCTGGAACTTTTCTCTTCGTGAGACTTCGCCGCAACCCGACTCACTATAAGCTCAAGGAAGGAGCCAGTCAGGAAGACGAAGACGAGTTGCTTCGGCAGATCTGTGAGAAAGACATCAGTCTTCTTCAGGAATGTGGTCTTGTCGAAACCGAAAAATTGCGTTCGACCCAATATGGTGATGCCATGGCTCGTTATTATATTCGGTTTGAAACGATGAAGATCTTGCTGAGCTTGACGGAGAAGGCAACATTGTCGCAAATCGTAAGTTATATCATGCTTAATGACCACTCAACTCTAACGTATATAGCTCGATGTGATTGTTCAAGCTGAAGAGTTTCGAGACATCCGTTTCAAGGCAGGCGAAAAGTCGCTATACAAGGAGATCAATCGCGACCACGAAATTCGATACCCAATCAAGGTCGATCTAGCTCTCCCTGCTCACAAAATCTCCCTTCTTCTCCAGTCTGAACTAGGTGCAATCGAGTTCCCCTGTGGAGATCAATTCCAGAAACTCAAGTTTTCTCTCCAGCAAGACAAAAATCTTGTTTTCGCACATGTGAACAGACTAATCCGGTGTGTAATCGACTGTATGATCACACGCCAGGACTCTGTGTCCATTCTGAATGCACTGGACTTAGCCAGAAGCTTTGGTGCAAAGATCTGGGACCAGTCGCCACTTCAAATGAAGCAGATTGAGCAGATTGGAGTAGTAGCCGTCCGAAAATTGGCTGCTGCTGGGATTACAGGCATCGAAGAGCTTGAGTACGTGGAAGCTCATGAGATTGAGATGACACTCAGCAGGAACCCTCCATTCGGCTCAAAGTTGCTTTCTCGATTGAAGGAGTTTCCTAAGTTGCGCATTGATGTGAAAATGATTGGCAAGGTTTGTTCCGGACTACTACAAGTCCGAAGTTTTGCTGACAACTGTTAAGGACGTGAAGAATGGCTCTGTCAATATCCGTTTCAAGTTGGAAGTGGCGTTCATGAATGAGAAGACTCCAACTTACTTTCAGCGTCGACCAGTCTATATTTGCTGCTTAACAGAAACATCTGATGGTCAACTGGTTGATTTTCGTAGGATAAGGTGATTAAAGAATGACTCGGAACGTCTCCGTTCGTTGCTTACAACTCATCCAGTGCAAACAGATTGCAGAACAGCTTGGAAATCACCCTCGCTTCCAATCTGACAAGCTCAAGCCAATACATCGTGTGTCATGCCATGTGTGATGATATTGGTAAAAATTTCCTGGAAATTTTGAGATCTGGCCTTCTAACCGTGTGCAGCTGGAACAGCAAGAAAAGCCGAGCTGAAGGCCAATCTCTCATCACACCTCCCAAGGCAGTCTAAGACAATCAACGAAAGCAACGTTCAGCTTGCAAGGCTTGACAAGGATTCATGTCAGCAACTCCAGGGAGCATCGAAAGGAAAGTCCAAGACAGATGCTTTTGACGGTGACGATCTAGGTCTGGATGACTTTCTGTTCGAAGATCTGCGCCAGGAAAGGCCAAAGAAACTCGCGTCTATCGAAAATATCCAAGATGAGGAAATTGGCTGGATATCCATTGATGACAGTACCCCAAGCCCCAAGCGAAAACCAGTGTTTCCGAAAACGAAAGGCAGCGAGTGGGTTGCCGACATGGAGCTACAGGAGCAGGTGGAAGACGAACCTGCCCGACTTGCCAACGGTAATTGGGCCTGTAATCACAAATGCAAAGACAAAACAAGGTACGTGGTTCTTCATGAAGGAATAATCTTGCATTGACAACTCTAGTTGTAAACATCTATGCTGCAGGACAGGCCTTGAGAAGCCCCCAAAAGCTGGCAAGAAACGAGCTCCTGCAACCCAAAAAGCCGATGGATTGAGTCAGTTAACCTTGACGACGTCCATCGCCAAAAATGGCGCGGGGAAAAACACGCAGAAAGAAAATCGCAACCACATAGCAAAGGCTAAGTTGCCCGAAAGGCATCATTCGAGCCCGTTGAGAAGGCAGGACAAAGTCAAGCAGAAGCCCAGCACCGGGACTGGAGGGGGCAAAAATGCGACCCCTACATCAAGCAAGCACAAGTCCTTCCAAGACCTCTCAATGATACCTTCCAGCGATGATGATTTCAGCGATTTCCCATCCCCGTCAGAATTCCTCAAAGATACAACATCCGGATTCAAACAGCCTCCCTCAATCGAAGGTCCAGAGATTGGAGAAAGGGTAAAGTCCTGCATCGACCTCAGAACACCAAATGCCGACCCCTCTCCAGAAACTGCAGAAACTACTGGAACTTTAATCGGGGATATCCAACCTCTGTCCCTAGAAAACGATCGCAGGATGGTGGTATGGGAAGACCCTGCTTCGTCTCCGGATAACGAAGCCTTCACCAGTCCGGAAAACATAAAAAGTTCTGCCACAACTGTGCCGTTGACCGAGCTTTCCGCCAACATTCCACCCAAACGAAAGGCAAATAGCCTCGAAGAAATAGATGAGCGGAGCAGGAAGAGAACTGGGTGGTGCCCAATCAATGCGTCCCCTACAAACGAGCGTGATGAAGAACAACGAAGTGAGTCCGAGGGCTCTCCTGGATGGGAAGATGTGGTCCGATTGTTGCTTGAAGAGTTCAAGGATGTTATCAACTTTTATTAATCATGATATATTAGCTTCCTAGCGTGGATGAAGGGTTGATACATATATTAATTATGGCGGAGTGATTTGCTGACTTGAATGCTGTTGAACTAACGATTATACCAGTATTGCTTATATTCTTGTCTTAGATGGATACCTACTATGTTTGAAACCTTTTGACTATTACCCCCTATGAACCATACTGATATTGATTACTTGAGCGTATACTATCAACTTTTGAATTCCCAAGCTGTCCTCTGGTACAACAATATAGAGATGTCAATGATAATGTACAATGAATCCTCCTCGTTGGCAGCCTTGCGCATCAACAATCAACAGCCTGTGAATGTCACTGCGGGTAGCGTATTGAGTTCTACATATAGTTTGCATGTTTGAAGACCCTATGACGTTGAACGTTGATTATCAAGACGGCACGTGCAAGGTCCGCTCCCCGCGATTTTCAGATTTCAAGGTTCGCATTGAATTCGACAGACACACTCATTGTCACATTCTCTCCTTTCGAGGTGTTCACATTCGCATTCTTTACATATCCATCATGGTCCGAGCAGGAAAACGCCAAAACACCCAACCGCGCGAGGAAACCTCCGTGGCCCCCGCAACATTCACAGACGGCCTCCCCCTCCCTAAACTGATCGCATTCGACCTGGACTACACACTGTGGCCATTCTGGGTCGATACGCACGTCAGTGCACCCGTAAAGGCGCGAGACAATAACTCACGTATCGTTGACCGGTACGAGCAACCCTCTTACCCTTACCCCAATTCCCCCATCATTCCGTACTAATCTAACACCCTTTCACCAGATGGGGAGAATCTTTCGCCTTCTACCCAGCCGTATCCTCCATTATTTACGCCTGCAAAAGCCGCTCTATCCCCATGGCCTTGGCCTCACGAACCCATACCCCCGATCTAGCCCGTGACCTCCTCAAAGCACTACACGTTATCCCGACATTTTCAGACAACCCCGGGGCAAACACGAAAACGACACGCGCACTGGAATACTTTGATTACATTCAGATCTTCCCGGCGAACAAAACGCAGCATTTTTCGCGTATTCAGCAGGCGAGTGGGCTTGAGTATGAGGAGATGTTATTCTTTGATGATGAGGCTAGAAATCGGAATGTGGAGACAGAGTTGGGGGTTACGTTCTGTTTGGTTAGGGATGGGATGACGAGGGAGGAGGTTGATCGGGGGGTTTGGTTATGGAGGAAGAGGAATGGGATCAAGAAGGTGGATGAGGAGTAGGATGAGAGTTGGGCGTTTTGCTTTTTAGAGATAGAATAGAATAGAATAGATACCCGAGGAAGTTAGCACTCATCATGATCAAATAAGCTCTAGAATTGATTTCTTACTGAAATGTGATCAAGTATGCAGTAGGTCTGGTGTTGCATGGCAGTCCAAACTCCGCAATCCCCGAAACATCTTGACTTCTCCACAACACTTCACCTACACAACATCAACAACATGGCCACCCTCAAACCACCTCCAGCACAACACCGCTCCGCACCAACAGGACCCCCCAAAGCCCCCGTCAAAGCCGACCCCACGACCACAATCGCCGACACAGCCGTCTTCCAGGGCAAACACCTCATAACCATCGGCGCAAACACCGTAATCCACCCACGCGCCCGCTTCTACAGCTACGATGGGCCCATTATAATCGGCGATGGATGCATAATCAGCGAAAAAGCCGTAATCGGCACGCAACCTGCTTCTACATCACGCTCACGACCATCTACCCCCACAACACCCACTTCAACAGACGAACACCAACATGACCAAGATTCCACAATACGCGTTTCCTACTTCGTAACAATAGGGCCGCAATCTACGATCCGACCTGGAGCCCACATCCACTCCTCCGCCTGCATTGAAGCACTGGCCATAATAAACCGGCATGCCGAGATAGGTTCGCATACGAAGATTTGTTCTGGGGTGCAGGTTCCTGAGGGTAGTTCCGTGCCTGAGTGGACGGTTGTTTGGGGAAATGGGATTGGACAGAGGAGGAGGAGGGCTAGGGAGGCGAAGATGCCTGGTCCAGCTGTTGTTATTGCGGCGAAGGTTACGGGGTCGCCCGTTCCTGGTGCTGCGCCTGAGGGGAGGGTTATTGAGGATGCGAGGTTGATGGTGCTTCAGAAGGAACGGGAGGTTCTTGGGAGGATGATTATTCCTGCTGGGGCGAAGAAGAGATGAGTTGATTGAGGGATTTGGAGGTTAATTGGATGGTGTATTGGGATGTTTTGACCTGATTAGAGGTTGAGAGAGCGTGGAGGCGAGATACCCTTGATATGGCCTCGATTATTGTTAATAGTGTATGTTAGTTTATACCCGGTCTTGGCTTAAGGTCAAGGCTCAAGCATTTTTTGACAGTATTAGGCATCCTGACTATGAAGATAGTTCTGTCCAGTCCATCGCGATTCTGTTCAGCGTCGAGATGGTATAATGTAGATCAAAAGGATGAGCAAAGATAATTCATCATAAAGATGATTGCATAACATTAAAATCTCAAAAACGCCATCATACATGAACTACTAGATACAAAGAAAGAAGATATAAAAACTAAGATGAGCCTCCACGAGACTGGCCACCACCTCGCATGCGCTTACCACCACTAGCATCAGTGGGAGAATCCGCAGCGTCGTCTCGGTTCCGCTTATTTCCCTGGGGAATGAATTGGCGGGCCTGAATATTCAAGCCTCCGCGAGTCGCTGCACCTGACTGTCCTTGATTTGGCGCTTGCGCAGCAGCGGTATGTCCACCACGACCTTGTCCACCGCGACCTCCGCGACCTCGCGGGAGGCCAGTACCGCGCTGAGCCTGGTTCTGGCCCTGACCCTGTTGTTGCTGGTCACCTTGCTGCTGGCCATGGCCAAAAGTATTTTGCTGGCCACCACGACCGCCCCCGCGACCACCTCGTACAACTGGCAAGCCTGACTGGAGGGCCCGAAGCATTCCAGGTGGGGTGTTAGCCGGTGGCTTAGTAGGTAGAGAAGCGGGTTGCTTGGACTGATCATTCTGTTGCATTTGACCGAAAGGATTGACGGGTGTAGTGTTTTGTTCACCCTCCGGCTTGACCTCTTGTGGCTGTGGAGCAGCTGGTTGTTCAGCAGCGACCGGTTGATTATTGGCCACAGGTTGCTCTGAACTCGGCACTGGAGTTGGGGCTGGCGATGGAGTAGGCTGCGCCACTTGAGTCGCAGCCGGTGCAGGAGAAGCAGGCGGAGCGGGAGATGAGATTCCGGCGGGCTTTGCGGCCGGAGCAGGCTTCGCGGTTTTAGCCAACTCCCAAACCTCGACAACAGGTCTTTGAGGGGTCTCTTGGGCCGCTTTTTGAACAACCTCGATCTTGGCCTGGGCCGACTTGAATCGAGTTTCGTTCATACTCAAGCGGGCGGCATACTTCTTGTCATTCAGTTCCACAGCAGATTTCACTCTCTCCCCAAGTTCCGCCTCATGATTCTTCTTCAACGTTTCTCTTTCCTCATTAAACTTGGTTTCCACCGCAGCCAAGGCTTCCGTATCCACTGCAGGCGTTGCCTGACCTTGGGCTTGGGCTTGGGCTTTCAAATTTTCTCTTTCCTTGGCGACCTGGGTCATAATGTTGTTCTTAACAATGGTACGGATTGTTGGATGCTTCGCGACCAGCTCCCGAACTTGGCCATCTGTGAGCTCTGAGATATCAAAAGCAGCCTTAGAAGGCGTCGAGGGCATCTCTGTGGTAACCCCAGGTGTAGCAGGAGTCGGTTGCTCTCCATTCGAGGACAGCTTTTGGAGCTCTTGGGCATGAGCAGCACGAAGTTCGGCGACCTTAGCAGTGTAGCTCTCTTTCATTTTCTCGACGCGTTCCTTGAGCTTAGTACTGTCGACATCCTTGGTTGCAAGGAGGGCATCCTTTTCAACCAGAGCAGCCTCCAAACGTTGAATCTTCGCTTCCAGCTCCTTGACCTTTTGTTCATCCCCAGGCACGGCAACGGCCGTTGTTGTTGTGGGGAATTGTGAGGCAGGGGTTGGGTTAACTGTTGTAGGTTCCTGCACAGCTTCGGTTGTGGTAGCTGGCACAGGAGCGGCCGCAGCAGGAGCATTGCTTAGGCTGGCCTTCACACTCTCGAGTTCTGCCTTGGTCTTACTCAGTTCATCCTGAAGAACCTCCTTCTCTTGCACAGCTGTATTCACTTCCGCTTGCTTGGCATTGAGACGCCCAGAGAGCTCCCTCGACCGAGCCTTGAACTGCTCTCCAAGCTTGTTACGCTGGTCCTGTAAACGGCTCGCCACGTCGGCCTCGGCATTTTGAAGCTGCTCGTCGAGGGCTGCCTTTTGTGTTTGCAAGTCGTCTCGTGCCGAAACTGCCTCATCTCTTTCTTTCTCCAGGGTGTTAAGTTTCTCTTTGAGAGCCTCCATTTCAGCGGGATCCACTCGGTCGTACTTTTGGAGAATATTCTGGATGCGTTGCTGATAATGATCGCGGTCTTTCTGGAGTAGCTGCATCTCGCCCTCCTTCGCTTCCAAGTTTCCTTCCAGTTCGTGAATCTTAGTCTCCAAGGGTTGGATCTTCTGGCGAAGCTCATCAAGCTGAGCAGTCTTCTCCGAGAGAGCAGTTTCAGTCTGCTTCACTTGGTTGCGAAGAGTCACGCTGCTTTCGCGGAAAAGATTAAGCTCATTGAGGGTCTCCATAAGCTTGTTGTGGTTGAGAGTGTTGTGTTCAGAATCAGCTGCAGCGCGTCGCTGCTGTTCTAACTTGAGTCGCGTTTCATCAAGCTGAGATTGGGTGTAGTCGAGCTGTTGGCGCAGTCTCTTGCCTTCTTGTGTCGAAAGGTGGTACTGCACTTCCACGATCTCCTTCTCTCGGCGCAGGAACTTGATGACTTCTTGAAGACCCTCCAGGTTGGGAGCTGACTGACCCTCTTCATTCTCATCATCCTCGGGGACGTTTGCACGGTCACGTTGGAGAGCGCCGATCTGGGCACTGATGTTCTCCAACTGGGTATGCAAAACAGAGTTCTGGTGAAGAACTTCCTCGCGGCGTTTGTGCAACTCACTGAGCTCGTTCTCGTAACGAGCTCTTTGCTCAGACCAACTCTCCTCCTTCTGACTCAAGTCCTTCTTGTAGGTTTCAGACTGGGTTCGCAATTCAACTAGTTCGAGTTTTAGTTGATTCGCCTCGGCACGGATATTTTGAACGTTCTTCGCGGCTTCAGCGTGCTTGACCAATTCAGTCTCGTAGTTTTGTTGGGCGTGCTGAGCGATTTCGGCCTGGGCTTTCAGATCCTCCTGATGGAACTGGGCAGCAGCGACCTGTCGTTCGTTGTCGTCCTTCAAGCGAGTGATTTCTAATTCCAGCGTAGCTTTCTGTTCCTCAAGATGACGTGTAGCATCACCTTGCTCGTCACGCAGCTTGGAAATTTCAGTATTGGTGGTAGAGAGCTCCGAAGAAATCTCTTCAATGCGGGTCTCCAGATCTTGAATCTTTTTATCCTTCTCTTCAATAAGACGATCAGTCTCCTCACGGTACATCGCATTGGTCTCAGCCTCGGCTTCCATGCGCTCTTCGGTTGATTGACTGATATTCTTATATTCTTCAACTTGTTCCTTGGCATGGGCCAGCTCTGCCTTGGCAAGGTCAAGGTCACGCTTGAGTTCAGACACCTCGATGGCGAGTTCTTGTTCCCGAGTCAGGCCACTAGCATCCTCTCCTGCTTCTTGGGTGGTGGGAGCATCAGCAGGAGCGGCAGAAACGCTCGGGCGTGACTGGATAACCTGAATGCGTTCCTCGGCGCTCTTGAGCTCAACGGTGAGCTCATCGACACGGGACTGTAGGTGATCACGGGTTGTCTTGATGGCAACTTGCTCTTCCCTGACAGAACCAAGACTAGTCACCAGGTCATCAATTCGCTTCTGGCACTGCTCATGTTCATATTCACGGCGCATGGCAGCCTTCTTCGACTCTTCCATTTCCTCATTCAACTTGCGCTTGGTTGTTTGCAGTTCCGATTCGAGAGCCTCCACACTAGATTGGAGCCTGCGGCGAGTCTCGCTGTCAGCATGCTCCCGCTCGTTCATCATTGTTTGCAAACTAGCATTCATGGAGTCAAGTCGACTACGTTCATTTCGCATGTTCTCCGCATCCTCAACCAATCGCTTCTCAATGTTCTTCCAAAGATCCTTCTCCGCCTTGAGATTAGCGTTCTCTCTCTGAAGGCTCTCTACAAGGCCCTTCGCCTCGACCAAGTCCTCAGCTGCTTGTTGAGTACGAAGATCCTGACGGTTGGCATTTTCAAATAGAGTTGAGTATCGCTTGTGGAGGTCACTATTTTCACTCTTGAGCATAGTGAAGTTGCTTTGAAGGAGCTCAGCCCGTTGAGAGGCTGCGGCAAGTTGACTGCTAGATCGGCTGATTTCACTTAAGAGCTCACTGTTTTTTCGCGAAAGTTCATTGACCTGTTGACGTAGAGCTTTGTGATCGGTTGCGGTTTCGTCACGGAAAGTGTCGAAGTGGGCCTGCACCTTGCGAAGCAGTTCGGCGTAGTCTGTCGAATCTTTCGACTGGCCGTCAGTGACACCCGGAGGAACGGCACCGAGCGGCATAGACTGTGAGAATACAGATGTATCGCCAATCGTCTGTTTCCGGTGCATCAGCATGCTGCGGAATGTGTCACGCTCCTTAACGTAGCTCTTGGACTGGGCGAGAAGGTTGGCGACCTCATCACGGTACGTTTGAACGCGGACTCGCAGCTCCTTCAGCTCCTCGGCTTCCTGTTGTCTCGTTGCATTCTTGGCCTGAGCTTCCTCTCCCTCCATTTTGTCGCCAAGCTCTCGAAGCATACGGCGGAGAGTTACATTCTGCTCTTGGAGATCGTGCAGATCCTTGAAAGTGGTGAGGTTTTGGCTAATAAAGCGACCAGTTGAGTTAAGCTCAGCCGAAGAATCTTCAATCTCCTGGCGAGCAATCCTTTCGAGCTCCTCGCGGTCGTAGTCTTCACCCTGCTTGACCATCGCCACCTCGAGGGCAAGAACCTTGACTTGCGCACTCAGATCCCGAAGCTGTTGACGCAGAATGTCGCCTTCGCGGACCAGACCTTCGACCTGGCCTTGCCATTTCCTTGCTTCCTTAGTTGCTTCGTCACGTTCTTTGCCTGACGATTCCAACAGGTTGGACATCTCAATCACGGCATTTTCGAGGCGACTATGGTCTGCGCGCAATTCGTCAATCTCAGGTTTGCTCGACTCAAGTTCTTGAACCATCTCGTCCAGGGTTGAGCGCAACTCCTGGCTGGTTCGTTGCTCTGTCGCGAGAAGTGTTCTCATCTTGTCATACTCCGTGTACATCTGAGTAACCGAAAGACCATTCTTGGTTCGGCCAGTCCTCGGGGAAAATGTGCTTCCGGGTGTACCTGGTCGGACGGGTGTCGTAGGGGCCATGCCGTTGATGGATCGGGCAGGGCTCATGGAGCGGTTTCGTGCTCCCTCGGACTCAAGATTAGAGATGGAAACTTCAAGTTCGGCGACGCGGCGCTCAGCAGCCTCTTTATCATTGTGTTCGGCCTCGGCCTCTACTCGCAAGCGAGAAATTTCCTCTGCCGCATCCGCAGTGGCCTTCTCCAGGGACAGTTGACACTCTTGAGCCCGTTGCTTGGCATTCTGTGCAGCAGACCCTTGGAGCTCGGCGAGTCGATTGGCACTGTCGAGTTCGTTACGGAAAGATTCCGCAGCCTGTATAGCTTCCTCCTTCAGCTGCTGGATGTTAGACAAAGACTCTTCGTACCGTTGCTCGGTCTCGTCCAACCGGCTCTTCAGGGAGTTTTCGCTACGCCTCAAAGCGTCAATGGAAGAATTCGCCTCCTCATTTTCGCGTTGGAGTTCAGCGATGCGAGCATTCTTTTCCTTGCGGAACTTGATGTGTTCAGCATTCTTGGTTTTCAATTCGGTCTCGAACCATTCGTTGTTTTTCTTGGTAAGGTCCAATTCCTGCTGGATGCTTTGCTCGCGGAATCGTGCGCTGGCAGATGCGGAATTGGCGTTCTGGAGGTTTTGCTCGATGGTTGAGAGTTCGCGGCGTAGTTCAATGGTTTTCTTGTGTTGAGCGGACAACTCCTCTGCGAGTTTATCGTGAGCAGCGGATTTAGACTCTAGCAAGCGAAGAGTGTCTCGGTTTGATTCTTCGAGAGATGTAATGCGCGACTTCAGGGAGCTGACTTCGCTTTCATTGGACGTGGAGGAAGATTTGAGAGTCGAGATCTCGGCCTCCAATTTTCCACGTGTAGATTCTGCCGGGTATCAGAGTAAAGTCCATGGTCAAGAATATTGCTGTCAAATAATTACCAGATTCGTGAAGCTTCTTTCGCAGCTCTTCGACTTCAGAATGGCCCTTTTCCACCGTGCCTTTCAGGACCTTGATCTTGGATTCGTTGCTGCGCACTGCATTTTCGAGCTCGACTTCCAATCTGAGTTTGTCCGATTTGAGTTCATCGTATCCATGTGCCTTGGTCGTGATGGATTGAAGAAGCTGGTTGACGAGGTCAACCGTCGGAGCCTCAGTAAGTGACAAAAGGGTCGATTCGGACAAAGAGAAATGAGAAGATAGATAAGGAATGTCAATAGCGGTATCCGCCATGGTGAGCGGAGGTGTGAGCAGCTAGTGCTGCAAAACCGAGGGTAACGTAAGGTCGTCTCGCGGAGCAATAGCGGCTTCGAGGGTTCCGAAACGCGCTGCTGCGCACAGCTCTGGGAGAGGAACACACAGCGCTGCCAGGGAGGCCTATGTCATGGCGAGCACGAAAAAGAGTGAAGTATCGCAATTGGGCAGCAAGCACCAGTAAATGTGTGGGGAGAAAGGAGACGGTGCTGATGGAGGTAAAGGTGAAGCGAAGGGCGAGTTCCAACCGCGACACCATTGCTTTCGTCAAAGGCGGCCCCATTCACGTGACTGGTCTCCGATTTCACTAGAGCCTCCAGCTACAGTACTCAACCTCTTTCTTTCATTCTATTACTTTCTTTCAGCCCTTTCTTCGGTCTCCACCGACCCGACCCAGGCAACAAATTAAGCCCCGCCGCTTTCACTGATTTTGTTCCCCTGAACTCGACTGCATCGTGATTCGCGACATCACCATCTTCTTATGATCTTGGTCGTTTAAATCGGAGCTTTGATCCAGCTCGAAATATTCCAGCTTACAGCCTCAACCATATTGATTCTTCTCGTCCCCCTACGCAGCTCGAGCCCATCCTTAACGCAGCCATGTCGTACCTTCAGAACCAGCTCAAAAACTTCAACACGCAGGTGATGGAGTCGGCAAACCGCATGCCTCAGCAACGGCGCGTGGTGAGTAATCAGCCTACTCAGCCTGCCTCCGTCACCAGTTCCCAGGCGCCATCCTCCGTACCGACTCCATCTTCGTCTGGTGAGATGAAGAAAAAGAGACACGATGTCGACATCGTCTACTCCCAACCAGCCAATACAGGTACCGGAAAGGATATCATGACTCAGGTCCTTTTTGCGATCGAGCACATGAAGACCAAAAATGTGCCGCTCCGCCTCTCCGATATCATATCCTATCTCTCGCTTCAAAATCGCCCAAATGAACAAGCCTACGTGCTCGCTCTTGCAAGAATTCTGAAGTCACACGAGAAGGTGGAATATGACCCCAGCGGCGCCAACGGCGAAGGCACATACAGTTTCCGCCCTCCCCACAACATCCGAAATCCGGAGCAACTTCTTCAACAACTCCAGGCGCAAACCACTGCTGCTGGCATGAATGTGCGAGAGCTCCGAGAGGGTTGGCCAAATGTCGAGGAAGCTATCAACCAGCTCGAGAAGGAAGGGAAACTACTTGTGACTCGAAACAAGAAGGACGACCATGCGAAGATGATCTGGGCGAATGATCCGTCGCTGATCGAGCACTTCGATGACGAGTTCAAGGTGATCTGGGAGAAGATCAAGATTCCGGATGCGCAGGCCGTCAAGGAGGAGCTGGATAAGGCTGGCATCACGCCTACCAACAAGAACAAGGTGACCAAACCTCGTCCCAAGATGGAATCGCGGAAGGTTAAGAAGCCTCGTCGCAGTGGAAAGACTACCAACACCCACATGCAGAATATCCTGAGGGACTATTCCCATCTGAAGCGGTGATGGACCGAGGTATTCTTCGTTCTCCCACGCCCTCGATTCGAGGTTAACAACTCTTTATTTGCATTGCATCGGCGTTATGAACTTGCGTCTTCTGCGCATGAATCTGTATTATGTGACCAACCCCAAAAGATACCCAGATAAAATATCAAACAGTCTCAATTCTCTTAACTTCCTATCGCTATCTATTGTTTCCCATATTCCTTTCATCTATATCCGCCGCTACTCTACTGAAATTAGAACAGAATCATCTCTAAAGGCTTTTTATAATTCATCTAAAGTGGTATCCAGAAGAACCGCCGAAATGTAGGTACAACCAAACAAAACCAAGTATACACAAAATTGGAACATATTAAAGAAAGCTCAAATGAAAAATCAATGATTCCCATTCTTCACACCCTCAGTCTTCTCCAAATAAGCCACCATCCCCTCAATCGTACAGACCTTGATCCCCCACTTCTTACCAAATGCGAGACAAGCATCTCTGCGCATCATACCATTATCGCCCACAATCTCAGGCACACCCTCAACAACCTCCCCATTCTCCACAAGCTCCGCAATAACACCAGCCGGGGCCTTCCCAGCAAGACGACAGAACTCCACCGCAGCCTCAGTGTGTCCCTTGCGCTCGCGCACACCACCAGCACGCGCCTGGAGGGGAATGATGTGGCCGGGCCGACGGAAAGAGTCAATAGTGGCATCCGGAGATGCGAGAGTACGGCAGGTAAGTGCACGATCCTGCGCAGAGATACCAGTTGTCACGGAGTCATCGCTCGAATCGATTGTGATGGTGTAGGCCGTTCCCTTGGGGTCGGCGTTCTCGGTAACCATTTGCGGGAGGGCAAGGCGCGTGGCTAGTTCGGGGGTGATGGGAGCGCATATTAAACCACTAGATGAATTGGCTATTAGCTTAAACCAGTTCGATTGGAGATCCAGGTGCTCGGAATAAAATACTCGGGAAATTTGGAGAGAGCCGGATTTCACCGAGCCGAGCGTGCGGGTGGCGTGGTTGGGCATGTGCTTACCTTGTATGGCGCACCAGGAAGGCCATCTGAGCGGCTGTGATGGATTCAGCTGCGATAATGAGGTCTCCTTCGTTCTCGCGATCGAGGTCATCGAGAACAATGATGAATTCGCCATTTTCTGAGTCATGTTAGTCGGCTAGACTCAATTGGATAATTTGTTGGGTTGACAGATGAATAAAGCAAATATTACGATTCCGAGGAAGGCACTCACTGAAGGCTGCGATTGTATCCTCAATGGAATCGAATTGGTGTGCAATGTCTGTCATGGAGGGCATCTTGGATGGTGGGTATGGCTTATCGGCGCAAATATTTGCCCCTCACTTCGCAATTCGGTGTTTAAAAGATAAAGAATAGTATTGAAAGGGCTCAAGGGAAGTCAAAGAAGTCAAGACGAAGTGCGCGCAAAATCTCGTAATAGAAAAGAAGGATTGTTCGAGAAACCTTGGAAGACTTCTGTAATAGCTTACAACTGTATTAGAAATGCTCGTGATCGATTTCGGGTCCGGGTGCGGGGAGCCGGCACCGGCGGTGAGAGTGCTAGGCCGGTGCAACCGCGGCTGGCCATTGATTGAAACCGACTTCGAATTTTAACCTATTAAAACATGCCCAGTTCATGAGAGCCATTGAGTCTGAGCCTTGAGGCTAGACTGTTAAGGAATACCTGGAGGGAGCCAGACGTGCATCTTAAACTGCCATCAATTGGCATTGTTTGAATCTTGAAAGCATCTATTCAAACTGTTATCTTACTCTGGTAGCTGTTTAAGTCAATTGGGGGATTGCTCTCTTATAAGCGGTGAAATCGACGGATCTTTTTCTCTGCATGGGTAATCTCGATATTGTCCGGCTCAAAATTATGGACTTTGCCCAAGATCCTCGAACGAGCTTTTGTCCCTAATTAGATTGCGTAAACTAGTGTAAAGGCATGACTGAATTTAAAAGCCACCGTACCTATAGTTCTTAATCACCATGATTTACTAGTGGGCATGTACGCCTCGTACAAGCTTTAAGCAAATCCAAACCTCTTTATCAGCCTCTTGAACTGCCTTATGGTCACTTTTGAAATAGAACAGCTTTCAAGTTGAAACATGCCCGGCTTAGAGAAGTAAGCCTCTGTCATCGTGAAAAGAAATCCGGGGCTTGGGGACAAAAGGTCTTCTTTCAACCAATCACGGATTATCATGACTTCCTCATCTGTGTATATGAATCCTCGGTGATCTTCACAGCAATGGCACACCGATGTGCAATGCCCAATTTCTTTTTTTCTTGTGGTGCTTGAATGGCGGTCCTCACAGCACCTGCAACCTCGGCTACAGCAGCCACCCTTCCGTATACAATCCTGGACGAGATATTTATGAAGATACCAAGTAGGATTCATCCGTATCCTATCGTATATCTTTCTGGAAGGGTGTTGGGGGAGACGTGACTCAATCCGATACATCGTACGCTCTGCAATATCGATCAATCTTCGAGATATCCCGACTGCTTCCTCTAATTCACTAAGAACCGTCAGATCATCATCGCTTTGGATATCTTTTTGTCTAGCCTGATGTTCTTTTTGGAGCCACTCATCATGCTGTACGTGTTCTCGAAGTATATAGTCGGCAAAAATAGTTAAGGCAAAGTAGTCCGCAGAAAATATAATGCCCTTGCTGTAGAAAATCCGATTTCCTCTGCTTTTAATACAATAATTCTCGCATGGCTCGAATGTTTTGAAGCTCTTGAACAAAACTCCGCGGGTCCACCTCTCGATCTAAGCCATATTAGAATATTGCACGAATGTCGTCTTCTGGGCGTGAGAAAGTCAATAGCTTACCGTAAAATCAGGCATCTTGAAATGGGCTTTGAAAAGAATGGTTGAATAAGAATACCTTTAAATGTTGAGCACCAGGGAAAAAGGGGGGCGTAGTTGATTTACGTGAATATGATCCCTAAAATTCGAGGTCGCCGCCAAAACGAGCCTAGCTGGGTTTTGTGCGATTCCTCAGCGGCAGGTCAAATTTCCATTACCACCAGTGGACCACCATTGTAAATAACAATTACATGGCAGCATGTGAAAATGGTTGATAAACGGTAACCTGAATATCTTCCGCCTTTGTAAAGACATATAGCATATAACCGCATAGTTTTCAAACATTAGCAATGATAATCCAAGCTACCCTTACAGCTACAGCTGACTTTCGTTCGTGCTGCTCCGTTTATATCGTTTTTTAGCCATACTTAGCTGGCTTTTATTATTATCCATTTCTTCCCCAGACTTCATTTTGAATCTCATACCACTTTCCGAGATTTAGTCCGAATCTCTGGAGGGTGGACGGCTGTTTAACGGGGACATGAAGTTTTGTAGAAGCAAGATTGTTGTCAGCAAGGCCTCGCTGGCCTGAGGGGCTGCCGGTGTCGTCTTCGATGCGAGTCAAATATTTCTTGCTCAATAGGACGGGCGACAGCGTCGGAACCGTGGGTGTTGGGGCTAATTTCTTTAGAACGAAAGGGGAAAGAGGAGAAGCCCTGGGCGTAAACGTCAAATTGTCGGTGCTATTGGCATCTTGGCTGTGATGAAGCTATTAATTCTCTGCCTGTATAAAGATATTCAACTAATTGACATATAGTCCTATTAAGAGTCGTTTGGCCCGCTTTCTATAGTGCTTCTCTCTCTTGAGCATCGAATTGGAAACAGATTACTAGGCTTCTTAAGGAACCTTTTGATGAAAGATCCACCACCGCCAATAGCGCCTGATCCAGTGTTGTTGATAGCCCCAAGTTGTATTGGTGGTGAAATATCGTCCTGAGGGGCTACTTGTCCCAGGGCGAGGTACTTGCGGAAGTCCCATAGGGGGCTCATGTATCCTCTCCCTCTCGGTAGCTAGAGTCTTAGCAGCCCGGGTCTCGGCTTCGGTAGACCGTTTGATGGCTTGGTTGATTCGCTGGCTGGCTACCTCGTTGACTTCAGCGGCCCATTGGCTAGCCTTGGCAGCCTGGGTTTCGGCTATGGTTGCCCGTTCGATAGCTTGGCTGATTCGCTTATCAGCGAGTTGGATAGCCTTTTTGGCCCGTTGGCTAGCTTGAGTAGCGCGGACCTTAGCCTCAGTAACCCGGCGGCTATTATGTCTATTAGCATCTTCATACTTAAAGACGATTCATGAACACTTACTCTGGGTTGGACCAATGATCAAGTGACTTATCCATCACTTTCAATAGTATATGGGCAATTGCCAGGATGATGACACCACCACCAAAAATCAGCAGTGTTGTCCATGGTTTTTCGTGCATATCCCCTACCCAGGTACCTGGGTTGATAGGGGCTGATGCCATTGTCGTGAGTTTAGAATTGATTTTCAAGGGAGCTGATGCTGGAGGGAGCCGATGCTAGAGGGAGTTGATGAAATGGTGTCTGATGTGATAGTCTGAATCAGGATTTAGTAAGAGGGAAGTGAATCACAGTCTAGTAAGAAGGAAGCCATCAGCACGTCGCGTGCTGGTTGAAGCGGCTAGAGGAGATAGGAAGAAGGAAGCGTACGAGTACGAAGTACAAATACGCAGAAGGGGACAAGACAGACGAATCAAGACGTTGTATTGTGAGTAGGTTGTCGGGGTAGGGGAAGGAAGAAGAAGGGAAGAAGAAGAGAGAGAGAGAGAGAAGCGCTGATCTACCTGGAGGGTCACTCCACTCGCAACAGAAGCAAATCGCGACTGGATCCTCTTTAGACTCTGAGGCTAAATTTTCTCTAGACCCTTAATCTAAATTGACTTTCGATCCTCTCAATTCTCCTTTAGATTCCCACACCAGACCACTATTCACTTCATGCTTACCAGACACAAGTCTAAAGAGGATCATGAGTCTAAAAGGGAATCTGAACTAAGAATCTACATAGTTACTCGATCTGTATCGGCCAAGCCAACCTCAAAGGTACCGGGAACTAAGAACAGACTGTACCAGTCATCGATACTGCTGGTGCCCTCCTGAAAAGTTACGTTCCCATGAATGTTCGAGCGAACGGACTCGTGGAAGCGGACGGAAGAAGCAGGGGGGATGCTCCTTGAGAATGGCGGTCATTCCACTTCTGAAGATCATCCCTCTCGCGGCACCGACGAATCCGTTCACAATTATATGTACTGTAGCTCGCTGAAACCACCAGTCTCGGATTCATATGCTGACAAACGTAGAAAATGCTGCAATATACCGAGAAATTCTAAAACGAAGGAGAAAACGCTACAAAAAAGTAAAAATAGATGCTCAATCAACTCATGCCGTCCGTCCCCATCCACCGTACCTCGTCCGCCTGTCTCTCCAAAGCCCGCCGCATAGTATCTTCATATTTCCGCTCTTTCTCCCATTCATCCCGTAGCTTATGTCGCATGACTTCCCGAGTCTCGTCATCAACTTCATCATGCATGAACCATTCATCTTCATCATCTTCTACGCCCGGACCCGCTGGGATGGAAAACTTGATACGCCCAATGCGTTCCCCAGTCCAAACCAGCAGCTCATCGCCAGTGAGGTTTCCTCCCGTGGGAAGAATTTTCCGCGCAACCTCACTGCTGTGATTGTCAGGCTGGGAAGTCGGCCACAGACCCCGGGGCTGTGGGTCTTCAGTTCCGGGTTCCCCAGTAGATGCTTCGTTTCGGAAAAACGGAATCTGGGGCTGAGATGTATTTATATTCCAGCGACGGACTTCAGCGCGGCCATTTCGTTCAACCCATTTGATGTTTCCCTCGGCATCAGAATAGACGATACGGTTTCCGTGAGATGCCACCGACAGAAGTCTGGAGCTAGCCGCGCTTTGTCGATTGTTGTATTGCGGTGTCAGGGTGGATGATCTGTCTGATGGGCGGCTAAGAGGATCCTGAGAGGAGGAGCTGAGGTTATATAGTTCTAGTGAGCCTCTCCCGTTGTAATCGCCACATGCCACAACGCTATGAGATGTGGGGTAGTCCGAGTCTTTGAAAACGGGGAATCTGGGTTCAGGTGCGGACGTAAGACCGCAGATACGACCTCCAGAGTGGACAGTGCTCTGCAGACGAGGGAAGAAGCGACGATCGTAGCAGAGGATGCTAGGGAATCGGCCTGCAAGGAGAATACTATTTACATGCGGAGCAGGCGGATGAAGAATGGACAAAGGACCAGGTTGGAAGAGCGGTGCGTAATTAGTATCATCTGAAGGAGCCGGGCTCCGAATCCGATGGGGAGGAAGTCCATTAGGCTGAAGTTGCAGCCGTGGCGAATCGGAATGAGAGAATATGTCCAGTTCAGGCACCAAAGGAGCGGAATTCTCTTCGCACCGCAAACTGATCGCTTCCTCTTCTTCAGTGGCAGGTAACCTGGCATCATGTATTTGAAGACTGAGCGTGGTCGCTAGTGTTAGTGGAACAGAATAATCGGTCTCTTGGGAGAGTGCAAAGATCGACCATGGATAGCGCTGCTGCGAGATCAATTTCAAGGTCTCCAGGTCGACCTCATTGAGAACATTCCCAGCAGCCAAGTAGGCTCGGTGCCGGAAGGAGTCTACGCTTACTCCTTCGCCCATGTTGATGAACTCAAGGGAAGTTTTGGAAGGGGAATGATCTCTCCGCCGAGACAGGTTCTTCATGAGGAGGCCTGGCTCACTCAGGCCGAGGATCTTGCCTTTGCTCGAGCTCGAATCACCGCAATGGGAATGATTCAGATCCCAAATGCATACACTTCCGTCCTCCAGGGGTGCAACAATCTTATTCTGCCTTGCAGAGCTCCAGTCTTTCAGCAAACCCATACCCTTGACCTCATGTGGTGTACGCTTTCGGCCCTCGCCATTCTGAAACATTGGCTGCTGAATCCAGGATAACGACATCGGTCCATGACGGGCAATATACTCTGAGTACCAGTCCACATGCTCTCCTTCAATGGACGACTCCCAGTCCGATGCCGCCCTTGCTCTTTCACTCATAGACAGCCCTCGGGTATCGTTCGGAACGGTCTCCTCCAACTGCGGGGGAGGTGGTTGAATGAGTTCGCGCAGCGAGCTCTGTCCCAACGTGCTCAAAGGGGCCGTTGAATGTGTGAGGAGGCTCTCCGACATTCCGCCCGCCGGACGGGAAGATTGCAAAGCAGCCCATGACTGCTCATAACAGTGCAATTTCCACAAGTTATTATCGCGGGCAAGGTCGAAAAACTTCTTGGAAACAGATTGCAGCTGCACCTTCTCATGCGGGGTGAGAACTGATCATGTTGGAATTCATCAGCGGGCGAACGTCTTTTTCTTTTTTTCTGCATAGTGGGTGCGGGGAAGATTTCGGGGGGGAGTTCGGCGGCGCTTACGGTCGATGACTTTGGTTAGGATCTCTACCGGCAGCTTGTCCATGAGGGAGACCTGGGAGATTGCAGCATCGGGGGCAAATGAAATGAAAGGAGGAATAATGAGTGGCGCTGGCCTCTTATGTTTCTGAAAAGTTCCAATCGTTCTTCCCCGCGATCTGCAGAGCCGTCACGTGGTGCTAATGGATAAGACAAGACAAGGAGGACACAAAAGGCAGTGTGCGGCGGTAGAGTGAGATAGTGTAGGTCGAATTTATGATATCAGATTTGCTAGGGATGTAGGACAAAGCCACAAAGTGGCTTGATATCGACGTGAGCTTTGAGGGGATATTAGGGTCCAAGGACGGTCCCCCAGAAATATTCCCTGGTAAAGATAAATTGGGCAATTTCTCTCTATGAAAGCAATGCAGCGAATCGTAAATATAAACATTAGACAATACATAAAACATGAGGCATCCTTAGGTACCTTAACATAAAAACCAGGGGGGTAAAGGAGGGGGCAGATATGCCACAGAAAACGCCTACCAAAGCCCTAGATGCCCCTCCCCACTAAAGTCGTGAGTGATCGTAAGCGATAGAAACAACAGGTATCATAATTCAGGTCCACAGGGATGGGATTATTCATCCGGCTTGAACACCGCATCCTTGCAAAGGATGGTCACTTTCTTGAAGAATCGGCGCCATTCTAGCGGATCACCCTTGACCTTGACAAATTCGACTTCAAAGATGCCCTCGGACACACATTCTATAAGCACCTTGCCTTGAAGTTGACACAGTCGACCATCTTTTGTGATGACGCGGATCATCGAGGAAGTGTCGCCAGTACTCACGGCAGGGACAGTTGGAACCGGTACTCCAAGTCGATGAAGAGCCTCACAGATCAAGGGGACCAGAAGTTTGAGCTCCCAGGCAGAATAGAAACGATTCATTGAACGGGACGGGATGATGTCTTGGAATTTCTGAGCATTTTGAGTGCGGCTTAGTGGCACAGAGGGTTGCTGGGAGAACTGAGACATCGACGGCTCGTCCTCGAGATGATTGGCCAAGGCTGCCTCCTGGGTGTTAAATAGCTTTCCAGCGGGCTGGGTAGATGAGAAAACCTCGGAAGCCAAATGAGGAGCATCCCAGTCCATCACTATGCCACCACCTGGCATTTCAGGCTGCGTAGAAGAGAATGCAGCATCACCGCCTCCACCCATATTCACATCCATGTCCATGTCCATGGCCTCCAAGCTTCGACTGGCACCTTTACGCTTTTGAGAAAGAGGATCCTGGCTGAAATCGATGTGCAGAGACTCAAACATTGAGGTTGCCAAGTTGATCGGGTCCCTCAGCTTCCCATCGGCTGACAGGAACTTGTTGGGCCGTGTAAACCACGGATGCCTTCGCACATCCTCCAACGAAAAACGATTTTTAGGATCCACAGTCAGCATGCCCCTTAGCAAAGAAAGTGTTGCAGGGGGTAGCTTTTGCCATAGCTCATCAGTTGTGCGTGCATTTGTAGCCAGGTATTCGTGAAATTCGTAACTATCGTCCGTTGGACTATCCCATGGAGTGTTTCCCGCCAGAAGGACAAACAGAACAATACCACAAGACCAAATATCCACGATATCGGGGTGGTATCCCGACCCCTTGACCTGGCCTCGTGTACTGCAACTAATCACCTCCGGTGCGATGTACGGTGGGCTACCACAAAACGTGGCAGACAATTTCCGAGATCCCTTGTATTCGAACAGTGCCGCCAGACCAAAATCAGCGATTTTGAGATTGCCATCCGCGGTGAGTAGCATATTCTCGGGTTTGATATCACGATGGCCAACACCCTTTGAGTGCATGAAGCCTACCGCACTCACAAGCTGCGAGAAGTAGACATGTGCAACATCCTCTCCCACACCCTCATCAGCCTCGATCTTGTCGAAGAGGTCACCCCCTTCGGCTAATTCCATGGCAATCCATCGCCAAATAGCATCCTCTCCGGTCTGATAAAAGCTGATGATACTGGGATGCCCCGTCACATGCTTGTGCACAGACACCTCCAGCGCCAGTTGTCGCGCGCTGATCTTGCCGTGCTTCGCAGCGTATTCTTTGTGAATGTATTTGACCGCGAAGACCGGGTTGTCCGAATCCAAGGGGCAGGCTTTTTTGATGCTACACACAGGTATCAGTTCAGATTTGGTATCACAAAGACTTGGATGATAAGCTCGACTCACCAGGCATAGGCGCCCTGTCCGATTGTCTTGGAGACAATGCGGAAAGGCACATCGTTTGGCAACGGGGCCAATTGTGAATGCTGCATCCTGGACCTTGAATATAGAGCCAAATGGTGGTAATTCAGACCAAAGGGACTATTGCATGGCGCTCAGACGAAGTTGGGAGTGGCAAGCAAGGGCCGTGAAACGCGCAAAGTGGGACGCGAGCGCGGGGCGCCACTTAGACCTGTTCGGGAAGTTTGTTGATTTTGCCTAGAGCTGTACCTTGGTATGATCATGAAGTGATGAGACGTGTAGGGCACATATAAGAATAACTATTTGCAAATGATCATATTCAAGTGTAAAGAGGAGTAAAATATATCATAAGTTTGAGACTGTCTACTCTGTAACAGCGCCTACTATATCTGATTGATCTATTGCATCTGCGTGACCCGCAGTTGTTCCCCTCTCGATCGCACTAGCTTGTCCCCGATCGGTTGCTATGTCTATTTTTTTTCTCAAAAATATAATTCGTGCATAGAAAGGCTAATTAGAATGTATATCTTGATACTGACTAGATCACTATATGATCCAAGTTATAGACGTAGCAAGTCATCTTCTGCTCTGGAGTGGTGCCATTAAGCCACTAAGCGGGGACGCACGGTTGCCAGGGCCAAAGAGACCGTAAACAAATGTCCACGGGGTACTAGTCCGAACTTTCCAAACTTCTCTTTGTCTTCATCCTTTCCTCTTGTTTACCACTTCACTCAGCCAGCTCTCCTATTTCGTCCCTCTGCTACCTTGTTGTGTGGGTCCCTCTGTTTCCGGCGTCATTCCAGATAGCAACCTTGGAACCCTCGTGCTACTGTTACTCACATTCCAGACGGCCCGGAATCTGCGGACTTTTTCTTTACCTGTTTTAAAGATCCCCTCGATTTCACTCCATAATGGACTACAACATGGAAGATACTCAGAACTCGGCGCCTGACGCGCTGGAAGCTTCCAAGCTGAATTCCTCTGCCCAGCGAAGTGACACGCAGAGCGTGACCAAGCGGTTTGTTCCCCAAGCTCTAAACACCTGAGCAACCACTCCTAGCCAATCATGTGTCGTGGCTGACTTCCGTCTTGACTATAGTCTGCAGGCTGAATTGATGCAGCTTATGATGTCGCCGTCGCCCGGTATCTCCGCCTTCCCCGATGCCGATGGCAACCTCCTCTCGTGGACTGCGACCATCACTGGCCCGACCGAGACTCCCTACGAAGGCTTGACTCTGAAGCTTTCATTTGCTTTCCCCAATAACTACCCTTACTCGCCTCCAACCGTCCTCTTCAAGACTCCCATCTACCACCCTAATTTCGACTTCTCCGGCCGCATCTGTTTGGATATCCTGAAGGACAAGTGGAGTGCTGTCTACAATGTGCAGAGCGTGTTGTTGAGTCTGCAGAGTCTTTTGGGCGAGCCGAACAAGTGAGCAAGGCTAAACAAACCACTTCAAGTCGCGGTACTAATGATTTCAACAGTGCGAGCCCGTTGAACGCCCAGGCTGCCGAGCTCTGGGACTCCGACCAAGAGGAGTTCAAGCGTCACGTCCTGGCCCGACACCGAGATCTCGACGACGAATAGATTCTCGCCCAACGTACTCTTGATTTGCGTGTTGGCATCGGTCGGCCCATTGGGCATCCCTTTCCCGCTTATGATGGGTCCCGGAGATGTGGTCCGGATGCATACTGGCTTGGTTCATTGGGAACGGAGTTTTTGGTCATATTGTGGCTTTGATTTTTCTGAGTTTTTATCATTATTCCACGCATTCAAGCCCGGCGTGTGACCCTGGCTTGTCGCAAGCTTCTTTTTCCTAATCGTCACATGATGGGTGCCTTGCTTCCTTCCATAATTTTTACTTCAAAAAGTGGCATAATGACGCTCTAGTCTAACCGCGAGTTGTCAATTATCACGTAATGGACACGAGAAAAGCCATTTTCAGCGTGAAAGTGCTCATTATGAATAAGAAAGGCAATAGTACTCAGTCGTGTCTATAAATCATGGCCCCGTGGATAACCATCGAAGCACTTGATGGAACCAATCTACAACGGACAACTCGAAGTAACCATCATTGATATAAGTTAATATCATTTGCACTGTAATAATATACTATAAGACACGCAGTAAAGGGGCGACAGCCTCAGAACATACACATAACAACGGGCATCACAACAAAGGCTAGTTAGTATACATCTTCTCATTGGTAATAAGCATACCCGCGATAGCTGCACTGGTGAAAGTACTCAGAGCACCAGTGACCATCGCACTAAAGGCAACACGCGAGATATCTCCACTGCGTCCGGGGGAAATCTGCGAAAGCACACCGATCTGGTTACCCAGCGAGCCGATATTGGCAAATCCGCAGAGGGCATAGGTAACGATAAGACGGGAGCGCTCAGAAAGGGTGCTATAAGTAGCATCGTTTTGGAGGTCTTGATAAGCGACGAACTCGTTCTACCAAACCAGTTAGAATATTTTCCATGAAGAAGACGGGAGAAAACATACAGAGATGATCTTAAGGCCAATCAGCTGGCCGACCTTCAGTAAGTCATCATTATCACGCGAGACGCCGAGCAAGAACGCAACCGGGTAGCAGAGATAACCGAGAATTAACTCGAGGGTCAAAGGCGGGTTATCGATGTTCAAGTACCGACCCCACCATGTCAAAAGGCCGTTAGCCAGACCGATGAGGGAGATAATACAAAGAAGAGTAGCACCCATCATAGCAGCGATCTTAAGACCAAGCCAGGCACCAGTAGAGAAAGCGTGCAGTGCATTCGAAGCCTTGTGTTCCTCGGTATCGGGCACGACAACTTGGCCCGTTGTCAAGCTCTCTTCCTCTTCGGGCCAGCGCAGCTTCGAACAAGCAAGTGAAGCGGGAATACTCATGACACAAGATGAGACGAGGGCCTGGGAGCTAACGCCCATAGCAATGTATGCGATGAGCACACTACCCGCGATAGTCGCGAAGCCGGATGTCATAACCTGGTGCAACTCAGCCATTGTGAGATGTGGGACGAAAGGACGGATCAGCATAGCTGATTCACCCTGGCCGATGAATGGGGATGCAGCAGCGACGACAGCCTCGGCACCAGAGACACGCATAGTCCAGAAGAAGAACTTGGCAAATTTGACGACAAACCATTGAAGAACACCGATATAGTAGAATAGTTGGACGACGGAGACGAAGAAGATGATTGCCGGGATGGTACTGACAAGGAACCAGGCACTCGGATCGATAGGGGAAGTCATGTTATAGAAGTCTTTGGCTGTGAGAAAGATGACTCCATCCGAGGCGAAGCCTAACAGATCACGGGCGAGCGTAGCGACGAAATTGAAGATGTCGTAACCCGCTCCGCTGCGCAGCACGAAGAGTGCGATGAGGAATTGAACGAGCATGCCCACGATAACAGTGTGCCATACGATCTTCTTGCGGTTTCGCGAGGTAGCATATAGGAGAGCCAGGAAGACGGCTAGACCGAATAGACTGACTGCACGGTCTGCACGGTTATTCGAAGCGCTGGTGGGAGACGCGAATGAACCAATTAAGATTGTCCCGATGGTCACAAGGGCACCGGCTGGCAATCTTAGTTTCTCGGGGATGATGGCGACAATGGGTCGTGCTGTACGAGCCCAGATGAAGTACATGGGCTTCGTGATGATTGAGATGGGCACGTAGAAGAAGATTATGCGCAACGTGATGGCGAGGTAGAGCAAAAAGGGAATAATCCAGTTCTTATCATGGCGATGTAGAACCAGGCTGGCGATCCACCAGCTATCACGAGCATAAGTATCTGAGGAGTAATGGTACTAGTTAATGATTTAAGCATCCACTCACCCGGTGAACAGCAGCCAGACGATGGCATGCGCAATTGGGCGCCAGTGTTTGGTGATGCGTCGGTGCCATGCTCGTGCCGTAGGCTGCGAGTCTCCAGCTTCCTCGTCCTCGCTTTGACTTAAGCTTTTGATGGTGTAGTCCAAGGCACTTGGCTCGGGTACGATGCCTTTCTCCATTGACGCGTCGTGGGAGTAAATCACGTCCTCCTGGTGTCCTTGCTCAGCGAAGACCGTGTGGTGATGGTGTGCGTGCTGGTGTTGGTGCTCTGGCTGTAGCACAGGATCAACACTGTGAGAGCCCTGGTTGACCATCTCTGAACCGTTGACCTCAGACCCGTTGGCCATAGTATCGACGGGAAGTGAATGCTGAGAAAAATTCCTTTTCTTCGTTGGCTGGAGCTTGGCCCGATATATCAGAAGCTCATTCCACTTCCTGTTTGCCGATCGAACAAACAACAATGGCGAGCACAATTGACCTTGAGATCCTTGATAGAAAAGATCTGCGTTGCAGACCAGCACCGAGAATTTTCTTGAATGGATCTGTGGGGGGAAGGGGATATAAAGCTGGGTCTTGAGGAAGCAAAGCTCAATGACAGTCTTCAAGAATTCCCAATTGGGGTAGTCGGGTTTTTAAATTTTGTCAGAATTTTTGTGCGGGGAATTGATAAAAAAGAACCGACAGAAGTTATTTGATAAAGAAATTTTAAATCCTTTCACTTGGTGGTTTGCTAGCATCAGGGCGAATCTTTATTCCTACCAATACCTTGCAGACTGGGCCACACTTGAGAGGGTCCCATGTAACCATATTGGAGCTATTGACAAATGAAAGCGCTTGAGCGCGCTTTCTCGGTCCAAAGACCCATTTTCTTGCCACTTTGGTCCTGAACAGTTGAATGATTGGCGACCCTTATACCCTAATAAGGGCTTGGAATCTCCGCACCGAGGAACGGCAAGTGGAGAACATCAAAGTTTGCCTGTAGGTCGTGTGCTCTGAAGTTTTTGCTTCTCTATTTTTTCTAGAAGCCTAGGCAGGTACCAAAGTATGTCCATGGATTACTGGCCTGGTAAGCACAAGGATCTTCCAATTGTGATGACCAGTGTGGTATGTGTGGATCGATTCCATCTGTGAAACGCGAAACGGTCAAGGCTTGGCTCTCTAGAAGCATGTTTTGCCTCCAGGAAAAACCCTACAGCTATCCTACATGCCAACAATGATTCATTCAATATCCGCTTAATCTTTCTACAGATATTAATAGAGCATCATTGTGCTATTATTGTCTGCAATTCGAGAAGGTAAAAAAAAAAAAAAAAAAAAAAAGAGAGGATAGGCTTGGCGGAGGTTACCGATGGTTGAACACGGAGGAAGTCCCTTTTTGGTACAGATCTGGCCCACTAGGCAAACCGATCGGACACATTCCGAACCTTTATGATCATGCAATAAAATCATCCAATACGTTACTTATATGCTCTGTATAATATGTTCCTTCCAGTACTCCAAGTTAAAAGGTGTTCGTGGGGGTACAAGCAATGTGAAACCAATCTAGATCTTCATGAAGCAATCTGCAGAGCTTATGGGTATGAACATCAATAGGTATGGATCTTGAATTAAAGCTACCCTAATTGCAGTATACACAAACATCACAGATTGGATCATGAATAGTGTTGCAGTCCTGTCGCGGGAGCTTATCATCGGCCGGAAGCGGTATGTGGGGTCGGCCACCCCTCTTCAACCACTTCTCTTGCTTCGGTGCTCAATACCAACAACAAATATTTGCCATCTAATACTTGCCCATACTCCAAAGCCATGGCAAGTGATAATAAAGACTGGGAGCTGGAAGAAGGGGTCCCTCAGGTCGAGGACCCATTCATTCAACAATACTTGAAGGGACGCAATGCGCTTATTGCAGAGGAGCAGAAAAGACGCCACGGTATGATGAAACTGTACAGTCAAGAGAAGCCATTCTAACTAGCTTCCAGACGCAACCTTTCGGAGGACTTTGTCTCCCATTGCTGCAAAGGCGTGCAAAATTGTCTCTCAGATCCGGGCACGTGAGCAGAACGAGGTATGGACACAGGGACTAGACGATGCGACGGCCCACGAATCCGACGAGATACTTTACCCAGGAGTGATGTTCCACCACGCCAAAGGCCGCATGGAAAAGACCAACTTGTGGAAAATTGTAGAGAAGATGCCCAAGGGGTCACTCCTGCACGCTCATATGGATGCGATGTTCGACATCGACTTCTTAGTTGATCAGGCGTTCTCAACACCGGGCATGCACATCTCCGCACCAGCTCCCCTGATTACTCCGCAAGACTACGACACCGCCCCTTTCGGATTCCAGTTCGTATCCAAATCGGAGACGACCACTGATAAGCCTGCCATTTGGTCGGAGCAGTATGAAGCTTCAACTCTTATTCCCATCCAGGCCGCCGCGTCTTCATTCCCCAATGGCGGGGAGGCGGGATTCCGGGAATGGGTCAAAAGTCGATGCATGATAATGCCGGAGCACTCATATAAGCACTATCATGGCGTTGATGCCATTTGGGCCATCTTCAAGCGATCATTTGGGGTTATCAACACAATCCTGATGTATGAGCCAATTTTCCGAGCATGTCTGCGTCGCATGTTGGGACAACTTGCGGCAGATGGAATTCGATACGTCGAGTTCCGTATCGTATTGCGTATCCCGTTCAGGAAGGAAGGGAGTGAGGACCCCGAAACGAACCACGAAGAGTTCTTCAGAGTGTTTGAGGATGAGATGAATCGATTTAAGGAATCTGAAGCGGGAAAGAATTTCTACGAAGCCCGAATCATCTGGTGCAGTTTGCGAATTTTTTCCAACGCCGATATCGTTGAGGACATGAAGACATGTATCGCCATGAAGCAGTCTTTCCCGGATGTGATCTGTGGATATGATTTAGTCGGCCAAGAAGACTCCGGCAGGCCCCTTGTGGACTTGGTACCGCTGCTATTCTGGTTCAAAAAACGATGTGCCGAGGAAGGAGAAGACATTCCATTCTTTTTCCATGCTGGTGAAACCCTGGGAGACGGCGATGCAACGGATAAAAACCTTTTTGATGCGGTCCTGTTGGGAACAAGGAGAATTGGCCATGGATTCTCCTTATATAAACACCCGCTGCTCATTGACCTGATCAAAGAAAAAAAGATCTTAGTGGAGTGTTGCCCAATTTCTAATGAAATTCTCCGACTTACGAGCTCCATAAAGTCTCATCCCTTACCGGCCATGCTATCCCGGGGCGTCCCTGTCTCCCTATGCAACGATGATCCGGCTATCCTTGGCCACGGAAAGAATGGCCTAACGCATGACTTTTGGCAGGTCATGCAAGGTCTCGAGAATGTCGATCTTGCGGGACTCGCAATGATGGTACAAAATTCCATCCGTTGGAGCTGCTACGAGGATCAAACGACAGCGGAGTGGAAGGCCGAGGTTGGAGAGGGAATTTTGGGCGAGGGAATCAAGGCTGCCCGTTTGCGAGAATGGCACTCGGACTTTGAGAAGTTCTGCGAGTGGGTCGTAATGGAGTTTGCGGAGTTTGACGAGGATGATTGAAATTAGACTATTTACAACAGTTGTAGAAAAGTTTCTACGAAAGGATGAATGTCAAGCTTGCACCAGCGAATAACAACACATCATTCAAGATTACGACTTTTCTGCGTCACTGCTACCCTGGAACCCTTATACATAATTGTATCAAATACATCCTTGGCTTTTTTTTGTAAAGTATTGAAATCTTCTCGCACGCAACTGCTCCAGTCTCCCGATCGAGCTTCTGGCCAGAAAACAGCTATTAGTCTCTTCGTGTATGTGGGGTCAAAAAATAAACGCATGCTTCTTCGTAAGTAACGGGATGTTTTACCTGCCTTTGAAGCTGTTCCATGGTTGCCTTGTCCTACCGTAAGTCCTTTTTCAATCCGTCAAGCGAATTTTCTGAGTTCGTGATATGCAAAGCGCAGCGCTCTGGGTCTTTGCTCGTCACAGTATTGGAGAAGAAAGAATGGACCTTGGAATAAAGTCGGCTCAAGCTCTATTATCAGTAAGCATTGTTGCTGATATATGTGACCGCTCCCGAGGTCACAGCTAATAAGCTGAGGACCTCGCCCGCTCAAAGCCCCGCGCATAATTTTGGCTGCATGAACGGTTCAAAGTTCGTATTTGCTATCGACGGGAAGATGACAAGACGTCTAATGGACGGATAAAATACATGAGCAAGGATCGATAAATGCAGGCGCTATCCACAAATTTATCGACAGAACAGTGGCCCGTGGACTATACGCGACTAAATCTGTGCCCAAACGGATCCTTGAAGTGAATGGTATGGATAACCATCATTCACCAAAAGGAATAACAGACATAGGGGGCGCAAGCACAGTCATGTCCAGGTATGTCTGCTCACCTGAAGATGGTTGTTGAATGACCGCAGTAAACAAGAATCTGGGGTACTTTGGTGCTTTAGGCACTAGATTAGTCATCATGTCACTGGCCAGGCACCAAGGCGCCTAAGCACGCCTCTCATTGAAAGAGTGTCGATCCCGAAGTTTACCGATAGAATATGCTACTGTAAATAAATGATACGGGCTCAAGCGAGCGGGGCAAATGCAGCAATTCAGACAGTTGGAACCATTATCTTGTTTACACGTACTATTGAGTTGTGGAGCCGCCTGACTGGGCCGATCACTTATCGCCTTTATCAGCTGCCCACTCCCACTCCGCACGTCATTTAACTCTCTACTCTGCAACTCCCTCGGGGAGACCCCATCCTTTCTTCTATCGCTTATAATGCTCTCTTCTCGATGATATCTATCCTTGCATAACTGAGCGACCCTGCGCTCTCAAAAATGGCGTACTTCTTACCCTCGTTCTTTCAAAAGCGACTGCTTAAGTATGCCTTGTCCCGCCTGGGCCTCGTTGATACCGAGGCCTTGGACCTTGATAATCTGGGGATTCGCTGGGGACAGCGGAGTACCGTGGAGTTGCGAGATATAGGTTTGAAGTTGGAGGTGAGTAGGAAACACTACCTTGGGGATGCGGGGCGGTCGATCACCCCTGGCATACTATCAGAACATTGATTGCTCACATACCGGACCTGTCAATAGAAATTAGCCACGCTGCTCAACCTTCCTCCTACATGCGAACTCCTCAGTGCCCGGATACAGTTTCTCAGGATAACCGTCCCGGCAGATATCTACAGTAGTGGGATAATATGCGAGGTTAACGGCATTAATGTGCACCTACGCTGCTTGCCGGATGAACTACCAACAGGGAGGCATGAAAAATCAAGAACTCAGTTCTCGTCTGCCCTGGGGGCACATGGATCTGGAGAGGACCAGATTTTACCGACACCATCGCATCTTGCCGAGTCATTCCTGGAAGCCGAGCCCAAGGAAGAAAAGGAGGAGCTTCAAGCTGCTCTTTCATCACAATCCCATGTTTTCCAACGAGGCTCCTCCGAGGAAGAGGAAGAGGAGGAGCTCGGACTTGGGAGCGATACACTTTCATTACCGAGCTTTGTCGCGGGCTTCTTGAAAGGCGTGGCAGATCGGTTGCAGCTGAAAATCAAAGATGTTTCTGTGCGTCTGGATATGGAGCTGAAGCAGGATGCACCCTCTAAAAGACAGCCAGAGGACAAGCCGGATCTTGTCGCGGGTCTTCTGAGTGTGGGGGAGATTGATGTCCATGGGGTTTCCGGATTCACCGCAAACTCAGATGATCCCCTACCCCTTCGAGAGGGGAAGCGGCTGATATCGCTTACCAATATCAGCGTTAGTCTCGTATCGGATCCAGTGGTGTTTGCAAACTATTCGCGTTTCACCGCACCTGCCTCTCCGGCAACCACAATGCGGTCAAAGGAGAGCCAGACATCAAGCAGAGCACCCTCGCCTCTATTAGATTCCCCTGGCTCAGAATCAGCGCTTGCTATGACGCGATCCACAATATTTGAACCACCGCCCGCATTAAGTCGTGCTAGCATTGCCGATAATGAATTGGAAAGCTCGGCTGCGTTTTCTCACGACGGACGTTTCTCAGACGCAGATTCCGAGGCAGATCATCGGTTTGACCACTACTCCGACGACTCTCAGGTTTTTGGAAATAATGATCCATTTCAAGATAATCCCGGATATTTGGATTCAGTTATCGACGCTCAGTTTGACGACTTTGATGCGGAGTCACCCGAATTGAGACATTCCGATCGCCAAATAAATGAGTCCCCCAGAAGCTCACTTCTTCATAATCATTCCTTCAATGCGAATGAAGAGGCAACTGAGCATGAGGATTTCGAACCTGAGCAGCCCTCCATGCATCCAGAGAGTCCACAGAGATATGAAGTATCCAGTTCACCACAGGCCAGTCAACATGAATTTATGGCAAGTGACATGACTCGGTCGACAAAGTGGCCTTCTCATTTGGACGAAAGAACCGAAGAGCAAGCGGATACGTCACAACATATCTCTCAAATATCTGCATCATCCTCTGAATCTGGAGATGCAGTCTCAGAAGCAGCAACTCCCGATGCAGAACTTCTCGAATCCAAATACTTCTCTCATGATGAAGCACAGAGTTTATATATGAGTGCCATGAGCCAAGGCCCAGCGCAGAGTTTTATGCCAAATATGCCGGGCGCCTGGGACTCGTTTGATACCGGAGAACATTCTAAGCACAGCTCCATGCGAAGTTCAGACAACAAGCGAAACGACAGTGTTGATGCTAGCCAAGATTTAAATGATGAGACAATGGCATCCACACCCAGATTGACCGTTCCATCAGATTCTCACTTTGGTGAACAGCGATCCGTTGAAGATCAGACACGATCACAATCCAGACTGCCTGACAGAGATTCTACCGCATCTTCACCTGTCTTGCATAGGGTCAGTGAGATGAAAAAGCTTATTTTCGGCATTGACAAAGCTTTTATTTGGTTGCCAGCTGCTGAAGGCGAAAAAGAGGCAGGTGACCATACACCAACTCGGGCATCTTTCGAAAGCACGAACAGTGACTCAAAGGACCTTGCATATGGTGTGGAAGAGAGCATGTTTGCTTCCAAGACCTATGCTTCGACTAGATTTCAAAAGACGCCACTCGAATCTCGCCCCTCTGCAGAGACAGATCGCTTTGATCAGGCACACACGAGTACTGATGATCAACTTCATAAGCTGGAAGTTGAAGTCTTTTCAGTCACCACTCACTTTGATATAGCCACTGGTTGGCTTTTGATCAAGGCATTTCAGAGAATATCTCATGCAGTCGATGCAGTAGACAAAGACCAGCCCCTAGAGCCGGATGCAGCTGATCGATCCTCTCCGCAAGTGCCCTTGAATTTGATTATTCACAAAATTTCCGTCAAATTTATTGAGCATGTGCCAGGGCACCCTTATTCAACCGACAATGATCTCTCTTCTCTGCCGCAGCCATTTACCAATATGGAGGAGATTGTTCTTCAAATTACCGCATCTGGGCTAAGAGCAAGTCTGTCAGCTGATGACAAGCAAAACAACTTCCACCTTGTTATTTTCAAGTTCAGCTTCGGATTCGCCTCTGAGGATCTGGTCACGTTCAATGAGTCTTTGAGAATGCGCGAATCCACCAGAGATCTCGCGACTACTTCTCAAGGCGATATCTCCTTCTCAATGTTGAAATTGGCTGACACCGTTAAAATTGACGTATCTACCCTTCCTGTTTATCTCAACCTCAATGTTCAGCGCCTAGAAGAAGTTTTAGGCTGGATGGGTGGATTGAGCACCATTCTTGAATTGGGAAGCTCCATATCGTCGACATCTACAATGAAAGGGGGTCACAAGCCTCCGAAGAAACGTCCACGCGGTGTTCATTTCGAGATGCCAAGCCATGTGCCCGACAAAGAACAGCAGTCATCTACCCCGATGAAGATCAATGCACGACTCGGTGGCATTGTTTTAGATCTGACTGGGGAGACGCATTACCTAAACCTTAGCACAACTGCAGTCAAGATTGTTAGCAGATTTGAGGGAATAGGCGCCCAAATTGACAAAGCACAATTGACCGGGCCGCATCCTCTCGATGACCTCTCTGATGCCCCGGCTAAAGTGATCCTGAGCAATATTCGGGTCGAGTTCCTTTTTGCACCCAAAGAAGTTGACCTTGATCGCCTCTTAACTCTTATCACTCCATCTCAAGACAAGTATGATGATGAGGATGATATCATGTTGGATACGCTCCTTCGGCAAAGGCGACAAGGCTCCGTACTCCGCACAACAATAGGCGGAATGAAGACGACTGTCTCTAGCATCGATGATCTGGCCCCTCTGTCATCTCTTATGTCAGAGGTTGGTCGACTATCCACAGTAACGAAATACCTACCAGAAGATGATCGGCCGGGGATTCTAACCCTGTCTCTGATTCGCGAATTTGACTTCCAAGTTCATGTGGGGGGAGATGTCGGGTATATCAACGCTCATCTTGCCAACCTTGAGGCTGCCTGGATCAGCATGCCGTCTCTCACTGCTATTCAGATTGGCGCCATGAGACTCATTAGAAACGATGATGAAGAGCTTGCGGGCGACGCATTACTGCCCAGCAAGAATCAGACTTCGATTCAGCCACAACTTCCCGTTCTCATGGCTCGGTTCATCCCCGATGAAATGGATCCTACCTTTAAAATCAAGTTACATCATCTGCGTGTCGAGTATACAATCCCATCGGTCATGGCATTCCTCGGACTTGGTCGCGACAGCACAGGTGGAGACTTGGCCAGCGAGATGGCAAACTCGATCGCAAATCTTGCCGAGCAGTCCACTCGATCAACAAAACTTCAAAGTCTTTCTCCGCCACAATCAAGCACATCTAAAGCGTCGACCAAGGCAACAAAACTTGCAGTGGAATTTAGAGACTGCGTCCTTGGGCTGAACCCACGCAATTCTGCAGCCAAAGGGCTTGTCGTCCTTTCCAACTCGAAATTCAGTGGCACAATGCATAGTCAAGAATCGACGGAAGCTTTGCTTGAGATCAGGAAAGCGTCCGTTATGATTATTGACGATGTTTCGAATGCGGGCCAGACGGATAATCTCCACCAACGCCGATCGGCTGTCATCCAGAGCAATCAGGTCCAGACATACATCGATGAGGGTTATGTTCCAGTAACAACTATCTCCTCTGCGACAGCGGTTGTGAAAGTGATGCAACTTGCAACAGACGGAACGAAGTCTCTAGACGTTGAGCTGAGGGACGATCTTTTGATACTTGATACATGTGCTGATTCGACGCAAACTCTCATTGCCATTCTCAACGGGCTTCAGCCTCCTACTCCACCGAGCGTCACTGCCAAATATAGAACGGAGGTCATGCCACTCCAAGATATGCTCGCTTCATTTACAGGAGACGCATTTTCAGCGGACGATAGCTTGCCAACTGAGTTGCATAGCGAGACGGAAGTTGGCCTCGATGATACTGATTTAGAGGGTCAATTGAGCGATGAACTTGAATACGTCAGTGATTTCTACCCTGGCAGACAGAAGGGAGCTGGGAGTCCTGGGGCGTTCGATGCCAATGACCTCCTTGACAGCTTCCACTCTCAGTATCAAATTTCGTCCAGCATAACGGAGTTGGATTTCCAGGAAGACCATTTTGCCAAGCAGTCTGCTGTTGGCGGCACAGCACATCGTTGGGACTCAACCCACAATACCTATGGTCTGTCCAATGACCAAAAGCTTCAGCGCAGTCCTCTTCGTGTGAGAGTACGAGACATGCATGTCATCTGGAATCTGTTTGATGGCTATGACTGGCAACGAACCCGAGACACTATCTCTAAAGCAGTCAAGGAAGTGGAAACAAAAGCAACTGAACGACGAGCACGAGCTTCTCGGATGTCACCAGATGCCGAGGATGAAGAAGAATCTGTCATTGGTGACTTCCTGTTCAACTCCATCTATATTGGCATTCCTGCAAATAAGGACCCACGAGAACTCCACCGTGAGATCAATCGTGATATCAACGATCTCGCAAGTGAAACCGGAAGCTATGCTACTACCACTACGGTTACTGGGGCTACTCGACCCACCTTAGAGAGGGAGAAGAAGCTGCGGTTAAACCGAAGCAAACAACACAAGATGACGTTCGAGCTGAAGGGTGTCTGTGCTGACTTGGTAGTATTCCCACCAGGCTCCGATGAGACACAAAGCTCTTTAGACGTGCGGGTCCGAGATTTGGAGGTTTTTGATCATGTACCTACCTCTACGTGGAAGAAATTCGCGACTTACATGCATGAGGCCGGAGAAAGGGAAAGCGGAACTAGTATGATCCATTTGGAAATACTCACCGTGAAGCCCGTTCCAGAACTTGCAGCATCTGAAATCGTTCTAAAGGTAAGCTTTGTTACAGCTGGATTTAACCCATTTCTAACACCTTTGCAGGCCACAGTTCTACCAATTCGTTTAATTGTCGACCAGGATGCTTTGGAGTTTATGAGTCGATTTTTCGAGTTTAGAGATGAATCCGTCGAACCCTCAAATACCCCAGGAGACATACCATTTTTGCAACGAGTGGAGGTTAATGCTGTTCAAGTCAAGCTTGATTTCAAGCCGAAAAGAGTTGACTACGCCGGACTCCGATCCGGGCGCACGACCGAATTCATGAACTTTTTCGTACTCGATGGAGCCGATATGGTTCTACGACATGTCATAATCTACGGCGTGTCCGGTTTTGACCGCCTAGGCAACACCTTGAATGACATTTGGATGCCGGATGTCAAGCGCAACCAGCTACCCGGTGTCCTCGCAGGCCTCGCCCCTATCCGCTCTTTAGTCAATGTAGGCGGTGGCGTCAAAGACCTCGTCGTTGTTCCGATGCGCGAATACCGAAAAGACGGGCGCATCGTACGCAGTATTCAGAAAGGAGCATTAGCATTCGCCAAAACCACATCTAACGAGCTTGTGAAACTGGGTGCCAAACTTGCCATCGGTACCCAGACAGTCCTCCAGGGCGCAGAAGATCTGCTGACGTCCCCCACTGCCCCTTCTGCCGAGGAAGGACCCGAAGACGAAGAGGAGGCAAAGAAGATCTCTCTCTACGCCGACCAACCAATCGGCGTAGTCCAGGGTCTACGAGGCGCTTTCCGTGGCCTTGAACGCGATCTTCTCCTGGCCCGTGACGCTATCGTCGCCGTGCCTGGGGAGGTAGTTGAGAGTGGTAGCGCCAAGGCAGCAGCCAAAGCCGTCTGGAAGCGTGCACCGACCGTCATTCTTCGACCTGCGATCGGTGTCTCCAAAGCAGTGGGACAGACACTTCTTGGCGCGGGCAATTCGTTGGATCCAAGCAACAGACGCAGAATGGAAGATGTAAGTTATGCCATTAAATCATTTGTGGACTGGAGTTGGAGGCTAATTTTCGTTTTAGAAATATAAACGTCACTAGGATCTATGATCTGAGTGCCACCACCCCTTTGACAAGACCTGCTTTTTCAGTGCTTTGTTTGCTTATTTGTTATTATTTGTGACCCGTACATATACTCCATTCTTTGCTGCGATGATACCACGGTTGGACTGATATGACAATGCATGTAAAATTGCTGCTATGAATGCATGATGTAGGAGTTTGGACTTTTGAACATATTGCATTTGCTATGGTTTTTCTATATAAATCGACCTGCGAGATCACGGTGAACCGTAGAATTATTGAAATTTTCTTGGGAGACAGAATTAACAAGTCGATCCAACTTAAATCGAGCTTGCACATTATAACCAAAAAGTTGCCAACTTGACAACCAAGCCACTGGAGCTTCAATAGGGATAATTATATCAGATTGCACAAGTCGAAACTTCTATTAGGTTTACAGCCTGACAGTAAAAAACTCATCTACTGCCATACATCATAATTTGGGGACCATTCAAGATGTCGCTTATATCAAGACAATGACACCTCTTTTCTGAGTCTGCAGTCGCTGATCCGAACACTCACTCACGAAACACACTTTCCAGTCACCTTTTCGATAGTTTTTAGACCATCCGACACCTTTGTTCCAAGCTTGGCAACATCAGCCTCCTTCATATCACGGCGGAGCTTAGCTGCCTTGGAGACCTTAGACAACGAAGTCAACGCGCCAGCGTCGAAGACAATATTCATGATATCCAGAGCAGCATTATGGGGGTGCTTGACGATATCAGCAACGCTCAGACCAACATCAGCAGCAGTTCCAGCGATGCTGAGCACAGTAGCAATATCAGCTAATCCCTCGATCGTGCCTAGGACTTCACCGGCAACAGGGACCAAGAACAGAATCGCGGCAATGAAGCCACCAATAATCTCCTCTTCTTTCATCTTCTTCTCCTCAGCGCTAATCTTATCAGCAATAGTCTCCACCTTGGACATCTCTTGAACTGCGGAGACGATCATCAAGATAGGAACTGAGATGGAATCAATGACATCCGCACCACTCCCAAGGAAACTATCGGTATTCATTTCAAGCAGCAAACTCTTGATCTGCGGTTGCATGTTTCCGGATCGAGCAAGACCTTTCTTGGCTGTATCTTTGGGGTTGTCAACATCATCCGCATCATATCCGGTGGCCTTAGGGATATTGAAATCGTAACCGGTTTTCCAACAGTCGTCATCACTCTTGACATCGCCATTGCAATCCTGCTCACGGGTGTAGGTCCCGAATTCAACGTAGGACTTATTGACGCCAGTATTTGTGTAAAGGTCAGCCCAGAATTGGTCGGCTTTGTCGTCCTCCAATGTCCAGTGCACACTCTCGTTGTGATCATCATCCTTTGTGAACCGTTCCGAGTAGTCTGGTGGACATGGCTCAGAAAGTGTCTCCCACTCGCGATTCGGGATTCGGTCCCCAAAACTGTGGCTAGATTCGCAACCGAGACTATCACAGGTCCTGTAGCATTTCATGGTCTTGGAACACATATCACAATTGTAGGCTTCAGAGCTGCACTCGTCACAGCACATCAGATATTCATCCACCTTGCAGGTGAAGTACTTGTTGCCATTCTCGTAGACATAGTCGTGGACCGATGCGCCTGCGTTACTTGCGACACTGTCGGCGTAAATCTTGAATTTGGCGTCGTAGCCGTCATTCATTAGATCAGTGTAGTTGCTCATTGCATCGCCCAACAAGTCTGACAGTGTTTGCACGACGTATTGCGTAGTACAGTGCTCCGGAATTGAATCGGCAGCATCTTCAAGGGCCTCCAAAGAATCGAATGTTTCTGTGCACGCGGACAGCTTGGGAACAGGAGGATCCTCCCATTGACCACTGGGATCTCCGTCGTCGCCAGTGAACATCTTCAAGTCAATCGCCCAGTCGATAGTCCCACCAAAGTTGAAACTTTCATAGTAGCTCTTGCGACTAGACAAGGTGTCGCCATCCATGAACGCGGCCCATGTGTTGTTCCACACAATGATATTCGAGCCGGATCCCTGGTCATACCAAGTTTTATCCTGCTCATCAAGATTGAGGATTCGATTGATTTCTGCCTGAGCGATGATCCCTGCAGTCCTTGTGCATTCGCCTTCCTGGGCAGTAGAATGATCCTTGGTTCCGGTGTAGTGGCAGTCGGGTCCAGTGCAGTCTGCACTTGCCATGCCAAAAGAGCGGCCATAGCTTGGAATTCCAACCATGATCTTGGTTGAGTCGACGCCAGCTTTGGTAACTAAACAAAAGTGTAAGAATGAGGCCCGAGGGGATATGTATAAGTAATGGGAGTCACATACTCATTGCCAAAGCGTATTCCGTCTCAGTCAGGTTGACTTTGTATTCGCGTTAGTATCAGGTGTTCGGTATCCATGATGTTTGAGGGGTCAAGGTAGAAAAGCTCTTACCTTGACTGCGGAGACAATTTCCATCCGGACATCCATCCTGGGTCCATGCTTTACCATAATCCCATTGACCTGAAAATTCAAAACAGATGTCAGTAATCAAAATTGAGATGCGCATAATTAATGGGAGTACTTGCCGTGTAGATCGTACGTCATATAAACAATGTAGTCCAAGGTTTTAGCCATCTCGCCGATGGGGAAATTCTTCAAATACCAATACGAAGCTGGTGCCGCGATTGAGACAGTTTTTTCAAAAGGGAAGTTGAGCTTCATCTTTTTGAGGAAGTTCAGGTAATTGGTACCATCAGTCGAGAGCCCTTTAGGAATACCGGGAATATCTTGAGCCTGCCAAAAAGGCCTTTAGCATATGAATCGGATAACCAAGACAATATGGATGCACTCACCCCGGGGTACTCCCAATCAAAGTCGACACCATCCAAACCATTTGTTTCAATAAAGTTAAAAATGTTGTCGATAAATATATCCATGTTTTTCGGATCCATTGCCTCGCGAAGCTTGTCATAAGTTGAAGGGCTGGTAGAATAACCCCAACCACCGAAAGATACAATCTTCTTGACCTGCACCAGATTTGTGAAGCTGTCCCACTGTTTATAAGTATCATTGATGGTGACGTTGAAGTCATCAGTAATGGATGCAAAGCCCCAATGGACATGGGTGTAATCCGTGAGATCCATGTGGCCTGCACGAAGGTTTAGACAGGGTCGGTCAAAGTTCCAGGACTCATAGTACCCAACCCTGTACTGGTCGGCTGGGGGATAGTTGCTTTTCTCGATCTTTGTACCACAATTAGAGATACAACCATTTTGCTTTTTCGGCGCTGTGCCTGGGTTTCCTGTCGCGCCTGTCACGTTCGTGCAGTATTCGGGAGTAATACCGCACTGGCCCCAGATGTCGCAGCAGGAGTTCAGTGGACACGGATTGAGATCGGCAAGTGCTGTTCCATTGGTTGGCCTCTTTGTTCCGGATACAAGAGGACCACACTGCGCATTGGAGACCGGCGCAGGCATTGGGGGGTCACCCTTGCTTAAGCAGATATAGCTTCCGATCTGAAGATCGTTACATCCAAACCAGCCCCAGGTGGTCCCATCGTTGAAGTCGCTGATGTCTGAAGGCTGCAGTCCATACGAAGCTGCGATGGTCTTACAGTGATCATCTCGCTTGATCTTGTAGGAGACACAGGATCCGTCCTTGTTTTCCTTCGGGGTGATATCCGGGAGAGTCCCGGCAGAACAGCATACGCGTTGACCCGCGAAGAGAGTAGAGCACAAATCCTTGTCTGTGTTGTATTTATTGAAGTCAGTTGCAGAAATACCACACTTCTTTGCCAGTGATCCACAACCGTCTCCTCCAACCACGCTAACCGTCTTGCAATCACCGCGTTTAGACAAATGTTGATCGCCAATCGTAGTATTGCTGCTAATAGCAGATCCCATAGATTTTTCAAGAATGGGAACGCCCTCAATGGTAGTGCTGGTCCCAGTAGTGTGAGCGCATTGGCCAGTATTCCATGAAGCAACGGACTTTTGCACAGAAGCCAAGTCTCCAGTGGTGTCGACTGCGACACCAATAATGTAGTCTGCGTTGGGAACATCACTGCAGCGCTGCACGACCATGTTCTTGACACCCTGGCCATCTGAAATCCTCTGTCTCAAATGGTCAAGCACCGATGATATACTCTTGACATTGTCAATAGCCGATCCAAAATACAAACCCACTGCTGCCCCATTATAGTATCCAAATACACTGGTAGCATCGCAGTGAGCGATGTCGACGAAGTGATCCTGAGTGTGTTTGAGGATGGCTGTGAGGTCACTAGCGGAGGTGGAACTAGCAGCCGCATCCGTGTTCAACTTCATTGAGATGATCTTCTGCTCACCCGATATACAGGAAGAAGCAGTGTCTCTGTGGTGGAAGCGTTTATGGGAGATGCCGTGGTGGCTTTCCATGGAAGGCTGACGGGATGGAGAGGAAATCGTAGTGCTGGCACCGCTGTCTGTACTGTTCGGAGTGCACACAAACAGTTTGCTATATCCATTCATCGACTCAAGGTCCATGTAAAGAGACATGTCTAACAGCATAGGCTCCGGGCAAGATCGAAGACGGTCTACTGATGAGTAGACAGTCCAGTCCCCGGAATCCCCATTGCAGGGAGCCGGACACGCGTGCAATGCAGATTGAAAGGCATTTGCCAAGGGAGCAAGACACACTATTGCCAAGCCTATGGCCGGCGTGCCTTTGGGCAGCAGCATGGTCGCAAAATGCAGTTGCAAGGCAATCAAATCAAAAGGAAGAAGAATTTGAACGAGAGAGGGAATATTCGGATTAAAGAAATTAAGAAAAGAGAGAGGTAGACATTCAAAAGAGTGAGAGTGAGGATGCCTGAAATTGGAGAGAATGCAGTGTAGAACGAAATCTCGAGGAACGTAGAGGCTTGTCTACATATAAGAGAATTGCAAGCTGCCGCCCTAGCTTCAAACTGGATCAGTCTTCATTCATACGAAAGAACATTGTCCTACGCTAATTACTTTTTGATACTTGGAATCCATCTTGAAGTTTCGGGGGCTCCATTGGGGCCAAAAAATACCCTATACAGTATGAGTACCCCGAAATTGCCCAAGGATGTCCTATATTTGTGGACACAATCTCGGCTCGGAGCCTGATCCAAATCCCGTCTCTTCAGCGTAACTCACCGAGTATATTGAGATCCATAGTGCAGGTATGAGTGATTTTTTCTCTCCGTTTCCACTCGCTGCGAAGCCTTTTCTAATGGCAGTGCCGATCTTCGCATTAAACGCCCAAAATGAACCCTGATCGGCGAAGTTTGGCCCCAAGCGACCCTTCATGATCCACACAGGGGTTGTGTCCCTGGGGCTGCACGAGTCCCTGCCAAGACGATGCCAAGATCGGGCCAGTCTAGATCGGCATCCTCAATAAGGCTTGTCAAGGCTTGTGTAATGGCTTGCATGAATTAATACGTTTTATGCACTTACAAGAGAACAGCAAAGCCACAGTCCTAACTCGTTTAATATGACTAGGCGCCTATATATTATACTCTGTAGGTACCCGAATATGACTATAGACCGGGCCTTGATCCAAGTCGTCCTAGCGGGGAAATCATGCCGTCCTGGACCCTTAGCAAGGGCACTAAAGAGACCTTGTTCGATCCTGATCCTGAACATTAGAAATACCTCTGCCCAGGTGGGCTATGGAATCCTCCGAAATTTTAACTCCCCACTTAGTATCATTTCAAGTTTTGGGGGCCAGTCTAAGAAACTTTTTGCAAATTAATAGGAATAACGCTGGTTCTTGCCGCATTGCCTTTGAACATGCTAACTTGCATAAGAATGTCATACCACTACCTATTTGAAAGATTTATCTCATGCGCAGAGCTTTTTTCTCACACGAAAAGGCTTTCCTCGTTTCCTACCATTGTCACTCGTTCAATATATCGTCAATTGTATATTCAATCATTCCACTCCTTTTATTTCAAAATTTGAACAAAATGAAGCACCTTGGGCTTCATCTGGTGCTTCTATTTGGTGCCTTTCTAGGCCCAGTAGCTGCATATGGACCCCGCGCTGCCGCCGAACAGTAAGTTTATAAATCCGCAATCCCTTCCACACTGAACAACCGGACTAAATCAAAACCATTTACCAGAATGTCTTACTGGTATCTGTATCTCCTGGAAGGCGAATATGGACGCAAAAGTGACACCCGAACCGTTGCGCCGTTATGCGCCGAGACAATGCTGGGAGCGGACGGCAAAGACAAGGCGTGCAATCTCCAGCAGTTTTTGGAGTATCTCTGGGCTCCAAGAATGACAGAGGAGGAAGAAGAGGTCAATGGTCAGACGGTCAAGAAAACAGTCTATACGAAAGGCCCGAAGACAAAACTTTTAAACCAAGACGGCACGCCAATGTCGCTCGAAGAAGCCAAAAAACAACGGCCGTATCAAGCGATGAAGGACGTCAGTAAGACTGCGTGGCAATCAGCCCCGCTGGCAAAATCCTACGACCTTATTTTACAAAGTGTGTATACCGACGGTACGGACGCAGAACGACTTGTTAAAGGTACCGGTGACGACTACTGGACCGCGCGCAGGGAAGTTACTCGGTGTCTCCCTGAAATCGCTGCCCATTACCCGGACATTGAGAATCCAGGTAAGCCCTACATCAGGATGCAGAAGTATGTCGCACAATGCAGGGCTGCTATTCGGTCTGCTTTCCTGGTGCGCCTCGCAGATTTTGAGTCATATCGCATTGGAAACAATCTCCTTCAGAAGATGCTTCAGGAAAAGGTCGGGACAAAACCAAACATGGTGACTAGATCAGTCGACTCGGGAGTGGGATTTTCATTTCGAACCCTAGACTGTGATGCAACTGTTTCTGCGAATTCTGCTATATCTGGATTTGCGGGTGAATTGGAGGAAACATGCGCCAAATATCGAACCGAGGATGTGAACCACTGGACTGCTGTGCAGGCCGCTATGGGTGCCATTACAGAGGGCCAGTGTGAAGTTCCAACCGGCATTAAACTCAAATGATTGTATATCTCTGAGATCAGTGTTTTTATGAGAGGGCGATTCATGTATGCGTCTATCTCATTATCCCTAATAGAGGTCCAGTTGTATAGGAATTCCATCTATTGCCCGAAGTTTTCAATAACCGTCATATATGTGGGATCAGCATTCTTCTTTTTCTTTATCTCTCCGATTTTTCGTGATTTGTCATAAAACAAAAACAAGAAGCCGTGTCTTGTTCTGCCTTGTAGCCAATTCGCATAGTGAGAATTATGAGCCGTGAATAGTGGGGCGTGGGGACCTAGCTACCATGGCAGGACCCTGGCCCCCAAATCCTGTAGATCCACCCACTACGCCATATGGTTTGGATAGAAAGATTTTGAGTCTGAGCCTTGCCGATCCTGTCTTGATAAATGAACGCGTTAGCTAGACCGCTCACCCGTGTGGGCCACTCGTGGATAAACACTAGAGTTTCTCACTACCCGAGCTTTCCCCTTCCCATCTCCCTACACCACATTCTGAATTGCTGAATGCAGACAATATGCGACTACGAGTTCGAGATTTCGGTGTCCTTGAGCTGTGTGAAGCTGCCGGTGAAGGCCGCCTCAAGCGTGTCGAGAATCTGCTTGCTTTAGGCGTCGACCCAAATGCACGATTCGATGACTTACAATCCGTGCTTGAGGGCGTGGAAGATGACTGGGCTAGCGGCGAGAAAAACACACTGCCCCCCAGATTTCATCATGACTTCACTGAAGAGCCTCCTCTCCGCCGGGTTTCTCTACAAGAGAGAGGGGCTAGTTGGTCGCGCCCTGATAAGTCTAAGACCACGCGACTTATGAGCGTTCTGCTTGAACATGGGGCAGACCCTTACGCTCTATACCGCCAACGCATCCGTCTTCATAAAAGCCTGCCTACATTTCCAGGGCAATCTGTGGATCAAGAGCAATTCGATGACGAGGAACTAGATTTGAACCACGGGCTATATTCTCGGTGGGGTATCATCGAGAAATCCCAACGGATGGAAATCGAAAGGTTTCGTCTCGAGCAAGCATCAAACCCAGAGGCCCATAGCTTTTGTGAATTAGACCGTATCCCCGGCCTTGATCATGAGCACTTTATCGACCATGAAGATCGTCTGCCGCATCCGTATGGTGTGTGCGGCGTCATCCATTCTATGCTTGAAGCTGGGATGTTCGTGCAACCCGTGTTCGACTTCCTTGGAGACAGATTAGACGTGGAACGACGCGATCCGCAAGGGCGCACATTATTCCTTGCTGCTTGTCTGAGCTCACTTGGTTTGGATGGTGCGGTCGATGGTGACTGTTCCAGCCTCGCTGGGGTAAGCAGACGCGAGGGAATCTACGACAACCCATTCCCGCAACCGAACAATCCATGGATACAGTGTGAGCGCCCGAATTACACTACAAGGTGCACTGGCCCATCTCTGCTTCAATTTTTTGTTTCGCGTGGCGCAAACCTCCTTGCAGTCGACAAATACGGCAACAATGCTCTTCATCTGATTTTTGACGAGGACAATCGCGCAGATGATCGACCTGCTTTAAATCACATTGCGATCAAGTACCTGATCCAAAATTGCCCCAGTCTTATCAATCAGCCTAACAACGTCGGTATTTATCCGCTGCATATGGCGATACGATTCATGGGTATTGCCGGCGATTCAGGGAGAGAACCTCCAGACGCCCCAGAAGCTATCTATCATGTTGAGATCGCTATCAATGAGCTTCTTTCCGCTGCCGCCAACCCACTGGCCCGTGACTCTCGAGGTAATACCGTGCTTCACTATCTTGCAGCAAGCAAGTTAGGAGAGAAGAACCATCGCGTGGGTCATGAACAAAGGCGCTTGCTTCGGGATTTCCTCGACAAGGGGGCCGACCCAAAAGCGCGAAATTCGAATGGCCACACAGCACTGGAGATCTTTCTCACCACCGGCAATGACGACGAAATGCCTACCGAAGAGCTGGATGATTACGAAGATTTCCATGCGGTTGGCGAAGAGGTCCTGGATCTCTTTATACAAGCAGGCTACAGCCTTGAACAGAGAAATGCAGCCGGGCAGACGCTTTTACATATGGTAGCCACTCTGGCTTCCGAGCGAGCATATCCGTGGTTCAAAATTCTACAAGCCAAGGGACTCGACCCTTTGGCAGAAGATGAGGAGGGCAATACTCCTTTGGAAATCGCAAAAGAGAATAATGATTTGATACCGTACATTGGAAATGGGAGAATAGAGTAGGCGAGGAGGCTAGGGAGCACCTATGTGCGCAGCGCTCGGTTGTACCATCAGTGGCCCTGGTACCTTTACATGTGCAAAGCTAAGGCTAAAAGGGCCTGGGGTTACAAGTTTTAGCCAGCAAATCTGACATCGCGTTTCTGCAATGGTGCCTACATTGAGAGTTTATAATATTGTCTAATATACAATGGGGACCGTAAGTATTTCCCCAAGTGCGGGTCCGGTAGGGTCAACCCAACAACCAACTTTTGGGAAGGCATGTACCACTCAGTATGAAGAGGGCTTCAAAAAAGTCTTACTTCAGCCCATGACTATAGAAAATCATTTTGAGAAGATAATTTGAAGATCCATATAGCTTTGGTGACGATAGAGCGGTTTGAAAGTTGATGTGGAAAAATATGGAGGACCCGCCGAGGCATTCACTGAGCTTTTAAACTCCTTCAACATTATTTAAACATTATTGAAATTAGGACTTCTTAAATTATATCTAAAGTTTATCTACCTATAGAGGAAGGTATAATACTAATTAATAGTACCTTCAGGGGTATGTACCAGAATCATCGTGAGTAATACTATACGTAAATATTAATGTGTTAGTATAAAGTGTGACGAGATAATTACTAGTGGTTAAAAAGCTTAGGGTAGATTTTCATAAAATATTAAGAAATAGTTTTGTGCGTTAAATGGGTATCGATAACTAGGAGTAATTATATATAATTTCAGAAAGATATGGTGGTGTCGTGAACTGTTTAGTAAATACCGTATATATGATTGATGGGGTAGGCCCGAAACCTGATCTGTGGAGATACTCCTGACTAGATGGATAGTATAATATCTATGGGAGGAATTGAAGCCTGTTGAAAGTAACATGATCAATCTTCAGCAGTGGGCAGGTCAAGATGACTGAGCAACTCAAGCTCCGCGTCTGTATGGTTATTGACTTGCTCTTGTATTTGCATCATGTATGTCGTTCTGCCACCTCAGTCGCAGTCTCTCTTCTTTCCACTGTTGGAACTTGAGCGTCCGCTCCTCCATCGACCCATTTTCGTCGAAGAAATTTCCTGGGTCTGTCACCTGAAGTCCAGCCAGCATATGACCAAGGCCGAACTCCGCTATCGGGATCTCGTCAATCATCACTTGTATGAAGCCGATCCGCTCATAAAATATCCCGGCAGCCCAGGCATCATTATATCCCAGCCGGAGCAAAGAGGAAAGCTCAGAAGACACGTACGAAGCAAGCCACTCTGGTCTTATCACAGGAACATCACCAGCCTGCGACGTATAATATGCCTTCGAACGCCATTCCTCAAATCCAAATTCCGGGTCAGCTGTCCTTTGACCTTGCCATCCGGGCGGGGTTTGACAATTCAACCGAAGAGCTTCGATCACAATTCCCCTGTCCTTGAACACCCTCCCAAGAGCCACTCTTGCTCTTTGGTTCTCAAGCTGCGTTTCTTTATCAGCAACCCTTTCATTTTCTCCGACAACCACGATAGATTGGATTCGGGATAGCAATTCCTCTGCTCCCAGTCCCTCTGTTTGAACATGCTGCACAAACTCAGGATTCCCAGTCAGACGTGTCAAATCCTCATGTGACGGAAAGGACGGGCCACGCTTTAGAATCCGCTCTAGCATACTATAGAGCATGCTGGCAAAAGGCGGCGGATTGCCGTTCGTTTGGGACTCGGTGTCTCTAAACGCGTTGTGGTGTCGAGCTGCAGAGCTTGCAGAGTCAAAGGCCCGGAGGTTGATTGTCAACTCATCGATGCGTTTGGAAAGATTCGGGACAGCAAGCCAGGTTGGCCAAAGGTAGTGACCCTGGACAATCCCGACATCAAGAACATACGACACTCGACACCGAGAGAGGATTGCCTTTGTTTCAGCAGCAATTTGGCGGTTAACCAGCAGCAGAGCGTGGGCGGCCGGGATTTTCCATTCGGGCTCCTTCGCATACCAGACGCGCTCGGGAAATAACACGCTGAAATTGGTGTCGTGTAGCCGGACGCGATTTGATGGATATAATAATCCGTCTGTACGTTGGGAAGGGAAGTAAAGCACAAGCTCGATGATTTCATCGCGGAGCTCGCGGGGGATTTGCAGGAGAGACAAAGGCATTATTGATATGGGATTGAAGGATAAACCAAGGAGCAGGGAGCGGCTATTTATATGTCCTAACAACTACTCGCTACTCAATAAGTGCTAGCCCATTAGGTCAGACTATTACCGTTCGTGACGGTTATATTACTTTACGGTTTACCCGCCTTCAGTACAAACTTGATTGTCATAACTCAAGGGAACGCTGGCTTGTACATTCTTTGATGCGCTCTCGTCTTTGCCGCAGAAAATCCATGGAACATAAAGAGAAGGTCTACCACTAGCCGTGTGTTTGTAACTCGTTGTACAGGATATGTTAGTCATCCTTTCTAACCCCCGCTCTCCGCTGCACTGAGTACTTTACCAAAGCTGCAGATGACATGGTGCCGATTAGCAAGCCAAATTACCATCGTTGACGAAAATGCAATTGTCTGTACTCGTGTAAGCAACTATCTCTGAGTAATACTCATCAATGACTCACTAAGGCCAAGGCTTTGTCCACTAATATCGCCATCCTCGTCGGTGCACGAACAGCTCAGCATGCCCTGTTGCGATATAGAGCAATCAGTGCAGGATGAGGTGTATCCGCCTCTGAGCAGCTCAAGTCAGTCTCAGACACTTTACAATGTCCCTATCTCACCGTTGATTTTCTTACCCGTTTCCACACTATAATCAGAAGATTAGCATCCCAAATCTTCTCGTTCGCCTTGGCAACAGATTAGCAGCACGTACCTCGAGTTGATCATCTAGAAAGGCAACGCAGTTATTCAGATTTATCGAGGTAAACTCGAGTTCTCCAGCATCGTTGTCACACTCTGCCTGCAAATTGGCTCCGGTAAGAACGAGGACGGAGCACTGTAAGGTAAAGTGTCCGGCAACATGTCTGGGAAGAGCAGCCCCGAAAACCAGAGCAACAGCAGAGAATATGAGCTTCATACTTTTAGATGTATGAGGAAGACAATGAACTTGGAATCAATGCTGGTTGCGGATTGATACTAGTGACAAGAGCAGTCTTTATACTCTTCAGCTTCTCACCACGACTGCGATGCTCTCTTTCTTCGATGAGAAGGATTTCTTGCTTCGCGAACTAATCTGGCATATCAACCAAGAGATTATCCACGTGTATTCTTGTTTGTTACAATTTCAAATACCTATAAGGGGGCCAACTGGAAACGGCAATTCCGACAATGGCGCAGCCGAATATCACACCTCCAAGCAGAGGGGCCATGGTCATGATCATCAAAGATTCATCGAAGGATCTTTGGCTTCGCGAACCAATGCGACATATTGACCAAGAGGTAATGCACGTGTGGCCTTGTATGTCATAATTTTAAACAACTACAAGGGGGCTGGTTGAACATCAGGCCTCCAAAACACAGGGGCTATGATGGCCAACGACGATCCAAGTCATGAGCTCAGTTCTATATGGGAAAACTACCTTGACGATCAAGTTCAGAGAATTGCCCCAGTGTCAATGTATGATGAGCCTCAATAAGGCTACTGGCTGGTTATCATAAACAGATCCACTTATCACATTTCATGGCCGATGTCATTTCATCCTTCATCTTCCTCCGGCCCCAAAATCTTCAGCCTGGCCCCATGGAGTCATAGAGTGTGCGAGGTAGCATATCTCTTTGCTCAACCTCTTGTCACGGATGAGTTGTTTGGCCGGTCCGCGAAATCAGGTATAAAAGCGCCCTGATGGTACTCGTCCAGAAGACATCAACGAAACAAACTCAGCAGACCGAGACATCAAATCCAAATCAAAACACTACATTGCCATTCTATATTTTCCCTCCACGAACGACAATGCACTTTTACAAAGCTCTCCTCGCAGTCCCAGCAATGGTCGCCCTTGCTACCGCAGCCACCTTGCCGATTGAAGTACGCAGGCCAACTCTTTCTACTCCTTTGACATAGTGAATCTAGTGCTAATGCGTCTCGTTTTAGAACCGGGCTGCTACGGACAACTGCCAGGACAACCTGGGTGACTGCTACTCCAACGGCTGTGCAGGTGTCTTCGAGAACCCCAATGATACCACTGGTCAATGCACCGCTGGTACCTGGAAAGGCTGCCCGTGCGAAAAGTGCGGTGGTGGAAATGGATATGTTGGGGCCTGTGATGCGAACGGATGCGCGGGATATCAGGGCGTTTGCATGTCCGGCGACTACCAGGGTTGTGGCTGTAACTAGACTGATCGGCGGGATCCTTGGGGGAGCCAAAGCCTGATATTTCTTTGGCCTGATATTTGGAAGAATTTGTAGTTAGTGAACAATTGGGAATTGTGATACTTGAATTTTGCCCTTAAGCTATGATACGCCTCTCCGATTGACCTCAGTTGTCGCAGCATTCAATGTATTAAGAGTATATTTTTGGGATGCGGGACTAGTAGATGAAGATGACTTGTGTTCATCATGCCTCGACGGTCGTGTGTCGACGGTTTACACGGGCTAGTAATGATCGTCAGTCCAAAATAGACTTCCTACATGTAAAAGCGGCTGAGAAGGGGGAGTATGTTGTGTAAAATTATCGTATGTCGTATATCTTTCGACTTAGCGCCAAGTCCTCTGTATAAATTCTCTAGTCACTTTTGTGAGAGACTGATGATATGACATATCCAATGTCTAGACATACTAAACGTCTAGAAGCGTAGAACAAGGGTCTCACAAGGATGAGAGAAAAGAAAGAATTCTTGGTATCAGCTATGTATCTGTATCCAGGGGAAATATAACTGAAGGCATGGGAATAAGACAGAATTACCACTGTTTTACTCAGTTCAGGTTAAGGTTAAGCCACCGTACAGTAAACGGTTTTCATACATAGCGGGTTTAGGTAAAAATTGGGGCTGTTCCAGCCCGGGGGTTCAATGGGGCCGACGCAGGATTCTAAACTTCTGTCTGCTGAATGTTGCAGAACGTGGGCAGTTGAACAATGTCATTGGCCACGCACCATGTGTGATGTTTGGGAGATCATCGTCTTGGCTATGCGCTAGCTTCACTGGGTCAGTTCACTTGGTCTTAGCTTCATCTTTGTGGAATCCCTGAGTACATGATTGGTCAATAGCTATGTTGTGGGGCAGCCCGCATGTTGCCGCCTGGACCCTGTGTAAACTTAGGATCATTCCGTCTTTTCAGCTGAGCAGAGAGGGGAGATACTAATATGGGGCTGCCTTTGCTCTGCTTAGGGCTGGGACTCAGGCTCCCGGAATATGCCTTATCATTCTCTGAAGTCGGCCGCCATACTGGCGATTGCGGTAACATGGGTCCTTATTACCTTGCTTGGTTTCCACCCAATAAAAGCCGTTCGAGGCTTATTTTCATCAGAGACGAGGGTCGAGAGATATGATTTTCAGGAAACCACGGAAGAGGCGGCATGTTTCGACGGCAGCGATTTGTCAAATCCAATCCCGAATGTCGTTCACTTTATTTGGGGAATCCAGAATCCCGAGATAAACTTTATCAACTACCTCGCGATCCGGTCGGCGCTGATCTCCCTCCAGCCTGATACGCTGAATATTCACTATGAAGAGCTCAACCTGGGCAATGTCTGGTTCCAGAAGCTGCGGGATAATGTCACGCTCGTCCATCACGATTTGGCTCTCGAATACCCGAAACAGACGCAAGAGAAATGGCAGGTCAGCCATCTTGCTGATGTGCTGCGTCTAGATATTCTCCGACAAGAAGGCGGGATCTATCTTGATACAGATGTCATTGCTCTCCAGTCTTTTGATTCTCTACGGTATAATAAGAGAGATGTTATCCTAGGCCACGAGGGAGGGGATCGTCACGGCCTCTGCAATGCCGTCATCGTCGCACGTCAAGATGCGTCATTTCTTCACCAATGGAAAGAGAGCTATCGTAGTTTCTCTGCCGATGAATGGAACTACCACTCGGTCATTCTTCCGAAGCAAATGGCGCTAGACTTTCCCGATCTGGTCTGCTCGCTAGCTCCAACGGTCTTCTTCTGGCCAACATGGACAATAAATCATCTCGAATTCATGCATGAGCCCATCACCGCCGACCAGGCAAAAGAAGTGGAGGATTCGCTGAGTGTATATGGCGGCGGATTACACCGTGATCAGCTGGCCTATCACGCGTGGAATCAGGTAGCTCGAAAGTATCTGAAACTGCTGACGCCAGAAATTGTTAGGGGCACGGATACTCGATTCAATATCATGGTCAGGAGATTCCTTTAGCTGTCAGTATTTTCTTTGTGGTGAATACCTTGCTATTCCAGCCTTGGATAAGAATGTTTAAACACCCACAGTCAGAATTGGCCTAAAGTGTACAAGCTAGTATGCATTCAGAACTAGTAAGAACACAACGGGATCTAATTCATTGTATAAATCACCAAGCTATCGAGGACAGATCAGAATCACCCCTTAACGCTCCTAGAACTATAGCCCATTGGGCTCAAACCTTAGTTTACTCCGATAAGATAGTTAGATAAAATTGGCCAGAATATTGAGGTCACCCCTCCTGCCTCAGAAAAGGGGTCATTCAATATGGACCCATGGGACAGTCCATGAATCGAGAATGAGAAACGACCGCCGGTACCGGATTCGAGCTTTCCAGTTGAATTTGGATCTCGCTATAAATAGTGAATACCAACTTATTAATCTTCCGGCCAAAGTCACATGTATATTGCTGACTAAGTTATCGAAAGAACACCCGGGGTAAGGTTGATGATGTAGATTGGATCGAGATCTCGCACTTCATATTCTATTTCAGTAAGGATTTTCATCGATCCAGTCAATTGATACACGCGGATGCTTAGATGTTGTTTGGTTCTCCACGCAGTTGTGGTAATGATATACCTGAAGTCGGGGCTTGACCGAATATATATCCACTGGCAGAGCGCAATACTCCAGTCTAGACATCAAAAGATCATGTTTCCCCAGGCCCCTGGAAGCTTATGTGCGAAGATACCCCAGGTAACCCTGGAAAGGGAATGTATAAATCCAAGGCAAATCTTGGAAGTGGAGGGAAAACCGTTTAATCGGTTCATCGGGTCGCTTGTCCCGACTTTCTACAGTGGCGAATCCCACGTTTTTCCTGTTCCTGAATACCCGAGGTAGAGGTTACCCTCTTCGCGCATCGAATAGATCAGTATTTTGCGGTCGCTTCAATCAATATGCAAATACTACTGTAGTACGCATGAATTGATATCACTATACATATTTATATCACTGCGACGTTGATCACAATGTACGCCACTGCAGGGCGCAGTGAGACCTGTACGCCCGGTGCCGATCGTCTCGCCCAGTTTTACCTCTTCGATGCATCATGAATCATGCACTTTTCAGGTACGAGCTCGTGAGTTTTCGCTGCTGTATGGATCCATGGATTTCAAACAAAATTCTGCCCCCAACAAGTAATACGCAGGGCCAGCCCGACAAGTCCCTGAGGGTGTGGTGGATCCACTCTGCATCAGCATTTGACGACGCGCAGGGTTTTCTCTGGTACGCCACATGTCCACCTGGACCACCATGGGCCAACCAAGTACCCCAAGGTTTTTTCTGCCCAAGTCATCGTCCTCAGCCCTGATGACAACATGTTCCGTCCTGGCCGCCGAGTGGTGGGCTTGATCTCGCGATGTGGGCCAGGATGTGGTTAGAATGACCGTTTACGCGGGTGATTGGCTGGGGGTGGGACGGGCTAAGGTGAAACTAAGATGCCGCTAAGATCAGACGATGAGCGAACTACGTCCAGATTACAGTGACAATCTCCTTTTCATGCATGTCATTTCTCTGCTCTGGCTCCACAAGTGCCTCTTGAGTTTATGATTGTGAGAATTGGGGCACCCATTAGGCATCAAGGGCACAGACTTTATGCACGCGACACCGACTTTTCTCCCTTGTCCGGATCCCACGGGGAGGTGACGTCTTCCATTTGCAATCCCTTTGCCATATATAAGGCCATTATGAGTGCCGAACCACTGGTTCGACCCAGCGTTCCTGAGTCCAGACGGGATCGAGACTTATGTGGAGATGAGTGGGTTCGGGAAAAGTGGAGCTTCAGCGCAAAAAAAAAACTGAAGAAGACAAGACCCAGGTACTATTCCGGCCCGGATGACCGAAGAGAAAATGTTCTTATAATTTGCTCTTGGTACATGATTTCATTTTCTAATTTCGGTTGTACCTTGCATTGACGGTGAACTGGTGCGATACATCCCTTGCTTTTGCTTCTCCCCGCACCGAACTAATTGGATGTATAGAGTGCGGGCGTTTGGATCATCACATACAGAAGACATGTCACAGCGCTAAGGCAATTGGAGACGAACCCCTCATCGCAACCACTTTTTAAGCCAATTGTAAATTATCATGGATAGAGAGCACGAGGCGCTGTCCACCGACTCCTTCGGGGTCTGGTACCAAAATGAGCTGCCGGTTGGCTCATTATCTATCATGGACGCCGACGCAACCTACCACGAACCCCTTTCTACAGATGCGCCTCTGTCCACTCGCTCAATTGGCCTCACTGGTACATTATCTCTCCACGATTATCGCAAGCAACTTGCACAGGCTGCAGAGTGCATCGACGATCCCGTAGATCGTTCCGAAAAGACACTCCGACGCAAAACAGGAACAAGCAATTTAAACCGTCCACCAGAAAATACTACCGTTCCATACGCAGTCTCAACGGCGTCATCGGTAGCTTCAACTCCACCACCACTATCACCGTCGTGTTCGCACAGCGTTCTCTCTGTGCGAAGTGAGCAAGACGAGGTCTCAGAATCTAGTCAGCTGCAGTCCGGTAAGTCCTGCAGAGATAATGCATCAAATTAAACACAAATTCTAATTAAACTGCAGGTGCGCCTACCCAGGGACCACGAGTTAGCCTTGTCTCGGAACATCTGACCCGTCCTAGACCCAACAGGAAACGATTGGTGAGTAGACTGAAACCTGGATAAATACTCGTTACTCGCCCCTTCTAACCAATTTTTCTAGAATACATTTCGCCAGAAGCTCGAGGCGCGGGGACAGGCTCAGAATTCGCCTTTGTCTCGCCCCCAGAAATCAGATCCGATGTTGGCCACCACAGCCGCCACCATCTCGCATGGCGGGGCCTCCTTTGAGATTCTGAACCCGCGAAAGTCCTTGGACTTCGCTCGGATTGTCTCCTTCATCGAAGATGTCGATAGCTGTTCCATCTTCTCGGACCAAGGTCGAGATTCAAAGGTCTCCACATTCTCCATAGATCAGGGACTGGATCGATACTCTCTCTCCCAGTTCACGGATGCCTCATTACCATCCCATTATTCTTCTCAATCCTTGTATACCACCACCCCCTTTTCATCGAGCTATTCCACACCCAAGAGGCAAACAGCCGATATCCCATCCAGCTCATTCTCAGATTGCTCTTCCAATCTACATGACTCCTGGGGCTCATACGAGTCAAAACAACTACACGACATGGTCGGAGAATCCCCACGGCCACGCATGGCATCCATCTCAGAGCGTCTAGAAGAAAGAGAGGATCTACCCTCCGATCCCGACTCCCCACGTCCACTCTCATCTTCCCCAGCAACCCACTACTCGGGCGAAAGCGAGATCGGCGAGCCGGGCTCCCCAGTCTACGCCAACGGCGAATGGTCGCAGGTCGACGGCCGAGACCGAGGCATCTTCCTCGAGCTCCCACCATCTTACGAAAATGAAAATGGTCACGAAACTGAAAATGAACATGACAACCCTCCTTCCCCTTACGATACATACCTCGCCAACACTATGTCCCCTGCCTACTCACATCACGATCACGACTATGACCCAATCTACCATGACCCCCATGTTCAATCCGTGCTGGCCGCAGCCAATGCTGAGACAATGGGCCTCCGCGGGCATCCTGCTCGTGCGCTGGACGACTTGCAGCGGAGGTTCCAGAGCTCTGTTTCCCTCGGAGACGGGAAGAGCAAAGGCGATAAGCTATCCCAGCGGAAAAAGCTACGAAAGTTCTTCAGCTGGCGGTCTGGGAACTGAATGCTTACAACATGATACCACGATGAATGGCGGAGTCCTTCTTCACTTCTTTTTTCATTTTTCTTCTGACCTGTATTTTTATCCCACCTTTCGATTATTTCTTTTATTTCGCTTTGATTGAGTCTGAGACTTTTCCATATCACTGGTCCTGATACAGGATAATCAAATCATCTTCATTGGTCCATAACTTTCTTCTCGCTCTTGATCGTAACCACCCTAACGAACCTTAGACCTAGGCTATGAATGTAGCCAGCCGCTAGATACCTACCCAGGCACCAGAAAGCTGGGTCTCAGTCAATATCAAAATCCCGGATTCCTCACGAACCCCAGATCACTAATGTTAAATCGATCTGACCCACCGGCATAGCCGGGATGGTACATGACCTAGTCAAAGACAGAATATCTCCCCACGTTGATATGCGTCACATAGAACGATTTAAAATCGTTCGAGATGTTAGGTGCTTTAACTTTAATTCAGCTGCTAGTTCCGGGATCTTGCAGCGTGTCGTTTGTAGTTCTGAAGAAAGTTTTAGATTTGGGTTGTGGCTGGGTGTTTCGGATAGTGGTTCTCTCATCCCTTTCTCATATTTGTTGATTCTGTCTGAAGAACCTTGGACCAAGGATGTGCTCGTGCTTGGGAAAGTTGGTGAGTAGGCAAGGGGCCTTCTGAAGTATCACCAATTAATGCCAAGGCCTCCCAGCCACCCCAATCATCCTACGATCTACATGGAGTTCTTGAACCGTCTGTTCATTTTTATCAACAGTTGCAGATTTATATTCCGCAACAAAACTGATAGAAGACAGTTGAGCTGAGCAGGCAGTCGAAAGAAAGCCAATCAAGTCTATAAACGGGTATCAATTTGAAGTATATACAACGAAGTCAAATGAGCCTAGCCATGACGTGCTCAAGGCTTTTCGGCTACAGACGCCAGCGCCGCAGTAACCATACTCTTCCGCCTAAGGCCCTGTTCATTGCGCTTAGACGCATCCCTCCCCCGCAGAAGAAGGATAATGACTCTTTTCAATCCGATGTGAATGTATAGCACCCGAGCTACTCTTCCGTCTCCCCCGTGCCTCCAGCGACTCCGCAGGCCCAAATCTACTACGGTGCTGCGTGAGAGCTCGCCGTCGTGGCGAGGGACGTGGCGGTAAAGAGCTGGGGTGGCATTCGTCTTCACAAGGAATAGAGCCGAATGCATCATCGGTTGCGCGGCGGACAGAATCGATATCTCCCTGGTTACATTGCAACTGGGAGATCTGCTGCCGTTGGCTGCGGATGCTGAGGAGGTCTGGCTGTGGATGTGGGTAGTCTGGACCGTCTAGCGGAGGAAAATCTGGGGGGATAGAGGTAGGACTTGGGTTTGAGCATAATGATGGCGAGGAGAGGAGACCATCGTCGTCGTGGTCTGTGTCTGGTGGTGTCAGGACGTAACCAGCGTACTGGCCGGATCGTCGGGGTCCATCATTGAACCGAGTCCGGTCCGGGAAGGACTCGCCATTTGGTGTTTGGAGGGTATGTTCGTGAAGTTTTTGTGTCAATGTTGCGATGGATAGACGCTTTGATTCGTAAGGGAAGGGCACAGATGTCGGTGGTTGTTGTTGGGATCGAAAGTATGAAGACCGGGATCGAGAGAGTGTGCGGAAGCGGTGCGATGTCGGCGACGGGCAGCGAGATGAAAGTGGTGAGATCAGATTGCTGTCGCCGTCTATCATGAGGCGGTCTTCTGTATTAAGCGCTAACCGGGTAGGCCGTGAGGAGGGCGAAGAAAAGGAGAAGTCCTCAAACATGGTGGCGAGTGTGTGAGTCAAGGGGTTGGGTTGTGGATGAGTTTCAATCGATGTTGTCCTGCGCTCGAATCCGCAGCAAGACTCTTCAGTCTGGCTGGACAGATCACAGCAGGGCGCATAAGGCGATATTTTATCTGTTCGGAAGAGAAAAGTCCGATTTTGCCTCTGAAAAATCTACTTCGATCCATTAAACGCTGTGTTGCTGAACCCCGGATGCACAGATTATCCGAAGACTGTAATGGAAATAGGGATTTCAGAAATACGCACTCTTCATCCATGGATCCATCCGTGCCTTCCCAAGATTACCGTTCCAGAGGCGAATGCACGTGATTTGGTATTTGAAGCATCGCAACGGGGACTATCTGAATTATATACTATTTAGATTACTCAAGGATGGATTCATACTTCATTTCAATGATGAAACAACCCTAGACCGAAATATTAAGCGTTTGAGTGGAGTTGGTGAGCAAAGGTGACGTCGATCACTTGCCACAGATCGACGAGAACATCTCCAGAGTGTGCTTCCACACTAACTTGCCCGTTCCATTCTGGCGTGCCGCCTCAAGAACTTTCTTATTGCCTGTGATTGAGCCATCCCAGCTCAAGAGATACGCCCCGCTCCCGGGCTTGCCATCAGCCCCGATTGCCACGTCGCCGGAGCCGGAGCCTTGGGGCGGGTATTGTGGACTAGTCGATGCATACAGATGTCGCTCGCCGCTCTCCTTCAAAGGCACCATCCACGGTTTGGCAAAGACGGCCAACGCATTGATCGCCATCTGAGTGATCGGGTGGAAATCTCGCATGAGGCCTGTCTTCACGCCACCAGGATAGGCATGGATGAAACTAGTTGCAGGGTGGGCCGCAGCGAGCTCCTGCATGAGCAGGCTGTTCATGGTGGTAGCATGTCCAGCGCAGTTGCGGAGTGAGTAGTGGGTCTTCAGATCCAGGTCGTCTAGATGAAGAGAAATTTCATCACCGGGTGATAGGACGGACACAACACGCGACAAGTTGTTGCCTAGGCCTTGTTTACCTGAGTTATTGGCAGTCGCAGCCCTGCTCAACTGCGGCAGTAAATTCAGAGCGAAACGCGCTCGGGAGTAATAGTGGAGACTGAACTTTTTATCCAGTCCTTCCTCGGTCTCTAGATAGGAAATTAGTCAACCCCCGTACTGTGTATAGGATATGCAGTGAATACCATCTCGGCCCTTCGTCGTCATCATGCCGGCTGTCATAAAAAGCAAGTTCACCTTTTCTTCCTTTTCCTGAATTAACTTGCATGCTTCATCGACACTGTGCAGATGCGCAGCTTCGCATTTCACGAAGCTAATCTGACCATCTGGGTTGATTTGGCGGAGCTCCTCAATGATTTTAGAAGCTTGGGTCTCGTTGCGCCCGACAAGGTAGACCCGGGATGATTCAGTGTCTCGTACAAATGCACGAGCTGTTGCTTCTCCTATCCCGCTGGTTCCGCCCACTGCAAGCATTCATGTCAGCTTTTTTTTATCAATTTGCTCTCTGACAATGCGTAGAGATCATGACCGGATAGGAGTGGAGCTTGGTTTACCAAACACAGCCACGAGATTTGGACCGAAGTCCATCAAGCTGGAATTGTTCTTTTGCACGGTTCCAAGGGACACCATTTTGCCTTTGATTTTTTTGAAGTTCAGATTCCCAGACTGCTCAGACTGCTCTGACTTGTTCGTCCGCAATCGTTCGTCCGTCTCCGTCACGTGTTATGGACACCAAACAACATGATTGGACGAGATGAGAGCAAATTGGAAATCGCCCGTTTGTGTGGGAAAGGCATCTTGCACCATGCTAGTATTTGAGAACCAACGGTTCAGTGTATGTTATTCAGTTCGCGTTGGAGACACATGCGCTTGGTGTGTGCAGCTCATCTATACCGGAGCATATTAGCTTCGAATACTATAGTCTATAGCTTCGATATGACCCACAATTTCGGTTGCCAAAAGGCTAATAGAGCAGAATGCTCATAACATTAGGAATATCAGTTATCAGCACGTGCGTGCTGATACAGGCCAGAGGCAAAGTGATAGGAGCTACGTGGGTACCATGAGAGGAAGTTAAGAGAGGCAAAACATCAATCATATGAGCATTGAGCATATGGAGAGAGACAATAAGCGGGACCAGGGAACAAGCCCCTGTCTCCCACCATTTCGGGATTGCAGGAGTCCTTTCAGGTGGGTGAGTTTGAAAGGGAGGTCATTTTTAAGATTGAGTAATCCCACGACAAGATGTGCTTGTCGTACAAGCCCCACCAAGATGTTGAATTTATCAACAGAAACGCGAGTAGAACATGACTTCAAGGTATTTTTGAGGATTCAATGGCATCCCAATCGGGAGTCAAATTGTGGAAAGTCGTCGAATACATCAAGATGCTTTTCTCCAGCATCTTGTAATACTCCACATAACATCTTCGTAGAGTGCCATGATACCTTCCTGATCCCAGTATGTGACAATAGGTCTATGGGTTGATGGATCTAACCCTCAGAATTACAACAATGGAGATGCCTCCTCAAGTACCCCATTGTGGGGCATGTATATCGGCATGTCGGCAGATGCTATCAAGGGCGGACTTTGTCCGCTATTCCCCGCTTCTTATCAATGACAACAACATTGGATTTTGGAATTATAAATATCATCTACGTTTCGCTATGGCTGCAGCGCAAGCTTTACGTACGACCCTGAGAACGAGTCGGCTCGTGTCACCAACCAAAAAACTGTTTTCTCCGCATCTCTACAACCCCTTCTCGACAACAGTATACCGCGCCATGTTGACGACAGCATTGTCCGAGGCTGAGGTATCAGCTTTGAGAGCAAACAAGGAGAGACTTGCAAATGACCTACATGAGTCATGTCAATGGGGATCTGGAATTCGCTGGGGAGAGTGAGTATTTTTGTAGCTCTACGAGCACGAGCTTTCCACGACTCAATCTTCAACAACGCGGATTAGTACATACTTTGCTAATTGTGGATTTTGTGTCTCTACAGAGGATCAACAGATACTGGAATGCAGCGCCTTGCCCTGTCTGAAGAGGACAAGAGCGTCCGGGACTGGTTCATTCGAACTATGAAAGACCTCAAGTGTCAGATTACCATCGACGAGATGGGCAACATCTTCGCAGTGCGTCCGGGTCGGAGGACAGATGTGCCAGCTACTTTCATCGGCAGTCACTTGGATACACAGCCTACAGGAGGCCGTTATGATGGCATTCTGGGAGTTTTGTCAGGCGTGGAAGCGATCAAGAGGATGGACGAGTTGGGCCTGGAAACCGAGGGAGGTGTAGGTGTCGTTAATTGGACTAAGTACGATAGTGGACTCAAATATTATATGTTAGATATTTGCTAACACTTCAATAGCGAAGAAGGAGCCCGGTTCCCCATCAGCATGATTTCGTCTGGCGTCTGGGCAGAGTTCATTTCGCTATCCCAGGCTCACGAGCTCAAGGAAGTACCCACAGTAGCTTCGCTGCCAACAGCCAGCTCAGCTCCCGAAACTATGAAGAGTGCCCTCAAGAAGATCGGCTACCTCGGCAGCGTGCCCTGTTCATATAAAACCACGCCAATGGCAGCTCACTTCGAAGTGCACATTGAACAAGGGCCTCATCTGGTTTCAGCTGGCCAAAGAGTTGGAGTGGTCACTGCAGTGCAGGCCTATCGCTGGTTCCGGTTGAATGTGATCGGACGAGACACACACACAGGAACGACTGCATTTGAACACCGTGCAGACGCATTGTATGCATTTGCTCAGATGATGGTTCGTGCAAGAGAAGTCGCTGCATCTAAAGGCTGTCTCGCTAGCGTTGGTATCATTGAGGCTAAGCCTGGAAGTGTAAACACCGTCCCTGGAACTGTCAGCTTCAGCTTGGATATTCGTGGACCTGAAAGTGCTTTGGTGCTCGAGGTCGAGAACCAGCTTCGTAGCGATTTTGATGCTATTGCTGCCGCAGAAGGCGCTGGTATTGGAAAGCCTTGCCGTGTCGAATGGACGCTTGACTTTGACTCGCCTGCTGTCAAGTTTCATGAGGACTGCATTGATTGTGTCCAGGAGTCTGCCCATGCTGTCGTAGCGGATGCGCCTGTGGCAGACACCAAGTCCTTAGTGAGGACTATCATGAGTGGTGCAGGTCATGATAGTGTCTTCACTTCCAAGCGAGTGCCGACTAGTATGATCTTTGTTCCGTGTAAAGATGGTCTGAGCCATCATCCGGAGGAGTTTTGCTCTGCGGATGATTGTGCAACTGGGGCGTCTGTTATCCTGCAAGCTGTGGTACGATACGATCGAAAGCGATTCACCCAGAACTAGAAGTACACAAAACAGAATATTACCTACCAAGTGACTACAAAAGAGAAACTACGATTCTACTATGAACAAGATTGGCACCGAATCATGATTTTGCCATTGAATAATCTAGCTAAATCATTAAGCCAGTGACATCGTTTCCGCTTTTTTTTAATTTCCTGTATCCATAAGTCTCAGAAACGAGAGGTCGTAAAAAGATGCGTCTAGCATCAGTTCGTTTCAGGAACACTCCATTTCTGGAGGTCCTACTCCAAACCGAGGACTGGCCGCATCTGTCCCTAGGATGACCGAGCAGAGGATGACAGGACACCAGGGCCTATCCCTTACTGGGGAGCACCACGGCCACGGCCGAAACCGCCACGGAAGGAAGGAGCGAACTCGCCGGGGGCACCACCCTCCTTACCACCCTCCTCGCGGCGGCGGTAACCACCCTCGCGGCCACCCTCACGGGGAGCACGGGGACGGCGCTCACGGTCCTCACCGCCCATCATACCGCGGGGAGGAGCGTGGGAACGCTGCTGCTTGATGTGGGTAGCAGGGACAACCTCAGCGGGGAGGTGGAGCCACTCGCGCAGGTAGTCGAGACCCTCGGGGGTGAGGGTGTAGTAGTAGTACTGCCACGAGAAGCGGGTCTTGACGAAACCGCGGGAGTCCAGAGACTGAAGAGCCTTGATGACCTGTAAACGAGGGGCATTAGTAAATATATTCAAGGGTCGCCTGCATGCATGGGGATTCGTACGTAAAGGTTCTTGGTGTCAATGTCACCGTGCTTGGGAAGGTTGTAGTCCTTCTTGGCCACGAGCACACCCTCTATAGAGATGAAGTCAGTAACTTGTCACAGAATCATTTTCGCTCTTTCGCAAAACCGTCGATTCGAGGTCAGAGCGCCGGCGAGGGTGTTGTCACATACCGCGGAAGAGGTACTCGTGGATCTTCTTGCGGTCGTCCTTAGGGATAAGCCTGGGGAATTGTCAGTCATTATCCATATTCAAAAGCATTGGGGCGCAATCTTACATTGTCGCGAGTTCCTGGCGCAATTCGTGGAATCGCTTTGACAAAGAACAGATGGGTGATTTAAAAGGTTAGAGAGTGGAGCTCCGCTACGAAGAAAAGTGCGATATTGCTCTTTCGGGGACCTCGCTAGGGCTACCGCCCTAGTCACATGACACACCTTGATTTATGCGTGACAGTAAATGATGAGTCACCTGTGCATAGTCACATGACCCTTATGCTTAAGTCCAGCCTCGTCGATCTTATCGCTGCGCCTCTACGATCCTTGCCGTCAACTGTCATATATCTCACTCAGTGAAGTTCCATTCTCAACACTTCATTTAAAATGGCGTCGTCAAATGTGAACATCTTGCTTTCGTCTTTTCCCGGCCTGTCGCTGCCGTCCACCCTTTCGTTCTCGCTGCCATCAACCTCCAGCATCTCGGACCTAACGGAGAAAGTCGCCTCATACCTTCCGTCGTCGCTGTCTTTGCATTCTCTCATCCTTACAACAACCAACAACAAGCAAATTACTCCATGTACCGACTCCTTGCAGTCCTTGATCATTCGCGATGGCGCGTCCGTGGCCTCAAACCTCCTCCCTATTCGCCTCTCCGTCCCCATGTGCGGTGGTAAGGGTGGTTTTGGATCTCAGCTTCGTGCCGCCGGTGGTCGTATGTCCAGCAAACGCAAGCGCAACCAAGGCGATAACAACAGCTCCAGTCGTAACCTCGATGGACGCCGTCTCCGTACCGTGGCTGAGGCCAAGTCACTCGCCGAATACCTCGCGGTCAAGCCCGAGATGGACAAGAAAGAGAAGGAAGAGCGTCGTCAACGATGGCAGGCCGTGGTGGAGTTAGCAGAGAAGCGCCAGGATGAGCTTAAGAGTGGTGGCGGAAAGGAGAAGATCGATGGTCAGTGGATGGACGATAAGGAAGAAATGAATGAAAAGGCGCGCGAGGCTGTTTTATTGGCTATGAAGGATGGTTCCTGGACCGACAATCTTCGCGATGCAATTCTAGGTGGCTCGAGTACCAGTGCCAGTGAGGGCAGTGATCACATGGACTCATCTAGCTCCGATGAGGATGAGGAAGACGACGAAAATGCCGTTTCCTCAAGCGCTGCTGGACCCTCTGCACCCGCCCAGAAGTCTGCTCCTCGTCGTTTCATTGGATTTGATGACGATGACGACTTCATGAGCGATTCCGAGGAAGAGGAGGAGCCAGAGGTTCAGGGCAAGGGCAAAGGCAAAGCACGGGCTTAAATATCAAAAATTGGCTTCTTATGGATTATGATGGCGTTTCCCCGGTTCCAGCATATGCGGTTTTCAGCGCAGTTTTTTCAATGTCAATACTTTATTGTTCCAAATGCCATTTCGAGGCTTCAATTGATCACTAGTCCAATTTGTTTGACAATTAATAATAATAATAAAAAATACAAATTACTAGGAAATACAGTAGAATGTTCCTAATTGGCTAAGCTTGTATCTAATTCGTTATACGGCAGGCGGAGAACAGCACGCTACTGATAACTGGCCCGATAAAAAAAAGCTCCGCGCGAACTCCGCAAACTTGCACATCCACCATGTCACCTTGCTCTAGAGGGGCGATATCGCGAGCCTTGCGGCTTGGATCGCTGCGATGGCATCCAAAGCCAGGCACTCCCCTTCTAAAAATGACAGTCCCTCCCCTCCTACGGACCGCACCGTGGCAAATCAGCTGCGGCAGTATCACGACGCAAATGCCAAATTCCCGCCGATTATTTTCAACCACGCCTATCCAACGCAAAGAAGTGACTGCTGAGGAGCTGGCCGAAGTCCTTCCAGTATGCTGCCCTGGATGTGGTGCTTTTACGCAGACAATCGAGCCGGATGAGCCAGGGTACTATGGCGGGAATCGCAAGCAGACCCGAAAGCTAATCGCCTCTCACAAAGGGGCAGCCGATAAAGAAAATGCGGTGATAACCAATACAGAGCCGATTGAATTGGCAGATGGTATCATCGAACAAGAGAAGCCTGTCAGTGACTCTTTGCCGGAACAGACTGCTGCGGAAGAATCAACGGCGCCCGTGCCAACAGAAGGTATGCCATCTAAACTCGCATGTCTGCTATTTGACTAATTGAAAACCAAAAAGGTGCTTTGCTAGAAACCAACATCCCTGTCACTGAAAACACCTCTATCTCTGACGATATACCTGTCTCTGACGATATCTCTGTCTCCGAAAATGCTTCCGTCTCCCCTTCAGCTCGGGCTCTCGAGTCACCAGATCGGAACACCCAGATTTGCGATCGCTGCCATGATCTTATACATCACAATAAGGCTGTTTCGTCGCCCAAGCCAACCATCCTTTCCATCCGAGAATATATCAATGAGTCACCTCATAAGCATAACCGAGTATACCACATCCTGGATGCAGCTGATTTTCCCATGTCTCTGGTTCCCCGCATTCATTGGGCACTTTTCGCTCAGGAACAGCGCTCGCGGAACCGACGGTCTTCTACTGAGAAGTATCATCATGGTCAGAAAATGCCTACGATCAGTTTCATCATTACACGATCGGATCTGTTGGCAGCTACGAAAGAACAGGTGGATTCTAAAATGGAATATATCCGTTCAATCCTTCGCAATGCCTTGGGAAGGGCAGGGAAAGATGTCCGGCTAGGAAACGTTCACATGATTAGCGCACACCGAGGTTGGTGGACCAAGCAAGTTAAGGATGAGATTCGGGAGCACGGTGGGGGTATCTGGGTCGTTGGTAAAGCGAATGTGGGCAAGAGCAGCTTCATCGAGGCCTGTTTCCCCAAGGACTCTCGCAGGCTAGAGAATATGGCCGAGTGGATGGAAAAACGAGAAAGGGAAATTTCAAACCAGCAACAGGCAACCCCTGTGAACTCCGATGGTCTCCTTCCGCCTGCCCCTCGTGAAGGTTTATACCCGGTTCTTCCAGTTGTGTCTTCTTTGCCTGGCACGACAGTGTCGCCTATTCGTATTCCATTTGGACGCGGACGGGGTGAAATGATCGATTTGCCTGGTATGGAACGCAGCGAGCTGGAAGACCACGTTCGCGATGAGCACAAACGCGATCTGATCATGACAAAGCGTGTAAAGCCAGAGCGATGCACTCTCAAGCCCGGCCAATCTCTCCTTCTCGGCGGTGGTTTGGTACGCATCTCTGCTGTGAATCCCGAGGACACCGTGATGGCTGCCACGTTCGTGCCCATTGAATCTCATGTTACGAACACAGCAAAGGCAATCGAGATACAGGCCGAGCAACAGCCCTATCGGGGTAAGGTTCTAATGGTGGAAGGAACGGGCAGCACTATCGCTTCTGCCGGCAAGTTCGATTTGCAGTGGGACATCACCGCTTCCAACCTTCCTACCTCTATTGCCAAGGCTGTCAAAGATAAGGGAATCCCGGTACCTTATCTGCCCTATCGTGTGATGGCCGCTGATATCCTCATCGAGGGCTGTGGATGGATCGAAGTGAGCATCCAAGTCCGCAACAAGCGCGGTTCCGAGGATGAGCCCTCAACATATCCTCAAGTTGAGGTATTTTCACCCAAAGGTGAATATATCGGAGGCCGAAGACCGATTGAATGTTGGAACTTCATTGCAGAGAAGCTGAAGGCTGACAAGCGCAAGAGGCCTCGCACAAGGCATCAGTATAGTTGAGCTGGAGTGGGGTCCACCTAAATTCTACCTTTCTAGGTAGGTGTACATTACTATAAGGAATCGAGCATAGCGGTTGGCGTTTCTATTTCAAAAGAACCTCCTTGTCCAAATACATACTTATCTCCAAATTTCTTTCTCCTTTTCCCGGCGTCAGCATCAGATCCTTCGTAAGCTCTTACTGAATCACCCCCGCGGTCCCCATCTAAGTGGGGAACTCGCCTCAACGTCCAGGCACTCCTTCCGTTAACACCACCAAAAGGTCGGAGTTCCAAGAAGTCAGGAAGGCCATTAGGCGTGAATCCAGTTCATTAGCGCATTTTGAGGTACATTAGCTTCCGCTTACCAGCCAGATAATTTGCGCGACTGAGAAGATTTGAGCAATTTAAACGTCCCAAATATTGACACCGCTTCTTTGCATCGTCGCCGTCACATACGCAGGGAGATCTTCTATAACATTTTCTGCACTTTTGAAAAACTCTCTTTATCTCAATATGATATCTTCTCGAGCCCTCAAAAATGTCACTGAGCTGGGACGTCCATGGCGATTCACCCCTACACCGACCTATGATGCCGATACCAATCCTACGGGACTAATCTCCTTTGGATTGGCGGAGAACGTGAGTACAAGCTCTTTCGAAGATATACATATATCTTACACTAGAACAGAGACCGATGAGAGAAGAAATCGCCAAGTACATCAATGAAAAGGTTGTCTTCACCACAGATTCGATCAGTTACCGCTCCACCGCAACTATAAATGCGCGATTACCTGCCATCGCTGCTGCCCATCTGAATAAAGTCTTGGGAGCTTATACACCTATCGTGCCCGAGCATGTCTTTGTTGCTGAGTCCCCTACTTCCTTAGGTAACATGCTTGGTTACAATCTGGCTGAGCGTGGGGAAGCTATTCTTGTCAGTCGACCAGTATATGGTCGATTCGAGCTGGACTATGGCGTTGAAGCAGGTGTTGAGATTGTATATGCTGATACAACAATTGATGAGGCCTTCGCTCCAACATCGGTGGAGAAATATGAGCAAGCCTTTCAGGAGGCTAATGAGCGAGGGGTGAGGATTCGCGCTGTGCTTATCGTTAATCCAAACAACCCTGTTGGTAAGGCTTTTGGTTGATTGAAGTGGAAGACGAGCTTGCTCATATGCATGAATAGGACGATGCTATCCAGCGGATACGTTAAAAGCAATCGCCCGCTTCTGTGATAAAAACAACATCCATCTCATCAGCGACGAAGTCTACGCCTCGTGTGTCTTTGATTCCGGTGATTTTGACGCCGTACCGTTCACTTCGATTCTAGCGTTAGACCTCAAGGAAATAATCGACCCCAATCTTGTCCATGTTTTGTATGGATTCAGCAAGGTAATCTTATCCTTCTGATGAGTGTACAGCAGACCTAATTCAGTCTAGGATTTTGCATCTGGTGGTCTGCATCTTGGCTTCTTGATAACTCAGAGCCAGCAACTTGTTCAAGCATGCAAAATGATTCTGCGACTACATAGTGCCTCCCAAGCTGCCATTACCATTGGGACTACCATCCTTGATGACCAAGACTTCGTGTCAAGCTTTACAGCTAAATCACGGGAAAGTCTAGCAGCGGGTTATCGGCTGGTTACCTCCATCCTGGAACAAGGAGGCATCGATTACGCTAAGGGAGGGTGAGTCCTATTTCTTAGTTTTTCCATGATTCTTTGTGATTTTGCATTCTTACAAGCTATCTCTAGGAACGCGGGCTTCTTCGTCTACGTCAATCTTTCGCCTTTCCTCTCAAATGACGGTTCCCCAGCTCAGGAACAAGAATTTGCTTTGGCGCAGAAGCTCGTCGATGCGGGTGTTTTCCTTCATCCCGGAGAGGAACACGGGAAGGATCTTGGATGGTTTCGTTTGGTATTCTCGCAAGACGAAAACACTTTAAGAGAAGGTCTTAGAAGGTAAGCACGAGCACCTCGACATGTATTGTTTTGACATCTCCGGGAAACAAAACTAATCTAAAGTTTGCGGGGATAGGATGTTGAGTGTTCTACAGACGCCAATCGATTAATGATAATCCGGAAAATTTTCAATAGATCTTTGTCAAATTCGATGCAATACTATGCATGAATGGAACTATTGGTTTCGCGGTAGAAAGATCCGTGCATTGGTAGCCACCCTACATAGCCCTCTTGTCACAACTCTTATCCTTGACCGGCCAGTCGCATTCCGAAGGACCATAGTCTGGGAAAAATGGTAGAAGTTGATTTGCCCATCATTTCCTGCTCCCAGGTTTGGAACATCCCCATCTTTGTCTCTGTTTCTCACAGTAATTTCCCTCAAAATCCTAGTAGAAATTTCAGAGGTTAGTCATCTTCTCTAGGTTTCTCTACTTCGCTATATTCATCGACTGACTGCTATAGCTAAAGACCTTGAATCGATAGCACCTTCTGCTTTCATCGTTCTTTTTTGCGTCTTGAAGGTATGTTTACAGAAGATCTATGCTATAAACTCAAAAGTATGCACGGCCCTAGGGGCCGAAAGATAGATGACTAAGACATCTATAGACACCTTAATTACCCCTCACGACTTCGACATGCAATACATTTTCACCTCCCTCGTTCACGTCCTGTGCTTCATGAACGTCATGGTTGTAGGTCTAACCCGGTATCAAACCTCACCCCCGACTGATATCGTGATTCTCCACGATAGACAATCCCTGAACGATTACGTGAAGATCAATCCGAACGGTCTGCTCCATGCCGAGAATGGCGGCTACTACCTGAAAGACATGGAAGACGTGGTCGTTGCTATCGCTAGTGATGACCTGTGTAATGAGCTGGATGGTGCCTGGGCTAGCGCTGAGGCTGCGGCTGATGCGCGTGACGCGGCTGAAACTAACTCTGGGTCTGGCTCTTGAGCGACGCGAAGTTTTACGAAGATAAACCAAGATCTTTCTTGTTATCCCAGCTGTATGCAGAACTACTGCAGTCATCCTCGTTGCTTCCTCTACGCTACTTGTTTGTCCTACCCTCATTGCCATGTGTGCGGTACCCGGAAGGTCTGTCTCTAAGGTGGAAAGTGATGATCCTTGGGTATTTGAAATAGTGTCGGGGAGGATTGCGAACGTCTACAAGTATGTGACTGGGAAGACGAGGCATTGGAAGGAAACTTGGGAGGAGAACATGATTTCGACCTGGAAGTGGTAAGATACTACTAAGCCAGGTTGAATCAATAGCCTTCTAAACACAATCTATGTTTCGTATAGTCAACCAGATCACTTCAAGGTACCCAGTACAGTATTATATCAAGACTTTTATATAGACCCTCTCAACAAAGGTCTAATTTCAATCAATCAGCTAGCTCTCGATAAATCTCAGAATAGAGGAACTTAAGCATCCGTGTGGTACCTGGCTAGTGAGAAGTTGCTTTGTGAAAGGAACGTTGCCTAGCGTGCTCTAGCGCTAGCAGAGATCTTTGATTAAACACTACTAAATGGTTGGGGGCCAAAACCAAGCAAGGCGAGTTCCGCTCTATTGTGAAGTAAAACGGTCGGCCGTACATATGGGAAAGGGCATTATTAATTTTATGCCAGAAATCCCCTACCTGTGATCAGGCCGCTTTATTATACGCTAAAATTCTCATTAGTACGTGAAATACGCAAAGATAGTCTATATTCAAAACACTACTAACCGTCCTAGGACTCAACCGAACTTACTAATTATTAGTCAAAGTTTAAGCGATAAATTGCAACCGTTACACGAGAGACTGGTAAGTATGTAGTTTTGCGCTGCATGATCAAAGGAAAGGCAAAATGTATTTGTAAACCAAGTACGATACCTAACTATTAAGCGGACATGTAGAACGTTTTAGAAGAACTATCCAAATATACAGGATATCTGAACTGCTTGTCCGTGAGCTTTAAAGTGAAATATTTCGTAATAATGCCTCTGGTTAATTAATTTAATTGACCAATAATCTCCTACACGTGCACTACCGAAGGACAGTACCTACTGCATTATTGGAATGTGCCAAGGTAACGAACTAGTGAGCTATGGTCAAGGAGGCGGAAAAGAGGTATCCGTGCATTTTTGGCACAGCCTTGCGACTGCTAAACGGTTTTAATGTGGGTCTAGCTTGCCAGGTACGTACATAAATACATATCGCGGGGGACGCATGAACTTGGATAATCAGCTGTTCACCTTGTGAAACTCCACTCGTACCAGCCACCTGGGCACTCAAAGACTTATTCTGGTCTTTTTCCAGACATTCAACACATAATGAGGGTCTTTTGTCTTTTCAGCGCACTCTCGGTGATGCTGTCATGCAGGGCGATTGTCTCCGCATCTAATCCCGATCCGATTGGCACCATCTACAATGGTCATGTGCCAACCAATTTGCACGGGTCCAACTATACGTACCCTTGGCCGGTGAAGCTTTTCAAATTCTATAACCAACACCAGCACCTGGAGATGGCATTTATGGACGTTCCTGCAGATCGCCACCATGACAATAACAAAACAACAGTCTTGCTCCATGGCGGTAACTTCTGCAGCGTCACTTGGTCTGACACAGCACGCCAGTTGTCTGCAAAGGGCTATCGAGTGATCTTGCCCGACGATATTGGCTTCTGCAAGTCGAGCAAGCCCCAAGGCTATTCTTACAACGTCCAACAGCAGGCGGAGAATATCAACAGCCTACTCACCGCGCTCGGCATTGATGAAGTCACTGTCATTGGCCACTCCATGGGGGGCATGATTGCCGCCCGCTACGGCCTTATGTACGCAGATACCATCCAGCAGCTTATACTTGTTGATCCGTTGGGTTTGGAGGACTGGGTAGCCAAGGGTGTACCTTATTTGGCTATCGACGAGACTTACGAATCCCAAGTTGTGCAGAACTTTACTACGCTCAAGGCATATGAGCAGGCGAGTTACTTTTATAATGCTACTTGGGAGCCCGCGTACAACACTTGGGTTGATATGCTAGCCAACATCTATGCGGGCGACTATGGCCCTGACTATGCCTATGTGATGGCTCTCGTCACCGATGCCTTATTAAGCCAGCCTATCATTTACCAGCTCCCTCTCCTGAAAACAAGCACCTATCTCATGGTAGGCGAGAATGACGTGACAGCGCTAGGAAAGGCATGGTCATCCTCAGCCGTGGCTGCAACTCTGGGTCATTATTCCGTCCTTGGACCTGCTGCCGCAGCCCTGATTCCCAATTGCACATTCCATATGTTCCCTGGTCTTGGCCATGCACCCTTCCTCCAGGCTCCCCAAGAATTTTACAAAGTACTATTCTCTTGGTTGGATTGATCGGTACCAGTTGGGGTGAATACCAGTCCCCTGGATATTTCGCCGAAATACCCATTTGAATGGTAATAGACAGTGTACAGGGGAACTTCGCATCATAAACGGAAGACTTCAAAGTGTGTCACTTAACGAGTTTGATTCAAGGAAAAGAAAATAGCTATTTCATGATAACTCCATGATAGGGGTTTCAATAAAAGATGGGTAGAGCTCAGTTTTTTTAGAGATAAGTGCTATGTAGAAGCTATGAAGCTCAAGATTCCACGTTCGCTCTGAAATTTTCCGTGTCATTTCAGTCAATATATGAAATTTCGTAGCCATCAAAATAATTCTTCATTTTAGCCTAGGGAATCCAACGCATAGGTTTGAATAGTGGTATACAGAATCTACTAAGGCGGCATATTATCCTACGCGATCCAATTGGAAGAACAGAAAGAGATTCAAGAAGAAAAAAAGAAGATCTCATCAAATTCTATTTATGCCCGCACAAATATCAAGTCCATTCAAGCCCTCTAACACTCTTAGTAGTGGGGGATGCAAACACCAGCGTTCCACTCAGTGGCACCAACGCACTGCCAGCCATCGCAGCAAGGGGTGCCACCGTTCTCGCAGGCAACCTTGTAGTCTGCAAGAGAGTCAGATGCTTCTTTTTCCAGGTTTTGTTCTATAAGGACAACTCACGGCCGACACAGGTGCGCTTCTCAAAGGCATCGGGGGAAGGAGTAGCGGTGGCAACGGCGGCCAGGGTAGCAATGATAACGGTGATGAACTGCATCTTTGTGGTGGATTGGTTGATCGGGAGATCGGTTGATTGAGTAGAGTAGATTGGATTGTTAGGCTGATTGATTGATTGATTTGATGATGTTGGATCTGTCGAGGAAACCTCTCTCTATTTAACCATGAGCCAAGCCATTGTAAATGTCCATTTTCAGTATTTCTATCTCGAATGCGTATACTCTATGCCCTAGAATAACTCAGGACCAAACATATGCCTCTTTAGGTCATGCATATCTTGGCCATGGATAGACCAGTGAATATACAGTCATCGTTTCCATTAAAGGATCTTATCCATGTCATGGGTTTCTTGTGCTTTCCAGATGAAGGATATGTCTCAGTAAGCGATGGGGCTATACTCCCACACTAGGCTATGCCAAGGTATGCCAAGACCATAACAAGGTCCCTGGTTTATATAGGGAGTTTCTTTGCCCCCAAGCTGAGCTTCTCATTGCTATCTTGGCTATGTGCAGCAATGAATCCATACGAATATCTCCTAACACGTTTCCAAGTACTTCTTATTGATATGTTTCACATTCTCATATTCCCCAAGATCCCAAAAGAGGAAATTTTACGAAACAATTGAGGCGAACTCCCGCCCCCATTCATCGCGTGCAACCCCTTTTACTCGTGTTTTCAAGGGTCTGGCCCCATTCGGGTCGGCCCGCCACGACAGTCCCACGAGAGATCTACCGGCAGCTTATTGTTCTTAACTAATATTTTTCTGTCAAAAGAAAAATTCAACTTGTGCAATATGAATATTCAAGGGAAATTGAGGGCACGTCAAGGTAGCTTGGGTGTATTGGAGCTCCAGCCACAAGCTTGCTCGAAAACCTAGTCTCTGCAGCTCCATCTATGATCCAGAATCAAACAAAAGATATAATCAAAAACAAAATGAAATGCACTTCTTTTTCTAAGCATAAGCTCATCAAGCATGACTCTTTAATTGACACCGGAAATAACAACTTTATATATCCATGAACTGTTCCTCTACTCAATGTTGGAGAAAGAGAAGGTAGGCTGTCCAGGAATGGAGTTCTCCGCAGTAAGACCCTCCTTCTTCTCACCAGTACCAACAACCTCACCAGTCTTGCCGCCCTCATCAACGGCAATGATCTCAATCTCCTTGTAGCCAGCGGAGCGCTTCAGGCCACCAACAAGTTGAGACAGAACAGAGAACTCGTCGAAGGGAAGCTTGCGGTCGAAGACAGTGTCAGGCGATTCGCGGCCCTGGATCAGACGACGCTTAAGGCCCTGGACGAAGGGCATGGCCTTCTTCATCTCACCAAGCTTGCCGATCTTGCCGTTAAGCTCCTTGTCGTTGATGGAGAGGTTGAGAGAATCGAAAGCATCGCGAACAAGGTCGATGTACTTCTCTTGCCAGACGGGGTACTTCTTAGCGGCGTAGATGGTAACCTTCTTGGGCTTGCGGGGGTCGAAGGCGATGTTCTTGCCCTTGGACAGACGTTTGGCGAAGTTGGCCTCAGCGGAGAGAATGGCCGAGGAAGTGCCGCGGACGTAAGCCTGGGCGGCGGAGAGAGCGGGGGAGGGCTCGGGGACGGTGGGGAATTTAGCGAAGTGGATGGATTCGGACTGTTTCATGTTAGATGGGGAGCAGACGAGAACAGTGGTTTAATGAAAACTGACCTTCTTCAGGACCTCAAGCCAGACGTGCTCAGCCCAGTGAGGAGCAATGGGAGCAAGCATGAGAGCCTGGAGTTCAATGTATCGCATCAGGACATCGCGGTGCATGCCAACGCCGGAGGCAGCAGCGGCCTCACGGTAGGCATCGCGAGCGCTGGTGAAGTCGAAGAGACCGGCCTTCAAAGCAAGCTTGAAGTTGGTGCTAGTTGGTAATTAGCGGGGTGTTACATAGAATGAAATTGGGTTCAAACTTACTCCTGGTAGTGCTTCTGGGCCTCACGAACAAGAGTATTGATCTCGTTGTCAAACAGCTGGTCCGCGAATGAATCGGCAGGACCGGTGCGCAGGGTCTCATCCTTGACGACCTCCTCAATCCAGTCCTTCAAAGTGTGAAGACGCAGAATGTTACTGTTGGCAACAGCCTCCTCGAAGTTGGCATCCTCGATGCTATCACCGGCGTCGGCGAAAGCAATACGAGTAGCATCGGCACCGAACTTGTCAACCGCATCCTTCAGGGTGAGGAAGTTACCGGTACTCTTACTCATCTTTTCACCGTTCAGCATCAGGTGACCGTTGGCACGAACACCGCGGGGCCAGAGGTTCTCCGGGAAGAGAGCAACGTGAATGTACAGGAAGAAGGTCAGGTGGTTCTGGATAAGATCCTTACCAGAGACACGGACATCGAGAGGGTACCAGTACTCAAACTCGCGGCGCATCTTCTGAAGAGCCTCCTTGCTGATTCCGCTGTTGGAAATCAGGTCATCGCCAATTTCCCGGCGGGTAAAGATGTAGTCCCAGACCTCGTCAATCATCTGCTCAGGTTGCAGGTTCAGCAGACCAACGGTCTTACCGTAACGATCACCGTGCAGAAGATGAGAAATGGTGTAGTAAGCCATGTAGATAGTGCTGTCACTCAGAGACTCAACCAGGAACTGCTTGTCCCAGGGAAGCTTGGATCCAAGACCGTAGGTTCTGGCGCATGCCCAGCGGTTGAGCCAGGACAGGTTCTTCTCGAAGCCGTTTTTGGTCTCGGGAGCGTAGGTGTTGAGGGTGTTGACAACGTGGTCAAGGGTGGTCTTCTGCCACGGGCCATCATTCTCACCGTAGTTCAGGAACCACTGACCCAGGTAAGCAACGACACAGTCATCGCCACTACGGCTGACAACCTTGCCCATTGGGTCGGCGAAGGGGAAGGCATCGCCGCTGTCAATGAGCGCCTTGCGAATCTTGTCCTTGACAGAGCTGACGGCTTCGCCCTTGTACTCGCCGACGAGCATGGTGCCCTTGTAGAATCCCTCCATATAAGCCAGCTCCTTGGCCTGCGCGAGTTGTGTGACATCCTTGGGGGAGTTGATCTTCAACTGTTTAACCAGGGTGGGAGCAGTCAGGTTGCCATAGGTAGGGGTCTCAATGACAGGGTAGATCTCCTTCTCGGCCCACTCCTTCTTAATACCGTAGAACTCGGCCTTCTTGATCAGATCCATCAGGGTGGCGTAATCATCAGGGCTGTCCGAGGGAACGGAAGTGACAACACCGGTACCCTTGGCGGCTGAGACTCCATCCATGGGCAGAATGTAGACACCCTCAGAGTGGAAAGACAGAGGGGCGTTGACCAGAGTACCGACGAAGTCAGAACCAGGAGCCTCAACGACAAGCGGGAGCTGATCCTGAGTCTTAGGGAAGTTGTCGTTATCGAAGAAGTGACCCTGGAAAGCCATGTTCCAAGCAGCACGCTTGGTGACAACGATGTACTCCTTTTCCTTCAGCTTGAACAGACCGTAGTTGATCTTGGGACCAACGAAGCAGTTGGTCTGGCCATACATAGTCTCGGGACGCAGGGTTGCGGGAACAAAGTAAACCTTGGCATCCTCCTCGACCTTGCCCTTGACAAGCTCAGCGAGCTTGGGAGACCACTCCTTAACCTGGAGCTTGATAGCAGTGTACTCCTGGGGACCAACTCCCTCACCCTCAGTGCGGTCGTGGTCCATGCAGGGCTGGCCATCCTTAGGCGAGTAAACAGTGTAACGGCTACCGTACTGAATCTTACCCAGCTCGTGGAGGCGGTTCATCTGCCAGCGGACGAAAGCGTCGAAGTAAGGGTTGGCGTCAGTGGTGACGAACTCACGGCGCCAGTCAATGCGGGCACCCATGCTGTTGAGGTCGCGGACAGCGAGCGGGGGGAAGTGGTCCAGCCAGTAGTTGGCATCAGCGAACTTGTGAATATCCTCAATAGGGACACCAATGGCCAGCATGATTTGGAACTGGTACTTCATCTTAACGGTCTTGGCCGCGGCCTTGCTCTTCTTTCCAGAGAACTTCTCGGCCTGCTCCTTAACCTCGGGCTTGGACTCCTGAGTAGGGGCAGCAGGGGCAGCAGCCTCCTCCTCCTCCTGGTAGCCCTCGAAGTTCTGGCCGAACATCTTCACCTCATCGCGAAGCTTATCGGCACAGGCCTTAATGGGCATACCAGTGCAGTGGAAACCAAGCGGGAACAAAGCACGCTTGCCCTCCATGCGGGCATAACCAGCCATGAACTCGACCTTGGAGGCAGTGAAACTGTGTCCGGCGTGCAGGGTACCGTTCATGTAAGGGAAGGCCATGGTACCGTAGAACTTGGGGTGCTTCTCACGCATCTGGTCGGCGGTCATGGAGCCCTCGGGGATCTCCTCGAAGGATGGGGCATCGACCTCGAAAACCTTGTTCTCTTTCCATTGCGCTTGGTATTTCTTCTCAATTGCGATCAGGGTGTCACGCTTCTCGGTCTGTGGAGGTTTGAGTTCGGTCAGTAACGGCTAAAAATCGGAGTCAATAGAGGGGGAGGGGCAAGTTAACATTTTCAAGCTTGAGGGTGTTCTTAGAGCCATTGCTCGGGTCGAGCTCGGCAGAGACGGCGGGAGGTGCCATGGTTTCTCTCAGCAGGATAATGTCCTGTGCAAGATTCCGAGGGGCAGAGAATGAAGATCGCGGGGGAATATAAAATCGACAATCGATAATCGATAATGAGTGGGTGACTCAGTTGGTAATACAGCCGTATCAATGCATTTATCTGCAGTGTGTATTGTGGTAATTTACGTTTCGTGCCTTTGCATAGAACAGCAGTAAGCATTTACACGCGAAACAATGAGTCATGAATAGATAAGGTGCTTTATTGTACTTAACTAAGTATTTTTTATTTATTTAAGTAGTCTGTTTTGTACCAATCCTTCAATGTCAAATAGGTTGCGTATTGTGATAAATCGTTATCACGTGACCTTAATGTCGGAGCAACTTTTGAGGCGCAACAGTTTCCGCAAAATTCCCCGGATCAACGACAACACACCCCGAACTTTTTGTGAGACCACTGGGTAGGAGTTTGGCTAATTAGGCTGCTTTATCCCTGCAGGCGGTTCAAAAAAACACATCTATTACCTCGAGGCCAGCCGCTGCGCGGCTCAATCTGCCATCATGGTCAACTTCCTCAAGCGGATGCGGAAGCTGAAGACAGTAAGTCACTCTAGAGCTCAAGGCTAGTTCAATTATACGGACTATCAAACAACCTGAAACGGAAATCGGCTAACTAACTTCTTTTCCTTTTCCACAGAGAGTAAATTCCCCTACACCCCCATTCATTCTCCGCGCTATCAGTTCCAACCCTCGACATCCCAAAGATCCCAATTGAGACTGGAAACACTCTCGGACACAGCACAACGGAGTCCCATATACCCTATAGAGACATCAATGCTAACACAATGTTCTGCAGATGCTCGAAGTCCGAGTCGGACTCGGGGCCGCCCTCTTCCCCAGCCAAGCAACTGCCACAAAAGAATTCCCAGCTGTCACCCGCCTCCACCTCACATACGCCAAGAAGATTTACGGCGGCCACCACGGCGCAAGACTCTTTTGGCGCCAATGTCTTCCGCGACTGAAATACCACAATCCTGGCGTCGGAATGACAGTCCAACAAACCGAAGACCAAGAAGGACCGGCCGCATTGACAATCTACTTCAACGAGCAATTGAGCAGCACCGCAGCTGGACTTGCGAGCAAGGGACTGGTCGATAAGCATGCGCCGAAGCCGGAGGCTACTGAGAAGTCTGTTATTGTGGATCTGAAGAATCTGGACCCTAAGGAGATCTGGACTCGGGTGCAGGCTTCGACGGGTGCGGCGGATGTTCCTCCTTCTGAGGAGGATTTGGCTGAGGCAAAGAGGTTGGCGGCTATTACCGAAAAGGCTGTTGGGGATAGGAAGCGTATATCAGCGATGCGGCAGGCGAAGAAGGATCAGGAGCGTATGCTTGCTGAGGCGCGGGGTGAGGTTGAGAAGCTGAAGCAGAGCTAAGATATCCCGGGTTGATTTTCTCTAGTCTGGATTCTCTTCTCTCGAAATTGGAAGGGGCACCCACTTGTAGCATAGCATCTTTTTGTTCGTCTCTTTCCTTATAACTATGTATTTTTGAGAAATATTTATTCCAAAGCATCGGAAAGGTGCATTGAATCATTTATAATTTTCATTGCAAGGTCCGGTTACTTGCAACTAGTATAGAGCTAATTTATTTCAAAGAATACACGCTTGTCTAGCCATGAACAGAGGGAAGCAAAGGAACAGATAAAAAAAGGGTCATCACGTAAAACATTGGGGAAATGAAGCCAATGGAGGACCGAGATCCAAGCCAAGGTATGAAAAGACAATGTACATCGTGAGAAGGAAGATGAAGGCGCGACAGTCGCAGGTACAGTACTCGTTAGAACCGAGTGTCATGCGCTGAATGGTGTATGTCCAACCAGTCAATCCAAGAAATCCCGAAATATCAACAAACTCCATTCCCCAATTTTATGCGTGATCTGGATTGTAGGTGGTTCCACCGAGCATGGCCTGCCCAGTGGGGGCGGACGGGGTCGGCGATGTCGCACTTGCACTTGGTTCCACCAGTGTAGATGGGCCAGCATGTACGCGGCCCGCTGCAGCAGTCTGTAGTCGTTGATCTAGCGCTTTGAGTGCCAGAGCACGGCGGCGCTCAGCCTCCTCGCGCTTACCCCGGGACCCTCCTCCCCCTCCACGGCTGCTGAGGAGAGTTGGCAAGCCCGCCTCGCCTCTGGCCAGTACTTGCTGGTTACCAGATGCAATATCATCCTCCGAAAATGGTTTCAAGATCTTGACTGTTACCAGCAATGTATAGATCTGGTCCGCGACAAAGGCGATCGGGGGCTGCATCACATCGGGGAACAGGCAAGCAAAGGCAAAGGTCTCACTGGCATCACCCTTGATACCAAAACCTTCGGTTGATGTTCCAGTCAGGTCGGGCTGTTGCTTGTAGAATCTTAGGTATGTCCAGCTAGTCAGGAGACCCAGCCACGACAAGATTGCAGCAGTGTCCGTGCCGATCAAGATGCCACTGAGGGTATTAAGAAGCAAAAATAGCGCCGGAAAATGCTTGACGCGCATTTTGATCAGTCCTTTGAAAATCGCAACGGTATGCTCGGGGACGAGTTGTTTGAATGCGACGAGGAAGGAGGCCTGGATGGCGACACCACCGCAGATCTGGGTCTCGCTGTACATGGAGAAGGGTCAGATCAGACACAAATAAGGGATCTAGCAGGGAATTACCCACCTGCGATAATTCTCGGCCTGTACTGCGCCCCAGAGGAGGTAGATTGGAAGGATCGCGACATTGGGGATCACGGTGACGGCCACGATAAACTTGCTGAACTCGCGGGATCCCCACGCGCGCTCGAGGTACTTGCCTCCATAGAATATGGTAGCAGCGTTCAGAAGCACAGTAAAGATATTCTGCTCGACTAAGGTGGCGGTGACGAGTGTCCAAGGATAGAAGAAGAATTGAGAAGGAACGAGAGTCAGGTAGGGAATGATCGGGGTAATTTGGGTGCCGTTGGGGGTGTAGTCCAGTTCACGCCATCTAGCAATGTTGTAGAGTAAGGAAAGGGCGAGGAGGCTGACGAGAAAGAAACGAGTAGCAGGGGGAATGTTGACTCGGACCGGCATTTTTGTAGGGCACTCGCGGCGTGCGAGACCGCAGGCGTGTTGTTGAGCTGAACCCGAAGTTTGTAGACGGAGGAGGCCACACAGATCAACGGAAGTTGACATGCGCGGGTCCACTAAGCACCTACTGTAGTCCGAACCACGGAGAGGATCTGTCACATACAAAAGTCTTGTTTAAAAAATACCTAGTATTACTGAAGCTTGTATTTGATGAGGTTAAATATTTAGGTTAAATTAAAAGTCTTCTCCCAAGGCAATTGGTAATGGTGTACTCCATACGCCAGGGCTATTGGGTAGGCAATCATGTCAACACATGGCAGTCTAACTTGTATATATCTCTTCAAAGAGGGGACCATCAAGATAGACTCAATATATAGTGTTGCGAGGTATATTTAGAGACCACCACGACTTAGAGACAGGTGGCCGAAATTTTCTCCATCTTCCAAGTGTCGTCTCTGCTGACTAGAAACTAAAGATATATCCTGGGCGCGACTTCAACTAGGTATGTGCCTGTGACCTAACCTGGTGGAATAGTTAGACTTGCTGACCTGATACATTAGGTTTCATTGTCATGATGTTTCTTATGTAACCTTGGAGGTTAGGTCATCATACTCTGAAATTTCACGAGACAAGATGTGAGGCATACCTTAGCTACAGTACTGTAGCGACATATAGAGTAGGTGGATCACTGATCGGTGTCAGAATGTGATGGTCGGAAACATGTCTGACCGTATATATCTACCAATAGAAACCGGTAGGGCTTCTGGTCTTTATGTTCCATAGAGACTACTAGATCATCTATTGTACGAGCTATATATAGTGGAATCTAAATTAGGGATCCTAGCTCATCTGATATCTGTGCACAAGCCCTGGAGTTGGGATCTGGATCCACGCTACGATCCACCTTTTGCCGCCCTGCAGTGTTGCCGGGTTCGGGTGCGTGCAGATGTTGCACGCTAGGGAATAACAAAGATCCCGTCAGATCCGGGCATAATGGGGGAAAAAGGACAAATGGAACTCATTCTGGATTTAACATCCATAGTAAAGGACTAGAGTAAGAAATGGAGAATTAAAGTGGAGAAGTCCCTTAGAGTAAGCGAGTCGCACGAGAACAGGGCCGCGAGTGGAGGAACGCCACACAGGATTGGCTCTTGCATTCAAGATGGAGCACCCACTTCCCAGTGGCTAGTGCGCTTAAGCTCAACCGTCATGAAGGTCTCCAATCTTCAATTGTTTCTCTTCTCCCTTTCACAGGTCATTTGCTTGCCATAAGAGCGGCTACTGTTCCCCCCGAGAGTGTCTTCTGGTCCCTACCAGATCGGCGTCTTATCCCCGTCTCGTCCCTTTTCTCACTTTCCTTCTTCCCCAAACTCTCTTTTCCCTTCCCCAACCTCGCAGTCCGCATCTTCAAATCAACGTACACCCTTGACCCATCACCCCCGGGATATTCAGCCCCGACAGAATACGCGCCTACCCACTTGATTCATTCCAGATCGCCCCCCTTTTTCCTTGGTCTTTTTTCCGGCCCTTCCTGTCTCCACATCGAGAAACCTCCACTTTTGATTTTCCAACTTCCCTTGCGGAAGCGCCATCCACTCCCCCATCTGGCATGTTCCGCCCCTAGGTGGTCGCACATGTAATCATGGCACAACCTGACCTTACATCGCATCACGTCAACTACCTAATATGGAGGTACGATGGCCCCCCCCTGGGCACTCCCCGCGACCTGCTTGCATTCGCAAACCACTAACCCATGATTCATCTTACACAGGTACCTCCAGGAGTCAGGTTCGTATCTTGCGCATTTTTCCTCTATTCATTCGATATCACCCGAGACCCATGCGCCGATGCGTGGGCACATTCTAGCTGCTGGAACCATTCTAACCTCGTGCTACAGGTCATGGCGAAGCTGCTGTATCACTACAGCGTGCGTGGTATCCGGAGCCACAGAATCTACCATTTGCGCGCCACATCCAGACTCACGCGCTGGTGTCGTTGGTCCAAAAGGGCCTGCAATATCATGAATTAGAGTCATCAATTGACAAGGTAGGCCCGCGCAATACCTCGGGAACCTTAGCGATACTGGCCTAGGCATATCCTAACCTTCGTCTATAGGAGGGTAATCCCATTAAATTTACACCTTCCGACTTTTTTTTCGGCCCGGAGCCCTTTGAGCTGGCCGCTTTGAAAAGCCGGGATGAAGCTGGCACAGACCACCCCGCGCCAGAGCCTGCGCGTGACCGCGTAACTAACGGTCATCCACCGGAGGCTCCCGGAATGAAGCGCAAAGGCGAAACCAATGGCGACTCGATGGATGTGGACGCCGAGACCGAAAGCAAGTCGGGTTCGCCTAACCCGGATGTGGATGTGGACGGGGACGTGAGCATGGGGGCCGATGAGGTGCCTCAGGAACCCACAATCAGCACGGGCGCCAGCGCCAGCGTCCAGATCTCCCCCGCCAAGTCTGCCGATTTGACATCCGATACCGCCTGCCTAGATCTGGATGATCACGTGATCAATACCGCTTGGCGACCTGGAGACCCGACAATGCTTGTGACGAGAGGAGAGTCCTTTTGCAGCCTGTGGAAACTGTCCTCGTCATCTGCGCCTGTGCAGAATAAGTTTGTTGATCTTAAGACTAGCGAGTCATATGTATCTGCTGTCGCCTGGGATGGCATCGGTGACAAATTAGCCGTGGCCTCGATGCGGGACATGAAAGGAGCGATTACCATGTACAACGCTGAGGGGAACGTGGTGGATATGCTTCCGGATCTCCCTCGAATTATCAATGGTCTGTACTGGGCAGGAAACACCCCTCAGCTGGTGATCGTTGCGTCGAACGAAAAGGACTGCGAGCTGGCACTCTGGGACGGTACCCAACGACCTGACGAGTACCAAACCATGGTCATTAGAAACCGAATCTACGACCTGGTATGGACTGGACGGAATGAAATCTTTGCGTGTGGCGATGGGATGGTCTATCAATGTAGTGTGGACCGGAACATTCACTTGATCAAGGAGTACACGTCCGACAGGGAAACCCCTTGGACCTTTATTCGCTCTACCGAAACCAGCCATGGTCCTGTCGTAGTGGTGGCAGGCTATGAAAGTGCGGCAGACTCTGAGACAGCCGTGATCTGGATCCCAACCCACGACATTATCATTGAAAATGCACAAAAGGAGCCGATCACGGCTATTGACATCCGGCCTCAGTCACCCGCACAACGACGAAACTCTTCGATCACAGGGAAATCCCCAATCGCTATTGTTACATACTCAGCAAATGGCACCACCAACGTGTGGGACGTAGATCTGGAAAAAAAGGAGTTTCAACGCGTTAACAATCGATTCCACCTGGCTTCCGACATCCCCATTTTTGCTGGTGGCTTCTCACCTGATGGATACGCTCTTGCGGGAGTTAGCAAAGACCGTCTCTTTATCTGGAATGCCGAGCGCGGCGGGGATCACATGGCTGTCTGGACTGCTCCAGGTTCAAAAGAGGTAAAGGAAGAAGCCGATGCCCCAACAAACGGGCAGAATGGTCATACAACGCGAACCGAATGCACACTATCATGGGATACCGATGGAAAAAAGCTTGCATATGGGTTTGGAAATAAGGTAAGTCTTCCTCACCAGTGCCACAGCCAAGATATTTGACTAAGAATTCTTTCAGATGGCTATCGTTAATCTCCAGCGGTGACCGCTCTACTCAAATTTAATAAAAAACCAATGTTAAGGCATTCGGCTTGATGTGTCGAAAATAGCTCGTTGTTTTATCTTTCCCTCATGGTTCGCGGTGCGGTGTTGAATCACTTGTTACATCGAAGTACAGGACCATGAAACTGGTCTAATTGATACTTTGAACAGAGGCAAGGCTTCACAACTCTGCCTCTGTCTCACCTTTCACTTCTGAGGCCCAAGGCCGAAAAAGGTGCTCGACCTGCGGAGACCATCAAACGCCATATCCTTCCAAGTACGATCCAATGTCAATTCCTGTTGACCAACCCTCTCCCGTCGTGGAAGATGGCGCAAGTCTTCCAGTCGTCACCCGATTTGTTCTACATATTATCATTTTTCCCGGACATACATTGTTGATTTAGAAGATGCATTACGGCATGCATTGCTTGGAATAGGACTTGGGCACGGCGAACGAAACGGATGGCGAGAGTTGGTTTTGATTTTTCTGTTCTTATTACTGGGAGGTTGGTGGTTTAAATCTCGCTGATTTGTATTTCGAAGCAAAATGCATTGATCTTGAAATGTAGTAATCTTTAAAAGTCACACTGTCATGCTTGCCATAATTTGCATTTTCTCGTAATCTTCATAGTAATCGTAATAGTAGAACTATCTATACATCGTGTTTATACCGCTGGATATGCTTTTGTACCTTCAAGTTTTCAATAGCTGGCGCTGTCTCTGTTCTCTCCTTGTTCTTCGCCCACGTGCTCGGATCTTGAATCCATCTTCAACATCTTTCCATCCACGCATCCAGGCGCTCAGTCCCTCAAGGACAACTTCTCCTTCTGTTTCGCCAATCTCATCAATATGTTTGCGACCACCCCATCCTCGTTTAGCTTTTCGGCGCACAGAATCTCTCGCAAGCCGGGCTCTTTTCTGTTCGTCGCGCATCCCTTCAATCCAATGTTGCAACCCATGGATCGTTCCTTGAATGCCTTCCAACTCAACAGCATCTTCCACCAAATCCGAGCGACTAAAATCAAACGAGATAAGCAAAGCCCAGACAAGCAATGAAGCACGTGTGCACCTACAGTTCAGATACTTCATCCTCAAGTTCAGCTACCGTCCTCGTCAACCCCCGGCATCGATCCTCATAGACTTCTCGAATCTCAACAGACTCCGTATGCCGTTGCTGTAGCTCCTGATTTAAAGAAGTTACCTCCCCCAAAAGCGTCGTGAGCTGGGAGGCCATTCCTTGCCGTTTGCGCTCCTCATTACGGCTCTTCGCCAGCCAATCTGGCTCCTTTAGCTCCGCAGCATCAGCATCTCCTAGCAAAGACTTTGTGCGAAAGCTTCGCCGCCGGCCGCCATGCGCTACCTCTTGCGCGAACTCCGGCTGCGGATCGCGTAGGATAGCTTCAATCGCGTCGAGGTGCCGATGAATCAATGGGCCTGCATTACTATCCCTGCTATCTGCGCCGAGGGATGCCGATGCAAGATGCGCCAATTCCGCAAGACGATCTTGCCATGGTGTTCGTGTGGCTGGGCGGGTATCTGGGGTGTGATTGATGGATTCAATTGGTTCAAGTTCGGCTTTGGTCACTGAGAGACCATTAACTTCCGGTGATTCCATGTGGGTACTTGTGTTTAAATGGTTCTTCATGGTGAGTGATGGCAGAACCCATTGTCAATTGCACCAGTGGCTGGGGATCTGCAGCTTCTACTCATCACATCGGAATCCTCGTCGCTTATTGATAACACCCCACGCTTAACCTTTTCGGGGAATGTTACACAGGGCGCTGTTGTGGTCGGAGCTGGAAAGTGTAGCTTATCAATAATTGCTATTCCGTTCATGATTGTCATTTTAGCGTTCAATCCATATTGTACCGAACATCGTGGTTGAAGACTGAAGTGGGTAGTACAGACTACATACTCCGTACCTCAAGAGATAGTCGAAGCCCCACATCGACTCATTTTCCCACCGCCAAATCTCTCTGTGTCATCGGAAGCCCGGTCTTTGTCCAGTCATAGAACAGCAATTCCACCAGACAATGGCGCCTTTGGTAAGTGCAGCGTCTCTGCGCGACTTTTTAAGTACCCTCTTAGTCAGTGACAGATTGCTAACGATGCTTGCGCTCTGACTCAGATTACTCCAGTCCCGTCGTTCGAGACGGCGCGAGAGGTCATCTCGCAGTCGAGAAATTCCAAATTCGCCCCAAACTTGCTGCCAGTCACTGCTTCGATCCCTGCCGATCTCTTGACCCCTACATTGGCCTACCTTAAGCTTGCTGAGAAGTAAGTGCGAGCCTTGTAGTGTCGCGGCCGTGCCCCGCAGGGCGGGGAATTCTAGAACAGCCAGGCTAATTCTCAATCTACATAGTTCTCGTTTGTCATTTTTGTACGAGAGCGCCGCGACCACGGAGACTATCGGACGATACAGTTTTGTTGGCGCAGGTGGGTGACGTGTAGGCGAGCTGCTATGTATTCATGTTTTCCTGACTCGGCATTGCTAGACCCCCGAAAAGTTATCAAGACCGGTCCAGGCCATGGTCCGGAGGCTGATCCTCTGCCCTACCTGGAAGAGGAGCTGTCCCAGTTCCGCGTTGCCACTGTTCCAGGCTTGGTTCTCCCCCTCTGACTGCCGGAGCAATTGGATATGTGGGCTATGACTGTGTCCGATACTTCGAGCCGAAGACTGCCCGGCCCATGAAGGATGTGCTGGGCGTTCCGGAATCATTCTTCATGCTCTACGACACTATTGTTGCTTTTGATCATTTCTTCCAGGTCGTCAAGGTCATCACCTATGTCCCGATCCCCGAATCGGATGCCGACATCGAGGCCGAATACCGCAAGGGAGAGCAGATCATCCAGAAAACCATTGACACTTTGCTGCAAGACCGCACACCAATGCCGCCGCAAGGCCCTATCATTCAGAACCAAGAGTACACCTCCAACATCGGTCAGGAGGGCTACGAGAACCACGTGAAGGTCCTGAAGGAGCACATTGGCAAGGGCGATATCTTCCAGACCGTGCCCTCACAACGGCTGTCTCGGCCAACATCTCTCCACCCCTACAACCTTTTCCGCCACCTCCGCACTGTCAACCCCTCTCCCTACCTGTTCTACATCGACTGTCAAGACTTCCAGCTCGTAGGAGCCAGCCCCGAGCTCCTCGTCAAGGAAGAGCGCGGCCGGATCATCACCCACCCAATCGCGGGTACCGTGAAGCGCGGCAAGACTCTCGAAGAAGACACCGCGCTAGCCGACGAGCTGCGCAGCAGTTTGAAAGACCGAGCTGAGCACGTCATGCTGGTGGATCTAGCCCGTAACGACGTGAACCGTGTATGCGACCCGATGACCACCCAAGTAGACCGCATGATGGTCGTCGAGAAATTCTCCCACGTCCAGCACCTCGTCTCGCAGGTCTCCGGCGTCCTACGTCCCGGCAAGACCCGTTTCGACGCTTTCCGCTCAATCTTCCCCGCTGGTACCGTCTCCGGTGCGCCCAAGGTGCGCGCCATGCAGCTGATCGCTGAGCTCGAGCGCGAGAAGCGTGGCGTCTACGCCGGTGCCGTTGGATACTTCGGTTACAACATTGCCAACAGCGACGGATCCAAAGAGGACCCCGGTGCTATGGACACCTGTATTGCGCTTCGCACTATGATGGTCAAGGATGGTGTTGCCTACCTGCAGGCTGGTGGTGGTATCGTCTTCGACTCTGACCCGTACGACGAGTATATCGAGACCATCAACAAGCTCGGTGCGAACATTGCTTGTATTCGTGGCGCGGAGGCGAAGTATCTCAGCATGGAGAAGAACTAGAGCATCTCAGGTTCTGCATCAAGCGATCTCGGGTAAAGACACATTTCAATGATTTACGCATCCACTTTCTTTTTCGGATTTTTCGTTTAGACCATTGTACATCTCGGATTCATCTTTACTAAAATTAAATTATACTCTTTCCAATGTTATTTATGACGGGGTGTCATGAAAATGAATAAGAAGCATGAAAGGTAGAGAGCATGTGGAGCATAGGCTATAGAGAAGAGGACGCAGAGTATGAGATGCAGAGAGGGGGTGGTCCAGAATGTCAAGGAATGTTCCCTTAACATTCAGGTCTCGGAAAGATTCTCAAACATAAGCCCCACTGCCCTAGTGGTTAATCCCCCAGATACTTGATCAAATTGATTTGGGACATGCGCGTTGGCTAAGGTGGTTCCGGTCCTAGTTTCAGCGGCTCATGCTTAGGAGAGTGAGCGGAATTCGGCTACAGCCAGGATACAGATCGAAAAGATCTTTCTTTTTACTTATTCTTTGATACTAAATTTTTTTTACAAATTTTTGCCAATTGTTTTGGAGGTCATCTGTGCGTGTAAAGTTCTTGGTGGAGTAGTTGAAGTACATAATGCGGCTGCGAAGTAGGGATCTTTGAAACTTGCTCATGTATTTCCTTTAGATTTCTGAAGATGCAAGATTGGGCGCTCAGCCCTTGATGATGGTATTTTTTTTTTTTTTTTTTTTTTTTTTTTTTAATGAATCACTTTTACAGTTAAGGCTCCTTAATTCCTCAAGTGGACAATAACTCCAACGCAACGCCAATATCGCCTGATATTCCAACCGCCAAATCTTCTTCTTCCAAGTCCCAGGGCACACAACCTGAAGCCTCCATCCCAACTCGAATCAACCGAAACGATCGATTCGAGGATTCAGCTACCAAATCCTCATTCGGCCATCGTAACACACCAGGAGTATTCAACCCAACTCCCAACTCCAAGATAACAGTTTCCCCAGCCTGTCCACCATTAATATCCAACTCCTCTAAAAATTTCCGCCAAAGCCTCTCCTGCCCTCTAAAAGGCCCCGCATTGAAGTAATCACCTCCACGCACACACAGCGTCAACTCCCCGCCACAAAACCTACATCTCGGCACCAATGTCTCATCAGTAAGAACCTGTGAAACAGGATCAAGAAACGGTAAGGCCGCATCAATGAAAGGTTCAGAAAGAAAAACCGCATCAGCCCTACACTTCCCATAGCACTGCAAATATTTGTATTGACCCTGCGGCGTCGATATCCGTTCAACCGGAAACCCATTCTTAACAAAGAAACCATCTGCATTCGTCGTACGGATATGATATCTGCTTTCCTCAAACCGACCCACTATATCTCGTAGGAGTCCGTAAACAGGTGAAACAGGCCACCGACGCACAATATCCATATGCAAGAAGAAGTATCCCCATTTCTGGGATGGACTGTCCCAGCCATGATACCCGAACACATCATACAGCCTGCGAAGACCTTTTGCCTTGAAGGCGGGGAAATTGGCGTCGAAGAGGGTTGTTGAGGTATAGTCGAGGCCTGTTGCGGCTGAGAGACCTGCACCGGCGGTTATGATGAGTGATGATGCGTCTTCGAGCCAGGCGCGAGCTTTTAGGATCGATGGGTTTAAAGGAGTTTGGGGCTGGGGTTGAGAGAGTAGACTGGATGGCGAGTATATGAGATTGGGGCAGCTATGCTTCAATCCTGTGAGTAAATCCCGGTAAAGAACCTCGTCCTTTTGGAGAAATGTGTCAAAAATAATATCTGTTATGGAGGTCGTGCTGTGTTCCTGGTACCAGGATAGCACAGTCTCCACAGCGATGTTTGCTGCAAGAGCGGAAGGAAATGCAAAAAGGCCCGTGGAGATACAGCAAAATGCGACGACTTTCCGGCCGTCTGCGAAAGAGGGTAATGAATCAGCGGCATCTAGGCAGGCCCGATAGCAAGAAGCGAGCTGAGTTTTGTGCTTTGCTGCCGGGTTCTCTCCATGATTTAGTTGTGGTCCAACTGTATGTAGAACCCATTCTGCCGGAAGAAGGAATCCAGGTGTGACTTTTGCCGAGCCGGCTGGCTCTAGGTGTCCCTGCGCTTTGATTAGGGTATGGCAAGCATCCCGTAGACGTGGCCCAGCAGCCGAATGGATGACATTATCGATGCATAGATGTTCGGGTCTGAAACAGCCCTCCAGCTGGGCGTTTGCGGCGTTGACGATCGCCGTGACATCTGTTAAAGAGGTAATATCTCCTTTCCAGCAGGATATTCGAAGAGGTTTGCTATTTGGAGCTTGGGATTTGATTATCACGTCGGGACTGATGGAGGTTGTTGAGGTGAGCAACTTGTGTTGGTTGTTGTATTGAATCACTGCCTCAATATGGGTGAGGATATCTGTTGGGATATTTGAAATTGCAGGTCGTTGGCAAAGGGTTTGTCGAAGAGCTTGGAGTTGCGACCATGTGTCCGTTTCGAATATCCATCCTGGGCCTTCGTGGTGGGCGCCGCATTTACATATGGATTGTCTTGTTGGCTGAGAGCTTAGGAGGTAGCGAAGGGCTTCTTCCAATCTTGAAGACAATGGCACTTTAGCTTCCATCGTGAATGAAGGTTTTTAGTATGCAAAATGTGAAATCAAATCCACGGGCATATCTTGATAATGGCTCGATGAGTCGATGTATATAAGCCCTAGTAGAGTAGTGCAAACAGCGGCACTAATTCCGTGTCGTAGTGTGTGATTGGCTGGTTGTGCGTTTAGCTAGTTTGCATTATGGGCAAACACTCTATCTTAGCCAATGAAAGCTATAATTGGTGTTTGCAGCTTTTGCTAATGACGTCAATGGCCGAAGTGATAGGAACCGACACCACCCTGAGCAGCACCAAGCTGTAAACCAGCACTCCTCCCAGTGGTATTGGCAATTTCATGTATAGCACCACTAGCAAGAGAATTTCCATAAAGTTGGGGCCACTGTAGAAGCTAAGAGTTACTAGGCCTTCCAGGCATTGAAAGAGAAAACTACACGCACATTGCACCATACCACATCTACTAGATCTACTTCACACCTCAATCAAGATAGATAAAAAATAGACAGCACTGGCTCTGTAGAGATAGAGTAAGCTATCATTAATTTTGCGGAGTATTTTGGAAGACAGTATTGGCCCACACTATCAATATGAACATGAAAGTAGAGCCAAGATGAAAACATCAAGTAGTATCAAAGTGAACATCTGTATCTACTAGTCCCGGATTTCCTTTCAACGCCACTTGTTGGTTGATATTCTTTATTTTTGTGTTTCTGTTGCTCATGACTTAGTGGAACATGGCTATCTTGGCTCAAGCCTTGTCTGAATTTGCCCTGACACGTAGACTGGTTAGATACGTGATAGCTGCTCAAAGAGGACTTGAGCAACAAGGTGTTTGTTGGCCGGTGCTTCTTTATCACACGTCTCTCGTCGTGAAGCTGTGGTTTGTGCCTCCACATCACAATGAAAGGACGGAGGAAAAGGTAATTGTATTTGCTTTGATGCCGGCGATAAGCTCAAGGACTGCGCTCTCAAGCTAGGAGGACGAGCAGCCCCAGGAGGGAGAGTGGCCTCTCAGCAGATTGTGGAAGGGGGTCATTCAGGAGGAGAACTTTGATGGTCTGAACGGTTAGTGAGGCACGGAGCATGCGCATCGTAAACATACCTTAAAGTCGTCGAGGCAAGCGAAGAGACCTTGTTGATCAGTATGATCAAGTTGATGATAAGTGTGTCAAGGAGGAAGATAGACAGAGATTACTTTAAAGATGGTTAGCTTGATGGACGGGCAGACGCCAACCTAGAACAAATTCTTAAAGGTGGACGTCTTCCAGTCCCATTTTCATTTGCACTAGTCTGTTCAAGAAGTCTTGGAAGTGCTGTCTCTCTAGATCCACCGAGGCACTTGTAGCCTCGACCTGGGATTGAACATCATCTGTCCTTCCCCCATACTGACGGAGGTGTTTCTTGAAAGACAGCATATCGATCTCTTGTGCCGTGGAGCTATCATTCAGGGATGACTGAGGCTGGCTTCAAGGTTCATACATAAGGAGCCGATGAACACTTGGTATTTCGTCAAACATTGAGGAAAGAATAGATCGCGAAATAATTGCTCTAAATACCGTAATAATGATGGCTGCTCTTATAGATTAGATTTTCGACATGATTGGTTGAACTCCCGCTCCCGTCATCCGGGGAAATCCCACGGATAAACTGGAGTGAGACCGACATGCAACATCATTATGCCTTCAGGCACCAGGGTTGCCACCAATTGCACATCACCATGGCCAGATCAGACCCTGCATTGCAAAATTTCCTCCAGCCACTAAAGATCGAGTTCGATAGGCTCTACCGCTTGTCATACCGTCTGTCTGTCACATATCGTGCATTGGCGGCCGACTCCTCGGAGCAATTCTTCCCCACTGCCACCACACGTTTGCCCACTGGGCGCGAAAAGGGACGCTATCTGGCCGTGTATCTCGGTTTATTCTATCTTCGGGTGGCATTCATCGACCTACTGGGCGAAGAGCAAGTAGAGAAACACTCCCATGTTCGGCGTACGCTAGAGAAAGCATGGCCCATCGAGAATCGCATGCGCCAAGACCAGGCTGACTCTTTGTTTTCTTGGATTGGGGATTGTATTGCGGAGGTTATCCATGATGACTTGGCCAATTCCAAAGACGATACGCCCTCTGAAATCACGATGGGCATTTCATTCTGTTTCCCAATCAAGTAATGTCCCTCGCTACGTCCCGCTTTCCATATGAGGGGAATTAACACCCGTTGTAGGCAAAAGTTTCTCAATGAGGCTATCCTTATGCCTACAGGGAAAGGATTTACGCTGAAATCCTCTCTAAATCTGCGACAAGCACTTCTTGATGGTTACGAGTGTCATACCAGGCGCTCTGATGAGGATCCTGCTGAGATGCCCGCAAAACGACAGAAGAAATACTGTCTCCCAAAACTCAAGATTACCGTCATGACTAATGATACGATTGCTACATTTGCTTCGCTGGCATATTCGGTCCGCACTCTTCCTAATACTCGGGTCGTCATGGGCCTCATCGTAGGTGCAGGCTGTAATTCAGCCGTGCCTATGAAATTTGCCGATCTCCAAGAAGCTAAAATCCAATATATTCGCGAAAAAGACCCCGATGCAGATGAGACGATTGTTTCTACTGAGTGGACGCTCCGAGGTGCAAGCAAACCACTGGAAGAGTTGAAAATCGTGAACAAGTGGGATGCCGAGCTCGAGGCCCACTCCAACCGCCCGGGATTCCAGCCGCTGGAGTATATGGTGGGCGGTCGGTATATCGGCGAACTAGTGCGCATTATATGCTATGATTGGTTCCATGAAACAAAGGCAGTTCCTCGGTCTTCATTGCCCGCGAAGCTAGTGGAGGAGTACACTTTGACGACAGATTTCCTGTCCCTGGTGGTAGCATCGAGCTATTCCGACGAACAACTCGCAAAGGAACTATCGCAGCAACTTCCAGCGCCAGAATCCAGCGACTGGGAATGGACAACTGAGTATGCAGGACATATTCGCTCCATTGCAGCTGCAGTACAGGATCGGTCGGCAGCCTTGATTGCGGCCGCAACAGTTGGACTTCTTGCTTGCACCCGCGAGATCCGGCTGCAAGACACGGAGTCTACAGATTCTCCGACAGCTAGCATGGATAAATTACAGGTTGCGAACCAGGAAAATCAGGATCCGGAATTTGGGTCTTCAACATCAGGTTGGCAAAACGGGCCCGAAGAGCTAGTTGTGGCGGTGTCTGGTGGTGTTATACAGCACTACCCATACTACAAACACACCATTCAACGTTATATTGATCGACTTATCATCAGTGCAGGGCCACAAAGTGAAGGCAAGAGCATTTTCCTTCGAGAGGCTAGCGATGGTGGTATTATAGGCGTGGGTGTTCTTGCTGGCACCATTGCAGGGGAAATCGAGGGAATAATTGGCTCGACATTGGAAGAGCAGCATAGATTCGAAGAAAACTTACGGGAAAGCTGTAAGGATATCACAAATGTCTCCTGAGGCGAGCAACCATGAAAGTGACTATAACAATGTGAATAAAATCAGGATCCTGTAAGCTTTTCCTCATAACAATTGACGTCGGAAGTATGGGACCTACTTTGGTTTTATTCTCTGCTACAAGTTTTTATATACTCTACATGATACTTTTATCCAAGAAATGTTCTTTGTACTTTTGTAAAGACATTAATGGACATTAAGCTCTATCATACACAAATCCCGACAGTCGGCACCATGGCTGTGCCTACTATCCCAAGGTATCATCAAAACAAGTTTCGCAAAAACGGGGCTTTCAAAGTTGAACGGGCTAATATGCGAATCTCATCACAGATCAGATTCCCAGGCCATACCATCTCCCTCCCCATATCAATTATGACTGTTGTCTAATGTTTTTTTTTTTTTTTTTACTGCTGGAGTGCCTGCCACTGCTCGGGAGTGTAGCACTTGGGAGTCCAAGCGTGAATAGCCGCGATCTCAGCCTTCAGAACGGAGTTAACGAGACGGTGGCGCGCAAGCATGTTCTTACTCTCGAACTGCGGGGAGACAATCACTGCCTGGAAAGCCTGACCACAGCCGCCTATACAAAAAGCAAATATGATCAGCATTCAGGCTCAACAGACAAAGGATTCGATGTCCAATTCCTACCCGATAGATCTTCAATCTCAACGTGTTGCGCCTGCAGCTGATCAAGCAGCTTGAGCTTCAGCGAGTCCGCAGTGATACCCGAGGTGTCGGCCATGGCAGCGTTGACGGCGGAGAAGGAACGCGCGGAGAGGGAAAAGGCGGCGCGCTGTGGGACCGGACGGAGGAGATAGCTACAGCCTCTCAAGACAGTGGAATAGGAAGTGCGGGAGAACATCAAGCGCGATCAGAGCGAAGATTGAAGAGTTAGTCGAGCCACCGGATGGAAAGTGAATTGATGAGGTTCATCTGTATTACAAATTCAGCCGCTGTGGCTGGTGTCGGACTATAGACGGGTGGATAGATTATCCGACATACTTGCAGTTCACGTGCTGATAGGTTTCGATAGCGTCACTGTTTCCACTTTCTTTTTAGATCTGTACCTGTCCTTCCTTTGCAGAATTGTTTTTGGTTCCATGAATTCTTTACGTTTTGGTCTACGAAGCTATTCCACTATGTCTACCACTCCTTCTTGCTCGCCCTTTACTCGGGCCGTGGTCAGCTCTATGAGGAAGCTGTTCGTGCAATCATAGCTCCCCGCAATTTGAGCTCTTTTGACCCGCTATGCATAGGTACCCCGAGGCATTGGCCGATAAGAGCTTCGACAACACTGGATGTAGGTTGAACGACCCAGCATTTATTGTGCATCAATTGGAACAAACTAACCCGTTTTCTCTAGTACTTCTGGAAGCTCCATTTGAGCCATCACGGCGCCAGAAGAACTCCGTGCTGCTGGCCATTGATCTGACAACAGCGGTTGCAGATGAAGCAATTCGGCGCCAGGATTCAGCCATTGTGGCCTACCGTATGTCTCCTATTCATTTCCCCCTTGACATCCCTTAGCTGGACCGATCTCTCGAGGGGTGTGACCTGTCAATTTCAAACAACAGACTTTGCTAAGATTGTCTCAGACCCAATCATTTTCCGTGGTCTGAAGTCCCTTACTCTCGAAGATACCCAACAAAGATCTCTATTGCGACTTGCCCAGCATGGCATCAGTGTCTACTCCCCTCATACTGCCGTCGACACCGTTCCCGGTGGTATGGCTGACTGGCTCTGTGACGTAGTGACTGGCACATTCAAGTCCGACTTTAAGCCGCAGTCCTCAGTCACAGAATGTGCATCCACTTTGTACTCAGCACCTACTTACCCCCAACCTGAGCTCGTCCCCAATGCAGCATCAGCAAGCCTTTCTCAGCAAATACCCCACACCCGATCTACAATTCACCCCTCGCCTCCGGCTTCTATCCCCGAAGGCTTCGAAGATGCCGGTGCAGGTCGCTTGGTGACCTTCAATGAAGCCCAGCCTCTCACGACACTAATTGACCACATTGGCCGTGGTGTGGGTCTCCCGGGTGGAATTCCCATTGCGACTCCCCAGGGCCAGTCGATCAACGACATTCGTATTCGTACTGTGGGTATGTGCCCTGGGTCCGGCTCTGGGGTTCTTCTTCGTGGGAACGAAATCCCTGATCTCCTTTTCACTGGGGAAATGAGCCATCACGAGGCTCTTGCGGCTACAGAGAAGGGTTCAGTCGTTATCTCGTTGGCTCACTCCAACTCTGAGCGCGGATATCTCTGTGCCGTCATGCGGAACCAGCTCCTTCGTGAAGTGTCACAGACTTGGCAAAGTGACAGAAAGGCAGCTCTCCAGGCCGTCCAAGAAATCTCCAAGCAAGGTGGGGCTGCTACTGGCTCTCAGGAGGTATACCAAGATGCCAGTGTCGAGGTTTCTGTTAGCGAGGCCGATCGTGATCCTTATGGAATCATGGTCTGGCTTGCTTAGTCGCTCAGTAATGACTATATGTGACATAAAATAGAAAAAGCGGTTCATGGGAACTGAATTGGATCTAGCCGACATGCTACCTACTCCTCTCCACACAAACCTTCAAAAAGTAGCCTTCTCAAACAAAGCTCTTGAGATTCGAATCCTTCATTTAGAAATGACCAGAAGCCTCACTCAAAGAAGCTTTTCTCGCTCATCAACTTCTGAGCAACATCTTTATCATGACCAAAGATCAACCTCGCATTAAACAACCGCTGAAGCCTCCGAATCATGTTGAGGCTACGATGCCACGCAGTATGATCCCTAGCCAACCCACCATGCGGATGCCCAAGTTCATAATTCTCCACAACATGAAACTGATCCGTCGTCCAAATAAAAGTCCCATCTTTCTCCAGATTAACCTGCATAATACACAAACCCGGCGTATGTCCCGGCGAATGATGCAAAGTAATCCCCTGAAACAGATCCAGCGAAGACTCCGTGAACGTCTGCCAGTTAAGCTTTTCCAACGACATATAATGTCCAAGATAAACACCCAGGTCTGCTCCAGTACCAATAGCCCAACAGGCATGTTTAAATTCCTCTTCATGCACCCAGATCGGGACATCAGTGCCAATAAAATGTTCAAGTCCACCTGCATGATCCAAATGGAGATGACCAATAATAACAGCTTTGACATCTTTGATATCATGTCCGGTGGCCTTGATAGCCGCCGGCAATTTATGGACATCGGCATATTCGACTCGAGGGAAGACGTCCGTGACTGGAGCGGGCCATTTCTATAGAGAATCAGCCAACATATTGGAAAACTTGAATTAACAACCTTGGCATGAACTTGAACGTGAACATACCACCTCGATATCCTCCGCACAGCCGGTTTCATAAAGAATAAGTCCCACGCCAGGATACTCTATCAAGGCCGATAGAAGCACAAGTTGACGTCGTTTATTCACCGGATTCGGATTACTCAACAAGCTTGCATTGGCGCCCCGAAGGATCCTACGGTAAAAGTCAGACATATCACAGAGAGTAACAGAGGCAGACCGGAACCAACCAGGATTCATCCGCTTCCAGCATCCCCAGATTTAAGATATACATCTTCGTGCCTGGGGGACATCGGAAAGCCGGAATGGCTGCCGAAGCGAGCAGGGCAGCGGGATTAGCAGAGACCATTTCGATGAACCAACGAGCCTTGGGAAGATGTTGAACAATGATCAAGCTTGAATATGCCCCGGTGTTTCTGCAGGGATAAATACAGGAATCGAGGTTTCATGACCTGAATCCTCTGGCCAAAGTCCGAACCCCGCATATGTACCCACTGATGGTCAAATCCCGATTTTGTGAATCCCGATGGGGTAAATACATCATTCTTGCAGGCTACGCGGGGTACTACGTTGCTTAAGTGGTGTTGTTTCGTTCAAGTTTGGATGTTGACGGAGATTTGGGATGGATAGTTCAGCCGGGCTAGGTAGGGTACTGCATAGTATGTGCATGAGGTGCAGGGAATCCATTGATAAAACCGTTACTCTACAGGTAAAGAAGAATGAGAACTGCGAGTTCCCAACCTCGGAGACATGGATCATGAACTGTAGATACATACCCGAGGTCTGGCAGAGATACCGCCGGGCATCAACCGAAGATATACCCCAAACCCCGGATCTACATCCATTACCAATTCCGGCTCAGCTATGACAAAATGAGTACGGCCGAATGAATTCCAACAAATCGGCTGATTGCAATTTTGAGATTTACAAGTGTATCAAAGAAAAAAAGAAAATTCAAATATGTGGAAGTGAGAAGGATATCCTAAACGACAAAGCGGCGACAAATGAGAAACGGAGTGTATGAGAGACAGAAAAAAAGAGACCGAGGGAAAGAGGGGGAGAGTGTAGGGATGAGAAGTCCCAGGTCCTGAGTATTTGGCTTCACAATGCAATTGCTGTCCGTGAAAGGACATGTGATACGTCAAAAGAAAAGAGCAAGGGACGACGAACTTCAAGGGCAACAAAAAAAACAAAAGAGGTATCGGCAATCCCAGTTCATAAGGGTTAGCGAAGTAGACGAGACTAGAGTCCACCGAGGATAGGAAAATACGATCACAGGTCGATCAGGCTGCCGCCGCCGTGCTGGGGCTGTTGTTGGGCTCCCCAGGGGTTGCTATTAGGCTGCTGTTGCTGCACGAAGCCGGTCTGTTGGGGCACACCGGTGTACTGCTGGCCGAAGAAAGGATTGTTGCCCGTCTGCGTAGCATGCAGACGGTCTAAGCCCTGGCCGGCAGAGTTGACGAATGTGCCAGGTGCAGTGTGCTGCGCTGGAATACGGAGATCTCCAACGTTGCCAAAGGTATCCTGGCCCTCGCCGCTTGCAAGGAGTGCGTTTAGGCGGGCGTGGTGAGGGTCTGAGGACGGAGGAGTGCTCTTAGGCGGCTGGGGAATTTGAAAGTTGGCGATCGGGTTAGGCTGGGCAGGCTGGTTGGTTCGAGAGAATTGGGTAATTGGGTTGTTGAACTGGTTCGTTGCACGATCCTCTGCAAGAGTGTTGAGAGATGGCGGTCCTGTAGAATGCGGCTGGCTGTTATACTGAGGTTGAGTGCGCGCAGCGAATGGGTTGTTCGAGCCCGTTGGGGTAGGCTTCAGTGCATCAGCAGGTTGGTTCCCAGACCATGGATTGTTGCTTCCAGCGGAGAGATAATTCTCCTGTGACTGCTGCTGTGGCTGTTGTTGCTGCTGGTAGTTCATGTGTTGCATCTGCGCCATCGGGTCCTGGTTGGTTCCGTATGGGTTGTTGGTGTGGAAGGCAGTGTGCTGAGATTGAAGGGCTTGGGGCTGTCCGTAGGGGTTCTGATCAAAAGCAGAGGGTTGCTGGTAGCCATTGGTGTTATATGGGTTCAAGCCAGTAGGCTGGTTCTGGAATCCAGTGGGTTGCGCATATTGGTTGTTCAGGTAACCGGTCGTCATGGGCTGTTGCTGCTGGGCATTGATCGGGTTACCGAACCAGTCCACCGCGCTCTGTTGCTGATAACCTTGGTTGTAGCCAGTGGGCTGAACCTGGGCCGGGGTAGTGTCGTCGAAGAGTGCGTGCGCATTGCTTTGCTCCAACTCCCGCCTCCGCAGCTCCTCCTCTTCCTGGCTGAGCTTGATGGCTTTTGCAAGGTCCTCGTCCTCTCCCTGGTTCGACGATTCCTTGGCGCGTCGTCGGCGCTCTTCCTCGGCTTCGGCCTTGCTAGCTTCGATGGCTAGGCGGTATTCGGTATCATCTTCATCGGAACCCTGGCGTCTTCGTCGCTCCCGGCGCGGAGGCTCATTGCCAAAGCCCTGTCCCTCATCAAGTCCGCTGACACGAGTCTTCCAAAGCTTGCGATCGGATCGTTCACTGCGCAGGCGATCCTCGTCCAGAACGAGCGCAGTAAGCTCCTTTGCGGCCACACGAACTGCGCCATTGTCAATACCACCATTGAAAAACAAGTAGAAGAAAACCCACCATTCTGACCCACATCCCGGCTTTCTTCATCAACGTACTGGAACTCGCGAAGCGTCTTAATAATATAGACGTTCTTCCGAGCCCACGTAACCACTAACTCCGAGCCCTCGTGGAGACAATAGTCCAGGACTTTCAACGACTTGAGCACGTGGCGCCAGTTCTTTCCTTTGTCGTTAAGACGCTTGTCGAGCATATCCATGATCTCGTAGAACTCGTTCGGGCTATGCGCTGATGTTAGCCTCCGTATGTCTATCAGACCGTCGGCCAACCTACCTCCCGAAAGTCATGGCCGCAATTTCGGACATGTCGGTACCCGTTGGGCCCCATGGATCATTACTTGTGGCTAGAAAGAAAGAAAACCACAGTTAGCATACAGTTCATCAAGTCGAAAGCGCGCGATATGGTGGAATCCGGCCCGTCATCGGCGCAGACGTCGAAAAAAAGGAGATCGTGACAAATCAATGCTGCATAGCTGCACGATGATCGCGATTCCTATAGGACTATAGGAGACCTCTTGAGACCTTCAGATAGCCCCGAAGAAGCCAGACGTACCATTCCGAACCTTGACCTGCACAGAAGAGTATCCCTTTGTGACGTTCTTGACGCTGCGCACGACCTTGGACATGGTGCCGGTATAGCCGCGAGAGTCGCAGATAAGCGAAATTTAGGGGAATAGGAAGTCGCGGTATGAAACCCGATCAGATGGGTGGGATTCTGGAGCAAAGTGTCTTGCCAAGCTCTCACAGCCCACTCGGTCTCAGGGCTCCGGATAGCGGCCCAAGGCGGGAGTCAGGCGATGCTCAAGGGGTCGAGGATTCGCTGGTGCGTTTAGTGGGATGGGATGAGAGCGGACCAGCCACGGGAAAAGTTCAAAGAATTGAAGGAAAGCAAAGATTTTAGCAGATAGGAATGAAGAAGGAGAGATGGTCGCGGGAGAGGGGACCGTGGCTGGATCGGGGGGAAGAGACAGTCTTGGCAATGACGAAGCGTTAGTTATTGTTAGTCTTGGTGGATCAACCTGGACCCTCTTGACACATTGACTTGCATATCATTCTCAATTCTACTTCTTCTATTTACATTTGTTTCTCAATCTTGAATTGTTTTTTTATGTTCCCATCCAAGTTCAACCTTGGGGACGGTTAGTCTACAGTCCACAACAACAGATCCACTTACAGCCACAAATCCACCGTTAGAAAAATGAAATAAAATAAAAACAAAAAGGAAAAAGAAAAGGAAAACCAATCATTCTCTCACCGGTACATTGGTCCAATCCCAGATCTGCAGGGTTCACTTTCTTGCACTTGTTTCACCTTGTCGATTCATTGCTCTGTCAGATCACCGCCACATCTGTGGCAAGGGGCCGCGTCAGTGCAGTGTCCTTCTTAGGCAGCCGTTCACCTCACGTGGCACTGATGACAAGCACTTTGTTACCACATTAGGCTGCATATGTTATGCTTCCCCGGCTTGAAGATGGATCTGTTTATTGTTTGATAGATGGCCCTGTTGAAGCGAAATCATACGGTTTCCACGCTACACGGCAACGAAATGTCCTCTTCAAAATTGGATGGAACCTTTGGCCCAATCATATCATACGATTTAACATGACAATCAGAAAATAATGTAAGCGAGGGCCAGATTGAAGGTCTGGGCTCTGCACCTACTGCTAGCCGCGGACTACTTGCGCTAGCGTTGACGAATTCGCTCATGTTATGTAATATGAAGTCCTTTGGTATCCTGCTATATATGCAAGGGGACGAGAAACAGACCCATGATATGTTATATATTGTTGTCGAATCTAATCCTTTAAGCGAGAACCTTCTCGGCAGCGGAGACTAATTGATAACCCAGTTAGTGAATGACCCACGGCGATTGAAGGTATCAACTTACCATTGAGACCGGCGTTGTCGGGCTCCACAAAGGCCTCCTTCACCTTGCCGTCCTCGACGAGCAGAGCATAGCGCTTACTACGGATGTTGCCGAAGATGGCGGTGCTGTCGAAGGTCAGGTCAAGAGCCTCGCTGAATTTGGCGGTCGGGTCACCCAGGAAGCGGATCTGATAGGTATGTTAGTCAATGATTCCACCACAGATAGATCAATTATCACGTACGCCGCTCTTGCCGTTGGGGTCAAGGGACTCGGCCCAAGCCTTGGTGCTGTGGTATTTGACGCGTTAGCTTGCTCTCGGGTAGCATGCCATTGTTGCTTCTTACACGAATGGGTCGTTGACGGCGACGACAAAGACCTGACCGGCCTCCTTGAGCTTAGGGTGGTTGATGAAGCCGGGGACGTGGGTGCTGGAGCAGGCGGGGCCTAGAAAAACAGTCAGTCGAAGCTCTGTTTGGTCTGTTTTTGTGTGTCCGACCACGTACTAAAAGCAGCTGGAACGCCGACAATAACACCCTTGCCCTTAAGCTCCTTGGCGAGGTTGACCTGGTTGCCGGGGGAGTTCTCAACGAGAACATTCAGGTCGGGGATAGCATCGCCCTTCTGGACGAAGGCGGGCGCAGTCTTGTGGAAGAAGGCAGCCTGGGCCCGGATGCGGGGAACATTGGTAGCGAAGCGGCGAGCGGCGAACATCGTGGAGGGGTTGAGGTTCGGGTAAAGACAGGGTGTAGAGTTGTCAGGTTGGTTAGGTGGGTAGAAAAAGAAGGGCGATGTGCTGGGAGCTTCGGGGATTTCGTCATGGCCGACTGCGGCAAACGTTGTGCCGATCTTCATTCGCGCTATATTCGCGCTATGACACACGAATTGATGTCAATGTATAGGGGAAAATCTCTCAGGGGGTCGAGATTTATAGATATGTTAACCTTGTTTATTATCTTTATTACATCTGCTATGACGCATGTCTTTTGCGGTTCGTGTTACTGGGCTAAGCCTCAAGCTCCCTGTATCTGCAGATGTCTTGGAGTGGTGGCCAAATGCAGTCAATTGATACATGTCTATTCGAACACGCCTCGACGTCAGTGCCTTGATTGAATTTCGATAAAACTTCGCAGGAGTCGAGTTTGATCTCACATTTGGAATAGAACAAGAAATATTGTTTAGCGTGGACTGCGAAAAGCCCTATGCGAATTGGACTCAACAATAGCTAGAAAATGGACGCCACAGCTCAAAGGCAAGTTCCAAGGTTGGTATTTATCACAAGAATATAAGTTCCACATGATATCACGATTTGAATTTCAGGGAATTAATGGACGATAGGCAACTTTCTCTCCTGACGGCTACCACCATATGAAGTGCCCAAGGTTGATATCCATGCTACCTACAGCGTAGTAGGGGCAGGTATTGGCCTTATCCTGGGCTAGATTCAGCCACTTGATGCCACACGGGTCCAAGGGTCTTAGCTTCGTAGAAAATCGAGATCGTACAGACACCCATGCCGTAGTCTCTTAGGTATCAGATGGCATTTCTACTGTTGGGAGCTGACATTGCGATTGTGACCTCTCTATATACTCCGTGGACATCTTGAATTTTGTTCCTCTGGTTGAAATCTCGAAATACTAACACTGTGGAATGCTCACCTCGATGAATCCGGGGATCGTACTTATACTCCGGGGTACTCATTCAGACCGTTCAGATAACTCCTGGCCTTTGATAGGTCTTCGTTCAGCAAAGATTAACCCCATAGGGAAATGACCAATCCTCGCGTGGTACTGGCGATTACAAAGCGAGGGTCTACGACGTCGGCGCCGAGCTGCATGAGCGTTGGAACCCCAGTCCACTATTTCCACTATTTCGCATAAGGGTATTTCTGTGCATCGTATTGGGATAACTCTAATTAATTAATTCCCTTCAATATAATATGCTCGACATATGTCCGAGCTTCATCTATCAATAACTCCGAATCCCTCCCGAGACTAGGAACGAACCGGTTCGGCGAGAAAAGCCGCAAGTTCACCCTATTGTCATCTAATGGTTGAGTTGGCGTCGATTTCCTACGAATCGAACCTCGATCTCGGACGTGCCTTTTTTGGGTTTCCGTTTCCCATCCCCTCTTTGTCTGATTTTTGCAAAGCCAACGCATAGTGGGAACAATGGTGTGTTGTACGCGTGTGGGAACATGGGGTGGGCCACAGTTCCCTAGGGTCCCAAAGTCTGTTGGTGGAGCAGAGTTGCTCTTCCCCTCTTGAGTGTCTCATTGGGGAGGTTTCTTGGCATCTTTTCCTCATTTTTACCTTTTTCTTTTTTTTTTTTGTGTTTATTACTATTGTCTTCATGGACCGAAATAAGTACTTGAAGTACCTAAAACGATTATACCCCGGTTGATGCATGCCCCTCTGTGCACTGACGTTCATGCTGCCATACTGTATTGTAGATAGAGGAGCAGGGTTTTTAACCTTGATTCGCTGTGGACTTCTTGGGGGGAGGGGGAACGCAAACACCGCGGAATGTTGCTTTCGCCCCCTCGTTCAGGGCAGAACGAGGGTGTTTTAGGGTTATAGAACTCCTTACATGACCATTCAAGAGAATTAAGGAATTAAGTACAGAACGATCCAAGTATAGTTGGGAAACCACTTTAAATACGCAAATACGGGACATGTACCATGTCCGTACCTGCGCAGTAACTTTGGTACATGGCTCTACCGCCAAAACTGGTAACTGGGCGGTACCCATTCTGCGTTCTTCAAATCCCCAGTTCTTTTTTTTTTTTCTCTGATCTTGTTTGGCCAGAGTGGTTTTTCTTTTTCTTCCTTCGAGTAGGGTGCATTTCACTTACATCCACCCTGAACTCTCGTTTCCTTAGTATATCGGTTAGATACTATCTGTCAGGTCAAGCCCGTTCGTTCGACCGGTCGCGACCCGGTTAGCCATGGATGGCCCAGGCCAGACCTCGAATGCCGCCCCCGCGGGCAACTCCAGCGATTTTGTGAGTCTCGCGATACACAGGTCATCTTGAGAGATTCTAATGCTAATAAAAATGATTAGGTGCGCAAGCTGTATAAGTGAGTCCTCCTTGGAACCCCTCTACTCTCCTTCCATCCACCCTTTCTCGCCTTATATCCCAACGCCACGAAGAACACAATCTCGCGATCGACAAATCTAACCCACTATGCGACTAGAATGCTGGAGGACCCCTCCTACGCGTCCATTGTGCGCTGGGGCGATGAAGGGGATAGCTTCGTGGTCCTAGAGGTAAATGCGCCCGTGGTTCAGTGTGGTCGCACTGTGTAGCTAACCGGTACCCCCCAGTGCGAGAAATTTACCAAGACTATTCTCCCGAAACACTTCAAGCACAGCAACTTCGCCAGTTTTGTGCGCCAGCTTAACAAATACGATTTTCACAAAGTCCGACAGAATAACGAGGAGAATGGACAGTCACCGTATGGCCAGAATGTAGGTCTTCACCGGTCTAGTCCCAATCCTAACTCCCTCGATACTGATGTACCCGCTAGGCGTGGGAATTCAAACACCCCGAGTTCCGTGCCAACAGCAAGGATTCCCTCGACAATATTCGCCGCAAAGCTCCCGCTCCCCGCAAGCAGGCCCAGAGCAATGACGACTCCGCTCCCACTCAACAGATTGATCTGCTTAACCAGCAGATCCTCGCGCAGCAACAGCAGATCCAGCATCTTTCGGACCGATATGCCCAGCTCACCGTGGACCATCAGCTCATGTTGCAGGAAGTGATGCGAGTACAAAAGACCGTGTTAAATCATGAGAATGTCATTCACCAGGTCATGACCTACTTGCTTTCGGTGGATGCGCGCCAGCGTCGAGACAGCAAGGCCGTTGGGTTCCAAGGACAGGGCTCGACTATGAGCCCAATGGGACAGGTGGGAGCGGTGGATGACGAACCATCCTCACCACTACAACAAGCCTCGAAATTGTTGAATGACATGAACGCAGAGATCCAGTTCAACTTGCCGAACATGGATGCAGCAAACGATCCTCAGAAGGCAGCTGGTGCGGCACCGATCGCCACGCCCACAATGGATGCGCCCCGGAATGGGATGATTCGACCGGCAACTACTGTACCACCCAACTCAGCGATGGTCTACCCGAAAATGGGCAATGATTTGGAACAAGTGGTATACCCCGTCGGTGCCACGAACGGCATCGATCCTATGTATAGCGAGCACATCAACAATGTTCCGTACCCGATGCCCACCAAGACTGAGGTTGACACTGCCGAGGCTCGCCGACAACAGCCAGAAAATCGGAAGAAAAGTACCAACGTGGATCCTGGCTGGATGCGCAGCCCTCGAATCTTGTTGGTTGAAGATGATGCGACCTGCCGGCAAATTGGCGGCAAATTCTTATATTCTTTCTCTTGTGTCATTGACACTGCAGTATGTTGTGTTCCAATTTTGCCAACTCTGCATAGCGGCTAACACTTCCCACAGTTCGATGGCTTGGAAGCAGTGAACAAAATGCAGGGTGGTTCAAAGTACGATTTGATTCTGATGGATATTATTATGCCCAATCTGGATGGTGTTTCAGCCTGTCATTTGATCCGCCAGTTTGATCAGACTCCTATCATTGCTATGACCTCGAACATTCGCAGTGACGACATTCAATTATACTACCAACATGGTAAGATTAGATTGACTCGTTCTTTCGGAACTTGACTAATGCGCGATAGGAATGAATGATGTCTTACCCAAGCCATTTACTCGCAAGAGTCTTCTCGACATGCTCGAGACTCATTTGACCCATCTCAAGACAATGCCCCAAGGCATTGAGGGTCCACCGGCCCCGGTTGCCGTCACAATGCCTTCTCAGACATCAGCTACACAATCTATCAAAGAAGATAGCTCACCCGGCCAATCACCCGCAGGATCCATGAACAACTGGCAATCACCTAGCCAGTTCCAAGGCATGCAGGCAGTTCCACCAAACATGCCTGCCATTCAAGGACAATATGTTGCCTCAGCGCCAGCGCCTCCAGCGGCATACGCTGTTGACCCAAATGGCGTCCAGTTCCCTGCTCCGCCGGTTGCCGTACCTTCCACCGGTGCCCCGGTTCGCCCACCGCACCGTCGACAGATGTCTGACATGTCTAATGCGGCAGAGAATCAGCAAAACATGGCCAAACGACAGCGCATGTACGCCCAGCCCCAGCCGATGATGGCAGTACAAGCCGGGCGGCCTGTCTAAAACATTCTTACATCCTTTACTCCTTTGCTCTACCATCCACCTCAACATCCTCTCCGCCTGTCTATTTACTTTACGATTCCCACTGTTTATAATGAGGTCTTCAAATCGTACATTGCTTGCGCTTCCCCGGAGGTTTGCGTCGATCGCGGTCTTCTGCCTATTTCTACAGGTCATGGCGTTTTCTTTCAGGCTCAATTTATCTGGGAGGCGAATTTTGTGCTTATTCACGTTTTCTACTTTGGATCTTTCTATTTTTGATATACATTACCAATCTGGTGACTGCTATTGGCAAGGGAAATGACAAATTTTTCTTTACCCACCCTTGTTTCGACAGGTACATATTTACACGATATATTTTCTTTTTTGGACGGCCTTCTTTCCTTTCTTCATTTGGCTCCGAAATTACCTATGTTACGGACTCCTAAATTGGTACAGGGGAAGAGAATGGGGGATCCACCATTGTTCCCTGGATAGAATGAGCATGTAGGGGAACTTTTCATGTGTACACATCATCAACTGTCCGAGGTTTAACAATTGATCCATGGCTTGAAGCCTTCGTTGCCCGATTAGGGAGGTGGCACGTCCAATCCATCCCCAAGGAAATGTGCAGTCCGTAGAACAACCTCTCTCTTTCATCATAAGCTTGGTAATGAGGTTAAGGTACCCACAAACGCGCCTCCCGCTCGACGGACGAACACGCGATCGTAAGGGCTGAGAGTCTAGACCGGCATCTATAATAGTCGACACGTTTATTGCAGGTCTAGGAGGGCCTGGGCCCGCGGGGATTTTCCAGGATTGTACGCCTTGGCTCGTAAGTGGGTCCACCCTCGGAAGAGCATTCGTCCTATACAGGGCTGCCCAGTGACGTTTCCTTGTTTGCTTTTTCCACGGCTTTGGCTGACATTGATGCAGGGGTGTCCAGGAGGTGGGATTAAGATTTAACCTTGTCTTGGCTGATGCTGAGTTTGCTTCATTGTTCTTTTTATAGTGCTTTGGAGTATTGTACACCTGTATTAACTGTGACAAGGGGTCATGGTAATTGTTCGGTAATTGGGCTAGCTGAGTAATTTCCAGCATTCAGAATGACAAGCTCAATACCATATCACACATTCACGAAAATTCACGGGCCTTTCTTGAAGATGGAGTTATGTGGCGGGAATCAATGTGGCTGGTGAGATCCTAACTGTGCCACACATTAGCCACAGTCAAGTCACGTTATCTAGCCCACGAACCAATGCAAACAGCCCAAACACAAAGTGGGAGTCACCGAGGCTTGGCGGGGTTTTTTGTGCCTTTGATCAAAGGCATCGCGACGACCCTGCATAGGACCCACGGCAGCATAGAACAGACATTGCGGATTTTTCTCGGTATCTCCTAGTCCCTGTGGTTAATTCCGGTACCAGGTATGATATTTCCTGACCCCTCCAGGTCCACCATACACGATCTCCGCGGAACCGACTTCCTCGATACAACTGGATTAACGCTTCTCAGGATCTGCTTGCAATGGGTGCTAAGCAAAAGGGTGGAGGCTCAAAGCCTAAGGGAAATACTGCGGATGAAGTAGAGGAGACACTGCAGGCTGTGGTACGTGAGAACATGGTCTAAACATGCTCCGCTTTATGCTTGTTTCTTTGCGGCTAACTTTTTATCTACGAGTAGGTTCTTGCGGATACCTTTGAGCCACGATTTGAGCCATTCACTCTTGAGAAGCCTCGCGTACGATATCTACCCGATCCACCGGTTGAAGAGGATACTCTTTAAAAGAAATCGAGATACAGAGCTGACCGGATCGTTTAGTGCCTTCTGCCGTTGGCCAACACTCCCATCATTGAATATACCCTAGAATTTTTGGCAAATGCAGGCGTGGAGGAGGTTTTTCTTTATGGAGGGAAACACTCGGACATCCTAGAGAAATACATCGAGTACGCACGCCCCACAAGTACGATCTCCAGTCTAGGTGGCTAACGGAGCTATGATCAGTGCCTCAAAATGGAGAGGACCTTCCTCTCCATTCAAGCAATTTACATTCCTCAAATCGACCTCCGCGTCCGTTGGTGATGTCATGCGTGATCTCGATGGAAAGCACCTTATCACTGGTGATTTCATTGTCGTCAGCGGCGACGTGATTAGCAACATGCCCATCGAAGGTGCACTAAACAAGCACCGAGCTCGTCGTGCCACCGACAAGAACGCTATCATGACCATGGTCCTCCGGGAAGCCGGACGGGATCATCGCACCAAAGCGTCATCCGTCTCGCCAGTCTTCGTCATCGATCCCACCAAAGACCGCTGTCTCCACTACGAGGAGATCGATCACAACTCGGACGAGAACCCTGCTCGCCTCACTATCGACACTGAACTCCTCATGACCCACCCAGAGCTGGATATCCGTCAAGACCTGATCGACTGTAGCATTGATATTTGCACTCCCGACGTGCTGAGCTTGTGGTCTGATAGCTTCGACTACCAATCTCCTCGCAAGCACTATCTGTTCGGTGTTCTTAAGGACTACGAGCTGAACGGCAAGACTCTCCACACATACATCATCAAGGATCACTACGCCGCACGGGTAAGGAATTTGAAGGCATACGATGCCGTCAGCAAAGACATTATTTCCCGGTGGACATACCCATTGTGTCCTGACACCAACCTACTCCCCGGCCATAGCTATGACCTTCGAAAGGGCAGCTTGTATCAAGAGAAAGGTGTCACATTGGCACGGTCATGCGTGATCGGCCGCCGCACAGTCATCGGCAAGAGCACTAGTATTGGCGACAAGACAACAGTTCGGAACACCGTGCTCGGCCGGAACTGCAAGATCGGCCGCAACGTCAAGTTGGAAGGCGCCTACATCTGGGATAACGTTTCTATTGGCGATAACACAGATGTTCAGGGAGCTATCATCGCCGATGGCGTCGTCGTTGGCAAGAACTGCAAGGTTAAGGCCGGTGCTCTTTTGTCCTTCGGTGTCAAGATTGCCGACGGCGTAACAGTCGAGAGCGGGAAACGAATCACTACTGTTCCACGAGACGGCAGCGAAGCGATCACCGACGCCAAGGTGGTTGGAGCTGACGGCGAAGGCCGTGAGTTCATCCAAGGTGAAGACGAAGAAGATGATGAAGAGATCGTCAGTGTTGCCTCATCTGGCCTCGTATACCGCATGCCCGGTCTATCACTCTCCTCTGCCTCCATTTCGACCCTGTCCTCTGAAATTTCCGACGGCTCCTGGCCTCGTTCCGGGCGAAGCAGTTTCTCCGATGGGGAAGAACAAGACAACTTCCACCATGACGCCTCCGCCAGTATCTTTGAAAGTATCCGCGAAGGAGTTACCGCCGACGTCGTCCAACTCGAACTTGTCAGTCTCCGTATGACAGCAAACGCCTCAGACAACCAAGTCCGACGCGCCATCGTCTCCTCATTCATGAAGCACGTCCAACAGGTCATGGAGAATGGCAAGAATGCCAGCGAGGTGGTCCACGATCTTTTCTCCACATACCGGGAAGTTGTGGACCGGACACTCTTTGACCGGAACAAATCTGAGAAGAAAGACCAGGTTGATTTGCTGCTTCAATTACAGCAAGATCTGGTGCACCGGAGCAAGGGTGCTAATATCCTGCTTTTCGCTGCCAAGGTCCTTTATGATCTTGAGCTTGTGGATGAGGAGGCATATGATCAGTGGTGGAATGATGAGCGGTCTAGTGCGACTGAGGAGATGCGAAATGTCCGCAGCCAGGCACAGCAGTTCGTGAACTGGTTGGCGGAAGCGGAGGAGGAAAGCAGTGAAGAGGAGGACTCTGAGGAGGAGGAAAGTGATGATGAGTAGAGGTTATATACCACCCATCCTATGTCATGCTAAATTATGGATTCATGAGAATTTAAAATTCAGGATTGCTACGTATTTGCGTATTTGAGTATAGACTTTAACCCTTAGGGCTCGCATATATAACATGTGTAGTTGACCTTGTTAGCATTGTAGATGCCTAGTGCTATGTCTAGTCATTCTACATTTGAAAACTGACTCGAAACCCGACGACTCGATTCCCAAGGTTCTGAAACAATCTATCGTATCTAGTTCCGTCAGCCTAGGCAATAGTGGCCGATTGGACCAATCATACCTGAGGTAGGATCTGCATGTCATTGTTGACCATCACAAGTTAGGCGGGTCACTAGGCAATAATTCCAGCCCAAGCAATCTTTCCTATTTCCATGATGCTGTAGATGCCTAGTTTGGTGATGATCAGTCAGAAGTAGAACAAACATAGCAAATCCCCCGAACCTAAACGCTGAATGCCGTCCCGGACCAAAACATGTAGTAATCGACGGTTCCGCTCGATCGCACCCTTTCCCCACTCCGTCCCCCTCCGAGTGATTTTTCCTGGTGACGTTGTGGCTCCAACAAGAGCCCTTTGTTAAAACCCGCCCTACCCCCTCTAAATCCCCGCCGGCAATCTGCCGCCCCCCTTTTCATCACGCCTCCCTCCACGCGGAAGAGAAAGGCGGCCGAGGCGGCGATTGCGGACGACAACCAGCCTCTCCCCAAATCCGCCACCAAGGCTGCCCACACCGGGAACGCCACTGCTTCCGATCGGCCCAGCACCAGGGCTACATCCAACACCGACAAGAACCGCTCTACCCTACCTATCTCGACAGAGTCTCCCGAGTCTGGTAACTCGGGGAAGAGCCTAGTTTGTCTTAACAAGAGGGAAATCGCGACGCCCGCGACCACAACAGGCAGCATGGATTCTGACGATGATTTCATGAGCGATGTCTCATCTGGTGATGATTTTCTCGACACACAAGGCAGTGACGATGAAAGTCTAGGAGAAGGTATGTGAATGAATGATTTACGAGTTTTACGCTTGGATGCCTCCTCCCTCCCTTGTTCGATGACTGACTCTTTGTTCTCGCATGTAGTCGACTTTGGCGATCTCGATACCGGCTTCTCTGACGATAAAGACCTCATCAAGCAGAAACGAAAACCATATGAAGTCGAGTTTAAAGTTTTGGACACATCGGATATCGAGCGTGAACAGTCAGTGCAGATTAACGAGGTCTCCGCTATCCTCGGCTTGCCACCAGAGTCAGCTGCTATTCTGTTACGGTTTGGACGATGGAAGCAAGAGAAATTAATCGAGGGGTATATGGAACATCCGGAAGAGACGCTAGAGGAAGCTGGACTGGGGACTAATTTTGAGGGCACTGCGAAGACGGAGGTGGTGCCTGATTTTATGTGTGACATCTGCTGTGAGGATGGGGCGGATCTTGAGACATATGCGATGCGATGTGGTCATAGGTTTTGCGTCGACTGCTACCGTCATTACCTGGCTGGCAAGATCAAGGATGAAGGCGAGGCGGCTCGTATCGAGTGTCCTGGTGATAACTGTCATCGCATCGTGGACTCAAAATCGCTGGACTTGCTTGTGACGGACGATCTCAAGGGCCGGTGAGTCATGTTTTCTTATAAGTGATGGGTAAGAGCCTCGCTGACACAAACCCTGCCAGATATCGAACACTCCTTACACGTACGTATGTGGATAACAAGGATAACCTGCGATGGTGCCCAGCTCCGAACTGCGAGTATGCGATCGACTGCCCTGTCAAAACCCGAGAGCTCCGCCGCATCGTGCCGACAGTTCGCTGTTTATGCAAACACGAGTTCTGTTTCGGTTGCGCTATCACCGACCATCAACCCACACCCTGCGCACTAGTCAAGATGTGGTTGCAGAAGTGCGAGGATGATTCCGAAACGGCCAACTGGATCTCTGCCAACACCAAGGAGTGTCCAAAGTGCGCGTCGACGATCGAGAAGAACGGTGGCTGTAACCACATGACCTGCCGCAAATGCAAACACGAGTTCTGCTGGATGTGTATGGGTCTCTGGTCCGAACATGGCACCAGCTGGTACAATTGTAGCAGGTACGAAGAAAAGTCTGGGTCAGATGCCCGAGGTGCCCAGGCCAAATCACGGCAATCACTGGAGCGATACTTGCATTATTATAACCGATATGCCAACCACGAGCAGTCTGCCAAGTTGGACAAGGACTTGTATCTTAAGACCGAAAAGAAGATGACCAGCCTTCAATCGACGTCAGGTCTCTCCTGGATTGAAGTCCAGTTCCTCGACACAGCCTCACAAGCATTACAACAGTGTCGCCAGACCTTGAAATGGACGTACGCATTCGCCTTCTACCTTGCCCGAAACAATCTTACCGAGATCTTCGAGGATAACCAGAAGGACTTGGAAATGGCAGTCGAGAGTCTGAGTGAAATGTTCGAGAAGCCTGTCTCAGAGCTGGCCGAGCTGAAAGTTGATATTCTGGACAAAACCGCCTACTGTAACAAACGCCGGGTAATCTTATTAAGTGACACTGCTGAGAACTTGAAGAATGGTGAGTCTCAATCGATACCTTGTTTTCTTCCCGTCGAAACCTTGAAATTATCTATGCTAATATGACATAGGCGAATGGTCGTTCAATATTGAGTGGTAACACAACCCCATCAACCTCTCCGAGTTTTTGACGACGTGAATGAACCTTCTTCCTGCCTTTTATCTGTCTGCCAGATATGAAATTTCTCACACTCCCTGGCCAGATTATCTACTCCTTTACATTCTCCCCATTTCCTCGAGGCTGCGGCGCATGTGGTGTTGTTGAGATCTTACTGTGTTGGGTTTACCTTGGCCAAATATCAGCCTTTTACTTTCATAGCCAGATAGCGAATCTATTTATTGCATTGAGTCTTTATTTTCAGTACTTGGAACGGCTATAGCCAGCATCTTGACACTTGATACTAGGTATCGACGTAGGAAACGTGATCATGGTCATTCGCCTACCATCGTCGAACACGACCTTCGTGGTCACAGAATTTATGAATACCGATTCTCTCACGCGTAGTCCTGTTATGCTTCAAAAATGAGGCATTTTGATCTCCATTCTCAAGGTTTTGGGTATTGCATTCTCAGTTGATCACTAGGTGACCATCTGGATACAGAGAGTATGTGCTGTGCCTCTAGATCTGCCAAACCCCCAGTTAGTTATATTAACCCACACGTGACCACATGACGAACAGTTCGTTATAAAGCTTCCTGGAGAATCCCTGTGGATTCTGAAGTTCACAAAATCCCAAGTAGAGACACATTGACAATGATTTTGAGACTATGGCTATATGTTAAGAACATAAAATAATGAAATGTCTCTCGTAAATCCCCAAACTTTCAAGCTAATTGTTGCCTTGGAAAACGCAGATCTGCATCACGATCCGCGGCTCTTTAACCGGAGGCCCCGGATAAGGCTCGGTGAGGTATACGTAAGGAACAAAATCCGTCCCAACAATAGCACTCCGATGGAGAGCCGTGCGCTTTAGAATCAGATAAAATAGCCGGCATCCGGCAGCCATATAAAGCCGAGTTTTTTTTCCTCTTGGGCCCTGTAAGTTTCCCCTTTCTAGTAGTTTCACCCGACCCGGACGACCTGATTAAACTGTGTACGGTGTTCATCTGTAACATTCCTCCCTACGCCCGACTACTCCTTTTTAGACTGCACGCTGCAGGGGATATGGTGGGCCTTAGCAACGAATCATTGGCACTTGCGTACGGGACATGAAGAGTTTAGTTTGGACGGCCTGAAGCCCACCCGGACCTCGGCAGGGCGGCCGGACGAGTCGCGTGGTTCACTTTCTAGAACCTCGTATTCCAAACCTCAAGGCATGAAGAAGACATTTTCAAGGGAAAGTTGGTACATTCATATCTCAGTAGTAAGATTCAACTGACAGGTAGCATCGGCCATCCAAAGTATTGCGCTAAATTGATGATACTGTGGTCATGTCCAGACCCCCTTTACCCGGGACAGATTAACGGTGATCATCGATACCCCATAGAAGACGGCTTCCCTTCTCGAATGTCAATGGCGACCAGCGGTTCCCGTGTTCTCCGGTCCACTTGTCTGCTGCTTCGCCCAGGACACTAGTTCCCGATCGAAGGGGCAAAATTGATTAAAGGGCTTATCAGATTGATAAATATTACGCGAGGTGAGACAGGGGGGTACTTGGGCGTCCCGGCTATTTTGGCTGCGCGGTTGAAGTACCTCATGTATTTGAGATGTTTGGTACATACAATACCCGTTCGTGGACAAAGCTCCGTCATCGGATGGATCTTGTTCTAGGCATGGTTTCTGAGTAATCCGTAGAGACAGTCAAAGAAACTGGTCAAATAACACGGAAAAAGACCAGTTCCAACAGCTAGGTAGCCAGACCTTGTAGATTAAAAAGCAAGCGCAAAAGAATAAATTATGCCAAGGGTGTATACGGGGATATGGGACTCTTCACAAGGAATGGGTCGGTGTGGAATCCGGCGAAGGTCGGTCCCGATCATGAACAATAATTTCCTTAGCGCCGTTCATTATCTAAAGAAATTATTTGGCCAAACTTTTCTTCTACTCTCTACATCTGGTTTCCCCATATACATCAGGGCGACAACATAGACTTGTTCAATCGGACAAACCAAAAGAGCGACGCCCCCTGGTCCCTGTTTTGGCTCCCCGGAGAACCCCATTTTATCTCGATCCTCACAACCTTTTTTCTCCAACACCTCTGTCACGACCGTCACCTCCAACCACCACCGCGGTCCCTTTCTCTCCACTCTTTTTTACTTGCGCCAGCTGCGCCTTGGGCTAGCGGAGCTCCATGGCGGCTCCAGACAATGTTGAGGAGCTAGAATTCGAGTAGGTAACTCCGTGATTCCTCCGCGGGCTCGGGCTCGGGGCTCGGATTTGATTCTCCATCCGGGCGCGCTGGCACGGGATGGCATGCGCTACACGGAGATAGCATTGGTGTTTCTGCCTAGAGATCATTGATGCATCAGCAAGTTTTGCTCTCTATGCCATTCCCTGCCGGTCTCCGCCCGGCTGAGCCGGCGTCATTATATGTCCCGGAGACAGGGAATCATCACATCCCAGTTCTACCCCAGCTCCATGCCTGGTGACGATGGAAGCTGACAGGATTTGCAACTTTAGTTATGAAGCGCTCCCTTCAAACTATGGCCTCGGCCGCAACATGCTCGCGGGTGCTTTTGCAGGAATTGCGGTAGGTGCAACCAGGCGGGATGGACGCGGTCCATGACGTGAGATGGGAGAAGGGTTTTGGCTGATCGGATTAATCAGGAACACTCTGTGATGTATCCAGTAGACTTGCTCAAGGTGCGTACTGTTCTGAAAAGTTGATTTTTGTTGGTGTTGGGGTTGCTGACGGGGTTTCTTCATCGCTAGACCCGCATGCAAATCCTGCACCCTTCGACCGGTGGTCTGTACACGGGTTTGACCAACGCGGTTTCAACCATTTATCGGATTGAGGGCTGGCGGACACTATGGAAGGGTGTTTCCAGTGTGATTGTGGGCGCGGGTAGGTTTCTGATTAAATGGACGCGTAATGGGAAATTGGTGGCTGATATCAAGATATTCAGGTCCGGCACACGCGGTGTACTTTGGAACATATGAGATGGTGAAGGAGATGGCTGGTGGTAATGTGGACGATGGACACCATCCTCTCGCTGCTGGTATGTCGTTTGTTCACTTCTGGGGTTGAAAGAAAAATGGGGGTTTAGCATAACTAACGGGGTTGAATTTAGCTCTGAGTGGTGCGTCCGCCACTATTGCCAGCGATGCGCTGATGAACCCATTCGATGGTAAGTGCTTGAAAACAACGTTATTTTCGCTCTATTTCGGACATAAGCGCTAAGACCAAAACAGTGATTAAGCAACGAATGCAAGTTCACGGATCCGTTCACAAGAGTCTGCTGCAATGCGCTAAAACTCTCTACCGCACCGAGGGTCTCCAGGCCTTCTACCTCTCCTATCCCACCACCCTCTGCATGACTGTACCCTTCACTGCCACACAATTTGTCGCCTACGAGTCCCTCTCCAAGTTCATGAACCCGAAGCAGGAATATGACCCGCTCACCCACTGCATGGCCGGTGGTCTTGCTGGTGCCTTTGCTGCGGGTATCACTACTCCCCTCGATGTTGTGAAAACGCTCCTCCAGACTCGTGGTCTCGCTGAGAACGAGGAAATCCGCTCCGCCAAGGGTCTTTTTAATGCCGCCTCCATCATCAAGCGTCAGTTCGGCTGGTCTGGTTTCCTGCGTGGTATGCGACCCCGGATCATCTCCACCATGCCCAGCACGGCTATTTGCTGGACCTCTTATGAGATGGCCAAGGCTTATTTCAAGAACCTTGAGTAAACAAGTCCATGACTTGTCTCAAATGATCCGATAGCCCTCCTTCCCTTTGTTCCATATCCTGTATTGTGTGACCCCGACACAATGCTTCTACGATTTATTTCTCCAATCTGGGTCTTTGATGGTTACGGGCAGAGCCCGACCTCATAATGGTGTATCTTAGGCACACAAAAAAACAAAAATGAGCCTGGGACATGCAAGCTTCCATTCACATACCAAAAGCGAAGGCAATGTACAGATCAGGTAAGAGGGGGGGTTTTGAACTCAGCAATCCGGTCTGGAGATTGGATCTTTTTCTCTTCTTGACCTCAAATCTGGCGTTGGTGATTTTGATTTGGGGAATCTCTTGCATCTATAACTGTTTTATTCTATTTTATTCTGCATGTACCGATAGACGTGCCACCGGGAATCTAGATTTGATGTCTGATTTACATGTTCTCAATAATTGTCCTCCTGTACCCCGTATAAAGGTCCGCATGCGTAACTGCCGGACCGACGACGTCACGCGAAAAATCCTCCCCTCACAAACGGGAGATCATCGCTTTTACTTCTCCCCACCACAACCAGCGTGAAATGGGTGCGGGCCTGTGTTTTACAAATGATGCGCCCACGGCCCGCGTCTTCCATGCAGAAGACATACGATGAGTGCTATCTGCTATGCTCCACTGCCGTCTATTTTGAGGGCCAGGTATGCTTTCTAGACCCCGGTCGGGATTCCATGTGCTCATGACATCAGAACAACGAAGAGGAAGCATTGAGATCCTGGAGATCCGCCCTCGAGACCATCTATCATCACAATGCCCGCCGGGTATCATCGACCTACACTCCCAAATCCGAAACCGAAAAGGCATTGCAAGATTCTATCCGAGCCTTGGAGGCTCAATGCCGCGAGCGAGTCGACCTACTGTCCGCACTGCGCGAAAGCCGGAAAGAGTCGGCCGAGGCAAACAGCGGTGACAAGGCTTCGACTTTGACGAAGGGCAGGCACGCCCCGAGTATTCCCCAACCATCCCCCAGCAACAGCATCCCCGGGTACATCGGAGGCGGTACGATCCCGGCTGTGGGCTACACCGACCTCTCCAAACCGGCCGCCATACCTGGCCGACCTCCACCGCCGAAACACCACTTCGAGTCGGTTTCCTACTTCGAAGACTCTGCGCCAATGGGCCTGTCGCCGGCCGGCTCGCCTGCTGTGCGAATGAACTCGAATGCGTCGGAGAAGGAGAGGTCGCGTGCCTCAAGTCCCGAGCGACGGAAGCCGATGCTGACAACTCTGCGCAATACCGACGGGAAGAAATCTGGCAAGAAAACCAAAGTGAATCCTAAGAAGAAGGAGTCGCGGCCGGCCGCCTCCACAGCAGCGGGCCTGGCATGGGGCAGTACCTTACGGTCCGGGTCAGGCGAAAAGTCTGTCAGTGATGCGGCCGCCATAGCATCTTCACGGAGCGCCGCCAATGCCGAGTCACGCACTAGTTCTGGAGATGAGCCATTGGTGGCTAGACATAAAGTCTTGCGGAGCGATTCTGCTACAGATCGAATTCCTGCTGCACACTGGCGCGAGCCTCAGCAGCCATCGCCGAGTCGGTCATCGCCACGGCCAGTTGCACACCTGCCTGTCCGTCAGCCTGTGGCTTCAGAAACTCGTAGGCCACTTCCGTCGGTAACAGCGACCATGCCAGAGCCAAAAGATTTTACGTCGCCACCTTCACCCGTCCCAAAACCATCTGTCAAACCTAAACCAGCGGGGTTGAGATCTTCGCTTCAGCCGCCACCTCGCGCGACTATGGCTACTTCTAGATCGGAGGGTAGTTCTCGGCCAGCAACACCCCGGCAGGATCAAGATATAAGTACCTCGAGAAGCACACCACGCACAAAGTCTGCGCCACGAATCACGAAAACGGACCAATCTGCCTCTATACAACCGTCGTCAAGTAGCGAGAATGTTCAGCGTGAGGCCAGATCGATGTCGAATTCATGGAATGGCAACAGTGCAACACGACGGAAACCGCCTCCAGTCACGCGACGGGAGACTCCCCCTTCGAGTGACCTGGATTCTTCGGGGCATCGCTCCACGGAAGACGATGCGGGGGACGAGGATGAAGATGACGACGATGACCTTGTTAAAATCCTGAATAAGCTACCCAAGGGTGTAGACTTGCAATCAGCACGGCAGATCCTCAATGACATTGTTGTCCGTGGCGATGAAGTGCACTGGGAGGACATTGCTGGATTGGAACCAGCGAAAAAAGCGCTTAAAGAAGCAGTGGTGTATCCATTCCTTCGGCCTGATCTATTCTCTGGTTTACGTGAGCCAGCACGTGGCATGTTACTATTCGGACCACCAGGTACCGGTAAAACAATGCTTGCACGATCAGTCGCCACCGAGTCGAAGTCAACCTTCTTCTCCGTGTCGTCATCCAGCCTAACTTCAAAATGGCACGGCGAGAGCGAAAAGCTTGTGCGCGCTCTATTCGGATTAGCCAAGGTCCTTGCCCCCTCGATCATTTTCGTCGATGAGATCGACTCTTTGCTATCTGCGCGGTCCTCCGGCTCCGAGAACGAAGCATCTCGTCGATCAAAAACTGAGTTTTTGATTCAATGGTCAGATCTTCAGCGTGCCGCTGCTGGCCGCGAACAGTCTGCTCGGGACAAGAAAGAGGGTGACGCCAGCCGTGTTCTCGTGTTGGCTGCAACCAATATGCCGTGGGATATTGATGAGGCAGCACGCCGCCGTTTCGTTCGTCGACAGTATATTCCTCTACCAGAGCAACATGTTCGTGAGCAGCAATTACGCACGCTTCTCAGTCACCAACATCACGAGCTGAACGATGCGGATATCGAGGTCCTGGTCCATGTGACAGATGGTAAGAATTATTTTCCCTTAACTATATATATAGCATCATCATATCTAACAATGCTTGATAGGCTTCTCTGGCTCAGATATCACAGCGCTAGCTAAAGATGCCGCTATGGGTCCCCTCCGCAACCTCGGCGAAGCTCTCCTCCATACACCTATGGATCAGATCCGTCCCATAAAATTCCAAGACTTTGAATCAAGTTTGTACTCGATTCGGCCCAGTGTCTCTCCAGATGGACTACGCAAGTACGAAGACTGGGCCAGAGAGTTTGGCGAAAGAGGCGGTTAAGTTTGGCGTTGTCTTAGGTAGGATTACGTGAAATGGAATGAAGTTATCATGTTTCTTATTCACGAAACCTACATATACGATACTGTTATGACTCTTGAATTGGCCGAATGGGGTTGAAGCATGGATTTGCATGTCCGGACTGGAGGTGCTTGTTAGAGGTTTTTTTTGGAAAGGATTTGGAAAATTCCAGGTGCTGGATGGAGTTTGATGCTGCAATACCCGGGGACTATCTTGGGTACCCATTTGATATGATTTTTTGTTATGCCTTTTTGAGACATTTGTAACCATTTAACTGCAATGAAACATCAGCAATCAACAACCTTTGGAAAGTTCACGTTAATCCTTGCAGATTATGTTTCACATTGTAAGAATATGTGTCCCAGGAATCTTAGGTAGCCGCGGACATGTAGGAATTGAGGAGTATCAACCTTTGAATCAGTAATTCAAAAATAGGAAAGAGAACAAGAAGAGTTTTGAGCCTCCAACCCGACATCTTAAAAGAATTTGGTTTATTATGCGCTTGTAACGGATCTATAATTTGAGCATCGATCCATGTTGCATACAGTACCAGCGGCAGATATTTCTTTTAAACCGTTACAACGGCGCTTAATTGTACCAGCGCAAGCCGCAGATCACCGATCAACTTAATTTGATTGAAAAAGTTTGCTATAGCCAGCTCATACCTATGTATCTTAGAATCTCGAGCATTTGAAGAGGTCAACTTAATCCGCAAAGCCGCTAAAAGTAACAACTTCACCGTCTGTGTCGGCTTTTCAGAAAAAACTCGCCACAGCAGTGCGAATCTATATAACAGCAATCTGATGATTAGTTCTTCGGGCGAAATTCTGGTCCACCACCGCAAGCTGGTTCCGACTTTCTACGAGAAGCTCACCTGGGCCCCTGGTGATGGACACGGCCTTGAGGTGATTGATCTGCCCGTGCAGAGTGGCTCGAGGATCGCAAAAGTGGGCATGCTCCTTTGTGGAGAGAACACCAATCCTCTAGCGCGTTACAGCATGATGGCACAGGGTGAACAGGTGCATATCTCCACCTGGCCTGCAAAGGCGCCGATGCATATTATCCGAAAAGAAGCACCCGGCACTGCCGAGGGAGACAAGCCCAAGGCGAAATACGGCAATGTAGCTGCGAACCGCATACGGGCTGCTGGCCACTATTTTGAAGGGAAGTATTTTGGTATCATTAATGCCGCCATTGCGGACGAGAAGACTCTAGCGACTATGCTGGAAATAGCCCCCGATCAGACGAAGGAGGTCATACGAACCACCATGGAGGGATCTATGCAGGCGGAGACCAGATTCCTTGACCCCTCTGGAAGTCCCTTGATGGGCTTCGTGATCAATGCTGAGACGGGCGAAAAGGAAGAAAAAGAGAATTTGCAGCATGAGGAGGGGATATTGTACGCGGATCTTGATATGGACGCGACTATTGAAGGAAAACAGTTCCAGGATGTGGTTGGGGGATATCAGCGCTTTGACGTGTTTCAGGTGAAGGTCGACCGGTCGAGACAAACTCCGGTGACCTTTACGAACTTGCTGGAGCCAGAAGCACAGTGATAGTTTGATCAAGTTGTGTATATCGGCTGGAAGATCAAAGGTTATCTAAGACCTGGTAGATTGCTGTTTCTTTGGACGCGATGATTCCTTCCTTCCCTACGTTTCATACTGACTTTCCTCTGTTTTCGCTGTGGTCTTGGACGTATCATTTCGAGAGATACCAGCTTCAAAGTCATGACTGCCTAACCACGGATCAAACACTTTCCATTCCAAATAGGTAGTCTGAGAATGAATTAGAGCAATATAGGTCTACCTATATCTTCACTTTATCTCTTTAGCCTGACATTCTAGCTAAATCGACGGAGTTGATAAACAATTGTAAGAGGAAAAAAGGTCACACTGATGTAGCTATTGAGATAGGCTAGAACTACCTCTTATGTCTGGTTCCCTAGTCCGCAACGTCAATTCAGAAGTACCTACATAATAGGACTCTAGACATCGGGGTGGATCACATAGTTTCTACCAATAGATGCCTTCCGAATTTTCCAAAACACCTTATCAGATCCATGAATAGCCTTGCTGGATTGGAGCTGGGCTTCCTCATGATATCCCTCTGACCCTTGGGCAGGCCCATAGGCCCGGGGAATCCTAGTTGGAGCGCATAGAATCATTGTTGCATGAAGATCCATTTTATGAGCATTGCAAGTTTCCAGCATAAGCAAATAATGTGGCTCAGGCTACTGCATCGATGTACGTCCAGGCTTGGGACAAAGAAGATCAGGTAACGCTTTAACGCTACGCCACCCGGGCATCCTGCTGGCAAAGATCCAGGAAAGCTTTTTAAAAAATTAAAAACAAACCGACGGCTGGCGGATTTGAACCGCCGCCTCCGAAGAGAATTGATTTCTAGTCAATCGCCTTAGACCACTCGGCCAAACCGCCTATTGGATGAAAGCTTCTCACAATAGCGGCAATTCTGGCAGATGTACATCTAAGGGTGGTAAATAGTAAACAGTCAACGCCTTGCGATCTACATTAGCTGCGTTGTGCCCCCACGACGGGTAGGGCCGAAGCTCTAAATAAGCGCGAGACGCGTGACTAAACCCTATAACGAGTCGTGGCGTTAGCCTCACCATCAACAACCTTGGAATAATAAAAGTCATCAAGTGAACCAGCGGGGAGCTAGGTCTGGATCAAATGTTCCCAGAATCTCTTGCCTCCTGAAAAAATCGTAGCTATGACGATAGCAATGTACTCAATTGATGGATCCTCTCAAGCATAAATAGCACAAGAAGAACTGTCATTCTGTCCCAAAAGAATAACAAATTTTATTGTGCCATTACACAAAACCCACCATACACTCATAATGTCTGATCAGAAACAACTCATTCATAAGCCTCTCATCGTTGAGGATGGTGAGGAGTTCTATGACACTTTCGTTCACCAGCACGATAATACGAATTCCAACGTGCAACATGGTCTGTCTTCCAAATTTCAAAGTAGAGCGCTTTGGGAAATGCTAATGGAATATTCAGCTCGCGGTAAAGATGACGCAACTGATCGAACCAATTTAATGGGAGGCGACAGAACTCGCCACGCGAAGCCGGGGTTGCAGAGCCAATATAGTGAGGGGCCTGATCAGGATGATCTGTCCGAACCCGAATGAACTCTCTGTGAGCTTTTTTATGCTTAGTTCGAGATTTCAGTATTGTGATTTTGGAATGTGACATGTCAAAGTGACCAGAAGCCTGCAAGTACCTACATGCTTGATCAGTAGTTCAAATTTAGCTACGTAGGTCTTGATGGTATGTGATGAATAAACGACGTGCAAGTGACAGATCTTTGCTTCATGAATGGGCAATGGGAAGAATGTATATACAATATTTGTGTGTTATCTCGATGCACTACTCAACTCAGCAAGACACGGATTTCTCCAGTCGTGCGAGGGAACAATGAGCGCAAACTCCACTGATCCTCCTTCTCTTCCTCGTCATCTTCACCCGTGGTCTTACGAGTGGATCTTCCGCTACGGCCGCTAATCACGCTGCCGCTCGTACCCAAGCTAACCTGGGTCATTCCTCTTGCCTCATCGGCGGCAATAATCATACCCTCAACAAACTCGAAATCACGGCAGAAGGCCTCGACGGCATCTTCAGTGACGCTTTGGATGAGGGAGGCGCTCTGGACACGCTTGAGGTGATCAGCTGCATCCATGAGAGCAGAAGGGAGGAAGTCGTCGAGCTGCTGGCTAGACGTAACGAGGGCCTCGGGTTGGAAAGCAGGGAGGGTGGCCAGATCTGCAAGGTGAAGCTTCTGCTCCGGCTTCTCTTCATTATCACTGTCTGGCTCTGAGTCTCTGCCTGATTTGGAAAAGGGCTCTAGAGCATCTAGCAGAGTCTGCAGACCGGAATTATCAAGAAGGAATTGATGCTGGATATCGAGCAGGTTCGTACGCAGAGTAGACAGAGCGGTGGACAGTGGGGTCATATGGGTGACACTGGCGAATCCAAATGGGGAGACAGTTGCGCGGGCTGCTAAAAGGATGTTGGTGCGGTAAATGGTCTGCGCTGTTGGATCGTCAATCTCCTCGGATGAGGATCGAGCTAGCGTCAAATATGGATCGAAGGCAGCTCGAAGAACAGGAGTGAACTTGTTCTCGCTACCTGAATCGGATTCCTCGTCCGGTCGGACCGATGCCTCGTGCGTTTTCATGAGAGAAACCAAACCTTCCAATGCATCAAGTAAGAACTCCGGTGGCGATAGATCTTGCGGGGGGAGCCAAAGCCAGTGGGTCGTTTGACAGTGTGCTGACTTCCTCTCGCATCAAATTCTCAAAATGTCCAAGTGTAAACTTCTCCAGACTCTGCATCAAGTCCACTAGCTGAGCCTTGGGACCAACCAGTTTCGTGAAGGTGGTTCGATAGAAGGATAGCAAGTTGACGACCTTGTAGCAAGTGACGGGGTCATCATGACCTTGAATCACCAGCTCAACTCTTTGCCGTAGGGAACGAGAGACTCCGATGAGATCCCGATTTACTAGATCACTGAGTGCCTTGTGGCCATCGAAGGTGACCTCCTGCTCTTCGTCAATGCGAGACCAAGGCTCACTATTGAGACCAGCCTGAATTCCCCGTGCGAGTTCCTCCCCATCGGCAACAAACAAAGCCTCCAACGCTTCTCTCTCAGAGACAGTTGTGGAATGTACCCACGCAAGCATATCGCCAATATACCGGAGTGGATCATGGGCCGAAAATTCAATGGGTTTGACACTTCGGTCACCGGCACTGGGCCCATTAGCGCCAGACATGGCGTCTGTTAGCGCATAATGGAACGCATCGGCAAGAACATAGTCACGCGCCTCAGCGAAGAAATCCAGACAGCTGTGGAATAGACTTGGCCGCTCCGCCAGGACCCGCAGAGCACGTCGAATCGAGCTACTGATCCGGGGGTCCTCAAGGTTCAAAGACTGGAACTCTTTCTGAATCCACTTGTATAGCTTCTGGTAAGCAGAGTTGAGATGCCGAGTGCTCAGCTCCATCAACTCTAGGCCCAATCGCTGGTTCTCCCCGCCTAGAAGGTGCTCACAGTCATGATGGACTTGTTTGACACGTGCGAGAATATCAAAGAACCGGTCATCCACTGGTTCTTCAGCCGAATTCAAGACCATGAAATCTTCCTCCGGGACCAAGAAATGTTTCTCAAAAGCAATTAGCAGTTGTTGCTTCGTTTCCGTGTCTTTCTTTTGAGCCATCAACGCGGTAGCTTCCTCCAACACGGGGGTGGTATCTTGTTTAGCCAGACCGATATGTTTGCGCATTTCGTCGCATGTTTGATTGAGAGTAGTTATGACGCTTCCGATTCGTTTCAATTGCTATATCAGCGAGAGAATATTAGTCTTTTGTACTTAGTTCAATACAGCTTTGTATATACTTACCTCCGCAACCTGTCCGAAATCGCGGACGATCTCCGCGTTGCTATCCACCACTTCTTTCTGCACATCGAGTCGAAGCTGCCGCCGTGTTTCAGCAGTATTATGAATACCCCGAATGCTCAAGGTTTCCAACGCGTCGCGAATGTCGGAGTCGGCATAGGAAGCAGACAGGACAGATGTGAGGCGATTGTACAAGGCGCTCGAGCGCTGATTTGGAGGAGACAGGGGCGACGAGACGGGGGAGGTGCCATTATTGGGACCAGGCCCAGGCCCAGGAAAATAGCTTGTCATTTTCAGAGACGCACCTCTAGTTCACTCCTGGTCGAGTCAAGGTTGAGTGGGGAAAAGGACATTCGCTCACTGGATCTGTAGACCGCCTTTGCCCCAACTCTTATCGTGCAGCAACAACAGATAACTATTCTCTAATCCATCCACAATTTACAATCATTATTCAGATACAAAATGGATTCATTTGACAGTCCACTTGCCTCGCCCACAAAGGCACGCCAGGCTGCTATGCAAGCCAAGGACTGGGCGTACGTTAATTCATGGCTCACCCGGAAATACGCGCCCAAAGCCGTGCCCCAATTCGAACGAAACGAAGACACCCTCCGCGTCCTTTTGACATTGGCCGCAGCCAATGATGCCGCAGACGAGGAAACAAATATCTACCATCGTGCACAGGAAGAAGCTATCCATGCTTTCAAGGTCCAGGAGGAGGCCGAGCGCAAAGACCCACACGAGCGACAAAAGAACGAGATTCTAGATGAAGTGGAAATGTGCTTGGATGATAAGGGGCGGCGCGATCTTGATGATCTAGCCGAATCAGCAGTTGTAATGGGCAACACAATGAACCCCGAGCCAGAGGATCTGAGCCAATCAATCGTTGAGCTGACGGCAGAGGAATTTGACGCGCAAGATCAAATAGCCAAAGTTGAAACACTACGTCTCTATTTGCAGAAAGAGCTTTCCCGTCTTCAGGCTGATCTGGAGGTGCTCAAGTCGGACGAGGCATATGCCATGCCCCAGGGTATCCAGGGCCAGACCTCGGAGTGGATCCGTGGTACCAAAACGCTGTCTACAAAAGTTGGGGAATATCATGATCGTATTGCTTCATTGGAGAGGAAACAGCCGCTAGGTCCTACAATTGAACAAATTATGGCGGATGAAGAGAATATTATTCGGCTCCGGGAGACTGTCAAGTCGCTAGAAGGGCGTGTGAAAGCATTTCAAGATCTGCCCACGGATATTCCAGGGGCACGGGCCAGGTACAAGGAACTGGAACGGGAACTAGGCCAACTTAATCGGCAGCGCGATGCATTGTATAGCAGCCTGGGAAGATGCTAAGTCATACTACAAATGAATCTACGATGTCATCCTGTGCACACAAATTTTTCAAACATATTGGCAGATCACTGCATCGATTGGTTGTAAACTAAAGCAAATGGTATCATCGACTCATGAGATCATGAGTTGTGTAACTCCACGAAGTGTTCGTCATCGAGAGAATTCATCAAAGGATTGAGCGCTTATTTGTCCATGCCAAGAGCGTTCTTGACCTTGTCGCCACTATTGAGAGAGATAACAGTCAGTATGCAAGGTTCTTTGTATCGTGATTCTTGGTGAGTCTTACATTGAGCTAGTGGCACCGCCGTTGCCATCATCGTGGGCACGCTGGGTCTTGTCAAAGGCCTCTTGGCCACCGCTCTTGTTGTCATCAGGCTGGAGACCACGAGCGACGCGGTCACCAGTGTCGGTGACGGTCTCCTTGACCTTGTCCTGAGTGGACTTGGTGGAGTCAGGAGTGATCTCCTCCTTGGCCTCTGAATAGTAGAGATGAGTTAGTCACAGTCTTATTCTGAGGGGTGGATCTGTAGAGGTACGTACTAGTGGTGAAATCCTTGCGACCGGTGTCAGACATGATGTTGGAAGTTTGAGTGGTGTTTGATAGAATATCTTTGATAAAGAAGTAGTTGTGATATAGAAGTAATTTGCAAGAAATAAGAAATGGAGGATGTTTATATATCTTTTTTGAATTATGTATGTGTCTCCATGACGCCAAACAAAAGATCGTATGACGTCGTCCAGTGTTTGCTGTATGCAGTTATCTAACAAGTTTGACCCCGGACTCAACTACATAAGGTGGCAGACAACCTGAACTTATTGTTGTCATACCAATCAAACTTCCGTGGCACTCAGTTACTTGCGGGATGACGTAGCCAAGACCCCCAGAGTGGCGCTGTACATACAATATGATTCTCATGTTTGTCATGTTTGACGATCATGCCTGGCTCGGGTTAGCGGGGACTTGAGAAGCATGCTCTATTGCTATCACATGTATTTATGTGGCCAACGATCCTGATCTGTACAGTGCATGCTGATTCAACTCGTGCCTGTGGTTACACAATTTCAAGAAGGAAAGGCACTTGGTGAGTGTGCCTAGGTCCTGGAATACAGTCATTCTCGAAATCGGCTTGACCACTACACTCACTGAAACTCTTTGCTGGACCCACCGTCAAGGCCTTAGCGCAGTTCCGTCATTGGCATTAAACTGAGGGCACCGTAGAATGCGGCTTGTATGGTACTGTATCTTGCTATGTAAAATTACACGTGTACAGATGCGCTCGAAATCATTTCACCTCTTTACTTTCTTCAATTCTTTTTCGAACTTCTATTTGTATGACGCCATCCCTTTTCAAGTTAGTCTACCTTCGACCCACATACTGAGCAGTATTTCAGTACGGTAATAAATGATGACAAAGAAATAGCTACTGTATCACGGCGTATGAGCTATGCCCTATCTAGTCTCCTGATCTACTTATAAGCCCCAAAATGCTAACTGTTGGTATCACCAGCTAGGTACCGTGCTCACAGTTGAACAGTGTTTATGCTCCCGAGCAAAAAGTTGACTGATTCATGTATTTCGTAGAAGTATTCAGGTCAGGTTCATAATTACTCTTGAATCCCATACGCCGATAACGTACCACACAAATGTGATCTACCAGTCGCTGGCGGTAAGCTACCGCCAGCTTGTTCTGACAGAGGGATATGTCCCGACACTAGAATTCATTTTTATTTCATGGTTTGAATAGTTTGATCATCTACTTTCTAGATACATGTGCCTGTCAAGGAGGATTTAGGAAGCATATAGGCTGTTCATTAGGAGGACAAATAACAGTAGTCAAAGACTAGTGAAAGGGCTCTGTTCTGAGAACATCAGGAATATTACATGACCCGATGAACAACCTATCGCCAAATTAGTTGCCGAGGCAGCATATGTAAAGGGATTGGCCGGTTTGTAGTCCATAGGTAACCGCAGGAGCTTGACTCCACCATACGTTATCCACGAAGAGTCATCGCTTAAGCCATATCCATAGTGCTCAGGCAATGGAATCGACTCATCAGGCGCAGGCTTAACAGAAGAAACTGAACCTTTATCAAATGTAGCAACAGTCGCTTGCAGACGATTGAAGGGAACGTTATCGAAGTTAACGAGGCTGGCGAAGCCGGTATAGACTTTTGATACGATCTGGCCAGTGGCCGCATTCCAAATCATGACTGTTGTATCACTGGACACTGATGCAAGTCGGCTTGCATCTTGTGACCAGGCAACCGAGGCAACCCAACTAATATGCCCCTCGAGAATTGAAACTTCCTGGCCGGTGGCTGGATCCCAGATTCTGACTGTTTGATCCCCAGACCCTGATGCGAGTCGGCTTCCATCTTGCGACCAGGCAATTGAGGTGACTGGACCAGTATGCCTCTCGAGAGATGAGACGCTCTGGCCGTTGACTGGATCCCAGATTCTGACTGTTGTGTCATTAGATGCCGACGCAAGTTGGCTTCCATCTTGCGACCAAGCAATAGATCTAACCCAATCACTATGCCCCTTAAATGTTGATATACTCTGGCCGGTGGATGCGTTCCAGATCCTGACTGTTTTATCCCAGGACGCGGACGCTAGTCGGCTTCCATCTTGCGACCAGGCAATCGAGGTGACCGGATCAGTATGCCCCTTGAGGGTTAAAACACTCTGGCCGATGGCTGGATCCCAGATTCTGACTGTTGAATCGTCGGACGCCGATGCAAGTTGGCTTCCATCTTGTGACCAGACAATTGCCCTGACCCCACCACTATATCCATCGAAAGCCGAAACGCTCTTGCTAGTGGACAAGTCCCAGATTCTGATTGTTTTATCCTCGGACGCTGATACAAGTTGGCTACCAACTTGTGACCAGGCAATCGAGTGAACTGGACCTGTATGTCCCTTGAGAATTGACACGCTCTGACCAGTAGCCAAATTCCAAATTCTAACTGTATTATCCCCAGATGCTGAACCAAGTCGGGTTGGATCTTGAGACCAGGCAATCGAGGTGACTGTACCAGTATGGCCCTTAAGGATTAACACGCTCTGACTAGTGGCTGGATCCCAGATTCTGACTGTTGTATCATTAGATGCCGACGCAAGTCGGCTTCCATCTTGCGACCAAGCAACAGATCTAACCCAATCACTATGCCCCTTAAATGTTGATATACTCTGGCCGGTGGATGCGTTCCAGATCCTGACTGTTTTATCCCAGGACGCGGACGCTAGTCGGCTTCCATCGTGCGACCAGGAAATCGAGCTAACTGGACCATTATGACCCTCAATACTTAATACGCTCTGGCCAGTGGCCACATTCCAGATCCTAATTGTTGTATCATCAGATGCTGATGCGAGTTGGCTTCCATCTTGCGACCAGGAAACCGAGTAGACCGGACCGGTATGCCCCTCGAGAGTTAACACGCTCTGGCCGTTGACCGGATCCCAAATTCTGACTGTTGAATCGTCGGACGCCGATGCAAGTTGGCTTCCATCTTGCGACCACGATATCGACATAACCCAACTAACATGCCCCTTGAGAGTTGATACGGCTTGGCCGGTAGCTGGATCCCAGATCATGATAGTCTCATCGTGGGACCCTGATGCGAGTCGGGTTTCATCGTGCGACCAGGCAATCGAGCTGACTCCATCACTATGCCCTTCGAAGCTTTGAAGACAGGAACTCCAAATTTTCTCCACTACCGGACTATGCAAAACCCAATCCGGTCTTTCGTTATGAAAAGATAGTCTCGTGAGACTCTCTGTTGGGCTAAAGATGAGGGGCGAATAATATACTTGTAGAGGGCTGCTCTCGATTGCTGTTCTATAATATCGAATGAACCTGGAAGCATCTTGTACCCGATATAATAGGGGTTGTGAGGCTGTTTTTTCCTATTGTAGTGAATGATTTGTTAGAGGATAGTATCCTCTCCCTAAATAATGCCTACATACCTGGATTAATATCTCAAGCTTTTGCATCGCTTGGATACCATTTGAAACGCCTCCTAAAATACTAAGAGCCTCTAGCCAGTGAATATATTTCTGCTGTAAAAAAGAATCCACGTGACTTCTCTCATCAAGGCTAAGGTCATAGGACTCATTCTGTTTGCTACCTTGAAGATGGTCTACCCAGTAGACACACGCGTATTCTGCCGCTGCTAGTGGATTTGGGCTGGGCTGTCTGACATCCTTCATCGAGAGTCCAGGAAACTTAATATTGTAGATATCACGTCGAAGCGTTTTGAGTATCACTTCGAGAGATCGTAAGAAAATCATGTTGTGCTCAGCTCCTATACCTCTAGGAAGTATGTCCTTTGAGGCTTCCCGGAGTAGAAAGTCCTTTGCGGACTGATGGACGAATATAACGGTATCTTCTCGTAACGTCAGGAAAGAACCACAAACAGCGATAATCTCTGAGAGGGCTTCATGATTATCGTAGTCGTCATCCGGCAATTCAATAATTGAAGTAAGCTCGCTTAGCGTTATAGGCCGATACACCGTTGATGTGATAGCCAGTATTTGCTTACAGAGTTCTGCATCTTCGGACTTACGAACCTGATTGATCATTCGACTATATAGAGCATCCAGTCCAGGAGGGAATTCTGCCAACTTCTTGGCGACATGCCTCGACGGTGTTTTATCAAGATTTTGACAGACTAAGGCTACCCAAAGGAAGGTGCCTTGCGAATTCAAAGACAAGTGGCGATAGATTGTGTCGCGAACCTTTTTTTTGTATCCTTTAACTGTTGCTAAAGCGTGAACCTTGTGTTGAATGAATTTATCCACAGCTTCGGACATAGATTTATCGTTAAGCTCCAATGAAATCGGAGCTATTTGGCTTGCAATATTAAGACGCTCAATGATTTCAGGCCAGTTACGGCTAGAGACAATCCACTTGATCTGAGAGTGAACTGATGACTCCTGCACAATTATGTCCAGAAGGGAACGAAGACCGTTTGTGCACTCATCTAATGCATCAACTATGAAATAGGCGCTCTTTAAAGACGGGTCTTTTAAAATATCCGTGAAGATAGTCGACAGTGCATTCCATGCATTTATGTCTTCAAACAGGGCTTTCCCTGCTTGGTCGTACCGACCCCGCACATGCAAGAGAAGGAATGGGTTCTTCTGGACAAGTAAATATATCAAACCACGTAGGACGGATGTGGCGCTATTGATTCGCACGTCCGTTGCTTGACAGAAAAAGAATGAGACATTCGCGGTATTTCCATGTAATTGTGTCAACTCTTCGATGATACCGCACAGGAGCATTGTCTTGCCTTTGCCGGGATCGCCCCTGATCCAGAGGAGACGATTGTTCTGGCTGTCTTGCCATTGTTTGAACTCCTTGTTGTCTAGAATCCAGCGGTATGAGTCCTTTAGCAGCCCTCCACTGGTATTCTGAATACGGCTTTTATCATCGTAAGGATTGGTCGTACGCAAATCCCGAAGACATGCTTGATTCGAAGACGTTTCTAGTTGAACTAGGAGCAGTTACATATTAGTCGCATCCCGTTAGGGTTGTGATTCCCCACTTACCGAAGTTCGCAGTAATAGGGGCATAGTTTTGTGCGACTTGTATCCCAGAGTTTACGCCATCGTAGGCAGTGGTAGTCGCCATGGTGATGGGGAGGTGGTTTGAACAAGGCGGTAAGTCCGCCCCGGATCTCCAATACATACCCCGCTATCAGGTGATTCATCCAGGCGTAGGAATCGACTGTCGTAATTTCGTGATTGATACTCGCCAAGATAGGCGAGACTTCTTGTCGCTTGCCTTGACCAGGACTGGACGGACAAAGAAGCTCTATAATTTATTTACCTAGCTCCCGTGGAAAGAAATACCAATCATAGTGATGAATCTTGAGGTTAACAGCGTAGAGTAATAATCAATCGTATCCATTTTTCTGGAAAGTTACAGTTCCCTCGAAATTGTAATTTATCGCTACAGAGCATTTCATAGTCACGTGCCATACGAATTAAATATGGACTCGCGTGTTTCAAAATCAAGTTCCGAAAAGAATTGAAGAAAGTAAAGAGGTGAAATGATTTCGAGCGCATCTGTACACGTGTGATTTTACATAGCAAGATACAGTACCATACAAGCCGCATTCTACGGTGCCCTCAATTTAATGCAGCCTGCTCAATGACGGAACTGCGCTAAGGCCTGACGGTGGGTCCAGCAAAGAGTTTCAGTGAGTGTAGTGGTCAAGCCGATTTCGAGAATGACTGTAACATTGCATGAACTGTCAAGCGGCCTTGAAGAACCACTCGAGTCTAGATAGTCACTTGAAAGGGTTGAAGCATCTGCTTGGTCAATCCCAGTCAAAACAGACGACGCAGATACAGCGGAAGGCAGGAACTCTCCAAAATCTCCTTGGCCAGACTATGAAGGAGAGAATTTTTTGTAGAGCCTCCTGGTCCAGAAAATGGGTATTCATGCTATTCAGAGTATAATAAAGGCCTTTAGAGAAACAAACACATGTCAAGCAAACATAGCATACGCAAATAAATGGACCATAATTTCCTGGCCCAACCCTGCCCCGACCTGCTGCCGGATTTGAAATACGCCTGGTGTGCTCTATCTCGTCTTTGGCTCCAATAAGGATTACGATAGCTGCTTCCTTGCTGGGAACCAGCTCATCCGTATACTACTGGCCCGCAGTCGATGGTGAATTCCACCCTTTGTGACTACGCTATGGGAGCTGAACTAGAAGACTCTAGAAGCCACAAGTACTCGACGAGTAGCTTCATGGAAATAATGCAGAATCTACCATACTCTGGGCAACGTAAACGACTTTTGCCACCACAAGAGTACCAGGAAGACATTCCATGATCATGACATGACGATCTAGATCCTATGTTTTTGGTCATTTTCGTAACCATGTATCTCTTGTTATCTAGGCATCCATTTTTTCTGGTGGGCTGCATCAGACTAGATACATGAATGACTATTTACACATGACCTTCCTAGTCTTATTCAAAATTGAATCTTCCTGGGTCTGGACCGATGCAAGCCTGGTTACGATCGCTTGAATTTCTGATGCCGATCAATCGAAACTAGCAGAAGGGTGCTTTACTACTGCTTAATATTTTCATTTTGCATGATAATTTTGGCATTTTTCATGGAAACGTGTTGTTCTTGGGGACTTGTTGTGGCTTCAAATGGCCTAAATCTTTGAGCTTTTCGAATCGAGACCATTATTCCAGGACTAAGTCATATACAGATATATAAAACAATTATGAGAAAGCTATTTTCAACCTGTCACCTGGGTGCCACTCGAGCTCAGCAATATCTCGCCTTCCTCATTAAGCTGAGATCCAATGCCCGTGAAGCAAGTATCAATGAGCGAAGCTCATAATATCACGTTTAAACCGCGTGAGCAATCGCTAAAAATTGTCTTCACTAAGACAATGACGTTCGTCAGTTTATAGGAAATAGTGAAGTACTCCATGGAAGAAATGATAGTGGACTGAGTATGACACTGAATGCATGAGCCGATACTCCACTAAATCAATTGAGCACACTGAGGTCCCCTTTGGCATGTTTTCATTTCAATCTAAATAATATATGTTCCCTTAGACACAGACACATGACAACCGCACTTGATCAGCATCTCGCATCCGCAGAAGCAACTGGAGATCGACGTCCTGAGTAGTAGCCAGAATTCTCTCCTGAGTCTGCCCGCATGTCTCTCCTGGCTTAGGAATCGCACGCACACGATGGTGTCGTAGGAACTTAGCCATGACTGCCACAAACTCTACTTGATAGAACTTATTACCAGGACAGTTATGCCCGCCTTCAGCCCAGGGAAAGTATGTGCATCGTGCCGGGTTGACAACCCGCTCATCGGCCGGTGCAGCCGATCCCAGTTTCGGAGTAAGGATTCGCTCGGTTTCCAGCAAGAGTGCCGCGTCAGACTCGGATGGAGATGAGGTCGTGACCCATCGTGCTGGCTTCCAGGAGAATGGATCAGCCCAGTAGTCTGAGCTTGTGTGGGTGTTTATAAGGCTGATTACAACCCCGGAATCTTGAGGGATGACTATGGTATGATTCTCCACTCCAGAGATTGTGGAGAGCCCTAAGCCAACTTCGGTAGAGAAGGGATGGGCGGGAAGAGTCGGAGGGTTTCGAGCTGTTTATGTGAGAATGAGGACTGCAATATAACGCGATACGGAGTTGACTAACCATAATCGCTCTGCAGCGATTCAGCTTGGGAAATATGGCAGAATAATGTCCCTTGATATCTTCCGGGAGTGAATGCAGTTCTTCTGCTACCCAGTCTTGCACCTCCGGGTACGCAGATAGAAGCAACATCGTAAAACTCAGGGTGTTGGCCGTGGTATCGTGGCCAGCAAAGTTGATCACGAAGATATTACCGAATATCTCATCAACTGAGAGCCCTTTCGATGATGCATCGGACCCCTCAATTTTGGACCCTTCATGCTGGATATCCATGGCTCGTACTAAAATCGTCATTATACTTCCGGTTCCTGGCTTTCCTTCATTTAGGGCCTTGGTCTCATCATTGAGCATCGTAAGCATGTAATTCTTGAAATCCTTGGCTGCCTTGCCGAGTCGTTTCCACGATTGTGGCGCAAAAGGCAGATTGAGAAGATTTCGTGGGGCAACCATCAATAAAATCGCATTGTCGAGAATCGTTTGCAAGGAGTCACGGTAGTTGGCTGGGCCAGTCTGATCCTGGGCACTGCGGAAAGGGTATGATTTGCGAAAACCAGTTGCAGCCAGAACGTTCAATGATAATGTACGTGTATCCCCTGAAACGCTGTTGATTTCTTTCGCCTCTTCATTGACCCACACGTCGAGCATCTGAGAAGCTTGTTCAACGCTTTCGTCCCATGTATAAGACATGATACCTTCATTGAATGGAGCCGCCACAATCTTTCGATGGCGTGCCCAGTCCGGTCCATTAGCAGGATATACAAGGGCCATAGACCTCAAGCACTTCTATTGGGGAGAATCTGTTAGTTCTTGATGCACAAAGGATCATGCGTCAGTTCAACGTACTATACATAATGCTTGGCCGAACAAAGTCCGTCCGTCTTTGGAAAATGTTGTGGATAGCCTTAGACTCAGCCACAATTACAGTAATCTCGCATGGAGTTACAAGGGCCCAGATTGGGCCATACTGGCGATGAGAGTATCCTCGATCAAGGAAGAACCACCCCCGACGTGAATAACGTCCGAAGTTCCCAAAGCTGAATGGCAGCCTGTCGAGCAGCGGCCACAAATGGGGCTCGAGAATCATCCAAGGCAAATTTTGGGAGTCAATTCACAAGCGTACGACTGGGATACCCATCGCAGATGCCCGGCGATAGTTGATTTCCATCATCACCATACTCCACCCGAAGTAGAGGAGGGCTACTAAGCCCAAAAAAAGCAAGAACATTTCGCTAGCCAGAGCGCCTCAAAAAGACGAAACGAATGTGAATTAACCTGAGGCGACGAGAAATTGAGTACAGGAGAGATAGGAAAGATTTTGAAAAATAATGAAAGAAAGGATCTCTTTTTATTTCACTCAAACGATGCCCCCACTAGCTGTCGGAACTAGTCGGTCATGGATAGCCCTATCAGGATATGCATAGCACTGACCATGCAGTAGTGGCTACAGGGGCAAGTTTATGCCTACAATTCATAAATTAACTGCGGAGTGTTCATGATACCTTGGGAGCTGAAAAACCAGATGCGTTGATCACCATCTTGTAGATTTGAGCCTCTCAACAGAGCACTATGTATGCGAACCACAGAGCCTCCACCTAGTCCACATTCAAAATGTGGAATCTCCGCTCAACAAATTTGGCTTATTGGTATTCACTGTACTACCCGTGAACATTTCACAAGGTTTGAGCTTTCACTTCATAACTTATACGTGGGGGCCATTTCAACCGTGCACAGTGGATGCTTGACCCGCTTTACGAGGGCGCCAATCAAAGACCGACGTCTATCGAAAGCAACACTAACACAGGTATGTGATTGGGTTAAACTTTTTGGCCCTTTATGATAAACAAGCCTTGAGGCATTAGGGTCGCCCTAGAGCCATCTAGGCGGGTCTCTTCGATCGTTTATTAGGAAGCTGAATTATGAGTTACTTCAAATCGACATGTACGTGCATACCATTAAATGGTAAGCGTAGAGACCAACAGGGTCCAGATGAATCCATGTCATGCACGACGAAGGGAATTGGAAGTCTGTAGTGATGAGTAGAATACCTAATTTCTTCTATCTATATCTATATCCCTGGAGGTAAACATATGCTGTGTGACAATGTTCTCGAACGGATTCCCATTATTGATGCCTAGGGACTCCCATCGTTACTCATAATTAGGCATAGTATCACCCTTCTATTTACTCAAGGATCTGCTCAAATAGTTCATGTCGGGCGATTGATTTGTACTAAAGGGCTTTATTTTGAAAGACCGGCGCTGAATGAGATGAGACATTGGTGATTGGGCTTCAGTTAAAGCTTGGTAAGACAGTGTTCATGTATTGGCATAGCAATATCTTCTACGTAGATGTATACCGCTGGAACGGAATCAAGTGTATCGTGATCTCATAAAAATCGGTAAGATCTGTTTCATCACCATTCAGAGCCCTTCATTCAAAGAGTTCTTCGGCGTATTCATCTAACTCGATGATCTTGAAACGGGACCCCCACTTCTCACGGAACTCCTTTTTCTTGTACGAATAGCTCATTATGTGCGAGAAGCTGACTAGCTCGACATTCCAGCCGCGCTGCAGCGCCCGCTCTACCATGCGCATAAACCCAGCAGAATACTCGGCTTCCGCCGCGTCTCCAGTCGCCAACACAATCGTTGCGGGTTCATCCGTATCTACTAGGCTTTCGAGAATCTTCATATGTAGAATTTCGTCTACACCTTGCTCGACCCAGCGTTCTGCAGAGGTACCGGCCATTTCAGGCTTACCAAACTGAGATCCTTTGCCGGGTGGCTTGCGATACTTTGAGGGACGATAGTGAGTATGCTTCGTCTTGTGAACACGGTTCAAAATGTTCGCTTCATAGCCAAGCTTCTCGGCTTCGTCGATGGAAGGTACACGGTCCGAACCAACCAAGACTGTCTTGGCGGTAGTGCGACCACGTTGCAAGATCAAAGACAAGTTGGTAAAAGAGATGTCAAGACGACGAATTCGACTGGTGGTAGGGATATTTCGGGCAAGTTTGACACCATCGTGAAATCCCACCAAGATGTTAGACATGTCGACAAAGACATGAATGGGACGTGACTCCAAGCTGGTGCTGGAGCCACAAGGGCGTCCCAACTGGGACACAAGTTGGGCGTAATCTTCAAATTTATTGAGGAGCTTGGTCATAAGAGACACACGCCGCTCCAACACATCCATGTTGTTCGGATAGAGACGCATCGGACCACTGAAAGAGCTGGTGCTCTTGGCCTTGTCCGAATCCAAATATTCAACGGCGTCGTCATATGAAGAGGGTGGGGTATCATCAATGATATTCCGTACATCATGCGAGCCTACCTGCGACGGAACAAACAACACTCCGGACTTTTTGGTGAGAGGGCGGTCGAATAATACGGGACTTAAATCTGACTCGGTCTCGGCACTGCTGTCAGAAACGTTGTTCTTGGAAGACTGGTTCTGCTTTTTGTTCGACTTAGGCTTTGCCCTGGGCATGACTTTCGAGTTATTGGTGTATGTGGTTGCGTACACAGGAGTTTGTAGCTGTGGGTTGATAGGAATGTGATCATTCGTACTCTTGGATGGCCGTTTGAGGATGGTGATATTAGACGAGGGTGGAGGTGCGGATATACCCATGACAGTGGCTTTGGTGATTTGAGTTATCGGCGAAGCAGAGGTGGGGGTAGATTTAAAGCAAGCTTCAGGTGGCCCTATCTGAGGGGCTCGTGAGGAGAAGCCATCTTTGGAGGACTGTTGAAGATTGGGGACATCTGGGTGACGCTTCGATGGTGCGGACAAGCCGACACCTTCCTTCTTTTCAGAAGTCGAAGCCCAGTTACCAAGATCGGAATGGAGCAATTTGGCGAATACCGATCCCGCTCCGAAGCTGTCATGGCTAAGGTGAGGCTCAGTCATGATCGAGCTGCTGACGCGATCTCCAGTCCGTTGTTCATTAGACGGCGCAGAAACTGGGGACCGAGGGGTTTTGAAGGAAGATCGCCCACCCCTGGGTGACTGCAGCAGGTCCAGTGCCTGGACAAAGTCCCATTCCGAATCTGTATCTTGGAGTTCAGGGACCATTGATGATTACAGGACTAGGCCCAAACTATGAGTGTGGCGGAGGGAGAAGGTGAGTTGAAAGGTGAGAGGTGTTAGAAAAGATTAAAGCGATGGAAATGGATCCAGAAGAAGAGTAAGAAGAAAAATCATATCGCGAAGAAATGTCGTCACATTGAAAAGTGAAGTGACTAGGGTACTGTTATGGCGTAGGGCACCAGTGTTGCGCCAGATCGGGCATGGGAGTGGCAAAGGCGGTGAGTCATGATAAGGGGAGAAAAGTTATTCCATCAGGATCCCTGTTTTGACACCAATGTTTGTGATGTTTGCACTTGATGTTCCTGATTAGTTAAACATGAGGTTAGTTAACTACCTAGTCAACCATAAAAAACACCTTGGAACTTTAGAGGCTAGGAGGAATACTATGGAACATTGAAGATTGAAGACTAGAAAATCCACTTTGTAGAACATTCGTGAATCTGGTCAGATGCATCTTTCCATTGCCCGATTTTAAGGTAGCAGGATATCAAGTTGAACATGCCATCGCTTAAGCTAAAAATGTACAAAGAATTAAACCCCCAAACGCCCGGCTCCAGTCCTTGTGAAAATCCGAACTTCTCTTTTGTAGCATGATACTCTGTTTGAAAAAAGATGAATTAAGTCCGCATTGGCGCCAACCCAGGCACGCCAGTGAATCTCTCCTCACGCTCTGTCTTGAACATGATCTGGATCCAGAACTCCTTGCTATCCTCATCGAACCAAGTCCAATAGCGGCCCTCTCGTCGATCAACCTCCTTAGATTGGAGCTTGAATCCACAAGTCTGATAAGGCTCTGCCGCAACGACCAGGTACTGGAAATTCTTATCGGGATCCTCAACCTTCTGCTCGAACGCAGACATAAAACGCACTCGTGGGATGACACCAGGTGTAATTTCCTGATATTGCAGTTGGAATAGCAGGCCCGTTTGACGGGTCAAGGGGTCCCGGACCTTGGTGATCTTATAGCCAGGTCGCCCGATCTTGATGGTCTGTTTCTTCACCTGTACACCCATCGCACCAGGTAGGGATGATGGATCTTGATTCTTTCCCTCGCGTTGCTCACGCGCAGCACGACGGGCGAGGTTGGTCTGATGCTTTTTGCCCTGGGTGTGGGCGAGGTAGGAGCCGTCATTTTGGTGGACTGTAAGACAGAGACGGCACTCGAAACTTCCGACGTGGTTCTTAAAGAAGTAGGGATCCTTGTCAAGGTCAATGTGTTCCAGAGCAAGCTTGCGAAGACGCTCGCGACGGTCTGCGTTGGTCGCGGAGCGGTCGGCGACACCACCGCCACCGAATTTGGATCCTGCTCGATTCTGGAAGTCTCATTAGCATCATTGATAATATATATATGTCCGGTTTTGCGGGGCATGAAATTGAGCGTACCTGGTAATCCATGGCGTTGTCTGGATGTTGGAAACGGCAAGTCTGCGCGCCTTGAGATAACGGCAGAGATGGGCAGTATGGGAACCTTATTTTCTATAAGGTCATGTGACCACGTTGAAGGTAAACTGAGCATCTGGTGAACGCGGAGCTAAGAAGTTCACTCTTTTCATTAATTTTTTGCAGGAGTTGATAATTCAGATCTATCGACAGGTTTGCATCCCATTTTCAACATTTTATGCGACTACTCTAGGAATCTATATACCTCAATGCCTCAAAGACGGGTTATGTAAGCAGATGCAGGTCCAGGGACAAAAGTCACTTTCATCCAATTTGGCCATTGTTCATGAAACCCTTGAAGCAGGACAGAAGTCCCTTCGCTCGCTGTGATGAGTGCTGTTGATATTGGCCAGCGTCGGTCTTTCGATGGCCAGCTATGTACCATCCGCTATGTGGGTGGTGTTCAGGGCACCACAGGTGACTGGCTGGGTGTTGAATGGGACGATCCAACTCGAGGCAAGCATGACGGCAAACATAAAGGAGTGAGGTATTTCACGTGTATGAAGTTACATCCCGAATCATTCGTGTTGTGCTGTTACTGACTTTTCACAGGCAAAAGTAAACACCCCACGGCGGGGTCTTTTGTCCGCCCCTCCAGGCCATCAGAGCCACCAAGGAGCTTTCTGGAGGCGCTGAATGAGAAATATGCCTCTGAGTTTGAGCATCAAGATGCACAAAATTCCTTGGATGCTAGGCTGGTCCCAAAGGCTATTGAGATCAGTGGCAAGGTTGTCGAGGAAGTCGGCTTCGACAAGATTCGAAAGCAGCAGGCAGAGCTGCAGGAGCTGCAAATCGTCCTGCTAGATGGGCTACGTATTTCAGGCGTGCTATCTTCCTATGAGCAGTCTGAAAGCTCTGTTGCTGAGGCCGCTGCGAAGATCGCAGCTACCTGTCCGAAGATTATAGAATTGGACCTCAGCCGTAGTCTGTTTACCCGATGGCGGGATGTTTGGGAGATTTGCAATCAGTTGAAACAGCTGAAGCGGTTGAGGTTAAAGTAAGTCTATGCTTGAACTATTCTCTGCAGTGTCGGACTTGATCAGACGAAACTAACGTCAATCATAGTGGCAATCGATTTCGCCCTCTGGAAGAAGGTTTGACATTTGAGGGAATCACCGAATTACGTGTGGAACAGACCCTACTCACCTGGGACGAGGTATGTAGCCTTTTTACTAGATCTATCTGTCCATGCACACTAATGCAGGCCATAGATTTCTGCTGTAGCGTCAAGGTTTCCTGCACTCACCGACCTCCGGGCATCAGCCAACCAACTCACAACTATATCATGCCCACTCGCAAACTCAATCACGAGTCTAAACCTCGAGGGCAACAGCATTACATCAATTTCCGCACTCAGACATCTAGCCGCCCTCCCAAACCTCGGTCATCTCTCCGTGCGTTGGAACAATATTAGCACAATACTGGAAGACTCCAACGACGCCGCTCCAGATTTCCACTTCCCCAAATCCGTTTTCTCCCTCGATCTCTCCCGCAACAGCATCACATCCTGGAAGTTCCTCAATCACCTTCCAATTCTCTTTCCAGGTCTAACCACCCTAAGAGTTTCAACAAATCCTCTTTATGAAGAACCTCCGCTCCCACCATCCATTGCAGCAGCTACATCCACCTTAGGCGCCTCAAACCCAATGACGGTCGACGAGGCCTTCATGTTAACACTATCCCGCTTCCCTCCCACCCTTCACATGCTCAACTACAGCATAATCTCACCACAAGACCGTTTAAATGCGGAAATGTACTATCTCTCACTGATTGGCAAAGAGCTCTCCGCAACCTCCGAAGCAGAGGAGGAGCGAGTTCTTGCTACGCACCCACGGTACGCTGAACTCTGTGAGCTTTACGGCGAACCACGAATTACAAGGGCAGTTGAATCCGACGGCTCGGGTAAAAGAATTATTCATCCGCGTTCTGTCGCTGCTCGACTCGTCAAGATGGCATTCTATTTACCTCCCCATTCAACGCAAATTCTCGTCAAGGAAATTCCGCACTCATTTAATACATACCAATTGAAGGCTCTCGTATCCCGGCTTTTTGACCTCCCTCCATATGGATTCAAACTAGTCTGGGAAACAGATGAGTGGGACCCTGTTGCGAAGGCAACAGTTGATGAAGAAGACTGGGCGGAAGATAGTGAAGATGAGATGCCGCAGCCGTCTCAAGTTGAATCTACATCGGAAGATTTTAGTCGGTTTGTGCGGAGAGAAGTCGAGCTCGTTGATTCGACGAGGGATATCGGGTTTTTGTTCCAGAGTGAGACCGGTGAGATGAAGATTAGAGTTGAAGTACTTTGAGCCGAGATCTTTGTGACATAGTGCTTTGCATTGGGATGGATTTAATACCTGGTCCAAACAAAACACGGGTAGAGAGCACAATTACGAAGCAATGAGCAGAAATATCGGGTCTATTTGTAAAATTTTTGACTATCGACTGGTAAACGTAAATCATCCAACTGGATACAGTTGGGCGTCACAGGGTATGGAAACTCCCGCACGAATAAGAAGCGACATATGCACAGGAAACAAGATGGAAACTTCGTCCGGGGGGAAAAGAAAGGTCATAAACGCCATATTGCTTCACTCGCTCACTACCCGATCCCCCGAACCCCAGTGGAAACAAAGTAATAAAAGAGACAAAATAAAAACAGTAGCCATTGGTAAATCATCGTAACGCCGGAACCATGATGCTTTTCTGAATTTTGAGCAAGTTGTAATGATCCGCGAATTTGTGGATCTGAGCGCAGGTGTACAAGTCCTCCCAGGGTACGGATGTACAATAACCCTGGAAAGGAGGGGGCATTTGAGATTCACCGACAGGTCTCGGCATTGGAAACGCCAGGAAAAGTCAATCACTCCCGAGCAACCCACCATGAGCGAACTGCCATGCAGCAAATGCGCTTGTAGATCTGGGTGGTACCCTTGCCCTCGGCTTCTTCCTCGATGAACTTCTGTGCAACGAAGAGCTTGGTGCCAGATTCCTTCTCGTTGGTGTATCCGACCTTAGGCAAGCTGTTAGGGAAATCGGCCCAGCGTTGACCCAGGTGTCGCGCAATGGCAATGGAGTAGATAATATCACGGTTTTCGTAGGTATCAAGTAAATGACGGCAACGACCAAGGGTATCATCGATCTGCTTCGCGGAGCTAGCTTCATTATCATGAAGTGTTAGGAACTCCCCGAGCTCGCTCCAGAAGTCCAATTGACGTTGCATGAACTGATCAGGCGGGTTGGGTGGGCTGGCGGCATCCATTCCAAGTGTCCGAGACAAATGGTTGGAATCCAGGTAGTTCCAGCTCAAGAGAGCTTCCATCGCATCCAGACGGGCAGAAGTAGCGCACAGGTTCCAATCTTGCCCGTATTGGCCGTTTTCTGCTGCAGGTACTTGACGGCAGAGCACCATACTTCTCCAAATGATCGAAGCTTCGAAGCTCTCCAGGCGAGCAAGAGTGTTGGGGTCGCTGAGATTCCAGTCGTTGAATGCATTAATCAAAGCAGAGTAGTCAGCCATGAGCTGATTGTCTGCCATGAGAACCTGGAGTGCCTTCTCGGAATACCACCGAACTTCCAGGAGCTTATCGATAGCAGGTGCGTATGTGGCCAGGAAGACGGCCTGGATTTCTTCGAGCCGACCAGGAGGGAGGTTTCCAATAGGATGAGGTGGGGGAGGGGCGATGCCTCGCAAAGCGATCAAGTCACTGACATGAAGGTTTTTCGCTGTTGGTGACGCTCGTTAGCTTTTTTGATACAAAAATCGCAAGCTAGAACAAAAAAAGGTGAACAAGGATTACGCGCATACCTTTGTAGACGGGCTCTGAGCTCTGAGGCCGAGGTTCGTGTGAAGCCTGCATTGTTGTAGGAGCTTGTTGTGTGTGGGGTGGTGCAATTGATGTATCAACAGAAGCTCTATGATCAACTTGGTGATCGGTGGAGGTGCTAGGTGATTCGGAGTGAAGGGATGGCGCAAATGGTTGTGAAGAAGCGGGCATGTACCCAGGAGGTGCAGAAGGGTACAAAGGCGCAGCTGCGACAGGGGGTCCTTGGGGGTTCACAACCAAGGATGGAGGAGGGTTTGGAGCAGGTTGGATGGCTGAGGGGGCTGACGCTGTAGGCCGAAACACCGGGTCGTAACCTAAACACTCGCGCTTGCTTTTCACGCAATTTCGGCAGACTGGATGTCCCTCGTCACACTGTAGAAAAAAATTAGATCGTCATCCAGGAAGAGCGGCGCGAAAATAGCGATGTCGTGGGTGAAGCGGGAGGACCGCAAAATAAACGATGGCGGGGTCTGCGGGCACAAGCGAGGCCGCCCCGCGGAAGCATCAAAACTCAACAACAACGTACCTTAATTCTTCGTTTACGACAAGTCAGACAACCGGTTTTTGTCCGTCGTTTGACTTCTTTCTTGTGTCGTCCCCCTGAAAGCAAATTATTAGGGTCGCCTTGAAATGGGTGGCGCATCTGCACGTTCGAATCCATACCCTGCTGTGAGACATTGGATGGGTATCCAGTCATGTACTGGCCCATGGATGACATGGGAGGCATAGGCGACCCAATTGGTGCTTGTGGCATCTGCCCCGGCTGTCCCTGACCGTTGCTCCCGGTGTTTGAATTCACTGACGAAAAGCCGGAGTACATATCTGAGCCTTGGTGCTGATAATTCTGTTGTGGCTGAGGCTGCGCCTGGAATTGATGCTGGGAGTGTGCTTGAGGTGGTGGATGATGATGTCCATCCGACTGCTGGGGAGTGCTTGGGTTCTGCGCATACTGGTAGCCATTGGGCGCGTCGTATGGTGTCGATCCATTCATAGACCCAGGCCCGCTGTGCCCCGGTTCAACAGACCCAGAGTGGGAGTCATGTGTGTTGAAATGGTCATCTGGGAATGTATGGTCATCGTCCATGGTAGGAATATCGGTCCCGATCGCTGGCAACGCGGAGTCAAATGTAGGCAGGGTTGTGTCAATTGCCGGAAGCGACAAGTCGTGCTCGGCGCCAGAGCCCACTGACTGAAATGCTGAATCGAATGAGGTCAACCCGGCGTCCATTAATGACTGGGACGTATCCATCGCAGGAAGGGAATGGTCTATGGGTGGGAGTGTAGATTCGATGGAGGGGGGAGCGGGGTTTGGCACGGGCGTAGTTTCATTCATTTGATCTGGTGGGTTCGAGGCGCTTGGTTGCTCGTTTGTCTCGGTAGTCGGTCGTGGTGGCTGGTTTTGAAGCCCTGGTGAGGGTTCATGCTGAGGCTCCGGTTGGGGTACATGTAGAGGCTGCACTTGAGGGACCGATTGAGGCACCGATTGAGGCTCAGGTTGAAGCTCTGGTTGGGATCCAGGTTGTGCCTCCGGTTGGAGCGCAGGTTGAGGCTCGCTGGTCGGGACTGGGGTGTGATTTGACTCCGGCACCGGCAGGTTTGTTTGTTCTGACGGTTGCTCCGTCTGCGGTGAAGGCTGGGGAGCTGGCGCATTTGATTCAGTCGCCATGGCGATTTCGCCGGGTTTGGGTTCTGTCGGTTCTGCCATATTTGCTATGGTCTTCCGAGCGATGCTATACGTTCAATCACCGTGGCGTATGTCCAATATTTGCGTCTATAAATCGAGGATTGCACGAGAGGCGAAAATGATCGAATTCTGCGGTCAAAGGTCGTGTAGCTTGTCAAGCAGAGGCAACACACCAGATCGATCGGGCTGGAACTGATAAATCATTTATTTCCTGTAGTCTAGAATCGTCAAATGTCAGCCCCAGTCACTTTTTTCTTCATTTAGCCCCAATAGTCAAAGTATTGTTCAAAATTGAATGCAGGTTGAACAGTCAAGTACAACCAAATCAATACATTAGGGAACAGCGGAAACAAGCTGCAATCCGTGCACAAATCGGCGGTTCTCAGTCCAGTCCAACATATAGAATGCAATACGCAAATCCAATCGACAGAACCAACAGTATGACTCCCAGGAATAGAGAATCTTCAGTGGAACAGTGAATTGCACAGGAGCATGTACATTTCAAGGTTTTTTCCACCGAATGTCTTGCCCGCCGACCGGGGTTGGATTGTCGCATTCTTCTCGCTGGAGCCCCAGCCCCAATCTTCCCCGCTCACAGCCACGGCCACAGTCCGACTTCGTGATCGCGGAGCAATTTTGAAAATGGGTAGCGGTCCACTGACATAGGCAGACTTGGTCATGAGGGTTCTGGGGAGGAGAATCTGCGGGCTCTTGCGCGGGTGGGAGGACGATGCGATTCGAGAGAACCAAGGCCGATTGACGGTGGAGAGAAAGCGGGATTGCTGCAAATAGAATAGACTTACCGGGTAAGAACGCTCAAAATGGTGAATGAAAGGAAATGCACAGGTGGCGGGGAGACCGTGCGAGTCTGGAGGGTTGCGGTGGTCGTGGAAGAGATGCGCGAAGTTGGAGAGAACCAAAGGAGCTTTCTTTTCCGGCGATCAAAGTCTCCGCTCCAGAAAAAAAAAATCATTGGGGTGGCAACGCTATACTAGACAACCACACTACTCCAGGGACAGATTTACGAATATTTTTATTATTTTAGATTCAAGAATCATGCATTTAGATTCATCTTTCGATTTTGCGCTCTCTTGGCTCTGTTGGCCGCACAAAAAAGTGGTGCAGGGCCCATATCTATATACTTCTTCCAACTGAACTCTGTAAATGCGGTGTATTGACAGGGCCCCCAATGCCCTTTACATTGCTTCTTAATAATATTGATTGGGGTGATTTAGTTTCGCTATCTGTAAATGCCAGTCAATGAAGTTCAAGCATTTGACAGCTGATTCAATAACCCCATTGCCAAAGGCTTTGGTCCACAATTATGGTTGGTTGAGCATAACTCTTCGGCGTGCATTTATCGACGCGGAACAAGGCTCGAAAATCTCTAGCAAAAAAAGTTGTAGAGGATCTCGGGTTGACCATCCGTAAATATTCTGTATATCATCACGGACTCGGGCAAAGTGGATATGAACCTGCGCAGGTCGCTTATGCATCCCAATTATCGTATGTAATGACAGGGGATCTCGCAGCCGATGAAAATCTTAAGAAAGCGCTTATCATGATCATGATTCGTAGAGACAAAGTTGCGTCGGATATCATTTTCTCATCACCTTCGCTTTGCGCTTTTTGAAAACGACTCCAGGCACCTCCTCGCTTTCAGGGGCTGCACTCAACATGGGCACAGCAGAATCGTCAGCCTCCTCTTTCTTGATCGGGTTTGGTCCCTCCACGTCAGGGACCGTTGCGGCTGGAGCATTTGAGTCGGCAGTTTCATCTTCTTCTTTCTTAGATGCCAGGGTAAATGATGATTCCTGCTCTTTCGAATCAACTGCCTCTGTCTCCATCTTAGGCTTTTTCAAATCTTTAGTAGATGCAAGCAGAGCATCAAGGTCACCGTCGTCACCATCATCTTCCGCCCCAGGATATGTCTTCATCCTCGATCCCCACCCTTTGCTCACATATTGCTCCGGGATTTGTCCACCCTCCTCATCTTCATCACCCTCAAGCTTGCGCTTTCGAATACCAATAGACTTGGCTGACTCCGGTAAACCGTCAAGTCGTGTCTCGGAAACTGTTTGCCATTCTCCAGTCAAGGCCATGTCACCGCGGTATTCCTGAGGGATAGCGACACCCATTTCAGCAAGTTGCGCCATCTGTTTCTTTCTTTCCTCCACGCTAACGGGTCGGTTGGTCGGGGCAGCGGCGCGTTTAGCTGGGACTGGGGCTGAGGGTTTGCCTTCAGACTTCGACGCGGATGGTTCGCCCGAGACGGCTTGTCGCAAACGTTCTACCTCACTCTTGGCTCGTTGTGTTTCTCTCTGTTGCATTTCATTGTTCTTGTGGATATCGCGCAGGAAGCGCTTTAGACTGCCTTGGTGTTTGGGGCTTGCTTCATGTTGGGTCTTTTCGAAGGGTGTGTCACGAATGAAGATCTTGCATTGTTTGCACCAGTGGCGTGGCTGAGTCGAAGAAGATTTTATTAGCGGGTGAATAATATAGAATTAGTGACTTAAACTTACCGCTGATTTCCAATATTCGGCCATGGCGATGTGTTGTGTTGCTGGAGATGAGGTCACAAAATGAATGAAGATGAAAGCTCCCGCGATCGGCCTAGTCCCGATGCAGAAGGCCCGTCACTACGTATCTTCAGGCTTCTGCTGTATACTTCTTAGGAATCATTAATTGAACACTTATTTATATCCCTAGGCACGGCGCATTATTAAAATTTTGATCTTTCTTTTATCATCGAGTTCATACCCATGTACCCATATACTCACCCTAGGCTACCCTAGAATGCGAGAGTTGGTACCTTTTCACCTGGATTGAAATGCTAGCGTATATTCCGGCGCCTTCTCTTTAATGTTGATTTCAGTCAAGCGAGGCCAAATTATCTTTGAAACCTGCCCACGAAATTAGGTACAGTAGCGTTTTGCCAGAGTCACGGTTATTGCGTGACAATATATATGGTTAAAGAGGTATCCAACTAACACGCCATGTTGTTCGATTAGCGCTCCTTTTTCTTCCGCTTGTTAACACCATTACTTTATTCGAAGATTGTTCTTTTCAATATAAAAAAAGGGACTGTGCGTTTTTCTCTATGTTCGTTTGAAATGATCTAACTTCACAGCCATGATATCCTTCTCCGCCAAGCCGATACATCTCTGTAAAGCGAGCTAGTTCCAAGGCCCCAAAAATTACATATCGGCTTGCTCGGGGACAGGACTTTTAAGCTTTCCAGTCTCGAGAGCCTGGCGAATATTGTCAATGGCCCATACTTCCATCGCAGTTATGGTCTAAAATCGATTAGCTCACTGTGTTCGAAGTAGAATACATCCCCGCTTACCTCAACAGTCCAAGTACCCATGTGAGGCACCAACATGACATTATGGTTGCTCAGTAGTCCAGGGTGAATATTCGGTTCCTCCTCAAAGACATCGAGACCAGCAGAGAAAACTTTGCCACTATCGAGAGCCTCGACGAGCGCAGCCTCATCCATAACCGCCCCGCGGGCAGTATTAACCACGACTACGCCATCCTTCATCTTGGCAAATTCCGCCTTGCTGATAATGTGACGAGTGTTTTTCTATTCAAGTCAGTGTCGTCAAGCTCAGAGATTCAAGAGTGAACTTACATTCAATGGCAGATTCAGGCTGAGCACATCACTGGCCGCAAGCAGCTCATCAAAAGTCACGTATTGAGCTCCACCCGAAAGCTCCTCACTCAACTGACGTCTGTTGTGGTAGATGACCTTCATACCAAAAGCCTCAGCCTTTTTCTTCAGGTTACGCCCAATACCACCCATTCCCAAGATTCCCAAGACTTTGCCTTCGGGATCATGGCCAACACCGATTGCGCCGCGGAATTTGCCCTCGCGCAGGGCGTGCATGCCGCCATTGAAGTTGCGCAGAGCACCGAGGATAAGGAAGATGTTCACGTCAGCTGTGGCATCGTCCACTGCGGTGGGGACGTTGGACACTCGGATGGGAGGGTTGCGAGTGCTGCAGGCGTGGACATCGATCATGTCATATCCAGCTCCTATTCAACAGTATTAGCACGTACTACATCAGATAATATGGTCATTGTCAGGAGAATGACAAACCACAGTGTGCCATGTATTTCAATGAGCTTGGCAGTGCATTCACCAGTTCTTCGTCGATCAAGCCAGTGATGGAGATAGAGTGGAAGGTACGGTAGATGGCAACGACGCCGTCGTATTTGCCCTCGCGGCACTCCTGTAGAAACTCGGCGCGATTGTTTGCTGCTGTCTTGACTAGCTCGCCGAGGTCACTCAGTGCATTCCAAGTCTTTTGCGCACTATTTTAGACCTATCAGTAAGAGCTATGGTGTTTGAGATTGCTCTGGCGAAAATTCTGGCGAACATACTGATCGATTTCTCCAATAAGGAGAATCTTGGTGCCAGTCACAGTAGAACCCATGAGTATGTTTTTATGAGACTATGTATGCATGGTTGTTACTTTGCTGCCCGCAAGTTTAGTCTCTGGTCCAGTCGCTCCTTACCGATAAGAAAAACGAGGGGTCGACCGACGGTAGCCGATGTCGCAAACACAGAATTTGTGAGCTGCAGGTGCTAAGAGGAAGTAATAGAATGCTCGAGGGTGTCAATACAGCAAGTATTGACAATATCAAAAAGATTAGAGCAATTGAAAAGGAGTAGAGTCAGAAATGACAGGAGGGATCGGCGGAGAAGAAAATGTAAGATCGTTATCTCGGACTTTTCCCCGCATGGGATCATGATTCATCCCCGTTCACCGATGATCGATAATAGACTTTCTATGATTGATGGATTGGCTTATATTTACAAGATGGAATAGGTCACTTTATAGCCAGTCATATCTATGTGATCGTCTTTTGCTCCCTGATCTCGCCTAGATCAAACCAAACGTGAAATATATGCACACCTCGCCCGTTGACTAAACCAGCTCTGCTTCAATCAAGCTCTCTGCAACTCCAGGACATGTGTGGACCTTGACAATTTTCAATCCACCTTTAGCAAGCAAGGTTTTCCATTGATCCTCTGTTCTCTCCGAGACATTTAGATGAGCCAGCATCATCATATCCATGTTCGACGCTGCCAAAGTGGGGTTCTCTTCGCTGACAACAATCTCATTAAACAGAACCCGTGAGTAGCCCCTCTTGAGTGCTGGGAGGAGGTTCTCAATGATCTTTACACTTTCGTCGTCACTCCAGTCATGGAGAATAGAATGAAGAGAGTAAGCACGAGCATATTTTATGGGCTGAGGCGTAAAGAAATCACGGGCCTGGGCCTCGAATGGGTTCTCCGCACCACTATCGACCACGCTGGCGATGACAGGCTCTCGATCCTGGAGAATTATCTTGCCAGGGTGAGAGGGATACCGCTTGGCAAAAGTAGCGAGATCATGGCCCCGGCCACCCCCAACATCAACTAAGAGAGTGTCGCCGATGCAGGGATCAAACCCCTCAACCATGCGGCTCTCAACAGGGTAAAAGTCGAACCAGTCCGGTTTGCCGGCACGGTATGCACTCATAAAAGAGCTGAAATAATCAAGGTAGGGCGGGGACTTGACGAGCCAGTCAAAAAAGGGTGACTCGGTCTGGTGCGCCGATTGAAAGGGGCCATCTGTTCCACTGGTAGTAGGGGGCTTGTATCCGTTCTTCTTGAAGTATTCCGGAAATCCATTGAATGAGGGACGTGACGCATCATAGCAGAAGCAGATGCTCTGTTGATAATTATCTGCTGCCAGGCCATCGCTCAGCTTGGTTGCGAGCAAGACCCCATCCTGGAAAGCAATGAGGTTCATGGCGACCAAGTGGCTTGTAAATCGTTGGAGGAGACCGATCTCAATCCCGGTCTTCTCGGACAAGACTGAAGGACCAAGTCCTGCAGAACCTGCTTCTTGTAGGTGTTGGAAGAGTTTGACATCGACGGCAATGCGGATAATGGCGGATTGGGCAGGCTGGGATGCAGTTGATTTAGTACTTTGAGTTTACATCACAAGCCATATAGAGCGCCAAATGGAAGGACACTCACCTCTGCCCAGAACGTACGCTGCATAAACTCGCTCGGAATTTCCAGGGATGCAGTGAGCGCGCGGCTGTAGTCAATTAGAGCCTCTCTTGAGCCTGCCTCGCCTTTGTCGAACGCAATGCGTGCAATAGCAATGCTTTCCAGTATCTCCGAGGGCGTTTGACAAGCCATTGCTACTGCGTTTAGATTGGTGATAAAAAAAAAATAACGAAGCTTGGTTTTATTTCAGGTGGCAATGGACAGGAAATACCAGGTCTAAAAAAACAGGCGCGGGCATCTGGGCTTCCGAGATTGCCTTACGACCTGGGGAAATCGTGAAAGCCAATTCACAAGCCGCATATTTCCGGCATTGAGCCGGCTACTGGCACTAGGAAACTTAGTGAGACCATTGGGAGCATGAGATGGCACAGGCTAAATACTTAGCGCCATCGAGGAGAAGCAGGCTTCCCAATCGTGATCTCGATTTCCTTCCAGTGCCGAGATTGAACCTCATTCAAGTGGAAAAATAGAGTAGTCAGCAGCCTATCCCCAAGATCTCATAATCGTATGATCTTATGAAGCGTGTCACAAAGAGATATAACGACCCAAGGGATCATGGAAAGTCTGGGTTGACATCCCGTGTGGGCCCGCTATGGGGCGGTTTCCTTGGCCCTGGCTCGCCTATGGGAATGGCGCGAACTCTCCATCGACGCCCCCGGAACTGATAGCGCCTGTGCCCCGGTCGCCCCCACAGTGTCCGAAAAGGGACAATGGAGGCTATACGCATACGGACCCCGGGTTATATCCGTTTATTCCTTCAAAATTGCCTGGATGGTGTGTGATACCATCCAAAGTAGCCTATGCCTTACTATATCACGCTGTATGGAGGATGTTCAAGCCCCTGCACTACATCAGCAGCGATGCTAGCGTGGCTCCTGCAGGCCCACTTCTGCAGGTTCAGCACGTCCAAGACTTCAAATTTGAGGTTCTTATTTGTTTTTCTGACGCGTCAGTCGCTACAAAAGTACCGCACGGTCGACCGTGGGCGCTGTGGTTCCCCTTTTCATTGGCAATGCTGTTATTTCCGATCGAAGATGTGCCGTAGCTAGCTCGATGAACAGGTCCTTTGTTTTATAATACCCTGCATGGCACTCTTTAATTAGTCCAATGGCCCGCCATTGGCGCTGTCTAAATTAAACCCTCGGCTACCATTTTTCACTTGACTTCTCGTGCCCTCGATCTTATTTCGCCCAGTCCTCATGAAATCTTGATTCGCGATCCCACCGTGACTGGCTATGGCCTCCTTCGATACAGATGTTGATTTCAGTGAAAGTCGGGCGAGAGAGATCAATGTCATCGGATGGGTGTTCACGGGTATCGCCATGGCGGCGGTATTCTTGAAGCTAATCAACAGGGTGGGAAGCAAGCGGCTTGGGTGGGACGACTTTTTTATTTTCTTCTCTTTGGTGAGGTGGTCTGTCTTGGAACTAGACCTGACATCTAACTTTGGAATGCTTCCAGGCTCTTAGCATTATCGCGACTGCTTTTGTCTCTTACTCGGTCACATTGGGTCTGGGCCGACATACAGCGGCAGTTGTGGCGGAATATGGATTTGAAAGATATGAAAAAGTCGCGTTCTGGCAGATCATTGCATTTCCTTTCAATATTGGTGAGTAATTCCCCCAGGCTCCCAATTGATGTTGACCTGCTAAGTCAACGGTGAAGGCGCATTTAGCTTTCCCAATATCTCTATTGCTATCCTCATTGTGCATCTACTGGACCCCAACCCGCTTCGAAAATGGCTCCTTTATGCCATGGTGATCTTTCAAGTCATTTTTGCTATGATCTCTGTCTTCATTGTGTTCTTCCAATGCAACCCTACTGCAATGATGTGGAATCCCACTTTGAATGGCACATGCTGGAGCTCAGATGTCTTCGATGACTTCTCCTACTGGGTCAGTGCCTATACAACCTTGACGGATATTATTTTGGCTCTGGTTCCAATCAGTGCATTCTGGAAATTACAAATGCCCTTCTCGACCAAGCTCGGGGTCTGCATTATGATGGGATTGACGATGCTTTCTGCAATTGTCACCATTGTGAAAGCCACATATCTACATCTATTTACGAACCACACCGACCCTCGTCAGTATTCTCTTTTCAATGATTGATACATTGACTAATCATTAATAGTCTGGGTTGTGGTACCATTGGTTCTCTGGGGCTTGTAAGTCCTAATCCAATCCCCTCCCCCCCAAAACGCCTTGTATATGCTGACTTGTTAGAATTGAGCAAAATGTTGTCATCGTTGCCGCTTGCATCCCGACCCTGCGCCCTTTCTTCCGCAAGGTATTCCAGTCTACCAAAGGTTCCTCTGGTGATAATACCTCACGAAGCCGGTCCGGATTCAAGGTCCCGGTCAATCCACTCCACAATTGGTCTAATCGCCCTGCTTCCGTGTCGGAATTTCCTCTGAAAGACACCATTCGACAAGAAAGCCGCGATGGAGAGAGCCATGCCAGTGAATAAAATGTATGGCTAAAGGTGGAATAAAATAGACCTCATTTGACATGTACTATCCTGAGTAGCTCAATGAGTTGGAATACACTCAGTGAGTTCGCCTCTAGCATCCTTATAGAAGTGCCTCAAAGAGAGGAAAGGCTCTACCCATAGAAAGCACCGTGTATACCTACGCAGATGCTGAACAGATTTCAGTCCAGACACAGACTAAGTACTAAGATCGATCCTTCACCTTGTTCTCAACTTGACGCTTCACTTGACACATGAATATAAACATCCCTTCGATTTCCCTCTCCCTCGCTCTCTTTCCTTCTCACAATCCTCCTCCTCCATCTATCCACACACGACTATAAATACCATCCACTTTCCTTTTTCTTTCTCCATCTTCCACCTCTCCCCAATTTGCAGCCTTCGACGATCACATCGACTATTGATACTAGTTGCATTTGAGTCTTGAGGTCTACGGAGTTCCAGCGAAGAACTCCCGTCGTCAGTGAGTTAATGATAATTGATTGATCGATTACCCAGAGATTTCTGCGAGACTAATCACTTTAGATCGCCTCAAGATTCAGGGGTCATCACAAAAGAAAAAGAAAAAAAAAAAAAAAAAAACCTCCACAAACGAAAAGAAAAAGGAAATTGAAAAGCCACTCTGGAGACCTTCAGAGCAGGACTCAGGGGCACCACACATTGATTTTCTCATGCTTCTTCACCTATCGTTGAAGAAACAATTGACACGACCGGTTTCAAGACAGTCAGTCTCACTGGTTCGATATTGAACATGTGTTGGAAGCGACAAGAACATCAGCCAATCCGAATCTAGTGTTCGTATTGGAAGTTCACTCAAAAACAACAAAGAAGCTCGAAGCTTTATCGTGATATGGACCATACCAGACGACGATAGCCTCGTTCCTCACATTCATCCCGTCAAAATTTGTTGATCTACCCTTTTCATCCTTCAAGAATGTGACTTTCCAGGCCAGCATGGCCACGAAACCCGAGGGGACTCACACTCATCGCTGAGTAAGATCCAGGGGGCGCACCTGTTACCACCGGGATCTGGCTCAACAGAAAAGGCCCGCCATTGTGACAGCTGGCCCCGCGATCGTCGCTGCGACATTCGGTGAAACTATCCTGAAGGACCTACAAGACGCAAGCAAGACACTTTTTCCTGTGACCGCCGCTGCGACGTCCAGGTCTTTCACCAACTGGGCATGTAATGTCATTTTTCCTTTCGCTTGCTAGTCCTGTCAGATGTTGCCAGCCATCAAGTATACACCATTCCATTTCATCATATAACTTCAAAGAGCCCCTCAATATCCGCATATGCCAAGTTTACCGACATACCACCAGAAGTGGCGAAGCAGTCAGTAGTGACACACGAAATCCGAGGATTGCAGACCCAGCCCTTGGAATATGGCCATTCTGGAGTTGAAGGAGAGGCGTAGCTCTCAATGTCTTCTTCGCATTCGACAAGGGTTCGCGCCAAAAGATAGAAAACAGATATCACATTCGATGACCAACTCGACGGGGTTTGAAAAGAGCGCTTCCTAGATAGTCTCTCCACGCATGAAAGATCTATGAATGTGGATACAACCGTCATAGGGGGTAGCAGTGTATCGAATCCAAAGGGAGGCTCTAGAATTCCTGACTCGCGAGAGTTTTCATTGACTTTGAAAGCACATGCTCAGACAGAACCTGTCTCGCACGGTTTTCTAGAGCATTACAGCTCCGAGGACACTCAACGTGAGCTTCGTTTACGTGCCGATTGCTTCACGATGGTACAGGCGAGGTCAAGTCAGCTGTCAGATTGTTTTCAAATGTATTTCACAACAGATGAAGGAAAAAAAATCGACGTGTGTCCCCCGAGATTTCGATGAAAAGACAGGTTCTAGTAACACCGAGCTTTCAGGCAGTGGTTGGTCTCATAGAAGTTTCTAGGTGATGGTTCAACGAATAATCATTACACTGGCCATGAGACTTGTTTTAAGTACATACTCAAGGTTACATACCTTACCAGCTTCTTACCCATACCTATTATGCAGGTGCATGGACAAGAGGTGTAGTCGGGAGCATTTAGGTCCCGGAAAATAAATATACACGGTTTGAAATGTCAGTAACATTCAACCTTGGAGCTGGATATGAAAACAATGATGATTTTCATTTATGAACATGGTAATATATTGTAATATGACCATAAAGTAATACAATGCCAGGTGAGACTCAAAGTCTGGAAGCGCTCTGCTTGAGCGGGTGGAATCAATTGAAGCAAAAAAAAAATAGTTTACAGGAAGTATAGCTCCACCATCACTCATATCCTTCAACTAAGATGCGAGTCCAATCAAATTTTCTCCAGCGCTTTCTGAACGGTTCTACCCTTCGGTCGGTTCCCCGTTGCCAGCGACCCTGGCGTTTGATGACGTCGGGAGCTACATCAAGCATGCCTCCAATGACCTCACGAGCAAATAAATCGCCACGAGGCCAGCGATTCTCATCTTCAACGATGTGTCCCAGACCACCATCCAGTTCGAACCAGACGTGGAAGTAGGGCATTTCCTTCACTAAGGTTTTCCGGAATGCAGATCGTCCCAGTCCCTGTTTGGACTTTGCAAGGGTATCGATAAGCTTGCGGTGTTGGGACCATTCGGATTCCGCACTGAGAATTGCCTCTTTGAAGAAGGCAGGAGACGTTTCTCCAAGACTATACGGAAGGGGAACCACCTCCATAGAAGCATGACGCTTGCGTTGTGGTTGAGCTGCGTTCTCGTAGAAGATAACATCTCGGCCTTGATCATGATACATGCGTGTGAGGCTCTTCATGAAGTTTCGGATTTCCTCCCATTCATCATCATCGCATTCTACTAAATTGTTCCGATGCCGGATTGGTACAATTGTGGCACCCCCTGAATTAATTTCGGGCTCGGTGGGAAGGGTAAGAAAAACCCTAGTTGCGAGGGAAACAACTGGTGCAATCGGGGGTGTGTTGGTATCTTCGTGATGACAAAGCGGGCAGTTGTCCAAGATCTTGTTCATCTTACGGAATTCATTGACCGTCGCGTTCTTGATGTCGATTTCAGAGCGATGAACTCTCTTTGCCAGCTTGGAAGCATTGTCATCCATGTACTCAAGTTCGTTCTATAGGCTAGTTAGAAACTCGAGGATAATTGAATTTAGTAAAATCCAACAAACTTACCTCGAATTTGCCATCACCCGCAATGCGCTCTGCTAACCGCTTGCCTTCTCCTCCGGCTTGGCCCCGAGTCTTGCGTTCTTCACGAACCATATCCTCGATAGTCATGTCTTCATTCGCCTGCACTAGACCCCTTTCGCGGCCCCGCTTGTTGTCAACGGGCACGACTTCATTCCGTGCGCCAGCAAGCATCCGATTCTGCTGAACACCTAGTACAACAATATCAGATTCCTTGCGGTTAGACATGGTCGCAGCTGCAGCAATATATTGCTCTTCGAGCTCAGCCGCGTTCGGGGCGTTCTTCAATTTTGCCTTCATCATTTGTGCCCTAAGACGATTCAATGCGGTAGGATCCAAAATCTGGGTAGTGTGCGCCGGGGGCTCAACATCCATTTTTTGTCCCTGTCCTTCAGCTTGAAGGTCATCCGCTGGATCGCGAAGATGGTCTTGTCGGTCTCTGCGGATATTATTTCGGAATTTTCTCTCTTGGAACAGCTCGCCACTCGGTTTGTCTTTGCCGACGTAGGATTTGCCGTACATCTTGCGTCGATCCATCTCCGTTTCTTCCTCGCGCGCATCATCGAAGGCTCGAAGGTCCCCAAGGCGTTCGAGGGCAACATCGTCAACATGTTTGCCGGTTTCCTTGGCTTCTCTGTAGATACCTTGGAGCTTGGCCATTCTCCATTGAGACCCCGAGTCTCCAAACGTGTAATCCACTTCATGTTGTGATGGCTCCTCTTGAATATCGTCAAGCTGCTTTCCATCCTTGAGATCACGAAGATGACTGTTGAGCTCTTTATCATGGATTTTAAGCTCAAAGTCGGCTTGAAGCATTGTAGGTTTCGGTACCTCTTCCATTCGAGTAGTATCCCGTCGATGAACGTATTCGACATCGAGCGCAGAGGGAGCCTGCATCCAAGAGTCTCGCTTCAGCTGGCTAGGTTCCTCAAGAGTGATCGTTTTAGGCGCAGAGGACTCTTCTTCATCGTGGCTGGAGCGGTGTCGACGCTTCTGCGCGTGGTCCTCATCGTCCCCTTGATTATCTGAACGGCGCGAGCGCTTATGTCTGTGGCCATCGTTATCTCGGTGTCGGGACTCGCGATCCTTTTCACTTCCCCGTTCGCGAGATCGCGACGAATGGCGTCGGTGGTGGTGGCTGGACCGGTGATGATGATGGTGTCGCGATGATCGGTCTTTGCTGCGGTCGCGATCACGATCTCGGTGACTTCGATCCCGGTCACTAGTCTCCCTTCTCTTCTCCTGATCCTGCGCCAATGATTTTTCAAAATCCTCCAGAGTCATCGTGTTGCTGTGTGATATGAAAGGAGAGGAGAAAGTTGAGGCGGAATGACGTTAATGCCGGGCGGTCCAGGCGCGCGGGCAGATCTTCCCCGCGACTAAAAAGAATTTCAGCAAAAAAAAAACCGAGCTTCCACTTCTTGCGCTTTCACCACTTCTGGTCAATTCAAGCTTGAAGTGATTCCCACTGTTTCATCGGCTTATTTTCACAATTATACCTGTATAGCCGTCTTGCCAAACACTACCTGTCATCATGGCGCCTCCAGTTTCCGTCGTCTGCGTGGGCATGGCAGGTAAGGCGATCAGCTCTCATCTGAATATGGCAAATGGAGCATAAATACTGACTTGCTTCTTAGGCTCTGGAAAGACTACATTCATGCAACGAATTAACTCACACCTTCACTCAAAACAACAAGTGCCGTATGTGCTTAACCTCGACCCCGCGGTGCACTCGGTACCCTTCGAGAGCAACATCGATATCCGGGATTCGATCAACTACAAGGAGGTCATGAAGCAATATAACCTTGGACCAAATGGTGGAATCCTGACATCCCTGAACTTGTTCGCCACCAAAGTCGACCAGATCATTTCCCTGCTGGAGAAGCGTACTGCTCCCAACCCGGAGAACCCCACTGCAAAGCAAATCGAGCACATTCTGGTCGATACCCCTGGTCAGATCGAGGTTTTCGTGTGGAGTGCCTCTGGTAGCATTCTTTTGGAGACACTCGCTTCGTCTTTTCCGACTGTTATCGCATATGTCATCGATACCCCGCGCGCCAGTTCAACCAGCACTTTCATGAGCAACATGCTCTATGCCTGCAGTATTCTTTACAAGACCAAGCTTCCGATGATTTTGGTCTTCAACAAGACCGATGTGAAAGATGCCGAATTTGCGAAGGAATGGATGACTGACTTTGACAAATTCCAAGAGGCTTTGCGGGAGGAAGAGGAAGCAGGTGCCTTCGGAGGTGAGGGCGGTATTGGTGGATTTGGAGCCGGAAGCGGATACATGGGATCACTTTTGAACAGCATGAGCTTAATGTTGGAAGAGTTCTATCGACACCTGAGCGTTGTCGGCGTGAGCTCCATGACTGGTGATGGAGTCGACGAGTTTTTTGAAGCTGTTGAGACCAAGCGACAAGAATTCGAGCGTGACTACAAGCCCGAGCTTGAGCGCAAGAAGAAGGAGCGTGAAGAAAGCAAAGATTCTCGGCGAGAGATGGAGCTGGGCAAGCTGATGCAAGACATGAACGTCAGCGGGTCTAGTCGCCGGCCGAATCAAGAGCCAGAGACTGTCAGTGAGGCAGAAGACGAGGAGGATGATATCATTAAGCGTGGGCTGGCAGATGGAGAGGATGATAGCGAGGAGGAGTATGTAGGACCCAGCGCCGGTAACGATGAGGGCCTCTCTAGTCGTTACCAGGAAGCTCTGTCGGGGTCTCAATCTACACCTTCAGACCAAGATAACAGCTTCACAAGATATCTGCGGGCTAGCCAAATCAATCAGTGAAGATATCAGGCCTCCAACTGGAGTTGATTGCGGTTCTGGAGTTGGTGGTACCAAGGCGCTATGTTGAACGATTCAAATGAGAAATAAATAAATATTCATTCAATTGCATACCTACTACAATTTTTATGTTCCAAATCGATCAATTTCTTGCATCTCCAACCTAGGGTAGTGGATTTGCAGAAATATTCCAAAACTACTACAGTACGTAATTACACTAAAATGCCTAACTAGACGGGCCCCAGGAACCCTTTATGATGTATGAAAACATGTACATTTCGCTTTGATCCAAGTATTTTGAGTTCTTATACACAGGGATATACCAAGAGTTTCTTCTGTGTACCATCATGTGTGCGGAACCAACTGGGGCAGCTTGGTGCAAACGATACAAATATAGTGACGTCACAAGGTTAGTATTCACTTCAAGGCTTGAGCTTCATTCGCAACTTCCGAATGTTCCTTCCTTTTGCTTCACAGGCACGCAAAAAGTTTCTTCAATATTTTAATTCCCACTTCTCTAGTCCAACACTTACTCTTTCACAAAGTCACGTCATTATGGATGTAAGCACCCTGGATATCCCAATATCCGCCTACGTGAATAGTCGACATGACATTCGCTTCAGCGCTAACACTAATGTGCTCAAGGTCTTTCAAGCCTACACTTACTCGACAGCAGGGTGGCTCACGTTACAAAGTGTGCCTTTGATTGGCGGACCAAGCATGATCGTAGCCATGCTTTCGGATGAGACTCGGCCAGCCAGCTGTATGTGACTTCGTTCAGCCCTGATTTTGACAAAGCAAGGTCTATATTAACAACTTGGGTTATCCTCTAGCCATGGAAATTTACTTTGCCCGAAGTTTCGGCTTCAGTCTTCTCACCGTAGCCGTGTTGACCGTGATGCTCACGGGCTCGATCCCTCTGGCAGCCAGCATTGCTGAGCCTGTTACTACCCAAGACTCGGACCCCAAGGCACCTTATGCCCTACCAACTCTCATGGCGACTTCCGTGTTTCACGCTCTCTCGGCCTTTTACACATACAGTTGGTATGTCACCGGGGGACAGAGTGTATTAGCGGTTGCGGTGGCTGGAAACTCGCTCCTTGCTTTTATTGGACTCTGGTGTGTGTTGTTCGCAAGCAGCGACGGCAAGATCAGTCGCCGAACTGGTGCGGACAAGAGGACAGCTGGGTTTCCATTCTCCAACAAGGAAGCTGATAAGAAGCGTGCTGGGAAGAAGCACATTTAATTAGTCTTTATGATGATGAAACCGGGGTTTTCAGGACGATGCGATGGCAGAGACGAATGATTCGAGTCAATTAAAGTGAATCCTCTTAGCCAAATAGAACCAAGATCTGGGATCTTTACCAACCATGCAATACTTACATACAGTGGCGCCCGATATCGCCTTCCATGTTAGAAACATAGAGATAGTCTTTCAAGCCCTAATCACACGATACGGTAAGTAAACACGTTTTGTACCTACCTGTAATAATACTAATTCGTTTTATAGATTGTAGGACGGATACAAGAGCCTATAATTAGAAGTCTGGAATACCTGTTGGAACGCAGCAAATAGGTGGATCCCGGAGGCAGGATATACTATCTCCCGTCAAGATTAGTCATGTATTTTGAGCCCATCCAAACTGCCAATTAGGGGGCCTTTTAGCAGTTGAGACCAGTCAAGACCAGTGAACAATCCAATTGGTGCACCCGTATGATCCACTCACCTGTTGTTCCGACTGCATCCTTATCGCAAAAAGCCATTCTAAACTCTCACTGCGGACATTCTGCTGACTTATCTTTTTGGTCTAGCCAGCGTGAGAAAGAACACGTCGATGCTAACTGTATACAACTGAGCCAAGAGCTTATTCTATAAATCTGATTTGTTGGTCTTCGTCCGCAACTTGAACCAGATCCCTGTGCCCCTTTTCCACAGCTGTAACATCAAAAAAACGAGAATGTACCACTCAGTAGGGGTATTATTCTGACGCTCCGGTCGGAATCGACTGAACCTTTCTCCCATTGAGCCCCAGTCAGCGTCGTTCCTCATAGATTTTATGATACTTTTGCGAGGGTGCTGGTAGAGCCCCTTGCCAAGTTGAGTGAGATTGTTCAGATTCATCACTATCAGATATGTCGTTGTCGAAAGGAGTACAGTAATTCCTATAAAAACCGCCGTGTGGTAGCTGTAGTCTATGCTCCAAAGGGCTGCACAGAAGCTAAGTGGTAGGAAGACGATACTGAAATACGTCAAGAGCTTCAAATTGACCCAGTTCAGTGGCTGCCCTAGACTCGATGACCGCACTGGCGTTGAATAACTGATTAGTTATAATACACGATTAGTAAGTATACATTGTTTCTGTGTAGTGGGATTTCCGACTTACACCATCCCTAAGGGTTTTGATTTGTTCTCGCAAGAGCTCCAGCCTAGCCTTCAACGCCGCCAAGCCGGAGACCTCTTCCTCAATTTGTTGTAGAACGCTCTCATAAATTTCATTGAGCATGCGTGGCGGTTCGCCGGGAGAACCGGTGTTATAACATCCCAGGAGAAACTTGCGAGCTTTCCAGAAATTCTCCCATTCTCGAATATTTGCAGCGATGGTTGGGATGAACAGCTCTAAGCTGTCAATGGCCCAGAAGTATAACCGCGATCGCGAGAACGCATCATCATCAAACAACAGTCGATCGTGCAGGTCTGGATCAAAAATCGCGCCCCGCGTGTTTATAACGCGAGTGAGATGTTCCGCAATCGCTTCCCAGGAATCGGCAGCATCTTTGAGAGCCTCCAGAATCAGTCGTACTGGCTCTAAGTGGCCACCGTCATTAATTGCTCGTGGGCGCCGGTACCGACTCGAAATCGCGTCAAAATGGGCAGGAGCCAGAACGAGCACGCACCAGTACCAGTAGCCAGATTCTTTGAGGTACTGGATGCGTTCTGGAGCGGTCCGAAAAGGCTTCTCGAATACATCCAAAGTGTCCAAGTTGTCCACTTCGTCGCTACCTCTTGACGGGTAAAAACACATCGTAAATGCCACCTCTTCCAAATGATCCTCGTCGGTGGTGCCGTACAACCTGCCAGACTTCCAGTTGCTGAATTCTGGCCACTTCTTGTCGGGGCCGATTCTAAACCAAGTGATATGGAAAGCTGCACAATCTGATTCAAATGGGTTTGCAGCTTCGCTACGGCTCCTGCAATCGATATGTAGCTTCCATACATCATCATACATGAGGTTCAGGTATCGTTGTTGAAAGATTATGCTGAAGGCATGTATTGCACTGAATCTCCTGTGGTCAGTTAAGAGGTTATACTCAGGGTCTATGACAGCCGCCAGCCCTCGGAAGCTGATGATGCGATACCAGCGAATAGGCCCTGAGCGTATAAAGATGGCGGGCTGCCCGGCTCGTTTTTTCAGCATGCAGCGGACTGGAGGCACATTGATGGTAAACTCCTCCGCATGAAGAGCGGCTCGTGACAGTACACGCGGGTCTGTCTCTGTTTGCGTCCCATACTGTGATCTATCTGCTTGATATCCATAAACAGTGAATTGATTCGTATCATCGAGGTCAGCAATCTCGAAGGCCCCGCCATGATTCTCCAACAACTTGAATAGAGATTGTGCCGACGCCAGATAACGAGAAAATGAAGAGGATGAACTCGCACTATTCCAATCGCGCAAGCGGTCTTTGTCAAATGCAAAATATATCGTGTGGGCGGGAGCGGAATGGAGGTTCCCGAAAGTCTCACTCAGAATCCCACGGAGATCGTTCAATCCGGACAGTGCAGAGTGGGTTTCTGGCTCGTCGCACGGCAGCAGGGAGTACGGCACTAGTCGTTCTTCCTCCTCAAATTCGTCATCGGGCGAAAAATCGATTTCCGAGCTGAGCTTCATTCCGTCTATATGATACCACTCTCTATCCACTTGAATGATTTCCCATTCGGGCACGTAATTAGGATAACCTCTTCCTGGGGAAAGCGAATTGACTGCCACATCGGTATTTCGAACCTCCGCAATAGGTCGCCCTGGCGTTGATACATCAGCAGCTGTTGTCAATCCGTGACTCGTTACTCACAATATTTCCAGCTCGACCCCGCTATAAACAACGACTCCCTAGTTTCTACAGGACAGGGCAGCATCGTAAAAGGCTTAAAGGTGTAGACCTCCGTCCGATGATAAGGCATCATATAATATCTGGTTCTGTCGGCCCCGTCAGGATGCAAACTGTCCTCAACCCCATCGTTTCCACTCGAGTAGCGTGCGGTGTCATCGTAAGAAGGACGAGCTGCGGGCGTAGCACACTGACTGTCCCTTACCAATGTCTCTGCACCTATATTCAACGCGGATGGGAAATCATTTTTCGATTTTTCTGCCAGTTGTATAGCTCGAGAATTGTCGAAAGGAGAAGTCGAAGACCCTTCCAGCTGGTTATTTCTGGCCTTCAGCAGCTCTTTGATCTCTTTTAAGAGGTTGACTAGCTCAGCTATTACAACAGGTGGTTCTGTGTCACTGGAAGCCATTCTTGCAAGCGTGCGTTAGTTGACAAGATTACTTACTGTGCATATATGTCGCTGCCCCCCCCCCCCCCCCCCTATTTAATCAATCACGAGCTCCACGCTATTTCAGCGTCCGAGCTGAGAGGGACAAAACAAGCTGAACTGGGTGACGTGTCCGGGCGTTATTGGGCATGTCCGACAGGCCAAACACCCAATATTACTCCTGGCTAGCTGAGATGAATAACCAAGCAGAAAAGTAATCCCAGTTAGCCGAGTCATTGACTGGTTAACAAACTTCACCTAACTATTACAGTACAGTGGTGAGTGGTGTTCCATGAGTCTGAGTCCACCCTCGCTCTACCGCCTAGTCTTCTGCTTCCACCGCGAACTTGACAGGTCTGTAAATTATCATTCAATCGACTTTAAGTTGTTTTTTGAGGAACTTTGTTCAAATTCTAACATTAGTCTCTACAGTGATTCTCGAAATCGGCTTGACCGATATACACTTGATAACTATTTTCTGGACCCACCGCCAAGACCTTAGCGTAGATCAACCATTAAGCGGGCCGTGCTAAATGGAGGGACACAGTATAATGCAGCTTGTATGGTAGTATGGTACTGTATCTTGCTACGTAATATTACAAAATACGTACAAGAGCAATGGAACTCCATGGAAACCTATGTGGATGCCTGAAAATTCCGTCAAGGACTATCTGCTAGATGACTTCAACTAACTCAGCTTACAAGGCATGTATGCCTTCTGCCGGTCATCACTCTAGAGGTGTCTCTTTGGCTTAAGGAACATCCTGACGAACGATATCATTGGCGAACTACTCTCTCGACTAGGGTCCTGTTGTTTGCGAGCGAACATAGCCCTTTCGGCAGCCGATGGCGGGTTAATAGAATTTCAATTGATTGATTGATTGATTGATCCTAATGAGTACGCATTTAATTCAAGGGTTTGTAGAGTGCCGTGAAGAGGAATCATCGCTGTCTTAGCAAACATGGTTACTGATTAAAAGCCAGAAAGAGCAATCCTGTGTTTTGAGAGCGTTAGGAATATTACACGACCCGACGAATAGCTAATTGCCACGGTAGATCTAGATATAGCAAAGTCTGCTGATAAGGTCGGCCGATACCCCGTAGGTAAATATAGGAGGTTGACTCTATTCTAGGTTATCTAAGAACGGTCATTATTTAAGCTATACCTATACTATTCTGGCAAGGAGGCTAAACGATGTGGAGAGGAAGCCATAGAGACTAAAACCTCTAGATTAAATGTGCTAGAAATCGTGTGCAAATGATTGAGTTCCACTTTATTGAATTGAAGGAAGCTGGGAGAGTTAACTAGGAGAGTTGATAAGCACTGGCCGGTGGCCGGATCCCAGATCCTTATAGTCTTATTAGAAGATGCCGATGCGAGTCGTCTTCTATCTTGTGACTACGCAATCGAGGTGACCGGCTCACTATGTCCCGTAAAGATTGATAAGCACTAGCCTGTGGCCAGATCCTAGATCCTGACTGTCTTATTAGAAGACGCCGATGCGAGTCTACTTTCACGCGACCAGGCGACTAAGTTGATAGAATAACCATGCCCCTTGAGGACTGACGTACACTGGCCTGTGGCTAGATTCCAGATCCTGGCTATCTTATTAGATGACGTAGATACGAGCTGGCACCTATCTTGCGACCATGCAATCGAGGCGACCGAATCACTATGCCCTTCGAGGATCGACGCGCACTCGCCAGTCGCCGGGTCCTAGATCCTAATAGTGTTATCCCGGGATGCTGATGCGAGCCGGCTTTTATCTTGCGACCACGTAATTAAGGTGACCGAATCGCTATACCGTCTAAGGGTTAACGCGCACTAGCTAGTGGCCGGATTCTAGAACCTAATAGCCGTATCGTCTAAAGCTAATATAAGCCGGCTTCCGTCTTTAGACTAGGTAATCGAAGTGACTAAGTAGCTATGCCCCTTAAGTATTAGCGCGCATTGGCTAGTAGCTACATCCTAGATCCTGACGGTCCTATCTAATGACGCTGACGCGAGACGGCTTCTATCTAGCGACCATATAATTATATTCACGTGATTCCGATGTCCATTAAAGACTTGGTGGTGGGGCCAGGACAGAGTTTCTCAGTGTATGTTGGTCAAGGAGAATTCGAGAATGACTGTATCTGTCTCCTTCGAAACATGAAATTTGAGTGGATAATGCAGGAAATAGTGAGATTGTTCGACCGGCAGTATATTATGTCATCACTAGTGGACTCAGACTCATGAAACACCACTGTACCAGCTTGAAATTGTCATGCATAGGTTAAGTTATTTTATGTCTGGGGTCTTTTTAGACTGGTTTTGTGGACCGTGCCTGGGTGACAGACAACCTAGCGACACCACAAATCAGCCACTAGCCAATCAGGAACGACGACGCACCATGACTCAGACGAGCCACAATTTTGCAGTTAAAAATAAAACATAGACTTACAGCACTGTTCCGACTGAAATTTTACGGTACAGTATCGGAACAACACTTAAAATACAGAAGTAACCATACCTGGAATAGTGGATTATATAATTAGGAGTTGAAAGAGTGTGTCTCTATCTCCAACGTGGAAGGCGAATTTGGGCGGGACTGTATACATGATGCAATACAAAAGTTCATTTTCGCGATCAAGTGATACGGGTGATAAGGCCAGCCTTATCGTCTCCGCACACCACGCCGCTTCAACCACAACGTCCCTTCTTCTCCGCACTGCCAAAAGCAGCACGCCACTCCACCCATGAATGCATCACCTCGTCTGGGATCATCGATCCCGATCGACTCTCCCGGTCTGGCCCCACCGCTCGGCCCGTTCCCTGATTCACAGCCATTTACGACCTTTCGGTCTATCGATAATGCCCCGCAACAGCCTCTCCAGAATGCCATAGCTCTGCAGACTGAAGAACACCTAGCAACCCATCCACATGGAATGGTCCTCCAGCCTGCAGAGCATTCTTTCCAGGGGGCCTATAATGGACTGGAGGCTGAGGACACGGAGGCAGCGAACTTCGCGGGTCAGCTGACGGGGATGAGGTTGATTCCTGATCCCCCTGATCTTGAGTATTGGAGAAATCGACTGTTTCATGCCGACGATGTCATTACTTTGACTGAAGAGCAGTATGTAGTCTGCAAATTTCAAACGTTTTATCGGAATTATTGATCGCGAATTATTATTCCGTGTGCATTGGAATGCACCTGGGGGACTAACATGCTTACCATAGATTTCAAACCTACTTTCCCCATGTTGATAACGTCTACTCTCATCGATCGACTCAAAGATATAAGCGTCGATCAATGGTCTCCCATTACTGGGACTGTCGTCTGAAGGGACGGCCTCCGGGAACACCCAAGTCTGACGATCCGAACAAGAAGAAGCGCAAACGTACCGCCAGGGAACGGGACCTCTGCGACGTGAAGATTAAGATTACCGAGTATCTGCCCGGCAGTGTAGGAAATGATACGACTGGCGGTTTTGAATCGTTACCAGCTGAGTTACTACCTGGAGTCCATACATTGTTTCCGGTCCAGAATCCCCAGCCCTTTGGTGTTCTTACACCAAATACCACTTTCCCGGACGGACATCCGGGCGCGAGTGGGCAACGGTATTTTACCATCCAGCGGGTGAATGGAAACGGTGCCAATGGAAAAAATGACGGTGTGAGTGGTGGGCACCGGCATACACTTGAGGAAAGTGATCGCGTCAAGAAGAATAGCGTGCAGCGACACTTTTTGAAGGAAGATAAGAATAGGAGAAAATCCGGGGTACGTATCTTCATTTCCTATGCAGATGGGTTGAGGGCTTGGCATTCCCCGCAAGGTAACTTGGCAATGTCTACGTCACTCTTGATGCTTGGTTCCACTGCCTGCTCGCGAGTATCTTTTCATTCACTGAATGCTATTGAAATATCTCTTTCGACCGGCTTTCTTGAGATTATTAGTCGCTTGAAATCTTTCTGACATCAACCCGCAGCACCGAATCATGTCTGGTGAAAAGAAAGCATACCACACAAAAGCGACGGGATTAGCCGCCGTCACAGCTGCGAACCACGCATTGGAGACAAATCTCCAGTTGTATGGAAGTTGCTTCTGGTCAGTGACTTCTCCCAGCTAATACTTTCCCTTCAACGCTGACTGAATATCAAGCCCATTCGTGCAAAGAGTTTGGATCGCATTGGAACTCAAAGGCATACCATACCAGTATATCGAAGTAGATCCTTACGAAAAACCTCAGTCCCTGCTGGAATTGAATCCACGTGGGCTTGTCCCAGCATTGCAGCATGATAACTGGGGATGCCATGAGAGCACAGTGCTCATGGAATATGTAAGATGATCCCGGGATGGCCTTTCGTATCTCGCGCTGACGAAATCACCGTAGCTTGAGGATTTGAATGTTGGGGCGTCCCTTCTTCCAGCCGACCCGAAACTGCGAGCCCACTGTCGACTATGGGCAGATCATGTGAGAAAACCACGTTTGTTCCATTCAGATCCGCTACCCATTGCTGACGATTCCCAGGTCAACCGAAATATTGTCCCAGCATTCTATCGGGTATTGCAAGAGCAGGACCAGCAGAAGCAGATCGAAAATGCCCAAGAGCTCCGGGTTGCTTTCGATACATTGATCGAGGCCGCACATCCTCGAGGCCCATTTTTCATGGGGGGACAAATTTCCTTTGTCGACGTCCAAGCTGCGCCATGGGTTGTTCGACTTAACCGGGTTCTAAAGCCCTACCGAGGCTGGCCAAATGCCGAAGAGGGAAGCCGATGGGCTTCTTGGGTAAATGCCATAGAAACCAATGATCAGGTTCGAGCAACAACCAGCACAGATGAACTCTATCTCGAGAGCTATGCGCGATATGCTGGTGAGTTTCTATATCCAGTCCACTACCTTGGTAAGGCGCTGACAGTGAATCTCGCTGAATGGCAGAGAACCGCCCGAACACGTCTCTACTAGCCAATGCGATCAATTCGGGACGTTCCCTTCCTTGAATGTCTCCTTTATGATCATGCCGTGACGCAACGCTGAGGATGACAGGTAAGGATGAAGTGATGAGGATATTTCGACAGTGTACCTTAGCTCCCTCTCGAACCTCTGTTGAATCTAAAGCCACCTCTTCCACTTGCATCAGGGCCTCGAGGATGACGAGTAGGCTGCTGCGGAGCGGGTGAAGCAGGGGAGGCAGGGGAGCTCTGCCTTTCAGAATCGCTCCGATCGCCGGGACGATCTCGCCTTTGTAGAGGCGGCCCATTGGACCTGACCGATGTGGTTGGATCGTATAGATGTTTCGACTTGCTTGAGGCCGTAGACGAATCTCTTTTCTGCTGGTCTCTGCCTCCTCGGCCCTTGCCTTTACCCCTTCCTTCACCGAACTGCTGACGGGGTGGGGTTGTAGTCCCCGGCGACGAATTTCCCGAAGTGTTCGCGGACGGGCTTCCAAAAAGCCGCTCTCGGGCTTCTTCGTACTTGCGCTGCCTATCCTCTCGGTTTTTCAGTGCGATTGCCTGTCGTTCCTCAAAGGTCGGTTCGGGGGCTTTATTAGCCTCTTCGTCTGAATCACCATCATCGTCCAGGCCCAGTTGGCTAAGTCCAGCGGTTGCAGAATTAACACCAGAACTTCCTGATTGTCGGGTCGCAATTTGTGGTCTCCGGCTGAGAAGCGTAACAGCGGGCTTTATATCCTGTTTGAGGGGGACGTCGGATCGAGCTTCGACAAAGTGGAATGTTTGCGGGGTTTCACTGGGAACCTAGTCAGAGTTGAGATTCCTCATTTCGTCATCTTGCAAATCCAGTACATACGCTTCCGCCCATAGTTGTCGATTGAATTCAGCTTGCTGTGCCCTTCGCTGGGCTTTGGTGACTTTGGACGAGACTTTCTTCTCGGTCGGCGGGGTAGGCTCGTTGGCTAGCGCCTGTAGAAGATCCCAGTATATAAGTAAGTCATTCGCATATGGACAGCATCAATACGATAAGCAATATCAAATTTGCACCTCGTTATCTCATATGATCCAGGGCTTGGGGAATTCAACTTACATCTGCTCGGGGTTCCCAGTCGTCATCCCATGCATCGGGAACTTGTGGTTTTGCGCTCATTGCAAACAAAAACGTAATTTAAACGGATAAGAAAAAGATGTCAGAGGTCAAGAAAGGTAAATGCTGCAGACAAGAATAAATAAGCACTCGGCACTATGTGCATGTATATAGGATTGGTAGGAAGAAAAAGAAAATTCGGGCTGCAAAGAAGAGCGGCCACCGCCCCATCTTGTTGGTATCTCCGCTCTGCCCCCATCCGATCTTAGTTGATCGTCACCTCGTCCCCGAACATTCACAACCATCTGACCAGCCTTGTTGCTTCCTGCATAGTGATGGCAATCGGTAAGTCAATTCATAAACTCTACTAAACCCCTCGTTTGTCGGTCGAGCATCAAGGCCCTTTCTATTCAGCCCTACGCCGAGCTCTCCCCTCCCCATGAACGTTCCATATCGAAAGAATCATATCCGCTGACAAATCATGTTCAAAGATTCCAAAGACCCCGACGGTGACTCCGAAATGGCCTCCTCTGTTGACTCTGTCTCCGATGTCCCGGGCAATGGCGCGCGCACCCCAACTCACAACCCTCAAGCTACTGCGGCCGCCGCATCAGAGCTCTCCCCGCCCGGTTCACAACCACAACAAGCCCCCAGTACTACGACAATGAACAAACCGAAGGGTGTCGAACTTCCGACAGGGACTGGACCGGCTAAGGCGACAGACCACGTCATTGCGGCGTGGAAGGGCAAGCGTGCAAAGGAAGACTTTCAGCGGGCAATGGACCATGTAGTCGACAAGGACTTTAATCTGAGTACGTGACGTCCTTGATCAATTTCTGATTATGATCCTTCTAATTGACTCGTGTTATAAAGATGAATTTGGTGATCCGTTTGATGAGCGCGAATTGAATAAGCCATTCGATGAGCCTGGTTTGAACAAGTCGCTCAATGAGCGTGTTTGACGCTTGATGAATGTCTGAAGTCTATGATGAAAAAGTAACTATGTTATTGCATTTTGCCAGCTTTGCGGTGTCAGTATACGATATGATTGATGAGATATGATATTCAAAATACAAAAAAATCATTTACTATATACTTGTTATTCGTAATTTTACAACCGATCTAAGTACCTAGACATATGAGCCTGTTCCCTAGAATAAGAAAGACGTGATTTTTATTCCTTATGTTTATCAACTGCCAATTTTACAATCGATGATTTTGGCATTAGGTATGACCGGCGGTATAGAAAACCGGCCGCTGTCCCCATAGGAATCATCCATGGGCGAGTTCTTCGTCCATACACTACATAGTCCGCCAGTAGTACCTAGTGGACATCCCTAGGCCAAGGGTTCTAGAGGTCTCGTGCCCAAGTAAAGGGAGTCGCTAAACAGATACGCTCCTAAACAGACTTTGCAAACCAGCAGCAGTTCATTCCGAATACTGAATACCTAGTCATAACACTGAAGTGGTCTTTATTGGTAGACTCAAGCAAAGTCACAACTCACCCATGGATTAACAATCCTAATATACATTCAGTCTCGATGACCAAATAGCAAAGGGGTATTTATATACTAAGCCACCTGGACAGCGACTAGTCCTGCTTAGTGGGATCGCTACCCAATTTGGCCGCGGGGACAAACCATGCGGTGTGTTGGCAGGGCAACCATCCACCTCGTTTGTGTCAAAACCTAAACGGGGATTCGCATCATCTTTTGTTGGTCTCCAACATCCTTAGTGACACTCCTGTCGGATACTTGGCTTTCATTATATTCATCAGGGTTATCTTCTTTCGCATTTCATACCTCTATCGATCCGTGCGACTCGTCGCAGATTCCTCGGCTCGGATTCCAGTGACGCTCTTTGACACATTCCGCGCGCCAACACCAACAATGGGCGCCGGTCCTGCCTCGCCGCAGGCCCAAGCATGGTGGGTCGATTTCTCTTTTCAAGTTTTTATTTCTTGAGTGAAGCATTTCGTTCTTCGAACTACATTGCTCTACTCGCAGAGCCCCTTTTGGCCGAGGGGTTGTTCCATCTCAAATCTGTTGTGTTTTGCTGTGTAACAACACACATTTGGATGGGCGCATGAGCTTAGCCACGGTCTTTGAGCCTATAACTAATACGAAGCACTCTTGTGCATGTTATTATAGTGGCCCCTCCGAGCCTGCAGCCGATAGCTCGTTTAGCTTCACCCCCATTAAAGCCTTGCGCGCAATTCCCCATCTTTGGGAACGCAAACCATCTACTCCCTTCCAGGCGGGTGCAAAATCGCGAAAGCTGTGGAAGCGCTTCCAAACATCGTTCTCCGGTATGAAGTCGCTTGAAACGTCAACAATGACCGAGCAGGGTGCATTTCAGACAGCCATAAATGCATCCCGGGACGCCGGTTACGCGCGAGGCGTGAAGCGTCTGCGTGTCGGGGCTGACAAGCCTGAAAAGCGCTCGAGCATTCAAATGCAAGGGCCAGTGCGCTCGTTTCTTGAGACCAAATGGGAGCCCGAGAGAGGCCAGAAGCGTCGTGAGTTCTGGTCTGCCTATATGTATTTCTTGGAGTTCTTCGTTAATGGCAGATCGCAGGCAAATTACCGGATGCTCCAATTGATATTTACCACGAAGGTTTGCGAGACAATGAGAGCGATGAGGGTATGAAGGAATCGGACGTGCCCCTTATTTCTCTTCGCAGCCCATTGAAGACAACCATTTTCAATGATCACATGAATCGAACCTTCAATGGTGTCTCTGACTCAGATGGGGCGAAAAGCCCAGCGTCTGGGGCTATTGTTCAGGAGCAGTGCGCAATGATCAACACTGCGGTCAATGATGAAAATCGGGACATGGCACCAACCCCCACGAAGGTCGTGCGCGATTTGACACAACAACGAAAAGGCACATTAGTGCGATCGGCTCTACGCAGCTCACTTGATGGATCGGATACAGCGCTACTCAATGATTTCTTGTCGAAGGCACAGGCCAAGCGTGCGGCAAAGGCTGCGTTGATGGACCAAGAGGGCGACGTGACTGAAAAGGTATCTAGCGCTGAGGAATCACCAGAGGCAGAAATGACGACACCACGGTCACGTCGTGCTCTGGATGTTTTAGATACAAATTCGCCTTCGCCAGCCAAGCCTGACAATTCAGTAACCAAATTGGATGTTCCTGTCAGGGATGAAGCATCCGAGAATGAAGTGAGCAAGGTCATTATGGAGGAGGAGCCAGCACCTGGAAGTCCGTCCTGCAGACGAAGCACACGGGTGAAGGCTCCCACTGTCAATCCTCCCCATGTGCGCAACACTATCGCCTTGCGCCGGGCCAAAGGCAACGAATTCATTTTCCTGCAGCGGACCGAGGCCCAGGAGCTGGCATTAGCTACGAAGAAGAACACTCGGCTAAACAGGGGTGATGCTGTGCCTCCCCAATATGTACTCGAGGCCTTGGCCAAAGAGCAGAGCGAAGGTACATCTCAAACAGAAGGTGATCGTAAAGGTGTCAGCCGTTCATCTACTCGGAAGAGCGTGACCTGGAATGATGAACAGCTTGCGGAATACGAGGATGAGAGGCAAAGCCCAGAAGTTTCCGGGGACAAGGGCAACAGCAGCAGCGATGACGTTGAAGAGAGTACCCGATCACGATCTGCATCAACACGCCCCGAGAAAAGAGCATCTAGCCAGCGCAGCAGTCGTAGCCAGCTGCAAGAGTCATCGAGCAACGCAGAGTCCGAGAGTACCCCAGGCCCGGCTAATGCACCTACTACTGCACCTCCGCGATCGCGACGCCTGCGCCGTCTGGGGGAGTCGGCGATGGTCTCGGGCACACCCGTGAAAACAGGCAGTGGTCGTGTCAGCAAGCGATCTGCTCCTTCGGCCCCCACTGTGGCAGTTGCAGCATCCGCTGCACCCTCGACTCCCACTAAGCCTCGCCGAAAATTGACTCCCAAGTCACCAAGTACGTCGACGCTTACTGCTCCGGCCGCTAAGATTGCGGCGGCTGCTGAGCAGTCTTTTGTGAGTGGTATCCCCACTCGCAGCGCGAGCACTAGTGACGGAAGCTCCGAGTCCAAGCGGAGTGTACTCCAGTCTAATGCGGGGTGCACACCTCGCCGCATCCGAGTGAGAAATTGACGATGCAAGGTTGTTGGAGTTGACAGTTTGTATACATGATTTGCTAGACATGTAGCTTGTCCTGGTCCCTCCGGAGTTTGGTTTGCTTTCAAGATACCAATTTTGCTTTGTTTTTTGTTTTTGTTTTTCTTACTTGCTACTATGCTCGTGTTTCAATTAAGTTCAAGTTGCTCTATCGCTATACCCTTATCAACAGTTCACATCATATAACTCATAGACGCTAACGAGATGTCGTTATGTCGGTCAATGCACCCCAGTCTTAATACGGGTCTCTAATCCCAGATCATCCGTCAATGGCTGATGCATGATGGCGTGAGCCGGCGTCGCAGCTTTGACACCAAGACACTAGTCTCAACCTCTGCGGGGGATCTGATCCCCGCGCCAGACTTTCCCCTTAGGGCGTCTAAGTACACAGACGCTCCAGATTGGGAACGTACTAGGGACTAAGGATAGTGTAACTTTGGAATTAGATTCTTTCGCGGCAGAGGGCTATAGCCACCATCCCGATATAATATTGCGCCGGCGATCACTGCGTTGCGCTCAAACCTTCCATGTCACAGGAAGCGCCTGTGCAAATGCGAAGTACACATATAGCATATGCTAGATACTGGCTTAAGTATCTCACCCAATCAACGCTACAGCCATGCATCTCGTACCGCTATCAATAGAAAACTACCAAATCTGGGCCGAACTCTGTCTAACACACAGACCTCGACCTGTACATGCACATGTGAATCTCCAGAACCGTAGATTCCAATCTATGTATCCAACCTTGGAAGTCAAGGCGAAAAATAATCAAGCACCAAGGCCTATCTATGCTACACGCCTCTTCCCAGAACCGGAAGAGACCATCACCATTTGCGAGCCCGACCACATAGTGCTTAGCCCCATACAACCCTACCAAGCAAAGTCTCATTTCAAGTCCATCGACCCAAAAGTAATCCCACCGAATTCTTTACCCAAAACCCTCAAACAACCCTATACCAATGTAAACAGTCCCCACCCATCCCCATCCGGCCGCCGGTGTTGCACAGAGCTCCCGAATCCGTCCACCAGCAGTCATCACATCCGAAATCACCCGTGCATCCATCAATCCACGCACTACGCCAGACCAGGTTAGACCGCCGCGCTAATCCTAGCTTCAGGGCGAAAGGTGCCGGTGGCGCAGGGGGCTGAAGCCACACGCGGGATGACATCTTAATGCATATCGGAGTACTCTGCTCCTGTCTGATATGCTACTCTACATGTACCCTAGAATTGGGCGATGGTGCACATGGAATAAAGGTTCGCTAACTTTGTCGCGCAGGTGCAGTAATTTATTGTGGGCCTTGTCATGGTGGGGTGGTGTTTATTGGTGGGGGACTCTGCTCCTGCATGGTGTTTTGGGTGTTGAGGAATGTGCTAGGTAATACGGATATACAGAGGTCAGCTTGAATTGTGCAAATTTACTCGATACGATACGGTAGCTTACGTTGGACTTGGATTATTTTTAAAAATTGTTTGTCTTACATATATGATCATTGTGGCAGGTGAAGGAAAGTTTAGACATAACTGGGAACTTAGCCGTGGATCCCGGCGGAGAATTAATGGAGGGGTTGGCTATAATCCGGTCAACTAAACCGGAATATTACTCAATTGCTGCACAAGTTACCAAGATGCTGGAAGGTCTCAGAAAGTATTCATTTCGTCTATCGTGTCTGTTCATTACACTTTTTCCAACCCCTCAGCCCCACCGGGTATCACATCATCTCTGGGCTAGTATTTTTGGGTAAATTAAGCAGACAAGTTGGCGGCACTCTCCTCGGGCCAGACATCGTAACCGAAGGTATCCTTCATGTTAACAAAGCGGAAGTGGCGGCCCTCGGCAACCTTGTTCACAGCCTCAAAGTCCTCATCCGACAGCTCAATGCTCTTGAAGTTAGACTCAATGCGCTTGGGGTTGGAGCTCTTGGGGAGCACAACGTAACCACGACGCAGACCCCAGGCAATCAGGACCTGGGCCAGGGTGTTGCCGCCCTTCTCGGCAATCTCATTCAGGGTCTTGTTCTCGGAGACACGCTCGCCGGTGGTGGGGACCTGGTTCTGCGAGCCCAGAGGAGAGTAGGCCTGGGGCATGATGTTCTTGGAGAAGCAGTAGTTGACCAGCTCGGTGTTGGGCAGGAAGGGGTGGATCTCGATCTGGTTGATTTGAGGCTGCACCTTGGCGTACTTGGCCATGGCCTCAAGCTGGGGGATGGTCCAGTTGGAGACACCAATGGCCTTAGCGAGGCCTTCCTCATACAGCTTCTCCATGGCGCTCCATGTCTCCTGGTGGTTCTCTGTGAGGTCCTTGAGGATCACATACTGGAGCTTTTTTAGCATTCATCGTTTTAAGTTAGGGATTGAATAGTAAGATTTACCTTGCCATCGGGACCGATCTTGGGCTTCTCCTGGCCGTCCTTCTCGGCGGCAATGGGCCAGTGGACCAGGTAGAGGTCAACGTAGTCCAACTTCAGGCGCTTCAAGGAGTCCTTGACAGACCAGAGGACATCGTCGTAGCGGTGGAGGTGGTTCCACACCTTGGTGCAGACGAAGATGTCGGACCGCTTGACGGAGGGATTGGCCTTCAGGAAGTCATGGATGGCATCACCAACCTCATCCTCGTTGAGGTAGTACCAGGCGCAGTCCAAGTGACGGTATCCGGTGTTGAGGGCAACGGTGACAGCGTTGTAAGTCTCGCCCTTGGAGCCCTCACTAGCGAAGGTGCCGAAGCCAACCGCGGGGATGGTGACTCCGTTGTTCAATGTGTAGGTCTTTCCGTTAGACATGTTGAATCAATTTGTTATGTGTGTAGAAAGGAAGAAAGAGGAGGAGGGGGAAGAGAATTATTATGAAGGTGGGGGAGCTAAGCGGCGAGCGATGACGATATTCACCGCAGATGGTGGGGATAGAGGGGTACTGTAACTTATTTCCGCCTTCAGCAAATCCATCAATGACTTTCTCCAGTGCACATCCTCCTAATCTACCGGGACCGAGTACGAAGAGACAATGCCGATAATTTTAAAAGTATTCAGCAATAATATTCTCACATGCCCTGACGATCATTCTGCAACTATGGCCATTGACTATCCCCTGTCCAACATGAACTGCAAAATTGGTGAAATGCGTGTAATTTTCAAAACCTTTCCATGACATCACTGTAAATCCAAAACGGTGCTGAGCGTTTGACCCGCTCCGATCGTCATCCCATGCCGCTTCCATGGGTGAGCTGTGCTCTTATCCAATCAAAGATCTCGATGTCCCAAGAAGAGCCATTTCCTTATCCACTCAGCGTCCTACGCTGCTTCAAGCCGGTCGAGTCTCTCCAGCGCAACCAATCATTTCCCATTTAATCGGAGGAGTGCTCTCCTAGTAAGTACCCGGTACCCGGAGAAACATTGGTGCCGCGGCAATGTCGTAGTGTACCTTGTACCCCCTTGTTCCGCATTATACTCCATTCTAGCCCTGCAACAGCTATCCTGTTCTAGCCCAATGATGACGCTGATTCCTTGGGACTCATGGTGTCGGGCGGGTGGATCTCCACACCCCCCTCATTGTATCCCTCAAACTGGTTGCAATGGTCGTCAGATACCATGTTTTTGCGTCTGGCAACCGTGCCAACCCGTGCCTAGGTGCTCATACCTGTTCCGGTACCTGAGGCTGTATATATACGCGCATTACCCTCGCTTTATTTATTTTTTTCTCTCCGTGCTCTCCATACCCATATAGATATTCTCTTATCGCGTGCTGGTCTACTTGAACCAGTCACATCTCTTTGTTGATTAGATCGACTCCTCTTTTTCTCCTCTTTCCTTAGACCCCTTACCCACTTTTTTACTCCACCGATCATCCACATCATGCCTCGCTTTGATGATTCGGACTTCGTGGTCGATTCTCGTCCTAACGAAGTCACCAGCAATCCTCGCAATGGCCTGCCCATCCCTAGTGATGGTGGTAACAATACTATTGAGATCCCCTCATCTCGTAGCGCTATCAGTGATGCCGCGGCGCTCATGCACAATCTCAGCCTGTCGCCCTCCATGAAGGAGCGACGGAGCTCACGCAACTCTTTTGGTACTTCTTTGCCTATTCCTCGCTCACCGCGTCACTCTCGTCTGTCCTCTTGGAAGACAGATCGTCCCGCTGTTTCGCGAGACATCCTGACCTCGCAGGTCCAGGACATGTTCAAGGACAAAGTCGAATGTGCGAAAAACATGGCCTTTGCCTTTGACATTGACGGTGTGCTGGCACACGGTCCTGAACCCATTGAGGAGGCTAAGGCCGCATTGAAGATTTTGAATGGTGAAAATGAGCTTGGCATCAAGATTCCCTACATCCTCTTGACCAACGGTGGTGGTAAAACTGAGGTGGCTCGCTGTGAGCAGCTCTCGCAGATGCTCGAGGCGCCTATCTCCACCGAACAGTTCATCCAGTCTCACACTCCCATGCAGGCCCTGGCTGAATACTATGAGACTGTGCTTGTGTGTGGTGGTGAGGGCTACAAGGTCCGTGAGGTCGCCGAGACCTATGGCTTCAAGAACGTCGTCCACCCCAAGGACATCCTCGCTTGGGACCCGACTGTGTCGCCATGGCGCACATTTACGGAGGCGGATCGGGTGAATGCCAAGCCTCGTGATTTCTCTAAGATGAAGTTTGACGCTATTCTCGTCTTTGCCGATTCCTATGACTATGCCACAGACTTCCAAATCATCATGGATCTGTTGCTGTCCGAGGATGGCAAGCTTCTTACTCGCGCGAAGGATCCCGTTGCCAGCCGTATTCCCATTTACTTCTCTCAGGGTGACTTGGTCTTCCCGACCAACCACAAGGGTCCTCCCCGTCTGACCCAGGGAGCCTTCCGTATCGCCATTGAGGCCCAGTACAAGGCACTCACTGGTTGTGAGCTCGAGCGTGTGGTCTACGGCAAGCCTGAGCGTGCCACTTACACCTACGCCGATGAGGTTCTTAAGCACTGGATGGAGGAGATCCACACCGAGCACCGCCTCCCCAAGAACGTCTACATGGTCGGCGACAACCCGCAGTCCGACATCATTGGCGGCAACATGTACGGCTGGAATACTTGCCTGGTCCGCACGGGTGTCTTCCAGGGCAAGAAGGGCGAGAACGACCCCAACAACCCCGCCAGCTTTGGTGTCTTTGAGAATGTTCTGGAGGCTGTCCAGGCTGCTATTCGCAAGGAACTTGGACAAGACTTCAAGCTGAAGTGGGATCCCAAGGTTAATCCCGTTCTTCACGGTGATGAGTCTAGCGTTGCTATTGAGTAGATTGCGCTTAGCAACAAGCACAAACGAACATTAACGACTTAATGCCATAGCCTCAGCTTCCTGATCATACCCAAATCTAAGAGTTTGAGTGTGGATTTGACAACTTTGGAGTTCTTTTGGCGTTTCTATTTCTTCTTCTCTCAACCATGTCATTGTTAGACTTTGATCCTTTTCTTTATCCTTCCGAGCGAACCATCGGTTTCAAGGCTGATATACACTTATGTCTCTTTTGAAGAAAGCCTGAGCACTTTTATATTCTTGTCATATACTTAGGTCTTCTCTATGTTCATTTATCTCACATTCAATGTTGAATTTTTTAACTTCTTGATCTGACTTTAGACTCGCTTTTGTTGAATGCATTGCGACATAAATCTCAATCAAGTTCCCACTCTTTCATATAGTCAAATATATGTACAGCATTCTTTTGCGTTTACCCTTGTCAGATATTGAAATAAAGTTTCAAATCGCGTGGAACGTACAAAGTTAGTCACACCACCCCACATCTTATCATCAGTTCTACGGATCTAAAGATAAAACATTCCACGGTTCGCAGTCTTGAAGTCAAGTGACATAGACACCAAACCTTCACCAATCATATTTAGTGGAAAGACCAAGGTATTGCAGATTCATACATGTTCAATCAGATTCTCGATGAACGTATCAAAACATCAGATGCTCTAGGTCACGCGACGTTTGAATTTCTGCCAAGAAGTACTCTTGAAATATTATTTCCAAATCCATGGACGTGGTACCGGGTCCCTGCATTATTTCCGAAGGCAGATGATTTGTTACGGTAAGAGACCAGTCGTAGTGCAGGATTGTGGCAAGGTTTCCGAGACGGCACGGCACATGAGATTTGATGATAGGTGTGGACGAATGGTACGTTTGAACTTATTTAGATTCGCACCACTAGCTATAGAAGATGAGGATTGGTGTTTTTGTTTATCAAGTTGTCTATAGTGCCCTAGAAAGCACTTTGGCGTCGTTTTTGTGGAGGTTTGTACGCTGTATACACAGCAACAAGAAGACTATTGAATGCATCTATATTCTCAGAAAAATTCATTCAATGCCAAGGAACGTCTTTTGAGTTATCGACCTTCAAATTTGACCAGCATTTATCTAGGGCAAGCCATTGGTTTGGGCTAGCCTGGGGCCAGCCTGGGGCCTTAGCGACGAAGGTGGGAGGTAATTCGAGCAGATCTGCCAATTATGTTTACAAAATTGAGATAAGATTGATAAACAGAAGTGGGTTACTCATGTGACTTGATTTGGAGCCATTTCTTGGAAAAGCCATTTTCAAGAAATGGCATCCCTTTGAACTCTGTGACCTGTCATAGCCAAGCAACCCTTGATGAACGAGCACATTACGTAGCGAGGCTCTCTAGGCTGCAGAAGCCAAGGCTCGGCAAATACCAGTTCACAAACTATTGTTTTGAGTGGTCTACTACCGATCCAACCAGTCCTAGGGGGCAATAAACGATCAACCCGATCAGCAGCACACCGCCTCATTTAAGGGATCGCCCGTTATTGAAGGACCTTGGCAGTTATTTGGCGGGTCCCCTAGCTCCTACTCTCGGCGTTGAGGTGGCCTGCTTTTGGGAGATTACTCCGACCTTCGGATGGACTAGGCGCCCGAGAGCTTTGAGCTTACATGAGGATAATGTACCACATGAACGTCATATGGCACCTTGAACCAGACAGTAACTCGTGTTACTTAAGTCGCACGGTTCCAGAGTCAAGCCTTGCCAACCTTGTTAGGGTAGTCGGAGATAGAACGACCTATTGCACAACATATTGAGATTATGATTCGGGGAAGTGTTTCCGGTACCAACGGGCTCTTAGTCCGAGGAGAAAGGACAACACAGGTATGCAGAATTAGGCCCGGCTCGGATGCCGAGCAAGCAGGTTGATGACTTGGTTTTTCGGCCAAGCCTGTGTGTATGTACCGCACGGATCGAAAGGTGGTGTGCCAGTCATTTCCACCTTTACCATAAGGTCTGTAAGGTTAAACTCGAAGGAGTATAGAGGATATGAAAGACTCCATCGAAAATAAACAAGAAATTGGAGAACAACGATCAGGTGATTTTCTATTAGGTAATGGGCGCGCCAGCCCCCGCATGATCGGCTGCATTGACGAATAATAAGCATCGAGATCGTAGTAGCGGTTACCTAACGAGAACCCAAACGTGGTCCGGGGTACAGAGACATGATCCGGCTGACCTGCGCATGGCCCTATCGGCGGCTCAATAATGTGAAAATGGGAAAAGGAGGTGCATGCTAGTATGTCATAGAATGCTTCTAGCGTCACAAAAGTACCTACATGTAGATTCCCCATGAACGAATAATAGTTTTAGACTTTACATAACTAGACTAGATCAATTACTGCAGTGGAGGGAAAGTATAGTATTCTATGAATTGAATTTGGAAGAGATTATGTATTGTTTCATCCATAGTTTGAGTGAGAGACTCTTATCTCGACCGTATACGGTAACTATGCATGGTTGCAATGACGCCATGTTTTCCGCTTGCATACATTGGAAGTGCAGAAGAACAGTAGATCGAAAAGCAAAAACTAGGCAAAAAGCAAACAAAGTCTGCAGGGGTAGCTTCTTATCGCCCTATCCGTGTCTGGCCGCGATGACTACAAAACTCAAAAGAGCAACCGCCACCGTTACTCCATCAATTTGCCTCCTTCGTATTGATAATTCTGATCATTCCCTTTCATCTTTTAAGAGAAATATTATTCTAAAGTGGCACCTAGACAATATTCCTTTGCGGACCCGAGTTCTACCGGTACCAACCGTTCCACTTTAATTTTTTTTTTCTTCTGTTCCCACTTTCTACTTCGCGCGCAACGCCGGTTCGCTCTTTTCCGTGACTAACAGCTTTACTTTTTTCCTCTTTTCCCCGCCGCCCCTCTACGCCATCTCTTTCCTTTTTTCTCAAAGCCCTAACCTTTTCGTCGGCGCTACCTCTTTGATTGACCGACACGTTTTTTCTCAAAGAATCCGGGGAAGCTCGTCTAATAATTTTGGGTTTTTTTTTTGTGTACCACCCTAGTGAAGGTACCTCCCGAAACTAGTCTCTTGTCTGTACTGGGGCCCTTTATAGAGGGCCCGCTCGCTCTCAAAATGGCCTCTCTCACTGCTCCCTCCCACCCGAAGCCGACCCTCCCAAGATTCACGATCCCCTGTGGTGATCACGTTCACTCGCGCGAGTCCTCTCCCTCACCTTGCGACACTCCCGACGGATCTAGATCTAGCAGCCGCCGACGCCCATCGTTCGGCTCGATCAAAGAGGACGTCGACGGTACGTGACAATTTCCAAGTGAGGTGACGAGGCAATAACTAACGTGAGACACAGGCATTGCGCAATCATTTGTAGACACCCATCACGCGCCCTCTCCCAAGGAGCAAAAAGAGCCTGCAAAACTGGAACTTCAGGAAATGCAACAGACTCCGGACTTTTGTTGCCCATGCGGTGGTTTCTTGGGATGGAAGCAAATTCGTCTGAGCGGTAAGAGTCTGAGCCGCAGTTATGGGGACCTCAGAGGATTGGGCAACTTGCAGGCTAAAGGCTGGGCATGGGAGACGACGGAATCCGGACGAGAGCTGGTTCCTCCCAAGGCCCCAGAGATAGTGGAGCAGCCGCTGACTCCTGCTGGAATTCCTCCGGGGACATCGGCGCTGGAGAAGCTCCCCTCTGAAGTTCTGGGTAAGAGTGGCTCCGTTTGCGCCTGTCACTTATAAATACTAATCATTCAATATAGATCAAATCATCTCGCACCTGGCTCTAGATATCCCGCCAAATGGATACACTCCGCGCAACGTTGATCTGGTTTCGTGTCTTTTGAGCTCGCGCACCTTGCATGCGGCGACTTTGAGTGTGCTGTACAGGAACATGACATTCCCTCACTCGATCATCTTCTCCAAGGCTCTCACTCACATCTCGTCCTACCCGGCTCTTGGTACGCTGGTACGCCGTTTGGATTTCTCCCACTTTACTTCGGTTGGCCTGGGTCGGACTAAGCAGATGAATGCTGAGATTCAGAACCTGACTTCGCGGACTCTTTTGCAGTGCTTGGAGTTATTGCCTAACTTGCGGGAGTGTCTTTTGCAGGAACATCTTGAGGGCGATTTGAGCGTGGAGGTGATTCGGAAGCTGTTTATGGGCCTGCCGATCTTGCAGGCAGTGGATCTTTGCGGCTGCTCCACCCAGTCCTTTTCCTCGGTTTTCCAAGAGGCCCTGATGGGTGGCCCTGCTTTACCTATGAGCCTGCCCAACCTGAAGCGACTCTCTCTTCACGAATGCAGCACCATCCCGGCGCCCATGTTCGATTTCCTGCTCCCGCGGCTGATTAATCTGACGCACCTTGATTTGACCAACACTCAAATCAACGATTCTGCTCTATTTGCCATCCCTGAGACCGCCCGTATCACTCACTTGAGTCTGTCTCGGTGCACCCGCCTTCACCCGCCTGCACTGATCAAGTTTTTGACCACCCATCCGGCTGTCTGCGATTCGTTGGTGTTCCTGAACCTGCTGACAGACGCTACTCGATTCCGGCTTCTGGAGGAAGATGATGTCACGGCACTGCTGCCCAAGCTGCCTAACACTCTTCGCTCTTTGAATCTGGGTGGGGCACGGATCACTTCGGCCCATGTGCCGCTTTTGCTTCCTCTGACCAAACACCTCGAGGAACTGGGCTTAAGCTCTGCAGATCTTTCCGTACAGGATGTGAATACTTTCTTCACTCGAACGAAGGAGAACGTGATCCCCAGCACTCTGTGCTACCTCGATCTTGCCAAGGTGACGCAGATGACCATTGGTTCCATCTTCAACATGAGCTCATGCCTTCTTCTGTCGGAGCAGAGCTACCCACTGCAAGTGGTTGAGTTTAGCGACAAGATTATCACCCCACTACGTGAACGTAGTAAGACCCAGCGCGTCTCTGTGGGTTGGACTGTGCGAGAACTTGGTCGCCGCGGGTGGTACGTTCGGGACCCTGCTTCTATGCCCAACTGCCCAATCGACGATGGATCTCGCTCCTGGAAGATGGGCGCACGCTGGTGGGGCATGCGCAAGATTCCTATGGCAGTCGGTGATGTGGGCGGCATCTACGGACATTACATGTTTAAGAAATGATTTTCCTTGCAGCCTTTGCTTCGGTGTTGCTGGAAAAGCATGCTTTATCTATTTTTTTTTTCGTCATTGCTGGTGGATACCCTTGACTATTTGGTTCATTTTATCTCTATTTTTTTCCCTTTGGCTGCAGTCTGGTTCTGGGCGGGTTGTTTTTGACTATTACGAATGATGATATCCGGTCTATGCATGGCGGCGCGCAACATGGTTTACGAATTTCGGCATTCTGGCTCCTCGCTTCGGGTTCGTGCTCTCGGTCCGCGTCTTTCTGATTTTGCATAGCATTCTGGATCTCTTCAGCGCTGTTTTCAAGCTTTTCTCTGGTTTACATTGCTCATTGCTTTACTTGGCGTTTGTGTAAATCGGTCTTATCGCATCACTCAGCTCATAAACTTACTTTTAATTCTAAGTTTCACTCGTAGATTATGTGGTCCACTTATGCTCTTTTATTGTAGATTTTTCGTTCAAAGATGAGGAGACATTATCCAATCACTACTTGAGGATAGGATTTGGCGTTGGTTCTTTAGTTAGGGTATTGTTATCCAGGTGATATGTCACGTGATTACGCGCAGAAGAGCTGCGGCTCTTCGCTTTCGCTTTGACCTCACCCGCTGCCTCTGCACATCTTGAAGGTCTCGACCTTCTCCGCTTAGCCTCAAACTCTGAGGATCTACTTATCCCGATGGGTGGTTTCGTTGTCACTGCTCAGGACAGTGGAAGCTGTCGAGACACGTGACGATGGCACCTCCGAGCGCAGCTGTCTCTTTCAAGAAGAAAGATGGCAGTCTGAGTCTGACCGACGATGAGGCGACGCTGGTCTGGACCCCGGCCGAAGCGAGTGTTTCGGGACATAAGATCTCTGTGTCCACGATCACCAGTATGCAGCCGCTCAACCCTGCTGCCCAGACCCGTCACCTTTGCTAACACTCGACACCAGATCTACAGCAGACGCCGATTTCGAATCCAAAAGTGATGCTAAAGGTCTTTGCCACCGCTCCAAATGCCCCTCCTAATAGCGAAGCCATCGCCTACACCTTTCTATTCACCGCCGCGACGGACGCACGCGCGCAAGCCGACGCTTTCAAAGATGCCCTCAGTGCTCGGGTTAATGCGGGGAAAGCAGGAACACCTTCACAGACATCCACGCCGGTTCCCAGTGGTGGGGCAGGAGTTTCAGCAGCTATGGCGATAGCAAATGCGGTTTCGTCAGCTGGGTCAGCTCCCAACCCGTGGGACGATGATAACCGCCTAAAGGGTGACGTGGAGCTGCAGCAGTCTTTATTGAAGGCCGATTCCATGTTGCAACGAATGTTTATGGAATCTTTACATACGAAACCGGAAACTCTATCATCTGGCCAGTTCATGTCACAATTCTGGTCTACCCGGCTACACCTTTTACGAGCTCATGCGATCGAACGCGCCCAGACTCGCGGATCTTATAACGTGCTCTCGTCATTGAAGCCGCGTGTCGAGGAAAATGTGACTCGATTAAATATCAGCAAGGAGCAAATCCAGCTTATTTTTACGCAACACCCACTTGTCAAACAGGTCTACGATGAGAATGTTCCCAAGCTGAGCGAACAACAGTTCTGGTCGCGATTCTTCCAGAGTCGATTATTCAAGAAGTTGCGTGGAGAGCGAATTGGAGAAGCAGACGCAACAGATGCCGTGCTGGACAAATATCTTCGTGAAGAATCCACTGCCAAAGAACGTGATACCAATATGCCACACTTCCTGGATCTTGCGGGTAATGAAGGGCATAACAGTCAACGCCGTGGAAACCGGCCGGATCTGGACATGCGCCCCTCTGCCGTGGACAAGGTGCCTATCATTCGAACTTTGAACAGCCTCAGTGAGAAAATCATGGCCAACGTGGCACCCGCAGATGGCGATCTAAGTGCTCCCATCGGGATGAATGAGGAAGCCTGGGCGAAATTGCAGCTACAGGATCTCCGTGGAGATGAGGAACAAGCTCGTATTACTCTGAACATCCGTGACCAGAACCGTTTCTTCTCGGCGGCAAAGGATGGCGACCAAACTCGGGCCCTCGCGAAACAGGACCCTGATCAAGTCTTGCAGCTCCTTCGCACCGAAGTCGAGCGCAATCTTCCACCTGGCGGAGCTGCACCTCTCCAAAAGTTAGTCGATCCTGGCGATGACGAAGACGAGGAGATGGAAGATGCCCCTGCTAGCCGACGCCCCGTTGGCTCTTCCGCAGCCTTGCACGCCGCATTTGCCCAGATTCTCGACGCGGTACGTGATCAACGTGCCCAGATGGTCGAGACATCAGTATCCGAAACCTACGGACTCTCTCCTGCGCTTTATGACCGACTCACATTAACGCACGCGACTTCTACTGAATTCCTTCATCAGTTCTGGCAGGCCTTTCTTTCCGGCGACTCCGATCGTGCAGGTGAGGTGAAGTCATTATCGGAATCACTCATCCGTGCGAAAGGACGAATCAAAGCCGTCTCAGATTCTGCGGAGGCAGAACGTCAGGTTGAAGTTGACCGGGTGAAACAGCATGCTCGCGATATGTTTGAGCGTACTGGACGTAAGCTGCGACCGAACCTAGACAGCATTGAGGGCGGCGCAAAAGCAGTCAATCAGCTGCTTGGTCCCACATTGCATGCCTTAGAGTTGGCATCGAATCGGTACGAAACGGCTTTAGCAGAGGAAATGAAAGAAGCGGCGGCTCTGGCCGTGTAGATGAAGTTCAAAAGACGGCGTTTTAAGGGCACAAAAGGACTGTACAATAAATAATATCATATCAAATCATATCTTTTACGGAAGTCGTTTTGCCAAATACTTGTATTGTCGGCGAACAATATGTAGATCGGCATGCCGAGCTTCCCCAGACTCAGAGTGATGTGGCCTCTGGTTGGTCTTCTCCGCTCCCACTTCCCTTCCTTCAAACTTCCGTCATCCTGACAAGACGCCAGTAAACTGTACAATAATCGCCCCGAATGATTCTCCTCCTATAACGAAGACCGGCACCAGCACCCCTCATTCAACATGCTCACCTCCGGTTTCACCAACACCCCGCTCACCAAGTCCCTCCTAATCTACACCATCGCCTCCTCAATCGCCCTCTCAATCTTCGACATCAAACATCTCGCCTCGATCCATGTCTCACCACACTTCTGGCCATATGCGCAATTCTGGCGCGCGCTCTTCTGGCAAATAGCTGGATTCACAAACTCCACCGAAGCCTTATTCGCTGCAATGCTGGTATACCATCTACGCGTCGTAGAGCGGGCATGGGGGAAACGAAAGATGGCCGTGAGTGTCCAACTACACAAATACACATCAAGACTCGAATATTCTGAATCCTGGTTCTAATGAATATCCAGACATTCCTCATCACAACACTTCCTTACACCACTCTCCTCCCACCCCTCCTGCTAACACTGGTCGCCCGCCCACTCTCCCTTAACAATCTCAATTATCTCCCCTCCGGACCAACCGCGACCATCTTCGCTATGCTAGCGCAGTACCATGCGACAATCCCATATGTATACCGCTACCGAATCGGTACAACAGCTGCGTCTAGTACTACCACCAATCCCGGTCCAAACGACACAGCCCCAACACCCAAACCAACACCAAAAGGACTGACTCTCCTTTTCTCCGACAAATCAACCACATACCTCGTGGCCGCACAGCTCGCACTCTCCCAGTTCCCGGCTATGCTTCTCCCGTCCGCTGTTGGTTGGATCGTCGGAATGGCCTGGCGCGCAGAGCTACTCCCAGGTCTATCCCCATCCGCAACGGGTTTCCGTGTTCCGGCGTGGATTGTCGGGGAACGGGAGCGAAGGAGCGGGGCTGCGAATGGTAGTGCTGCGGAGCGAGAACGGTATGAGGATTTGAGAAGAAGGTTGGAAGGGGAAGCGGCTGCTTCGAGTTCGGGACTGGACGGTGGTTCTGGGCGGAGGAGGAATGTTGGAGATGGGGAGGAAGGTGGGAGTCGGCAGGGGAATGGAGGTCTTATGGAGAGGTTGAGAGGGGCTTGGTGATAGCCCCTTTCTTTCTTGCTCTGGTATAGGGTACATTAGGTTCAAATGATATGGATATCTTTGGTTGAAGTCGTATGATATTGAGTTTATGTCCCACTAGAATTGGATATTGGAAACCCATATCTACAATTTTTTGTATATGTCTGCGGGGCTATATGCAACGGTACTCCGGTTGATCTATTCATTGAAAAGTATGAGCAGACATACCCAAAATGTTGTTTAGAATCTCTCATCTATTCGGCATTAGGTAGGGATAGGTATAGGTATTAGACACACCAGTGATAAGGTCGACCTATCTACTCTATCGGGAATCCATCATATCAATGACCTGGATGCGAGTCGATGCATTCATAAAAAATCCACTCAATAGAAGAGATCAGCTTTTGGAGTTAACACATGTAACCCATGAGACTACTCAAGTGACGAGCATATTTTGCTAATATACACCCTCCAGTGGAATCTGAAACCCAATGCCACGCCTAAACGCAAGTCAGGAAATATCAAGCTGTCTAGCAACCATCCACATACAGGATCAAACCCTTAAGGCTAAGGGTGATTTCAGTGTGTAGACAAAGACAGCATTATCGGCTGCGGGTATAACAGCAGGTGTTTGAGCTTGTAGACCGTCAGATCATTAAGTTATCAGGTTGAACTTTGACCTACTGACACAACGATTGATTTGCTCTAAAATTTCGATATATTTCTGTATCCTCGGTATGGTGTGGCAACCCTATCTTCTGCCTCGCTCTTGACACTTGCAACTCGGCTCTTGAAACACATCATCTAACTTGTCACAATTGGCAATTCAGACACTCTAAGCTGAATGTCGTCTCATGTACTCTTCAATTGACTTACAATCGATTGAGAATCGATCCAGTCTGTATTGACACCCATCACAATAGACTATGCCCACAGTCCTAGTCCCACAGGGTGAGAGGTTTCCTTTCCACACCGCAGGACCGACACCTAATCTTCCAGGTAGCAAAATCGATCTCGCACCTGTCAGTCATATGCGTTGCTTTTGTGGACCCCTGCATAGGCCATTTGCATCGAATTGCTTTCGTGTGGCGCTCTCGACCATGCCTGATGACCAACGGTCATCATCAAACTTCGTGAGAGCATATTTTATCATAAGATTGAAATTTGGGATATGTCCTTGAGCGCTGTGACCGCATGAGCAATAGATAGCCATCCAGTCACACTAGTGACCTGAAATCTGAGCTTTCTGTTTCAGGACCATGTTGATGTACCCAATGGCTGGGGCGCATAGCCTAAGAACGTTACCATCCCTTTGGGTCAGGCAATCATTGTAAGTCATGCAGCCAATAGAGTTGGGCACAGCCAGGTACTTTAGGAACTCGATTCCAGCATTGATGTAATGGTGGTGGTGCTCATATCAGCTAGTCAGGACCTCATTCATGAAAAGGTCTCTTCTCCGTTGTCATATGCCGAGCATGCCAAGCTAGAATATCAGTTGCCCATTTGATAACCGGTGCTTGAACCGCTCCATGATAGGGACTCGGTTGTTGCTTCAGGATGATATATCTGGGGCGAAAGCAGCACTCTCTTGTCCAGAGATGGTCAACGTCGAACAACTTCCAGAGACAGTTCGTGTTCCCGTGACAGTCCTTCTTCTAATTTCCCATGGCAAGAGACAAACCACGTCCTGGAAAATTTATCGTTAGCTTCACGTCACATCCTCAGCATGAAGACATCTGGAGAGACTTGCCTATGCACGTCTTCAATAAGCTGTCAGAGCTTATTTGAGTTTTTTTGCTAGTCTTCCCACGTAACGAGGTTTGCTTTCTTTCTCGGTCTTCTTCGTACCAGAGACTGTAGTCGCATCACATTAAAGCGTAAGTAGTGTGCTTTTTCGCTTAAGTTTGGAACAGTCTCTTCTCGCCGATCCAAACCCCGCGACCACATCAATGGAGCTTGTTGGTACTTTCGGACACCACAAAAAACACACAATGAGCTGATTGCATTCTCCTATGGTGATTGTGGTGAAGGAACACGAATCCGCACCCAAACTCGTTTGAAAAGACTTTAGGACGTCCTATTTAGATGTTGCCCAAATTTGAAGCTTTCCGATGTAGCGAATAGAGTGTAAGACCGAGCTTATAGTTTGGGAGCGCCCGATATTCATCCCAGTGGCAAATTTCGTGAGAGATCGATTGTTTAGTGGCGCCATGATGCTGAAAGGGAGGTATCAAGAAAGCCCTGCACTTCCTAATTTGGCAGTGAATTGAACTCAGGACAAACCCCCTATTGTTGAATCCGAGCCTCGGGTCGTCTCACTCTCTCGGTAGGCGAAGCAGAAGCAGAGCGCATGAAAGCGAGATGTATTCTGAGATAAGCCGAGTCCGTAGGCATTTGTCGCGGCAGGCCTGAGTCGACTCATCCGGTGATCAATGGAAGAAACTTAGAGAGAATCCGTCAGTCAATTCGATTCCAGTTCCATCCTCTTGAGTGATGATTGAAGGTAATCTGAAATCGAAGTCAGATTGAAGAAGTGTGGAAAGAAGATGGGTAGGATGGGTGTCAGTCTACCTTTCAAGTACCGGAGAGGCAGATGGATAGAAATGAAAACTCTCTAGAAAGGAAAGCCTAATAGGAGAAAAGGTTTGAAGAAAGGCCAGTCTTATAGAAGGAAAGGTAAATAGACAGGTGGGGTAGACGGGCAGGATAAAAGTACTAGATGAAGTACTGCAAGTGATAAAGGGTGGTAAAGGTGATAGAAGGTGGTGAAAGATGGTAGAAGGTATAAGAATATATAGCAAACTATATAGTCAAGGTTGAAAGCTGTAGCCTATGCTTCTATTCTTCTAGACTGGATCCTGAGGTCAAGTTACATGAATCACCTAAAGCTGACTCAAAACCAAAAAAGGTGTAAAGAATCTAATCCATAAGAGCATTTGAGTTGTCAACCATTGCGCCAAGCCCATATAGAACTTACTTTCACCTCACCGTAGATCCAGCCCAGCCAAACGTCCTCACATGGCTTGATCAACATGACTAATCTCCTTCCTAGTCAATTAGCACAGCATCCAAATTCCCATCTGCCAGAGTACTCCCTAGTGCCTTGGACCACCATCCCCACACCTAGGTATCTCCGAAGTCTGACGACGCAAACTAATCTCGACTCCTTGGCATCTCTCCAAGATCCAAGAATAGGAGGTTCTATCTCCTATCCCTAGAAGCGCAGTGGGATATAGACCCTTCTACTATCTAGCGTCTTAGCGTATCATCGTAAACCAAGACTTACGTTGTGTCTGTACAGAACAGATCCGGAGAAGATGCTGGAAAGGGGCTGGCAACGCGCGTTGCGATGTCGAAAGAGCAGAGTACGTTGCTTCCAAGATTTGGCCAAGCTCATATTGCCGGGACATGTGGATTGAGTACATTTGTTAATGATCTGCATTCTGGTTTACATATGCACTTTCGGCCGGTTGCTGATTGTGGCGGGGTTAGGTCGGCAAGGTTTCGGAACTCGGTACACTTTCAGTTTCTGTCTAGCAATATATCATCAAGGTTGCTGAAGTAATATTGGATAGGTCAAGGTTCCAAATCATGACGCTGAGCGCTGGCCTATCTAGGATGGCCCCTCACTCGATCGTGCCCTTACACTGACCGCATAGTAATTATACACTCCTCGCAACTAAGCCTGTAAGGTAAATCTCCACCAACCCAAAGGGCTATACAATTGAGAGATCTATCAAAGGTGACCAACCGAACCAACCAAACCCACTCCAACCATGAAATCCATATACAATAGTGGAGATAACAAGCGCAATGAATAAACCCGAGTGGATCATTTCATAAACTGTACCGCGGATCCCACTCTACATTCGCGTGAAGAACCAAATAAACATCAAAAAGCCCCATCAATTGGTACATTTTAATTTTGTCATGTCCGGCAGTCAAATCCAGACCAAGAGTGAAAGTGGGGGCGATTTACGTCAAATGAGAATCGAGAACGAGCCCCGAATGACGGCGTACGTATGCGCTGATGCGGCCGGCGGCGCCCCATCACACTAACGGCGCCTCGCCCGAAGCACCAAAATTGGATTTTTAAGGGGCCATTACAGTAAGGGGGAGTAACTTTTGAAAAGGCTGTGTGGTATTGGAAATAAAAAAAATCCTCAAAGGAGATAAAGAATCGAATATTTATACCGAACCAGTGGATAGGTATACACCAAACCGACCCCACATATGCAAAAAACAAAGTCGTAGTTGCAGGCGTTAAGTTAAAGAAGTTGGAAACTGAAACAAGGTAAAAATAAAAATAAACCACGAAAACTCCACACGGCGCGTACACGATTCAGCGCTTAACCATCGTAATCAATGGTAACGGCAAGACGGACAGGTCCAGCGGAAAGGTTACCGCCGATACCACCGATATCAGTCTCAGCGCTGGTGTAGGCGTTGGAGACGGTACCAGCACCAGTAGTGATGGACGAGCAAGTACCGTCGGAGTTGTAGGCATCACAGATCTTCATACCCTGGACAGAGAGATCGGCGTCCTGGGCCATGATGGCCGAAACGTCGAATCCAGACCAGCCGGAGTTGGTGGAGGAACCGAAGTCGAACTCTCCCCAGGTGGAGGCGTAGCCACCGTAGCTGTCAGTAGGGATTGAAGAGCCCTTGGCGGCGGCCCAACCACCCTGGGAATCGGTGTCGAAGGCATAGTACTTGGTCTCACCGGCGGCGAGGGTGAAAGAGTGGCAGGCGTTTCCGTACCAACCGTCCATGGTACCGTCGGAACTGTACTTATTCCAGATAACAACCTTCCAGTCCTCGCTGTTGGAACCCTTGAACTGGACGACGTACTTGTACGAGCTGGCCTCGGACTCGGAGACGGTGATGATGTTGCTACCGTAAGGGCTGCCGACGTTGCCCGAGTAGGTGTCGCCCGAGCCAGAAGAGTTAGTAGAGGCACCAAATCCAGAGGTGGAGTAGACGCCGTCCGAGGGAACCTCGGTCCAAGCGGAGCTGGAGCCGGAGGAGGTGGTAGTGGCGGCGGCAGAGGTGGAAGAAGCCTCAACGGAGGTAGAAACCACGGCGGAAGAAGTAGTCTCCACGGCGGACGTAGTCGGCACAGCCGAAGTCGTCGGCTCAGGAGTGGAGGTCTGCTCGGGAGTCGGGGTGGGAGTAGAAGAAGACTCAGGCGAGGGAGTAGGAGTAGGAGTAGGAGTGTACTCGGGAGTTGGGGTGGGAGTCACCACAGCAGAAGTAGTCCACGCCGGGGTGGAAGTCGAAAAAGGACAGGCAGTGATAGTGATGAGCTCAGTCACGGTCGTCGTGGGCACGGCCTGGCGACGAGCATGGCCTTGCAGGCGAGCAGCGAAAGCGCTGCTGGAAAGAGCTGCCAGCAGCAAAGACTTGGAAAAGAGCATTTTTCAAGATGAAAGATATACCCAGATTCAAAAGGAAGGCGATTCTGGTCCAAAAAGAATTGTCAATAACACTATGAATGAATGAATAGTGTTATCTACAAAAAGGAAGGACGGAAGTATGAGAACTTCCCCGGAATTGGAAGAGACAGAGAGTGTGGTGATATCCAGAAAGTTGAGGGGGGGCGTCAATATTATTATATGGGCTGCATCTAGATTTTTTGCCCCGGGGCTAACACGCTAACACGTACGCCTAGGGCTTGGAATGGGTCGCCCGGGGGGGGCGAGAGTATAGAGGACTAGGATCTAGCCAGGTTCAGAGGGCCCAAAGTGCTTCCAAGTGCCGGAGTTGACGTGTGTCCTGGGGCCAGTGGGTCCTTCTGGAGTAAATCATCTGCAACAATTGGCGCCGTCGATACAAGCCTAGGACGGAGATCCACCGGTTTGTGGGACCTCTGCTGAAATGACTTCCACAATGGCGCGATCGGCTTTGTCGTTCGTAAATAGTTCGTTTAATATAATTTAGGATAATAGAGTTGTCATATGATATTTTCAGTAGTAGTCCCAGAACAAAGGAAGCAAGGAAGATCATTCATAATTACAAAGCCGGACTTCGAGTATTACACAGAAAAAGAAATAGAAAAAGAAGAAAACAAAGATAAGGTCAAATTGAATTAAATCGAATCGAATGGAGTTCCCTTATGGGTGCCTAATACGAGGGACGTATTCGAATCCACTTACGACATGAATGTACGGAGTACATAGAGACGTATGTTCTTCACCGTTCTACATCTTGGCAAGTTAAACTTTTTTCTGATCGTACCTGATTATCGGCAGATGTCGCCCGCGAGACGCCGTTGCGGCGTCAGGGGTATTCCGACTTCTCCGGTCCCGAGGTCAGGACCTTCCTAGATGGGTTCAGCCTTCATTGTGGGCTTTGACATTTTACATTCTCTGCCACATGGCCACACAGACCCAAGGATCACACACTTCAAGCTTGAAAGTGACCCATGGATGCCCGATCAGCGATGCTTGGCTCGGGAGATCACTGGCTTATGTAAGGTGCTTGACTCGGGGGCTGATCGACCTGCCGAACATCCCGTGTTTACCAACTACCTACACTTAGGGCTACGTCCTACATGGACTGTTCTCCTGGGGGTTATTATGATCCACGACTTATTTTTATCATTCGAACCGAAGTTTCGGCCGCTTTGTCGTTATACCTCAGTAGTAGCGAAATGCAACGACATGAAACTTGAAAGAAGCCAAGAATACTATTTCATCTTGAAAGGTTTGAATGCTCACTGTAGACTCTTCAGAGATTAGCCATGAAAGAAACTATAAAAAACACATTAAAGCACTTTAATGACACTATGTATAGACTCATTTGAAAGAAATACGTAAAATAGCCAAGCCTTACAATAATAGCTCAAAGAAAACCCCTTCCATCCATCGCAGACTTCCACAAAGAGTCCGACACCTTGAAAGATTCAAAAGCATCTAATGACCTCTCTAAACACCGAACCATAACAGTCTTCAAGTTTCATCTTCGAATCACAACAGTCTCAAAGTTTCAACTTCAAACCTCATCCATTCTCACAAGTAAACCGCCACCATGCCCAAAGCCCAAGTGACCAAAAGAAAGAACGATGCCCAGTGGCACCGTCTCAAAATCGGAAATGACGAGGATCAATCTTACCGAGATGCCGTGACCCAAGTTCTGATGGGGATAAACGACAACCTCAGCGTCGATGGTCTCAATCTTCGACTGAGAGAAGCTCGTGAAGAAGTCACCAATGCCATTCATGAGCAGATTGACAAAATGCCACATGATATTACGCGTCTACATCGGCCTACTGCTGTTAAAAATTTATATGAGATTTTCAAAGATCAGCGTGCTACATGGCCAGTGGTTAAACAGAGTCGGCATGATGAAGAGAAATCTGAAGCTGCGGACAAAAGGAACAATGCCCAGTGGCGTCGCCTCAAAATCGGAGGTCATGAAAACCAACTTTACCGAGCTGCCGTGACAAACATACTGATGGGTATAAACGACGATCTAAGTGTCGACGGTCTGGACCTTGAATCGAGAGAGGGTCGTGAGGATGTCAACAATGCTATCAACGAGGAGATAGAGAGAATGCCACATGGTATTCCGGACCTCAATCGGCGTACTGCTTTGAAGAACTTGTATGAGATCTTCAGGGATCAGCATACAACATGGCCGGTGGCTGAGCGGGCACAGTTGCTCCTGGACGGCGAGGATGAGACTTCCGAGGACGAGGAGGAGGGAGAAGAAGTTTCCTCTTCAGCCTCGTCTGTAGAAAGCTCAGACTCGGACTCGAACTTCGACTACCAATCCGAACTCGTCCTATACAACGCCCCAGTAAACATCATCAAAGCAGCCAACGGACCCTCCGGCACAAGCTGGAAAGTGAATCTATCAACATTCCTTGAGCGCCCCGATCTCGCGCGCCAACAAAGCCCGAACCAAAAATGGATCAATGTCCAATTCGTCCGATTTCCTTACATTGAAAAAGCGCTTCATCAAATGAACCTGCTCGATGCACCCGGTAGCAGTCTCTGGTGGAGCTGGCATGAGCCAGAAGAAATAGATCTGGGTTCAACAAAGGGACAGATTCGGATCAGTAATGGTTGGGATTTGGCTAGGGCTATTTGGAGAAGTTTTGAAGGGCATTTTGAGGATTTTAGGGGTCCTAGACCTGATGATTCAGTTGATGAGCTTCCTCGGGAGCATGATCTTCCTTCTTTTACGCTGGTTATCCGCGAAAACGCTCCCGGTACGTGCCTCGTTCTTTCTTGTTCTTTGCAAAGTTATACTGATGGCGTTTAGATTTTGGAGTTCCGTTGGGAGATGTCCCTGAGCTTGAGGGGTTGTCGTTTGGTGATGATGTAGATGAGGGTGCTAATCATATTAAAGCTCGTTCGGGCCGGAAGCTTGCGAGTGAAGAGGATTATTCGGATCTTGCGAAGCTGATTAGTTCTAGTGAGAGGACCACTGCTGAGAAACGTCCTCGGGATGATGAGTCTGATGAAAATCAGTCTAGTGGGAAGAGAAGGCAGATGTCGGCGCCTTGGGAACTTTAGGGTAGATGTGTTTTAATTCTCCTTTGTGATTTTTATATAGATCGATGTTTTTCATGAATTATTTGCAAGCTATGCCAGAAGTTGTTGCGTTCTGCTCAAACTAATCTCGATATTAATCCCTCTCAGTCCCTTGTAATCTTTAGTTCATGACCCATCTATATGATATGGGGCACCTGCTCAGTCGAGTGTCGAAAATTACAGGTAAATTGACTAATGATATTTCTGGATGGGTAGGATTGTGGAATCTTCGCATATCCATTCAAGCCCGATGACGCTAAACTCCATGGCCCCGCTAGATATCCACACGTGTACGATTAGGCACTGGAGATCTATGACTCACAGATCCATACCTAGAACGCGACCTCGGTGTATTCCACCTTGACATGTCTACACCGCTACAATCCACACAGTCACACGGTCCAGAGGCACATAGGTGGCAAAGAGTAAACCCGCTGTTTGCTACATGACAGGTACATGACCTTATCTAGGGTAGCGAAATGGAAGAGAGTACGGGCACTTGAAGAGCCGCTCTATGGGCTAAACGATTCTTTGTCTTGTTTGCATAGGATGTTCCGTTTGTCTACAGCACGATATTTCCTAATAAGGAAGGCGCGAGTTTGGAGTATTTACCCCCACCCTCCCCCCTCTTTGTCCAATTTCAATCGTTCTCTTCTATTTATTTTTGGTTTTCTCTTCTCTCATCTTTGCCTACTCAAAGAGATCGCGTCTTTTCGGATGGTAAAGACTATAATGGGAACACTACAGACAGATTTGGGAATAGCAAAACGGAGTTCTTCATTATTTGGAGGAGATCATTGTAATCCTTAGTCATGTCTGGCTTCAAGCTATGAAGATGCACCAACAGAAATGATCATCAGATCGAGGGTCATATCATTCTCATTTTCTACCGCCCATTGCGACCTCTTCGCATATTCTCCTTGCACTCGTTGCAATACCATTTGACTATATAGATATTAGCATACTCCACAAAAAATATTGCAGGTAAATAACTCACCATTCTTCCCTGGGGGTTTCGTCAACCCCACACAAGACAAATGGAACCATTCGCGTGGACAGGCATCATTGTCACAGGCGACCATCTCGCCGAAACTGATCTCATTACAATAGCAGTATCGGGGCTCGCCATCTTCATCTTCGTCGTCGCCCTCGTGGATGGATTCCTCGTCAGATGGTATCGCCGGTACCGGCACGACCGGCTTTTTGGCATTGCGCTTGTTGGGCGCAGGGTCTGTACTCCGCGTTGGTCTGGAGCGAGACTGCGCAGGCTCTCCCAAGGCTGGTAGTAATGGTGTGGAGGTCTTAGAGTTTCGGCCTTTGGGTTCGGTCTCGAGAGCATCGGCGGGTCGTCCATCCAGGTCGTCCTGTTTCCCTGTTGGTGCAGACGTTCGCATACCGGCTTCGCCTTCGTAGTTGCGGCTTGTGTCGTTGTTGATTGCTTCAATCTTGAGGGGGCCATCGCGGGGTGTGGATCTGGGGTCGGCGGATTTGGCTAGATAAGGAAAATACGATTAGACATGATACACGTAGAGATCAGGTTAATTGACATACCGGTTGGCTGACCAATGCGATTGGACGCAGATGATAATGGCCTTTGTCTGGAATTGCTGGTTTGTCCCGCAGTCTGCTGGGTTCGAGAGGATTGCGGGCGTGCTGGGTTTGGTCCGGGGCTGCCAGCTCCTCCACGTGGGGCAGTGAAGGTCCCGATAAGAGGTGAGGGAGGAATGACAGGGGATCCAGCATTTGAAGCGGCATTGGTCCTGAGATGAAATAATTAGAAATGGTACAAACAAAACAGACGCATTAAGAGTGAAAGCATACTTCTTGCGAGCTGCAGTGGTACCAGCATTGGGAGCGCGAGACCGCTTTTTCTCCACTCCATCTTTGGCCGAGGCTCTCTGGCTGGTCGCGCCACTGGCAGTACGCTCCATTGGTGTACCCATATCGATAGCGGGAGGTCGTTCTTTGTCCACTCTCCGGCGCTTAGCAGTAGCATTTTGCTCGGTCCCCGCGTTATCCCCACGAGACTTCGTAGTGGCTGTCTTTCGAGCCCCACGAGAATCTTCATAGTCCGCATCAGGATTCACCCGGCGTGGTTTCCGTGCAAGAGCCTCGCGCCGTACTTCGCTGCGGCTAGCCGGTTCAGCCTCGTGGAGCGCATGCGACAGGTCCTGCCTATGCGATACTGCTTCACGGCGTGGACGCTCGTTGGCCGCCGTCTTGACGGCATTCTTATTTGAGTATGCCCAGTGCGTCAAGCTACCCAGGCGAGCCTCCTCGCTAATCTCACCAGCAATGTACGGAAACACGGTATCCAGGCGTATGACCTGGCGGTCCAATTCCTCGTTCGCATTGGAAATGACATGGTTCTTTTCATCGGCAGTCATCATGAGATCGGAAAGGCTCTGGCGCACGCGATCGAAGAGGAGGCGACGGTTTTTACTGTCGAGCGATTCGGACTGAGAAAGCTCCTACAGAGGGGAAGTGACATTAGTATACATCTCGCAATCAAAACTTCATAAAGCCAGTGATATCAACTCACATGTGGTATTACATCCTCACGCACCACGCCAGCAACAATAGGAGCTGGGTGGGGGGGATGAGGTATGGGTTGCGACACTGATGAAAGCTCAAGCAGCTGCAACAAATTTTCCTCCAGTGCCCACGCTTTAGCGTCCACTTCTTTCAATAACGAATTGTGTCGACGAAATTCGCGTGGGAGTGCGGTTATCGCGTCGGTAAAGTGCGTGAGGGCAGGATAAAAGCCATGAGGCACAGGGGGAGTGGAGGGGATCTCAGCAGTCGAGCCACGGCCATAGCCAAAGGAGGAACGACCGACAGTCTTGGAGGTGCGGGATGGATTTGTACGGGTTTGGCGGGCAGATTGGCGAATCCCCTGGCCCTGGGGATTCATAGCTGATGACGAGACGGTGGACATGGTGGAAAGGCTGTGGTTGAGCTGGGGTTTGCACCGTTGCAGGAGCTTTTTTAGTGCTCCTGGTCCAATCCGAAGAAATCAGAGTAGGTTGTGAAAGATCAATTGTTGGGGTAAAAGCTCTATCACCATGAAGGCCTGCGATACCTCGCACAGCACGAGTAGACACGACGAGGGAGGGTCAGCAGTCGGAAGTTTGCGTGCGGAGAAGAGCGCATTAGATCAGGTGAGTTTTCGCCAGCGGAGTCAGGCATCAACATGGCTTAGTCACAATATTGGGAACTTTTTTAATGATGTCATACTATACACGAGGTACCTGTCCAGGGACTATACATTGTATACACCTGGGCAGGTGTCTGTCTAGCCCTGGAGGGAGAAAGACCTTAATCAACTTTAGAAGGTGACTTTGTCTCAGCTGCCAACTGGCCATTACACATCCACGCTGTCTACTACAGGGTCCGTTAAGATCAGCTTCACTTTTTGACTTTTGAGGTCATGGAATTTTACGAAACAAAATCCAGTACTAAGTAGAGTGATATTTTGTCCAACTTGATACGACCCCCTCATTAATTGATCCACCTGTGCTAAAGCCTTATGGCGGCTCAGAAAATGATTGGTAAATGTGTATTAGCTAAGCCGATTTCGGGACGAAAGTGATTAGTTCCAAGGTCATTGTGACCTTAACTACGGAAGCGTAGTCTGCCGATTTTGTTGACTTGGAAGGAGGTGGACATTGGCCCTGTCCCATACAGCACAAGTATCAAACATACTGAATAGATGAGTGAAACATGGGGGAATATAAGACTGATGATACCTAGCAGAGTATACTTAATCAAGGCTTTTGAAATGCTTTATTTAATCTTAATAAAATGACGTCGTTAACCATGTTAAGAACGCTCATTATCTATGAGCCGAATGCAAACATATGCAGAGATATCAGCAGGGCTTCAAGTAAGCCAGACCTATTCTTCGCCGACATCACCATGAATATAAGGCCTTTCATTGGCATAGCAATTTGTTTCCTGTTCTTTCGGAATAGTGCCATGGAGAATGTAAGCTTTAGCAACTCCATCCGTGCAATTCGATATATCACGTCCAGAGCTATGTCCGTAAGCATGATGAACAATCAACCGGGCATTTTGGCCCATCTCGGCTCTGAGTCTTCTTCCATTACGCAATGGGGTTGCAGGGTCATACGTGGAAGCGATAAGCAGGGTAGGGGTCTTGAGAGTGTGGTTCAGATCGCCTCGATACACCTCCGAAGGAGGGGCCCAATAGGTATTGAAATATCGACAAGGCAGAACTGCAAAGAAACGAGAGTTGCCAGCTATCCAGCTCTGGGTAGACATGTTTTTCCATAACTGATCCCACCAGTCGAGTCCGTCTGGAAGAGGCGCATCGTAGGAATCGGAGCAGATCACGAGGTTCTCGAGCTCACTAGAATCTGGAGTGTGAGGCCATGATGGCTTCTCAGAATGATCGCTCCACGAGAGGTCTATGGATTTGGCTGCCAGAGTCGCATTCCCTGCTTCGAGCTCATAGAGCATTTGTGCAGTATCCGGCCAGTCCATCGGCTTATACATGATCGGATAGAGAACCCTATCCACGAGTGCCGAGTAAGTGACTAGAGATGGGCCGCCTGATTCCGTATACGCGGATTGTGGGCGAACTTTGAGCGACTCAAGTAGTTGGGTCATGCGCGCTTCCAGTTGTGCGAGGGTGACAGGGCCGTCCTGGTTAGAAACAGGTTTGGCCAATGCGCAATGCTCTGGGCCGGCATTGAGACACTCGCCTAAAAACCCGTCTCGCCAAGCGTCTGTCGCATTATCGAGAGCCGTCCAGCCAAAGCCACCCAAGAGGCGATGATCCCTGACATATTCCGTACCATCGAGAATTATTCGGCCCGCTCGGTTAGGAAACATATTGACATATGTCTGGCCAATACCCGTTCCATAGCTAACTAAGTATCCAGTGACTTCTTCTTCATGAAGGGCTTTTCGGATCTCGTCTAGGTCGCGTGCTACCGATGCCGTGCTGACGAAGCGGCCAAGATCCCCCAGCCGCTGCTGGCAGGCAAAGAACGTGGCGTTGTTCATGGCATCTGCAGCTTCCAATTGGGCCTTTGGTGCCTCCTCGCGATATCGAAGTGCCAGGAGTGACCATCGGTCCCGGAAATTGTCTTGAGGGAAACATGCCGCGGCGGGGAGGGAAAAATTAACACCGCGGGGGTCCCAGCCTAGCACATCGAATTGACCGTCACTAAAGCGGTTTGTTACTTCCTCCGCAGCCCTCCAAACGAAAGATGTTCCGCTTCCTCCCGGGCCCCCTGGGTTGACAATGATAGTGCGCTCACTCCTATAGCTCTTGGGTGAAATCCTGGGATCATTCCTATGAGCCAGACCCGCGACCTGGAATTTGGTGACTGCAATGCGGACAATACGAGGATCTGAAGAGTTATGATAATCGAGTGGGAGATCTAGGTATCCACAAAGGTAGATGCCCTGGCCCGCGCTACCCCAGCTCCAATGGTTGGGATTTGGATCAAAGAGAGCAGCCCATGATTGCTGCGGAGAAGGGTCTTCCGGTGGCGGCGGACGACTGGCATTGGTGCAGGGGAGGAACTGGAACGGGTCGTTTTCTTGTGGGAATGATCCGTAAGGCGAGTCATGGACTTGAAGATCGTCCCGGAACGCCCAGCGTAGCGCTGGAGTAGGGAATGTACCGAACCTTATCAGACCCACTATCCCCACAGCTGCTGCCATCCATACGACAGTCCTCCGGGGCCATGTTCGAGGCTGATATGTAGAGGTGGGCTTTTCTTTCTCCATCACGAAGTTCAGAGGGTGTCAAGGTAATTCCTATGCAAGATGGCAGCCTAAAGCTTTTTAAGGTTCGAATTGAGATCACGTCAGCTTCGGCGTTAGGCCCATTGCGGGCGCTTGCAGAGGTCTTTTCCACTCTGGGCATAGTGTGAGAGGGCACAAATAGGTGTGAGAGTGGTTGGGCTTCGCGAAAACGCAATTGTTGTGAGAATACATGATAGACGGTACAATGAACCAGTATGCAAGCCAGATGACCATGGATGGGTGATCACCCGATTATTTCTGGGATCATTGCTATCTATTTGTAATCGCGGGGTCGAGGGTAAGTGTATTGTCAAGATGAATTCAATATAGTAGTTCTAGATAGGGCATAGCCAATACAACCGTGATATTTGTCACCGTACTGAGATACTGCCAAGAGTGTGGGTCAGGGGTAGACTATCCATTAACAGAGTTCGAGAGAGAATTGAAAAAAGTAGAGGTGAAACGGATTTTGAGCGCGTCTGTACCAAAGAATACTGTTTATAAGGATGAAAAGATTTCAAATGCAACAACTGAATGAAATTTGTATTTTACAGACATGATTCTAGGTATAGACGGGCCAAGAGTCGAGCAATAGCAAGACAGGTCGTATAAACCATGGTCGAGAACAAAGAATACTCATGCAAATAAGAAAAAAGGTGGTACAAAGGAAATCGGACGCTAGCTTCGGCGAACCAATGAACATAGGAAAAGCATGCCGTTCAACACCAGTATGCCCCGGGTGTAACCGAAGTCATCAAGTCATGAAAGGCATTTACTCGCCCTTAAGGCGCTCCTGGTGGACGGAGAAAGCATCCTCGAGGAAGTCCTGCTCCTCCTTCAAGTGGACGGCCTTGAGACCGGAGGCGACGGAGGCGCTAGGGGCACGACCAGCGTACAGGACGTGACGGCGGTTGTGGTGCTCAGTGGAGTTGAGCATGGTCTCAAGACGGGGCTGGGCGTAAGACCAGGGACCGGCGTTGAGGGGCTCCTCCTGACACCAGACGATGTCCTTGGCGTTGGGGTAGCTGTCAAGGTTCTCCTTGAGCTGAGCCCAGGGGAAGGGGTGCAGCTGCTCAACACGGGTGATGGCAGTGTTGCGGAGACCGTTGGCCTCACGGTGCTTGACCAGGGCGGCATAGACCTGTCCAGAGCACATGATGACACGCTCGATCTTCTCGGGGGCCTCGATGGCGTCGGTCTCGTGAGCGGGGTCACGGATGATCCACTGGAAGTGGGAGTCACCGGTGAAGGCCTCGATGTCAGAGCGAGCAATGGGGTGACGCAGGAGAGCCTTGGAGAAGAAGATGACCAAAGGCTTGCGGAACTGGCGCTGCATCTGGCGACGGAGGACGTGGAACAAGTTGGAGGGCTCGGTCATGTAAACAATCTGCATGTTGCAGTCCTGGTGCTGGCGGTCGAGCTTATTAGCAGAGGGGAACACGCGAGGCTCCTCATTACAAAGCTGCAACCAACGCTCCATACGACCGGAAGAGTGCTCAGGACCCTGGCCGTCGTAACCGTGGGGTAGAGAGACAACCAGGCCGGAACGCTGCAACCACTTGGATTCACCGGAGGCGATGAACTGATCAATGATGCACTGAGCGTTGTTGGCGAAGTCACCGAACTGGGCCTCCCACATGACGAGAGCCTCAGGGGAGGTCAGGGAGTAACCGTACTCGAAACCGAGACAGCCGAACTCGCTCAGAGAGGAGTTGGAAATAACGAAGCTACCCTGCTTGTCGCTGATGTGCTGCAGGGGAGTGTAGACGGCCTCGTTCTCCTGATCGTGCAGGACGGCGTGACGCTGAGAGAAGGTACCACGCTCAACATCCTGTCCGGAGACACGGACGTGGTAACCCTCGTTCACAAGGGAACCGAAGGCAAGAGCCTCGGCAGTAGCCCAGTCAATACCCTTACCCTCGTCAACAGCCTTCTTGCGGTTGGCCAAGATACGCTTCAGGTTCTTGTGGAGAGTGAAGCCATCGGGAGCACCGCTACCGCTGACCTTGTCGGCAATGGCGGACAAAGTGTTGGCGCCAACTGCGGTAGGGAGGTGGGGAAGGACCTCAGTGGCCAACTCCTTGGGGGTCTTGAAGTTGTTCCAGGCGGAGGTGAGCCACTCCTTGCCGGTGGGCTGGTAGTCCTTAGAGCGGTCGAAGCTGTCGTTCAACATGCCCCAAACCCACTTCTTGTGCTCATCAATGTCCTCCTTGGTAAAGGTACCCTCAGCAATCAGCTTGTCGACGTACTTGTCGAGCTGAGCCTGCTGCTCAGCAATGCGCTTGTACATGCGAGGCTGGGTGAATGAGGGCTGATCAGTCTCGTTGTGACCCTGCTTACGGTAGCAAACAATGTCAATGACAACGTCACGCTTGAACTCGGCACGCCAGTCAGCAGCGACCTGGCAAACGTAGTTGACGGCCTCGACGTCGTCGGCGTTCACGTGGAAGACGGGGGCATCGATGGCCTTAGCAATGTCCGAGCAGTAAGGGGTGGAACGGGCAAAGCGGGGGTCGGTGGTGAAACCAATCTGGTTATTCACGACGATGTGGATGGTACCACCAGTGGAATAGGCCGGCAGAGACTGGAATCCCATGGTCTCGTAGACGACACCCTGGGCGGCGAAGGCAGCATCACCGTGGAGCAGAACACCCATAGCGGTGTTGAACTCGGTCTCGTCATTGTTGTAGTGCTGGATGGCGCGAGCCTTACCCAGGACAACGGGGTCCTCGGCCTCCAAGTGAGAAGGGTTGGCAACCAGAGACAGCTGCACGCGCTTTCCGGAGGGAGTAGGGCGCTCGAAGTTCATGCCCAAGTGGTACTTGACATCACCGGAACCCTCATCGGAAGGCTCGGCAGAACCAGCGAACTCACTGAAGATGGACTCGTTGGGCTTGCGAACGACGTTGGACAGAACGTTCAGGCGACCACGGTGAGGCATACCAATGACAATGTCCTTAATGCCGTAGTCAACACTGCGGTCGATCAGAGCCTTCATACCAGGCACAAGGGTCTCACAACCCTCCAGACCGAAACGCTTGTCGTTGGGGAACTTAGTGGCCAGGAAAGACTCGAAGCTGGAACTCCAGATGAGACGGTCCAGGATGCGGCGCTTGTCGTCAACCGAGTAGCGGAAGGGCTCGGGGATCTCGAAACGGTCACGAATCCACTCGCAGGGCTTACGGTCGGGGATGTGAATGTACTCGACACCGTAGGAGCCGCAGTAGATCTTCTCGCAAGAGTCGATGATCTCGCGGAGAGTCATCTTCTTGCGGTCTTCAGTGACGAAACGGGGCAAGATACCGGGTCCAAGAGCGAACTCCTGGTCCAAGTCGCGCTCGGTGAAACCGTAGTGGTCGAGCTCAAGTTCCTTGGGCTTGTCATAACCGAAGGCCTCGGCCTCTCCGCGAATACCGAGAGGGTCGATCTTGGCCTTGTGGTGACCACGGGCCTGGTAGGCGCGCACAAGAAGCTGAACCTTCAAGTGGTTGGTGACATCGGTGCCACCGGCGAGGCCAGCGGCGGGCATATCCTGAGGTACACCGCCGGTGGGGGTGGGAACGAGAGTAGGGGGAGGAGTGAAGGCCTGGGACATAGGCATGGAGCCCTCCTCCATGTTCTTGAAGTAGGTCTGCCATGAGATGTGGACGCTGGACGGGTCACGCTTCCATGCCAGGTACATCTCATCAATGTAGTTGGCAGTGCTACCCGAGAGGAAAGAATCGTTGGAGTCCTAATTAGAAAGTCGCGCTGTCGCGTTAGTCAAAAAACTCGGTTGCGCTTCAATCGCGCATTCTTGAAATCTTCGTTTCGCTTTGGAATTTTTTTTTTCAAGGGCCGATTCAAGCTTACCACACCAGGTTTTGTCGCCTCAGAAGCATATTGGCGGGCACCGTTAACAACGGCAAGAGGACGACGAGCAGCAAGGCTGAAGCCAGGGTTTTTAGAGGCGTAGCGAGCGCTCGAGGTGAGGTTGAAGGACCTCCGAGAGGCCTTCAAGGCGGTATTCCTGAACATTGCGGGATTTGATTCCGACGAAGCCGGGACTGTTCAGAGAAAAAGGGGGAAAGGAGGAAAGCGAAACAGCTTAAGTCTCAGACTGAGCTGGAGTAGGGGCAATCTCAGACCGATCTACTAGTCACGCGCATGTTAGCCACCGAAGTTGACAGGCTGTTGTTCTCTGCCGAGAGTACCGACGGAGCAAAGGAAGCGACGGAAACACGTACAGGTAGGATTAATTTGCGCAAATTAGGTGTCGACTATTATTGCCGTAGCACCTATATAGAGTCTGAACTCATTAGATAGCAGAAACTCTGCTGAATAGAAGAACTGGGGTAAGAGGGTTTAGATTGGAGAAGAAGGGGAGCCAGCTAAACTCGGAGGAACCTGCTTGGAATGAGGCTGGTGCGCTGAGTCAGCCCGGCTCATTGCCGGTTTACGTTACTGAGACGCGGCGAGTCCGGTTTGTGAGCCACAGCGATCCACTGCCCGGCTAAGCATTTCGGTGTTTTGCGGGTGATTTCGGCCCAATCGTAGGCTGGTGGTTTACGATGACGGCAGTCAATGGTGATACAAATAGGAGCCTCGGCAGTTTATAGTCATGCTGAAAGCATCCAAATTTCATATATTAACATGAGTAGGCCACCTGGAAGGTGTATCAAAGAATAACGCCAACCAGAAACATACTCGGGTAAGTCATTACATCATAAGAGAGCGAAAAATAGCCAATCCATATGCAACGAGCGAGCCAAATGACTGGCGTTTATGTTCAATGGGAATGGGAAAGACAGGAAGAGCAAGTTTACAAGACGTTGAGGCGCTGAGTGCCGGAATTCGGCAATTCCTCCTCGATATCAGCGTAGATCGGGCCGTCAATTCCGCTATGCGGGAGATCGGCATCTTGCCGTCCAGTGACTTTGAGCGGTGAAGCCATATATGAAAGATGGTCGTCATGGTGATCGATCATGCCCGCTAAACCCTCCTCGGTAGAAGGCCTAGCCTCAGAAGGACTAGCAGCTTCCGAGGGTCCAGTAAAGCTACCGCGGTTTGAAGAGGTGAGGGTATGAGGCGGCGGACTTCCAGCGCTACTGCGAAGACTACCATTGCTTCCACCCCAAGCACCACGCCGCAGCTTTAGGAGAGCGCTCAGTGTCATCTCGTCGTCCAAGTTACCCATGTCGACCAGCTGGGCCAAGCCCGGGCTAGCAAGCGATGGATTCGAATGGGCGGCACCATGTGCCTTCAACGAAATGAGGGAGTTGCGGGTGCTCCATTCACTGCGTTCGGTGATCGGAGTCAAGCTGGGTTCCTGGAATTTCCCACGGCTGCTAAAGCTGCGGCTGATGCCTTCAACTCCTCGAGGGCCAAAATAACCCCCGTTCGTAAGTTCCGAAGTGCCATGCGCCTGGGCATAGAAGCCAAATTCTTGGCCGTAGAAGCCCTCATCGTCGTTTTCTAGCGCTTCGGCATTGGCTGCAGCCACGATTGGATCATCGTAGTATGCATCGTCATTATAGATATCGTCATCGAAGACATCATCAAAGCCCATCGTATCCGCTGCTTGGCTGAGGCGGCTGTCGTCCGAAACCAGCCCCGGTTGTGAATCGCCAGTATGCGATGTCTGCGGTATACTATCTTGACCCGTAGATCTCTCACCTGTGCTCAATGTGCGCCCGAATTGAACTTGGGCCACTGCTTCGTTGGCTGCGAATTCCAGGGCATTGTGTAATACCTCCAGGTTTTGCTCCGTGAGAACACCACCATGAGCTCGAGCAGGCCCCATGTTAGGTATTGGTTCACCAAGGGGCCCACGCTTAATGGGACCCATCTGGTATTCACTTGCCACGCTAGGCATGTGCTTAAGGCCCTGGATGGCATCTTCATCCAACAGCATGTCTTTCTCCAAGCGCTTATCTTCTTCAGGGATAACACTTTCAGATTCCTGGGTGGTCTCCTTATTGACCGTTTTTCGTTCGTATAAATGACTAGTTTCGTCATCGAAGATGGACTCGTCAAAACCGCCATCTTGGTCGTCAGCGTCAAGATCCCCAAATTCACCATCGTCGAAATACAAGTCGTCATCATCAACGATTGTCTGCATGTCGTCATCTTGGAGTTGCTGAGAATTCTCCATGATAGGTTGGCCTTGAGATACTTGATTCTCTTCATGCATCACTTTATCTTCACTAAAATACTGGTTGGTGGGGATCTCAGAAGGCGGCGCAGGTGTAATAGGGCTCGCAACGACAGGTGAAAGCCCAGGCGCGGCCCAAGACTTCAGGTCACCATTTATATTCTGAGGAACAGGAGGCGCGTAGTCTTCGTCGTAGTCAGCGCTGATTTCGGGGATCTCTTCTTCGAGGTCATCCATGTCATCCATCATGTCATGGTCGTATTCATCATCAAAGTCGTCAAAGTATCCATCATCCAGCTTTCGGGCAGCTTCTTTCGCTTTGTGCTTTTCTTCGAGGAGCTTCTCCTGTACGGAAGATTCAACACCCCCCATATCAAAGCTGAACCTTGAAGAAGCATTGCTTTTGAGGTGCTTAGGCAAACCTGCAGGATGCACCTTAGGGATGATATCTTGATCTTTTTGACTTGTGAGCGGGCTTCCCTTTGGTGGGTGAGTTTTATATTCTGGCGGGACCTCTGCAGGAAGCTCGACTAGGCCATCATCCCCAGGAAGTTCTACTGGGAGATTCTCATAATTGTCGCCAGTTCTTGGGTTTTGTTCCGGTGCCGTAGAGGGGAACTTTCGCGCAAAAACCGGGATTGACCTCTCGTATCCCGGTTGAGCTGGGTTCGTCAGCAGTGATGACTGGAGATAGCCCTTGTTTTCGACATGGAGCACATTCTGATCTTCCTCAAAATGCTCTCTGAATACAGGAGAGTGGTCGCTGTGTCGTTTGGACTTATCATTCCAAGGACTTGTATGGTTTTGCAGTGATGGATCCTGTGGATTGGGGTTTTTCCCATCGGCCGTAGTTGAATTGCCTGACACATTTCGTCGAGCCCGAGGAGCAGAAAAATCATGGACAATCTTTCCACGAATTCGGGGGTCATAATCATCCGGGATAGCAGGTATCAAGTTGGGCGCGTTCAGCTTAGCATCCTCGACGCGAGAGCTACCAATTTGCGAAGACCGACGACGCGCAAGAAGCGACATTGGGTTCAAAAGATGAAGCATTGCCTTGCCGGATTTGTGGTGCGCGTGCTCAACCGAGACTTCGCGGTCCGCAGTTCTTCTTGATAAAGCACCATCTTGCCTGACTTCCCTCTGAAATGTATGTGGCTTGTCCACCAGCACTTCCTCGGGTGAGGTTTTCAATCGGAATTGACTGGCCCCCAATCCCGCCGTGGACGACCGCTTCTGGTTCTCAACGGCCGGCGCCTGAAAATTCCTCAGCTGTTTCCCGAGAGAAAGGCGGAATGGCGAGGTAGGCTTGAAATTCGCCTCTGCATCGCCCTGGTCCGGCCGCAATCCTGTCACCTCAATTTGTGAATTGTTTGCTTGCGACGTAAAAGTTGATTCGGGGACGAGCTCTTCCGGACTCGAGTGAGGGCGATTGTCTCTCTCGACCGAGGAGGACGTAACAGCGAGACTAACGGAGGAGGACAGCGGCGCGGTGGAGGAGGTAAAGTTTAGCTTTGCGGCATCGTTCTCCAACGGCGA